>NW_026991711.1:100750886-102111719 GCF_029215605.1 Mirounga angustirostris | reverse complement strand
CTTACAAGAAAAAAGCAATCTCCAGAAACCTATAGACTCCATTTCCTGGAGCCCTAACAGCATCCTCTCCTCCATCGGATAGAAAATCTTATGTAATTAGTCACTCCTCACAACCCCAGTGGAGCTCTTTCTGCGATGGGTCCTGTCCCTATGCTTTAATAAAACCACCTCTTCA
This sequence comes from Mirounga angustirostris, assembly GCF_029215605.1. Lineage (NCBI taxonomy): Eukaryota > Metazoa > Chordata > Mammalia > Carnivora > Phocidae > Mirounga > Mirounga angustirostris. The sequence goes on along the minus strand of NW_026991711.1, from coordinate 102,111,544 downwards.
CTGTCAGCCCCAAACCCCACCACTTTAAACCACAATAGTATGATGCCTTTTTTACATAGGCTAACTTGAGTAATCACTTACAAACAAAACAGTCCTGACTAACAACTGACATTTAGTTCTTTTATCTATATATTTGGTTAAAGATCCCTGTAAAAACAGAGGGGAACAAATCTTACAATGATGTAATAGCTAACGTTTATTGAGCATTTACTGTGTGCCAGGCACTGTTCTAAGAGCTTTACATACACTCACTTGTTTCATCCTCACAGTAACCTGTAAGGGAATATATCCCTATTTTACAGATGGGTAAACTGAGGCACTTAATGAGCCTCATTTCCATCAACTTTGTGTTCAACACACTTTCTGCTCTTAAGAAATTACGAACACCTTGCCTCTTATTTGTGAAGTCATCATTTAAGTGAACTATTGTATTTTTAAGGGCTCAAAGTGTATTTCTGCTTCCAGAATTGCCTCATTGAGGCCTTGAGAGAATAAGAAAGACTGAAGGAAACTACAGCACACGATCACAAAGGAAAAGTCAGCAGTAGGCTGCTACCACATGAGGAGGTCTCTGCCGAAGGAAGGTTAGAAGGGCTGGTTTCCGTCTGTAGGATTAACTCAATCATCAAGGGTAGCATACTGCTCTCAGAAATCTAGACTCCCGCAGAAAGAAGCTAGATTAGGGAATAAGGGTGCGTTGCCATGGCAGAGGAGGTGGGGAGTTGGCTCCTATGCTATCTCCTGGCAACCATTCGACAAGGAGCTACACTTGACTTTGAATAACAGGCGAAGGAGCTACCACTCTGGGACCATTTGAAAGGAAATTTTTTTTTTTTAAAGATTTAATTTATTTATTAGAGAGAGAGAGAGCACAAGCAGGGGAAGCAGCAGGCAGACGGAGAAGCAGGCTCCCCTCCGAGCAGGGAGCTCGATGCAGGACTCAATCCCAGAACCCTGGGATCATGACCTGAGCTGAAGGCAGATGCTTAACGACTGAGCCATCCAGGTGCCCCTTGAAAGGGAACTTTAGGGACGCCTGGGTGGCTCAGTCGGCTAAGCACTTCTGCCTTCAGCTCAGGTCATAATCCCAGGGTCTCGAGATCAAGTCCCGCATTGGGCTCCACGCTCAGCGGGAAGCCTGCTTCTCCCTCTGCCTCTGTCACTCTCCCTGCTTGTGCTCTCTGTCTCTTTCTCTCTGACAAATAAATAAAATCTTTAAAAAAAAAAAAAAAGAAAGGGAACTTTAATCAAGCTTACATTGGTGCCCTGAGAGAAGCCCAGATTTATTAATAGAAAATAAATATAATGTCAGGCGCCCCTAACATATACCTCAGTAGACCATTTCCTCAGACTAGTCCTGAAAGTGATGGAGGTTTTATTCATGTCCCATGTCAAAGGAGGATTCATTTTTGTGTGCAGATTCCTCCACCCAGGGGCCAAAAAAATGGGGGTGATGGAATCTGGGATCCCTTCTGGAGCAGAGTTGCCAACAATTCTTCCCTTGTCCCATAAAGGGAGAAAAGCTTCATTTGGAAAGAGGAGTGTCGGATGTGGTGACTGAAGTGACCAACTTGTCCTGGCTTACTTGGACTTTTCTGGTGTTGGGCACTGAAAGTGCAAGTCCCAGGAAACCTCTCAGTCCCAAGCAATCTGCCCTTGTTTTATTTTTTAAAAAGATTTTATTTATTTATTTGAGAGAGAGAGACAGAGAGCATGAGAGAGAGCACAAGCAGGGTAGAAGGTCAGAGGGAGAGGGAGAAGCAGACTCCCTGCTGAGTAGGAAGCCCCGTGCAGGACTCGATCCTAGAACCCTGGGATCACGACCTGAGCTGAAGGCAGATGCTTAACTGACTGAGCCACCGAGGTGCCCCAAGACTGTCCTTGTTTTAAAAGTGAAAGTCCTGCATCCTGGGTGCCTGTCTTAAGCAGCTCAGGCTGCTGTAGCAAAATGCCATAGACTGAGTGGCTTAAACCATAGACATTTATTTCTCACAGTTCTGGAGGCTGAGGAGTCAAAGATCAAATTGCCAGCAGGGTTGGGTTACAGTGAGCACCCTCTTCCTGGATTATTAGACAGCTACCTTCTTGCTGAGTCCTCACTGGGCAGAGAGAGAGAGCACACATGCATGAAAGAGCAAAGATTTCTATTTCTCATAATGACACTAGTCCCTTCACAACGACCACACCGTCATGACCTCTTCTAAACCTAATTACCTCTCACAGGTTAGGGCTTCAACATATGCATTTCAGTGGTACACAAACATTCAATCCATAACACCAGGCAAAGAGGGACAGTTGGTCACCCATGGGTGACCCACCTTCCCCATCTCCAGATTTCTTAGAATAGAGAGCATACAGATGTTAATTTCTCTTTTGAATTTCCCACAGACTCTGCCCACTTTGAATAAACCTCAAAAGGACAGTTAACTGCTTGCATATAAAATAAAAATCACTGGAGCTAAAGACCTTAAGTTCATGTTTGATGGAATTATCCTATGCAAGCTTATCTTTTCCAGGGTGAAACTGATAGATACTAGCAGTGCTTGAGTTAAAAAAAAAACAACTCCTTTTCTCTTTTTTTGACATATACTAATTTAATATATACTTATTTTAATTATATACAGATTGTCTTTATAAAGTTTCAAATGACTGAGAAGTTGATAGGTAGATAAAAAAAAAAGAGGGTCATCTGGGTGGCGCAGTCAGTTAAGCATCTGATTCTTGGTTTCGGCTCAGGTGTGACCTCAGGGTCATGAGATCCAGCCCCATATCAGGCTTTGCACCCAGTGAGGAGTCAGCTTGAGATTCTCTCCCTCTCCCTCTGTTCCTCCCCCTGCTTGCTCTCTCTCTCAAATAAATAAATAAAATCTTAAAAAAAAAAAAGAAAAAAATGTTCTTTCTTGCCCCCACTCCAGAGATAATCCCCTTGTTGGTATGGGGTGTATCCATTCAGACTTTCTCAATGCTATTATATTTGCTATTATATTTGCATACGTATTATATAGATTTTTTACATGAATGTAATCATGCTATTTATACCATTTTCAAATTCTCTTTTTTTTCTTAACGATTAAGTCTTCTTGATATTTCCAAACTACTTTTTAATTGCTGTCTGGTGTTTCATAAGATGGATGTTCTATAGTTTATTTCACCATTCCCTTGTTCATGGGCACTTAGGCTATTTCCAGAGTTTGGTTATAATAAACACTGTTGTCCTCAATATCAGGTTAAATGCTATTCTGTGCCTATATGCAAGTAGTTCTATGATAGAAACCTAAACAAGATTTGTGGGTTGAAGAGTATGCACATTAAAAAATTTATAGCAACTGCCAAATTACCTCTCAGAATTCTATTGATTTTACATCTTACCAACAGCCCTGTGAGCACTCTGCTCCCTGCCTTCTAGCGGCCTTTGCACAACTATTGCCTCTAACTAGGGTGCTTGTCCCTTATTCATCTTTCAGATCTCAGCTCAAACTGCACTTAAGCTTTATTTTGGGGAGTATCCCCTCACTTCCTGTCTGGGTCATGCTCCTGTGTTCTAAGTTGTCAAAACACCAAGTTCTTTTTGTTCAGAGCATTTAATGTGTATCTGTACATTAATTATAGGATTGCCTGATTAATATCTGGCTCCCCATGCTGGTTTAATTCTCCACTTACCCCTCCCCCAGACCCATTCTTTGTCCTTCTCTTTGCTTTAGAAATTTCCAGTTGTCTTTGGTCAATGGGAAGCACTGGCAGGAGATCTGAAAGCTGTCTCCACAGTTTTTTTTTTAGAGGGTGGGGGATGCGGCTGGTACATCTTCTCATTCTGGAAAGCATTCCAGAATGTAAGTGATATTATTATAGAGATAACCTCAAATTTTGCTTAATAATTCAAAAATCATACACAAACTCTAGTACTTTATTATGAGTCCCAGGTGACAACCCACCATACCCTAAAAGTCCCATGACTGAGAACTCTGAGAACTTTGAGAATTAGGATAAGGTCATTGAATAGGAGGTCCCAAACTGACAGCAGAATGTAGGGCTCTCAGATACAGATGATACTTATTATTAGTAGTAGCTCCATTCTATAAAGTTGCATCAGAAACTGAACCATTGCTCCCAAGGGAAATACAGGTTTAGATTTCTGTGAGCCTCTGGTCACACCATTTTTGTCAACCAGTCAATACATAACCTTGTTTAACGAGTGTTTCTGTTTAAAGAACCCTTATTTGGGGCACCTGCATGGCTCAGTTGGTTAAGGGTCCGCCTTTGGTTCAGGTCATGATCCCAGGGTCCTGGATTGAACCCCGCGTAGGGCTCCCTGCTCAGTAGAGAGTCTGCTTCTTTCTCTGCCCCACCCCCTGCTCATGCTCTCTCTTCTCTCTCTCTCTCAAATAAAAGATAAAATCTTTAAAGACCCCTTATTTAATATATATATTGATTCATTAGCACTGAACTCATGGCCAATAGCACTCCAGCTCATGCCTGAACGAAGCTTATCTAACACATGTGTTTTCTCCATAACACACATCACAGCCTTCTTACACTTAGGAACAGTAGACAGCTTTTCAACACTGCACTTGGGGGCCATTTTAAACAGCAAAACACCAGCAAAAAAAAAGCACAAAAATGAGAAAAACGTGGCACTAAATAGACCAGGGAGATGAACACTTCGTAACGGTGTGAGAGCTGAGACAAGAAGGCGCAGAGTGTTGGCTTGCTCGGTGTCAGCTGGGAACATGTGTGCCAGGAGACTCCGATTTCTCACTGCTCTGTGCGTGTCTGCAAATGACTACAGACGTTGCTGTAAGTCTTGATTTTAGGGTTATAAATATATTTCAGTGAGTAGGCAAATTTGTAGATTCAGAATCCCCAAATAATGAGGCTTGACTCTGTTTTGTTTGACCAGCATGGTGGTTCAAAGAAAAAAAGAAATCAAACCGGAACGATTAGGCTTGCAGAAATGCATTCTTGAGCTGGCCACGTTTTCCACCACTTCCAGTTTATAGCTGACTGCTTCACACATTTCCCTTACGTACCTGGCCAGAGGCATGGGAGTCTGGAACTTTCGACTGTGGCTTGCCAAAGGTAATGTGCATCTTCTGTCAAGAGCAGGTCTGAGAAACCATCGACTGGGTTCTGTTTATCCAGGTGAAATGGATTAAATGAGACTTGGGCTCAGGTCATGATCCCAGGGTCCTAGGATTGAGTCCGGCATCAGGCTCCTTGCTCAGCGGGGAGCATACTTCTCCCTCTCCCTCTGCCTGCAGCTCCCCCTGCTTGTGCTCTCTCTCTCTCTGTCAAATACATAAATGAAATCTTTAAAAATATATATTCAAGGGATGATAAAATAGTCTGGTAGAGGTCACACAGTATGGTGGTTATGAGCACAGACTCTGGAGCCAGAGTGCCTGGTTTAAATCCAGCTTACCCACTTATTTGCTGGGTGACTAGGAGAACTGTACCCACTCTACTGTAAAATAAGGGTAGCCGCAGTATTGACCTTACAGGGTTGTGGTAATGATCCAAGGAGGAACTCATGTGAAGTATTTGGAATAGTGCCGGCACATCAAAAGAGCTCCATGGGAGTTGGCTGGTATAGTAATGGATGGTGCAATGCGTACACGAATCACCCGTGTCTGGTTTCCTCTGCCCTCCTCACATACGTCGCAGGCTTGCGGTAAGGATTACATGAGGTGATATACGAATGGTACCTGGTCCGTGTTGAGCACCTAGTGCCTGCCGAATAAATGCGAATTCCCTTCCCTTCTGCTTTCCTTGCCTTTCAAGCCTCAGTTCGAGGGCTTCTCCTTTGGAAGGGCTTTCCTGACTTCTAGGCTGTCTGGGCCACCCCCAGCATTTTGCTATATTAGGATGCTTTTCACACTGTAGTGTCATTCTCTGTTCTGACCAAACCCTAAGAACGTTACAGGTCAGGATTATCTTAGTTTATCCTTACATTTCTAGCACTTGGCATAGTGCCTGGCAAAGAGTAGGACCTCTATCTATGGTCGCTGTGAATAGTTAGCGTGAATAAATTCGATCTCCACCTTCAAACAGCTCATAATGGGTCTAGGGTGAAAAGATGCAAATATTTGAAAGTTTAATCCCGTGATCAAATGTAAAGACCTGTTTTTTGTCAAAACAGTGGGCCCAAGAGGTGGCATGGGGCAGTGACTCAAGCCCTGGGGAAGAGGGTCAGGAGCCCTGACTGCAGTGCCCACTCTGCCCCTGAGTGTCCGTTGAGACTCTGGGGCAGCCGCCTGACCTCTCCTGAGGTGAGGTCCCCTTCGCTGTAAAAGGTGAGGAGACGAATGTCAGGTTACATGAAAATGCGTGGTAAACACAGGAGTGATTGTCAGACGCAGGGTAGCATGTCGGTTCTAGAAAACTCGGAGAGGGGAGACATCAGTGTTGGCCCCCGCGTTCTCTCAGGCTCCATGAAAGAGGTGGTGTTTGAGCTGAGCTTTGAGAGGGTGGGCAGAAATTAGGCAAGTGGGGAGGAAGCTGGAATTTTTGAGGCAGGATAATATCTTGAGAAGAAAAAGCTTAAAGGAAATGAAGGGACAGACAGGAAAGAATCAAATTTCTTTACTTTGTTGTCCACAATGAGGAATTAAAGGAAAGTCTCATTGGCTTATGAATGCTGGCATTTTATTTCATTTATCAGCTTTGAAGAAAAGGGAAAAACACAAACTGGGATCTACAAAAAAAAGCTGTAGGACAGAAGGGTCTGCTCAAACCTGGAGAATACCATGATTCTAAATTAATTTCAGTGAAGTTAATTTTTTAAAAATAGCATGCTATTGAGTTTAAGACAAACCAAAAACAGTAGGTGTGAAGATAGTTAAGCTAATAACCAACTGTTCTTATGGCTTTGAAGTTTAATTTAGTTGCTTAAATGAATTTTAATTTTCTAAATCTACAACTCAGCAAAAGGGTCTTTAAAAATTAAAATGCCGACACTTAGTTGTTTTGTATTCGGCTTTGAAGAGCCAAAAGTGACATAAAAACAATATTTTTATTATTGCTTAACTGTATTTTCCAACTTTTTTTTACAATGTGGTATTACTTAAGAAACTGAAAAAGTTCTAAAATAAGAACAAAAGCAAGTTAGAATAACCTCTAAAGTTTTTGAGCCCTCAATCTCCCTCCTCTGGCTCATTTGCCTTCTACACAGCTGTAGCCTACAAGGTAACCATAGGAAGGGATTATGATTGCAACTGCAAATCCTCCAGCATCTATTTATGCATGCTGGTGCACCTTGACTACATTTTTGTGATGCTGTAGACTTGGATCCTAACAGGAAAGCTTGAAACCATCTCTTAGGTTAACCTTTGGCGGGTGCCAATGACTGAGTGAAGATCCTGTTCCTACTGGATATTGCCCCCTAGTGGAAAATCACGGGGCCGTGCACATTTGGGACCCCTAACTGGGCACAGTGCAATTTTCAGACCACTCTGTCTGTAATGCAGGAGAAATGAATTCCCAGTTTCAAGCTGCTCTATCAAGCCTGGTTGTGGTAGACAGGATAATGGTCCCCCTAAAGATGACCATGTCCTAATCCCCAGAGCCTGTGAATATGTGACTTACAATGCAAAGGGGACTTTGCTGATGTCTTAATTATTTTAAGGATATTGAAATGGGGAGTTAGCCTGGATAATCCAGGTGGACTCATTGTATCTGAAGGGTCCTTATTAAGAGGGAAGCAAGAGTGTCAGAGTCAGAGAAGGCGATGTGGAAATGGAAGCAGAGAGAGAGTTCAAGATGCTAAGCTGCTGGCTTTGAAGATGGAGGAAGGGCCATGGGTGCAAGTGGTTTCTAGAGGCTGGAAAATGCAAAGAAACCGATTCTCCCCTAGAATCTTCAGAAGGACCCGAGGCCTGGTGATACCTTAATTTTAGCCCAGTGAGAACTGTCTTGGATTTCTGTCCTCAAGAACTGTAAGATAAGTTTGTCTTGTTTTATGCCGCTGGGTTAGTGGTGGTTTGTTACAGTAGCGGTAAGAAACTAACACACTGGGCACCTGGGTGGCTCAGTCGTTAAGCGTCTGCCTTTGGCTCAGGTCATGATCCCAGGGTCCTGGGATCGAGCCCCGCATCGGGCTCCCTGCTCAGCGGGAAGCCTGCTCCTCCCTCTCCCACTCCCCCTGCTTGTGTTCCTGCTCTCGCTATCTCTCTCTCTGTCAAATAAATAAATAAAATCTTTAAAAAAAAAAAAAAAAGAAACTAACACACTGGTCTTGAGGAAGGGAAAAGAGCACCTATGGGACACTCTGCTTGGGAGGCCTGAAACCCTGACCCTGGTGCTATTGCTTTGGTGTTAATCACTCAGGAAGAATGTGAAACAGATCCTTGAAAATCATCACATTATGAAAATGTATTTAGAAGAAGGGAAATCTTACTCTCCCTGGCCCAACAGGGGGAGTCAACCAAGGTGGCACCTTTGCAAAAGCAAACAATGATGAAACCACATTATTACTTGGCTATCCTGGTGAGGGCCTTGGTGGGGGGGGTGTCTTTTCTTTTTTTTTTTTTTAAGAAACACTCTTTACCCTAGACAATAGATATGTCATATGTGCACTGTAAAAAAACTTGAAAAATATAGAAAAACAGAATGAAAATCATGATCACTCAGAACACCACTACTTTAGCATTTTTCTTCTAACAAGTTTTTGTAATTGTTAAGGTTATAGAGTATAAGCAATTTTGAATCCTTTCTAGTTAATATTATGTCATAAGCATTTCCCACATCATTATAAATCCTCTTAAAATAGTGCTTTTAATGGTGATGCAATGCTTGATTAGTTTCATGTTCTAAAACGAACTTAATGTTGCTATGTTATTGAGCATTTCAACTATTTGGAGTTTCTAGTACAATGAATAACAGTGTGGTGAATATTCTTATGTAAAAATCTTTGTCTGAAATTTGGATTATTTCCTTAAGATGGCTAGCCAAAAGTGGAATAACTGGTTTAGAGGTTGTAGATAATTTCAAGGTCTATGAGACTTTCTGAAATATTATTTTCCATTAGGTTTGTACTAATTTCCTCTTATCTGTAGTTTATATTGGCTGGGAAATACGCATTAGTAATATTATATCAGTGGCTTTCAAATATATTTTGTTGACTCGCCCCCAGAAATACATTTTGTATCATAACCCAACACAAACACACACACACACACACAGAGAAACAAAGCTTCCTCTTTCAACATATAATACATGACCATGATATTATGTTTTTCTATTCTACTTTTTAAAATGGTGACTTTGATTCATCAGGTGATTTCCATGACCCAGTTTGAAAAGCACTGCTTTAGATCATGGGACTGTAATTTATATGTGCATCTAGGAGGATCATAGGAACTACTTCTTCTAAAAATGTCTCAAGCCCCAAGTTTCTTGCCACTTCAAGAAACCTGCTTATATGATGAAATGATCATAACACTAGATAAAAACAACATCTGCACAGAGCAGCTGACCAAACTTTTAGAAACCTGAATTTAGCTCTGCCTCAAAGCCTAAATGTCATTCCCATTAGTACTACATTTTGGATGCTTGCTAATTTATGAAATTCTCACAGGTACACACCTTGTGATTTCTATGCATTTAATAATGGAAGATGAAGTGGCAACAATAGATACCTTAATTCTTTAATTCCATGAGATTTTGATGTTATTTGCACCTTTGGTGTTATCAACACTTTTGGGTATCTATGAGTTCTTCCAGCAAGGCTGCAAAAAAAAAAAGAAGAAAAAAAAAAAGAGTCAGATTTCCTAGCCAACATCTGGGAAAGGTGAATAAATAAGTAGTGGACTTTTAAAAGTAGAGAAAAGGCATAGAAGAAATACCATCTCTATTTTTAGATAGACAATTTTCTGGATTCAGGTCTAAGAGAAATTCCTTCTCATGTGTTAAATGCCACCATTGTGATAAAATATATATTTAAAAAATCTACTAGCGCATGTATCAAAAGCATACTATAGGCCATTCAGTTCTAAATTTTATAAGAGATTTAAATGCCAGACATTTCATGAAACATACTGTATTTCTGATTGCTATTCCCTCTCATTTTTTCAGCTGGGAAATAAATAGAGAGTGGTAGAAGAAAGACAACAATGATGAAACAGTTGAATGTTAAAGATTGTGAAAAAGTGCCTCAAAAATTATATTGCTTTTTCTTTATTTTTTGAGATAATATACCATATATATATATTTTAAGTTTTTATTTTAATTACCCAATGCTCATCACAAGTACACTCCTTAATCCCCATCATCCATTTCACCCATCCCCTCACTCCCTCCCCTCTAGTAACCATCAGTTTGTTTTCTATAGTTAAGAGTCTGTTTCTTGGTTTGTCTCTCTTTTTTCCCTTTTGCTCATTTGTTTTGTTTCTTAAATTCCACGTATGTGTGAAATCATATGGTATTTGTCTTTCTCTTACTGACGTATTTTACTTAGCATTATGCTCTCTAGCTCCATCCATGTTGTTGTAAATGGCAAGATTTCATTCTTTTTGATGGTTGAATAGTATTACATTGTATGTATATACCACTTCTTCTTTATCTATCCATCAATTGATGGACGCTTGGGCTGCTTCCATATATTGACTATTGTAAATAATACTGCTATAAACATAGGGGTGCATGTATCACCTTGAATTAGTGTTTTTGTATTCTTTGGGTAAAAATCCAGTTAGTGTCATTGCTGGATCATAAGGTAATTCTATTTTTAACTTTTTGAGGAAACTCCATACTGTTTTCCACAGTAGCTACACCAGTTTGCATTCCCCACAACAGTGCAAGAGGGTTCTCCTTTCTCCAGATCCTTGCCAACACCTGTTGTTTCTTGTGTTGTTGATTTTAGGCATTCTGACAGGTGTGAGGTGTTAGCTCATTGTAGTTTTGATTTGCATTTCCCTGATGATAAGTTATGATGAGCTTTTCATGGGTCTGTTGGCCATCTGGATGTCCTCGTTGGAGAAATGTCTGTTCATATGTTCTGCCCATTTTTTAATTGGATTATTTGTTTTTTGGGTGTTGAGTTTTATAAGTTCTTTACATATTTTGGATACTAGCCCTTTATTGGATATGTCATTTGCAGATATCTTCTTCCATTCCGTAGGTTGCCTTTTAGTTTTGTTGATTGTTTTCTTCATTGTGCAGAAACTTTTTATTCTGATGTAGTCCTAATAGTTTATTTTAGATTTTGTTTCTCTTGTCTCAGGGGACCTATGTAGAAAAAGTTGTTACAGCCAATGTCAGAGAAATTACTTCTTGTGCTCTTACCGAATTTTTATGGCTTTAAGTCTCACATTTAGGTCTTTAATACATTTTGAGTTTATTTTTGTGTATGATGTAAGAAAGTGGTCTAGGGGTGCCTGGGTGGCTCAGTCAGTTAAACATGACTCTGGATTTTGGCTCAGGTCATGATCTCAAGGTGGTGAGATCGAGCCCCGCATTGGGCTCTGCACTGGGTGCGGAGCCACCTTAAGATTCTCTCTCTCCTCCCCCCACCTCAAAAGAAAGAAAGGAAGGAAGAAAGGGAGGGAGGGAGGGAAGGAAGGAAAGGAAGGAAGGAAGAAAGTGTGGTCCAGTTTCATTCTTTTGCATGTTGCTGTCCCGTTTTCCCAACACCATTTGTTGAAGACACTGTGTTTTTCCCACTGGATATTCTTTCCTGCTTTGTTGAAGATTAATTGACCATTTAATTGTGGGTTCATTTCTGGGTTTTCTGTTCTGTACCATTGATCTATGTGTCTTTTTTTGTGCCAGTATCATACTGTTTTGATAACTATAGGTTTGAAATATAACTTGAAGTCCAGAATTGTGATGCCTCCAACTTTGCTGTTCTTCAAGGTTGCCTTTGCTATTCGGGTCTTTTGTGGTTCCATACAAATTTTAGGATTGTTTGTTCTAGTTCTGTGAAAAATGCTATTAATATTTTGATAGGGATTGCATTAAGTGCATGGATTGTTTTGGGTAGTATAGACATTTTAACAATATTTGTTCTTCCAATCCATGAACATGGAATGTCTTTCCATTTCTTTCTGTCAGCTTCAAGTTTTTTCATCACTGTTTTATAGTTTTCAGAGTACAAGTGTTTTACCTCTTTGGTTCGTTTTATTCCTAGGTATCTTATGGTTTTTGGTGCAATTGTAAATGGGGTTGATTTCTTAATTTCTCTTTCTGCTGCTTTATTATTGGTGTATCGAAACGCAACAGATTTCTGTACATTGATTTTGTATCCTGCAACTTGACTGAATTCATTTGTCAGTTCTAGCAACTGAAGTCTTAGTGGAGTCTTTTGGTTTTCTCTATATAGTATCATGTCATCTGCAAATAGTGAAAGTTTTACTTGTTCCTTACCAATTTGGATGCCTTTGATTTCTTTTTGTTGTCTGATTGCTGTGGCTAGGACTTCCAGTACTATGTTGAATAAATGGTGAGAGTGGGCTTCGTTGTCTTCTTCCTGACCTTGGGGGAAAGGCTCTCAGTTTCTCTCCATTAAGGATGATGTTAGCTGTGGGTTTTTCATATAAGGCCTTTATTATGATGAGGTATATTCCTTCTAAACATAACTTTGTTGAGGGTTTTTGTCATAAATGGATGTTCTACTTTGTCAAATGCTTTTTCTGCAGCTATTGAAATGATCATGTGGTTCTTATACTTCCTCTTACTGATGTGATGTATCATGTTGATTGATTTGCAAATATGTGAACCATACTTGCAACCCAGGAATAAATCCCATGTGAATGGGATGAATAATTTTTTCAATGTATTGTTGGATTCAGTTTCTAGTATTTTGTTGTGGATTTTACATCTATGTTCATCAGAGATATTTGCCTATAGTTCTCTGTTTTAGTGGTGTCTTTGTCTTTGGTATTAGGGTAATGCTGGCCTCAGAGAATGAATTTGGACATTTTCCTGCCTTTTCTATATTTTGGAATAGTTTGAGAAGAATACATATTAACTCTAAATGTTTGGTAGAACTTGCCTGTGAAGCCATCTGGTCCTGGACTTTTGTTTTTTGGGAGTTTTTTGATTACTGATTCAGTTTCCTTGCTGGTTTTCAGTCTGTTCAAATTTTTTATTTCTTCCCATTTTAGTTTTGGTAGTTTATATGTTTCTAGGAATTTATCCACTTCTAGGTTGTTTAATTTGTTGGCCTATAGTTTTTCATAAAATTCACTTATAATTGTATTTCTTGGTGTTTGTTGTTATTTCTCCTCTCAAATTTGTGATTTTATTTATTTGGGTCCTTTCTCTTTTTTTCTTGATAAATCTGGCTAGAGATTTATCAATTTTATTGATTTTTCAAAGAACCAGCTCCTGGTTTCATTGATGCGTTGTTTTTTTTTAGGTTTCTATTTCATTTATTTTCTCTCTAGTCTTTATTATTTCCTTCCTTTTGCTGTTTTTAGGTTTTGTTTGTTGTTTGTTGTCTAGCTCCTTTAGGTGTAAGTTTAGGTTGTTTATTTGAGATTTTTCTTCTCAAGGTAGGCCTGTTACTATAAATGTCCCTCTTAGAACAGCTTTTGCTGTGTCTCAACAGTTTTGAACCATTTTGCTTTCATTTTCATTTGTTTCCATATACTTTTTTATTTCTTCTTGGTTTTTCTGGTGTCATGACCCATTCATTGTTTAGTAGCATGTTATTAAACTTCCATGTATTCGTGGCCTTTTCAGATTTTTTTCTTGTGGTTGACTTCTAGTTGCATAGCATTGTGGTTAGAAAAGATGCATGGCATGACTTTGGTCTTTTTGAATTTATTGAGGCTTGTTTTATAGCCTAGTGTGTGATCTATTCTGGAGAATATTCCATGTGCACTTGAAAAGAATGTGTATTTTGCTGTTTTAGATTGGAATGTTCTGAATATATCTGTTGAGTCCATCTGGTTCAGTGTGTCATTCAAAGCCGTTGTTTCCTTCTTGATGTTCTGTTTAGGTGATCTGTCCATTGGTGTGAGTGGGGTGTTAAAATCCCCTACTATTATTATATTATTATCAATTAGTTCCTTTATGTTTGTTATTAACTGTTTTATATATTTGGGTGCTTCCAGGTTAGATGCATAAATATTAAAATTGTTATATCTTCTTGTTGACTGGTCCCCTTTATTGTTATATAGTGTCCTTCTTTGTCTCTTGTTACAGTCTGTTTTATTTTATTTTTAATTTTTTTTTGAGAGGTTGGGGAGGGGTAGAGGGAGAGGGAGAGAGAGAGAATCCTAAGCAGGCTCTATGCTCAGTACAGAGCCCAACACAGGGCTTGATCCCACGACCCTGAGCCAAAATCAAGAGTAGGATGCTTAACCAACTGAGCTACCAAGGCACCCCTACAATCTTTGCTTTAAATTTTGTCTGATATAAGTATTACTACTCCAGCTTTCTTTTGACATCTATTTGCATGATAAATGTTTCTCCATCCCCTCACTTTCAATCTGCAGGTGTCTTTAGGTCTAAAATGAGTCTCTTGTAGGCAGCATATTGGTTCTTATTTTTTTTAATCCATTCAGTTAGCCTATGTCTTTTGATTGGGGGCATTTAGTCCATTTAGATTCAAAGTAATTATTGATAGATATGTATTTATTGCCATTTTATTACTTGTTTTGTGGTTGTTTCTGGAGATTTTCTCTGATCCTTTCTTATCTTTCTCTTTCATGGTCTGCTGGTGTTCTTTAGTGATATATTTAGATTTCTTCTTCTTTATTCTTTGCATATTTATTAGTGGTTTTTGATTTGTGGTTACCATTAGGCTTGTATATAACATCTCCTGCATATAGCAGTCTATATTAAGTTGAGGGTCATTTAAGTTTGAACCCATTGTTTACTCCTCTCCTCCTCACATTTTAGGTATATGGTGTCATATTTTATATCCTTTATTTTGTGAGTTCCTTGACCTGATTTTTTAATAGAAGTATTCATTTTTACTGCTTTTGTGTTTTCTACCTTCATACTGTCATTTTTGGTCTTTCTTTTCCCCTCAAAGAGTCTCCTTTAATATTTCTTGCAGGACCGGTTTAGTGGTTATGAGCTCCTTCAGTTTTTGTTTGTCTGGGAAACTCTTTATCTCTCCTTCTATTCTGAATGACAGGCTTATTGGCTAGAGTATTCTTGGCTGCAGGTTTTTCCCATTCAGCACTTTGTATATATCATGCAACTCCTTTCTGGCTTAGAAAGTTTCTGCTGAAAAATCTGCTGATAGCTATATGGTGTTTTCTTTGTATGTAACTGTCTTCTTTTGTTGCTTTTAATATTTTTCTTTATCACTATATTTTGCCATTTTAATTAAGTTATGTCTTGTTGTGGATTTGCTTTTGTTGATTTTGTTGGGGAGTTCTCTGCGCCTCTTGGATCTGGATATGTTTCCTTCCCCAGATTTGGGAAGTTTTCAGCTATTATTTCTTCAAATAAATTATCTGCCCCCTTTTCTCTCTCTTCTTCTGGGACTCCTATAATACAAATGCTGTTACCACTGGACTCCCTTTGTCAATTCTTGTTTTGCATAATTCTTTTTATTCTCTTTTGTTCAGCTTGGTTATTTTCCATTATTCTGTCCTCTAGGTCATTAAATCATTCATCTGCTTCTTCCAGCCTGCTGTTCATTCCATCAAGCATGTTTCTCATTTCATTCATTAAGTCCTTTATCTCAGCTCTGTTATTTCTTATCTCTGTGTTAATGATCTCATTGCTGTCCTCTACTCTTTTTGCAAGTCCAGTGAATATCCTTATGATCATTGCTTTAATTCTTCATCAGGCATGTTACTTATATCTGTTTTGCTTGGATCTCCAGCTGTTGCCTTGTTCTGTTCTTTCATTTGGGACAAATTTCTCTATCTCCTCATTTTGTCTAAGTTTCTATGCCTGTTTTGGTGTGTTAGGAATGTCAACTATGTCTCTTGTTCTTGAGGGTAATGGCCTTATTAAGAAGAGGTCCTATAGTGCTCTGCCATGGGGTGTCCTCTGTTCCCCAGGGTCTGCAGCTTCTGGGAGTATCCCCAGTGTGTACTGTGTGCACTCTGCTGTTTTGTCCTGGCCACTTTATCCTTTAGGCCAGTCATCTGCAGAGGCTCTCTTTTTTTTTTTTTTTAAAGATTTTATTTATTTATTTGAGAGAGTGAGAGAAAGAGCACAAGAGGGGGGAGCGGGAGAGGGAGAAGCAGACTCCCTGCCGAGCAGGGAGCCCGATGCGGGACTCGATCCCGGGACTCCAGGATCATGACCTGAGCCGAAGGCAGTTGCTTAACCAACTGAGCCACCCAGGCGCCCTGCAGAGGCTCTCTTTGCCTATTGTGGACAGTGTTGTCCCTGGCCTGAATGTGGCACATATTAAATAGGTAAGCTCTGCTCTCCTTGTGAAATGAGACTTGTTGCTGCCACCACTGGAACTGAGACCTTGCAAAATTCCACCATTGGTAGATGCATGTGAGCAGTGGTTTGGGCTGGGTCTTCTGGGGGAGGAATGCCCACCATGCTGGCACTGAGGCAAGTGTAACTGGGAGGGGCTGTTCCCCTGGAGTGTGGGGTGGGGCGGAGCTTGGTGTAAGAAAGTTAGGTAGCAAGTGTGGGCACTGTGCTGGTTCCCGCAGGTGGCTCTGTGCTTATGCTGAGGGGTGGGGGATGGAAATGGCACCTGCTAGTTCCTTTGTTCCCAGAGGGGTCTCTCCATGAATGCTGCCTCTCTGGGACATGCTCCCAGATGAGCAACTAACCTCCCCACTGTGTGTCCCACGTGCTCTTCAGATCCTGTTTCCATACTGTATGTCCACAGGCTATTTGTCCTGCCTTTTCTCCAGGAACAGCCCCAACTGCTCTGAGCTCTCCCAGAGCCAAGCCTGCTGACTTTTAAAACTCCAGGCTTTAAGCCCCACTGGTTGCAAGAACTCATGAAATTTGGGCCCTCTCACTTTCCAAGCCAGTTTGCTACGGGAATTCCTTTTCCCTGTGTGCTCCCCTGTGTGCTAGTCTGTCTCTTGCCCTTCTCTGAGACCAAAGCTCCCTTCCGACCACACCAGCTACGATCGATTTCTCTCCAAACTGTGTGTCCACACTTCCTACTTTCTTCAATGTGGCCTCTTCTCTACCTTTAGTTGTGGAGTTTGTTCTGCCAGTCTTTAGATTGATTTCTGGGGTATTTAGGATGATTTGATAGTTATATTTGCATTCATAGGATGAGGCAAGCCTAGGTTCCTCCTATTCCACTGCCACCTTCCCTTATTACCTTCTCTGTATGATTCACTTTTCCTTTAAGGAATACAAAGCACTTTGCAGACATCTTCCTCATTAATTTTTACAGTACTTCAGTGTCTGAAACAGACAAAATAGTCTTCTACTCACTGTATAGACAGAGAGACTTATGGGAAAAGAAGGGCTATGGTCACAGAAACTGCCCAGTTTCACAAGAAATCTGGACAAAAAACTTATAGTTCTTCATCTAAATCACCATCTTATACATGACCCTGCCTTCAGTCACAAGTCCCTCAAGCACTGGGGTTTCTGAGACCAAAGTTGGTTTGTTAAACATTTACATGGCACCACTTGTATGCCAGGAGCTATTTCAAGTGCTTTCCAGATATGAACTCAGTATTCATGACAAGCCTATGAGGTGAGTAGGATTATGATTTCCATTTTATTGATGAAGAAACTGAGCACTGAGTTAGAAACAACTTACCCAAGGTCACAGTTAGTTAATGGTGGAACCAAGTTTAAATACTATACTTCAGGCTCCATGGTCTTAACCAATACACTCTGTTGCCTTCTGATGCTGTGAGTAGTGACTCCTCAGCCTTTTCACTTGAAAGCCAGCCTTCCCTAGGATCTTTTGTTGTCTGATAATTTAGAGCATATTTTTGGACATGGTAATTTTTGTTGGAGAAGAATTGAAAAGCCTGTGTCTGTGTGTATTCTGTGTGTGTGTGTGTGTGTGTGTGTTACATGAATGAAGCAGGGTAGAAGTTTGCCCAACACAACTCAGATTTTTTTAAAAAGTAACTTTATGGGGCACCTGGGTGGCTCAGTTGGTTAAGCCCCCAAAATCAAGAGTCTTGATTTTGGCTCAGGTCATGATCTCAGGGGTATGAGATTGAGCCCCGCATTGGGCTCCATGCTAGTGGGGAGTCTGCTTGAGATTCTTTCTCTCCCTCTCCCTTTACCCCTCCCCCGATCTCTGTCTCTCTTACTCTCAAATAAATAAATCTTTAAAAATAAAGTAAATTTAAGGGTGGGGGATGGAGTAACCAGGTGATGGGTATTAAGGAGGGCATGTATTGTGATGAGCACTGGGTGTTATACACAACTAAGGAATCATTGAACACTACATCAAAAATTAATGATGTACTATATATTGGCTAATTGAACATAATAAAAAAATTTTTTAAAAACCCAAAAAACAGTAACTTTATATTCAGGAACTGAGCCCATTGTCCTAGAGACTATCCCCCTTCTTACCTATGCTAACAAAGACACTTAAAATTGTTTATTAAATTTAACTCTGTGTATTCACGTTTAAAATTGTCAATTCAGAGTAACTAGTGGATCCTAATTCACATTCTGCCTCAGGGTTGTATCTCCCCTCTCCTTGGGTACCTGGGAGCAAAGGGGGATACTCTGGGATTCCCCTGTCTTTCATGAGTTGGCCCTCATCCTGCAGGGTCTCTAGCCCATCTCTATCCATGATTCTGAGGATTATTGGGTCTTGGCTGGAATTTTGATGTCACTGCTGAAGTTGAGAGTCTCTGCTACCACCTTTAGGCAAAAGGCTCTGTGCTTGGAGTCTCCTCTTCTCAATGCCCGGGTCTACCTTTTGTCTACCAGTTCTCTTCACATTCCCACATCCACCACTGGTACTTGTGGGTCCTCCTGGAGCCCTACATATGGCATGTAGACTATGGTCCACTGGGACCACTATCTCTACTTGAATGAAGCTGCTCCATCACTCCTTTTGAGGCATCAGATGCAGGGCCATTGTCCAGTTTGGGACTTCTTTGAATGTCCTGCAGTCTCCTCTGGCATAGAACTCTTGTGTTCTCAGGTTTCTCAAAACATCACACTGGGCTCCTTATGCTGCTTTTGGAAGTTTCCACCTCACAAGACAAGCCAGGACATTAGCATCTGACCTTTTGCTCTCTCTTCCTTTTCCCTTTCTAATGTTTTGCTTATCCAAGTTCTTCCCTTTATGATCCAAGCTTTGTTTCTTGTTACTTAAAGGGAAAGTTTCAGAATTTGGAAAAAAACTTTTGTCACTCTGCAAAACCCAGCTTTCAAGATTATTATTTTCACCATGGACTTCAAATCAATTTGAAACTTAAAGGTGAGCTGTGATTTCTTTAGTTCTCTCTAAAGCATAGAACCATTGAAGAACAGTTGAAGCAACAGGTGGGGATTCATTCAGCAACATGATTTATCAGAAATGACAAATGTTATTCTTTGTTTCAGACACCAATATAAGAGAGTAATGAGACTTCAACTTAGAAGTCTTAATTATAGACTACTTATAGGGACGCCTGGGTGGCTCAGTTAGTTGGGCTGCTGACTTGGCCGACTCTAGGTTTTGGCTCAGGTATTGGTCTCTGGGTCCTGGGATTGAGCCCCACTTTGGGCTCCATGCTCAGCAGGGAGTCTGCTTGAGATTTCTCGCTCTTTTTCACTTTCCCCACTTGCGCATGCGTGCACACTCTCTCTCTCTCCCTCTCAAATAAATAAATAAATAGACCTTTAAAAAAAATTATAGACTGGGACGCCTGGGTGGCTCAGTCGTTAAGCATCTGCCTTCGGCCCAGGTCATGATCCTGGAGTCCCTGGATTGAGCCCCGCATCAGGCTCCCTGCTCGGCGGGAAGCCTGCTTCTCCCTCTCCTACTCCCCCTGCTTGTGTTCCCTCTCTCGCTGTGTCTCTCTCTGTCAAATAAATAAATAAAATCTTTTGAAAAAAAATTATAGACTACCTACAGGAGTAGACTGATATGGGTAAATACACCTGAATGGGCTGTTTAAAAAATTACAACACAAACCCCTGCCATGGCGCTGTTTCTATCTTTCTTCTCTACTGCAGTCTGTCTTCTTCCTCCTCCAACAAAAAATTTTTTGTTCCTTCTCTATTTTAAATCCTTAGACTTTTTACCACCTTCAGGGTTAAGTTGAATTTCCTCTCTGATCTGGGCTTGGCCTAAAGCTTTGGCTTTCTCTGATGCCACCCCCCCCCACCCCTGCATTCCCCTTTCCCAGTGCGTCCTGTACCCCAGCTGTGCCCCACCCCCAGCCTCCCACGGTAATAATGACAGATCTTGCACATGCTGCCAAACTAGTCAACTGTCTTTCATCCTGGTCCTTTGCCCTGGCCACTTGCCTTGTACTTCAAGATTGTCCTTATAGCCTTATCATATTTTCTGAGTTTGATGCATCTCCTCTGAGTTTCCTGTGGCCTGTGTTTTTATCGTTTTATCAAGCTAATTGGTTGTGTGGTTTAGTGGTTCTTGTTTTTTTTTTACTGCAGTCTTCCCATAGCCACACACAAGATTATGAATTCTGAAGGGCCGTAACTTGTGTTTTCATCTCTGTATCACCAGAGCCTGGCACAAGTATTGAGGACACATCAGATGCTCAAAAATCTTCCATTACTGGAAGAAAGGATGGGAGGAGGTGGGCATCTAGAGTACTGTATGTCAAGGCTCAGGAGTTTTAGCCCTAAAGATATTCTACTTATTGGTTCTAACAAATTGGCTAGAATGACAAACACTAACTCCTTAAGGCATAGGCTTTGTTCCTTACTTGATTTGCACCCACTAACATGTTTTATTTTGTCTTTGCTATTAACAAGACTATTCATAGGAGGACTGGGTCACAGTGCCCAGCACAGTGCTTAGCACTTAAGAAGAGTGCAATACCTATTTGTTGATTGACTAGTCCAACTTTCCATTTTGTTTTCTAGGACACAGTCAACTAAGGTCAGCTAAGTCCTGTTAACCTGTGGTAGTGAGGTGCCCATCTTAAAACCCCATCTAAATTTTCTCTCTCTGCAGTGTGCCCATGTTCCTGAACAGTCACCCCATCAAAGGGGCCTCTCGCAGTAAAATGAAAATCTAAGACACCCCAAATCTCCCATCTTCTCAGTAATTGTTATTTGATACTATCAACCAGAAGATTCCCATGACAAGCCTTTGGGACAATGTCTACCACCCATTCCACTCCTCAACTCTGCCCAGGAATGTAGCAACATATATAGGAATATAAAATTACTGGAAGTAGTAGATAAAAATTCCTTACAAGTTTAGTAGAGGAAAAGGGACTATGTCCCCATTAAACCTTATAGAAGCCATAGCTTGGATCAAAACCTCTACTCTTGGATTGCCTCAACTGTTTTTTTTCCAGAATAGCTTATAACCAAAACCACTGTACATTTATTCATTTTATTTATTTATTTTTTTTACCACTGTACATTTAAAATGATTTACTATATATAACAATGCTTAATCAATGTATGTAACTAATATTTCAGGCTTTTCAAATCTGTAGGTAGGTACATTTGAAGTTATATTTGCTTTATACCCAAACTAAAATGGTTCAAGTCTCAATCAGCTGTACTCTGAAATCTCAGCAGCTCCTTACCAAGAACCCTCTATTTTTGTTCTGCGAGTCTCTAAAGGGGTGCCTCAACAAGTGCTTACAAACCTGTTTGTCCACTAGTTACCATGCAGCACCCCCATGTTCTTTCTCTTTTATCTGCCACATTCTGTCATGTTCTGGCTAATATCCATTGATCTAGAAACCTAAAGTAACCTCACTGCATTGAAGATGGTACCTTATTGCAAACTAACCTCAGGGATGGTTATGGGAGAGTTCAGTGGGCCCCCACAATATTGTTATAATGAAAACAAGTCTCAGACCAGACTCTGCCACCCCTGGAGACATTTATTACACAAACTTTCTTTCTTTTTTTTTTTTGTTTTTTTGTTTTTTAAAGATTTTATTTATTTATTTGACAGAGAGAGATAGCGAGAACAGGAACACAAGCAGGGGAGTGGGAGAGAGAGAAGCAGGCTTCCCGCTGAGCAGGGAGCCCGATATGGGGCTCTATCCCAGGACCCTGGGATCATGACCTGAGCTGAAGGCAGACGCTTAACGACTGAGCCACCCAGGCGCCCCTATTACACAAACTTTCATTAGCAAGCAGCAGGGGCCAAAAAGGTCCCTAAAACCTCCTGTGTAATTTCAGTGAAGTTCTAGCTCTCTGCCATGTAAGTTACTCTAACACATCCTCACTGGAGAGTTCAATTGAGGGTCACTCCAGTATTCCAGAGGCTACATTTAGCTAGGGTTAGAGTTGGCTTTGGCAACCAGAAACTCTCTGAAACAATGGCTGAATATGAGATCATTTCTTCAGGGTGCAGGATTCTTCTTATAGAAGATAGGAAATGTCACTGAAATATTTTATCCAGCATGCATATCTTAAATACCAGTATTTTCACTAATGAGAATGCATTTCTAACTATGAGTCATGTTAATTAACAAATCACTAGTATCCTCATTGAAAAGCAATTTCCTTTTTTAAAAAAGATTTTATTTATTTATTTATTTATTTGAGAGAGCGACCGAGAGAGAGAGAGAGAGAGAGAGAGGGAGCTTGTGAGCAGGGGGAGGGGCAGAGGGAGAGGAAATCTCAACCAGACTCCACGCTGAGCGTGGAGCCTGGCACTGGGCTCAATCCCATACCCCGAGATCATGACCTGATCCAAAATCAAGAGTAGGATGCTTAACTAACTGGGCCACCCAGGTGCCCCTTGTTGCTAGTTTTTTGATTACTGATTCAATTCACTTCTAGTAGTTGGTCTATTCAGATTTTCTATTTCTTCAAGATTCATTCTTGGAAGATCAGGTTTCTAGGAATTTACTTATTTCCTGTTGGCATAATATTGTTTGCAGTAAATTCTTAAGATCCTTCGTATTTCTGCAGTGTCTGTTATAACTTCTTTCTTTCATTTCTGATTTTATGTATGTATTTACTTACTTTCTGGATGAGTCTAGCCAGAGGTTTATTGATTTTGTTTATCTTTTCAAAGAATCATTTTTTAGTTTCATTGATCTTTTCTATTTTTTAAAGTTTCCATTTAGTATATTTCTGGTCCAATTTTTATTATTTTCTTCCTTCTACTAGCTTTAGACTGTTTTTTCTTCTTTTTCTCAATTTTTAGATGTAAAGTTTGATTATTTGGGATTTTTTCTTGCTTGTTGAGATAGGCCTGTATCACTATGAACTTTCCTCTTAGAATTACTTTTGCTGCATTCCACAGATTTTGGAACATTGTGTTTCTAGTTTCATTTGTCTCGAGGTATTTTTTAATTTCCTCTGTGATTTCTTTGTTGAGCTATTGATTGTTTAGTTACATGGTATTTAGTCTCCACGTGTTTGTGTTTTTCCAGTTTTCTTCTTTTAACTGATTTGTAGTTTCATACTCTTGTGGTTGGAAAAGATGCTTGATACAATTTCAATCTTCTGAATTTATTGAGATTGATTTTGTGCCCTAACATGTGATCTGTCCTGGGGAGTGTTCCATGTGCACTTGGTAAGAATGTGTATTCTGCAATTTTTGAATGAAATGTTCTGTATATATCTATTAAATACATCTGCTCTAATGTGTCATTTAAGATCAATATTTCCTTATTGATTTTCTCTCTGGATGATCTGTCCATTGATGTAAGTGGGGCATTAAGGTCCCCTACTATTATTGAATTGCTGTCAGTTTCTCCCTTTATGTCTGTTAATATTTGCTTTCTTTATTTAGATGCTCCTGTGTTGGGGTATAAATATTTATGAATGTTATATCCTCTTCTTGAATTGGCCCCAATGTTATTACATAATACTCCTTGTCTTCTGTTAATGTCTTTGTTTTAAAGTCTATTTTGTCTGATATGAGTATTGCTACTCCAGGTTTCTTTTCATTTCCATTGAATATCTTTTTCTATCTCTTTACTTTCAGTCTGTGTGTGTTTTTAGATCTGAAGTGAATCTCTTCTAGATAGAACATAGATGGGTCTTGTGTTTTTTTTTTTTTAATCCATTCAGCCACCCTATGTCTTTAATTGGAGTATTTAGTCCATTTACATTTAATGTAATTATTGATAGGTATATACTTATTGTCATTTTGTTAATTGTTTTCTGCTTGTTTTTATAGTTCTTCTCTGTTCCTTTCTTCTTCTCTTAGTCTCTTCCCTTGTGGTTTGATGGCTTTCTTTGGTTATATGTTTGGGTTCCTTTCTCTTTATTTTCTGAGTGTCTATTGTAGGGTTTTGGTTTGTGGTTACCATGAGGTTCATATATATTGATCTATATATGTAGCAGTCTGTTTTAAGCTGATAGTTGTATAAGTTCAAATGCATTCAAAAAGTGCTACATTACCCGCCCCCCACCTTTTATGTTTTTGACATCATATTTTACATCTTTTTATTTTGTATATCCCTTAACTACTTATTATAGTTGTAATTGATATTACGATTTTGTCTTTGCACCTTCATATTAGCTTTTTAAGGGACTGATTCACTGCCTTTATTATATATTTGCCTTTGCCAATGAGATTTGTTTTCTTTCATTTATTTATTTTTTTTATTTCTAGTTATGGTCTTTTCCTTTCTGCTTAAGAAGATACTTTAACATTTCTTGTAAGGCTAGTTTAGTGGTGATGAGCCCCTTTAGTTTTTGCTTGTCTGAGAAACTCTTACCTCTCTTTCATTTCTGAATGATAACCTGGCAGAGTAGAGTATTTTTGGTTCTATGTTTTTCCCATTCAGTATTTTACATATATTCTGCTGCTCCCTTCTGGCCTGTAGTTTCTGCTGAAAAATCAGCTGACAGTTTGATGAAGGTACTCTTTTATGTAAATATTTGTTTTTCTCTTGCTGCCTTTAAGATTCTCTCTTTGTCTTTAACTTTTGCCATTTTAATTATAGTATGTCTTGGTTTGGATCTCTTTGGGTCATCTTGTTTATGACTCTGTGCTTTCTGGACTTAGATGCCTGTTCCCTTTCCCAAATTAAGGAATTTTTCAGCCATTTATTTCTTCAAGTAAGTTTTTTTGCCACTTTTTCTTTCTTCTCCTTCTGGAACCCCTATAATGTGAATAGTATTATGCTTTATGTTGTCCCAGAGGTCCCTTAAACTACCCTCATTTTTTTAAATTCTTTTTTTTTTTCCCTTTGCTATTCTGATTGGGTAATTGGGCGATTTCCACTATTCTGTCTTCCAGATCACTGATCCATTCTTCTGTATCATCTAATCTGCTGTTGATTCCCTCTAATGTATTTTTTTTATTTCAATTATTGTATTCTTCAGCTCTGATTGGTTCTTTCTTATATTTTCCAACTCTTTGTTGATGTCCTCACTGTATTCCTCCATTCTCCCAAGTCTGATGATCATCTTTATGACCATTGCTTTGAACTCTTTACAGGTAAATTATATATCTTTGTTTCATTAGGTTTTTTTCCTGGTGTTTTATTTTGTTCTTTCATCTTTGAAACATATTCCTTTGTTTCCTTATTTTGTTTGACTTTCTGTGTTTGTTTCTATGAATTAAGTGGAACAGTTACTTCTCTTGGTTTTGAAGGAGTGGCAGTGTGTAGGAGCATCCCCTGTGTAGATTGTGTGAACCTGAAAGCTTTAGCTGGCTGGCTGGAGCTGGATTAGGTGCAGGCCAGTGGAGTTTCAGCACATACAGTGTTAGGACCACCTTGGCAGGATGGATAGAGCTAGAGCGGGCTTAGGCTAGGGTCTCTGGGTACACTATGCGAGGGTTGCCTTGGCAGAATGGTTGGAGCTGAAGCAGGTGCAGGACAGGGTGTCCCAGGGTACACTTTGCCAGGTGGCTGCCAGGGCCACCATGGCAGATCAGCTGGAGCTGGGGTACATGTGGTCCAGGGGGTCCTGGAGTTCTTCACACCATGGTCACCCTGGTGGGATGAGTTAGTGTGGGCATGTGATGGAAGAGCTGTCCCAGAGCTTGCCACACTTGTCAAGGGGTTACCTTGATAGGGTTGCTGGAGCTGAAGTGGGCATGGGCTGGGGTGGGAGGTTCTGGAGTATGCCATGCCTGGGTCACCTTAGTTGGATGGCTGGGTTGGGCAAGGCCAGGAGGGTCCTGGAACATGCTGCATTGCATCTGCCTTGGCAGGGTGGTTGGAGTTGGGGCAGGTGCAGGCAGTGGGCTCAGGGTATGCCGTGCCAGATCTACCTTGGGGGACTGGTTGATATGGGTTAGGGGCTTGAAGCTCACTGGTGTGGCCTTAGCAGGCCAGCTAGCATGCCTGGAGCCTGGTCTTGTCCACACTATCAACGTGGAGGGGGAATGTAAAAAATGGTGAGTGCTGGCGCTTCTGACCCTGAGAGAATTGCAGCATTTTTCTGTCCATTTGGTGATGCTCGAGGGTTAGTAAATGGATTTCTTTCACTTATAGTCTAGTTATCTTTTAAACCATTATTCTTTCACTGTGCCCCAGGGTGAATGAATCTACACAGAGGCCCCTCAGTGATATCCCTTCCTACTGCAGGTTGTCATCTCATGGGTGGGATTCTCGTTACTGTGTCTCTGTCTCTCCTACCTTTCTCTGTGTGGTCCCTCTCCTATTTGTTGTGCAGAAGCTGTTCATTCAGCCCTCAGATCCTCTTCAGGAGGAATTGTTCTATACAAAGTTATGGATTTGGTGTGTCCATAGGAGGTGAATTCAAGGTTTTTCTATGCTGCCAACTTTGACTCCATGAGCTCTGGAGGCAGTTGTCAGAAGAGCTAACTTTCAGGCACATGTTTCCTTCTTTTTCTGAAAAGCAATTTCTGGCATTCACTATTCTAATTATTGAAGCATTGATGGAAATACTGATCTCAGCACTTGTTGTGGTCCTTCTGATCTAGAGCCAACTGATCATCCATAGAACACATATTCTTGATTTGGACAGCTGATAGATTTAGAGATGATGTTTGAGCTAACTAGCACACATGTAATCACACCTGGTATATGATGAAATATTTAAGGCAAGTTATAGATACAGTAGCATGTTCCTGGAGTTTATCAAGAATATCTCTCATCTTATTTTAGTTTTCCTTCCCTTCCCCTATGTTCATCTGTTTAGTTTCTTAAATTCCACATATGAGTGAAATCGTATATTTATCTTTCTCTGACTTACTTCACTTAGCATAATACACTCTAGTTTCATCCACATTGTTGCAAATGGCAAGATTTCATTCTTTTTAATGACCAAGTAATATTCTATTGTATACATATACCACATCTTCTTTATCCATTCATCAGTTGATGGACATTTGGGCTCATTCCATAATTTGGCTATTGTTGATAGTGCTGCTATAAGGAATATCTCTTTCAAGGAACTCTCTCCTGCTATTGCCAAAGTCCCTAGTTCCTAGACTTCCAGAACAATCTTGGGCAAAATATGAACATAAGTCTTCTATGACCTCTGTGCCACACTTAGTTACTGGCCTTGAGGCAATATTGCCCATCAGGCTACCACTAGCCCTTACGGTACTTTTGTGCAGATTAGGAAAATGTACCCCTCCCTCCAAGTGGATGTAGTCTGTGCCAGGGTACTTGTTTCAATGAGCAGAGTGGGCTAGATTTTTGTACCCACTCACCCCTTTGGCCAGGTGTCCTTGTGCTACGTGGGGGCGGGGCCTTGACTATTCAAGTGGAGACTCCCATAAAACCTGTCACAAAGAAAAGTCCATTTTCCCTTTTCCCTCAGCCCCTCATCTTTTATAAACAATTGTCCATCTTTAAAGCACATACATATACACACCCTAATAAAATGTAGAAAAATAACTGTTTATCTCCTCAGGAATAAACATTCAGGCAAGTACTAGCATTAGTTTATAGACAGACAAGAAAAATTGTGCTTTCCCTCCCTCACTATGCCCTCAATTTCCCCCATCCCCTCAAAAAACAAACTAGAAAATTCAGAGAGAGACAATTTAGCCTTGCAACTATTTATATGATTAAAATTTATGTGATTAAAAATTGACTTCAAGTAGTGTATCAGTTAGGATTCTTCCAGTAGCAATGAATAGAAAATCCAAAATGGCTACAACTGTAAGGAAAATGTATTGTCTTACTTAGCAAGAAATCCTGAGATATGGCAGCTGGGCTAATTAGTCCAGTGACTCAAACAATGTCAAAATCCCAGATTCTATCTTCCCACTTTGCAGTCCTCATCATATCTGCTTACCACCCTCGCTGTCACAAAATGACTGCCATGGTTCTAGGCTTCACACACAGACATGGCAATGTCTGGCAGAATAAGAGCAACTTTTTGTTCAATGTGCTTTTTTTGTTTAATCAGTGAAGAAATCTCTTTCCTGAATCCTCTCTCCCCCCACCGCAGCACATTTCCCTTCCATCTCTTTGCCACAACTGTATTTCAAGGCCACATCCAACCCAATGACTTGTGTGAGAAATGGATCCACCAAGACTGGCCTTGGACACAGCTGCTATTCGCCCCTGGAACTGAGATAGAAAGAATGAAGGGTTTTTGTGCAGGTGCACAGAGTGTGAGACACATGTGTTCAAGGAGGTGAATAAAGTTCAGGACAGCTGGTGGGGAACATTTAAAGGAAAGATGCAGGGGCATAGCATGACATGTGGAGGACTTGGCCTTTATCTTACTTATCACACCCTATGTATTTAATGCTCATTTGTAGGAATTACCTTGAAACTACATCTCTACTTTAAATTGAAATTGTTTTTTATTCACCACTGCTGTGTGTCTTTAAGGATGTCTAAGTAGCAAAGGATGAGTTTGCTTATCTCATGCTTTCCCATTTCCTCTGGGGAGGACTCTCTCAGCAAGATTATCTGAGGAAACCATTCATAATAGCAGGGCTCAGATGTTTCTCCCAGGACCCACATGCACAATTCTTCTGAAGGCCTCACCTGGACCAGAGCAGCAGTTCTAATCCTAGGACACCCCTCAGATCACGGGACAGGAACTTCTTTTCTATACGTAGGCCACCCATACACCTCCCTCCTACTAACTTTAGCTGTTGAGGCAACTTTGGAGAGCATCTATATATTCCCCCAAAGAGAGATACTCACATTCTCCCAAATTAAATGTCTCCCCCCAGGTCATTTTTATTTTGAACCCTTTTTAGGCCCTGAACTGTGACTTTGAGTCTTTGTACTTCCTATCACATCTATTTTAGTATCGACTGCAAATGTCAAGATAATGATGTGTGATTCCTTTTCTGGAGTGCCACTGAAGATACTAAAGGAGAAGTGTGTCACCAGATGACCTTCTGGGGTCGCCAAGAGGAACCTACAGAGGGGGAGTCCATATCTACAAGGCTGGCCTCGGTGAAAGGGAAGGAAGGAATGTTTGCTGTGACCCTCTATGAACCAGGGGCTTTGCAGACCTTCCGTTTAGTCTTGGCCCCCTGACCTAACAGGTGGGTATTATCATCTCCATTTTGCAGGTGTGGAAACTGAGTCTGGGCGAGACGAAGTAACTTGTTCCAGGTGGGGTTTGAGCTCAGGTGCGCTGCCTCCGCCATTTGTGCTTTTACCAGTGCATTATGCCGGGTTCTTGGCAGGGCTGAGTGCTGCTTAATGGCCTAAAGACATGGTGATAAGAGATGAAAAGCCTGGCTCTGGGGCCCCAGTGGTTGTGCCACAGTTTCACCTTGTCCTGGGGGGAGCAGCTGGGGGAATGGGGCGGGGAGTGGGGAAGGTGTGTTGGGGGGCAGGAGGCAGGGCCAGCAGATTTTGCCCCACACCCTCTGTTCCTTTTGCCATTCAGTATTTGGAGCGGATGCTCCCTGGGGACTTTCTCTTTGGACCTCACATTTTCAAAGAAATTCAGGCGAAAGGCAGGCAGGCCATTAGTTCTGAGCCTCACACTAGGTCTGAAATAGAAAGGTGACAGTTCCCCTCTGAATAAGATGTTCTGGGAGCTGAAAAGACAAAATGAATTCCCTAGGGCTAACCCCCCACCTCCCACCCCCACCCCCCGCCTTTTGTCTGAGACAATTTTCTCTTTCCACTGTAGAACCGCTGCTCAATAGCCTTTCCTGAACCTCACAGTTTAGGTAAAGAAATAAATTTCCTGCTGCCACAGAAACAGCCTCTGACTTAGCCAGCTACGGTGTAGGGTAGAAGGTCCGTGGCATGACAGTCATGCCAACCGAGTGCCCATTTATATATTTACTCACCAGGTGCCAGAGGTGCATGCGAGAAAACCAGGCTCCCTTGTCTGCTCGACAGATGGCAGGCCTAGTGGCCACACAGCCCACTGTGGATGGCACTGGCCATCCTTCTGCAAAATGCAGCATCCCTGGGCAAAAAACCTGCATTTGCGATGGTGAGGATAATTTCATGGATGGATATTCACCAGGAGAGCTTCCTCAGGGACGCTTCATTTTTTTTCTCATATTTCTTTACAAAGTAAAAAAAAAAAAAGCAAAATCCAATGAATACTTTTTGGGCATTTTGTAACATGCAAAATGTATGCTTTATATCAGCAAGAGCCTGAAAGGGAAATACGTCAAATGGCTGAGAGTGATTATTTACAGTTAATGAGCTTACAGGTCTTTTGTTTTTTTATGTCAATTACCTGGTTTTCTATAAACTGAACATAGAATACTTTCCGATTAAAAATAGAAATTAATTCTTTTATAAATGAAAGAAAGAATAAGGAATATAGTCAGTCTCCACTTCAAGTCACCAACATAGAAGGGCGGAACGAGGGGATCAGGGTTCAAGCTTTGGCTTTGCCAACAGGTGGCCCAATGTTCGATCTCACGTCTTTAAATGCCATTTTCTCTGATCCCCAATTTTATCTGTGATTGGCTCTCTTTCCTGAATTCGGGAGATGTGGATTTACAGCTGCCCATTCAGCAGCTCCCCTTGAATGTCTGATAGAATCTCTGAATTCACATTTCCAGAACTGAACTCATTATCCCCCGCAAGTCCACTACTCTTCAAAACCTGATTCTCTAATAATGGCAGTTCCATCTTTCCAACTGCTCAGGCCAAAATCCTTAGAATCATTCTTGACTTATCAGTTTCTCTCACATCCTACAAACAATCTGTCTGTAAATCTGGCTTAGCATATATGTCACATCCTGTCATATCATAAAAGCAAATTGCTTCTCTTCACCTCCACTGGTAGTGCCATGAACAAGCTACCAACTGTCTGATGCCCAGATTCCCGCCATAGCCTCCTGGCTTCTCCCTTGCACTGGAGCAGAATTTTGGTAAGATGGATCTTGTTACTGTCTCTGCACAAATTCCTCTAGAAGCTCCATCTCACTCCAGGGAAAAGGCAGCCCTTACAATAGGCTGGAAGACCCTACACGATGTTTCCCTCCTGACTCTCCCTTACCTTCTCCAGCCACACGTGTTGCCTTCTGCTCCATGAATGTGGCAGAGCACGCTAGCCGCAGGGTCTTTGCGTCTGCTGTCCCTCCTACCTGGAACACTTGTTCTCGCAGATGTCAGCACAGCCTCTCCCTCGCTGCCTCCAAATTCTTCACACCCTTTCCCAGTGTTCCTTTCCCAGGGAGGGCTTCCTAGTTTTAAAGCCCTCCACCCCAGTCCCAACTCCCCTTTACCAACTTTCCTGCTATGCACTTGCTCTCTATAGCACTAGTCATCATCTAACTGTTATTTATTTCACTTACGGATGTTGTTTATTGTCTCCCCTGACCCAACTGGAATGCGAACTCCCTGAGGCAGGAATTGTATGTCTGTTTTCAACGCTGTATCCTCAGGGCTTGGGGCAGAGTAGGCAGCAGCTGACGGAAGGCACTTCTGGTAACCAGAACAACGGCCCCCAAAGATGTCCAAGTGCTAATCTCTGAAACCTGTGACTGTGCTACCTTACCTGGGCTTTTGACTTTTGGACTTTGTTAATGTGATTAAATTAAGGGTTTTGAGTTGGGGAAATCGGCCTGGATTATCTGGACTACCATAATCATGAGGGACCAGGAGGGCAGAGGCAGAGAAGAAGATGCAATGACGGAAGCAGAGGTGGGAATGATGCAATTGCTGGAAGGGTCCATGAACCAAGGAATGTGGGCAGCCTCTCCAAGCTGAGAAAGGCAAGGAAATGGGTTGTCCTCTAGAGGCTCCAGAAGGAGTACAGACCTAGCACCCTATTTGAGACTTCTGACATCCGGAACTATAAGAAAATAAATTTGTGTTGTTTTAAACCACGGAGTTTGTCGTAATTTGCTATGGCAGTGATAGGAAACTAACACAGCACTCAAAAACATCTGTTGAAGAAATGCACAAATGGGCAGGGCTTCCATTTCTTTGTGAAATGGGAGGCTTGGGCTTAGTTAATGACCTCTAATGCTGTATTTTAAACCATATTCTGTTTGGTTAACTGAAAAATGAATGTATGAACTTGGTAAACAATTTAAATAAGTCTGAATAAAGTGTAATGACAGTAAGTTTGTCTTCTACCCCAAACATGTAGTCCTTGGTCTCTCTCCCCAGATGCAAACACTGTACCACTTTCTTGTGGGAGCTTCCAGAGATTCCATGAACACAGATATCATTTCCCCCTTTGTCCACAAATTGCAGTATACTACACACACTGCTTTGCTCATGGCTTTTTCACTAAAAAATACCAGCATGAAGATTGTTCCAGATCTGCCCTAAAATGCCCTCCTTCTTTTCCAGAGCTGCATCATGTTTCATTCCCTGACATCTATAGACTGCAGTCTATTTCACCAGTTCCCTAGTGACAGTATGTTTGTTGCGTCTAGTCTTTGCTTCTATACTCTTTGAATATACATCTTTGCACACATGCATATCTGAAGGGTGAACTTTTAGAAGTGGAATGCAGTGTCGAGGGATGGGTACCCAGTTTATTCTGATACTGCCCAGTGCTCTTCCAAAGAGGATGCGCCTCCTATCACTGACACTGTTTACTCATGGTCTTACTAAAACTTTATTACTAAACTTATTATTAAACTTTATCAAGCTAATAGATGAGAGATGATACTGTGCTGTTTCATGTGAGGTTAGACCATCTTTTATGTGGCCATGAGCCCTTTGTATTTATATTTATGTGAATTTCCTATTCATGCTTCCTCTCATTTTTCTACGGGCTCATTGACTTTTTTTTTTTTTTAAGATTTTATTTATTTATTTGAGAGAGAGAATGAGAGAGAGAGCATGAGGTGGGGAGGGTCAGAGGGAGAAGCAGACTCCCTGCCGAGCAGGGAGCCCGATGCGGGACTCGATCCCGGGATTCCAGGATCATGACCTGAACTGAAGACAGTCGCTTAACCAACTGAGCCACCCAGGCGCCCTGGGCTCATTGACCTTTTAAGAATTTTATTTAGGGCGCCTGGGTGGCTCAGTTGGTTAAGCGACTGCCTTCGGCTCAGGTCATGATCCTGGAGTCCCGGGATCGAGTCCCACATCGGGCTCCCTGCTCAGCGGGGAGTCTGCTTCTCCCTCTGACCCTCCCCACCTCATGCTCTCTCTCTCATTCTCTCTCTCAAATAAATAAATAAAATCTTTAAAAAAAAATTTTTATTTAGAAGCAATATATAGATAGATAGAGAGAGTTAGGCTCCTGACATTTATTATGCAGTTATTTGTCCAGTCTGTAGTTTATCTGTTTTATTTTGCTCATGATATTTGTTGCCATGTAAAAAATATTTAATTTTATCAAGTCAAATACATCAGTGATTTCTTCTATGGCTTCTGGGCTTTGCATATTGCTTAGAAATGCACTCTCCATTCCTATAGTGTAAAATATTCTCATAGCCTCTCAAGCTTTATTCTAATACTTTTATGGGTTTTATCTTTATATCTAGATTTACCTAGAACTTAATAGGTGTAGGGATCAAATGATGGATTCAGTTCCTTTTTCCCCCCAAGCTGGCAACTTAATTGTCCCAATACCATTTAATGAAGGATTTGTTGCCCCCCCTGGTTTGAAGTGCCATCTTTATCCAATAACAAATTTTCATAAACATTTGTGTCTCTTTCTGGGCTCTTTTCTATTCAGTTGTTCTGCCTGTCTAATCACAGGTCACTACCCAGGTAATTCTATTAATTATTGTGGCCTTGATAGTGCATTTTAATACCTAGGATTTGTCTCCTCTTATTTCTCTTCTTTTTCAGAAAATTTTTGGTGATTCCAGTATATTCATTTTTCCATACGAACTTCAGAATCAGCTTGTTATATTCCAAAAAAAGCCCTTGTGGTATTTTCATTGGGAAAGCATTCCATTTATAGATTAATTTATGGTGCACTGGCATATTTACAATGCCTAATACTCTTCAAAAATTAGTTCAAATGCTATTTTTATCATAGGAATAATACAGGTTCATTGTAAAAAAGTTCTGGCAATTCTGTAATGTATGAAGTAGAGTATGAAAGTTCCATTTCTCTGCCACCCCCCACTTCAATCCTTCCCCTAGAGGTAACCACTGTTAATAATTCGGCATTCATCCTAGAAGGTGTTTTTAATAAGTACATTTGTAATCATGCCTATCTATCTATCTATCATCTATCTATCTATCCATGTTAACATGTGTATATTTTGTTATAAAGCTCTATCTAACTTCATATCACACATACTGTTTTTAATCCACTTTTATTTTTTTTTTATCTTTTTATTTTGTTCAGTTAGGCACTTTTAAAAATCAATTATACATCATGAATATATCAGTCACATACATGTTGCTACTTGTAGATCTACCATAACCTTTTAGAGGTCACATGGTGGCCCACTGTATGGTAGTACAAGGATACCCCAATTAATTTACCCATTCTCTCCCGGATGAATGTTTGCATTGTTTCCAACTTTTTAAAATTACAAGCAATGCTTCAGGGAACAGCTTTGAGCATTATCTTTGCACCTCTGTGCAGGCATTTCAACCAGATACGTTCCTATAAATTGAACTGCTGGGTCAGAGTCTAAAGGCCCTTTCAGTGGTGAAGTGTCATGACGTAGGAGTGACCTCTCCATCAAAGGGAGAATTGTCTGAGATTGTGCCCTTCCCCAACATTGCCCTCCCCCAAGCCCAAGTGGTGGCACTGCCAATAGTGGGGGATTTGGAATCCCGGGAGAGCTCTTCGTCCCTTTACAAATGCATACAGGTTCAGTGCCTGGTTCCGTGAATGCAGCTAACAAGCTCTGGGGGTGTAGAGTTTTTGTCCCACTGAAGAGGTTGGCTCTGAACTCTCACCACACGTTGAGCAGGGAAGTGAGGGGAGAGCCTCAGAGATGGATGGTGGTCAATTCTGATAATTGTCAATTCTGACATGTAACCTGGAATACATTTTCCCATAGAAATGTTATAATTAGGAATAATGGGAGGTGACATTGAAGGATTAATACAGCATTAGTTCATGTCTTCAGGGACTATGAAGAATACATGTGCCTTGGCAGGTTGCTGACTAGAGAGAATCAAGCTATTGTAAACAGTAGTTCTGATAGGAATATGCTTTCTGTGTCTAGACAACTTACTGAGTTTTGCAAGCATTTGTGAATTAGAAGCTCTGCATGGAAGACAGCCCTCCAGCCTTTGACCACCTCCCCCAGTGCATTTTCCAGCCTCCTCTTCTTTCTCTTGGGTGATCCCAGGTCTCCCAGTCTTGTACTGGTGCCAGAATGGGTCTGTGATCCCTAGAATGTACCTTGTGGTTTAGTTACATCCTTTTACTGGTCTTTAGTCCATTCTGTCTTCCCTTTCAAATCCTCATTACTTTCCTTAAGCCTTTCACACAACCACAGTTCTCTCATAGTTGGACGGCTTTATCTCCTATACGACCAAAAAAAGGCTTACATTGGGCAAAAACTGCCCTAATTTCCTGCCTCCCACTTAACCCCTAATGTATCCCCATGTCCAGTCTCAAAGGATGAATACCCCAATTAAGGCCAGCCTATGCTTTACATCCCTGCCCTATCTTCTTCTCCATCCGTTATTACTTCTGTCTTACGTAACTGGGCCGTTGCACTGCACAGCTGTAGGGCATGCCGATCACATGCAATGCGATGTAAATGATGCCACCTGGAGCTGGCAATGGACGGCTACTCCTCTACCATCCCTTTCCCCCCAGTGTGCCATTAACAGTAGTCTCCCTTCTCTCCATGTCTCTCTTTACCACTCATTCTCTCTTCTCTCAGGCAGTCTTCTTCTTCTTCTTTTTTTTTTTAAGATTTTATTTATTTATTTGACAGAGAGAGACAGAGCGAGAGCAGGAACACAAGCAGGGGGAGTGGGAGAGGGAGAAGCAGGCTTCCCGCAGAGCAGGGAGCCCGATGTGGGACTCGATCCAGGACCCTGGGATCATGACCTGAGCCGAAGACAGACGCTTAACGACTGAGCCACCCAGGCGCCCCTCAGGCAGTCTTCTTAAAAGTTATTTACACTCATCTCCACTTCCTTAACCTCCTTTCACTCTCCCTTGTGCTGCAATTCATTTATTCTTTCCATCTAGGTTTATTAAATACCTATTAAATGCCTAGTACCATGCTAGATGCTCAGACTCCAAAAGCAAGTAAAAAAATATAAGGCTCCTCACACTCATAAAACTCACAGACTATTGAGAAAAAGAAACAGACAATAATAAATTACATTTTATTATTGTAATAACTGTAATAACTGATACATAGTTCCAGTTGGGTTTTATGTCCACATAAATGGAGGCAACATATGAGAGTCTTATGTATAGCAAGGGGGGTGATCTGCTATCCCTATTAAGCAATATATTTGTTTTGCAAAAGGTACACTTTGGAAATATTATATTTCCTAGGACTGACTAAGGGTAGGAATTTCTCACCCTGGAGCAGATCAATGGGAGAGACATTTGAGGTGGCCCAACTTTTTGGCATCTCTCAGATCTACTTGCTTGAACACCTATAGGCCAAATTATTGTGGTGCAGGATTAGGCCAGGAGTGGGGAGAAGGGACATTCCAATTATTGCCCTCCACCCCAAACCCTCTGGGTCCAGTACGAAAATGAGTGGCTTGATCTCTGAGGCCACTGATAAGAACATGCTGGTTTGGAGGAAGGTTCTACCTGTTGAGCCTTAACTCCAGAAAACAGGCCAAATGCAGTCAATCAAGCTGCAGACATAAGCACAATGAAATGAAGGGATGCCATGCAGATAAATGAGAATGCTAGTACTCCAACGAGTCTCACTGTTTATTGTGATGGCATCTGACAACTGTCTCCACAGTGCTGAGGGGGCATCCAGGCTCCTGCAGGGCTGATGTTCAGGAAGGTCCCACTGAGAAGAGTAAGAGGTGCAGCTGTAATCAGATCAGGGTCCAGTGTCAGCTGTGGCAGAGGATAAATGCTGTTTGCAATGATGTGGATGGAACTAGAAAGTATTATGCTAAGTAAAATAAGCCAGTCAGAGAAAGACAAATACCATGTGATTTCACTCATATGGGGAATTTAAGAAACAAAACTGATGAATATAGGGGAAGGGAAGGAAAAATAAAATAAGATGAAAACAGAGAGGGAGGCAAACCATAAGAGCCTCTTAACTATAGAAAAAAAACTGAGGGTTCTTGGAGAGGAGGTAGGTGGGTGGATGGGGTAATTGGGTGATGGGCATTAAGGAGGGCACTTGATGTAATGAGCACTGGGTATTCTATGCAACTGATGAATCACTAAATTTTACCCCTGAAACTAATAATACAGTACATGTTAACTAAATTGAATTTAAATAAAAAAATAAAAAAATAATCTAAAATATTTATTACTAAGTAGTAAAAACAGGTCACAGAACAATAAGAATTGTATGATCCCATTTATGTAAACAAAAATAATGTATTTATACATGTGTTTTTAATGTTTTATGAGCATTTAATAATGTATTATTGTTATATTCTTGAAGAATGTTTAATTATCAAAAATGTAAAAAAATTTCCCAGGATTCTGCTACCTAATGCTTACATCTGATCAATCTTTTAAAAAGTCAAATTAGGGTTCCTGGATGGCTCAGTCATTAGGCGTCTGCCTTCAGCTCAGGTCATGATCCCAGGGTCCTGGGATCGAGTCCCACATTGGGCTCCCTGCTCTGCAGGAAGCCTGCTTCTCCCTCTCCCACTCCCCCTGCTTGTGTTCCCTCTCTCGCTGTGTCTCTCTCTGTCAAATAAATAAATAAAATCTAAAAAAAATAAAAAATAAAAAGTCAAATTAATGTTTAAAAATAGTTTCTACTTTGTGAAGTCAACATGCCTTCTCTTTGACTTACTCCATTTGGCACAAACAAAGGATGAAAATCAACTCATCATTGCCCCTCTGTAGTCCCTGGAGGCTTCTGGACAATGTCTTTGAGAGCTCCAACTCCTGCTTCCCGTAGCGTGATATTTTTTCTTTTTTTTTTTTTTTTAAAGATTTTATTTATTTATTTGATACAGAGAGAGCAACCGAGAGAGACAGAGAGCAAGCACAAGCAGGGGGAACAGCAGGCAGAGGAAGAAGCAGGCTCCCCGCTGAGCAGGGAGCCCGATGTGGGACTCAATCCCAGAACCCTGGGATCATGACCTGAGCCGAAGGCAGACACTTAACTGACTGAGCCACCCAGGCACCCCAAGTGATAGTTTTTCTTAATTTAGGGGACACCAAAGGCAGGGTCTTGAATGCAACCCAGGGAGGTTGGTTTTGCTTATCTGTTCAAGAGCACACCTTCAAATACTGGTTCTTCAGCAGCCAGGGCAGATGTGACCCTTATCAAACTGAGTAGTTGCACCCTCTGCGTACTGATTAGCCACCCAACCATAATACAGTCTCTCCAATCACCCTTGCCTTCGAGTGGTGGCCATTGGTGGGGTCATAGGAGCCAAGGAAAAATATAAATCAGAAAAGAACTTTGAGAATCCTTTTTTTTTTTTTTTAAAGATTTTATTCATTTATTTGACAGAGAGAGACACAGCAAGAGAGGGAACACAAGCAGGGGGAGTGGGAGAGGGAGAAGCAGGCTTCCCACAGAGCAGGGAGCCCGATGCGGGGCTCGATCCCAGGACCCTGGGACCATGACCTGAGCTGAAGGCAGATGCTTAACGACTGAGCCACCCAGGTGCCCCAAACTTTGAGAATCTTTAATGATCACTTAGATAAATGGTTCTGAGCCTTGGCTGTAATTGGAATCAAGTTGGGGGATCTTCCAAGAATACTGATGCCTGGGTTCTACCAGAGATTATAATGCAGTTATGTGGGGTGTGGCCAGGGCATCTATAATTTTTAAACTCTCCCCCAGTGATTCTAACGTGTAGCCAGAATTATGAACCACTGACTTTGTTCCATTTTCACTGAGTCCCAGAACTAGAATAAGGCCACATGGCTCATTAGGTGGTATATGAGGATTCAAACTCAGGTTTCACAAATCTACTATCAGTAGTTTTAAGAAGAGGGGAGCATTGCCAGAGAGAAAAGAGGGGAAGACCAATTTAAAGGTTTGGTGGGAATGCTTGTAAATTCACTGAATTCTAAATAATTTATTGTGGTTCATCCAGGAGTTGTGGTTAGATCACTAAAATGTTCCCTAGTGAGAGGGCATGGCATTGGGGAACTGTAGACACCAGCTCTGGTCACTCTTTCTCCTTCAAAATCATGCCCTCCTTTGGGAGTGGTGCTCCTCACTCTGGGCAAACAGAAGTTAGGTGTGAAAGAACAGAGCTCACAGAGAATGCTGGACTTTTGATCTTGTGTTCTCGGGGCTGAAGAACTGTGAATGAGAATAGGACACCTATGCTCATGACCCTGAAGAGAGACATTAGACAAGTTTATAGGAACAAATTAACAAAAGTCAAGCATGATAACACTTTATGCTGGCAGTTCAAGATGGTGATGTAGGAAGATCCAGAACTCACCTCCTCCCATGGACACACTGAGTCTACAGATACATACGGTGCAATTTCCTCATTAAAAAACCTGAAGACTGGTTGAGTGATGACTACACATTGGGCAAACAAGAAAAAAAAACGACACTGAAGCAGGTAGGAGAGACTAGGACACAATCTCACATAAACTCTACCCCGACTGCAGCAGCCTACAACCAGGAGAAAACTCAAAACCCAGAGATTCTCTCCAAGGAGCAAAGGGTTCGAACTCCACATAGGGCACCTTGACTTTCAGGACCTGCACCTGAGAGACAAGCCCCTGAAAGATCTAACTTTGAAAACCAACAGGGCTCATATCCCAAGACCCATAAGGTTGTAGTGATCTGAGAAATGGTTCTTAAAAGGGCTCAAGAGCTCAGACTTAGCCGCCCCAGGGCCCAGCTGAGAGGCAGTCAATCACACCCAGACTTTGTGAAGTGGGAGAAACTAACCTGCTTATATTAAAGTGCCAGCCTGAGGGGTAGGCATCTATTTAAAACACACATCTAGGAGCCTGCTGGAACCCTCTCTAGGGATGGAGTCTGGTGGGCACATCTTTGAGCCCTCCCTTGCTGTGCTCCAGAGCATCTATATCTCCTGGAAGGGAGCTCTTTCATGTGTCTGCTGTCCAATCTTTGTGGGTGCCACCCAGAGGATGCCTCTTGACTTCCTGGCTCTGGAGGCCAGGGGAGCTTGCTTTCCAGGCCGTATGGGACTGTAATAACCGGTGTTACCCAGAAAGGAGCTCATATCCCTGTCTGGCACCCTGATTTTTGTAGCTGCTGCTAGGGGATACCTCTACATTACCTGGCCAGTGAAGCTTATGCTTATGGGTCCCCCAGGACTCCAATAGAGAAGCAATTCTTAAACAGCTACCACTCCAGGGTGCACCAAGAAGCAACAGACCCAAGAGCTTGGTTTTTCTGTGTAAGAGGACTATTAACTTAGCATCATGGCTGTGGCTTGAGGGCTAGGCTTCCTATTTAAAACACATCTAGGGCTAATTGTAATCCTTTCTGGACACCAAAGACGGTGGAAACTATGTTCCCCCTCTGCTGTGCTCCAGAGCATCAGTGTCTTATGGAGGGGAGCTTTGCTTGTGGCTGGTGCCCTGGTTTTTGTAGCTGCCACCCAAGGGATGCCTCTTGGTTGCCTTGATCTGATGGCCGCGGGACTTGCATTCCCGGGTCCTACAGGACTGTGGCAATCGGAGACATTTCTTGGCAGGCTGCCACCCCCAGGGCACTATGCAGGTGGCCGACTGAGGCGCACCTTCCCTCCCAGTTTTCTGTAAGGAAGCCATGTGGTTTATCCAGGAGCTCTGGTTTGAGGGGCAGGCTTCAGGTTTAGCACACGTTTAGTGGCCAGTGGGGCTGTACTCAGGGAATGTAGGCTGTGGATGCCATCTTGGCACTCTCCCTCTGTCTTGCTCCAGCTTGCTAGTATCTCCCAGAAAAGAGCTTATACACTCTGCCGGAGCCCAGAGATTTGTGACTGCCACCCAGAGAATACTTCTGGATCACCAGGCCAGTAGGGCTTATGCTTGCAGTCTCATAGGACTATATATATTTGTATACTTTTAAAAGCTGCTGCCTTAGGGTCTGGCTTTCAAATAGCCTGAATCTAGGTGTTGAGGTCCTCCACTTAGGGACAAGGACAGGTCTTGGCACATTCTCGACTATGGGGAGTCATTAAAATATAATAGGCTGCTTGGATAAGCACAAAGACTGGAGAGATGACAAACAGCTGGGGCAGCGTTGAACAGTAAGATCATCCTCTACACAAGGCCACCCCTTCAAGACCAGGAGAGGTGGTTGTTTCATCTACTGTATAGAAACCAACACAGAGAATCAAGCAAAATGAAGAAACAGAATATGTTCCAAATGAAAGAACAAGATAAAACCACAGGGAAAAACAACTTAATGAAGGAGAGATAAGTAATTTACCTGAGAAAGACTTCAAAGTGACGGTCATAAAGATCTCACCAAACTGGGGAGAAGAATGGATAAACACAATGAGAACTTCAATGAAGAGATGGAGAACAGAAGAAAATACCAAACGGAAGCCACACAACTGAAGAACACTATAACAACTGAAAAGTAGTGTAGAGGGGTTCAACAGCAGACTAGATGAAGCAGAAGACACATTAGTCAACTCAAAAACAAGGCAGTGGACCTCACCTAATCAGAGCGGCAAAAAACAAAAGCAAACAAAAAAAACCAAGAATGAAAAAAAGTAAAGATAGCTTAAGTTGCTTATGGGACAACATCAAACAGACTAACAGTCACATAATAGGGCTCCCAGAAGGAGAAGAGAGGGAGAGAAAGGGGCAGAAATTTTGTTTGAAGAAATAATGGCTAAAAATTTCCCTAACCTGGGGAAGAAAATAAATATCCAGACTCAGGAAGCACAGAGTCCTGGGATCAAGCCCCGCATCGGGCTCCCTGCTCCGTGGGAGGCCTGCTTCTTCTTCTCCCACCCCCTCTGCTTGTGTTCCCTCTCTCGCTGTGTCTCTCTCTGTCAAATAAATAAATAAAATCTTTAAAAAATATATATTAATACCTATTCTCCCCAAACTCTTGCAAGAAATAAAAGAGGAATGAACTCTTTTGAACTCATTTTTTTTTTGAGGTCAGCATCACCCTAATTCTAAAACCAGACAAGGGGGCCATAAGAAAACAAAATTACAAGCCAATATTCCTGAAGAATATAGATGCAAAAATCCTCCACAAAATATTACAAATGAATTTAACAATCCATTAAAAGGATCATACACCATGATCAAGCCCTGAATCATCTGAGGGAATTTTCAAAAATGTAGATAACATGGCCCAACTTTTAGCAATTGTGATTTGGTTGAATCAGACCACAGGATCTGCACTTACAAAAATTTGTCCCTCCCAGCTCCCTGTTTCTCCACTCATGTTCTGGCCAAAGCCATTTATTCTGTGAACACAAGAATGGTTCAATATACAAAATCCATCAATATGATACACCACATTAACAAAAGGAAGGATAAAAAATGCTACGATCACCTCAACAGATGCAGAAAAAACTTTTAACAAAATTCAACATTCATTTACAGCAAAAACTCTCAACAAAGTGGGTGTGGAAGGAACATACCTTAATGTAATAAAGGCCATATATGACAAGCCCACACCATTATCAAGTGGTGAAAAGCCAAGAGCCTTTCCTCTAAGGTCAGGAACAATATAAGGATGCCCATTCTCATCACTTCTATTTAACGTAGTATTGGAAGTCCTAGCCAGAGCAACTGTGGTGGTGCGGGGGGGAGTCATCCAAATTAGAAAGGAAGAAGTAAAATTGTAACTATTTACAAATGACATGATACTATATAAAGAAATCCCTAAAGACTCTACCAAAAAACATTTAGAACTAATACATGAATTCAGTAAAATTGCAGGATAAAGTCAATATACAGAAATCTGTTGTATTTCTCTACACTAATAAGCAACTGTCAGAAAGAGAAATAAAGAAAACAATCCTATTTACGATTGCATCAAAAATAATAAAGCACCCAGGGATAAATTTAACCAAGGAGGTGAAAGACCTGTATATTGAGAACTACAAGGCATTAAGGAAAGAAATTGAAGAGGACCCAAATAAATGTATATGACATAGGTATGTTATATATAACATATATAAAAACAAACAAAACAACAAATTAAAATAAAATAATGCCTGCAACAGAGTAGTTTACAAACCTTGCAGTGCTTCTGAATCATCTGAGGGAATTTTCAAAAATGTAGATAACATGGCCCAACTTTTAGCAATTGTGATTTGGTTGAATCAGACCACAGGATCTGCACTTACAAAAATTTGTCCCTCCCAGCTCCCTGTTTCTCCACTCATGTTCTGGCCAAAGCCTTCAGCAGTGGGTACTGGGGATCCTTCAGGATTTAACTGCAAAATAGAACACAACTATCATCACAGCACAATTCCTCTTTCTCTTTCCTCATTGTATGTTTAAATCATGAGCAGTCTTGTCAACTCTACGAGGCCAGTGTGTTCAGAATCCCACCAGTTCTTACCATCTCTGCTGCTACCATGCTGATTTAAGCCATCATCCCCTTCAACTTGAATCAATGCAACAGACTGCTAACTGATCTCCTTTCTTTTACTTTTATCCCCTGCCACCTTATGCTGAAATATACCACATTTTGATTATCTCTTTACTAGTTGATGGACATTTTGATTATTTTCAATCTTAGGCTATTATGAATAATACTACAAAAATTTCCACACAAGTCTTCATGTGGACATGGTTTCATTTCTTTTGGGTAGATAGCTAGGAGTAGAACTGCTATGGTAAGTACATGATTAGCTTTTTAT
Organism: Mirounga angustirostris; assembly: GCF_029215605.1. Taxonomy (NCBI): domain Eukaryota; kingdom Metazoa; phylum Chordata; class Mammalia; order Carnivora; family Phocidae; genus Mirounga; species Mirounga angustirostris. The sequence continues at coordinate 102,067,355 of NW_026991711.1, read as the reverse complement.
GAAACCACCAAAATATTTTCCAAAGTGGCTGTGCTATTCTATGTTCCCACTTGCAATGTATGAGGGTTCCAGTTTCTGCATATCTTTGCCAACAATTGGTATTGTCAATCTTTTTGACAGTTCTAGTAGGGATATAGTGGTATCTCATTTTAGGGTTCTCCCCCCAAATTTTAGTTAAATTTCAGTTAGTTAACATACATACAGTGTAATATTAGTTTGAATATAGAATTTAGTGATTCAGTACTTACATATGACATCTGGTGCTCATCACAAGTACCCTCCCTAATCCCCATCACCTATTTCATCCATCCCCCAACCCACTAGCTTCTGGTAACCATCAGTTTGGTCTCTATAGTTAAGAGTCTGTTTCTTGGTTTGCCTCTTTCCACCCCCCCATGTTCATTTGTTTTGTTTCTTAAATTCCACATATGAGTAAAATCATATGGTATTTGCCTTTCTCTGACTGATTTATTTCACTTAGCATAATACCCTCTAGCTCCATCCACATCATTGCAAATGGCAAGATTTCATTCTTTTTTGTGGCTGAGGAATATTCCGCTGTGTGTATGTATGTGTATATATATATCTACATGTGTATATATATATCACATCTTCTTTATCCATTCATCAGTGGATGGACATTTGGGCTCTTTACATAGTTTGACTATTGTTGATAATGCTGTTATAAACATCAGGGTGCACGTATCCCTTCAAATTAGTATTTTTGTATTCTTTTATTTTTTAAAGATTTTATTTATTTATTTGAGAGAAAGAGAGAGCATGAGCAGGGGAGGGACAGAGGGAGAGAGAGAGGGATAAGCAGATGCCCCACTGAGCAAGGAGCCTGATGTGGGGCTTAATCCCAGGACCCTGGGATCATGACCTGAGCTGAAGGCAGATGCTTAACTGACTGAGCCACCCAGGTGCCCCAGTATTTTTGTATTCTTTGGGTAAATATCTAGTAGTGCAGTTGCTGGATCATAGGGTAGTTCTATTTTTAACTTTTTGAAGAACTTCCATACTGCTTTCCAGAGTGGCTGCACCAATTTGCTCATTTTAGTTTTAATTTGCATTTCTTTACTGACTTATGATGTTCAGTATATTTTCATGTGCTTATTAGCCATGAAATATCTTTTTTTGGTGAAATGTTTATGCAAATCCTTTGTTCATTTTAAAGTTGGATTGTTTGTCATTGAATTTATTAGTTGAAGTATTTTGGGTTTATTTGTTTTTTGGTGTTTTTTTTTTTTTTTTTGATAGATCCCTTAGGATTTTCTGCATAAGAATCATGTCATCTGTAAATAAAGACAGTTTTACTTTGTCCTTTCCAATCTGGATGTGTTTTATTTCTTTTTGTTGCCTTATTGCAGTGGCTAGAACCTCTAGTACAATGTTAAATGGGAGGGGTGAGAGGGACATCCTTGCCTTGTTCCTGGTCTCAGGGGTAAACCAATCAGTTTCATATTAAGTATGGAGTTGGCTGTAGGTTTTTTTTTACAGTTATCCTTTTTCAGATTGAAGAAGTCCCATCAATTTTATTGAGAGCTTTTATCATGAATAGGTGTTGCATTTTGTCAAATGCATTTTTTTTTTACAAGTATTAGTGATTTAATAGGCTTAATATTGGAATTAGACCATGAGTGGAACTAGGAGAGGGAGTTCTGGAAGGCTGCCACTGAAGGGCAGAGGAAAAGTCATTAAAGACATGCTGCTGGGATCTAGTTACAATGTAGCTATAAAGCTGCCCCTTTATTTTGAGCTGCCCCCTGCTCAGAATAAAGCTGTTACCTTTCTAGCCCTGTCTGCCATGGTGCTTAGCAGCCAGGGATGCATGGTCTCAGACATGTTTACCAAGTAAAACACTGACTTGAGGGGCGCCTGGGTGGCTCAGTCATTAAGCGTCTGCCTTTGGCTCAGGTCATGATCCCAGGGTCCTGGGATCGAGCCCCGCATCGGGCTCCCTGCTCAGCGGGGAGTCTACTTCTCCCTCTCCCACTCCCCCTGCTTGTGTTCCCTCTCTCGCTGTGTCTCTCTCTGTCAAATAAATAAATAAAATCTTTAAAAAAATAAAATAAAATAAAAAAATAAAGACATGCTGCTGGATTCAAATAGCTACTATGTTGTTAAGGATTTTTGCATCTATGTTCTTGTGGGTGTTAGTTTTCTTATGATGTCTGTCTGGCTTTGTTGTTAGGATAATACCAGCCTTATATGATGAATTAGGAAGCATTCATGTATCCTTAATTTTCTGAAAGATAATGTAGCATGGTATTCTTACTTCTTTAAAAATTGGGGGCGCCTGGGTGGCTCAGTTGTTAAGCGTCTGCCTTCGGCTCAGGTCTTGATCCCAGCATCCTGGGATTGAGCCCCGCATCGGGCTCCCTGCTCCGTGGGAGGCCTGCTTCTCCCTCTCCCACTCCTCCCACTCCTCCTGCTTGTGTTCCTGCTTTCTCTCTCTTTCTGTCAAATAAATAAATAAAATCTTTAAAAAAAATTGGATGAAATAATCCAAGTGAACTTTTAAAAGCTTATTTCAGATAATATCTCTCTTTAGCTGAAAATCCTCCTGTTGATTTCTATTCCATTTAGATTAAGATCCAAATGCCTCCATTTGCTTACAAAAATCCTGCATGGTGTCTTCTCTCTACTGTTCCAAACTCATCTTTTTCTGTCCACCATGGTCTCCCACTGGCCTCCTGCCCACTTTAGCCTCTTGTGTGTCCCTCAAATATATGGACCTTGCTCTAACAATGCCCAACTCGCTTCCACCTTTGGGCCTTTGCACTGGCTGCTACCTCTGCCTTCCTGTAGGTTGCCTGGGACATTTCATCATTGGTGCCATCCTGTTTTTCAGATCTCAGCCTGAAGCTCGCCTCTTTCTAAAGGCCAGACTAAAATATCTCATCACTCGATCACATCACCCTGTTTTAATTCCCTGCACAACAGTTAACCATGCCTTGGAGTATTTCTTGTTTATTTACTCTCTCTTTTCATTTGAATGGAAGCTCCTTAAGAGCAAGAACCTCATGTTTTTTCTTGCCAATGTCTTCCCACTACCAGGGACAGTGCTTACACATAGTGGGTGATCAGGAATATCGGTTGAACACATGAACATCAATAACAACAATAGTTGCTGCTTGTTGTGAGCAGGCACTGATTTAAGAACCAGGCACTGATTGAAGTGTTTATAAATATCACTTAATTTAATTCTCTGTAATAAATCTAAGTGCAGATATTATCTCCCCCTGTTAACTGAGAAGGAAATGAAACTCAGAGAGGCTAAATGATATGTTTATGGCCGTGTAGCTGTCGGAGCGCGAAGCCAGGGCACGCCCTGGCTTTGTCTGATGTCAGAACCTGAGCTAATCTATATCTGGACATACATCCTTGTTGCTTACAGGTAGGAAGAGCTGATCCACCAAATTACAGGTGGTGACCCAGGGCTGACAAATCTTTGTCAAAGCCTGGGTTGAGGCCACTTTGTTGTCAACCATGATCTTCATGGACCCAAGGAATGCCTGCAAAGGTCCTCACACCCCACACCATCTTGCTGAATAGCGTACATCCTCAGACTGCACTCAGGCTAGGCTTTCACATCCTTTTTTTTTTGAAACTGGATTCGCTTTTTTAAACACCGTTGACTTCATCTTTTACATGATGCAAATTCTTATTCCTATCTTTGTGAAACCAGTCAGTGTCCTCATGATCTCCACATGTCTGTGAGCTCAAGTGCTGGCTGTTTTAGACAGTCCAGCCACAAAAGCTAATAATAACTAAGAATCACTTGAGAGCGTCCCCTGCTCCAAGCACCACACCAAGAGCTTCTGAGAGATGATCTCATCTCATCCTCACAACAGCCCCAGGAAGTAGCTCTGGTTATTAGCCTATTTTGTGGATTCCAACTCTGAGACTCGAAGGGGTTAAATTAGATACCCTGAATCACATAACTAGTCCACGGCAGGAATGGCACAGGATATGAACCTAGGTTTTCCTAGATTCCTACTGCCTATGCGTGCCTATGTTATTGAGTGCAGCGTCGGGCAGAGAATCATGCATTATTTGATGTTTACTATTACTTTTGCACAACAGGGATAAAATAAAAAATGATGATGATGATAACTCCCAGCATTGTGATGGGCACTTGAATAGGGGATGCTGTTGGGGCACACCGGATACCCTTTAATTTGCCATACACCCTGCCTCCAGCCGCTGTGAGTTTTGGCGGCTCCCAGCTCTCATCTGCTTCCTTTTTCTGAGCCTTGGGCTGCCTAGAAATGACTGCTTTCCCTCTGGAGGTGACCCTCAGCCAATGACGGACAGATACGGGGTACAAAAGCCTAGTTCCTTATCTTGAGGCAGGATAACTCGGTGGTGCCATAGGTGCTACTGAGCTGAATTAGAATTCAGCTGAACGTGCATCCTTCTTGGCTTCTTCCTCTGTTCTATCCTGCTTCCTTCCTTCTCCTTCTCCCGGGAGCACTCCCATCAGGAATCCCCATCTCAGGTCCTGCTTCTGTAGAACCTCGGACAAGCCCGAGGAGCCCAGAACTACTGTCTGTATTTTACAGAGTGAGAACATGAAGCTGGAGGTGCTGTCTCCACTTTTAAAGATACTCCCTCCTGTTCCCAGAGGAGTGACATCACTCTGGGCTCCCTGCCCACCAGGGAGTGCTTTCCTCAGCTTCCCTCTTTGAACCTACTGCCTCCCAAGGATAAGAGGAGCAATTTTACCTTCACAGCCTCTACCTTCTGCACTTACTCTCCCTTATCCTCATTCTTTCCTGACTCCTGTGTCGTCATTCTCCCCAGCAGCCATGACCATGGCTATCAGACACATGTAGACAAGCAGGGGGCTAAGGTAGCCATGGGTTGTGGCTGCCGAGCCTGATTTTTCCCCTGTCCCTTCCCGTGATAGCACACCCTGCCCCCCTACTTCAGTCACAGGGTGGGCAGGTGACCCAGGCTGGACCAGTGAACCATCCCCTGCTGGTTGCAGAGATTGATTCAGAAATGAGTGCATGACCAAACCAGGCCAATCAGAGCCCTTCTTTGGGATGGTTTTGTAGACACCAAGTGGGAAAGACAGCCTCCTGCTTCTGACATGCTGGAAAGATTTGAATCTGAGGCTGTCAGTGGCCATCTTCCCTGCTGCATGGAAAAAAGCCCTATGCTTCCTGCTCGGCAGGGAGTCTGCTTCTCCCTCTGACCCTCCCCCTCTCCTGCTCTTTGTCTCTCATTCTCTCTCTCTCAAATAAATAAATAAAATCTTTAAAAAAGAAAAAAAAGAAAAAAGCCCTATGAAGTCATGGAGAATAAGCTAACACCCAGGGACCAAAAGCACCAAGAGGTAGAGAGAGAGAAATCTTGACAACAGTCCTAGGTCACCTGATGCACAATTTCCTTCCTGCTTTCACAAGCCAGGGTGGGCCTTCTATTGATTTCTCCCTGTGGCACCTGCAAAAATTATGATCAACAGTGAGCACAGCTAGATGCCACTTCTAGACGCAAGAATTCCTGGGGATGGGCTAGATCCGCCCCCCCGCACCCCCCAGCAGCTCAGTCATCAGAGGAGGAGGATTAGGACCAGAAATAAGGTCTCTTGACTTTTTATTACAACCGTCTAGCTTTTCAGGGAGATAGTTATCAGCCTTGCACCTGGTAGTGAATGACCAGGATGTGGATCAGCTGGAAGGGAGCTCGGAGCTGAGGAATCTGATCCAGTCAGAATCCTGCAGGCAGAGCCATCTGTCTCAGGTTTTGTTGTTGTTGTTGTTTTTTAAGATTTTATTTATTTATTTGACAGAGAGACAGAGAGAGAGCACAAGTAGGCAGTGCGGCAGGCAGAGGGAGAGGGAGAAGCAGGCTCTTGCTGAGCAGGGAGCCCGACGCGGGGCTCGATCCCAGGACCCTGGGGTCATGACCTGAACCGAAGGCAGCCGCTTAACTGAGTGAGCCACCCGGGCGCCCCTGTCTCAGGTCTTTTCAGCAGTGAAAGATCTGGAGCTGAAGTTGGAAGAAGGAGCTAATACTCAGGGTGAGGCTGGGAGTTCTGATCAGAGTTTGTGCAGGTGGGATCCAGCCACAGCGCTGGCTCTGGGTGAAGCAGGAAGTGCTAGCCAGCTTCCCTCTCTGTCCTCCTGCATCACATGGCCTGCATCTTCTGTGCCCATAGCCATTCCTGCATTGAAGTCTCTTCTTGTTTTTATGTATAAAGATATCCCTGGCTAAAGGTGCTGTGGGGTCCTTCTCCCCTTCCTGGAAGTACAAGTGCATGATGGCAGGTGCCATTTGAGGATGCTGTCGTCATTGTTGTTGCTAACTCTGTTGGACTGATTTTGCCTACTGTCTTGGTTTGAGTTGCTTCTGAGGCAACTCAATGTGAGTTGTGAGTAGAATGTGAGTAGAAGTATGTGAGTAGAAGTAATTCATTGGGGAAGTAATCTAAAGAAGTCCTGATAGTGATAGGAAAGTGAGGCAGAGAAGGGATGGTAACAAATATAGGATGTGTTGTCAAGTCAGTTACACCTGTGCTCACCTGAGCCACAGTCCTCCTGGAGAACTCTGAATGAATGAATGAATGAATGAATGAAAGAACATATGCATGAATGACAGTAATTGCCTATGTGAGTGGTTTGGGGTAGATCAAGGAAAGGGGCTGAGTCCCATGCCTGGACCAACACAGAATGGAGGGGACAAGGAGCCTGGAGAAGAGAACTGCTATACGATTTGAGATATGGTAAAATCAGGAACTCAGTGGTGATGGGAACTCAGAGGGTGTCAGGGATAGGTGACCTTGAGAAGACACCATGGGGGTGTTAGCCCCATTTTGCAGAGTGCATTAAACTCACAGAACCTAGGCTGGGGGCTGGATTCAGCTCTACTTAAACCTGAATGACAGGCCTCTGCTGACACCCAGGTGAAAGATAAACAGGAGCAGCTGAGAGACCTCAGTCCTGGGCCGGGCTGCTTCCTCCTGGTGTCAACTTAAGCAAATCTCTTTATGGGATAGGCGGATAATGGCCCCTAGTGATGTCCATGTCCTAAACTCCAGAACCTGTGATGCTACCTTAGATGGCAAAGAGGACTTCACTGATGTGGTTAAATTACAAATCTTGAGATAAGGAGATCATCCTGGAGCATTCACATGGTAATCACAAAGGTCCTTATAAGAGGGAGGCTGGAGATAAAAATCGGTGACAAGAAGGTGATGTAACCATGGAAGCAGAGACGGGAGTGATGCGGACAGAAGCCAAGGGGTGCTGGCAGCTTTTAGAAGCTGGAAGAGGCAAGGAATGGATTCTCCCCTGGAGCCTCCAGAAGGAACCAGCCCTGTGGACACCTTGATTTTAGCCCTGTAAGACTTGTCTCTAACTTCTGACCGCAGCACTATATGAGAATACATTCATACAGTTTTAAGCCATCATGTTTGTGATTATTTGTTATGGCAGCAATAGGAAACTAATATACTCTGCTCTGCCTCATGTTCCTCATCTATAAAGGGGGTGCTCGGCTAAACGTAGGGGACCTCTGAGGCCCCATCTCACTCTCGTTCTCATATTTGTGTTTTACAGTTCTTATCCCGGCTTTCTTTTGTGCTAGAGAGAATAAGTGTCTTTTTCAGACATTGAGAAACCAAGGTCTGGTGAGATGTAATGAGGACTCACTGCTATGGCAGATGTGAACTAGAGAACCCAGTCACTCGTCTCTTTATTCCCATTGGATTAAAAAGTCATAGAACAGGTCCTTCCTGCCTGTATTTTGTTTGGATATAGAATAAGCTGAGCCTATTACAATGGTGTTGGTACCATGAGCTGAGAGCTCAAGGTCAGACTCAGAGAGGACTTGAAAGTCAGAGTCAAGGTGATGAGCAATAGCTCATGGTGATGAGTTAGAACCAATTTTCAGGTTTATAAACAGCTACAAAGCCTCATGGTCTCATGAGGTAGTGCCACCCAGGGTTACTATTTTGGAATTAAAGTAACATCAGGACATTTTTTCACCTATTAAGGGGCTTTTCATCAAAAGATCTTAAGGTGTATTTCTGCCAAGGAGTACTTAAAATTTTCAGTCTCCACATGTGAAAAGGGGAAGAATACATCACAGAGGAGAGAGAAGAACAGAATGTCAACCCTTATAAGTGGGTTCTTTGGAGAATTGGGTTCTAAAAGCCTGCACAGTACTGAGGAGGACTACACTGAGTACTTACAATAGACTGATTGTTAATTCACTCTTTTTTCCCCCATTAAACAAACAAACAAAAAATGTATTACATTTATCTAATACCAGGCACAATTCTAGGCACTTTGGATGCATTAGTGACCAAAGTAGGCAAAAGCTCATGTTCGTATGGACCACAATTCTAAACATAAGTGATAGAGGGTGGTATTATGGACAGGTCTCTTGGGTACAACACGAAGCTCTGATGGCTATAGACCTGGGGGACTGCCCCAGGGCCCATTCATGGGTACTGAGTTGCTTTGTCAGCTTGAGTCTTGGGTAGCTATTCCTCCTTCCCACCCACCCAGCTCATCTCCTTTCATCGGATGTACATGTGGTCCAGCAGGCAGGGCTCGAACTTGCGGAGCCAGACTCTGGGCTTCCAGTTCTGGCTCGGCCACACCCAGCTTTGCAACCTGGGAAAGTCACTTTCAACCTCTCTGAGCCTCACTTTCCTTAGCTGTAAAGTGGAGAGGATAATGATTACTTTGTACTGCTGTTGTATTAAAGAAAAGAAAGCACCTCACCCAGAAGAGCTAGGATTCTGTGACCTGTTCTCACTCCTAATTCTGGACTGGGTCAGCCCTGGTGCAAAGAGGTTTTTTTTTTTTAATTATGTTATGTTAATCACCATACATTACATCATTAGTTTTTGATGTACTGTTCCATGATTCATTGTTTGCGTATAACACCCAGTGCTCCATGCAGAACGTGCCCTCTTTAATACCCATCACCAGGCTAACCCATCCTCCCACCCCCCTTCCCACTAGAACCCTCAGTTTGTTTTTCAGAGTCCATCGTCTCTCATGGTTCCTCTCCCCCTCTGATTACCCCCCCTTCATTCTTCCCCTCCTGCTATCTTCTTCTTTTTTTTTTTAAACATATAATGTATTATTTGTTTCAGAGCTACAGATCTGTGATTCAACAGTCTTGCACAATTCGCAGCGCTCACCACAGCACATACCCTCCCCAATATCTATCACCCAGCCACCCCATCCCTCCCACCCCCTACCACTCCAGCAACCCTTAGTTTGTTTCCTGAGATTAAGAATTTCTCATATCAGTGAGGTCATGTGATACATGTCTTTCTCTGATTGACTTATTTCGCTCAGCATAACACTCTCCAGTTCCATCCATGTCGTTGCAAATGGCAAGATTTCATTCCTTTTGATGGCTGCATAATATTCTGTTGTATATATATACCACATCGTCTTTATCCATTCATCTGTCAATGGACATCTTGGCTCTTTCCACAGTTTAGCTGTTGTGGACATTGCTGCTATAAACATCGGGGTGCACGTACCCCTTCGGATCTCTACATTTGTATCTTTGGGGTAAATACCCAGTAGTGCAATTGCTGGATTGTATGGTAGCTCTATTTTCAACTTTTTGAAGAACCTCCATACTGTTTTCCAGAGTGGCTGGTGCAAAGAGTTTTTAAAGGAGATGTGGAACACAGCAGTAAGGAGGAACATCGGGACTGAAGGAGCCAAGCCCGTTTGTGGATGGTAATGAGACAGCAGGCACTGGGCAATGGGCATAGCAGGATAGGGCAAGGTAGTCACAGACTCATTCATTCACTTATTCAACAAATGTTCGCCAAGCCCTTCTGAGTACACACACGCTCTGTTGGGACTCAGAGAGGCTGAGGGGAAAGATGGGTGCAGTCAGGTGAGACAGACATGCAGCATTTACAATACAGAGCAGTCATAGGGGCTCTGAGAGAGGCGTGCGCTGGTGGGCTTCTGAAACAGGAGTGGCTCCTCTCCCAGCCTGGGCATGGAGAGGAGTTTTCCCAGACCATGCCACCACTGAACTGAAGGCATTAGCCAGGTGCACGGGCATTTTAGGTAGGGGGAAAGCAGGAGTGATGACAGAAGCAGGATGGAGTTTGGAGACTTGGGGGAGCCCAGGGGGAGATGTAAAGGTGCAGAGGCCCTTAGAGGCCCAACATGGAGGGTGCTGGCTATCAGGCTAAGGAGCTTGTATACTCTAACCTGAAGTAATAAGGACTAAACTGTTGTTTTAGAACTGTTATTCTGACTGCGTCACGGAGTGTGAGTCGGGCGGGGAGAGCAAGAAAGGGGGAAGCTTGGTGAGACATTTGGAAGTGACTATGAGGACGACCTGACTTTAGGAAACATGGCAGTGAGGCTGGACCACTGGTTCTCCCTTTGGCTGCGTGTAGGAATCACCTGGACAACTTAAAGAAATCCTGATGTCCAGGCCCCAATCCAGGTCAATTAATTCAGAGTATCTTGGGTGGCTTGGGCATGGGTTTTAAAAAGCTCCCCAGGTGGTTCCACTGTGCAGTCAGGGTAGAAGACCACTGAGTCAGAGAGACAGGAAACAGGAAATATCTCTGATGGGGTTTCTCAGAATTACCCAGGAGTGTTTACTAAAAGTGCAGGTTCCCCAGGCCCATCACTGTGCTAGTGATTCTGATTCTCTAGAGCCCTGGTGTGGGTATCTGAATTCACAAAGCAGTGATTCTTAGCTCCCCAAGATGCGAAAACTACTGCTCTGTAGGCATAATGAAGGAGGTAACCAGCAGAACCAGGGAGGAGCAGAGTTGGAGGGACCATCCATAGGAAGTCCAGGAGGACATGAGAGAAGCGACCGAGGGTCTGCCCAGGCAGGGATGGGAGATCAGAGGGGCTCCATCTGGCTTGGTCAAGAGGTTTCCACTGCATGCTTGGGTTTGGACGTTGTACTAAGGCTGCCATAACAAAGTACCATAGACTAGGTGCTTAAACAACAGAAATTTCTTTTCTCTCAGTTGTGGAGGCTAGAAGTCCAAGATCAGGGTGTCACTGGGGTAGGTTTCTTTTCAAACCTCTCCCTTTGGCTTGTGGATGGCCTCCTTCTCCCTGTGCCTTTTCATTGTCTTCCCCCTATCTGTGTCCTAATCTTCTGTTCTTATAAGGACACCAGTTATATTGGATTAGGACCCTCCTAATGACTTCATTTTACCCCAATCACCTCTTTAAAGGTCCTATCTGCAAATGCAGTCATATTTTGAGGTACTGGGGGTTAGTTAGGTCTTTAATATACGAATTTTGGCGGCCACAGTTCAGCCCATCACAGGCATCTCTAAGCTGGAAAGGGATAATAGGGCAGTCAAGGTTCTGACACCCACAAGAAAGGAGAGCACATAAATAGAATATTTCTATCAAGGGCAGGGAGGGGGGAACACAGGCCTGAACAGACAAGGGAGTTTTTAGACTAGACCTCAGAAAACCTAGGACAGGAGGGAACAGAGACTGGGATCCTCATTCAGGGTCTGTATCAACTCTCTGTCAGGGAGATGAATAAAAGGGCAAGAGTTATGATGAAAACTAGAAAAATATTATGGAAGGGAGAAAATAAAGAATTGTGTTTATGGTTGAATGCAATGGGAATGTTTTGCATGAAAAGTTCTTTGAGTCACATGTTTTGTATGAAGGCTCCAAATCGCTTCCAGGCAACTTTGCTAAATTTCCGGGTGTTTGAATGAATTCCAGTGTGAAGGCAGGGGAACAGCTGGGTGACCGCTGGGCTTCATTTCAATCCTCTGATTGCATCAATTTCAGGTTTCTCCTTGGCCAAATAACATTTCCACATCTCCCAGTCTGAATTCTGTTTCTGCAACTTGCTTTTATTTCCTTTCAATCTAAAGCAACCATGAAATATTTACTACCCCCTTGACAGAAGCATATAGCATATACATGTATGCCATACATATGCTATATATATACATATATGCTAAACAAAATGATAAAAGAAGAGGAAATTGTCCTTTGGCTAAAGACAAGTAGAGATAGATGTCCTTAGCTAACTTTTAGAGAACATTGTGTCCTCTTATGTTCATGAACTTTAGGTACAATAAAATCATTTGAAAATGTCTCTCTCAAAAATGACATTGTTTAAGATGTTGTTCAGAATAAAATGATCATGATAGAATTTTTGTAAAAGAAATGTCTAGGGCGCCTGGGTGGCTCAGTTGGTTAAGCGACTGCCTTCGGCTCAGGTCATGATCCTGGAGTCCCGGGATCGAGTCCCGCATCGGGCTCCCTGCTTGGCAGGGAGTCTGCTTCTCCCTCTGACCCTCCTCCCTCTCATGCTCTCTGTCTCTCATTCTCTCTGTCTCAAATAAATAAATAAAATCTTTAAAAAAAAAAAAAAGAAATGTCTAGAACAATTTAAATGTTCACCAATTAGGGGAATGGTTAAATAAATTATTGTTTACCCATATGATGGAATACTTTACAAAAAGTCAAGGGAGATTTATATATAAATAAAATTGCAGAATAGTGTGAGTTACAGAATAATGTGATCCCATTTTCGTTAAAAATTGAATATATGTGTTTATGTGTATATAAGTGTATGTTTAAACAAAAAATAGGTCTCAAAGAATGTTCACTGTAGTGAATAATATGGTGGCCTTCCCAGCATCCGTTCCAACCATACCCCATTGTGTAGTAGCTGTTTACTCACTTTGGGTAGAATTGACTCCATGCCCAACTCCAGAGGTTGGCCCTATTCATGGAGCTAACTAGGATAATTCCATCCTCTATGCCACACAGATCAATTCAGGAACGGGAACTGATTTAATCAATACCTCAATGATTGGTTCATAAATCAGCACATGGCCATATTTGGTCCAATCAGAATGAAGCCTAGGATGTTCACTCCATGGTCATTGAGTTTCTCTCTCTCTTCCCTCTTTCCTTTCCCTCACTACTCCCCTCTGAGGAAGCATGAGGCTCTCTTGGCAGTTATGTTTCAAGCATGAAGTGAGAGTGAGACACAGTTCAGATAGAGCTGATATCTTGGAAGGCAGAGCAAGGAGATAGAAACCAAGTCTTTGGTGACATATTTGAGTGGCTGGAAACAAATCCCGAAGGCTCCCTACTCTGGACTTCCAAAATCACTTTACATTTCAAAATGAAATGGTGAATATGGCATTAACTGTAACAGTAAAATGTTGGAAACAACCTGAATATTCATTCACTCAGAAAATGATTAAATAAATTATGAGTTAATACATTGTCTTACCATTTCATCCATTTTGAATAGAATTATCACTTACTTGTTATATAGTCTTCACGGATACATGCACCAAACCATTGTAAGAGTTTAACCTTGGGGATGGGGTGTTTGTACCTGTGTGTATCTGGTCAGAGGGTTAATGGGGGAAATTCTTGCCAATTCTTTTTACATTTTTGCACTCCTGTTTAGTTTTAACTTTTTACAATGAGCATATTTTGCTTTTTTATATAAGTATAAAAATACATAAACTTTCACAAAACAGTTTCTATCAAAGCAGTGTTGGAACTATTTCAGTCTACCCTTGATATGGGGGTTAGTAGCTGGAATGGGAAGTGGAGGAGCTTTGGGGGGACTGATAATATTCTGTTTATTGAAGTGGTTCCATGTTCACTTTGTGAAAATTGATTGAGCTTTGACCTTAAGATCTGTGTACTCTTCTACATGTATGTTAAACCTCAACCAAATATTTACAAATATGTATCTCAATGGTACAGGCTTTGGGAAGAGGAACTGCCAAGTTTAAAACCAAATAATCTTAACTGCATCTGCCATTGAGAGCTGGATGGGAGGAGTGGTCTGTCATCTTTAAGAGGATGGTACAAATTATACATTTTTTTCTGTGAGTTCTTCCATTTTAGCAGTTTAAGAGACAGAACATGGATTTCTTTTTCTTTTCCTATTGATGGAGGAGGGTGGGAAGGAGATGTAATTTTTGGGAACTACTTCAGTGGCTGGCCATGAAATCAATCACAAATAATCTGGTCAACTCAATTATCTATGGTGTGATATGGGAGCAACTAAGAGTTTATTCACTTATTCCTTCAACACTCCCCCACCTTCCTTTAACTTTCTGCATGCATGGTGATAAATGTCTGAAAAACTAGGATGAATATACTATGTTCCTGCCTTGAGAAATTTCCCATAAGGCAGAAAGAAGTTGGTATATAAACACATTTAGAGGAATAAAGTGTTATTAGGGTATAAATAGTGGGAGAGAAGCAGAGAGACAGATCAGAACCCCTTTGCAGGTGGATATGTCAGTAAAGACTTGTAAAGAACTCAACTCTTGAAAGAACAGAAGGTACTGGAGTGTCCTTGCATTTGGCTGGGATTAAGAGAGAGCCCAGAAGACTCTTCCAGAAAGAGATAATAGCAAGGGCAAAAACAGAGAGGCATGAATGAATCATCCAGGAAAATTTGGGGAACCAAAGAAATTTTGCCCAGTTGGAGAGAGAGGGGCTGGAGGGGTGGGGAGGGGGTCAGTACAGTAGGAGAGAAAGGTGGCAGGACATAGGTTGAGAGGGTTTTCCCTACCAACCTGAAAGATTTAAGGCTTCATTCCCTAAACAATAGTGCATAGCAATGGTGCATGGAGGAGCAGCATGGCTAGAGTGATTTCTTGGTGAAAGTGCTGTAACTGGAGTGTGGAGGGTGCTGGGGGAGCTGGACCAGAGGAAGACAGACTGGCCAGGGGGCGTCTGCAATAATACAGGTGAGAGTTGGCAGGTCCTGCTGTAAAATAATAGGAACATAGTTGAGAAGGTGGGATGACATAAGGGCGTGTTAAGAAGGGAGAGTCAACAGAAGTTAGTCACCTGCTGCTTGGAAAGGATGAGGAAGAGTAAAGTCAAGCGGAGGTATTGCCAGGATTCTATCTCAAAAATGATAGGGTGGATGGTGCTGCAATTTGCCAATAAAGGGAGATTGAAGATGCACAGGTTTGGGGGGAAAGATAAAGAGTTCTGCTTTTGGACACATTGAGTTTGAAGGGCTTATTCATTTGGAGAACTTCAGGGACAGTTGGATTCATGGGCCCAGGGCTCTGAAAATGTCTGAGGGGTGGAAGGAGCATCAGGGGAGAGTAGATGCCATTAACTTCTTTCGTTTTTTTTTCACATGAGTGAAGAAACTGTAACAGTTTTTTTTTCTTTGAGCTTATATAACTCCCTTTTCCCCTATCAGATTCAACTAACTTTATTCTTTTTAATGCCCTACTACTCTTCCCTATTGTTGACATTCCGTGGAGCTGAGTGAGATGACTCATTCGCCCTGCACGTGCAGTCTCCCCTAGCAACCTCTGACTGAGTGCAGTCCGAACTGCTTTAGCCAGGGAAGACCTCGCCCTCACAATATATATGGCTGTTCTGGATAGAATTTCTTATCAGTCCTTCTACTGTAAAATAAAACACGGATGCTGAAAACCACACAGGTCAAATGCATGGCTTAATAAATTATTACAGAGCAAGTGCTACCCAAGTCAAGAACTAGAACTTTCCCAGGCAACCAGAAGCTCCTTCGGGGGCGCCTGGGTGGCTCAGTTGGTTAAGCGACTCCCTTCAGCTCAGGTCATGATCCTGGAGTCCCAGGATCGAGTCCCACATCGGGCTCCCTGCTCGGCGGGGAGTCTGCTTCTCCCTCTGACCCTCCTCCCTCTCATGCTCTCTGTCTCTCATTCTCTCGCTCAAATAAATAAATAAAATCTTAAAAAAAAAAAAAAAGCTCCTTCGATATGCTCCATCCGAATCCCAGTCCCCTCTTTCCCCAAAGGTACCCATTACTTGGTGAGAATTGTGGATGTGTGCATTTCTACGAAGTTGTAGCTAATGTGATCATAGAATCTTCATGCTCACCCCTGGCCTTTCCTGGGCTGCTCTCCCACCCTTGCAAACCACTGCTAGCACTTACCCCCACGAAACATTTCCAGTTCCCCTTTTCTATGTATTGAATGCCCACCATGTGTGTTGAGCATTGAGGAATTCAAAAGAGGAATGTATCCTAGAACCTGCTCGCTCTCTGTATTGTATATCATGAGTTACTTCTGTGTCATTTGATTTTTCCCTTTTGTTAATTTCGTCCCCACATTCCCTCCCTTTTGACGACGTTGGAGTTTCTTTCTTTCTTTCTTTTTTTTTTTTTTTTTAAGATTTTACTTATTTATTTGAGAGAGAGAATGAGACAGAGAGAGAGAGAGCATAAGAGGGGGAGGATCAGAGGGAGAAGCAGACTCCCCGCTGAGCAGGGAGCCAGATGCGGGACTCGATCCCGGGACTCCAGGATCATGACCTGAGCCGAAGGCAGTCGCTTAACCAACTGAGCCACCCAGGCACCCGGAGTTTCTTTCAAAGTACATGCTAGACCCTTGCCACTCAGAGGGTGGTCCGTGCACCAGCAACACTGGCATCACTTGGGAGCTGGTTAGAAATGCAAAAAAAAAATTGGGTCCTCCCCAGGCCTACTGAATTGCAATTGGCATTTTACCAAGATCCCCAGGTGGTTCTTACATTCACGCTGAGAAGCACTGTCTTTGAGCAGTTCTTGCTCAGCCTTGGCTGCACCATGGAATCACCTGGGTGGGGAGGGGTCCTTCCAAAACCCGCCTGGCCATGGGGGCTGCCAACCAGAAAAAGCAGGCCATCATGTCTCGGTGACAGTCTCCATCGTGGTTCTGGCTGTCCTCATCATCGTGCGTGTGCTGATAAACTGCTGCCAGGTCCGCAAACACTAGGAGTGGTGCTGGGCCCTCATCTGCCGGCAGGAGAAGCCCAGTGCCCTCCTGAAGGAAAGGACTACTTGCTGCCACTCAGAAACAGTGGTCGGAGGAGCCCAGAGGGAGAGTTCGGCCTGGCGGGCTTTAGCAGTTGGGACGGCACAAGGAGGAGTGGGCGAGCCAGCAGACCTTTCCCACTGTGCCTGCAGTCACCTGTGCCTGAGGTGGTTGGGGCGGCAGGATTTTTAAAAGCATCCCAGTAGGGTGACCCACTGTCCCAACTTTCCTGGGACCGAGGGGGCCTCCCAGGACTCAGATTTTTCAGTGCTAACCAGGAATATCCTGTGCAAACCAGAATAAGTTGGTGCCCCTAGTCCTGGTGATTGTAACGTGCAGGCTGAGTGAAGACAGTGCTGAAGCAAGCACATGGCAAAGGTGGGCGATGCACAACTGTGCTATCCTGCTTAGAATTTAAGTCCCTTAAAGGCAGAGCTATCATTCAACCATTCTTTTGCCTGCCTTAATGTTACAATATTTTGCACACCAAGCCTCTTCCTAATGCTTCCCACTATTATGGTGTTTCTCCGAATGTTCCATAGTCATGCCCTCGGTAATCATTTGTGTATGGGAAAGGGAGTTTATAGTTGAACAGTCATACCTGCGGGCACACCTACAAACAGACACCTCCCACTTGCCAAGGGAAGATCTCAGGGCCCTTCTATACAGATGCTGTTCTGCGTTGACTTTGACACTCAGTTTAGATACCCCATCATGGGACAGTTTACTGCAAGGCATGGTAGCGCTAAGTGCCATGGTATATTTCTCCAAGACTTGAAAAAGATGAATAATATGCTGATAGTTGGGTTTCCAATGTCTATAGGCATAATAAAATAAAACAAGTAGACCTTAATCTAAAATATGATGTGGGGTAGCCAGGTGTAGAAACCATCCTCTGGGTCCTCTTTAGATTCTTCCGTAGTGGCCTTGCAGTGTCGTGGTTAAGAGCACTGTCCTGGGAGCTCCATTACTGGGGTCGTTGGCAGTGGTTTTTATCCTGAGCTTCAGTTTCCTTATGTTTAAGATGGGGATGCTGATAATCCCTGCTTTTAGGATTGGTAGGATTAAGTGGACCCATAGTGGGGGTGTTCCTAGGACTCGCGACCCTCAGCAGGCAGCTCCAGCAGGAGTCACTGTGAGTTTTAGGCCATCTGAGGCTCTTCTTGCCTGATTTGTTTCTTTTAGCTTCTTGGCTTTTCTTCTCTTACCTATATATATTTCTAGGATTAGGGATCTAAATTTACTAAAAATGTAAAAAGGAACAGGTAAGAGTAAAAAAAAAGGCATCACTCAACTTCTTATCTTTCACCAGTCAAGTTATATGTCTACATACTCTTACCCAAATGTGCCTTTCTAAAATGTCCCAGTGGAAGCCCGATAATTTGAAAATTTGGGATTTCATGAAATTTCCAAAACTTCTTAAATCCTTATATCTACTAAAAATACGTCGTGGTAAAAGCCAGTGGAATAGGCTTAAAATTAGATTATTAGTTTAATGCTTGTCATATTCTGTCTTTCTTACCATTGTTGGTGAACATTGCTCCTTTGATGACCATATTCAAGTTTCCAAGTTACCTCATGCATTTTGTCTTTCCATGGTCTGTATTCTGCCGTGGGCATTCATAGTTCAGGGTTAGGATGTCTACCTCCCAGACTCAAGCCTTCCCATTTCCCCCTATCCTCCTGCCGCTTTGTTTTACCTTTTTTTTTTTTTTTTTGGTAGAATTTATTTTTTAGGACAGTTTTAGATTTGCAGAAAACCTGAGAAGATGGTACAGAGAGTTCCCATAAATGCTGCCCCCAGTTTCCCCTATTATTTCTTTTTAAGATTTTATTTATTTATTTGTCAGAGAGAGAGAGTACAAGCAGGGGGAGCAGCAGGGATGCCCGATGCAGGACTCCATCCCAGGACCCTGGGATCATGACCAGAGCTGAAGGCAGAGGTTTAACCGACTGAGCCACCCAGGCGTCCCCAGTTTCCCCTATTATCTTACATTAGTGTGGCACATTGGCTACAACTAATGAACCAACGTTGACACATTATAACTAACTAAAGTCCATGCTTTAGTCAGATATCCTTAATTTTTACCTAATGTTATTTTGCTGTTCTGGGACGCCTTCCAGACCACCACGTTACATTTAGATGTTGTGTCTTCTTAGGCTCCTCTTGGCTGTGACAGTTAAGTCTGCCTTTTTAGAACAGTTATTTCGTATTCACTATTATGATCATGAAATGGATTTCATAGCTAATAACTACACACAAAAACATCAATATAATGACTGAATTACAATGAAGGGGGGGGGGTAAAAGTAAAGCCAAAAATACCTAGTACGTATTTGCCTTTATAAATGCTTAGTTAGAATCACCTCAGAAGTCGAAAAGAAGTAATCAGGTTTAGAAACTTATAATTTAAGAGAAGACAAGACTCTGGAATATTATTGGCCCTTTATTTTTGACATTTTGAAAGAAGAGCTAAATACGAATCTTCATATACACGTATGGAATTACTGGGCCTGTGGCAGTTAAACATTTGACAGGCAAAGATGTGTTGATTGCTGACTCAGATGCCATGAGTGGAACTGGCTTCAGTGTCCTGATTTTCCAAAACAGTGAACAAAGAGCAATCTATCCTGGACTTATGTGGTTGCATTTACAGAAAATCCAGTGTGGTGTAAAATAGTTTGTGTTTACATGTAAAACAGAGTTAGGATCCTAATGTAATTAGAAGCACATTTTAATTAACCCAGATGTCCAACCTGACATATAAAAGCCATGTGGGACACAAACAGTCTTCATTGGGTGGCAAATTTCTGTGCAGGGCAGGACCTCCCTTATCCCTGACCCTCCCCCACTAAATGCCAGTGGCCAACTCCTCCCATCCTTGGGATAACAAATTAAAGCACCTGCAAGTTTCATAAATATCCCCTAGGGGGCGTACCACGGTGGGCTGTGATGTCAGAGTTTAAACAGGAGACTTGCCCGGATTTCTTCCTTTGTAAAATGAGGATAGTCCTCGTTGAGTGACGAAGACAATGCATGTAAAAGTTAGCAAGGTGCCTGGCACATGGTATGTCCTCCAAGAATGGAAGATAATGTTACCTCCCAATCAGCAGAGATTGTTTGGGGAAACGCTGTGTCCTGGGCATCCAGGTAGATGTGGGTGAGTGAAAACGGGGATCACACAAGCACCCTGCCTCACACATGAAAAAATAAGCAGTGAATTATTAAACAGAGTTCACAAAAAGGAAAGCCCAGGGGGAGCTGGAGTCAGAGAAGTCTTTCTGGAGGAGACAAGAATGACTTACTGAACTAGGGCAGCTGGAACTTGAAGGTAAATATATTTATTCCATGAATAATAAGTAACTCCTAGATCCTTACTTCTTCACGTGTGGTCTTCAGATCAGCAACTCAGCAGCACCTGGAAGTTTGTAAGAACTCTCCGCCTCTATCCCAGACCTGCCGAGTTAGAATCTGCATTTTAACAAGAAGCCCCGGGGGTGCATCTGCATATTCACATTTCAGATGGGCTGGAGTAGAGAATCAATCGAGGGACCAGAGGAAAGAACAATGATACTTGCTCCTTTGAGAGAACCACAAACCTTGGGTGGGGGGAAGAGAGACAGACGGACAGACAGAGAGCGGATGTGTGCATGCATGCAGGGGCGGAGCTAGACAGTCCACATTGTAGAGGGCAGTTAAGTCGTGAGGACTACAAATGTGCTCCTGGAACAATCTACGTCAGAATATGTATGTGTGTATGTGTGTGTGATATTCAAATGAAGATTCCTAGCCAGACCCCAGAATCTACTGAGTCAGAATCTTGAAGAGCTGTAAATAATCAGCATTTAAACAAATAACTTCCCAAATGATTCTTAGAATAGGAAGGGAGCTTAAAAAAATACCCGAGCCAAGGTCCCAGACCAGATCAATTTCATCATCTATGATATAAGATTTCTAGCAGGGGCAGAGCCCTGGGTATTTTTGTCCTTAAGGTCCCCAGGTGATTCTAATGTTTGAGCCATTGACAGAGGAATCAATTGGGATAACGTGGAGGAAAAAAGCCTGGGTGAGAGAGAGCAAGGGGGTAGGGGAAGGGGTCTGCAATATCTGAAGGACTGTCTACCTCCTAGGACAGAATCAGGACTGGTGGGTAGCAATTTTCATTGTTCTATTCAAATAATTGTAGTGATTTTCTTTCTCTTTATTTTTTCTTACTTCCCTTTCTCCCTCTTTCCCTAGCAAGAAGGGGCATTTGAAATGACCTAGTCCTCCAACTCTTTGCGTTTGTAGTTAAATTAGTGATCAATAAGGTAAAGTGAGTTGGCCAAGGTCAACTAAGATCTTCTCAGCCCAATTCGACAACACAAAATAAAATGAGAACTTCTTCCCATCATTCGTGTCCATTGCACCCCAAAGGCATTTAAGGCTCTGAATTTAGTCATAGGCAAAGTGAGAATGAGAAAGTAGTTACTCTTCAAAGAAGGGTGCTCCCCCCAATAAAGTAGGCGGGCTTTAAGTGAGGGACTGGCATTTTAAGGGGCTCATTAAATTTGAAGACAGATATCCATCTAAAGGTGAAATCTAAACTCTGGAGTTTGGATGTTGATACCGTTAAATTCAAGCTTAATCTGATAAACGGCGGGTCCCCCCCGCCTGTGCACCTCCGGGAGCTGCGAGAGAGCGGGCGTGGGCCCTGGCGTGGACTAGGTGGTTGCCTCTCTTTGCCCGACTAGCCCCACCGCGCAAGGGTACGAGCTTCGACGCGGTCAAAGCAGGGACAGTCGGCTGCTCCCGGACAGCCAGGGGAGGCTTCTCCTAGGAGGGAGGCTTCCGTCCGAGTCCTGAAGAAATGCCAACATTTGGATACTCAGAGGGGAAGTAGCGAGCTGGCAGGGGACTGGCTGGGACAAAGGCCGAGGGGTAGTCGCAATGGGGGAACCTTGGCGTCCAAACATCTAGAGGTCCCAGTGGTTCCAAGGTTATCCGGTCCCCTTAAGTTGGTGCTAGAGAGAAAAATCAGGAGGGGAATCAAAGCTCCTAGAAGGGGGAGACGGGCGGGCTTGGCGACAGGTGAACCTCATTTGCCCGGGATGGGCGGTGAGGCTGCTAGCCCAGGTGGAGACCCTGCACAGCCTCTGAAGCCAGCGCAGCCCCGGAGGAGAAAGATGTTAAATTAGGGCGCTGCCCGCCCCCCTGCCCGAGCGCGGCCACTGCCTTCCCGACGGCAGAAATCGGGTCGGGGCGCGTCGCCTCCGGACCCGATCCCGCGGCGCGGCGGGGGCAGGTCTCCAGTCACACCCTCGTCAGGCGGCCCCCAGGTCCCGCGAGCCTCCCGGCGTCCGGCTCGGCCGGAGCCCTCCTACCTCCCCGCCGGCCTCGCGGCGCGGGCTCGGGCGCCGGGGCCTTGGGGCGGGTCCCTGCCGCCCGCACCTGCCCCCGTGGGCGGAGCGCGGCGGCGGCAGCGCGGACCCAGCCTCTGCCACCCGCCGCGCGAGCCGTGCAGCTCTTCGACACCCCCGCCCAGCCGGCTGCCGGCGCCCCTCGGCTCCTCGGCACCCTCCCCCCCTCCCTCTTCCAGCGCTCCGTCCGTCCCTCTGCCCCTGCGAGCCGCGGCGCCTCGCACTTCTGACTCAAGTCCCCGCCGCGCTCGTCGCCGCCGCCGGTAACCGCAGCCCCGCGCCATGCAGCCGGCCGCGGGCAGCGAGCGCCGCAGCCCCCCGGGCCCCGCGGTCCCGGCGCCGCCCCGGGGCCACGCGCCCTTGGCCGCCGCTCCCGGCCCGGGCCCGCTGAGCAACGCAGCTCGCGAGCCGCCCAAGCCCGAGGAGGAGCGGCAGCTGCGCATCAGCGAGAGCGGCCAGTTCAGCGACGGGCTGGAGGATCGAGGTGAGCGCCGCCGCCCCGCCCGCTTCCCCGGCGCGGTCCTTCCCCCGGCCGGCCGGCTCGGTGAGGAGCCGCGGCTCCCGGTCCGCCTGTCCTCCCTTGCAGGTTGGCGGGGCTCGGCGTCTCGGGGCCCCTGGGGCGCGGGGCCCGGACTTGCCGGCGACGGCGTGCAGAGCCGAGCGCGGCAGCCCCACCTCCCGAGGTCCTTCCTTCCCCGGAGCGCGAGAACCCGGCAGCGTCCCGGCCGACCCCGCACCGGCCCGTGCTCTCGTCTTGGCCAGCTCCGGCCCTCCGGCGCCCAGTGGAAAAGTTTGCGGGAGGCGTTTTTTGCTTTTGGAGCCCAGCGCTCCGGGGGAGTGCGGGCCCTGCTCAGCTCGGAGGAACCCAAGCTCAGTGCGTCCTGCTTCCAAGCCCCCTCGGACCCCCGGCGCCTCCCCGGGAGAACTTCCTTCTGCGGGTTTAGCCTCTCGGAGTCGGTTGGTGGTGGCCCCGGCGAGGGAAGTCGGGCGGCCCCCGACCCTCATTTACGGGGGGCCCAGTTTACCATGGGTCGCTGCCCCGCTGTTTGGTGATGGGGGCAGAGGACTGGAGCACTTGGGTTTGGACCACCAACCTCCTCTGAATGGATGCCGCTGAAACCTGATGGTCCCCGGGGAGCACGTCTCCAGCCCCCTCAGAATCCCTCCCAAGACACTGGCCTGGAACCCCTCGAACGTCCCTTTCCTGGCAGGCCAACCCCTACCTTCCGACAAACAGGCGATGCCCTCTTTGAGATGCCCGCATGAAACGGGAGAGACTCTGTGGTTCCATTCTCGTGCCTCTCTCCTCCTACATCCCTCTTTCCCTCCCTGCCTCGTTTCCTTTTGGCTTGGAGGGAGCCGTGTTCTTGGCCACGTCTATACCTTTGCTGCTGCTTTCTGAATCTAAATTCAGATCGGCCCCCTCAAAAAGACTCAGTGTTTGGGCTGAAGCCGGTTAGTGGCCGAAGCAGGATTCTTGCAGCCAGGCCCTTCAGGGGGAGCCGGCTCATCGCCGCTCCACCCCCTTTTCTTGGAAGCCTTATTTTGTTGGCTGTGGCGGATTTTTATATTTTAGTCTTAGCAGGTTTTCGGTCCTATTCTTAGTATCTCCTGTACATTTTTATTCCGGTTTAGTGTTAGCATGCACGATCTCTTTCCTCCTAGAAATTTTAAACTGTAGCATGTGAAATAGAATGACATGGAAACAGCAATCCCGGAGAATCAGCGGGGATTGCTCAGGGGGAACTGGAGCTCCTCCAGTTGCAACGAGTTCTGAACCTGTGTTGCAGTTTCTCCTTCTATTTCAACATAACTAGATACTGTTATGGAGCTGATGATGGGTGGCGGCGTAAGCACCCCACAAAACCGATCAGTTTTATTATAGGTCCTGTGAATTACCTTTTCCTCTGCAACTGATACTGTAGGATTTAAGAATTTTGTATTGAAGAAAGACAGAACTCTGGGTTTGAGCTTATTTTTGTAGCATTGCAGGTCATTTGTCAAAGCTGGCCTATTTCTCCCCACCCCACAAAATGGTAGGAGGGAAGAAAGTGCTAGGGGGAGTTAATATTTAGCATCATTTTGTAGCTTCATGCTCAAGTGTAAAAAGCCCTTCTGAATTAATTCTTAGGGTTATCTTTCATTGGTCAACTGAATTTCATTTTCCATTATATGATAGCATGAAAGCATTCACTGTTCATGAACTGTCAGTTCAGCGACGGGCTGAACTGAAAGCGCCGCATATCACACACAGCCTCTCTGTTAGCATGAACCCTGTCCTCCAAAGAACCCAGCGCCGTGTGGCATGGAAAGCTGAAAGTCAGTGTGACATTCTTTTGTTTGACCTATTGCTGACAGCAAAGAGTTAATGATGAATGAATCGTTTTTGTTAAGTAGATCAGGTTACCTGGGGAGGTTTATTACAATATTTTGTGTTTGTGTTATTTTTTTTCTTATGGGGCTGCGTCTTTCCAGTATCGATTTTTGAATCCCTTGGGAACGGTTCGATTGCAGCTACCTTTTTCCTAATGGTGAGAGGATTTGGGGAGGAAGAAGCTAAAGCAGTTGCCTGCTGTGCATCTCTCCATCATGCCTGGCTTGCTTTTTTTCTAGGCCTAAATACCTATAGGGTGTGTGGGGGGTCGGTGCCCTGGATGTGTGTCTATATTTGGCCATCTTTCTTGTCCTCACTTCCTTTTGAGCCATTAGAGCTGGTTACAGACTGCGTCTAACTCCCATCAAAGGCTTGCCTTATAATCTAGTGTTTTAGGACTTTAGAGGCATTTTCCCCTTAGAAGTGATGTGGGCTGCTTCCCAGAAACCTAGCTAGCTGATAATGGAGTGCCATTTGGCTGAGCCTTGTAATCAGGGAGCAAGAGTCCTGTGGTCTAAGACTTTTAGGGATTAACACTCCCCAAATAGGCCAAGCTTGTCTTGGGTGTTTCCACCTCTTCCCTTTTAATATCTACTCTTTTCTACCCAAGTGTTTTCCCATCATTCTGCCCCAAGCCCCAAGTCGGCTTAGGGTATTACATGCTTCTACATTTCTTACTACCTTCCTATCTAATAATAAATATTCCCCTTCCTTCAGAAAATCCAAGTGTGGCAATTAGGAGAAAGCAATTAGAACTAATTCATACTAGAATGGAAATGATGGATGGCTTCATCTTAACCACATATATTTGCATTTCCCCCTCTACCCAAACAATGAGTTATCAGTCTTTCATTCATACAACCCTTATGCTTCCTAATGGTAGGCCCAGATTACAAATAGATGGAATTTGAGTGAAATTAGAAATCTGAAGGTGGAGGCCAGCTATGTTGAGGAAGGGACACAGCCCTACATGCAAATGTGTGGCCTTCCGTAGCTTCTCTGGGCTGGCCTACCTTCTACTCCTGAAGCACAGCTTCCTGAAAACTTGAGGAATTCTGTGCATTGCGTATGAGTATGCATGCAGCCAACATGGAGGCAGAGGTAGAGGCACCTATATGTGGGCCATTCATTTATGGGTCTGTCGTCCGCCCCTTGGAGGAGAGGGGTGTTTTCCATTCCTGGTATCGGCTAGAGTTTTAGAAAGGAAAACCAGTAGGAAATAAGCAAAGGTTGGACAGATACGGGAAAGTTCCTGTCTTCATGGATGGTCTTTGCATTAAATTTACTCCAGTTTTTAAAATTCAAAACCTCCCATGGGACGGACACACACACACACACACACTCTCTCTCTCTCTCTCTCTCTCTCTCTCTTTCTCTTTCTCTTTCTCTCTCTCACTCACACACACTCACACTCGGATCTGGGTAAGAACCACCAGTTCTGCTGCTTAGAGGACTCAGGTATCCTCTTAGCAGGGCAGTCCAGCCCATGGGAGCGGACACCCCAAACTCCTTCATGAGTGTGCTGGTCCACTGTGGGGTGAGGCATGCGGTGGGGTGTGTGGTCAGGACCAGTCCTAGTGCTATGAACAGCTGGCTTTGGAAGGAAAAATAAATGTCATGTGGCAGAATGAAAAACCTAGATCATTGTCCTTTCTCTTAGAAAATTAAATCTGCTTCTGAAAGGAACCTGGTTTTACCCCCAGTGGATAAACCTCTTGAGATTGTTGCTGTCAAAATACGCAGCAAATGAACTGCTTATTTGAGTCAGTACTTACCTGCTACAGCTTCACTTCTCCTAAAAATCAATTGGCCAGAATGAAAAGGAAGAGTTTTATATCATTTGGGAAAAAGAAAACAAATGATTGGGGGAGAGTGGGACCTGCTCTTTCTAGGTTGACTTGAACAGGAGACAAAGGTGATTGTCATTGAAAATTAGAATGGGGTGTTGTTTGGTGGCTAGGGAAAAAGTAGACAAAGGGACAAAAACAGACGAAGGGATTTTAATTGGAAATCATGTGTACCAAAGGCAGAATTTGACAAGAGAGGAGGTTTCTCTTTTTTCATCCAAGTGCATTTATTGAGGAAGTTTTGAGGAGATTTTTATAGTGAGGTGATGGAGATGTGTGTAGACCTACCTTTTGCACTCTCCTCTACCTTCTGATCCCATGCAGGTCTACAGGTTTTGATTATTTAAAAACCTCTGGGCTATAGACTGGGTTCACAAAGCCCCTTCCTTGACGTTTCCTCTTGCTTCCTTGAGGACTTGTTGAGGGTGCTTGAGTCTGGGTAGTATGAATGGAATTTTAATTGAATTCCAATGGAATGGAGAAGTTTTACCAGGGTCTTTAATCATTTTGGAAGAGGATGTAGTTTTCAGCGGCCAGAGGCTGAGCGTGGTGCCCAGTTGGTCAAATGGGATGATGTCTTTTGCATGATGTGCCGGGTGTGATATGTTGCATGCTGTGTGGTATTTTACAAGTGGGTGCCTGAGCTTTGACTACCAATTTCTTCACCATCTGGAGCTGTCGTGATGAAGCTGCTTCAACTCTGAAAGGTATGTTTAGCCCGAGATAGGGTCATAAGCTCCTGTCGATAGAGAATGCATGAAAATTTGGTCCTTCATGTAACTGAGAGACGCTGTCTATGATCTATTTTCAAAGGAGAAGAAAAAATAGGAATCAGGGTCATGCTGAAGATGTTCTGATCCTCCACCCAAGGCAGATGGAGCTCGGCCATTGCCTCTGAGACCTCATGAATTTCAGTTGGTGTCAGGGACCCTCAATGTTGAAAGCATTGGAGGCAAAAATCAAATGTTTCTCACACATGGCCTGCCCAGAAAGCTACCCCCAGTTTTACCCCACTTGAATAATCTGAGAACTGTTTGCCATATGAATGGTACAAAGTGATACATATATAAATATAGAGCAGAAAGAGGAGGGAAGAAAACAGGGCCTATAATTGAGACCTGGTGGCTATTGTTGGTTGTGATTGAAGAGAAGTCGTCCTCTTCCCGTTAATTGTTGACGGGAGCAATGAGGGTATTTGCTTTCATGACTCATTGCTTTGGGCGAAGCCTCTTTCACCAAGTTGTGGTCACTGCTGGTGGGATCAATGCAAATCAATGCCTGTAAGCTGAGGAGCCTGAATGCCCAGCTGAATGTGGGCTCATTGTACCGCTTTCCTAACGGAAGGGGCTTGTTAGAGCAACACCTACATAGCTGAGTTCATACCGGGGCAGGGGCTGACCGGTCCCGGTCCAGTGAGTGGGTCTGTGGGGTCTTTCTAGAGAGTACGACTGCTGTTACCCTCTGGCATACGTGCCCTCTGTTGCCGGAGCCTCTGAATTTGCAAGAGATGCCAGAAAGTCTGAATTCTCCTAATTGTTAAAACACAGTGTGGGCCAAACAAAACACATCTTGGCCCATGGGCTGTCAGTTTGCAGTCCTTGGATAAGAACGTGTAGCTCTGGCTGTGGGTTTCTCAATAAGGAAATGTCTAACTTCCTTTTCTCCTTGTTTTTGTCAGGCTTGCTAGAAAGCAGCACTCGCCTGAAGCCTCACGAGGCCCAGAACTACAGAAAGAAGGCATTGTGGGTCTCCTGGTTCTCCATTATTGTCACACTGGCCCTGGCTGTGGCTGCCTTCAGTAAGTATCTGGAGTCCTGCCGGTCGATATGCGTTGCTGTTGTCTGTTTTATTCTCTGACTCCTGTGGGATGCGCTTTTGCTTTTAGTTGACTATTATTGATGAGAATTTTTTTTTTTTTTAAGATGGTGGGAGAGTCAGGGTACTTATAAATTAGTAAAATGGCTTCTCTCCTCTGCAGAGGGGAGAGGTGGGTTAAGAAGAAACGGAGAGGGATCCTGGGAGCCTTGCGTCTCATCAGTATGCGGGTTTGTGGAAGGAGATTCTGGCTGCCAGCTGAATAGGGGAAATATTCTCTTGGTGGATGCCTTCAGCTTGGGCTGACATGTGACAAATCTATATCCTTAAGATCTGTATTTTGAGCCTAATGCAACCAGCTGAGTGCAATACTGCAGTACATCCACCCCCCCCCCGCCACCCCCTCCGATTATATCTGTGTAAGGTTTGGATGAAAATCATGTGCACATTTTAATGAAAGAGGAATGGGAGGGTCCTCTGTCGAGTTTTCAGTGGCAAGGGAAACAAAAGCATTTATTAATCAAGAAAAGCTAAGATAACTGAACACTTTGTGCCTATGGATAATCTACTTTCTGCCCAGGGATAATCCTGTTTGGGTGTTAGAAAGCCCTCTGACATGCATTTTCTCATTTGCAGCCTAAAGAAATGTGCATGTGCTATTTATTCTTATTAATCGTGAGATGGTTTCTAAGCTTAAGCGAGGACATTAAGCTTCATCTCAACCGCGGTAGAAACCACCGTGTTTTTTTTGTTTTGTTTTGTTTTTTTATGCTGGGGTAAAGAGGAATGTATTTTGGGCATTTTGTGATTAATTTATTACCTTACCAGAAAGATCTATATTCTTAGTGATAAGTATCATGCAAGATGTCTCATGTGACATCCCTCAGAGTGGGAGAAGAAAGGGCTGTGTCTGCTGGAAGATACTACTGTGTGTGTTTAAAATTCTATTCTGCACAGTTAGACCTGCTCCTGGAAGTTGGTGTTGGCTCCCAAGAGGGACTATTAGAATTTGACCAAATGCTCCCTGCAAAACTGGGCATATATTACTTGACACAATTTATATTGGAAACACTGTACCATATCGTGGCTCTAGAAAAAACCCAAACATTTAGAAGCAGAGGGTAATGCATTTCAGAGTATAAACATTTACCAATGAGCCAGAAATCTAATCAAGAGAATTCTGATGCCTGAAAATAGCTCTTCCTTCCTCTTGCCTCCTTTTCTTTAAGCTGAAACAAGAATAACAAATCCGATTGATGTCCCTGGAGGGTAATTCGGTTGTGGTGGCTGGTGGTGGGCTCTGGATCGGTCACCATCATTTACATATGTAAAGAAAGAGGAATGGGATGAGGGGTGGTGATTTACCAACAGAATAATAGTTATTCAGACATGTCCGTGTGTCTAATAGAGCTGTTATGATTTTATCATGTGGGTGTTTGAATGAGGACGCAAATGTGAAGAAATACTGAACAAGTCTTTCCTTTGGGAGAATAATTCTACATTTGATGTACTTAATCTCATAATAGGGAAAAATGATGAGGAAATGTTGGTTTCATATGTTATGCCTGATAGTTGGGTTATCTTGAAAATTTTGTTCCATTTCCTTTAATAGGAAAAGCCTGTTGCATAATGTGTATGGAATTAGAATGTTGCTTTGTGAAAAGGGTTTTCTTTCTCTTAAAATGATTTTACCCCTTTAGTATTTGATTTAAATCCTCTAAAAAAATAAATCCTCTAAATTCTTGCCTATAAAATGTTGGCATTGGCTTATAATATCACGATCTGTGTTATTTTCTGTAATACAATTTGTTCCCAAGTTGGTTTCAAGTTAAACCAAAAAATGTAGGAGTTCTGTTTTCCCCTACTTTAACTATGGAGTAGCTTTATTGTGTGTGTGTGTGTGTATTTGTATTTTGTTTTAAACCTTTGTGGTGGTCTCTGGTTGTGTTGTTTAGGGTCGTCCCGGTTACCCTTTAGGTTCCTAAATGTATTTGTAATATGAAATATTTAAAACCCTTTTTAAAGTGTCATTTACATATTGGCAGGCTTTCATGCAATCTTTTTCATAGTTTTGAAAGGAAAGAAATGAGGATTAGGCAATATAAGCTGACTTTGAAGTTATGTTTAATATCTAAAGGAAAATGGTATGCTTTGGAAATGGCTATAAATATATTTTTTAAAAATTGTCACAAGGATTCCCCCCCCACCCCAGTCTTATTCTCCAGGGAGGTGGTTGACAGAGATGTGGGATGAAATGGGATAGGCTGGCTTGGTGAAACCCTGTGCCATCCAACGAAATGGTCAGGTTGGACCAGTTAGTCTTTTTTTTAAAGAGAATTGCCGTTGAATTACTACCTGTGATGCTTTGAGATAGTAGAGAGGTCTTTGCATTGTGTCTGTGTGTGTGTGTGGGTGGGTGCGCGTGTGTGTGTGGGTGTGCGCGCGTGTTGTGTGTTGGCAGAGGCTGATAATCATGGTAATGAGAAGAAGATCATATTGATCATTACATCTTGCCACTGCTGGATGGTAGACTCTGCGGGGACGGAGGAGCATCCATCCTTGCATGGAATCCGTGTGCAAGATAGTTGAATGAATGAACTGAGAGAGATTTTAAAAAATCTTTCTTTCCTTCTTTCCTTCCTTCCTTCCTTCTTGTTAGGTGGAAAGAAAATATTTATTAGAAAAAGATAAGTTTGATCTAAAGGTTTATTTAGATACCAGGCTTAGAGTACATGTATTTTTACAAACAATTGAAGAACTTTTGAGACCATCTGAAATCCTTATGGCCATTCTCTTGCTAAGGGCAGCGTCTTGGAGCTGCACCTGCTGGGGTCCGGTGGAATTCTCTCTTCATCTCCTTACCTGTCATTTTCCATTTTACCATGGATGCTGATTTTTGCTGAACATCTTCTAAAAAAAATGCTGTTGTCTTTCTTTGTGTTTTGAAATGAGGGTGATGGACTGTGTAAGTTTTAGGGAAGCTGCTTTTCTCAGTCAGCTGGAAAGGTTCATATTCTTTACATAGGATGTACATTGCAGATAAAGCCTGTCACCCTTCCACCTTCTGTAAGCTTCCAGGTAATCAGGTATGCTGTGTTTTCTCAGATTAGTAATTCTTAAGAGACCTAATGACAAAACTAGCTTTGGTCAGTATAACTGAGTTGTCTGTGATAAACCAGTTGTGTATGTAACTATGGTTGACATTCACATGTCTGATGTAGTCTGAAAAATTAAGTGAACTTTCAAAGTTTGTAACTTGAAAGTGTTTTGAAAAGAATGTGTGCTTTTAAAGAGATATAAACCATTTCTGAT
Source organism: Mirounga angustirostris (assembly GCF_029215605.1). Classification (NCBI taxonomy): domain Eukaryota; kingdom Metazoa; phylum Chordata; class Mammalia; order Carnivora; family Phocidae; genus Mirounga; species Mirounga angustirostris. Next base: position 102,035,815 of record NW_026991711.1, on the reverse strand, counting down.
AGTACTTGGTAATATAGATTTTGGACCTGTTAAAAATGCTGATATAAAACCAGATGGTAAATACATCTTGAATATTGCAGAGAGAGCCCTAGTTTGGTTTTAAAATTGGTTCTGTTTATAATCGGCAGGCAGCATGGAAAATGGCAATCATGTTACGAACAAACCTTAAAGTCTATTTTAATACATCTAGAAAGAGAACAGAAGTTCTGTTTCAAAACTCAGGGTTTTGACATTATTAATGTCTTTGTTAGAATGCATTTTCCTAAATCATTCTGACTCTTTTTTGAGGTTTGAATGAGTGCAAGTTAATTTTTAGTCACTCAATACATGTTCTGTGGGAAATGAAGACTTACTTGAAACATTCTTGGGGGAAAGAAAACCTTTCCTAAGAGACATAGTTCCATTAAATAAAAAAAAGTACTCCAAACTAAGATCTCAGAAAAAGCTCACTCAAAAATTTAGTGAATCAATAGATTTAAGAATTAGAAAATTTTTTTTGGAAGGGGTGATTTTCTTTTTGAATGTGGTGATTTTACAAAGAATATATTTGATTTTAGCATGAACTCTTGTCCCTTAAAAATGATAAAATATACATAGTTCTCTTTATTTTTTTATTTATTATTATTATTATTTTTAAAGATTTTATTTATTTATTTGACAGAGAGACAGCGAGAGCAGGAACACAAGCAGGGGGAGTGGGAGAGCGAGAAGCAGGCTTCCCTCAGAGCAGGGAGCCTGATGCGGGACTCGATCCCAGGACCCTGGGATCATGACCTGAGCCGAAGGCAGACGCTTAACAACTGAGCCACCCAGGCGCCCTTTTTTTTTTTTTTTAAAGATCGTTCTCTTTATTTTAAAATTGAGAGGCCAAGAGTTGAGAGATGGATAAAATGAAATCCCACCAGTCTTCTACAAGCACGGCAAAGTGTGTCTGAGAACTTTCTTAGGTAGTCTCTCAATTGGCCTATTGTGAGGTGGGAAAGGCATGACGCCCTCCGGTGGTTTCTGGTGCCCTGAGAGTAACATCTGAATAGCGACAGTGTCTGAAAAGGTCAGGCCTGATCTGCGTGCCCCCCTTACTCAGACACCCCAACTTTTCCTCAGGACTGGAGAGGGTGTCTTTAGGCCAAGCTCATCTTCTCACAGATCTCCACATGGTTGACTCCTCCAGAGGTCTCACAGCCACGCAGACTAGACCCACCGCCCAGCCTGGTTTTATCCATCACACTGTGTATCCTTCACAGTTTTTCTCCTTGTGCCCCCACCTCCATTATATAATGGTGTGTGTGAGGCCCTAGTCTTCTGTGACGTGTCCCTTAAACACGCCCTTGACATTCTGCTTGTGGCCTGATCCTTTGGGTTGTTTGCTGGTCTTTCTTTTGATTGATAAAAGCAGTGCATGCTCATTATAAAAAGTTCATGAGACCAAAGATACAGAATGCAAATCTCTGTCCCATCTTAAATTCTTTCTTTCCCAATTCCTGCTCCTGTGGACAAGCTTTTTTTTTTTTTTTTTTTTTTTTTTAAGATTTTATTTATTTATTTGACAGAGAGACACAGCGAGAGAGGGGACACAAGCAGGGGGAGTGAGAGGGAGCAGCAGGCTTCCCACGGAGCAGGGAGCCAGATGCGCAGCTCCATCCCAGGACCCTGGGACCATTACCTGAGCCGAAGGCAGATGCTTAACCACTGAGCTACCCAGGCGCCCCATCTTGTGGACAAGCTTTGATGCTGGTGCCTTGTGTCGTCTTCAGGATATTTTCTGTGCACTTCCAAGCCCAGGGATACACCCCTTCTGGTTGCTACTTATGTTAGACATGATGTCTTATCCTTGTTGGTCTTTGAATTAGCACGGGCCTCTTCACAGGCTGCTGTTTTCACAGTTTTGTGTGAAGTGGATTTGATGTGGAGAACCTTCAGGAACAACTTCCCAACCACCGTCTGGCTGCCACTGCCTAGGCGGGTGACGCGTTGAGGGGGATGTGGGCAGGAAGTTTGTGAGCCACATCCTGGGGGTGTTCAGTGGGATAACTTGCTTGCGTAAGCGTGCTGGGTGAATGATAACTAGGGATGCTGCTACTGAGCGATGCAAACCAGGAGGGGAGAACAGGCCGAAACGTGGCTGGGAACCTCACCCTGACAATGCTCCCTGCCTCTGGGTTCCTCCTTCATACCCTTGTGCTCATGTCATCAAGGACTCTGTGCCTTGTTACTGTTGCCCTCCCGCACTGCCGGCTCTGTGAGGCCCCTGGTGGTCTGGGCCCCTCCTTCCTGGCTGGGTGCCTCTCCTCCCATCTCCTAGCTTACCGCCGCTCCAGTCCACAAATGCTCCTTGTAGTTCCCCAAACCCTGTATCCTGCTCTGCCCTTGGCCTCAGATGCTTTGTTCCTGACCACTCCCCCCTTTGTTTCCTGGCTAAATTTTACTTACCCCTCAAAATGGAGATGAAAGATCTACCTCTTCCAGGAAGCCTTCCCTGGCTTTCTGTGCTGATTTAAATGACCCTTGGTTCCCATAGCCCCATGGGCACCCATAATCAAAACTTGACACAATACTGGAATCACTGAATTACTGCTCGGCAGTAATATACCCTGCTCAGAGGCGGGGCCTCTCTCTCCTGCAGTCTGTAGTCTCAGCCCCAGCACAGTTGGCACTCAGACATCGGTGGACTGGCGTAGTTTTTGACATCTCCCCGCTGAGGTCACCGTGGCTGCAGTAGACCGAGGATGTATGTTTGCAGGTGAAGAGTGCAGAAAAAGGAATAGTGACTTTTTCAAGTGAATGCAAACAAGAGGGAAACTGCAAGAGGGACATCTTCAACTTCGTAAATAGTGGGGATGCCAGAGCTCATGGTCTCCCCCTCCTCCCTCCCTCCCCTCCCCGCCTCCCCTACCCTCTACCTCCTCTTGGATGGAAGGGCCTCCCTTACTGCTGTTAAGAAAGCACATCTTCCGCAGACACCATGCTCACAGTGAGCTGCTCTTCTGAGCTGGGAGTGGAGGAGGGGTCTCAGCAGCTGCCTTCACGTTCTGCCCCCCTTCTCTCGGCATACTGCACGCAGCATTTAATTAAAAGTGTGGCCAGAGTCATTAGCATGGGGGTGTCCTTGTCACACAGCCGTGGCAGTGACTCAGGGGAGCTGGGCAGTGGGCCCCAGCTGGACTCGATAGGCCCAGAGGTCCCATGCCCCTCCTCGCAGGGGCCCCGGGTTCGGCTGGGATACCGCCAGTGCTCGGGGAGGAAACGGGGAGGGCTTTTCCTATTGCCTCTCAGTCACTCTTCAGGCTTAGTGGTGAGCCGCTTGGACAAAAAGGGGTTTTCTGGTCTGCTTGTACTCGGGGCTGTGGTTTCGTCCTCCGGGAAGTGCCTCTTTGAAGGTGAATTTCTGGTGTAGCTGCTCTGGACAAGAGGTTATTTTCTGGTGCCTTGTCCCTGAGGGCTGAAGTGCAGGTGCATTGAGATTGGGAAATTCCAGATGAAGCCAGAGCCAGGCAGAGAACCCTTCTGCACCTCCTCCCTCCCCCCCCAGTAAAGGAACCTATTCCTCACTTTCCGCCATCTTCTACCGTCTTCCATGCCTAACTGCCCATCCTTCCTCCCAGCCAGTGAATGTGTTCATCCAGTCCTTATTGAGTGCCTGCTGGCAAAGCACAGTCTGCTGTGCTGGGTGACACAGAGGATGTTAGGAAATGGGGCAATCCTTCTGTCCCCTTCAAGAGTTCAGGTCTAATGGGAAGATGAATCCTGTAGATGTCAGTGGGGTAGGATAGATAACCTGAAACCTGCTCAGCCTCCCCCATTAGAGGGTGATCTGTTAGAGAAAGGATGATCTACAACCCCAGGAAACCCCGCTCCCCAAAAAGGATGAGATGAAAATCAGAGCTGTCAGTACAGAATGGGGTACTCCCCTGGGGTGGGCATGTGTGAAGATTGTAGGACTCAGAGGCTTGGGTTATGACGTCACATGGGCTGGAACATAGTGGCGCAAGTTTGTTGAGGCTGCCTTCACAAAGTATCACACACAGGCTTGGACAATGGAAACTTATTTTCTAGGCAGGGGGCCTAGACCAGTCCTTGGTGTGGGCTGCCCCAGGGAGAGGTAGAACCTTGGGAAAAGTGTAACCTTGGAAGAGGCAGCTTCCTTCTGTAGAGAGTATAGGACAGTTCAGGAGAAGGATGCAGCTGTGGGCCATCAACAGCCCTCACTCCTGACAGCTGGGGGAATGAGCACCTAGGTCTTGAGGGAGGATCCAGGAGATAGGCCATGGCATCCACTATGGGAGTTTGTATACCCACTTAGCCTACGAACCCTCAAGCTGAGATACAAATGGATGTGGTCTGAGGTTGGAAATGCCTCTGGAGTGTCCGTAAGAAGCACATGCAGAACCTCAGCTCAGGCCCATTGGTGTCTCATGATGTCACAGCATGTCTCCACCAAAGATGAGCTCACAATCGAACACTGGAATGCTCCTGGGAATAGGGTCCATGGGACCAAGAGCCATTCAAGCAGCATGATTAGAAGTCAAATTCCAGATAAGAGAATTACCTGACAAATGCCCTCTCTCCTCTATTTCTCCCTTATCTTCCTCTCAACAACATTTTACCTCTTATAGTTGATTCTTTTACTTACTCGTACAGTTGATCCTTGAGCAACATGGATTTGACCTGCATGGGCCCACTTATATCTTTAAAAGATAAATAGAGTACAGTATTATAAATGCATTTTCTCTTAGGATTTTGTTAATAAAATTTCCTTTTCTCTAGCATATTTTGTAATACAGTATATAATACATATAACATACAAAATATGTGTTAATTGTTTTTATTAGTGATAAGGCTTCTGGTCAACAGGAGGCTATTAGTAGTTAAGTTTTGAGGGAATCAGAAGTTAGATGTGGATTTTTGACTGTGGGGCAGGTCAGCGTCCTTAACCCCCTGAGTTGCTTAAGGGTCAACCGTTTATATAACAGGCTTCTGGATTTTTTTTTTTGTCTTTAGCCATTATTTGTTGACTTCCCACCATGAAAGAAGATAATTTACTCTTCTACCCTCTTCTTGGTCCCACACAAACATGCTGACTTCCTGAGCTCTTACCCTTGCATACTAGTCCTCCTTTGCATTATTCTGACTATATAAATCCTGGTCACTGAGCCAAATGATGAGAAATGCTTACTTCCTCCCTGCTCTATTTTTTATTTTCTCTGATTTTAATATCTGTTTTGTTTATTTCTGTTTGCTTTTCTCTGAATTTATTTCTTATTAAAGTCTATCTCAGCATTTCTATTCCAACCTCAACTTCTTTGTGGTATTTTCAGCTGCATAGATAACTCCATCAGTTGCTTCTTGAAGAAGTCTCTCAGAGCCAGTTGACCACCTCAGATTCGTTCTGGTTGCCCTTTCTCCTTGGTGCACAGCTGTGTGCTAGGATCGCCCGCGATTCACTGCCTCTTTGGGCATTTCCTTTATTTCTCTCCTCTGTTGAGTTTCCTGTCTCCTGGATACCATGTTTTTCTCTTCTCTGGTTTATATCCGTTTGGAGGGAACACATCTTCTCCTAGCTCCGTGGGAAAGGGCACATGGGACGTGAGGCTTTCAAGCCTGAAATGTCATTAATATACGCTGACACTTGATGGATGGCTAAATAAAACTTCTCAGTAGGAGATAATGTTCCTTAAGAGTTTTGAAGGTTTTGCTCCGTTCTGTTCTTATTCCTGGTGTTAGTATTAAAGTCCTAAACTACTGTAAATTCTAATCCTTTGCCTGAGACTTGCTGCGGTGGAGTTTTTTTTTTTAAAACAAGTTTCCCCTGGGCCCCTGGGTGGCTCAGTTGGTTAAGCAACTGCCTTCGGCTCAGGTCATGATCCTGGAGTCCCGGGATCGAGTCCCGCATCGGGCTCCCTGCTCGGCAGGGAGTCTGCTTCTCCCTCTGACCCTCCCCCCTCTCATGCTCTCTCTATCTCATTCTCTCTCTCTCAAATAAATAAATAAAATCTTAAAAACAAACAAAACAAAAAACCCAAAAAAAACAAGTTTCCCCTACTTTCATTTTCTGTGCATTTGCTCCACTCTCTGGGAAATGGACTCAACTTTACGTTCCTACCTTTCTATTGAACTTTCCATTTTTACTGTCAAGTTCTGTTTTAAATGGTTGGAGTGTTCCTTCTAAAAGTCACCCAACTCTTGTTTTATTGATCTTTTTAATAGGTCTTACCTTTCTGAGAAACTATTAGTAATAGTTTAAAAACATCTTTTCTGTTTCTTTTTCTTTTTGTTTCCTCCAAGCTTCTCCCTCCCATTTTGCCTTGGGTTCATCGTTCATGTTAGGGAGGGATCCTGTGAGAAGCAATCCTTGGTACTGTGCTCACAGTGAGAGTGGGTATTCAATTGACTGGAGCTCTGAGCGTGTGATGGCTTTTACTGTTGTTGGATAGTTTCTGCTTTAATACTTGTAGATCCCTCCTCTTGGGCTGCCCACGTTGCCCAGAGAAGGGCCTTCTGATCTGCCTTGAGGGTGAACGCCTGACTGGGTGAATTTTGGAAGTGGAGTTGGGCAGGAGGATTGGGATCTCGGCGTTCTACTTGGAATTCTTTTTTTTTTTTTTTAAAGATTTTATTTATTTGACAGAGAGAGATAGCGAGAGCAGGAACACAAGCAGGGGGAGTGGGAGAGGGAGAAGCAGGCTTCCTGCCGAGCAGGGAGCCCGATGTGGGACTCGATCCCGGGACCCCGGGATCATGACCTGAGCCGAAGGCAGACGCTTAACGACTGAGCCACCCAGGCGCCCTCTACTTGGAATTCTTAACTGTCTGCCATTTGCAGTTTGGTTTCCCTCCTACCTTTAGCTGAGCCTGGTATCCCTCACGTAAGACGCTGTGGTACCTATTCCAGAAAATAAACCTCTAGTCATCTGACAGGAGAGGGGGCCGGGGGGAGGATGTTGTCCTTCTGTGCAGAGCTCGGAGGGAAGCCAGATCACTACCTTTTCCACAGGCCTTGAACCCATCACACTATGTTCAGTCTTCTCTTTATTACATTGTGCCGATCCTCGGTTTTCTGGGTGTCCTGAGGTGTAAATTGGGTTGCCTTTTTGCTTTCACAGGGCTGTCTTAGGAATTTGCTTTCTGGAGTCTGTTAAATCAATTACTACTTGCCCATATGTTTTCTAGCTGCTAAAAATAGTTCTTGTTGCCTCTTCCATCTTCTTTTTCTAATGAGTTTTCTTAAAAAAAAAAAAAATCCCTCTACTCTTAGTTTAGCGGGTGTTTTAGAGGAAGCAAAAGTAAACGTGAGGAACCATGCTGCCACATTTCTCTGGAAATGTTAAACAGAGCAATTTGTAATGAAAAATATAGTAAGCGAATCAGAAACCAATGAGACACAGTGAACCAAAATACAGTCTGAGGAACTTACCCAGAATATAGCACAAAGTGATACTTCCCTTTCATATTTTCTATTCAAGAGACATGGAAGATAGGAAAAGTTCCAATAGAAACAAATAAGAATTCCAAAAGCAGAGAAGAGGAAATAGAGAGTAGTGTTTTTTTTTTTTAAATAGAATTTTTTTTTAAATTTATTTATTTGAGACAGAGAGATACAGAGAGAGAGAGTAGGAGCAGTGGGGAGAGGCAGAGGGAGAGGGAGAAGCAGACTCCCCCCACCGAGCAGGGAGCCTGATGCGGGGCTCGATCCCAGGACCTGGAGATCATGACCTGAGCCGAAGGCAGAGGCCCAACGACTGAGCCACCCAGGCGCCCCGAGAGTAGTGTTTTTACAAGTGTCTGGGACTGTTTTGGAGTTGACGGGAAGGATGGAGTATGTACTTCTCAAACCATTGAAGGAAAAATAAATTAGGCAACTGACCTTATTCCATAAACAGCAGAAGTGAAAAAAAAAAAAGCACAGAAAAAGCAAAATGGGGGCGCCTGGGTGGCTCAGTTGGTTAAGCGACTGCCTTCGGCTCAGGTCATGATCCTGGAGTCCCTGGATCAAGTCCCGCATCGGGCTCCCTGCTTGGCAGGGAGTCTGCTTCTCCCTCTGACCCTCCCCCCTCTCATGTGCTTGCTCTCTCTCATTCTCTCTCTAATAAATAAATTAAAAAAAAATCTTAAAAAAAAAAAAAGCAAAATGTAGAAATAAATCCAAACATTTCAGGAGTTAAAGTATAAATGGATTAAATCCAACAGGTTCAAGTCAGACATAGACTGGATTTAAAAATCTAGCTCTATACTGTTAATAGGAGATATATTGAAAACGTAAGGTAACAGAATGGCTTAAGTAGAGGGATAGAGAAAGATCTATCTGGCAAAAACCAACAAAAGGAAGGTGGTGTAGTGACATTAATCAGGGAAAATAGACTTGAAGACAAAAAGCATTATTAGGCATAGAGAGTGTAACTATATAAAGAAAAGGGTCAATCCACCCTGGAAGAAAACTGTTTCTATGCACCAGAAAAGCTCCAGAGCACCCAACCAAAAATTGATGGAGTTAGAGGTAGAAATGAACAAATCATCATAATGGTAGATTTTATTCTACTTCTTTTCCTAGTTGATAATTAAAAGGATAAAAAATTAGGGGCACCTGGGTGGCTCAGTCGTTAAGTATCTGCCTTCAGCTCAGGTCATGATCCCGGGGTCCTGGGATTGAGCCCCGCATCGGGCTCCCTGCTCGGTGGAGAGCCTGCTTCTCCTTCTCCCACTCCCATGCTTGTGTCTTTCTTTGTTAAATAAATAAATAAAATCTTAAAAAAAAAAAAAAGATAAATTAGTGAAGACTCTGAAGATTTGACTAATGTAATACAATGTTTTTCAGACATTTTTGACTGCTGTCCCTAGTGAGAAATGCGTATGTGGCTTCGTATAAATGAGCTTCTGTGTATATATACTACATATTGTCCTATGTCAGCTTTTGATTATAATATACAACATGATTTTTTTATGCCACTAGGAAATTTTTAAAAAATTGAACTATATCATGCTCTTCATTGTGTGAAGGACCTGATGTCAGAGGTGTTAAAATTAGGGGAAAAAAATGCCCTATGATCACTTCTCCTTTCATTTTAAAAAACTGCTGGTCACAACCTATCAAATTGATTTTGTGCCCCACTAGTGGGTTTTAGCTTTGAGATTAAAGAGCACTGAACCCAGTAGGTCAATACAGAAGCATACATTCAGCACATATGTTTTAACATCATGGAACCACTTCCACGGTCAGAAAGAAAGGTTCACCAAATGATTAATGGGTATTTTACAGACCGTCTTCTCTATCTATAATGCAATGAATGATCATTTGAAATCAAATACGGCTAAAATAACCCTATAAATCATGATTTATGTTGGGAAATTGAACACATTTCTAAGTATTTCAAGGAGAAAAGTTTTATTAAATAATAAAAAATATTTTGAACTTAAAATGAGAAACTGAAAATTGATGAGCAAAACTGCCTAAAACAAGAGGCAGAAAAACAGTAATCCAAGGTAGGTGGAAGGAAGCAAATAACATATTTAAGAGTACAAACTAACGAAAGAGAAAAAAATACAATAGAGTCAACAAAACTAAAAGCTATTCAAGAATAATAAAATAGGCTGAACTCTGGTAAGACTGATCACAGAAGAAAAGCGGCACATTGAAAAGTAATTTGAAATTAAATAAGATGCATAATTAGGAAAAAGGAAAATTTAGAGAATGAGACTATTAGAGTTTTATGTCTATAAATTTGAAAGTTCAGGTGAAATGCCTAGTTGCATAGAATAATCTGCCAAGATTGTCTCGAGGAAAAAAAAAAACAACCCAAATACCTGCTTTAAATTTAAAAAGTTAATGTAGGCCAGCGGTTCCCAACCAGGTCTGGTTTTGCAGCCCCTTCCATTCCCAGGGGACTTCTGTCCATGTGAGGAGACATTTTTGATTGTCACCACCTGGGGTAGTGATGTTACTGGCGTCTGGTTGGCAGAGGCTGGGGTTGCTACTAAACATCCTACAGTGCACAGGACAGGCCCCCACAAAAAGAGTTATCTGGCCCAAAATGTCATTTGTGCTGAGACTGAGAAAATTGATCTAGGCCAACATAGTTTTAAAGGTGCTTTTATGAATATTCAAGGATCAGATAATCCTAACCTCATGTACTCTATTCCAAAGCAAAAGAAGGAAAGTTCCTACATCATTCTGAGACTAGGACTAACTTGATACCCAAACCAAAGAAGGTAATAGGTAAGAATTTATAGATCAATATCCTTCATACAGATGCAAAAATCTTAAATAGGATATTAGCAAACTGAACCTCTCTGTTTATGTAACAAACAAAACAAATAGCCATCATTAGTACATTGTATTTATGCAATGCAAGAATAGTGTAATTAGAATCTTCTATCATTCACCACGTTTTGTAAGTTAAGAGGAAAAATCCTGGCATCTCTTAGGAAACATACAGAATGCATTTGATAGAATTCAAGGCAAGATAAAAACTTGAAGCAAACTAAGAAGGGAATTGTTTGATAATTTCTAATCTACAACATCAATAGATGTTAAGTGGTAAATATTAGAAGCAGTCCCTTAAAATCTGGAATTAAGATAAGAATGCCTGCTATTGCCACTTACCCTCAACATTATTCTTGATGTCTTAGTGGAGTAAGTAAAGGAAAGGAATAAAAGTATATGGAATGGAGAGGGAAAAAAAAGTAACCATTACTCTTCGACATTATAGTCTCTACATACAAAAAGCCACGGGAGTCCATAGACACTCCTAGGAGAAATAAATTTCAGCAAGGTTATTGTGGATGGATAGAGGTTTAATACACAAAAATCAATTGTGTTCTATAATGCCAACACAGAAGTAGACCTTTTAATTTTCATAAGGATACTATTTCTTATAGTAAAAAACCAAAAGGAATAAATCTATGTACAATTCCTAAATAAAATGTAAATGCACTTGTCAAAACTTTGAAAATTAGAGTGGTTGAGATTGTGATCCAGGGAAGTTGGTTCTGGTAGAACAATGAAGTCGAATAGGGAGGCTCACATATATGGAGATTTTGATAGGTGAGAGAGGTAGCTTTGCACATCACACATCAGGGAAGACAATGGTGCTAATGGAACAATTGGCTGTGTAGAAAAGATGAAAATAACTCCCACCATATCCAAATATGAATTCCAGGTGGATTAAGAAACTAAACCTGAAAAGCAAGAGTTTGAAACTCAGATGATATCCATATGACCTGGACGTAAAGATTTTTAGAATTTAAGACCCAGAAAGCATAAAAACAACACATTTAACTATAACAGTAAGACACATTAGTAAATTGAACATCAGTAAATATGTATCCATAAAGTAAACCTCATTCAGTTGAACTACAAGCATACTAAGACCATTGGGCATGAGAAGAAGCATATAAAACAAAAGGTAAGCTTCTGACTGGGTGAAGATATTTGCAAAACATGCAGATTCTGGATGTGTTTAAGGAGATATATGGACTACTGACAGCACTTTTGTTTTTAATAGCAAAAGGCTAGGCGGGAGACAGATGTCCATTAATAGGAGATTTGATAAACTGCAGAGTCTTAGTTTCTTAGTGTAGTGGAGCTATATATGGTTAGTCTATATACCAAGTTTTCAGCTTTATCAGACCCAATGTACCCTTTTCGTAACCAATATTTTATACCCATTTTACTATCTTCAACTGAACTTTTGTCCATACATATCCTTTAAAAAGTAGTAGTATATCCCAAATGCAATATAATGGAGATATCAAAGGCAGGTAATTTTGAAGCAAATAGTGTATATTTGAATCTATAAATATTTGATGATATTAATAGATACAACTACAGAGTTGCTTACACCTGCATATAATGAGAAAGTTGAGATCTTAAGAAAAGAGTCCTCATGTATTGTTGACATTTTCCTTTGTATGGCATTTTGAAATTCAGGCTAAATAGGTACACTGGTATACATCTGTAGAACCATCATGAGTGTGACAGCTGCGAGAATAGATTGATACAGGTGTTTTAATGTGTGTTGAGTACCCGGAGTGGAGTTGCCATTGGTGACATTGGTGAATTGGTTTATAATTCTCTGTAAAGGTCTGAATAAAACCAAACATCCTCTTCTCTTGATTTACATGGTAAATCAGGGTATGTTTAAAACCATGCAAAACAAAACTCTCCTGTAAAATAGAGTCGAGTTCTAGGCTCAGATAATTTTTCACCTCAATGAGTATCCTGTGGGTTATCTGAAAGCCCTATGGGACAAGAGAAAATTCTTCATCGTGGAGGACGCTCTTAAAATTTTTAGGATATTGGATGTTAAGATCCCTGGCTCCGTCCTACCTGCTAAATACTGTGATCACCCCCGTCCCAAGTTGTAACAATCAGTGATAACCCTACAGATATCCGACATGCCCCCTTAGGGTACAGTACTGCCCTATTGGGAACTGCAGAACTAGATAGACCCTCTGACGCAGAGGGATCTGAGAAACAATGCTGAGGAATAAAAAAGCTGTAAGACCCTATCAATTATGAAACCTTAACAAATGCAGCATAATGGCTTGTGGATACACAAGTAGAGAATAACATCAATCATAGGAATGATAAGCTAAACTCAGGGTGGTGAATGTCTTGAAGCTGGTGAAAACAAGGGATCAATGAAGGATATGCAGCAGGCTACAACCCTAACAGATGTTTGTATAAAACAAAAACAAAACCCCAACCAGTTCTGAAGCAAATATGTAAAGTGTTAGGATTTGTCAAAACTGGGTGGAGAATATACTTGTGTTGGTTCTCTAATTTTTTTTTTTTTTTTTAAAGATTTTATTTATTTGACAGAGACAGTGAGAGAGGGAACACAGGCAGAGGGGGAGAGGGAGAAGCAGGCTCCCCGCTGAGCAGAGAGCCTGATGCGGGGCTTGATCCCAGGACCCTGGGATCATGACCTGAGCTGAAGGCAGACGCTTAACGACTGAGCCATCCAGGCACTCCTTTAATTGTTTTTTTTTAGGTCATTGTATGCCTAAAAACTTTACAGAATAATCTCAAGGGAGACAACAAAGCAAAGAGAATGAGTAAGATAAATGTCAAATGAATGGTTATCATTGTATCTAAACCTTTATGTGATACTTTTTGTTCTTTCCCCCAACAGTTTGGGCTACTGTCTGTTAATTCTTTGCTATGAATCAGCAACCTTTTCTTTCCCCTCCCCCCACCCCTTTCCCACAGCATCTAATTTGAAATGATACCTTTTACTCACAGTCTATGTCCATAAGGCAATCAGTGAATGTATTCTTTTCATTTACTCTTGCCAGTGCTTTCCCCTCCTTTACAACGGTATAGGGCATCTATATCATCAGATCGTATAGACCTTATACTCTCTACTGTTTTCCTTATAACCATTTTAGTTCTAGTTCTACAGGTTAACATATATATGTATTTTTTAAAGATTTCACTTATTTTTGACAGAGAGTGTACAAGCAGGGGAAGCAGCAGGTAGAGGGAGAGGGAGAAGCAGGCTCCCTGCTCAGCAGGGAGCCCGATGCGGGGCTCGATCCCAGGACCCTGGGACCATGACCTGAGCTGAAGGCAGACGCTTAACGGTCTGAGCCACCCAGGCGCCCCAAGGGTTAATATATTTTTAACAGTCACTGCCAATTCTTATACTGATGCTTCATTTCAGTGCTTTATCCACTGGATTCCTCAGGGAGAGTTCATGGGAGCCATATTTCTTGAGCTCTTGCATGTTTATAATATTTTTTTCTGTGGCCTGTGTACTGGAAGGTCATTTTGGCCATGTACAATCCTGGGTTCACATTTTCTCCTCCAAATACCTTAAGTATATTACGCCATTGCCTTATGGCAAAAAGCACTGCTATCAATGTTTGCTGACAGTCTGATTTTTTTTTCCTCTTAAAAGTGACTTCAAATAATGACCTTTTTCCCCCTTCTTCTTTCTTTAAAGTCCAAGAGTTTTACCAATGCCTTGGTGATGGCTAGTTTGGGTCAACTTTTCCCAGGTGTAAGGTGTAGTTTCATGTCTTTATATTTCAGAAAAGTCTTACTGCATGTATTATAGTTTTCGCATTTACTTGGTTCTGTTGCTTTGGTTTTACACCTTAGGAGTTTCTGGTATATAGGTGTTGGATCTTTCTTACCTTCCTTCCTTATCTGTTATCTGTATCTGTTCATTTTCCTCAAATCTTTACTTTCTTTTTTCAGTTTAAAGATTTTCCTCCTTTCCATCTTTAGCTCTTTAAAAGTATACTATGTTTTTGCTCCTCTGTTTTTTTCTAGTTTTATATTCATTCCTGTAATGCACATTTTCTTTTGATTTTAAGCCTGAGTTCTTTTATCTTTTTCCCCCCCAAATGTTTTATTTGTCCAGTCACACATTTCTGAAATTTAATTTCTGAGTTATATACAAATATAAATAAATAAATATATAATTTCCATACATGTATCATTTTCTTCATTTCTTTTTGCTTGTTTTGAGAAACTATGTTAGAGTTTGCATTAGTTTTGTAAGCATGTTTTTCTTGGTGTGTGCTCATCATATATAGGGACATTTTTCTGCTTCTTTTTTATTTAATTGTATAGTATCTGCATTTGATCTTCCTCTGTTACTCCTGTTTAAAGGAAATGAGTCTTCTTGTACTTTTATGAGGTGGGGTACATCTGGAGAGCTTTTTGATCATGATGGCTCTAGAGCTCTTTTCCCCCCTCCTCTCTTTGCTTTCACAGAGTAATTAAAAAATGTGGACTCCTACTTTGGTTCTGCCTTCTGTTCTTTGGTTTTGCTCTTTTTCCCCGTTTTCCATTATGAGCTTTCCTTGGCCCCAGTTGTCTCTGGCCTATTCAAGTTGGATTTTACTTCTGGTAATTTCTTCTCAGGTGTGGGAAGCTGTCCTGGAAGGGAGCTCTGTCTTCTTAGTTCAGAGCACACAGACAGCTTCAGCACCATTAGACAATGCGGCTGTTCCTGTGCATTTGACTAGAGATTAGAGCTTGTAAAACTTTTTATCATTTGTGGCTGCCTTTCTCAGATTGACCCATTCATTCCAGGAATTATCTATTGGTTTGGGGTTCTTCCCTTCCCTCTGCCTCTTTCTGAACATTGCCAATAGTATACAGGTTAGTCTTCATATTTGATGCTTTGTGGCAATGCCTTCCACCTAAATTTTCTTATAAATGTTTGAGTTTTTGGTTTTTCTATCCTAGTTTCTCTGATGTTTTAATGGGGAGGGGGAATTCAGGGAGATTAAAAAAAAATTCACCCCCATTTCTATCTTTCCAGAAAACCTTGAGTTTTGCCTTACTTACCTTGGTACTTTTTCCATGATGCCTTTATTTATCCGGGGAGGTTCCGGGCGTTCCTGTTAATAGCAGTTAGAAACATTGTAGCATTTTTAGATGACAAGTGTGCTTGTTTTTTTTTTTTGGTGAAGTATGTTTTCAAAATGGAGACTTCTTGCTATTTTTTTGAAAAAGAATATGTGCGTATGCAGTCGTTTTTGTGACAGTTTGGGTCTGATCCCAGGTTATTCTTCAGGGAGAATGAAGAGATGTGGTATCAGAACTGAATAGATATTTATCATGGAGCTATTGATGTGCCAGTCTCCTGAAAGCAGAAGCTTAAACTTTACATGACCCATAAAGAGCTCATTCTTAGGGAATAATTTTTAAATGACAAGGGATGGCTATTTTTTGTGCTAAGTGAGGACAGATGTGATTTATTTCTGGTGAAATAAGTTCTTAGTTGTAAGTAAATCTCATTACCTTTAAGTGATAAAGTCACCATGCTAATGACATTTGTCCTCTGGTTGTCCAATATCATCACTACCATAGGGCAGTGGGAAAGTTGCTTCTTTGCAGATACCAGCATGTCTAAATTGTCATCATGGAGATTCTTAACTCTGTGTAGGTAAATTCTAAGGGTCCTCCAGCCTTGTTTGAGTACATCTAGTATTGGGAATTATAGTAATTTTGTGAGACCCGGTTTATGTTATCCAATCCTAAGTTAGAGTATTTTTTAATGGTCACCTGGAATTTGCCTTTTTCTAACCACTGCTTCTTAGTAATGATTTTTTTTTTTTTTTAAGCTAACACTTAACAAGTACATACATACCGGGCACTGTGCTAAGGGCTTTATGTATGTGAGGACACTTAATTCTCAAAACAGTGCTCTGAGATAGCATTTTCATCCCTTCTTTGTATATGGAGATTTTTTTTTTTTTGGAGAGACAGCATGCACAAGTGGGAGTAGGGGCAGAGGGAGAAGGAGAGAATCTTCAGCAGAATCCATGCTGAGCATGGAACCCTATGCGGGCCTCGATCTCAAGACCCTGAGATCATGACCTCAGCTGAAAGCAAGAGCCAGATGTTTAACTGACTAAGCCACCTAGGCGCCCCTGTAGATGGAGATTTTAAAGCTCAGCAAAGTCATGGAACTTTCTGGAGGTCTCATAGCTCATAAGACATAGGGACTGGATCCACATCTTGCTCCACTTGACAGTCTGTGCTCTGAACCACAGGGTGGATCTCCATTTTCCATGAGGCATAACTTAATCTGCCCTCTTGTCACACCTTCTAAAGCCTGAGCATCTCGGACTCTTGAGTTTTTCCTATGTGAGATGGTTTTTGGAACTTGCACTCTTGGCCAACCTTGTCTGGATCTAGAGGTGTCGTGTTTAAACTGATGCTCAGAGGTGAATACTGTCCTGTGTTATGTCCTCAACAGGGAATGTTTATCAACCACTACCTCTGAAGGCAGAATTCACAGCAAGTCACGTGAATGCAGGTATAGTTGACATTTGTTTCAGAAGCTTCGTGCTGGAGGCTCTGGTTCAATTTTTGGTCACCTAAAATGTTGGAGTTTAAAAAAATTGTTTAAATTTATTTTTTTACATTTTGTTCTTCAGGCAAGGTTCATACCAATATTTGCTGATGCTCAAGGTTTTCAGATGATTACAGAAAAAAAGCTGGTTCTGGTGGCAGCGATGAGGGTGAGGCCAAGCCAGGGCAGGGGATGGCTTCAGTTGCTGATGCGCAGGTTAGGTCCTGGTGGTACTTGGAAAAGAAACATTTAGAAACCTGGTGCTGGAGACTGAGATAGGTAGGGCAGAGAGGTAGACTTTGGGGGAAGTGGGGTGGGTAAGACAGTCTAGGATCATGCTGATAGAGAAGGTGCCAGGGACAGAATTGTGTCACCCAAAATGCAGATGTTGAAGCCTTAACCCCCAATGTGATGGTACTTGGGGATGAGGCCTTTGGGAGGTGATTGGGTTTCCATGATGTCATGAGGGTAGGGCTGATGGGATCAGTGTCCTTAAAAAAAAGAGGAAAGGGCACCAGAGAGCTAGTTCTTTCTTTTTTTCCCCACCTGCACATACCAAGGAAAAGCCATGTGAGGACTAAGGAAGTTGACAGTCTGAAACTTAAAAGAGGGGGCCTTCACCAGAACCCAGCCATGTTGGTGCCTTGATCTTGGACTTCCAGTCACCAGACTGTGAGAAATAAATTCTTGTTGTTTAAATCACTGGCCTGTGGTGTTTGTTAATGGCAGCCCGAGCTAAGACAGGAGAAGATAGGGCAGAAGACAGAATCTGGAGAATGACTCTTTTTGGGAAGACAACAAGGAATGAGCAGAAGACTCAGAGGCCAGAAGAGTTGGAGTGGAATATATTAGCTTCCTGTGGCTGTGGGAATGAAGTACCACAAACTGGGCAGGGGGGAGCCTTGAAACAACAGGAATTTATTCTCTCTCAGTTCTGGAGGCCAGAAGTCCAAAATCGGTATCAGTGGGCTGAAGTCTGTGACCAGCAGGGAAGTGTTCCGCCACAGGCTCTGGGAAAGAATCTGTTCTTTGTCTCTTCCAGTTTCTGATAGCTGCTAGCGTTCCTTGGCTTGTGGTGGCATCTCTCCAGTCTTCAGGCATTTTCAGATCTCTCCACTCCATCTTCATACCACCTTCTCCTCTGTGTGTGTCTGATCTCACTCTGCCTCCCTTTTGTTTTATTTCTTTTTTAAAAATATTTTTTAAAAAGATTTATTTATTTGAGAGAGAGAGAGAGAGAGTGTGCACGCGAGTGAGCAAGCAGAGGGAAGAGCAGAAGGAGAGAGAGAATCTCAAGCAGACTCTGCACTGAGGGTGGAGCCTGACACAGGGCTCGATCTCACAACCCTGAGATCATGACCTGAGCTGGAACCAAGAGTCAGATGCTCAACCAACTGAGCCACCCAGCTGCCCCTCTACCTCCCCTTATTTATTTATTTATTTATTTATTTATTTATTTATTTATTTATTTATTTATTTATTTTGAGAGAGAATGAGAGACAGAGAGCACAAGAGGGAAGAGGGCAGAGGGAGAAGCAGACCCCCCGCTGAGCAGGGAGCCCGATGCGGGACTCGATCCCGGGACTCCAGGATCATGACCTGAGCCGAAGGCAGTCGCTTAACCAACTGAGCCACCCAGGCGCCCCCCTACCTCCCTTTTATAAGGATGCTTCTGATGGCATCTGGGGCTCACCTGGATAATCCAGGTCATCTAAGGGTCTTTACTTAATCACCACCGCCCAAATTTTTTTCCCATTTAAGGTAATATTCACAGGCTCCAGGCAATAGGATGTGGCTATCTTTTGGCGACCATTTTTCAGCCTACCACAGGGAATAAGAACTTTACAAGGATACGGATGCTGAATAAAACACTTCAAGAAGATGTGTCCAGCAATGTGACAGGCTGTGTGGGGTCAAGCTCGAGGAGACTGTCCATTGGATTTGATTTTGCGGAAGTCACTGTGACCTTGCAGACAACATGGTGTCGGAGTGGTAAGCCGGGAAGGCAGGCTGCCGAGAGATGGGAGTGGGCGCTGGAGAAGGAGAGGCACTGTCAGCACAGTGCTATCTGTTCGAGAAACCTGAGGGCACCTCAAGGTTGTGTTAAAAAGGGCGTGTGTACGTGAGTGTGTTGTTTATGTTAGAGTTTTTCTTGGTGATCCAGCGAATCACATCCATTTTGTCTTCTGAAGTTCAGAGCCAGTTGAGAGAAGGATAGAGAGAAGTCAAACAGATGGAGAGCGAAATATCAATTGTATTGTTGATAAACCCAGATTGGAGAGAGTGGGGCTTTCAATGTAGCCACGACGACTTCTTTACATTTGGTGCCTAACAGAGGCAGACTTAGCGACTTGGTTGCTGCCTGCTCCAGGGAGGCCGACTGCCCAGCTAGCTCCTCTCCTTGCATAAACAGAGGTGCGGACTCAGAGGCTTCTCTGCAGGGGGCCAGCCGCAGAGGGCTGAAGAGGGGGCTTTGCTCTGCTTGTTCTTAAAACTCACCAGGCGTTTCAGTTGCTCCCCTGTTCTCCCGAAAGTCTCACCCTGCTCTGGGTCCTCACTGCCCTTTGTATGGACCACCACCCTAAGGTGTCCCCCTTGGTTATCAGGGTGTCTCCCCTTCATGTGCCCCCACCCACATCATACCGTGAGCACCTCACGAGCAGGCACCTGTTCCCTTCCGTTCTCTGTTGCCAGCACTGGGGACACTGTCTGCCTGGAGGAGATGGATGGGCAGTCAGGGTTTGTTGAATAAATTAATGAGTAAGGTGTCTCTCAGAGTCGTTATTAGGGCTCTATCTTTATTTTAGTAGTGTATTTGGGTTTCATTGGTATTTGCGTTTTGCTAGAATTAGTCTTTACGCTGTAGGAACAGCCCCAATGTTGATTGTTCAAGGTCTGATTAGGTAGCCTGGAGAAGAGCAGTGTAAAGAGAGCCAAGGTCGTGAAGTGGTTCATCGTACTGAGCTGAGGTCAGAGGGGAGGGTTGTGTTTTCTGACAGTTTGTTCAAGACTCTGAAGAATTCAGGGGTTTTTCCTGTGATGAATTAAATCCACCCTTCAACTTGACTAGTGACTTTTCTCTTTTCTGAATTGCTGGTGTAGCTGAAATTTGATAAATCAAAGGATATTCAGTTGATGTAAAAGCAGAAGGGCAGGGTGAACCCTACTCTTGGGCTATGCATGCAGCTCTTTGGAGAAATTTTCAAGGGGGACTGATACTTGCACGTTGGTTTGAAATAAAGTCCGCATGTAGTAACCTTATGATGTTTGGTTGTTGAAATTTAGGAAGCCAGAATATTTGGTCAGAAAAGCTCAAGCTAACAGTTTTTCAAACTGCATCATTCTTCTGTACAATGGAAAGAGGAACTGCAGACATTCTTGTGCCTCTTTCTCCCAGCCCTGGAGCAGGGCTCCATGAAAACCTCTGGGTCCGTGTTCTCCTGAGTGGTGGCAGGTCTCTTGGGAGGGGCGGCTTGGAGGGGATGGTATAGCACGAATCCTTTTGGGGTGTGGACTGGATCAACCGGGTGCCTAGAGCAGCCCTGTCTAATAGAAAGAAAATAGAATCAAGCCACAAATATGAACCACATATGCAATTAAAATGTGTCCAGGAGCTACGTTACACAAAGATAAAAGAAACAGGTGAATTCATTTTATAGATATTTTTAAATTTACCTCTATATATCCAAAATATCATACCAGCATATAGTAATAAAATAGAAGCATTATTGAGATATTTCACATTTTAAACCTTTGAAATCCACTGTGTGTTTTACACTTACCCATATTTCATGTACTCAGTAGTTACATGTGGCTAATTGTTACCATGTTGGACTGCATGGTACATAGTGTATCTGTGTGTCTGGGAGAAAGATACTCCATTGTTCAGTATGTGAGTAGGATTAAACTTTGATGAAAACTGAAGGTCATTTTTTCCATTGCTGCTAAATGTCTATTGTTTTCCTGGAAATACGTAAAGAAGAATGTGTATGAATGTTTCTATTGGAGAAACCGCAGTAAGTGATGGGATGTCTAAAATTATTTCCTACCTAAACTCCAAGTGAAATGTGATTAATTATTCTTACCTGTTTAAGCATATTTTGAGGAGTAACATTCATATAAAGAAAGACTGGGATAGGGCGCCTGGGTGGTTCAGTTGGTTAAGCATCCGACTCTTGATTTCGGCTCAGGTCATGATCTCAGGGTCGTGAGATCAAACCCCGCATTGGGCTCTGATCTGGCAGAGTGTAGGAATTTGTATAAAGGGGAAATTTATAGGAGTTAGGGATTTTTTTTTAACTTCTCCTTTGTCCTTGGTTGATTGCTGACTTTTCATGCTGGGTTCTGTATACCCACTGATGACATTTTTGTTGTGTTTTGTTTCTCTCTGCCAGTCTCTGAACCCGTCTCCTCTATTTGAAGACACTCACCATTTGTGTCTTGGTGAGAGGGGAGGTAGGGTGGAAGAAACTTGTTTTCCCAGGATGCTGGCAGCCAGAGCCGAGACATAGAAGTGAAGCTAAACCACTTGGAAATTCCCACTGGGGGTTTTGAGTCTGGTGGGAGTGCCTTTTAAGAGTCCCTCCAGCGTTGGGGATGACCGCAGCACCAGCCAGGAGTCTGAGCACCAGGCACTTGGTGCTCAGCAACCAGTGGACCTGGGTGATTTGCAACCTGAGTGATTCGGCTATGCTGTCAGCAGTGTTCTCAACACCTGGCCTCCCTTGGCTTCCCCCAGCTGCCAGAGCTTGTTTTGTCAGTCTTCCAGTCAGTTTTCCCAACTCTGAACTCCTTCCAGTTTGTTAATCAGAGTTGGTGGGTGCTGTCAACAGCCTAGAAATAAACTCGTTGAGTTTGGGAATTGTTTTGCTACTTCCTTGTATCATCCCATGGTACTTGGCACAGAGTTTGGTGTTTGATCATTTGGTTGATAAATTAGGTCCTACTTTTTTACCAATGATCCATTTTCTGATGAAAATAACATGGGATACATAAACGTTGACCATAGAATGTGTGATTTATAAAGAATTGTCCTCCTCTTGGAAGAGCTTTACTTAACTGTCATCTGGATCATGCATTTCACAGGTAGATGACATTTAAGGGTGAGTGTTGCCACCTCTGCTGGATGCCCTTCATCACAGCCACGCCGGATCACTTGGAGAGAGGCCTCTGGTTTTCCCTGTTGGCATAACATTGCTGAAATTGTATCCAGAGAAAGAAACCTCATATTTGAAGATAAAGTTCATTTATCAAAATGATACATGCTCATGATTTAAGTCAAAGAGTGCTAAAGGTGCTAACAAAAAACTCTCCTTCCCTTTTTTGTCCCTTTCCCTCCTGTCATTTCACACAGCTACTTCAGACTCCAGGGGCCACCACTTCTCAATGGTTCTTCTGTGCTTCTGTGTAAACCCTGTGTTCCTAAAGGTCATCACTTTATGGCATTTCTTTGAACTTATTTTAGTAGGTAGAGATTTTAACTCTCTTCCCTGTTGGGAGATAATTCTTCCTGGGTCTCCCATGTTTCTGCACATCTTGCAAGCAGATGTACTAACTCCCTTTGTTTCAGAGTCTCTCTTCAAAGTGATTTTTTATAGTGAACAGCCTTGGAAGGTAGATCCACTGGAAGGTAGATACGGTATCTCCTCCAGAGCAGAGGGCAGGGTGGCTTACAGCCTTGGAAGGCAGAGATGATGTCTGGCTCTGGAGCAAAGAGTGGGCCTGCTTACTGCCCATATGAAAGACTCAGCTTCTCTCAGCTTGGGGTTCCTCTCCTGGAACACAGCCCGCTGGTGTGCAGGTATCACCAGGGCCTCGGTGCTTGGTCAGGGGGGACGGGGGCCTGGGGAATCAAGGCAAAAGTGTGGATTCCCCAGCTGCTACTATTGCTGTGAGTAATAAATTGCTCTTTGTCTCTTGCCCCAAATCTCATGCCTTCTGCATCCATGACACTGGTAGGCTAACTTGTTAGTTTGCAAGTCAGGTGAAATCTCAGACCCTTCCTATTTTTCACTTTCACATCCCTGATTTTCCTACAGTTAGGTTTTTTGGTTAAATCTGTATCAGGTATATTTATACTTTTGACTATATACAGATAGTCCTCTGGAGAGCTGAGTGGCATGCTATGGTTCTGTCTCCTTTTCTGTAGATGTTTTGCAGCTCCTAAAGTCATTAATTGCCTCTTAAAAATATTCAGCGGATGACTTTTCTTTAACTTCTGGTCAAGTCTTCCCTTGCTCTCTAACCACTTGGTAATATGTAAAAAAAAAAACCCCAAAAAACAAAAACAAAAAAACACAACTCCTGGCTACACTGTCAGATTATCTATCAGTTCTTCCTTTGTGCTGGAGACCTACCTCTGGGAGCAGCGACTATCCTGCTCCAGTATGTACTGAGTTTTGCGCTGTACAGATGCGTTTGCTGAGCTGATGGTAGGCTTGCAACCCCCATTCACAACCTCTTCTCCATTCTTCCATCTGCTTTAGAGACTGGATAAGGTACATCTTCTCTTCTTCCAGCTTCCCCTGCCGTCAGGGGGTGGCTGTGCAAAACTTCTGGCACATGATGTGGGGACAGGCAGAGGCTTATCACACCGGTGCTGAGCTTAGGGAAAGTTTTTGCTTTTCTGGTTAAAAAAAAAAAAAAAGAACAGGAAGGACCCAGATGGTATTCCTTTTCTACTGGCTTGAATGTGGCACGATACCTGGCAGCCATTTCTGTGATCAGGAGTGACGGGTACACTGGATGGTAGAGTCACGTGCTCGAGCCCTACCTAAAGCTAGTCTTGCTCTAGACTTTTTGTGATATGAGTCAATACGTGTCCTTTTCACTTTGGCCGGTTTGGTTTGGATTTTCCATCTCTTGTACTGAAAATGTCCAAAGGAATGTAAAACCTCTCTGCCATCCCTGAATAGGTAATAAAGAGCCATGATCATGTTCAAGAATCTCTAAGATGATAGTTTCAGAAAACGGGTTTAGTGATTATGTGATTGATTTGTAGACAGGGAACCCTTTCCTTGTTTTGACTGTATTGCTTTCTACATAATCTTTTTATAAATAGTTTTGTAGTGATTGCATGAAATGCTGGTGGAGACAGGTGGCTTGTAGAGGCCATGGTAGGGGGAGCTCCAGATCTAACTAAGCTCCTGCTGAACCTTACAGTGACTTTTCTGGAAAACTCCTTACTTTATAACTCATATAGGTGGAACATGGTGCCAAATACTGCTTTATATTACTCATAAATAATTCATTTCCATAATTTGACATTCTTAGCATTCTGAATTGCTCTCTTTGCTAGCAAAGAGCAAATTGTTTCCCCCAAAACTGCTCATGATAAAAACTTAAAGTTGCTGATCTGTTGTTTTCTACCTACTACACGGAAATTCTTGCGTTACTCAGGATGTAACACATCCTTTGATGACTTGTGTAGAGGGAAAAAGTTCTGAGTACTGGGGTGATGGTGGAATTCTAGGGCAGTTAAATGGGAATTTTGGAAACAGTTATTTTTGAGGATCAGACATCTCTAAGATGTGATGACTGATTTCAGGAGCTGGCTCAGCCAGGATCTTTAAACATAACACCATTTTTGGCCCCTGATTGGGCATACCTTCAGCCAGTTTGCCAACTCAGCATCCAGGGAAGGCGTGGAGAAGCAGCTCATGTTTCATATTAGTTATAACACCAGCATAGTGAGGACATGAAAGCTGACAGTTATCCTGGAGGGTGTGGAAATTGTTGGAGTGCCTTGTTTTGTGTGGACTTTGTTCTTGGGATCTGATTGTTTCTGCTTTTACGGTGTCTCTCTGTGTTTCCACAACACTGGGGCTGTAGGGTTTCATCTGTTCTTGTTCCCTTTCATTTGGAACCCCTGGAGTCCAGCCTCACCAGTTGATGGCTCTGCCCCAAGGGTGCCCCATACTCATTGGGCTTCCTCAGGAGAAACCCCCTTCCCATTGTCCCTGGCCTTGGGAGAATCTTCTGCTCCTTCAAGGCCCTGTCGAGCCTTTGCTCATGCTCCTAGTCAGAATTACTTACATTTCCCCTGCACTCATGCTCTTAGAGCACTGCTACTTAGGGTTTTAGTTGGTGCTCATTTCATTTTGCCTTGTGGGTGGTAGTTGATATGTCTGTAGCCCTCATGAGAGAAGCCCCTTAATGGTAAGATTTGTGTTGACCATTTTTTTCAATGACTAGTTGATAGAAGTTACTCGGTTCAACATTTCTTAAGAGCGTGAGTGAATGGGGGGTGGTGTATAGCTTAAGGCGAAGACCAAGTCCCGCTTTGTTCTCTCTGTGGCCTTGGACAACTTTTGAACCTTTCAATAGGTCTTACTTTGCTCATCTGTAAAATGAGATGATGATGATGATGATGATGATGAGAGCAGTAGTAGTAGTACTACTACTTACCCGAGGCTTGTGGCGAGTACTGGGACCAACGTATGCCACTGCTTGGGTTGTTAGAGCACAAATACGTGGCGGCAACTGTCATCAGCCATTGTTAATAAGTTGCCTGTTTTGCTGCTTTGAATTTATCCTGAGTGAAACAGTACCCTCTAGAGACCAGTATTAACACTATGAGGGCATAGTGTTAAAAAGTGCTTGTCCTGTGTTTCCAGTGGTGAGGGGCTTAGTGTTGACACATCAAATTTAGGGAGTTGCTGAAGCAAGTCACTCTAGTGCCCTCATTGTCCTTTACCTGTCGCTGGCCATATTTGTTTTCACAGCAAAATCCAATAAACTCCCCTCGCTGTCCCCACCCCCACATGTCTACCAAACACCTGCCTTGAAGCAGGGGCTATGCTGGGGGCTCAGGAATCATGATGACCTGCCACCTGCCATTCAGCATTGTGTCTAGAGTGTTGTATGCAAGGAATTCACCTCTGTCCTGTGCATCTAGAAAGGAGCATGGCTTAGTACAGATTTAATGAATAGAGTTGCAGAACGTTTAATACACAGAAATTTAGGTTCTTGTGTCAAATGATTCAGATTTTGTAATCACCACGTTTACTCAGTCAGAAAAGTTGTTCTCATTGTTGATAGCTTAACAGATGCCTTTGGTTTTAAATGAAGTAGTTGGGGTGATGTGGAAAGAGTATGAAATGCGAAGTCAGGAGGCTCGAGGCCCCAGCTCTAGGACTCTGGAAACCACTGTGGCTCCTGGAGCCTTGGCTTCCATATTCTTTTGAAAGGTTTGAGAGTGAAGGACTCTCTCAAGTATCATCCAGTTTTAACAGCCAGTGGTTCTAAGGATTGGGGCCCATTTCTCACTGATTTTCTTTCCATATGCCTCTCATAAAGGGGTGGATCCCAATTGCCTTGGTTTACTCTGGATGATGCCGAGGCACAAAATGCTCACTGAGACAAGGTTTTGACCCTCCAAAACAAGCTAGGCAGGATATAGTGCGTGTTTTTGGCCTCCACGGACATAAAGAGCAGTTTTCATCTTTGTGAAGTGATAAAGGAAAGGGAATGAACATTTGCAGGAAAGTCCCCTTCTCCCCAGCCTTTCTCAACCTCCGTTGTGCAAGAGAAGTAAGCCCTAATGCTCTAGAGTGTTGTATGCAAGGAATTCACCTCTGTCCTGTGCATCTAGAACTGTAGTGACCGCATACCGTGTATCAGAGAACTGAGAAAACAGACACCAATCATTCTCTGTGGTCTGTGGCTCACATAGGACTCCTGGTTGAGAAGGCTTACAAGGCTAAGTGGCATCCTTTGGGTTAATTTCATGCAGATTCTGTATTTTTTTCCTCAGACATGTCTTAAATAGGTATTTGATAAAGTAAAGTTGTTTGCCTTGCGAAATGTACGTCCCCCTCCTCAAACCATTAGTTTTTAAAAGTTCCCTTTTTATCTGAGTTCCAAATTTACACTAAAGAAAATATGCCTACTATGAGGGTGCTTTTGGACATAAGAAAACGCAATTGGCCATATTAAGACCATCAGGATCTTTTTTGTTCCTAGAGGAAAAAGGTGCTTACTGGTGACCTGTCCATCTGTCCATTCGGCAGACCCTGATGGAAGTCTCTGCGTGCCAGACACCAGGTTGTTGTCCTGGGGCAGGCAGGCAGGGATGATGTGTCAACTGAGTGTACTGTGTGTTGTCGGGCGCTCCGCTATGGGGAGGCAGGGTGCCCGAGTCCAGTTGTGGAAGCTGAACAGTGGGCCTTCAAGATGGGCTCTTCTAGTTGCATGTGTGTGTGTATGTGTGTGTGTGTGTTAGGACAGACAGGCTGAGTTCCTCAAAAGCCTGTGCCTTTGGGGAATGGCAGGAGGTTAGATCAGTTTGGCAAGGGCACGGCGGGGGCGGGGGGGGGGGGGCGGTATATGCAGGAGCAGCTACGAGAAGCCCGGGGGAGGAGTGGGGGCAGGGCCCCGGGCCTCCCGCCTGGTGTGGAGCTGAGGCTCTGTCTGGCACAGAGCAGGGGCAGCAGAGGAGGGGAGTGGAGAGCATGGCGTGACCCGATGTACAGTGTGCGGGTCAGAGATCGCCGCCGCTGGTGTGGCGTGGGGTAGGGCATTCTGCTGGCAGGCTGCTGCCATCGTCTGGGGGCCCAAAGGACAGACTCTAGTGCAAGTCCCCTGGGGACAAGAGGAGGACTGAGGAAATTCCAGTCACTGTCAAGGTGCCCTTAAACCACCCCAGCATCTCAGGCAGGTGATTGAAGTGGTGATTGAGCTGGGAGAAGGTACGCTTTTACTGCTCTGTTTCCATCCCAGATGATCAAAGATGCCTTGTTTCACTGTTTTTCATGCCAATTGTCCACAGCGGTTGTAGCAGTAATAAGGATAAAATTAATCTTGTGCACTTACTGTGTGCCAGGCGATCTTCTGAGCCCTCCCCATGTTTCTGCGTGATTCTCACAATAACTATAAAGAAATGCAAGCATGGAGAAGTTAACAGCGCGGTAGCTCATACGTGGTGGTGTGGGTTCGAACCCCGGGCCCTCTGGCTCCAGGGCGGTGGTCATCCATGCACTGGGGAGAAGCCCTGCCTGCCCAAAGCCTTCTCTGACTCTCTGGGCTGGGACAGCAGGGCCAGGGAGGCCCTCCCCACCCTTGCAAATGGAGAGCAAGGAGGTAACTGCCCAGTGAACAGATTGGCAGTTGGTCACAGAGCTGATAGGAAGCTCCCACTGTGATTTATCTGTTAGCAGCATTTGGGAATAGAATACAGTACTGGAAGGGAATGATCAGTCTGGGTGATTTAGTTAATGAAAAAGCGAAAGATTTGTGGGAGGTGGATGCTTGGCTAAATTTGATCAGTGACTTTTAAAGCCTAGTTGGGTTTCTTCTTGGTGTGTGAAATCCTTCTTGTGATTTAGTCTTTTTGTTTAATCCTTTTATCTATCCCTTGAGGATAAACATCTATTTAAAATGAGGACTCAGTAAAAAGACAACAGGAATGAATTATTTAGAAAATAATTAAAAATTCTTTTAAGGCCTCTTTTTTTTTTTTTTTCTTCCTTAAGTAGGCTTCATGCCCAGTGCGGAGCCCAACACAGGGCCCAAACTCATGACTCTGAGATCAAGACCTGCGCTGAGATCAAGAGTCAGATGTTTAACCCACTGAGCCACCCAGGCGCCCCTTTAAGGCCTCATTTTAAATATTTCACTCCAAAAAGTTACATAGAAAAACTGATTTTCTCATGAAACTGTTTACGAGGTTAAGAGACTTCTAACCAGCTTGTAAGTGTTCCTCAGCAATGTCCCTTTTCTAATCATTGTGCCCTAGGGCACAGAGCCACATAACCTGAGGAATTTCCTGTATCTGCTTTGTGGTTTGTTGGTTGCTTTGTATGTTTAGAGGGATTGGTGATAAAGGAGCAAGTCAGAATAGGCTGATTCTGGTAGGCACAGGATGGAGTAGTTGGGGGAGTGTGAAGCACGTGTGGTTAAAGAAGGGCACAATGGCCGGGTGGGGACGGGGCGGTGAGGGTGGTGTGGGTGAGCCTCTCACCACTGCATCAGTCAGTTGTGGGGTGGCGGTGGGAGCTGGGGACCAGCATCCGGGAGTTAGGAAGCTTGTTCCTAGCCAGGGCACCCCTTCCCAGGTCTGTGACCTTGTGTAACACGCTGCGTCTCTCTGAGCCCCTTTGATCATTTGTAGAATGGGGATAGTGATATTCACCATAGGGCCTTTCCAAGACAGGTGGATGAATCAAATCAAATGCTTTTGAAAGCCCTGCTAAGCTCCAGAATCAGTTTGTAGTTCTTCACCTTGTGCTCTTCCTTCCAACCCAGAGCACTGGTGTGGCTCACTCTCCTACTTGGGTGAAACTGTTCTTTCGAAATGTCAATTCTCACAGGGCCAGGCAGGCCTGACACTGAGTGAAGTGGGTGGGGTGGCTGGTAGGACACACCTGTCGCCTCCTTGGAATGTCAGTCTTGCCCTGAGTGATGAAAACCTCTGCTAATGCTCTGATGTGTGACCTAAAATGAGTGAATTTGCCTTAAAGCTGATGGAACGAATAAATGAGGGTAGGCATACATGTGTAGTCATTCACACAGTTTATACGAGTCTTAAGGCTGGTGGTCAGCGGGTACCTACCAGGATAGCTGGTTGTTGAAATAGCAGAGTGGTTTAGTAATCGGCCAACTGCCCCAAGCCCCCTGCCTCCACCCTTGCATCCACCCCTCACTCCTTACATCCTCTGGTTATACCCACTAGCCAGCAGCCGAAAGGGCTGATGCCTGGTGTGGGCCTCCAGGACCTCCCCAGTGTGCCGGAGTAGACGCTGTCCCTTATGGCTGACGGGCTCGAGCTCTGGGAGCTGTTAAATATGCTGATTGTGACCTCTCTGTACAAATCCACTATTTTCACATACGTAGATGGATCTTGGACAGGTTTTTTCCTCAGTGAAAGAAGGCAGCAGCCCTTGTGAAGCAACAGATAGAGCACCCTCATTAAAATGGGGCTGAGGGGCACCTGGTGGCTCAGTTGGTTAAGCGACTGCCTTTGGCTCAGGTCATGATCCCGGAATCCTGGGATCGAATCCCGCATGGGGCTCTCTGCTCCGCAGGGAGCCTGCTTCTCCCTTTCCCTCTGCCTCTCTCCCCTGCTTGTGCTCTCCTGCTCTCTCTCTGTCAAATAAATAAATAAAATCTTAAAAACAAAATAAAATGGGGCTGAGCTACCTGAAGTTAGAGTAGAACGAAAGAGCTCAATAAATCATTTTGAAGCAATTAAAACCCAATAACTTGAAAGGATTAATTTATTCAGCAGACATTTATTGATCACCTGCTTTGTGCTTGGAAAAATAATACCTTATCCAAAACAGTTACCATGGGGATTGCCTGATGTGAGTGTGCCGGGTTCGTGGTTGCTTTCGGTACATGCGGCCCAGCGTACCTGCTGTGATTCCAGCCTGATGGTTTCTTGGATGGGAAAGAGCTTCCCAGGATGAAACAGCTTGTGCGTAGCAAAGGCTGGGTTTGAACCCAGGTCTGAAGGTTCCAGACCTGCTGCTCTGACCTCCTCGATACCCTTTGAGCCTCTCTCCTGCTAGGTGACATGAAGGAAAATCTGATAAGATAGAGATGCCCCCGGCCTTTCCCATGGGATCTCATGCTAGTGAGGAGGATCGGGATGTAAGGTGAATAGTCCCCACACGCCACATTACTTACAGAAAGGCAAAAACCTTACTCCCCCATTTTTTTTTTCCTCCAGAACCATTCGTAGCCCGTAAGTCTGAGAAGGTAGCCAGAGCAACACATTCATGTGCTGACATGAGTGGGCATGTCTTTTGCACTGTTTTGACCTTGAGCCTCAACTGACCTCTTCCTGAATTCTAGAGCACTGACATTCCTCCCTGCCCGGGTGTAGCCGCTGGACGTGAAGTCTCAGAGCTCCTCAGAGCCCCTCCCAGCTCTCTTTACCTGTGGGTGTTGCTAGTGGACCCTGGGGATGGCACAGACTTGTTAAAAGTGATTTTAAATAGCTCAGTGCAGTTCGACAAAATGTGCATTCTGGACCTGAAACAGTAGAATCTGTTAGCTAGGATCATTCTGCTTCCCTGGGACAGAAAGAAACCCCGACACAGACGACGTACTGCAGGTTGAACTGGGGCAGCAGGTCCTCCCTCCTTTACTGCATCTGGTTGCAGGCAAATTTCCCTGGAAGGTGGAGGAACTTTTTGCGGCCAGAGCACTCTCCTTGCTGTCAAACTGTACAGACTAGAGCGACCTCCTTCATTCAGCCCCACGTGTCAAGCGATCCTGGAGGAACAGCTGTCTGTTATGTTATGAGTGGGTGACAAGTGGGTGAACTTGGTTAGAAAGATAAAAATTACTTAGCAAAATCTTATTGTAAAACATTATAAAAGTAACACATCAAAATCTTTATTGCAATTTATAACTTATTGCAAAATAATTTATAATTTATTGCAAAATACTTATTGCACAATAATATTTACTGCAAAATAATATTTATAAAACGAACACATCCTTTTGGAAAAACCTGGAAAATAATCTTCCACTCTCCCATATCCCAGGTATAGTCATTTTAATATTTTTGGTTCATCCCTACAACTTTCTTAATCCATTTTAAGAAACCTAGCTGTGGTTGTGTTATAAATGCAGTTTTATATACTGGTTTTGGGTGATTTTTTATAAAAAGACTTTTCAGAGATTGAAACTATCTCCGTTCCCCCTCCAAATGTAAAGTTTTATCCTTTGCTTACAAAAGTAATACATGGGAAAGTTAAAAAAAAAAAAAATACTGAAAGTGGGTGGTTTGTTTCAAAAGGCACCTTTATTTTCTGTCTCCCCAGGCCTTTTCCTGCACAGATTTGGCAGTAAGCTTTTTTGCCTCTAGTGTTTCTCTTACAAGGAGTGGCATTTTGTTCTGAGGGAGGGGTGGGCAAGATCAGCTAACACTCGGTAGGCACCTTTAAAAATAGCCCCACGTGGTGGTCCTGCGGGGCCACAGCCTGCCTCTGCAGCGTCTGTCCGGACGTGAGGCTCCTGGAACACCTTCAAAGCTGTCATTCTCTCTGCAAGGTCAGAGTCACGGTGGTTGTGGGGGGCAGATGGAAGAGCAGGGTCACCAGAAGCTGGCCTGCTTTGATTTTGGAACATCACAGATTACTCTAATGGGATATGGACCTTTTAATGCAACTTGACATCTCTTTCTCCTAGGCACCTATGTCTGGTTAAAATACCTTCTTCTGAGAACTGTAGAAGACCACTTGCTGACCCACACATAAATGTGTTGCATTCTCTTGGATTTTTTCCTACCCTATTGATGGCGTTTTATCAGTTGGTCCTACAAGATAACAGTGAAGATGGTGATTTTTTTTTCCCCCCTACCATGGCCTCATACAGCACTAATTTATTATGGTCTGTTCATCTCAAATATATGTATGATATTGTATGATTCTGTGTTTGTGAAATATCCAGAATAGGCAAATGTGTGGAGTCAGAAGGTGGATTAATGGCGGCCTTTGGCTGGGGGTGTTGGGAGAAAGTGAGCATTGACTCCCAAAGGTAAAGAGTTTCTTTTTGGGGTGATGAAAAGTTCCAAAAATTAGATGTGGTATACCTCTGAATATACTAAAAATTATTGTACACTTTAACTGTGTGAATTATGGTGTGTAAATTATGTCTCAAACTGAAAAAAAAAATTAATGGATGTCCACTGCAGTACTAAACAATGCAATTAATACATAACCCTTTGGAAAGACATGTCCCTTAAAGAGAAAATGCCTCATACATAAGAATGAGTGGAGATTTAGGCATCTGGATGTGAGAGATTTATTTTTTTATTTTTTTCAAGCCTGGGTAGAGAGCTACTCAGTGGAGTTTGCGGGCTTGTGAAAGCCAGTTGTTCAGTTTTCAGGATTTTTATAAACTGGTGACATCAGGGTGGTAGCTTGAAATCTGCAGTGGTGGGTGTGTTTACACCATGGAAATTGGTACAAGCTGCAAGTCAGGTCCTTTTATGTTCCCTGAGAGCCAGTTAAACGTTTTCCATAGCACCACAGAATGCTCCATTGTACCTTGTATCCAAAAGGGCAGCTTTCCTCCTGGCAATTGAGTTAAGAGCTGGATTTGGGAGAATTGTCTTGATAGAGGGTCAGGAGGATTGAGTCTGGGGAACTCTGCTGGCTCTCACATTGCTTCTGTCAGAAAACATCTGACTGACACATTTCTTTAGGATTTGGGGGCAAACCTGAAGGGTCTTCTCTTTTTTTGGGAGCTGTGCTCTGTGGACTATCTGCTGTTAAGTGGTGATTGCCTTGGCACGGTCTTTTCGCTTTCGAGAAAGAAGACAGTTGGATTCCCAGATCCTGAGAGCAGATTTGTTAATGAGCGTCCTTCTCTCCCTTAGAGGCTGTCCTACCTATTGTGAGCTCCTGGTGAAATTTGCAACTGTAACTTGTGAAGCTAAGGCACAGAATCCACTTTCCTTCTTATTCATCTTCTTTAATTAATTCAATCTGATTTAGGCTTAGATACCTAAAAGTAATTTTTTTTCCAGACAGGAAATATCTGAATTATTCATATCCTTCCCATTATAAACTGTGCATATCGGTCCCTTGAGAAATCAGTGCGATATATCTTACTGCTGTTCCCATGTGTTTGTCAACAGCTCTCAGTGAGGTTAGTAATTAGACAGCCAGTCACACTGGAAACTGGGTAAATAATAGAGGGTTTGGGAAAACCTCAGGTGATACAAGTGGCTAAACTTTAAACACAGATTAATTCTCTTCGTGCTACGTGGTTCAGATTTCTCTCAATGGTAATTTATTTTTTCATTAAGAGTAGCAGGATGACGTATTCCATAAATTTTACTAATATAGGATGACTTTTTTCTTTGTGCAATGATCCAAGTGAAATTTTGACATGAAATTTTTCTGAGAATGAGTCTTTTCTTCAAATGGGGGCGTATTAATATACTTCTTTTTGATAATGCAAATTATAAAATACAGTTAGCACATGGAACGTAAAAGTTGATGCTTAATCCTGTCCTCAGAGATGAAGAAGAGATTCTTTTGAAAGAATTGGGATGATCCCTCCCTGTGATGTAATGTATTGAGTAAAAAAAGGCAGATTAGAGAACATTGTACACAGTATGCTGTGATTGATGTGCAGAAAGTGTACCCCCAAATATGGAAGAATTTCTACCCTTGACAAAAGAGTAAGGGTGTGTGTGCATGCGTGCATGCTCGCATGTGCATGAGCAAAGGAGAAATAGCAACCATTTCCTTCCTAATAGATGTGAGGTACTTCATTGTATGTCTGGACCGTAATATATTTAACCAGGCTCCTACAGATGGATGCTGAGAATATTACAGTTTTAGAATTCTAAAGTTATGTAATGAGAATACACAACAACATAGGTTTATGTAGTAATTTGTATCGGTAACAAATGACCACAAACGTAGTGGCTTAGGAATACAGTGTGTTCCTCTTGAATTTCTGGAGGTCAGAGGTCCAAAATCTGTGTCAGTGGGCTAAAATCTGTTAGCAGGTCTGTGTTGCTTCTGGTGATCCTGGGAGAGAATGTTTTCTTATCTTTTCCAGTTTCTGAGGGCTGCCTGTATTTCTTGGCTTGGGGCCTCCCACTAAGCCTGCATTCCCATCACTGTTCTCCCTGCATTGTCACATCCCTTTCCGTGACTCTCCTACCTCCCTGTTTACCTTATAAGGACTCCTGTGATGAGCCTGGGCCCAGCTGTATCATCCAGCATAATCTCCCCATTGTAAGATCCTTAATTTAGCCACATTTACAAGATCCCCTTTGCCATTAAGGTAACATCTTCACAAGTTCTGGAGATTAGGGCATGGCCATCTTTGGGGGGCATGATTCTATTAACCACACAATTTAAAACAAACCACTTTGTTTTACTTTAACCCATTTCCATGTTGGAGCTCTAGGTCCTAGGGATACAGAAATGAATGGTACAGTTTTTTTGTTTTTTTTTTTTTTTTGGCTTTTCAGTGGGTTTCAGAGCTTTGAAATGAGAAGGGGTCTCATGAAAGAATGTGGGGTGCTGGAGGGTCATTTGACTACAAGGCAAGAAAGAGCTAGAAAGGAAGGTGGCGGGTAATTGGAGGCAAGCCAGCAAGTGCTTGTGTGAGCTTGCGGGTGCATTTTCCTGTGGAGAGGATCCATGATGTTCATCAGATTTGCAGTGGGGTTTTGTGAACCCAAAGTTCAATGCCACAGCTGTGGTGGATGCAACCTCGAAGGACTTTATGTAGAGAAAAGACATGATTAAATTTGTACCTTGGAAAACGGCCTGGGTGGAGTTTGGGGGTCCACAGAAGAGGCAGAGACATCCTTTGGAGACTCCCTACAGTAGAGCTGGGGATGATGAAGTTGGACAGGTGACAGGTCTGTGGGAGATGAAGGACTCACAGGACTTGAATGACATTGACTGAGGAGGGTGGAGTGCAATTTGCCAGAGTTCTGGATGAATGGAGGTCTTAGGAAATAAAGGATGAGGATCAGGTATAAGGGTCACTGTGGGGTGGGAGGGAGATGTGTATATTTTTATCATATGGGCTACAGGACATCCAAATGGAGGTAAGTAGTGCACCATATACAGGCATAGAGATTTTTAGAATACAGAGGTATAGCTATTCCTGAACTATATTTCTGTGTTTTAAATTCTTTCTACCTGACACCCACCACTCTGTCCCTCTACAGTAGCACTAAATCTTAAAAATGAGCAGGACCTAGGTTAGGAATTTTTTGGAGACCATAGCAACAGCTAATATAAGTTTTGTGTACTTGTGTAATTTACTAGGTCCTTTTCACAAACCAAATCTCAGTTTATCCTTAAAGTGATTGTGTGAGGGGTGGTGCTGGGTGAGCTGTAACTGACATGGGAGGATAATGATAACAAATAATGGTCATAGATCATATATATTGAGCATTTACCATGCCAAATCAGGTTCTGAGCATTTTATTAGCTTAATTCATCCTCACAGTAGCCCTGTAAGATAGTTTATTACCCCATTGTGCAGATGAGGCAGCCAGGGTCAGAGAGGTTGAGTAACTTACCCTAAGTCAAACAGCTAGTGAGGGATGGAGCTAGGCTTTGAACTCGGACAGTCGGTGTGACTGCTAAAGGCTCTGTGAGGCCCATCAGTGGTGGGCCTGGGCCTGTATTCATGATGATCAGCCCACTTCCTGTGCCCCTTCCATTCTGCCATGCTGTTTCTCCAAGGAGGTGTGAGTTAAGTGGGCTCTGTGGAGAAGGGTAACAATAACATTTCTGTCTGATAGCCAGTGCTGGGAAGAAAAGAACTCCAGGAGAGGGTGGGAGGGCAGCGTCAGCAAGGAGCAGAGAGCAGAGGCATCCCTGGGGTCTGCGGAATGAGGGAGGGGGTCTCGGTCACCAGCCATGGGTAGATGAGTTGATTTGGGGCTTTAGCCCAGGGAGGTCAGTGTTTCCGGGTACAGGCTGCAGAGAGATGTCAGGCTCCTTGGGCATCTGTGACTGGATCCAGAAGAGTTTTTGGAAGAAGTAGTAGTGATAGATCCTAGGACCAGGAGTCAGGGAGGGGTGGGTCTCCTTGCTGATGGAGCTACTTGGCTTAGCCTCAGAGGGTGTCTGTGCTCTTGGGAATCAACTTAGCACCTCTGGCTCTGTTGCATTGGCTTTGCTATTAGTGAGGCTTCTGAAACGCAGGCCAGACTGGCAGCCCTTGGGAACCTGAGTGCTGTGGGTCTGATGCCTGTCTTTGCGTTATTTGCTATTAGCCTTTGTTTTGGGCCCACAGACTGCTGGTGAGGAAAGACAGGGACACCATCCTAGTCAAAGGGCTGCACACACGGCTTGATGAGAAGACAGAAATCCTCCCCATAGGGAAGCCTTTGCAAACAGTGTGGTGTGCAGAGGGCAGGCCTTTCACAGGATGAGGGCCTGAGCTCCTAGATTTGTGCCACGATGCACCATCTATTAGGAGGAAAGGATCAGCGCTGGAAAGAAAAGACATGAACCAGAATCTCACAGACCGAATATTGTTTATGCAAGCACTTAGGTGGTGTTGGTTTCAAAGTCCTTTAAAATTGGGGACTTTAATGTCAAGTAATTGACTCTTTATGGAAGGGTTTCCAGTTACAAATAGGGAGCAGGTGATCTCAGATTTCAGCCAAACTCAGTTAAAAGGGCTTTGGTTTTTCTGAAATGGAGGCTTCCCGCTCCCATGACATGCTCCTTTCTCTTCTTCCCAGCTCTGGCCTCAGCTCATTTTAATAATAAGCCTCTCTTTCCCTTACATGTCATTTGTGGCTGTTTCCCACAGCCATTGGATTTCAGTAACTATAGCCAATTCAGTGAATGCCACCAATCCTGTTCTGTTGTTCTTTATTAATAAGTTAGCCTTGGTTTTTAGAGGCCTGATCCATTGGTGTGGTGTCCCAGGGCGGGGGGGAGGGGAGGGTGGTGTAGGGCAAGAGTGTCCAAGAGGGAGTGGCGAGGTCCACATTTTGCCCAGCTCTGTTCTATCCCCCTCCCCAACGCCCACCCCCGACCCCGCTCTGGGTCTGCCCTTGGGAAGCTAAGGAGGGTCATACACTTCCAGCCATGGGGATTGCCTAACTCCCATTTGAGATGCTTCAAAGTCTCTCAAGTAACCTTCAAAGAGGTATTGTGAAATTCTCAACATGTTGAAGTAAAAATTTAAACTCTTCTATGTGAAAACAAAAGTGCCATTTATTCTACTAGGAGATGGAGTTGTGAAATTAAACACTGACAAGATGTTCTAAACCTACCACAGAGGTGGGAAATTGCTATCTTGGGAAATAGGGCCATGTCTTCCTAAAGAGCCCGTGTTCCAGTCACTGGCTGCATGGAAGTGTAGTGGCTTAAAAACAATTACCTCCTTATCTCAAGGTTCCTGTGGGTCAGGACTTTGGGAGCAGCTCAGTTGGGTGGTTCTAGCCCAGGGTCCTTGGTGAGGTTGCAGTCAGAAAATGGCTAGGGCTTGGGTCAGCCTAAAGCCTTCCTTACTCACCTGGTGAGGGCCTGGTCAGGCAACCTGTGAAGAGCAAGGGGCTAGAACACATGGGGCTCCTCGGGCATCTCTTTGCACGCCTGCATCGCCTGTGCATGTCTTCTCTCCAGCATGGTGGCTTCTGGGTCACCACACTTCTGTGTTGGCTCAAGGGTCTAAAGCATGTGTCCCAAGAGAGAACCAGGTGGAAGCTGGTTTGTCTTGTATGACCTAGTTTCAGACGTTGTGCTGCATCACTTTTGCATTCCCTTGGTCAAAGAAGTTAGAAAGATCTGCCTAGCTTCAAGGGAGGGAACACAGACTCACCTCTCAGCGAGGAGTGTCGTTGTTACATTGTGAGATGCACACACAAGGGATGGGAAGGAGACTGGTGTAGCCATCTTTGGAACATACCATCTGCTGCACCCTTGGATAGGGAATTTCATTGGAAGTTGACTTATTAAAGCTGATGAGCTTTGGGACAATCATGCTAAAGAATCTTCTTTAGGGCGCCTGGGTGGCTCAGTTGGTTAAGCGACTGCTTTCGGCTCAGGTCATGGTCCTGGAGTCCCTGGATTGAGTCCCGCATCGGGCTCCCTGCTCGGCAGGGAGTCTGCTTCTCCCTCTGACCCTCCCCCCTCTCATGTGCTCTCTCTCATTCTCTCTCTCTCAAATAAATAAATAAAATCTTTAAAAAAAAAAATCTTTAGTTTCTTTCTTCCCTTTGGAGGTGATCAGAAGTGAGGGCAAAAAGAAAAGGATCTGGAAGGGGACAGAACTTCTGATTCTTGACTCTTCTTTTCCATGTGATGGGAGGACAGAAGTGGACCTTGAAAGCCTCCACTGTCCATTGAGCAAGGAAGGGAAGGCTTTGCAAAGGGAAAAGCAGCCCCGGAACACATGAGCAGGCTTCAAGAGGGGTTACTATTAGCCCTGGGGAGGGACTTTTTTGGTCCTTAAAGTGCCAGTGTATCCTGGAAGTGATCAAAAGACTTTTCATTCACTGCCGCCATCCTGTTTTTCAGAATTGGGGGGCAGTAGCCTGAGGCTCTGCCCTCACAGGATCCTGCTGTGGTTAGGAAGTGGCCAGGGGGGCCCTGGCCTCTTGTTTGATTCCCTGCTTGGTCATGGTCTCTTTCATGTAGCACACATAGGAGGCGGTGAGCTAGTACATTTCTTGGTGTAAGAGTTTCTTTAGGAAACATTGTGGTTTTTAGTAACTGAAGTGGAGACTTGACTACAGGTTGTAGATGTTGACCTTTCCAGTGTGAAACAGACGTGGACTCATCCTGCCTCCAGAGGAGAATGTTGGATACACTTTACCTCCTTTGTAGGTTATTTTGTGGTTGGCGTCTTAGGGGATCAGTCATTTCTTGAAAATAAATGAACTGTGTACCTACCATGGATGAGCCCACATTATGGTGTGAAGAGGAGAAAGGGCTCCAGAAGGCCTATTTTTTATTTAATTTAATTTAATTTTTTTTTTTTTTTACAACTTCTGTGTCCTTTAAACCCAGTGAAAGAAGAACCAGAAATGGACTCTGCATCCCCCCCTCCCCAAATAGGTGAGGACCTGCTATCTGTGTTTTGGGGGCTTGAATTTGGGGTCTGAGTAGTGGGAAGAATGTTCATGCCTGTGAGCAAGAGATGGGACTCAGTAGACCCCATCCCCACATTCTCTTTCCTTCTGAGTTACCTGGGTGAGAGGGAGATGTGTCCAGTAATGAAGGCAGATCGCAACCCTGGGCTTGTTCCAGGAGAGGGTCGCATGTTGACTAGGGATGGATGGTATTATGGTGGCGCCTTAGGGTTTTGTTGGGCTATTCTCCCAGGCTCTGGGTTTTCGTTTTTTGTCGTTACTAGTTTTGTTTCTCCTTCCAGTTGCTACTTTGGGGCTGTTTCATTCTTTGGTTGTAGAGTTTTGGTTCCTCCTCCCTCTCTGAATCTCTCAACCTCATCAGTTTCACAGATGCAGAAAATGCGGCCCAGCAAGGTGGGATCCACAGCCTGAGCCTCCCCACAGCTGGTCCAGAGCTTTGTCCATTAGAATGGTCCACATTGTTCCAACTGTGCTGTCCAAAACTTTGTTAGAAAAAAACATTGTAAATATCACTGGGTGTGTTTGGGTAATACTGGTGGATTTAGACCACTGGGTGGGTTTTTCTTCCCATCTCAGGAGATGTGATGTTTAACTGTACACAGTATGACTCATTAAACAAATAATCCTCTCGTACGCTAGTGGAACAAGTGTTCCTTCCCTTCCGAGTAGTCACTTTGGGAAATTTCACATAATGTTATTTTTGCTTAAAATACATTTTTAAGCTTTTGCAGATACCTTAAGAAGCTGTTATATATTTGAATTAGTTGGAATACAGGTTCAGTTGCTGTAAGAGATGCCGGGTGGTTGTGGCTTAAACATATAGACTGGGCACAAGCAGTCCAAGGTTGCTAGGATGCCCGCCTGGTATCAAAGACACTGTTTGCTTTCTTCTTGCTCTGTTAACCCTACGATGTTGATCATGTCCGTGCGGTTAGAAGAGGTTTCACATTTCACACTCCGGCTACCATGTCCACATGCAAACCAGTGTGAAGGGAACAGGGGAGCAGAAAGCTCATCCTTTCTCTAGAGCAGAAACAGCTGGAGGATGCAGTTCACACTCCTATCTCACTGGCCAGAACTTCCTCACATGGCCCTCCCTAGCTGCAGGGAAGGCTGGAAATAAAGTCTTTCCTCTGGGTACCGTGTGCCCAGCTAAAAATTGGAGTTCTGTTACTATAGAAGAAGGAGGCAGTAAATATCAGAGGGTAACCAGCAGCCTCTGCCACAATATTATTTTTGATTATCCTCAGAAGGAGCATGTCATTGGGTGTGGGTTTGGTTTTGGGTATCATTTGGTCCTTTGAGCCAAGTCTGGTGAATAAGGATGTTCAAGCACTGGTCATACTCTTGCTAGGATAAACAAGGGGCCATCCTGAGTGATAAATGGATTTTTCTAGTGTGGCTCATGTACTGGTTCTGAAAGGCACAACACCACAGAGGGGCTTCAGTCACGTTCAGAGGAGTGGAGGCTTTGAGAGAAAGAAGATGGCCTCCCAAGATGGCATCTCTGAGGGGGAATGCTCAGAGATGCATCTGGTAACAGTGTACATTTACTAGATACTTACTGCATGGTAGACATCCTTTGTTATATGGGTTATCTCGTTTAATCCACATAAAATCTGGGATGCCTGGGTGGCTCAGATGGTTAAGCGTCTGCCTTTGGCTCAGGTCATGATCCCAGGGTCCTGGGATTGAGCCCCAAGTCGGGGGGCGGGTCCCTGCTCAGCGGGGAGCCTGCTTCTCCCTCTCCCTCTGCCTGCTCCCCCTGCTTGTGCTC
Source organism: Mirounga angustirostris (assembly GCF_029215605.1). Taxonomy (NCBI): domain Eukaryota; kingdom Metazoa; phylum Chordata; class Mammalia; order Carnivora; family Phocidae; genus Mirounga; species Mirounga angustirostris. The sequence continues at coordinate 101,994,678 of NW_026991711.1, read as the reverse complement.
TCTCGCTCTGTCAAATAAATAAAAATCTTAAAAAAAAAAAAATCCACATAAAATCCTTTATGTGGGAGGTAGACACCATTTTGATCTCCTTTTCGTAGATTAGGAACTGCCATCAATTGCCCAAGGTCATAAAAGGAGAAGTGCTGGAATAGGATTTTAAAGAGTTCCTGTTCTTGGCCTTAAGTGAAACTCCCCTCTGGACAGCAAAACTCCGCTGTTCTCTTGTTCCCAAACATCGATAGCCTGGCTTCTACTTACCCCTGCCTCCCCACCCCGGGCAGGAACATGGAGGGCTCCTCCCTGCAGATGTGCAGCCTTCTTGGCCCGGCTGAAGGTGGAGAAGGTGGGGATCGGGGAAGGGCTCTCCGGGCAGAGGAAGAGGCGCACATGGAAGCGGAAACCAGAGTGGATTTTGAAGAAGTAGTTTAGTGTTTGGAGCAGTCTGTGTGGGTGGGGGTGAGCAGTGAGAAATTAGGCTGGAGAGACCAGCAGGGGCCCCAGGATGGAGCTGGATGGTCAGGGTGGAGGATTTGAGTTTTAAAAAAATTTTTTACTATTTTTTTGTGACTATTTATGATAACTTATAGATGACCTGTCGGAGCCCAGAGGGAGCTACTTATTTGTATCAATAAATGCATCTCATCAAAGAGAAGGCTTCTGTTGATCAGAGTAGGGCATATGTGTTCAGCTACTGTAAGTAAAAGAATGATGTTTGGTGAGTGCTTACATGAAGCAGGCAGAACTTAAATGCATCATCTCATTGAATGCTGTTGATGGTGCTGTGAGGCTGGTGTTCTCCCCAAGTTATAGATGCAGAAACTGGGGCACAGGGAGGTCAGGAGATGGACCAGGCCACAGGGCTAGCGAGCGGCAGAGTCACATTTTGAAGTCAGCTCAGTAACGACATTGCTGTGCTCCTTCCCATCGTCTGAGTTAGAAGGGGAGGGGCTGGTGTGGTGTGTACTCATCTTTTTGTACACTGTTTGGAATTGTCATGAGATTTTCCAGGCACCGTGCCCGCTGACCCCAATCTTCAAAGTGGCATTAGGTGTGGTCAGGGGTAGGTGGAGTGCAAGGTTCTCAAAGTGTGAACCCCGGCCGACTATATCAGCATCACTGGCTGAATTGGTTTCCTGTGACTGTTGCTATCACTATCAAAACTTAGCAGATTAAATTGTATTCTTTTACACTTCTGGAGGCCAGGGGTCTGAGCTGGTGGTTAGAGTACTAAAATTGAGGTATCAGCAGGGCTGGTTGCGTCCGGGAGCTCCGGTGGAGAGTCCACTCTTGCCTCTTCCAGCTTCTGGTGTCAGAATTCCTTGGCTTGTGGCCACCTGACTGCAGTCTCTGCTCTTCATTGTCACACTGCCTTCTCCTCTTGTCATTGAAACTTCTCTTCTTGCTTCTCATTAGGGCTCTTGAGATTACATTTATGACTGACTAGATAATCCAGAAAAATCTCCCCATCTCAAGGTCCTTATGTGAATCACATCCACACAGTCTCTTTTACCATGTAAGGTAACAAAGAAGAGTTCTAGGGATTAGGACCTAGATATGTTTGGGGGGCCGTTATTTATGCAGCTTGCCATACCTGGGAACTTGTTAGAAATGTAAATTCTTAGACCCCACCCGAGACCTATGGAATCAGAAACTCTAGGTGTGGGGCCAACAGTCTGTGTTTTAATAAACTCCGTCCTGTAGATGACACTATGGAAGCTGTGGTTGGCCTTGAGCCCACACCGCTCAGCTTGTAATTGGAAACTGTCCACTGAGTCAGGGGCTCAGAAAGGGTGGTTAAAGCTGTGGGCATCTTGTGATGTTCCTGATTACTTTCTCCACAAGGATATAAAGTAGTAACAAGAAACGGTATGCACTAACCATGATGAGAACCTGTCTTTGCTGCTAATAAGGAAAGCTAGTCTGAAAACTCCAGACCTGGTTTTATTGGAGGCTAAAGGGCACATGGGTCCAGATGAAAATGCCGCAGTGCAGGTGGGAGAAGAGAAGAGCCATGGGACAAAAAATGGGAGCGATGACGTGGTTTGCTCTGTCAGATGAGACCATGCCTGCAGGGTCACTGAAGGTCGGGAACGCACCTGTTGGAATGGCCTTGAGGAGTTGCAGAGCCAGGATTTCCTCACTGGTGGCTTCCAGAGCATCTGAGAAAGGAGCATGTGTGGCAGAAGGGGCAGGAATCAGATGTTGGGAGTCCTGGTTTTGCCACCAACTAGCTGGGCAGCCCAGACATGTTGCCTTATGTCAGAGCATCTCCCCCGTCACCTGTGGGATGGAGGAGATTCCAGCCTTGAAGGGTGGAAGGGAGCGTGTAGGAAGATGTGGGAGGGTGTGTGTGGAGCATCCAGTGTGCCCAGCAGAAGGAAGATCAACACATTCCTCCTGGTGATGCTTCACGTGGAGGTTGTAGCAGGGACAGCAGGAGAAAGGGGCCTCTGGTGCATGGGTTTAGAGCACTTGAACATAGCTTCAAAGATGTCACTCTCCACATTCGTTCCCGAACATAGCAGTACTGGTCTGAGTAGTCAGAGCCAGGGCTTCCCACAGGGGTTTATCATCTTTGAATTTTTAGGAAGTAGCAGGAAGGTAATGAGGGGTTTTGCATTTGATGGGCTCCTGGGACCTCTGCTGAATTCTGTCCTGCAAGTTTGCCTCACCAGCCAGACCAAGAACCTTGGGGACCACCCAGCAGCCTTTGGAATGTTAGGACGAACACATTTCTAAGTACTGGAAACCAGCCTGAGCTGTGTTAAGGCAAAGTCAGGGCTCAATCGTAAAGCTTTTTCCTATAGGAAGAGGCCCTGGAGGCTCAGAGCCAGGACCCTAGACCCTCTCAGGCCCTAAAAAGCTGCTAGGGCTCCAGCCATCTTCTCTCACCTCTCTCTGGGTCTGTTTCATTCTTCTTTCTCTGCACCAGGCTTCCTTCACTCTCTAGGCCACAGGGTGAGGGATGGCTGCCTACCGAGAGGGTCGGTCACACAAAGAGATGAAACAGTCCTGCAGATCCAGTTCGGGGTTTCCAGTCCAGAGAGTCTGATGGGCCTGCAGTAGGTGGCTGGTTTGAGCCATGCTGTCAGCCGTGGCTGGGAGGATACTGTCACCACCAGGCACCCACAGGAGTGGGCTTGGTGCATGCTGGTTCCCAGAGAAAGGAGGGTTTTCTCAGCTGGACAGACAGCCCCAAGTCGGCCAGGCCTGGCACAGAGGATCTTTAATTTGGTTATTATGTAGAAAGTGTTACTGAAGGTCTTGGAAATCTCCTTGCTCTCCCTCACTCCTGAGAAGCTCATGATCTGTTAAGTCTTGGTGCATTTCAGGTCAGCAAGGCCAAGAGATTAGAACAAATAAATGATGCCCTTTTCCCCTTCTTTGCTAGGAGATAAATATAAAGGGGGAGAATAATGACTCACCTGTAAAATTCCAGAATGAATCACTATTAACATTTTAGTCTTTTTTTTTTTTTCCCTACAGGATGCCTTTTATTTTTATTTTTATTTTTTTTATTTTTTATTTATTTGACAGAGAGCACAAGTAGACAGAGGGAGAAGGAGAAGCAGGCTCCCCGCTTTAAGTACTCTATTGGCTAAAAAATGTTAATCTTTTTTTTTAAAAGATTTTATTTATTTATTTGACAGAGAGAGGTAGAGAGAGAGGTAGCAAGAGCAGGAACATAAGCAGGGGGAGTGGGAGAGGGAAAAGCAGGCTTCCCGCTGAGCAGGGAGCCCGATGCGGGGCTCGATCCCAGCACCCTGGGATCATGACCTGAGCCGAAGGCAGACGCTTAACGACTGAGCCACCCAGGCGCCCCAACATTTTAGTCTTATTTGTAGCTGGTCTTGTTTTCTGTATGCATACCCAAATTGAAATTACATGAAAAAATTACCTCATGAACAGAACATTACAGATAAAGCTAAAGTTGCTTTTGATTAACATCCTGGTTCTGGCCTTGTCTCTTCTATATCTGAAGATAACCACTTTTATGAGTTATGCATTCGTCTTTCTTATACTTTGATTATACTTTTTCTTTACATCTTTGTGTATGAAGAGGTCACATTCTAGCCAGCTCAAATATCCATCGTAAAGAAGGAGGAACTATATAATATGATGCACTTGGTTGAAGAGTGAAAATTGAATGAAAAATAAGAAACCCATGAATACTTTCTTGAAGTACTTGAACATTTTATTACCAACTCTGAGATCCATTAAAAAAAAACCCCTTTTTAAAAGTCGTATAATTTGCCCCAAAATATGCAGGGCTAGAGCTTTGGGGATCCCAACTGGTAAAATGTTTTTTCAAGAGTGTATGATTGTGTGAGCTGTCACAGATTTGCTTAATGTCTGAATGAACAAGGTTAAATTTATCCTGTAAAATTTAAATGAGTTATGTATTATAAATGGCTCCCTGAGGTCATCATAATAAGCCTCTTGAAACTTAACAAATGTTGTTGTGTCCCACCTGAAAAATTTAGGAGCCATAAAGTTGAACCGTCTTTGGGTTTGGTTGTGTGAGCTTCATATAGACCTGTTGTGAAGAACACTTAGGAACGATGCTGAGTGAAGCCATTGTTAGGGAACAGGAATCTGGTTGCAGCTTTCATTCACCCGCCTTCCGAAACTAAATTCTGTAAATAAACACATGGTGAAAATGGTGCATTTGTATATGAAGGTCTTTTCACCAAGGTCTGTTTTTATTTCTGAACCATCAGGAAGAAAACTACTCTCTCTCCTTTTTAAGTGAGTGGGCAGATGTTTTGGAGAACTTCAGCAATACCCCTGGGCATGCCTGTGCCCACCCGGTTCAGCTGTTACAAGTGCAGAGCTAGTGAGGGTCTGGCTTGAGTCTGTCACATGGACTGGCTTCTCTTGCTTCTCTCTGTCCGTCATGCACGGGCTCCACAGTAGACTTCAGGTGCCATACTCTAATGCTGGCCCGGTGTTACCAGGTGGAACTGTTTGGGAGATCAGGCGAATCAGCACCACTATGGAGAGACCTCATACAGCATGCATTGCTGATTTGGACATCAGGGAAGTAATTGTTTTCATTTAAAAAGCAATGACTTTCAAAATAATCTTGAGATTTTTGATTGATCCCTTTTTCTTATCCCTGCGTCCAGTCCGTCTGCGAATTCCGTTCGCAGTCATCCACAGAGGGTCCCCAATCTACCCATTCCTCGCCGTCTCAGCTGCTTCAGGCCACTGTCCTCTCTTGACAGCACCTATGACCTCCCACATGTCCTGCTTCCAGTCCCTTCCAAGCTGGCTTACCCCTCCCCTGCCATAACAGCTAGATCACTTCTTTGAATTGTAAATGAAATCTTCCCACTCTGTTCCTTTATAATCTTTCAGTGGTTCACCATTGCACTTAAATGAAAATCTAAATGCTTCACCATGGTGACTGGTCTGACCCCTGCCTACCCCTCAGGGCCCTATAGGAACATTTTCCCTCACTCCTCTTGGATTGCAGCCACCTTCTGGGGGCCCCCGATGTGCTCAGATCCCTCATTCAGGTCTTGATCCCCTCTGCAGAGAGGCCTTCCTTGACCCACATCTAAAGTAGCACCTCCCTGCCCATATTGCTTGATCAAATCACCTTGTTCTCTTTCTTCATAAACTGAACATTGTATGAAAGGTTTTTTTCCTTTGTTGACTTTTTTTTTTTTAAGATTTTATTTATTTGTCAGAGAGAGAGTGAGAGAGAGAGGGCATGCACAAGCAGGGGGAGCGGCGGGCAGAGGGAGAAGAAGGCTCCTGAGCAAGGATCCTGATGCAGGGCTTGATCCTGGGATTCTGGGATCATGACCTGAGCCGAAGGCAGACGCTTAACGACTGAGCCACCCAGGTGTTCCTCTTTGTTGACTTTTTAACTATTTCCCTTTGCTTGAATGTAAGCTCCCTGAGAACAGAGGTGGGGACTTGTCTTTCTCTTGCACCAGAGCATCTTCGAAGCTGAGAACAAATAAAGGGCACATGGCAAATATTTGTGGAGTAAATAAGCTAACATACCAGCAGGTGATGGTGTGTCCCTGCTGGGGAGTAAGTGAGCGTGCTGTGGGTCCCCAGCTATTGATGGAGCGTCTTGGATGGTGAGGCACCGAGAGAGAGCTGCTTTAGAAGCGCCTCATGCTGTAGTCCGAGAGTCATTATAGGCTCTGTGCTCAGTATGGGGGCTGGTGGGAGGCCTCGATTGTCTTCCTGGATTCTGAAACTTCAAAGCCTGTTGGCCTCATTCCTTCTGAAGTATTTCAAGTTTCTCTGCAAACCAGAGCTTCATAAAAACAAACGATGTTTGTTATCTCCTGCTTGAGACTGTCCATTTCACTTTTCTTCCGTTAGTGTGACTGTTGTTTTGCTCATACTAATACTCAAAACAAGACCAGGATGTTTTGTTCTGAAAACTCATTAAAAATACATAATTTTTTGGTTTTATGCATTGACCACTTTTTGCTGGTTGGAGAGCTTACCATTTAGATAAAACTACACAAAGACCTTTTGTTCTCTGAAGCAAATGGAATCATGAATTGAACACTAAGTTTTTGTGACCTTAGAGCTGTTGAGTTGTGATAGTGAACATTGCTGAATTTTTTTCTTAGCTGCTTTTTTTCCTGCAAGTTCTGATGATCTTCTGGGGGGCATCGCTTTGTGCCCTCACAGGCTTTTACCCACATATCATCAAAGCTTTCTGACATCTATGGGAATCTGCAAGTGGATAGCTATGACCAGCCAGCCAATGAATACGAGTAACAATAAGATATTTGATTCTCAGGACGCCTGGGTGGCTCAGTCGGTTAAGCGGCTGCCTTAGGCCCAGGTCATGATCCCAGGCTCAGCAGGGAGCCTGCTTCTCCCTCTGCCTGCCACTCCCCCTATTTGTGCTCGCTCTCTGACAAATAAAAAATCTTAAAAAAAAAAAAAAAAAAGATATTTAATTCTCATTCCTACCTGCTATAGTGACTTAAAAACAGACTTTTACTTACAAATAAACCTTTGAAGCTTGTTTTATATCATCATCTGTAATTCCTCTGCTTCAGCATCATTTTAATTTTTTGTTGATTTCAGTTTGTTATTTGAATATGCAACTTTTTTTTAACTTGAAAGTACTTCATGTTGGTAATATATATGATAGAGCAGGAATAAAGGTAAAAATTAAAGCTTCTGAGCACTTTTAAAAAAAGATTTTATTTATTTGACAGAGACACAGCGAGAGAGGGAACACAAGCAGGGAGAATGGGAGAGGGAGAAGCAGGCTTCCCGCTGAGCAGGGAGCTGGATGCGGGGCTCCATCCCAGGACCCCGGGATCATGACCTGAGCTGAAGGCAGACGCTTAACGACTGAGCCACCCAGGCGCCCCTTCTGAGCACTTTAAGTGTTAATGATCTGAAAGATATAATTCTAAATTGTTTATGCCCATATAATAAATTCTATACTGTATAATATAGTTTTTTTATACAAAAATATGGTCATATTGTGCATATTGCCCTACACCTTCTCTTTTTCTCTCAATAATATACTGTGGACATCTTTGCATGCCGGAACATACAGATCTACTGTATTCTCTATCATCACTGCCTGTTCTATAGAAATATCTTCTGTTATTTTATCAATTTCAATACTGGCTGACATTTAAATGGTTTCAAGTTTTGGGTTGGTAAAAAGCATATCCATATTTTAATGTAATTTCAGCGTACTTACAAGTTTTTAATCTTTAAGCATTTATCCATGTTTCTGTTTTTTTGTTTTTTTTTTTCCCAAAGATTTATTTATTTCAGAGGGCGGTTGGAGGGGCTGAGGGAGTGGGGGAGAGAGACGCTCAAGCAGACTCCCTGCTGAGCACAGAGCCTGAGGTGGGGCTTCATCCCAGGACCCTGAGATCATGACTGGAGCTAAGATCAAGAGTCTGATGCCTAACCGACTGAGCTACCCAGGCTGTTTCAGTTATCATTTAAGATTAACATTTTTAGGGCACCTGGGTGGCTCAGTCATTAAGCATCTGCCTTCGGCTCAGGTCATGATCCCAGGGTCCTGGGATCGAGCCCCACATTGGGCTCCCTGCTCAGTGGGAAGCCTGCTTCTCCCTCTCCCACTCCCCCTGCTTATGTTCCTGCTCTTGCTACCTCTCTCTCTGTCAAATAAATAAATAAAATCTTTTAAAAAAAAAAGATTAACATTTTTTAGCCAATAGAGTACTTAAAACATTATATAACTGTTACGCTCCTAATCCCACCTATTTATTACCATAGAGAATGCCTCAATGGGCTACATTGTACTATTGTTTGCAAAAGGGATTGTACACATTTCCAGTGTAACCAGCACTTTGAGGAGGCATTGGTCACTGGTTTGGGTTATGAGCAGTGGGGCATGAGAGCAGTGAAGAGGGGGAGCGAGCGTTTGTATTCTGCTAAGCAGGAAGATCCCTCAAGTTTTTTTTTTCTTTTTTTTTTTTCAAGATTTTATTTGAGAGAGAGAGAATGAGAGAGAGAGAGCACATGAGAGGGGGGAGGGTCAGAGGGAGAAGCAGACTCCCTGCCGAGCAGGGAGCCCGATGCGGGACTCGATCCAGGGACTCCAGGATCATGACCTGGGCCGAAGGCAGTCGCTTAACCAACTGAGCCACCCAGGTGCCCCAGATCCCTCAAGTTTTGTTTAGTTATTGAGACTGAACACTTCAAGTGTTTATTTACTTTTTTATTAATTTTGCATATAATTTTCTCATTTCTTGAAGTTTTGACTTTTTTATGTGATTGAAAATTTTTATGTATTATAGATATCATGCTTTGTTACACTTCATGTAAATATTTTCTTCAAACCTTGTGCCTTACATTTTGTTGCACAAACTCTTTTACTTTGTTAGATTCAAATATATTAAAGTTTTCTCTTGATAGGCTATAGGTCAGAGAATTATGTCTCAAGAATTCTGACATTCAGCTCTGACATGTCAGTTCTGACATTGATTTTTTTCTATTTCATTTTGTTCCACTACAAATAAATGGATACATAACAATTCTTTAGTGGCTAAAATGATTCTTCAGCATCATGGACGTTTCTGCTATGAGTCATTAACTTGAGTAATACCCTGAGGAAGTGTTTACTAATGGTTGAGGTGAATCATGTATGTTTTATATTACCAAGGGCTAAAAGGATATAAGAAATACTACAATTTAATACTATTGGCAGGAAGCAAATTCTTAGCACCATGAATCATGCTGCCCATTTCAGAAAGCCTATTATAATTAGAAGTGACAGTGCTTAACAGACATAAGTTTGTGTGGAGTTGTTGTCTTTTGCTTTTACGTCTTTGAGCGTGTGATTCAAATAGAAATGTAAATATAATTGCTGCTTGTTGCCAGCTTGATGGTATCCTTCTTCGTATCCTTAATAGATAGGTGTTTTGACTACTCCTCAGCAGGTTTTTCTGAATACTCAAAACTGAAGGTGGGTGATGTGTTTTTGATCTGTTGGTTATTAACATCTGTGGGGCACAGAGAACATAAATCCCCCTATCAGTTGTGCCAAGAGACTCAGTCTACAACCTCCACAATTTACATCGAACCTGACTGCCTAATGTATAGTTGGATGTACTGAGGGTCTAATTGTAATCCCTAGTGTACATGAGTGCTCCAGAGTGGTTGAAGAGAATCCTCCATAGGTTATTTTAGAGGTTGGTAGGACTTTCAGAGACCGTTAGCGTCTAGCTCCTTTTGCGAGGTGTGGGCTGCTGGGGGAAACTGAGAGTTTTCCTGTTTAAATTTTGTAAAAAGGCTGAGACTGTTCTTTTTATGACTTTCTTTGGGGCATAAATGCTTCCTCAGTTTTTAATGCATAATAAATGTGGTTCCTAGACATTTTGATTAATGAGTTAATGAGTAATAACATGAACTCAATATGAGTTGAAAGGGAATGTAGAGGATATTGGAAGTCTTCCTTTATGAATGAGGGACTTGAGCCACGGAGAGGTTGGATGACTTGGCCAAGAAAACACAACTGATTAATGGCAGACTACTCCAGTGTTTTTCTGTTCCTTCTCAAGATGGAAACTTGCAAGGAATAAATGTGGTTCCGAGACATTTCACAACCCTGAAATCAAGACCTGAACTGAGATCAAGAGTCAGATGTTTAACCGACTGAGCTACCCGGCTGCCCCAGTTCTATGACTTTTCATACACGTTTGGGTCTGTGTAACCACCACTTATAATGAGGATACCAAACAGTTTCAGTATCTCCCCAAAGTCCCTTTGTACCTACGCCCCACCCCCAACACGTGTACACTGGCAGCCACCAGTTTGTTCTGTGTATAGTTGTATCTTTTTGAGGATGTCCTACAATAGAATTGTATACTGTGTAACCTTTTGTGACTGGCTTCTTACACTCAGCTTAATGTCTTTATGACTCATTCAAATCGTTGTCGGTATCAGTAGTTTCTCTTCATTGTTGAATAGTATACTTTTGTACAGATGTACTGTGGTGTATTTATGCATTCACCTGGTGAAGGAGAGACATTTGGGTTGGTTCCAGTTTTGGGCAATTATAACTAGAGTTGCTATAAACATTTGAACGTAGATTTTGCTGTCAACCTCAGTATTCTTTCCTCCAGGCAGATGTGGGCAAACTCCTTCTGTAAAGGGCCAGATAGTAAATATTTTCAGCTTTGCAGGCTGGCAGTTGGCTGTTGTGGCAGAAAGCAGCCATAAACAATACACTGACAAATGAGCCTGCCTGAATTTGGGCCACTGCTGCGTTTGGCCTGAGGGCTGTAGTTTGCTGAACCCTGCTCAAGGAGCAGGCTTGCTGGGCCATATGGCAAGTACGTGTTTAACCGTGTAAGAACCTGTCAAACTGTTGTCCAGATTGGTTGTCATTTTGTCTTTCCACCAGCAACGTAGGAATTGCAGTTGCTTTACATCCTCTTAGGCACTTGGTATACGCAGTATTTTTTATTTATGCCATTCTAATAGGTATGTGGTGGTATCTCATCGTGGTTTTAATTTGCATTTCCCTAGTGGGTAATAATGATGAGCACCTTTTGATGTGCTTATTTGCTGTCTCTGTATCCTCTTTACTGAAGTGGCTTTTCAAGCCTTTTACACAGTAAAAAAAAATTGGAATGTTTTCTTATAGTTGAGTTTTGACAGTTTTGAAATATATTCTGGATACAAGTTTTTTGTTGGATATATGATTTGAAAATATCTCTTGGTCTATAGCTTGCTTTTCATTCTCTTTATGGTACCTTTTGTAGAAAAATGTTTCTAATTTCGACAAAGTCAGAAAAAAATGGACAATTGAAATAATTAAAGTAATAATTATTATAGTTTTAGGGAAAGTTTTCAAAATGAGTAGTAGAATTCCTTTAACATTGTATTTGTTTCAAAAGTGTTTCAGCTAGTTTCTTTCCTTTTCAATATGAATTTTAGAGTCAGCTTGTCTATATCTTAAACAAAACAAAGCAAAACAAAAAACCAATCCAAAATCCTGCTAGGATTTGATTGGAATTTTGTTAAAGATACAGAGCAGGGGCACCTGAGTGGCTCAGTCGTTACGCGTTTGCCTTCCGGCTCAGGTCATGATCCCAGGGTTTTTGGGATCGAGCCCCGCATCAGGCTCCCTGCTTGGCGGGGAGTCTGATTCTCCCTCTCACACTCCCCCTGCTTGTGTTCCTCTCTCATTGTGTCTCTCTCTGTCAAATAAATAAATAAAATCTTTAGAAAAAAATAAAGATACAGATCAACTTGGGAAGAATTGCATCTTTGCTATGTTTATTCTTTCAGTCCATGAAATGACTGAATGTTTGTCCACTTACTTAAATCTTCTTGGACTTCTTTTTGGGGCGCCTGGGTGGCTCAGTTGGTTAAGCAACTGCCTTCGGCTCAGGTCATGATCCTGGAGTCCCGGGATCGAGTCCCGCATCGGGCTCCCTGCTCAGCAGGGAGTCTGCTTCTCCCTCTGACCCTCCTCCCTCTCATGCTCTCTGTCTCTCATTCTCTCTGTCTCAAATAAATTAAAAAAAAAAAAAAATCTTTAAATCTTCTTGGACTTCTTTCATCAGTGCTTTATAGTTTTCAGCATACTGTTACTACTGTGCATATTTTATTAGATTTACCTGTATTTAATTTTTGGGAACTCTTGTAAATATTGTTTAAAGATTTATTTATTTATTAGAAAGGGGGGGCAGGGCAGAGGGAGAGAATCCCCAGGCAGACTCTGCTGAGCACAGAGCCCCACATGGGGCTTGATCTCATGACCCATGAGATCACGACCTGAGTTGAAGCCAAGAGGAGGATGCTCCATGGACTGAACCACCCTGGCACCTCTATTATAAACATTTGTAAAAAAATATTTGCAGTTATGCGTTGTCAATGTATAGAAATATGGTTCATTTTTGTGTGTTGATCTTATATCCTACACCCTTGCTAACTTATTCTATGAGGTTTTTTGTTGTTGTTTTGTTTTGTAGGTTCCTTGAGATTTTCTATATAGACAATTATTTCACCTGCAAATAGAGACCATGTTCTTCTCCCCTTTACAATCTGTTTGTCCCTCTTTTTCTTTTCTTTTTTTTTTTTTTGCCTTATGACACTGGCTAAGATTTCCAGTATAATGTTGCATAGGAGTGTTGAGAGTAAAAAATCCCCTTCTGTTTGTAGTTTGCTGAGAGTTTTTGGCATGAATGTACATTGAAATCTCACAGTTGTCAGTTGATATGATCATGTACTTTTTCTTCTTTGTGCTGTTAATATGTTGTTATATGCTGTTAATACATTGGTTGATTTTTATTTTTATTTTTTTTAAGATTTTATTTGTTTGAGAGAGAGAGAATAAGAGGGAGAGAGCACATGAGAGGGGGGAGGGTCAGAGGGAGAAGCAGACTCCCCGCCGAACAGGGAGCCCGATGTGGGACTCGATCCTGGGACTCCAGGATCATGACCTGAGCCGAAGGCAGTTGCTTAACCAACTGAGCCACCCAGGCGCTCAATACGTTGGTTGATTTTTAAATATTGAACTTGCCTTTGTAGAATAAAACTCACTTGTCTGTGGTCTATTATTTTTTATATATAACTGGGTTCATTTTACTAGTTTTTGTTGAAGATTTTTGCATCTGTGTTCATGAGGGATATTGGTGCATAGTTTTTTCTTTTTATAAAAACTTTCATTAGGTTTGGTATCAGGGTAATATTGACATTATAAAATAGTTGAGAAATAATACCTCTTCTTCTATTTTTAGAAGACTCTGTAGAATTAGAGTGGTTTCTCCTTTAAATGCTTTGTAGAATTTGCTAGTGAAACTATCTGGGCCTGGAGATTTATTCTTCAGAAAGATTTTAAGTGGATCCAATTTCTTTGTTATAGGACTACTCATTTTATCTTTTTCATTTTGATTGAGGTTTGATAGTTTTTTGTTTGCTAGGAACTGATGAGTTTGATCTAAATTGAAAGATTCATGTGTATAGGGGTGTTTTTGTTGTCGTTACTGTTGTATTCTATTACTCTTTTAATGTCTATGAGGTCTGTACTGCTCTCTCCTCTTTCATTCCTGTTACTGCTAATTGTCTTTTCACTTTCTCTTTTTGTCAACCTTGCTAGAGATTTGTAGATTTTACTGATTCCCCGCCCCCTCCAAGAACTGGCTTTTGGTTTCATTGATTTTTCTTTTTCATTTTCATGTTTTCAATTTCATTGATTTTTTAATTTTATTTCTTTCCTACTGCTTGCCTTGCTTATTTATTTTCTTTTTAGTTTTATAAGGTGAACACTAAGATTGTTGATTTGAGATCTTCCTTGTTTTCTAATATAAGCATTTAATGACCTAAATGTTTCTTGAAACACTACTTTATCTGTATCCCATAAATTTTGTTATGTGGTATTTTCTTTTTTTCAATTAACAATACTTTGCAGTTTCTTTTGAGGCATCCTCTTTAAGTCATGGGTTATTTAGAATCGTGTTGTTTAAATTCTAAATGTTTAAAGATTTTCTTATCATCTTTCCATTATTGATACCTAATTTAATCCCATTATGGTCAGAGAATATACTTTGTATGATTTTAATTATTTTATATTGTTAAGATTTGTTAACTGATTCAGGATAATGGTCTATTTTGGTGAACATTCTGTGTGCACTTGAAACAAATGTGTATTCTACTGTTGTGGGTTGGAGTAGTCTTGACCTTTTTATTTGAGCATTTTCTGGTAGTCCCTTTTAATTTAACTGTTCTGGATTATATGTATGTTTGTGTCTGCATGTATTTATTTAGTGGTTGCTCTGTCAGATGTGTGGCACATATTTTCTTCCTCAGTTTGTTGCTTACCTTTTTATTTTCTTAAACATATCCTTCTCTGAGCAGAAGTTTTAAAGTTTAATTTCTAAGTTTTTTTTTTTATTCTTATGTTAATCCCCATACATTACAACATTAGTTTTAGATGAAGTGTTCCATGATTCATTGTTTGTGCACAACACCCAGTGCTCCATGCAGAATGTGCCCTCCTCAATACCCACCACCAGGCTAACCCATCCTCCCACCCCCCTCCCCTCTAGAACCCTGTTTGTTTTTCAGAGTCCATCGTCTCTCATGGTTCGTCTACCCCTCCGATTTCCCCCACTTCATTCTTCCCCTCCCGCTACCTTCTTCTTCTTCTTCTTTTTTTTTTTTCTTAACATATATTGCATTATTTGTTTCAGAGGTACAGATCTGAGATTCAACAGTCTTGCACAATTCACAGTGCTTACCAGAGCACATACCCTCCCCAGTGTCTATCACCCAGTCCCCCCATCCCTCCCACCCCAACCCCCACTCCAACAACACTCAGTTTGTTTCCTGCAATTAAGAATTCCTCATATCAGTGAGATCATATGATACATGTCTTTCTCTTTTTGACTTATTTCACTCAACATAATACCCTCCAGTTCCATCCACGTCGTTGCAAATGGCAAGATCTCATTCCTTTTGATGGCTGCATAATATTCTATTGTATATATATACCACCTCTTCTTTATCCATTCATCTGTCGATGGACATCTTGGCTCTTTCCACAGTTTGGCTATTGTGGACATTGCTGCTATAAACATCGGGGTGCACGTACCCCTTCGGATCCCTACTTTTGTATCTTTGGGGTAAATACCCAGTAGTGCAATTGCTGGATCATATGGTAGCTCTATTTTCAACTTTTTGAGGAACCTCCATACAGTTTTCCAGAGTGGCTGCACCAGCTTGCATTCCCACCAACAGTGTAGGAGGGTTCCCCTTTCTCCGCATCCCCGCCAACATCTGTCGTTTCCTGACTTGTTCATTTTAGCCATTCTGACTGGTGTGAGGTGGTATCTCATTGAGGTTTTGATTTGGATTTCCTCTAAGTTTTTTAAAGTGGTATTGCTTTCTGCATCTATTTCAGAAATCTTTGGCTGTCCTCACTTTGCAAAGGTATTTTCTTATGTTTTCATCTGTAAGTTTTATAGTAGTTTTTATGGTTATGCCTTCAATCTTTTTTGAAAGATCTGAATTGCGCTTTCTCTTTTGAGATTTGGTTAAATGTCTTTTTTTAATTTTTTTATTATTATGTTATGTTAATCACCATATATTACATCATTAGTTTTTGATGTAGTGTTCCATGATTCATTGTTTGCGTATAACACCCAGTGCTCCATGCAGAACGTGCCCTCTTTAATACCCATCACCAGGCTAACCCATCCCCCCCACCCCCCTCCCCTCTAGAACCCTGTTTGTTTCTCAGAGTCCATAGTCTCTCATGGTTCATCTCCCCCTCCGATTCCGCCCCCCTTCATTCTTCCCCTCCTGCTATCTTCTTTTTCTTTTTTTTTTTTAAACATATAATGTATTATTTGTTTCAGAGCTACAGGTCTGTGATTCAACAGTCTTACACAATTAACAGCGCTCACCATATCATATACCCTCCCCAATGTCTATCACCCAGCCACCCCATCCTTCCCACCCCCCACCACTCCAGCAACCCTCAGTTTGTTTCCTGGTTAAATGTCTTAAATCAGGGTTTACACCCTCAGAGTTAGGGATGTGTCTGTTCCCATGGGGTGGGGCTAAACTCAGACTTGAAAGATTTTCCCAGTTCACAGAGAGCTGCCCATATAACCAGCTCTGGCAGTTTTCCAACTGCCACTGAGGTCTTGGAGATATTATGGTGACGGTGAAAACTCATCCCAGCCAATGTCATTTTGCTTGTTTTTTCTAGTCTATTAACCATTTCCTCATCTTGCTTCTCTCTAAATTGATGGGTGTGGGTGAGAATTTTCAGTATGTTGCCAAACTGAAAAGAAATAGCATGTAAACTTTCTTTTTTGAAAATTTACCCATTTCCTTTTCCTCCCTCTCTTCCTTTCTTTGCCTTTTGGGGTCACTTTTCATCATTTTGTTAGGTATTATTGAAGGGAGGAACATACTGGTCCTTCACCTCTGCCATCTTTACACATATGTCTCAAAGAATGCTTCATCCTTTTTCTATCTTTGGGGCTGTTTGCAATTTTTGATTTTGCATTTCATGTTCTCATTTTGTTGACTTGAGTTTTAATCTTTGCCTTGGTACTGACTGCAGAACTGGAACTTTAAAAATTAGAGCTATATTTCTAGTAAGTAGAAGTAGTGCTAAAGAGAACCAATCTTGGATAAATTACAACCTGGGGAACCTGGTTCTCTTAAGGAAAATTGAATTGCATGCATACTTTGTGTCTGGGAGAGAAGTAAGAAGATGACTTAATATCTGAAAGAAGTAACTTGCTGGATTTAATGATGTTACTGACCTGACAGTGAAGGAATGAACTAAAGAGACATTAACATTTTCCTTCCCTGGGAGACATGGGGCATATTAAAAATTTTTTTCATTTTATTTCCAGCAATAATTTGGAAGTTACTTAATACCTTGAGCCTTGGGGAGAGTTGCATGCCATCTTTTGCATTGCTGCTTGTTTTTGTGGCATTTTCTAGATCTTTATTTCTGATTTAGCAGACAGTTTGCCGTAACTGGACAAAAGAGTCCTCCGTGGACAAGATTATACGGAAATACAGGACATTTAGATGCCAGCTTGTGTCAGTGACACTTTGCTGTGAGCCTCTCAGAAGCTTTTCTTACCCCAGAAATACCAGTGGGGATTAGTGGCTCACAGCATCTCCAATGGTAGCAAAAGACTAACAGAAATGGGAAATTGGAATTGAAGTAAGGAACCACAAATAAAAGAAAACCATGGTAGTGTCTACACAGTGTGACAGAGGGCTGATTTGTAAACCACCAGAATCTCTTATCAGTCATGCTAATGAGGCATTTGAGGCCAAGAGTTCTGAGATTTTGCTTTCTTTTATCTACTTGGTCTTTTTGTCTGTTTTCTGCTCTTTTCACTTAGGTCTTCTTTTCAGTCTATAAACTCTGAACTATCCTAAGAAAAATCCACTTCCATTTTACTCTTCTTCAGCTCCTGTGTCCATTCTGCTCAGTGCCAGCTTGATTGAATGCAACTCCAGCCTTGCTTCTTTTCCTTCTTTTGGTGTCTTTTCCAGTTGTATTGAAAGACTGTGGGGCCTGGCTGCCAGATCATCCTTTTCCTCCTCTGCTGTGGACTTACCTCTCCCTCTGGGCTACCTTCTAGCTTAGTTCACTCCTCTCTTGACTTTCATGCCCCACCATTGTTTTTCCCCACCCCATCCCTTTCTGTATGCTTGCTTCATCCTGACTCCCTAAATGTTGGTGATCCAAGAGAGGTGGCTTTGGCACTCTGCCCCTTCTCTCTCTGGGTGGTCCTATCTGATTCCACCCATCTCTGTGGATGTTGCCTAAATCCCTCTTTCCATTCCTGTCTTCTCTCCTGAGCTCAGTGAGACATTTCCAGCCACAGTTAAAACAGTCTACCTGGTTGTCCCATAGACGTCTGAGCATCACCATGTACAACATGGAACTCTCCTTCATTCAAGTCAGAGCATCCCAGGTTGAGAGTTTTGTCTGGTTCCCATGTCCTTGTATCTCGGGTTTAAGAGCACTACATGAACCTTTGTTTTTCTTCCTTTTTTCACTGTCCTACCTGCCCTTTCCCTTGTTCCTGTCCCCATGTCATTGCTTATTAACTCAGTTAATTTTTCCTCTGTAGTTTCACTTGTGTTGGTCCTGAAATCCCTGTACTCTCTTCTTCCCCAGCCATTGGGCAGGTACTCTCACTTGCACATTGTTGGAGCCTGAAAGTGTCTTTCTCCATCATCTCCCTTCCTTTAATCCTTTAGAATCTTTAGTCCAGATTTCCTACCTCAATACAGTGATGTCTCTTATCCTTTCCCCATTTTGTCTTCCTGCCTCTCCCACTAACTCAGGAACCTTGAATGGTGCATTCTTTTCGGTGGTGCATGTCCAGCATTTCCACTTCTACTAGATTTATCTTGCAAATTTATATAGATGTCTGTGCACAAAGACAGACACAATGTGTCTGTCATCATGTTGTTTGTACTAGCAAATGGGGGTAATAACCTCTGTGTCCATCAACAGAACACTGCTTGAATAAATTACAGTAGATCCATAAAAGGAATAGAATATCCTATGGCTATTAATAATAATGAGGTGTGTATATATTAATATGAACAAGCTCAAAGGTGTATTGGTAAGTTGAAAAATGAGTAAGGAACACAGAAGAGTATGTATTAGTATATTTCTACTTAAAAAAGGATGAATTTATATATATTTTTGAATATTCATAAAGTATTTATGGAAGGTTACTTAACTGTTTTGTACAGTTTATTTTTAAAGTAGGTATATTACATTTTTCTTAAAGAAAACTTAGGTAATACATAAGGTAACAAAACTTAAAAGCACTTCTAATGGACTGTGAAAGCAAGTCTGGATTACTGATCCAGATTTCTGTTAATATGCCTTTAGATTTGGTATCAGTGGGTATTTCCAGCCTCATTCTTACTCCTTTCCTTTATAGGGTCTTTATTAGCCAGCCTAAGCCCAGCGAAGAAAGGCATAAATTTCTAACCATTAGTGTGTTGTGGTGTGGGCACAGCCCAGACTGAACAGACATTGGACTTGGTCCTGTTCTCTCACTTTAATCACTGGATTGAGGAGACACTTGGAAAGTTCCATGAGTAGAGCAGGGAGGGAGGGTGGGCAGAGTGATGGTGACAGAGTTGCATAAGGCAGGAGAGGGAGGGCCAGGGTAACAGCCTTTTACCTTCTGATAAGGAGGTTTGGGAGATTTTAACTATCAGCACGCCATTCTGCTCTCTCCCCTCTGAATATCAACCCTCTGTCCTTTGCATGGTCTCTGCTAGCTGACTCAAATGTGTGCCCATGCCCATGTGGTCTTTTCCTCTGGTATATTTTTTCTTAATCTCTGTCTTTCCATCCTGCCTACTATTAAAGGTAGGCTGAAGTCTTCGTTTCTCCTTACTCCTGACTGTAGGTAGTTGCTCTCTGCTTGCAGAAACTTTGAGCCCTTTATCAGTGTCTGGGTTTCACATTTATTTCTTTCTACATAAGCTTATTGTGTGTTTCCTTGTTTATCTCTCCTGCTAAAGACAGTAATGACATGCTGATAAAACCAGTCGTTCATCTTTGTGTTTCCCTGGACTCCTGCAGTATTTTATATTGATCTCTGGTCCTTCCAAGTATAGTAATAACTTTGTCATCCCAATGATCTTGACTTCTTGTTGGGAAGGTTTTGTCATTCTGAGATACCTCAGATGGCCCTCAACTAATTAATGATGGGAAGAGACAAAGAGAATGAATTTCTATCCCTTTAGCAAAGGAAGTACAAGGCATCTTAAGGTGCATTTTTTGGGGGTGTGTGTGGGAGAGTGGGGAAATTCAGGGATTCATTGAACCAAGGGCTGGAAGCACTGAGCATTGAATAGTCCCTGTCACCAGGAAATAAGGTAGTATTATTTCTGTTTTCCAAATCAGCCCAGGAAGCTTAGCAAGGAATCAGAGACTGAAATTGTCTCAATTTGCAGTGTAGATAGATGGACACTCATGAATGTTTTCACTTCTGTGTTTCTCTAACTTGTTTATTATTTTCCATGAGAGCTTTTAATGTTTTTCAGCCACTCTTTTCATCCTCCTCCTTCCCCTTCTCCAAAAACAATGAAACACTAAAGATGAAGCCAACTGTTACACTTGAGATTGTGCTGGCTGGGATTCTTTAAAATTTGGTCTTACTTATCTCAGTATGTTTCTCCTGTCTGTGTTACCTTCTCTAAACTGAGCAGCTGGAGTTAGAATGTTTGCCTTGTTTGGCCTTATTCCACCTTTTATTGCAAGGGGCAGCACACTGTGGGTTACCTGCCAACTACTGCCTGTTTCTATAAAAGAAGCTTTATTGGGACATAGTCATATCCGTTCACTTACATATCATCTGTGACTGCTTTCACGTTGCAAGGTAAAGTTGAGTAGTTGTGACAAAGACCATATGGCCCTCACATCCTAAAATAGTTACTATCTGGCACTTTTTGGAAAATGTTGTGCTGATCCCTGCTGTACTGTATTAAATTGCTTGCCCACTCCCCTTCCTCATGTCCACCCCGTGATCGTGGTTTCTTTTGGTCGGTGCTTCTCAGTGTTCATGTCACAACATGGAGTCAACCATTCAGCAAATACCACTAGCTGGAGTATTACAGACCTACCCTTCTCAGTGCCTCCCTCACCTGGCTCTTGGTGCAGAGGAGAGCTAAGTCACTCCCTCTCCTGGCTTCTGTGGTGTCAGTGGAGCAGGGGAGAGGGTGTTGAAAAGCGCGTGCTATTGGTGAGGGCCCATCACTAGGCTAAGTGCTTTACATGCTTAATCTCCCAGAGCTTACATGTAGAGAATGGTATTATCCTCATTTTATTGAGGAAAAAGAGGCAGAGAGCAGGTTAGTAATTTGTCGCAGGTCCTATACTTGGCAAGTGCCAAAGCCCAGATATGAGTCAAGGTCTGTCTGACTCCAGAGAGCAGTCTCTTAGTTTTATGCTTTGCTGCTGCCTCATCAAAACCCAACCTAGCTTTGACCTAGCTGGTAAACCACAGGCTTACGTTTATGCCTCATCTTATTTAATCGTTCTGGTGCTTTTGAACTTTTGCCTATGTTTGGCTGCCCTACTTTGTCCACCTAGAGTGAAAAATTCCTTTGTGGTTTCTTTTTCTTACCTTTCCTCTTTTGCATCTTAAACCTACGCATTTTTCAAGACTTCGTTCTCACCCCTTTCTCAGGGATCTTATCTATGGTTAAAGCTTGAAGAGCCAACTTTACACAGAAAGCACCAAATCTATAACCTGCTTTTCACTGTGAACAAAATCTTGGTCTTGATCTTTATTCAGAGCTCCACCCCCTTCTTTCTGATGTCTTTTTGGACTTCTCTCAAGTGTCCCCCTGAAATTACAAACTCATTTTCTTCCCTAGGATAGTTTTTCTCCCAAACTCAGGTTTATGTTCATGGTACCACAGTTCTTCCACTCACTAAGATTTAGGAGGTGATGGTCCTGTTCCTCCTCATCCTCTTCCTTTGCCTTTCAACAACTCATGTCTGCATCATCTTCTGTGTTTGTCTCAGCGTATCCCATTCCTGCCACTTCAGCTCCAGGCCAGCCTTCACAATGCCTTTTGCTTACACTGGTAAAATTTTCACTTTCTGTCTTTAGTCTTCCAGGCCAGGAATGACAGACTGCCTCATGGTACTCTCTCCTTTTGGCCAGACTGTACTTGAGAAGGCTTCTCAACACGGTCAGTGACAGCATTCCAGTCCATCATTTCCCTAATTTATTTATGCTGTTACAGTGAAATAATTTCTTGGAAATAGAGCATCATTTATATCATTTATCTGTTTAGAAACTCACTGGTTCCTAGGCAGTTAGGTAATTCAGTGGTCCAATAAGTGGTTCCTTACTTCTCACCTTCTTCCTAGAATGCTTCAACCATCTTGCAAAGCCCATCTCAATTGCTTTTTCCTCTGATTTCTATGATTTCCAAGCTGATGTGAATTTTCCCTTTTCTGAGGCTCCATATTGCTTTGTTGGAACCTCTCTTATGGAACTTGGCTCTTTCCTTGTGCTGTGGTGACTGGTGAACTTGTCCCACTGTCACTTCACTGCACTGCTAATGTGCTGAAGCAGGTACTCTTCTTTGCTTAACGAATGGTGAAGATGCCTAGAAAATGCTTAATAAATATTGGTTGAATTAGTCTGAGTGGGAGTGTAGGGGAAAAGTCATATGGTTGACCATGAAATTTAACAAGTTTCTCATGCCAGTTTCTCTAACCTACTGTTGATTAATGGTATTGAATTCTTCAAAACATACCTTCGGTTTTATAAGTGATTAATCTACTTTTATTTTATGTTTGCACTTACTTGTAAAGTATTTTCCCTACATAATTTTCTTACTCCTGATTATGGCCTTCCCCCCCCCCCCAACGAATTCCCTTAAACATTTTGTAAATCTGATTTAGTAGTCATGGATTCCTTTAACTTTTGTTGGGTCTGGAAAATTCTCTCTCTCCTTCTATTCTGAATGATAGTCTTGCTGGATAGAGTATTCATGATTGCAGGTTTTTTCCTCTCATGACTTTGAGTATATTATGCCACTTTCTTCTCGCCTGCAAAATTTCTGCTGAGAAGTCAGCTGATAGCCTTATGGGGTTTCCTCTTACATGTAACTGTTTTCTTTTCTCTTGCTGCCTTTAAAATGTTCTATGTATCACTGCTTTTTGCCATTTTAGTTATGATGTGTCTTTGTGGGGGCCTTCTTGGGTTGATTTTGTTGGGGGGGATCTCGGGGCCTCATGGATCTGGATTTCTGTTTCCTTCCTAGATTTGGGAAGTTTTCAGCTATTACTTCTTCAAATAAATTTTCTGCCCCCTTTTTCCTGTCTTCTCCATCTCGGATCCCTGTAATATGAGTGTTAATATGCTTGATGGTATTGCTGAGTTCTCTTAATCTATTCTAATTTTTTATTCTTTTTTATTTTTCTTGTTCAGCTTAATTGCTTTCTATTACTCCATCTTCCAGCTTGCTGATCCATTCCTTTGCTTCCTCTAGTCTACTACTTATTCCCTCAGTTTATTTTTTATTTCAGGTATTGAGTTCTTCATCTCTGACTGGTTCCTTTTTATATTTCCTCTTTCTTTGTTGAAGGTCTCACTGAGATCCTCCGCTCCTTTCTCAAGTCCAGTGTGTATCTTTAGGACCATTAATTTGAATTGTTTTTCAGGCATATTGCTTATCTCCATTTCATTTAGCTCTTTGCGATTGTATTCTATTCTGTCATTTGGGACATATTTCACTGTCTCCTTCTTTTGTCCAGCTCTCTGTTTATGTTTCTGTGTTTTAGGAAAGTCACTTACCTCTCCCGATCTTGATGGTAGTGGCCTTATAAGGAAGAGGTCCTGTTATGCCCTGCAGTGCAATGCCCCACGTTCACCAGAATCATGCACTTCAGGGGTATCTCCTGTGTGGGCTGTGTGTACCTTACTGTTGTGGCTGAGCTACATTTGCCTTCAGTCCAGTTGGGTGTAATGGCCCACTTTGCCTTTTGTGGGCTCACTGGGCAGGGTTTGGTCCCTGTGCTGTTAGAGGGTCTGTCTGGGGCCACCACAGGCTTGTGGTTGGGCAGTGTTACCAGTCAGACCAGATGACTATTCTCAGTCCATCTGCCAGGGCTGCAATCACACCAAACTCTAGGGTGTTTTCCCTGTGAGGACCCCTAAGAGGTCGCATATACATATAATAAAAATAGATTTATCACTTATAAAACTAGTAGGAAGGCTAAAGCACAAAAGCATTAAAATCAGTTATATATACAAAAATCAGTCACGGGATTCACAAAATAAAAGGATATACGATATGATTCAAATACATAAAAGGTGTGTGCAGTGGGGTGGGGGGAAGTAAAAATTTACTGCTTTTAGAATGGGTTTAAACTTAAATGACCATCAACTCAATAGAGACTGCTATACATGTAAGATGTTACATATGAACCTAATGGTAACCACAAATTAAAAACCTATAATCAGTACACAAAAGATGAAGAGAAAGAATGCAAGCATAACACTAAAGAAAGCCATCAAACCACAAGGAAAGAGAGCAGGAGAAGAAGAAAAGATCAGAGAACTACAAAAACAACCATGCAAGAAGTAACAAGATGGCAGTAAGTATGTATCTATCAATAATTACTTCAAAGGTAAATGGACTAAATGCTCCAATCAGTTATTTCCTTTATGTCTGTGACTGGATAAAAAAGTAAGACCCATCTATATGCTGCCTACAGAAGACTCACTTCAGACCTAAAGACGCCTGCAGATTGAAAGTGAAGGGATGGAAGAACATTTTTTTTAAAAATTATGATTTTTTAATTATGTTAGTTACCATACGATACATCATTAGTTTTTGATGTGTTCCATGATTCATTGTTTGCATATAATACCCAGTGCTCCGTACAACATGTGCCCTCCTTAATACCCATTACCATGCTCACCCATCCCCTGCCCCCCTCTAAAACCCTCAGTTTGATTCCCGGAGTCCATAGTCTCTCATGGTTCATCTCTCCCTTCAATTGCCCCCCCGCCCCCGCCTTCAATTTCCCCTTCCTTCTCCTAATGTCCTCCATGCTATTCCTTATGTTCCACAAATAAGTGAAACCATATGATAATTGTATTTCTCTGTTTGACTTATTTCACTTAGCATAATCTCCTCCAGTTGGGATGGAAGAACACTTACCATGCAAAAGGAAGTGAAAAGAAAGCTGGAGTAGCAATACTTATATAGGACAAAATAGACTTTGAAACAAAGACCATAACGAGACAAAGAAGGACATTACATAATGATAAAGGGGACAATCTGACAAGAGGTTATAATAGTTATAAATACCTCTGTACCCAATGTGAGACCACCTAAATACATAAAGCAACTATTAACAGACATAAAAGAAGAAACTGACAGTAATAACACTAATAGTAGGGGATCTTAATACCCCATTTACCTCAATGGGCAGATCATCCAGACAGAAAATCAACAAGGAAACAGGCTTTGAATGACACATTAGAGCAGAACATTCCATCCAAAAACAGTGGATTACACTTTCTTTTCAAGGGCACATGGAACAGTCTTCAGAATATATCACATGTTGGGGCACCTGGGTGGCTCAGTCGTTAAGCATCTGCCTTTGGCTCAGGTCATGATCCCGGGGTCCTGGGATCGAGCCCTGCATTGGGCTCCCTGCTCAGCGGGAAGCCTGCTTTTCCCTCTCCCACTCCCCCTGCTTGTGTTCCCTCTCTTGCTATATCTATCTCTGTCAAATGAATAAATAAAATCTTAAAAATATATATATATATCACATGTTGGGCCACAAATCAAGTCTCCATAAATTCAAAAAGATCGAACTCCTATCATGCATCTTTTCCAACCACGGTGGTAGGCAAGTAGAAATCAATCACAAAAACGTCTGGTAAGAACACAAATACATGGATACCAAGTAATGTGCTACTAATGATGAATAACCAAGAAATCAAAGAGGAAATAAAAAAAATACATGGTGATAAATGAAAATGAAAACGTAATGATCAAAATCTTTGGGATGCAGCAAAAGCTATTCTAAGTAGGGGGAATCTATAGCAATGCTGGCCAACCTCAAAAAACAAAAATCTCAACCTGATCTTATACCTAAAGGAACTAGAAAAAGAACGATGCTTTTGGTAACATTCAAGTTAAAATACTGTTGTCTTCCGCCTAAGTCCCAACACACGCCAGTTCAGTGTGTTGAAACACAAAGAATGAAGGAGTAGCTCCAATGGCATATACCCTGTCTTGGCTGCTAATTTAGCTCTATGACATTGGACCTGCCTCTTGGCTATTCTGGGCTTCGGTTTTATCGTCTGTAAAGTAGGTGTGGATAGTGACTCTTTTCAGGTAGAGCAGCAGTACTGGAGGGTGGTTTTGCTCCCCCAGAGGACATTCGGCAATGTCTAGAGACATTTTGTCTACCAAGGGATGCTGTTAAACTCCCTCATTGCATAGGGCAGTCCTCACAACAAAGAATGATCTGGTCCAAAATATCAGTAGCGTTGAGGCTGAGAAATCCTAACGTAGAGCAGATTATGACTCAAAATCTTATTTTAATTGAATGAGTATTATAAACCTGATATTTTACTTATAACTTAATTTAGTAGGGGGCTTAGTTCTTTTTCAAGAGGTGTTCTGAGATGCAAGATTGTTTTCATTTTCTTAGTGTTTAAGCAAATGGGGATAATTAACATCATTATGGAGGCTTAAAATGTGTGTAATTTAAAATAATATCCACCTTCATCACATTGGGTTAGTAATTCTCTGGGTTTCTATCTCATTATTAGAACATTTGAAAGAATTTGCAGGGAGGAAGTTCAAAGGAAGTGGAAACCGTGTGTATGTGGGATAAACATGGGCTTTAAATAACCAGAGGAATTAAAAGTGAAGCCTTTTTCCCCTCTCTTTATCCTCTAAGTACCTCATTGACAGGTTTTTTCTGGGGAACTTCCTGAAGCCTGATGAGGGTAAAGCCTGGGTAGCTGGAAGGTGGAAATGTTTGCTGTTCTTGGGACCAGCAAATGTACCTAGTTGAGTAGTACTTTAAATTTGGAGAGTTTGTCATGTTAAAAACACCAAAGACAAAGTAAGAAAGCTGGTGTGGAGATCACACGATTGGTCGAGTATACACAGGTAAATCCTACAGCAGATACAGTACTTGTTCTTTTAGGATGCCGATGACCCAGTCTGCGCCCCTTGCCAATTGCAGACACCAAGTGGGGGTGGATGGGTGACCTTTCACCATGTAAGTGTTTGGAGCAGGTTGGGAAAACAAGATCATTGAGTCTTGCTCTTTTCCTTCTTCCATCCTTTTCTCCACAGGTGAGCTTTGGAATGCCACCAGGTGCAAAAAGAGAAAAGTATAATTTAATATATGGAGAATCACTGTTTGGGAATGAGCTCAGTCCATTGAAGGCAGCCTGCAATGCTGTCAGGGGCCCAGGCCCTCTAGCTTTTGCTTCTCTAGCCTTAGCAGTATGGGAGTTTCATTGTCCTGCTCATAGGATAGTTTTCCCCTCCAGGGACAGCAGCCCCCCCTCCCCCCATCCCCCCGGGCTTGGCAGAAGGAAGAGGGACAAGGACAAGGTCAGAGCATGCCCAGCTGGCATCTCGTTGGCCAGTTCTGGTTCGCATGGCCACCTTCAGTTGCAAGGGCGGCTGGGAATCCGGCAGCCTAACATGGCATATTGCTGTCCCATCAGCACTGGAGTACTCACGGCAAGGGATAAAGGAGACTGGGTCTTGGGGAGGCATGAGAGTGTCTGCAGCTCGGTGCTCTTGCCCATCACCCACCCGTCAGACCCGTGCAAGGATTGCAAACTCATTCCTTTCTTGGCCTTGGAGAAATAGATGAGGAAAAAAATAATTTTGCCCTGTGTTTCTCTGCTTGCTTTTCTGTTTCACTGGCTGGGCTAAAAGTGATTGTCTTGTTTTATGATTTCCTTTCTGTTGCCAGAAAGACTTGAAAGCGATCTTTTGCTGTGTGCAGCGTCATTGTGCTATTTGACTTCCTTGCCAGGACTAAAATTTTAATTTCCCTCTTCGGGGCATCAGTCTGGCCAAAAGGCCTTTGAAGGCTGTTCCAGTGAGAGAGGCTCTAGAACAGGGGCACTTTTTAATTTAGGGCGAGGGGCATGCGCCCCTTTCTCCTGTCATGTTGGGTAAGTGTGTGGTGAGATGTTTTGTGAGAGGAAGATGACCCAGCTGGCTGTGCAGGTTACCTGTGTTTCTGGAATTTTCTACGCATGGGTGGGTGGCAGTTTTGTGGAAACTGGTAAGTGGTGATGGCTCCACTTAGAGTTAAGTGCTGTGTGCTGTGTCTGTAAGGTGTGTGCGTGCCTGCCTGCCCACATTACACATGTCGTGGTGTTCTTTATTGTTGGCTGTGAGTACTGAACAAGCTCTCTTTATTTTTGACCCCTTACCTGCCTGTGAGAGTCAGAAGCTCAGTGCCCACCTTGGTCTAGCTCTAGCCCACCCCCATCAAAGATCCGGTCAACCTCTTTGAGGTCTGCTTTTTCCTTTTTATTGGGGCGTCCTTCTCTATGCCTTGAAGAGGCTCTGGGTTGCCTTTAATCCATTCCTTTTAGGCTCTTATTTGTACTTGGTTGCTGATTTTCTTTTTTAAACCAATTTTTTTTCCCTCAAGTGTTTGACACTTAGCTGAGTGAGGCTGTCAAAATGTTTTACTTCTATCATTAGCATAGTGTGTCTTAGTTCCCGTATTGTGTGTGTTTGTGATGGTTTTTGTTTAATCTACTGAGCCACACATTAACAGCCAGAACTCCCCCTTCCTCTCTCTCACACGTCTCCACACAGAGCACAGATAGAAAAAATTAGTCTCAAAAAGCATTCTAGACATTTTACAGTGTTGAAGAGGACAGTCTGCCTGCTTCAGACTGGAGGTGGTGTGTCTTCTGACGGAGGGTTGCCATGGTGACTGTGTGACAGCTAACTAAACCTGGGGGGGGAGGGGAGGAGGGGGGCCTGGCTGTCAGACCCCTGTTCAGCCCTGCAGAAATGTCTTATTTCTTACCGCACTCTCGGGATCGGCGTGTGACTCTCCAAGAGCACAGTGGAAGTTTCCATGTGGAGGTGGCTTTGTTGGCTGGGCCCATATCTGGCTTATTTGCTTGTGTCTTTCTTACTGTCATTTTCCAGTATCAGGTGTTGCCCCCTTCTTCCTGCATCTCTTATTCTCCGCACAGTGCTGCGTTGGAGATGAGAGACTTAATAAAGGACATTCAGATATATGTAGTAGGACGGTCACTGATTAGAAAATGCTGGAAATAAAAGGCATATTATTTAGAGGCTTTTTTTTTTTTTTTTTTGGTCTTTTTGCTAAGACTTTGAAATAGGCTGATTGTGTGGCAGGGGTTTTAGGAGTGATGATACTCTCTAGTTCTTGGGTACCAATCATGTTCTAGAAACTTATCATGTGCTGCCTAGTTTGAGCCTTACAGTAATCCCAAAGGTGCATAGTTATGATTCTCATTTACAGATGAAAAAAATGAGGTCAGGGAGGTTAGTTAACTTGCCCAAGATCATACAGCTAAAGAAAAAGATAGAAACCTCTTTCTTTCAAAGAAATTTGCAACTTCCCCAACATTAATGTATTACATCTTTCTATTCTTTTAACTGAAATGCCACTTCAATTCAAAAAACAAACAGAAATGACCGATATACATATAAAAATGCACAATCCCTGTAATTACAATGAATTGCAATTAAGGGTATCGAGATGGAAGGATTATTCTGGATTTTCTGGGTGGGTCTCATGGAATCACAGAGCTCCTAAGAGGGAGGCAAGAGGGTCAAGGTCAGAGAAGGCAATTTAATGGTAGAAGCAGAGGACAGAGTGATGTGGGACAGTGAGAAAAGGGATGCAGGTAGCCTTTAGAAGCTGGAAAAGGCAAGAAAATAGAATCTAGAGCCTCTAAATGGAATGCAGCCCTGCCAGCACCTTGAGTTTTGCTCAGTGAGACTGATTATGAACTTCTGATCTCTAGTACTGTAAAATAATAAATCTGTGCTATTTTAAGCCACTCAATATATGATTATTTGTTACAGCAGCAGTAGGAAACGAGTACACTAGGGAAAAGCTCACAGTCTGTAAATGGGTCTGGGAGACAGGCTATCCTCACAGGGAGATGATTGGCGGGGTGAGGTGCTTCCCCCTGCAACAGGCTCTCCGATAAGCTGTTGACCCTGTCTGTTGAAAGTATAAGCTTGTCAGATTAGAAAAGCTTAGGCATAATTTTGTCCTGTGTCACAGTCCCTTTCCTGTCACTATTCAGGAATGACCTATGAAATGATCTTTTTTTTGATAGGCAATATTTTCAGCCATTCGGGGCCTGTTTGGATTTTGAGCTAAAGTTACCCCCAGCAAGGCCACATCTCACCTAAAGGAAAAGTCGGAATCACTCTCCATGTATCCCCGCCTTATATTCTTGCTGATATTCTCCAGTATTCATTCCCCCATGTGCTCCATGAGTCTGGCTGGGAACTGCACATGACTTGTGATCACAAGCCCACCTCTCCTCCCACTGAAGGGAAATATGTGTGTACAGCGTCATTCCATTAAGAAATGACTCTGTAGTTCAGGCAGAAAAAAAGGTTGGTGACTGATCCTAGGAGATGGGGTTAGGGGTGATTTCTATTTTCTTACCTATCCTCATTTATTTAGTCTACTTTTGGCAATGAATGTGTATTGATTTCTTTAAATATAGCAGATATATATTTTAAAGAAAGTAGAGAAACTTCTCTGTACACTTGATGCTTCTTTCCTGTCCTTGTCTAACATTCTAGAATTCTTAGTTGCATCTAGTCCTCAGGTATGAGTGCTGCTTGACAAAGTGTAAATGGAAGTCATAAGATGTATTTAAGTAAGGTACTGGCTGTATAGACTGAGTTGAGTGGCTTTAGCAGAATCTGTGGTCTGCACTTACGGAGGAAGAAACACACAAAGCCAGCCTTCATGAGAACATGAGGTTTCTATTCCTTCATATTTTCTTTTGCACCACCATCAGAAATCTTTGGAAGAGAGAGAGAAACACACACACAACAGGATGGGAGGGAGGAATTGGGGCAGTTTACTGAAAATCCTTCTTAGGAACTTGGTGGCGCTGGGGTCAGAGGTTAGAGAACATGTCTTGCTCATTTGTGGGTTTTAGATACCACCTCTCTGCCTTCTTTTTTTGTACTTTCTTCTCCTGGTGGGCAAAGGAGATTTGTTTAATATTAAAACAATGTGCTTCTGTGCAACTGGCGCTTCATTCGGCAAGTGGGCTGATAGTTTCTCAGGACTTGAGAGAATAATTTAATTTAGTACAATGAAAGTCAATGTCCGCCATAACTGAACCTGTCTTGTCTGTGCTGCATTTGTAGTTTTCTTCTCATAGTACTTCCTGCGGGCCATTTGCTTTTAAGTTGGTGGGATAAGTAGAAAGCCCTCTCATCTGCCCCAGTAAGAATAGCAGACTCTACTGTCTTGGCACCTCTTGCTCTCTGAAGCCAAATGCTTCAGTGTAACTCCGTTTCACCAGTCTGTTGGTGATGCGAAGACATAGCCTTTGCTGTAATTTAGCAAAATGACCTTGGCGTGTTTCATCACAGCAATCTGCATCCTCCCTGTAAGGAAGTGAAGCCATTGATTCCCCACTGTGGAAGTGGCAGAGGCCATATAGGGATGGAAAACAAACATATTTGCTCTCCCGTCCAAACTGTGATTTTTATTGAAATATAATTTGCATATAAAATTTACCAGTTGTAAAATTTGTAAAGTTAAGTGACCGTGATCCAGTTGTAAAACATTTCATCACTCCAGAAAGTTCCCTCATGTTCATTTGCAGTCAGTGCTTGCTCCCAGCCCCAAGTGACCACAGATCTGCTTTCTGTCTCTGTAGTGTTGCCTTTTCTGGAAATGTCATATAAATGGAGCCGTGCAATATGAACGTTTTGTGTTTTGCTTCTTTCATCTACCATGACGTTTTTGACTTTCCTGTTGTAGCAAGTATTGGTGGTTTATTCTTTTAAAAAATTGACATACATTATTGTGTGGGAAATATAATTGACATTTTGTGATCAAAAAATGCTGATCCGAAGGGGCACGTGCACCCCAATTTTTATAGCAGCAATATCCATAGTAGCCAATCTGTGGAAAGAGCCTAGATGTCCATCAACAGATGAATGGATAAAGAAGATGTATATATATACAATGGAATATTATGCAGTCATCAAAAAATGAAATCTTGCCATTTGCAACGACGTGGATGGAACTAGAGGGTATTATGCTAAGCGAAATAAGTCAATCAGAGAAAGATAATGATCATATGATCTCATTGATATGTAGAATCTGAGCAACAAGGCAGAGGATCATAAGGAAAGTGAGGGAAAAATAAGATGAAACCAGAGAGGGACGCAAACCATAAGAGACTCTTAATCTCAGGAAACAAACAGGGTTGCTGGAGTGGTGGGGGGTGGGAGGGATGGGGTGGTTGGGTGATGGACACTGGGGAGGCTATGTGCTATGGTGAGCGCTGTGAATTGTGTAAGACTGATGAATCACAGACCTGTACCCCTGAAACAAATAATACATTGTATGTTAATAAAAAGGAAAAAAAATGCTGATTTGATATAAACATATAGATAGCACAGTATGATTACTGTCATAACGTTAGCTAACATCTCTATCACATCATATAGTTATTATTTCTTTTTTGTGGTGAGAATAATTATGATCTAGTCTCTTAGCAGCTTTGAAGTCTATAACACAGTACTGTTGCCTGTAATCTTTCTCCTGTGCATTCCATCACTGGGACTTACTTACCTACTGGTTTCAAGTTTGTATCCTTAAACAGCATCTCTTCAGTTCCCCCCGTTGTCCAGTCCCTGGTAACCACCGTACTACTCTCTTTTCCCCCCCTAATTTGGCTTTTTTAGATTCCACATATTAGTGATACTATACAGTATTTGTCTTCCTCTGTCTGACTCATTTCATTTAGCATAAAGCCCTTCATGTTGTCCCAAACTGCAGAATTTCCTTCTCATAGCTGAATAATATTCCATTATCCATATGCACCACATCTTCTTTATCCATTAATCCACTGATGGGCATTTAGGTTCTTTCCATATTTTGATTACTGTGAATGCTGCAATAAACGTGGGAGTGCACGTATCTTTTTGATATCCTGTTTTCATTTCCTTGGATATAATCTAGAAGTGGGATTGCAGGATTACATGGTAGTTGTATTTTGAATTTTTAGATGAACCTCTCTACTGTTTTCCATACTGGCTAACCTGATTTACATTCCCACCAACAGTGCACTCCTCTTTTCTCCACAGCCTTGCCAACACTTGTTATGTCTTGTCTTCTTGGTGATAACCATTCTAACAGGTGTGAGGTGATACTGTGATTTTGATTTGTATTTCTCTGATGGTTAGTGATGTTGAGCATCTTTTAATCTGTTGGCCACTTGGATGTCTTTGGAAAACATCTATATAGTTCCTCTGCCCATTTTTAAAATTGGATTTGTTGTTGTTGAGTTGTAGGAGTTCTTCATATGTTTTGGATAGTAACCCCTTATTCAGTATTTTTTTTCAAATATTTTCTCCCATCCCATTGGTTGCCTTTTCATTTTATTGTTTCTTTTGCTCTGCAGAAGCTTTTTAGTGTGATGTAGTTCCATTTGTTGATTTTTGCTTTTTTGCCTGTGTTTTGGTGTTACATCCAGAAAATTATTGCCAAGATCAATGTCAAGGAACTTTTCCCTATGTTTTCTTCTAGGAGTTTTATGGTATCAGGTCTTATGTCTAAGTCTTTTATTTTTTTAAATGTCTGTCTTTAATCCATTTTAAGTTAATTTTTGTGAGTGGTGTAAGATAGGTGTCTGGTTTCATTTTTCTGCATATGGCTGTCCAGTTTTCCCAGCACCATTTATTGAAGAGACCATCCTTTCCCCATGGAGTGTTCTTAGCTCCCTTGTTGAATATTAGTTGACGTATATGTGGGGGGCAGTGTGTTCTTTCTAATTGTTGAATAGTATTCCATTGTATAGATATACTACATTTGGTTTATTCATTCTGTTAATGGACATTCAGATTGCTTCCATTTTGGGGATTTTATGAATAATGTGGCTATGAATATTTCCATACAAGGCTTTGTGTAGATGTATGTTGTCATTTCTTTTGGGTCTATACTTAGGAATGGAATTGCTGGATTATATGGTAACTCTATGTTTAACTTTTTAAGAAACTGTCAAACTGGTTTCCAAAGTGGCTGTACCATTTTACATTCCCACCAGCAATGCATGAGAGTTCCAGTTTTTCTAAATCTTACACCTCCTATTTGTTATTGTTTGTCTTTTGATTTTGGCCATTCTAATGGCTATGTAGTAGCATCTCATTGTTTTTTTAACTTGCATTTTCCCCATGGTTGAAATTGTTGAGCATATATTCACATGCTTATTAGCCATTTGTATGTTTTCTTTGGTAAATGTCTATTCACATCATTTGCCTGTTTGACTTATTGAATGGTATGAGATACATATTCATATACATACATATATATATATGTATGTATTTTCTAGGTACAAGTCATTTATCTGAAATAGGATTTGCAGTTTTTTCCAGTATTGATTGTTTTTTTCATTTTCTTAATGGTGTCTTTTGAAGCACAGATTTGAATTTTGATCATGCCTGCTTTCTTAACTTTTTCTTTTGTGGATTGTGCTTTTGGTGTCCTATCTAAAAAATCTTGACAACCCAAGGTCACAGAGATTTTATCCTATATTTCCTTTCACAAGCTTTATAGTTCGGGCTCTTAAATCTAGGTTTATTATTCATTTCAGTTAATTTTTGCATATGGTGTGACAAAAGGGTCTAAATTCATTTTTCTGCTTCTGCGTATGGATATTCAGTTTTCCCAGTGGCGTTTGTTGAAAAAATCAGCATTTCCTTTACCAAATTGCATTGACACCTTGTCAAAAATTAATTTGCCATGAATGTGTAAGGTTCTTTTTTCTAGATGCTCAATTCTGTTTCAGTTAATTATTGAATTGTAATTATGTTTGTCTTACAAATGGCTAACAAACACATGAAAAAATGCTCAGCATCACTCATCATCAGGGAAATACAAATCAAAACCACAATGAGATAATACCTCACACCCATCAGAATGGCTAAAATTAACAACTCAGGAAACAGATGTTGGTGAGGATGAGGGGAAAGGGGAACTCTCTTACACTGTTGGTGGGAATGCAAGCTGGTACAGCCACTCTGGAAAACAGTACGGAGGTTCCTCAAAAAGTTAAAAATAGAGCTATCATGCAATCCAGTAATTGCACTACTAGGTATTTATCCAAAAGATTAAAAAAAAGTGATCCAAAGGGGCACATGCACCCCAGTGTTTATAGCAGCAGTGTCCACAATAACCAAAATATGGAAAGAACCCAGTTGTCCATCCACTGATGAATGGATAAAGAAGATGGAATGTATATATACAATGGAATATGACTCAGCCATCAAAAAGAATGAATTCTTGCCATTTGCAATGATGTGGATGGAACTAGAGGGTATTATGCTAAGAGAAATATGTCAATCAGAGAAAAACAAATACCACATGATTTCACTTATATGTGGAATTTAAGAAACAAAACAGATGAACACAGGGGAAGGGAAGGAAAAATAAGATAAAGACAGAGAGGGAGGCAAACCATAAGAGACTCTTTTTTTTTTTTTTTTTAAGATTTACCTATTTATTTGAGAGAGCGAGAATGAGAGAGAGTACATGAGAGGGGGGAGGGTCAGAGGGAGAAACGGGCTCCTCGCTGAGCAGGGAGCCTGATGCGGGACTCGATCCCGGGACTCCAGGATCATGACCCGAGCTGAAGGCAGTTGCTTAACCAACTGAGCCACCCAGGCGCCCGAGACTCTTAACTATAGGGAACAAACTGAGGGTTGCTGGAGGGGAGGTAGGTGGGGGGATGGGGTAATTGGGTGATGGGCGTTGAGGAGGGCACTTGATATAATGAGCACTGGGTATTACATGCAACTGATGAATCACTAAATTCTGCCCCTGAAACTAATACTGCACTATATGTGAACTAACTGGAATTTAAATAAAATCTTGGAAGAGTTGTTTCTCAAAAAAAAAAAAAAAAAAAGTCTTTATGCCAGTACCACATCATTTTGATTACTCTAGTTGTATACTGTTGAAATAAGGTACTGTAGTCTTCCAAATTTGTTCTTTTTAACAATTGCTTTGGCTTTTCTAGGTCCATTTTATTTACATATAAATATTATGATCAGCTTGCCCATTTCTTTTTTTTTAAGATGTTATTTATTTGAGAAAGATCGTGCATGAGTGGGGTGAGGGACAGAGGGAGAAGCAGGCTCTCCACTGTGCAGGGAGCCCGATGCAAGGCTCGATCCTGGGACTCTGGGATCATGACCTGAGCCAAAGGCAGAAGCTTAACTGACTGAACCACCCACGTGCCCCCAGCTTGTCCATTTTTTAAAAAAATGCCTTGGATTTTAATAATGTTTGTACTAGATCTATAGATCAATTTTTGGACAATTGCCATCTTGATATTACTGGATATCATCATGGAATATTTCTCTTCCTATTTAAATCTTTACTTCCAATAATGTTCGTAGTTTTTAGTGTACAAGTCTGGAACTTCTTTTGTTAATTTTGTTCTTATTCTTTTTAAGCTATTTTGAATGAGGTTATTTTTCTAATATCAGTTTCAGATTGTTCATTATTAGAATACAGGATATAGAAATACACTAGCGCTCTTATCCACAGGGAATATGTCCCAAGACCAGCAGTGGATGCCTAAAACTGCAGATGGTACTGAACTTTATATATACTGTTTTATCCTATATATACATACCCATTATAGAGTTTAATTTATAATATAGGCACAGTAAGAGATTAACTTGTTATTGTTTAATAAAATAGAACAATTAGAACAATATACTATAATAAAAACTTATGTGAATGTAGTCTCTCTCTCAAAATATCTTACTGTACTATACTCACCCTTCTTTTTGTGATGATGTGAGATGATATGATGAGATGAGGTGATGTGGTTGACGTAGGCATTTTGACGAAGTGTTAGTTAGACTACTATTGACCTTTGGACAATATGTCAGGAGGATCATCTGCTTCCAGATTGTGGTTGCCTGTGGTTAACTGAAACCACAGAAAGCAAAACCATGGGAAAGGGGGATTGCTGTACATTGAACACCCACACTGTGCCTAGAACTCTGCTTGGTGCTGGGATATGATGACATAGGACATGAAGGTCAGAAAGTGGCAGTACTTTGGGATGGGCTTTTTAGGGAGCCCCTAGCCCAGACTAATCCCTTTGGTGACTGCAAGGCTGCTGGTCTTCTTCAGTCACCATGGTTGCAAAGCTGCTGGGTTTTAAGGCTACTGTAGATCTGGAGAGCAAAGGATGGGAGTAAGTTGAGTTAAAATGCCCTGAGCCAACATATTCATAAATAGTAAATGCTGCTTAAATTATTATAAATCTTTGGTGAATTTCCAGAGTTCTTAAAAAGTTGATTTTGTTTTTTGACAATATCATTTTTCCTTTTTAACGTAGATCCTTATTCCACCATTCTGAAAGTCCTGCACAGACAGTTCCTGTTAAATATCTGGCTTATCTTTCAGTGTGCAGCATAGCTCAATCAGAATTGCAACCTCAGGCTAGGATAGGTGGGCTTTTCCCATTATTCACTGGGCATGGGTTTTCCACCCTGTGGTCCAAATCAAGTCAGCCCCTTCCTGGCAGCCATGCTACTAGTTTATTGAGTTGGGCTAGGGATGGTGGTAGCTCTAAGCAAGAATCTAACAGACTCCCACTCAATTTATTGTATGTCTTCGGTTGATTTCCAGAGACCTAAAATGATTGTTTTTTTTGACAGTTTTATCACTTACAGTGTTGCATTTTAGAGAAAGGATTTAGTGACCTCTTCCTTCATTGCCTGAAGTCATGCCTATGATTTAAAATGTCTGGAATATATAGGGCATTTAAAAATAGCACTGTGGAGGATATGTGAGTGCTTAGTGGAAGAAAAAGTTTATAATGAACATGGGTGTGGCATTCTTGATTACATACATTGTGATCATTTAATAAGGTGAACTCAAAGTGAATTTACTGCCCTAGGTTGATGGGATCCTGCATGATGTTTATTCTACTTTTGTAATATACCTCTTGTTTAGAGAAATAAAGAAAAAATATTTTTGTGCTTATTTTTCTCCATGATAATCTATAAAGGTAGGACAAGTAGTGGAAGTTATATAAGAGAGACTTAAATGCTATGAAAATTAGGCTTGGTTAACTTGCTCACACATTAATACTGGAATATTCAAGTCTGCTAGACTTCAAGCTTCTATAGAATTTACAGAAGAAAATACAGTTTATAATCCAACTTAACAATGCCTTTTAGATAATGTAATTAATACTAAGGTTTTAGTAATTTGTTAGTTGGTCATTGAAGACTACCATGAGCTTCAAAATTCTGAGTTACTACACAAATTAATCACCTAACACATGCAGTATTATTATTTTTTGAAGAAGATTTTATTTATTTGACAGAGAGAGAGACAGCGAGAGAGGGAACACAAGCAGGGGGAGTGGGAGAGGGAGAAGCAGGCCTCCCACCGAGCAGGGAGCCCGGTGCGGGGCTCAATCCCAGGACCCTGGGATCATGACCTGAGCTGAAGGCAGACGCTTAACAACTGAGCCACCCAGGTGCTCCGCAGTATTATTTTTAAATTGCTAAGATGAGTGGTCATTCTTCAATGCAGTATTCCATTTTTGACAGAGATAACAAAGATAATTTCTCAAAAAGGCAAAATTATTTTATTTTCAATGTTAAAATGTAGGCTGTATACTAGCAAGCTGAATCCATCAAGTTGTAAAAGCGTTTTACGCAGTAGCCAGGAATGCAAGATTAGTTTAACATCTGGAAATCAATTAATGCAATATCTCATATTAATAGAATATGAAAAAAACACAATCTGGATTGACACAGAAAAAGCATTTAACAAAATCTACCCTTTCTTGATCAAAGCACTCCAACTAGGAATAGAAGGGAACTTTCTCAGTCTGATAAAGAATGTCTATGAAAATCATGCAGCTAACATCATACATAATGGTGAAACATTGAATGTTTTCCCCCCAAGATCAGGATATCTACTCTCACCATCTCCATTCGATATTGTGCTGGAAGTTCTAGTCAGGATGAGTAGGCAAAAATAAATAAACATATATCGAGATAGGAAAGGAAGAACTATAACTACCTCCATTTGCAGGTGACATTGTCTTGTATATAGAAAATACTAAGAATCTACTAAAAAGGTATTAGAACACATGGATGGAACTAGAGGGTATTATGCTAAGCAAAATAAGTCAATCAGAGAAAGATAATTATATGATCTCACTGATATGAGGAATTTGAGAAACAAGACAGAGGATCATAGAGAAATGGAGGGAAAAATGAAACAAGATGAAACCAGAGAGGGAGACAAACCATAAGAGACTCTTAATCTCAGGAAACAAACTGAGGTTTGCTGGAGTGGTGGGGGGTGGGAGGGATAGGGTGGCTGGGTGATGGACATTGGGGAGGCTATGTGCTATGGTGAGCACTGTGAATTGTATAAGACTGATGAATCACAGACCTGTACCCCTGAAACAATACATTATATGTTAATAAAAAAGAAACAGGCAAAAGATGGAAAAAAAAGGTATTAGAATAAGTGAGTTTAGCAAGTTTACAGGATATAGGGGCGCCTGGGTGGCTCAGATGGTTAAGCAAGTTTACAGGATACAAACAAGATAAATATACAGAATCAAGATATTTTTATGTAGTAGCAATGAGAAGTTTGAAAATGAAGTTGAGAAAACAATTTCTCTTATAATAACATCAAAAAGAATAAAATACTTAGGAAAATACTTAACAAAAGAAGTACACAACTTGAATCTTAAAACTACAAGCCATTGATGAAAGAAAATACACAAATGGAAATACATCCCATGTTCATGGATCAGAAAACTTAATACTGTTAAGATCCCAAATCTACAGATTCAGTGCAATCCCTATTGAAATTTGCAGAAATTGACAAGCTAATCATGAATTTCATATGGAAATGCAAGGGATGGGGCACCTGGGTGGCTCAGTCAGTTAAGCATCTGCCTTTAACTCAGGTCATGATCCCAGGGTCCTGGGATGAGCCCTGCATTGGGCTTCCTGCTCAGTGGGGAGTCTGCTTCTCCCTCTCCCTCTACTCCCCCCCACCCCTCTGCCCCAGTTGTGTTCTCTCATGCTCTAATCTCTCTCAAATAAATAAATAAATAAAAACCTTAAAAAAAAACAAAAGGAAATGCAAGGGACATGAAATTGACAAAACAATCTTGAAAAGAAGTAAGTCAATGGACTAACTCTTAATTTCAAAACTTACTATAAAACTACAGTAATCAAGACAGTGATACTGGCATAAGGGTAGATGCAGAAGTGGATGGAACAGAATTTAGAAATGGACCATTATATTTACAGTCAACTGATTTTTTGCAAGGGTGCGAAGACAGTTCAACGGGGGAAAGAATAGACTTTTCAACAAATGGTTTTGGAACAACTGGATATCCACCTGAGAAATGGTGGATTGATGCTGGACCCTCTTTCTCACACCATATATGAAAATTACCTCAAAATGGATCATAGACTCTAATGTAAGAGCTAAAACTATAAAACTCTTCAAAAAATAGAGTAAGTCTTTGTGACCATGGGTTAGGGAAAGCCTTCATAGGTATTACAGAAGCACAAGGGACAAAATTGAAAATAGATAAATTGAACTTTATTAAATTGAAACGTGCCACAAATAAAACCACCAAGAAAGGGAAAAGATAACTTACATAATGGGAGAAAATATTTGCAAATCTTATGTCTGATAAGGCGATAGTACTCAGGATACATAAAGAGTTCTTACAAGTCAACAGTTAAAAAAACAATCATTTAAAAATGGCAAAGAACATGAATATACATATAAATGGTCAACAAACACATGAAAAGATGTTCATCATTAGTTATTAGGGAAACAGAATCAAAACTACAATGAGGTAATGCTTCACTTCCACCAAGATGTCTATAACCAATAAGACAGACAATAATAAATATTGATAAAGATGTGGAGAAACTGGAACCCGCTAGTAGGAATGTATAGTGGTGCAACTGCTTTGTAAAAGAGTTTAGCAATTGCCATATGATCCAGCAGTTACACTTCTAGGTATATACCCAAGAGAAATGAAAACATACATCCACACAAAAACTTGAATGATCTTAGTAGCATATTCGTAAAAGCTAAAAAGTAGAAATGACCCAAATGTTGATCATCCACTGAATGGATAAATAAAATGTGCTGTGTCTATATAATGGAATATTATTTGGTAGTAAAAAGGAAGGGAGCACTGGTATTGGCAACACCATGGATGAAACTTGAAAACATTATGCTGAGTGAAAGACCACATATTGTGTGACCTCATTTATATGAAATGGAATAGGTACAGAAAATAGATTTGTAGATTAGGATGGTGGGCTTGGGGAGAATGGGGAGTGACTGTTAATGGGTACAGGGTTTCTTTTTAGGGTGATGAAAATCTTCTAAAATTGTGGTAATCATTGTAAAAATTTTTTAAATGTAAAAGCCACTGAAATGTACTCTTAAAATAAGTGTATTATGGGGCGCCTGGGTGGCTCAGTCGTTAAGCGTCTGCCTTCGGCTCAGGTCATGATCCCAGGGTCCTGGGATCGAGTCCCACGTCGGGCTCCCTGCTCGGCGGGAAGCCTGCTTCTCCCTCTCCCACTCCCCCTGCTTGTGTTCCTGCTCTCACTGTCTCTCTCTCTCTGTCAAATAAATAAATAAAATCTTAAAAAAAAAAATAAGTGTATTATGTTATATGAATAATATCTCAATAAAGCTATTAAAAACAGCTGTATTTCTCATGGGTGTTTTGTAGGGATAATTTATCCTTGAATTTATTAAAACTCATGTCTTCCCCTATTGTCTTATTATCTTTTCATGAATTATCAGGTTTTCACTGGTCTAGTATGGGAGATTTTATTTAGTGCAAGGCAGTGCATCATCTTCTAGAACTTTTCCGTATTGCATATTTCCTGAGGCGTTTTGAGAAACATACACAATGTTTACTTATTATCAGCTTATTATTTTAACATACTTACTACCATCAGCATTTCTAACTAGTTCCTGGGCATTATGCAAAACCCCTTGAAATACATTTCATCATTTATTCATTTTGAAAACTCTATGAAGAAGGTGGTATATCTCCATTTTTCAGATAAGGAACTTGAATCTTGGATATGAAGCAGTTGTAGGTTACAACTGACAGAGTGATGCTAAAACTAGCACTTGGTTTTGGTTGATGTCAGTGATTATTTTGTACTGTTCCTTGAGCTACATTGTGC
This sequence comes from Mirounga angustirostris, assembly GCF_029215605.1. Taxonomy (NCBI): domain Eukaryota; kingdom Metazoa; phylum Chordata; class Mammalia; order Carnivora; family Phocidae; genus Mirounga; species Mirounga angustirostris. Next base: position 101,952,654 of record NW_026991711.1, on the reverse strand, counting down.
CTTAAGTGATAGGATTGGGTGTATTTTCTGTGCTGTTTTTAAAATATTTTTCCTGGGACACTCTTCAATATTTTTTTATTTTTTAGCTTGTTTACCAGATGTGCCAGTGTTTGTGGGCAAACTTCTGGGTTCATTTATGAACTTACCATTATGGCTATTGTTTGGATTACTTTTCTCCAAGTGCCTGTTGTTTACACCTGTTTCCTCCAACATGATACTGTGCTCTTGGAGTCAGATGAGATGTCTGCTGCAGGTGGGTCCGCCTCTCTCTGTCTGGAAAGTCTTGGTGTAAACTGGAAGTGTGAAGAGTCCACTGTGCCAGGTCTCCTTAAGATTACAAAAAAAAAAAAAAAAAATGTGTTAAATGGGTTGAGTCCAGCATTATTTTCAGGAAAATAATGCAATGTATATTATTTTTGTTCTGTTTTTAATCTTTGGCTTTTCACTCTCTGAAATGCCCTTTCTTTTTATTGTCCCTACTCCACCCCCTATAAACACCTCTCAATCTTTCAAGACTTAGTCAATTGTCTATACCTCTGTGGAATCATACTTAGCAATCCCTGCTCTCCTAGTTAAGTACAATGCATTTATCTCTCTGGCTTCACTGTACTCCATAAAAATAGCTGTCACAGTGCCTTTAACCCTTCATTGTACTTTTTTGTTTGTTTAGATACTTGCCTCTTCTCTCTGGCCTGTCAGTCCCTATGGGTAGGGAGTATATTTCTCTTTGTTATTAATTTTTGCATTGCTAGCACTGTGCCAGGGGAACTACTAGATTTTCAATAAATGTTGAGTGGGTGTGTGGGAAAATTAGGTGAGGCCCAAGGATGGGTCAGTGATCCTGAATCTTGCCATTCTGGGATAGCCTGGATTCTGTCGGGTGGACATCATAGGTTGGTTGGTTTGTTTTTTTTAATGGAGGTAAATACTGACTTTTGGCCAGAGGTATATATTTGGGGTAACAGCCCTTTAAATTTTATTGTTGTTTGATTTTTCAAAATGCTTGTGTAAAAAGCATTTGATTATTTACATCTAATTTGTCAGCTCTGTGCACGCATCCTGTTATATGAACGCTGTTAACCAGCCTGTTTCAAAAGACCGTTTGAGAGTAGAAATTACAGTCTTGGTAAAGAATCTCTTTGAATTTAAGGATTCTTCATAATCTTTACATTCCTCCCACAGATCCCCTAAGGCTATGGTTCTCAACCATAGCTGTTCATTATATTTAGCAGGGGAGCTTAAAAAAATATTCCTGGGCCCCTCCCCCAGACAAACTGCATCAGAATTTTGGGGGGAGACCCAGGGTTGAGTCTCGTTTGTAACACTCCCCAGGTGACTGGTGGGCATTCAGGGTTGCAACTCAAATCTTGCATGCATCCTGGAGGTCTTTTAAATGTGATGCTGTCAACATATGTGTGAACTTTTGGATGCAAATACCCTCTTTGGGCAGAAAAAGCAGATGTTCTCAAAATGTGGTTCTCAGATCAGGAGCATTAGTATCACCTGGGAATTCATTTGAAATGTATGTTCTTGGGCTTCCACCCCACCATTCTGGGGTGGATCAGAAACTCTGGTAGGGCCCAGCATTCTGTTTTCATAAGCCCTGTGGGTGACTGATGGTCCCTGAGGAAGAAGGGGAGAATTTTTAGCCCAAGGAGTATTAAGAGTTACAGTTGTCACTAGGTGTTGTATGTAAGTGATGAATCATTGAATCCTATTCCTGAAACCAAGATGGCATTGCATGTTAACTACTAGAATTTAAAAATTTCAAAAAGTTTCAACTGTCATCTGCCAGGTAGGACCTAGCATGTGCTGAGATCATGGACATGTGCGTGCATGGTGGTCCCACTGACCTGGAATCCTGAGGAGCATTGTGTGGCTTTCTTTTGTCAGGGTAGGGATAGCAATTCTAGTGGTTTCCAGAAGATATCAAAGTAGTCACCTCACCTTACCCTGGGCAGAGGGCCAGAAACCCCCCCCTTTTTTTTTTAAGATTTTATTTATTTGAGAGAATGAGAGAGAGCACATGAGAGGGGGGAGGGTCAGAGGGAGAAGCAGACTCCCTGCCAAGCAGGGAGCCCGATGTGGGACTTGATCCCGGGACTCCAGGATCATGAACTGAGCCGAAGGCAGTCGCTTAACCAACTGAGCCACCCAGGCACCCCAGAAAACCCCTTCTTTTATGGGCTTCTTTAACTAGGGCATTCAGGAGTTCATAGGTTACATTCACTTACCATCTTAGATGACTTCACTAAAATCTTTCATGCTCTTCAGTTCACATGTGGCCTTTAGGGCCAGATCTACAATATTGTAGTAAAATGAAATTCCATCATCTTTTAAAATAACATTTAGAGACTTTGAACTTGAACTAATTTAAGAGAGAGTCTAGTAACCAAAAGGAAAAGGTCTTGTTAAAAGGTAAAATCTGGGGTGCCTGGGTGGCTCAGTCAGTTAAGCATCTGCCTTCAGCTCAGGTCATGATCCTGGGGTCCTGGGATCGAGCCCCACATTGGGCTCCCTGCTCAGTGGGGAGCCTGCTTCTTCTCCCTCTCCTCCCCGCCCAACACTTGTGCTGTCTCTCTCTCTCAAATAAATAAATAAATAAAATCTTTAAAAAATAAATAAAAGGTAAAATCTGCCCATGCTTCTTTTTAATTTAATTTTGTTATGTTAATCACCATACATTACACCATTAGTTTTTGATGTAATGTTCCATGATTCATTGTTTGCATATAACACCCAGTGCTCCATTCAGAACGTGCCCACTTTAATACCCATCACCAGGCTAACCCATTCCCCCACCCCCTCCCCTCTAGAACCCTCAGCTTGTTTCTCAGAGTCCATAGTCTCTCATGGATTATCTCCCCCTCCGATTTCTCCCCCTTCAGTTTTCCCTTCCTACTATCTTCTTTTTCTTTTTCTTTTTCTTTTTTAACATATAATGTCTTATTTGTTTCAGAGGTACAGGTCTGTGATTCATCAGTCTTACACAATCCACAGCGGTCACCATAGCATATACCCTCCCCAATGTCTATCACCCAGCCACCCCATCCTTCCCACCCCCCACCACTCCAGCAACCCTCAGTTAGTTTCCTGAGATTAAGAATTCCTCATATCAGTGAGATCATATGATACATGTCTTTCTCTGATTGACTTATTTCGCTTAGCATAATATCCTCCAGTTCCATCCATGTTGTGGCAAATGGCAAGATTTCATTTTTTTGATGGCTGCATAATATTCCAGTGTGTGTGTGTGTGTGTGTGTATACCACATCTTCTTTATCCATTCATCTGTTGATGGACATCTTGGTTCTTTCCATAGTTTGGCTATTGTGGACATTGCTGCTATAAACACTGGAGTACATGTACCCCCTTCGGATCACTACATTTGTATCTTTGGGGTAAATACCCAGTAGTGCAATTGCTGGATTGTACAGTAGCTCTATTTTCAACTTTTTGAAGAACCTCCATACTGTTTTCCAGAGTAAATCTACCCATGCTTCTTGAGGGAGATGTTCTGGGTGATCCCTTCCAGCAGGAAGAGATAAGGGGGCAATGATTTATTGTTGGATATCGGACTGAAAAAAGAAACTTGAGTTAAGAGTGCCTCTGAGTTTGTAATTCAGGGGGCCAGAAGGGTATTGGTATTGCTGATCCAAGATGACTGTAGATGGGACAGCCTGTTCTGGAGGAAAGATAAATCTATATTGGAATACAGTTTTAAGTTTATAGTGCCCATGCACCATCTATTAGGGTCCTCCATAGAAACAGAACCAATAGGATATACACATGTCTACATATGTATGTATATATACACACACAAGATTTATTTTCAGGAACTGGTTCTGATGGTTATGAAGACTGGGACATTCCACAATCTGCTGTCTGCAAGCTTGAGGCCCAGGAAGCTGGTGATACAGTTTGGTCTGAGTCTGAAGCCCTGAGAACCAGAGGAGTCAATGATTTAAGTCTTAGTCTAAGAGCAGGAGAAGACCAATGTCCCATTTCTTTCTGTAGTCAGACAGAGATACAAATTCTCCCTTTCTCTGCCTTTTTGTTCTATTCAAGCCCTCAGTGCATTGGGTGATGCCCACCCACATTGGGGATAGTAATCTGCTTTACTCAGTCTACTGATTCAAATTGCTAATTTCATCTGGAAATGCCTTACAGACACACCTAGAAATACTGTTAGTCAAATATGTGGTCACTCTATGACCTAATAAAGGTGATACATAGAATTAACTGTCACAGCCTGTCAGACAGATGTGTCCAGTAGGGATTATAGCTCAGGATATGGGTGAGGACTACAGATACAGGTGGGAAACTCTTGACTGTACAAGAACAGTTAAAACTTTGAGAGCAAATGGTATCCCCAGGGAGAAGGTATGTTATGTGAGGTGGAACACCCCGTCCCAGGGATAGGCAGGAGAAGAACTGGAATAGCCAGTGAGACCAACAGAAAACCAGGAAGGACTGGGTTCTAGAAGCCTAGGGAAAACAGAGTTTCAAGCAGGAAAAGATGAAATAACCTAAACATTGAATAAGATAAAGGTTTAATTAGTGTCCTTTATCCGTGGAAATAAGGAGGTCTTCATTCATGCTTTTCAAGCCTGTTTCAAAAGAGGCATGACCCCTCAGTGATGTTGGTCCTTTCCACTTTAGGTGTCTGCTCTGTAGAGATGTCTGTTGCATTAGTCAGGGCAATTAAAGCTAGCTGCTTTAACAACAACCTTGGAAATCTCAGGGGCTTTACACAATTAACTCATAGTTCCTCACTCATACCATATCCTATGTAGGCAGCCCTTCTTGGCAGCAGTCCTCCACACAGTGACTTGGGAATGTGAGAGCCTTTTATCTTAGGATGCTGCCATCTTAAAAATGAGCTCACTGCAGTTGCTGTGGAGGGGACAGAAAAGCATGGACCAGCATGCAGGGGGTTTATGGCCAGGTCTGGAAGTGGTATAAATAACTTCCACTCGTACCCTGTTGACCAGAACTGTGTCACATGATCTCAACCTAATTGCACAGGAGAGCCAAGACTAGGAAATGGAATTGGTGAGCATTTAACTCTTTTCTGCCAAACTATCCAGGGCATACCTATAGCCACCCCCCCCACCCCCCTTTCTGGTTACAGGGTCTACATGTCTAATTTCTTAGTGGATATTTCAGACTCCACTCACTCAAATTAGATCTTAACTACTCCCTAGCTCCATCTAAAGTAGAGATTGCTTTTAGCTTCTGGTAACAGATTTTAATTGTGTCCTTTAGGAACAAGTTAGGAAGTCGGCAAAGAGGTGCATTTCTATCTCCAAGCCTTTGCTCAAGCTGTCCCCTCTTTCTAGAATGCTTTTCCCCTGGGTGTTTATCTCACTGCACTGATGTCTTTGCTGAAACCTCACCTTCTTATGAAGATGGCTTTGTCCCCTCCATTCAACACCCAACCCCACTAAGAGTTGCTGATCCTCCTTCCTTTGCCCTACGCTTTTCTTCATATCTTTTACTACTTTGGGGCATATAATGTACTTAGTCATTGTGCTTATTTATCAGCTGTTGTCCCAGGAGAATATGAGCCCCAGGGCAGGGATCATTGTTTTATTTCCTGATCAGTCGATCAAGTATCTTGAACAGTGTCTGGCATAGTCACTCTATAGTATTTGTTGAGTGAATTGAATTTGAAGCACTTAGACCAGGAAATCCTGAAGCCAGTTGAGAAGGTAGGAGGATAGGAAGGATATGGTTGGCGGTCAAGTCAGCAGAGTTGTCTTTGCAGTTAGTTGCCTTGGCATGCTCATCATTGAGTTACTACGACACCGTGGGGTTGTTTTCTGCCTCACTGGCCGCCTGCTTCCAGGGCTCCAGTCTGGGCCTGTTGCACGTGCAGCCAGGAGGGTATCCCTGCGGTGCTACTCGGGGCCTGTGACCGTGTGTTGTAGGAACACAGCTCTTGTATGAGGTCTGATTTGAGAGGGGGGAGGGCTGGTTTCCATGTTCCCATGGAATAGGTTTTTCATCCTGTAGTCTCCACAGGCATTATCTAGGGTCTATGATGCTTTCTTACTGTGACTGTGAAAAGTATTTTAATTTCTCTTAAAATCAGTAGAAAATGTTTTAATATACAATATTAGAACACTCATCTATAAAGTTGTAAAATACAGTGCGTAATTAATTTTTAATTGCTGGACAAAGGGGCAAAATTGCCCACAGCCCACAAAAGTCCTAATGCAGCCCTGGTTATGACTTGCCTGGGGTGAGAATATGGTGGACTTAGGTCTAAAATTGTCTTCACGTTCTTGGGGCAAATGTAGTCCCTTTCATGGACGAGAGAAATGGGGCCTTGAGAGGCTGCGCTTGGCTGAAAACCACATGGTTGGTGAGCTGTTAATGTCATATTCAGGTCTTTTGAGCCCATGGCTAATGCTTCTTGGAAAAACCTTCCAAAGAAGTAGTTTAGATGAGTGTAGTTTCTTAGCATATCTCATTTATTTTAATTATTCAGCCGTTGCTTATTGACGCTCTATCCCCTAGTCATTTCTGAAGAGGTCACTGGTGAGTGACTGTGTTCATTGCATTCTTCTGTTGCGTGTAGCACACAATTTACTGTGTGGCTAATAAGCCAAGTCCCAAAGGATTGAGGGACTTATTAGGCAAGTAGATGAGACTCTGAAAGGGGTAAGACCTGCTTTACAGATTTTTGTGTTTAAAGGGAAGATGTATTTGGAGGCTTCTGGCACTTAGTAGGCCCTCATGCATTATTTATTCTCTTTCTTTCCTTCCACTACCTAGCACTTTGAGTCCTCTGTATACATTATATATTTTTTGCCATTATTTGCTTATTACTCTTTTGGATCAGGGACAAGTGAAGAATTACACCACTTAACAATGAAGTCACATAAAAACCACATTCATCTTCATTACCTGTGAGGGACCTTTCCAATTGCTTGGATGATTTTGCTTCTCTAGATCTCCTTTCACCTAGCGAATATTATAGTTGCCCATCATTCTCGTTCATTCAGTTATGCTGTCATTCATTCAGCAAATATCAATTGATTGCCTTTTATGTGGCTGGTGTTTTTCTAGGGTATATAGAAGCTAACAAAGCAGGCGAAACTTGCTGTCAAGGGGCTTGGTTTCCAGTTGGGGCAAAACTAGACTCGTTAGGCAGCATTTTCTGTTTTGACGTACTTGATAGCTCTGGACGGGGGTGGGGGTGTGTATGTGTCAACATACTTCCACGCAGTGGAAGCCTGTACCAGATGTGATGAGGAGTAGGTGTTTGGTTTAGAAATAAAGTAGGGTAAGCCTGGGAACATAGGTAGCTTTAATGTTCTATTTTTACTTTATATATATAAAGTTTTCATGTCTACACCTAAAACATGTAGACCCTTTCTTTGAATACGGATTCAGTGCTAGGAGTTCTGAATTCAACTGATTGGAAACCGTATCTAGAATGTGCTGCTTCTGATTTCCATTTGCTTGCAGTTTAAGCAGAGTGAGCCCATACATACTTGTCGGGTCATCTGAGCCCAGAATTATACATTTTTGGTGATTTTTTTTTCTCCCAATCTTTTACAATTATTTTGCCACACCTGGTGTGACGTCAACTGTTTCTCAACAAAATAGTTTCAGTGAGTCTCTTTATTTTAATTTTTTTAAGATTTTATTCATTTGACAGAGACACAACGAGAGAGGGAACACAAGCAGGGGGAGTGGGAGAGGGAGAAGCAGGCTTCCCGCTGAGCAGGGAGCCCGATGCGGGGCTCGATCCCAGGACCCTGGGATCATGACCTGAGCCGAAGGCAGATGCTTAACGACTGAGCCACCTAGGCGCCCTGCAGTGAGTCTTTTTAAAGCATTTAGTCTAATTTCTAAAAACTATTTCTTTTTGCCTTCAAGAGTATCAATTTACCTCATATTGGGCAGCAAGGGGTAGTAGTTAAAAGCATGGGCTGTGGAGCCAGACTATCTGAGCTTTGCTACTTGTAACTTAAACCCAGGCCGTGGCCTCAATTTTTTTTATTGGTCAAATAGGCCCAATGATCAGACATACCTCATAGGATTGCTGTGAGATTTATAACCATCAGTACAAATAAAGTCTTTAGAACAATGGAACATAGTACGTGTTAGCTATCATTATTACTGTAAATACTGAAGATTAAGTAATTGTACTGACAAATCCAAACGGCGGAAGCAGGTTTGAGAACTGACAACGCCGTTTCTCGGCTAAAAACTCGTGAAGCAGAACTGAGCCAGCATCCAGAGAGGGCAGCCACTATGGAGGGACTAATGTTCCCTCCTCTGGCAAGGGCACAAGGGGAGGTCAGTTCAAAGAGGTTATGCTCTGTATGTAATCGATCATCCACTTGTACATACTATAATTCAGAGCACGCATCAAGCTGCCTGGAAATACATTTTCCGTCTTTTGTTGTTGTTCAGTGAAACTCATGACCTTGCTGCTTGGCCAAAACTTCTCCTTGTCATTCTGCCGAGAGAGAGTAAGTTCAGGAGACCGCGCACAAGCAAGCGACCTTGACTCCATGCTCCATGTTGCCCCGTGGAGTTCGATATTCTGCGGATTCCGTGGGATTCAGAGGATTTGCCGGCATGCTTTCTTCTGAAATTGGCACACGTGCGTGCCCGATGAAATGGTATTTACTTGCTGATCACCTGAACTAGTAGATGGAAACGAATCTAAACTAACCAACTCTGCAAGCAGGATTTCTGCCAGTGGGTGCGCCTCTTGGATTTACAGTTCCGCTGCATCCCAGGCTCTCAGGGAACAGGAGAGTAACTTTTTGTGTCGCATATGTCTCTGTTTTTATCCTGCCGTGTGTGTGAGAGGGCACTGTGGCAGGCAGCATATAAATAGCAAGGTTCCATTTTTATTTTTAGTGGTGATGACTTTTTTTTTTTTTGAAATGGGATTTCTTATTTAATAAGTTATGGGATGTAATTACCACTTCTGCAGAAGTCAGGCAGCATCACACACATTAAAAATCTCAGTAACGTGGAAGTCCACATATAATGGATAAAAAGAAACCTGGTGAGGAGATAGACAAGCTTGGGGCGCCTGGGTGGCTCATTCGGGTGGTTAAACATCTGACTCTGGATCTTGGCTCAGGTCATGATCGCAGGGTTATGAGATCAAACCCCACACTGGGCATGGAGCCTGCTTAAGATTCTCCCTCTCCCTTTCCTTTTACCGCTTACCTCCCCGCTAAAGAAATGAAACAGACAAGCCTGAGGCTGCCTTAATGTCCAGGATTTCCCCCTTTTGCTCCCTCTTTTCCTCTCTCCCTCCCTACCCTTCTCCTTCCTTCATTTCTTGCAAATTGGAATGATACAGATTAAAAGCATGTCTGGAGTGAGCTAGGTGGCACCTATTTTTGGCTCCTGGGTGGCGTGGGGGAAGTTCTGCCATCTCGGCTCTCCCATTGTTCAAAGGTTGCACTTCTAACTGGATTTTTTTTTCTTTTCCTCTTTATTTAAGATGTTACCCCCGAACTTTACATTCTCCACCTAGAGAACCCGAACACTTCATGAAACGACCCTCCTGTTTGTCTCCAGTGCTGATTTCCACATTTCTCCTGGCAGGAATGTAGGGGAAACAGGAATGCAGCTCCAGAAAGACTGCATGGCAGTTGAGTGGCCTTCGTAGGGGTTAATCACTACAAGGCAGCCAGCGTTTTCCTGAGTTAAACCTCTCATGTGCAAAAAAAAAAAAAAAAAAAAAAAAAAATCCTAGAGTCAGAGTCATCTTCAATTTTTTATGAATCAAGCTTTTAGTCACTAGAAACTATTAACCCTGCTGTAGCACACATTCTGAACTGCCTGGACCCAGACTGATTGATTTGGAGAAGCAATAGCCGTTGGTTCTGGGCTCCGCTCACCTTCCGCCCTTCCCCTCATTTTCCTGCCCCCTCTATCCTGTGCAGACTCCATTCTCACCACCTGAGTTCCACAAAGACAAGGATTTTCAACAGAGCAGGTTCTTAGGATATCTCTTTCAAATAGAATAGCACCAGGGCTCGTGCCTTCTGAAGAGCCTGGTGGTGAGCAGTCCTGGATACTGGGAGATGTTCATGGTGGCGGGGCGGGGGGCTGGGGAACCTGTCAGCTCGCGCTGCTCTTTTCCACAGACCCAGGGGAATGGCGTGGTGTTGGTCTGGTTTTCTTATCAGCTGCCGGGCTCTGTGTTACAGAAGGGGGGTTCCTAATGTAATCTGAAATGAATGCTTTTAGAATCACAGGGGAATTTACATGTTTTCTGAGAAGCTGAGAGTGTCTGTCTGTCTCTTCTCCATATGTCTCAATTCTGCCCTCATCTTTAAAGCCAGCCCAAGATCTCATCCATCTTTGATGCTAGGTTCCCGCCAGCTCACATGGATTTCTGTCTTCTCAGAGCTCACAGGAGCTTAATCTCTCCCACACAACCCAGGTATCGATCACTTAGTGTCTTGTTTTCCTAAAAGCTTCATATTTTGTATTCCCAATGAAACAGAAGCTCCTAGAGCCTGAGAATGCTATGTAACTTGGGAAAAAAGCCGAGCAGAGCACTATGAGAATACATGATAATTATGACATTGCTTTTCTCTCATATTTCCAAGGATATAGGAGATATATATGTATGTATATATATATCTGAATGACTGCCTTATATGTGCACATTATGGGCTGTGAAGGCTGCAGAAAAATTTAAAATGGTTGTTGCTCCTAAAAAGCTAAATGGGAGGTAGCAACATATTGTAAATGGTGGCATTTGACCAGTGGTGGGAGTCCCTGAATGTCAGGCTATGGAATTTGAGCTTTGTTTGGCAGAGCTATGAACATTTGTAAATGGAAGTGGTGTGATGCAAATCTGGTTTGGATTTATCTGGAAGTACTGGGCAAGAACTGGGAGAAACCAGACCAGAGGTGTATGGCTAGAAGCAGTCACAGTCGCTCAGATGGCAAGTGACATGATCAGGCTGAGTTGAGGGTCCCCGAGAGCAAGAGACCTGGGTGGGAAGTTCAGGGAGGGGATGCAGTGAGAGCATGAGGTGAGAGGTAGACAAGCTGGTTTGGCCACTGACCAGGTGACCTTGGGCAGGTTACTTAACCTTTCTGTATCTCCACTAGGTCCTTGTCTCAAAATGGGGACCTCAGCCTTAAACCTTATAGGATTGGTTTGGGTATAGGTTGTCAATAACTCTTAGGAAAAAAAAAAAAAAGAATCATGGGGCTTGGACTGAAGGGTAGGAGAAGGCCTGGAAGAGGATGGGAAATTTAAGTCTAAGTGATGAATAAGAGCAAGTCTATCTGCAAATCATAAGGCTGTTGGATTGGTCGTGTGGTTATTCTGTGTCTCTGGTTTCTTGAGGGTTAGGGGTGTGTCTTCATCATATTTGCATTGCCAGTGCTCTGTACACAGTAGGCGCTCAGTGAGGGCTGAGTGCGTCATTTTCCTCTAATTGTTGCCTCCTCTTTGATTTTTGCTTTCTCCTGTCCCCCTTTCAGGGCCTGGGGCCTGTGTATTCTGTCTGTATATCAGAGCTCACCTGAGGCCCTGAGGTCTTGATGTTGCCTCTCAGTTTGGCATCTCATGACCTTGTGCGTGACCTGTTGCGAAACCTCATCATTATGCGCTCTGCTTTTAGCCTTGGTCTCATCCAGTGCATCTTAGAGGTTCCTGGATACTGGAGTAAATGGTTTCAAGCACATCTTGATTTCCTTGTGACATTAAGTGGGCCCCCATTCCCTGCTAAATAAAGCCTGTCCTCCGTCTGCTGTTGAGGACCGTTGATGAACCCGGCACTTGAGTCTAACTGGCTCCACCCTTCATGGGGAATGGAGTCTGCTCTCCAAATTTTTGCCTATCTCTCCCATATTTCACAATTTTTGCTGATTGCCACCCTCCCATACTGGCTCATGTGTCACCTTTTCCATGTAGCCCTTCTTGATTCTGCCATCATCAAATGATAAATCATATGGCCCTTTGTATACTTACGGTAGACAAACTTTATGTTGTGATACATTTGCCTTAATGAGGGAGTTTCTAGGCCTCAGTGTCCATGTCTATATTCTGAGATATACACTTGGGTAGGCTCTACTGCCCCAGTTAGCATATGGCCCTTGCACATAGTAGGCATCTAATGACTGAATGGAGGATTCTCCTTCTGAGAGGACCTGTGGTGTTGCCGTGGCTGATGGCGCATGCTGGTTGAGTGCCCTCTCTCCCTATGCCCTGGGATGGCCTTGTCTTCCCACTCGGATGCAATGCCCCTCCATTTTTATCTGATTTAGGAGCTGTAGATTGGACTCCAAGGTGATAATTGTTTTTTTGTTTGTTTGTTTGGCTTTGCTTATTCGGCCAAATGGTGATGTGACTGGCACAGTTTAGATATGGTGGCAGATGTCTCCCTTGCAGGACCAGAGTTATCTTTTCCACTTCTTTTTTGTTCTCTGACTCTGACTTTTTTGTTTGCTGAAAAAGTCTTTTCTCTTGGAGTTGTCAGAGAATGGTTGGTTAATTCCACTGACAGCTTAACAGCTTTCCAGCCAATGGCCTGACTGGTTGTCCAGGTTCTTCTTAGAGCTCTATGTGTGGTAGGACTTTTAGAAAGACCGCAGTCCTCTTCACTGGTGAATTCTCTTGGTTCCAGAAGTGTTAATCTGGGACCCAAAGGTAAGTGGATTTTGGCTTATGGACACATTACAAATTAAGTACAAATCTACCTAACATTAAAAGCACTCACGTCCAATTTTTTTTTTCCTGGGTTCTGTAACCTTTTATTTCCCTTTGGATGTGGCAATTTACAGAAACTATATAGGACAGGGTGATTTTTTTGTAACAAAACAGAACATGATGAGATACTTTCCTTCTGGAAATAAATATAAATGCTCTGCAGTAATGGATTTGGAGTGTATCCCTTCTTGTTACGTGTTTGAATGCCTCTTCCTTGGTGCCGAGGAAATCTCGGGAGCCTTCCAGGTTTTTGATATCATGTAGCTAATCTAGGTCTGTTAACAAGACAAGGAGTCCAATCAGCCAGAAACCTTGGGGTAGCATTTGAGCCTCTTTGGTTAAGGAACTACTTTCTTATTTAAGGTTTTAGCCTTCCAGAACTAGAACAGTGAGGAGACAGAGTTCCTCCGTGCCCTTGCTGTGTGATTTGCGTATGTGTTCTGGTTTCTTCTGTGGTCTTCCTGGGCCTTTGGCACAGACATCTACACCTGGATGTGTGGGAAGGGTGGCATTGGGGACTGAGAGTTGTGCAGAGCTTCAGGTTTGGTGTACATGGTACTCTTAACCCAGCTGCCTGCATGATGGAGGGTACTTTGGTTCAAGGTCAAGGGTAGATCTTCCGGGGTCCTGTTCTTAGGACTTTAAAGGCCATAGTTTTTCAGGTCTCTGGGACTAGATATTAAATCAAAGGTTGACCCTTCTTAGACCGCAGGCTTCCCATCTTTTTATTTTGCTTAAATCTCATGGGAAAGGAAGTGCCATTCTGTCAACTGTTTCTAGGTGTGGAAAGGATAAAAGGATACTTTTGGATTTTTCTGGTGGATTAAATTACCAAATATAAGTGATTCTTGACTAAAGACGGCTTGCTATATTAACTCCTGCCACTTTATTACATTTCTGGGTTAATTAAAGCCGGCACTGGTACTTACAGCCATCTCCCGATGGGCTTGGAGTTCTGTTGGGGCGGCTCACCGATCCTACTGGTGGAACCAGGCCTGGGCTCCATCTACAGCTGTAATGGGTTGAATTGTGTCTCCCCAGATTCATGTGTTGAAGTCCCAACCCCCAGTACCTCAGAATGTGACCTTATTTGGAAATAGGATCGTGCAGATGTAATTAGTTAAGACGAGGTCACACTGGAGTAGGGTGGGCCCCTATCAAAAGGAGAAATTTGGACATGCACATAGGGAGAAATGCCATGTGAAGATGAAGGCAAAGAACTGAGGTGATAATAACAGAAGCCAAAGAAAGACAAAGATTGCCTACAAACCACCATAAGCTAGGAGAGAGGCATGGAGCCTAGTTCCCCTTCTAGCTCTCAGAAGGAACCATGCCTGCTGACACCTTGATCTTGGACTTTGAGCTGCCAGAATGGTGAGACAGTAAATTTCTGTTGTTTAAGCCACCTCGTCTGTGATGCTTTGTCACAGCAGCCCTAGCCAACTCATAGGAGCTTGGCCGAGATTAAGGGATCCCCAAAGAAAAGGAAGTTGCCCTGGAAACAGCCCTTTCTATAACAAGTATCATCCAAAGACTTTCAGTGGCATTTATGGACCTTGACTCAACTGTAAAACTTGTTACAATTGACAACTCGAATTTTGAACACTGTTTAGAGGTCCTTAGAGCCTTGCTTGCTCTTCATTACAGACTTCATTGAGCTCTTATTTCAAAAAGCCTGTGCACAAAAATCCTCCCTGGGAGGAACATTTAGGATAAGACTTTTATACTAAAATTTTGGCTTTATTTATATTTAATAAATAAAAAGGCAGCTCTTCCTTTCTTTTCATGGTTACTTTTCATTAATGAAATATTCCAATTTTGCCTTACGTTTATAAGAAATAATAATAGCTAACACTTACTGAGCGTTGACTGTGCTGGGTACTGTGCTAAGCACTTTCCTGTGTTAACTCATTTGATTCTTATTATATCAACACTCTAAGGGGAAATAGAGGCACAGAGAGTTTGAGTAATTTGCCCAAAGTCACCCAGCTAGGAAGTGGAGGTGAGATTATAAAGGTTTTACAGATGATTCAGTTTGTACCCATTCCCTGGGAAGTGATGAGGTTTAGAGAATGAGGTTGCCAACTCTTCCTACTCCTGTTTCTGCAAGTGTAGAAATTGAAATGTATACATTTAATAAACACCTCTACATGTGATGTGGTTATAATAGAATGAAAATGTCTGCAGGCAGAACATGCCATGTGGGGACTAAGTTCCTAGCAAGAACATCCAAGTGTCCTGGAAGTGTCTTGGCTGTGAAGTGTCCGTGGGGTAGTGAGCAGATCACTGTGTGCAGTTGGGGTCCGGAGCTGGGCCTTGAACCCTGCAGCATACCCGCTCTGTGATTCTGGACAAGTCACAGCCTCTGGTGGGCCTCAGCTTCCTTCCATGAGTTTGCATGCCAAGAGCAGTGCTCAGACATGTTAACTTTCACGTTGTAGATGGTTTTGGCAAACTTTCATATATGAATCCAATACAAGTTCCTGCCCATACTTCTTTCCTTAGCAAGAGTCTGGGTCTTTATCCTGTGTTTTTTGTCTGTTTTTTTTAAACAAGCAATTTCAGACAGGTCTTCTAGAATGAAATGGTCTACAAATTTCTGGTTTTCGGTACTTTGCCTTTCTAAATAAACGCTGAGGTTTATCTTGCTTGAAAGTTAGTTTCTGGGAGGGATTTTTTAGCTGTAATTTTCACATGGGTGACAGCAAGGGGCTCGTACAGATCACCTGGCAACCCTCCTAAACAGTCTCTGGGTGTTTGTGCCGTGACCTTGTGGGAGCTCCGTGAATACATGCTTTTGTGGATGTTGCTTTGAATACTTGCTGGGCAGTGAGTTGGTGATTTCTGAGGGTGATGCACGTCTCTGATCCAGCCCACTCTTGGCAGTGTGATATGTTTATGTTACTCATTTCAAGAGTTTGCATTGTTTCTAAGTGCTACTCCTGGCAACCTACTCCATTTTACGTGGTAGCACTTAGGGCATCCAGAAATGTGATTTCATCCTGGAAGAGCAAGGGGGAGTTGCGTGATGTGTTTGCTCTCTCGTTTCACCTTTATTTCTAGCAATAGCATGCATTTCCTTTGCAGCAATCTTGAAGCCCATTTATTCAGCACCCACAAGGGCCAAGTGCTGTTCTGAGCCCTGGGGATAGAGCCGTGAACAGAAATCCCTGTCCTTGTGGAGCTCAAGCGAGTGAAAGTACCTATTCGAGAAAAAGGAGACTGGAAAGGGAATGCAGGACAGAATTAGCAGTGATGTGTTAAATGTGGTCAGAGAAAGCCTCCCTGTGAAAGCCACATGTGTGCAGTGTATGAGAGCGGATACCTGGGGGAGTGCTTCCTGCACGGAGGGAAGAACAAGGCAGTGGCCCTAAAGGGGGAGGAGGCTTCTCAGAACAGCTGGGCGGCCAGTGGGGCCTGAGCAGAAGAGGGGAAGGGTGAGGGGTGAGGAGGCCAGGAGGTCCCCTGAGGTAATTGAGAGTCTGAGCACTGGGCTAATAAAAGCCCATCGAAGGTTTTAGAGCCTGGGCTGAAGGTAGCTCCCATGGATATTGTGAGGCCCTTTCGCCAGAATTCCATTGGCTTCAGCTCCTTTATTTGTCCTAGAATCTCACCTCCAATGGCCAACCCAGTGGCCTTCTGCTTCTGAGGTCTGCGGCCTTCTCCATGGTGTTTTGAGTAAGAGGCCTCATTAGCGCCCTGGGTTTAGCTTGATGGATTTTTTTCCCCCTTTAATCTGTAGGAAACTCTTACCAGATTTTTGTCCTCTGAAAGTTTTGTCATATGAGTGACAGGTATTAGAGTCTGGAGGTACACATGACGGGAGCTAATTAGCATAAGCTTACGTGCCGGTAGGTATTTACTGTGTGCTCTGAATGCTTTACGTGTGTCAGCGCCTTCAGGACACAGCAACTCCATGAGTTAGAGATGATTATGCCCCTTTCATAGGTAGAGAAACCAAAGCACAACGATACCAAAGAGATGGCCCAGTTTTACATGCTTAGCAAGGGTGGGATGAGGACTCAAACATAGGCAGCTGGCTCTCAAAGCTGGCGCCCCAAGTAACTGCTTTGCCGATACTAGCATTCTTTGGAAGCTCCAAGGTCTCTCTTTTCCACGGGAGTAAGCAAAAATGAATAGATCCTTTTATCCAAGGAATCATTGCACAGATTCCTCCTCAAATAGAGAAGTATGTTTGGGTGCCATTTTTAGAGGAAGTAGAAGTGGAGATGTCTTAGGCATATGGCATGTGTTCTAGCGGGTAGATTCTTTTCTACTTCTTCCAGGTAAGAGAACTTAGGTCCCTTTCCCTTGAATCCCAGAAGCAATGTTTCTGCCCCCCTGCCTCCTTGCCACTCAAGGTGGGGTTTGTCTCTCCGTTCCCACCTGAGAAGTTTCCACCACCTCCTCTGCTTCAGCTGCCAGTGACTTAATGTTGCCATAAAATAAGACATGAATTTGATTGTTTTCCTCCTTCCAGAGATTGAGCATTAATGACTAATTGATTGAATGCCGTCGTTGTGCGCCAAGGCCATCGTGTGTTGGGCTCTCTGATTGGTCCACGTGCATACATTTGCAAAACTTAGACATGCCTTTGCAAAACGTACCCCTCCCTGCCCCAGCCTCTGCCCGCTCTTTAGTTCCTTTCTGTCTCAGCAGGCAGCTTTCCACTGCACGCAGCTATCTTTCTTCCCTTTTTGAAATGATCATATTTTCTAGAAAACCCATTGGAAATTTCCTCAAGCTCTTGTATTTCTTGTGCTCTGTCATGATCCTTTGCTGTGCAGGATGTGTCCCTGCGTGCACATGTGCACGCGCGCGTGCGCGCGTGTGTGTGTAAACCCAAGCAGTTCTGATTCAAGTATCTCTTGATATTTCCACCCATACTCAGGGTGACAGAAACACACTTCAAGCTTCATAACACCATTAGGAAGGACAAAGTCCCCAAATATAGGTCACCATATGATGAGCCCCTGAATAGTTAAACTGGAGAACCAGTGGTCCAAATATAGGAGGGATAGTTGCCTTTTTGATTCTTTTGCTTCATGTAAAGTTGAATTCTTTATGGCTAACATGGAATAATTAGTGTACACGTGCTGATAGGTACCATGGGAAAGGAGGGGGGAAACTAAAATTAAAAATATTCACGACCTTCCTGGAAAGCTCTTCCCACCTCCAAAGAATGTTTTAAGCTCCTGTAAGTAGGGGATTATTGGAGGATGAGATCGGGGAAGGTCAAAACAGCAATGTTGCAAGAGTGGGATGGTAGCTACTATTTTATATTTGGTTGAAAATGGACCCAGTTCTGGAATGAATGTGAATGTTGACAATTTTTCTCATTGAAGTAAAGTGAAGAATTTCAGACATTTTCTGAAAGAGGCAAGCATGATGTGTTGTTGAGGCTATTTGCATGTAGACATTTACGAAGAGAGTGTGAAAATTGTTTCTGTGGTATTTCTTAGTTAATTTTTAAGAAGTAATTGGCTTGGGGCGCCTGGATGGCTCAGTCGTTAAGCATCTGCCTTCAGCTCAGGTTGTGATCCCAGGGTCCTGGGATCAAGCCCTGCATCAGGCTTGCTGCTCAGCAGGAAGCCTGCTTCTCCCTCTCCCACTCCCCCTGCTTGTGTTCCCTCTCTCGCTGTGTCTTTCTCTGTCAAATAAATAAATAAAATCTTAAAAAAAAAAAGTAATTGGCTTTTTAATGGGAAGAAGACTGTTGAGTTATTTTTCACATAGCTACGTTGGTGATAGAAGCTCGGTTTAAAAAAACGAGAAACGGAAGACCAGGGTCAACCAGAGATGGTGTCTCAGGATGCCATGGTACATTCTGGACTCCGTGCTCTTGTCCACCTGATTTGCTTAATGTGTCTCTGACCCTTAATGCAGACTCTGTTCTCACTGGCGCCAGCATCAGTCATGGTCAGGAGGTTTGTCTTCATTATGGGATCTCAGAACTGAATTGAGCATTGGTGGTTGTCTCACGAAACCCCTCCTGGGGAGGGAGGTTGGCCAGAGCTGGACTGAACCAGAACAAGCACCTGCTTCTTGCCTCTGTCCCAGGGTTGTGTGGTGACTTACAAACGCATTGATCTTGGGCCCAGTTCCAGATTAATTTCTTGTTGTCCCAAAGACTGACATCCTTTGCACAATGAATGAATGATCTTACATATATATTATTACATATTTTGGGGGGAAGCTGGTAAAGCCTGAACAAGGATTTTATTTTACCCCTCTTTTGCAAAAGGAACACATTGTAGCATTACACAGTATGTTCTATCAACCTGCTTAATTGGGCTTGACAGTTAGGTTTGGGTTCTTAAACAGCTTTGTAAGCCTTCTAATTAAAATCGAGTGTGTGGTGTTATGTCCCTTAAATTGATGGCTGTGACTCATGGGGTTGATATGGGCTAATTAATTTTCAATCCTGAATGAATTCTCTTTTCACCTTTGTTTCCTTCACTGTAAAAGTCAGAGATCCAGGCAGCAGCTTTTAATGTGCTATGAAAATGCATCTTCTCAATTTAAGAAAATTCCTTTATTACCAAGTATATTGGACAGGTGAAATACTTCTGCTTTGTTTTTCAAAGTTCTTGATTAAAGCCTGGGGTTGAGACTTCTTTTAGGTACCAAATCTTCTGGCTTAAATAGTTAATCTTGATAAATACGGTAATTTTTGTTTCTTGTCATTTTATTTTAATAATTTTTTTTAAAATTCTAGTTAGTTAACATACAGTGTAATATTTGTTTCAGGAGTAGAATTCCGCAGTTCATCATTTACAGTACCCAGTGAGGTTTTTTTTTTTTTTTTTTGCTTTGTTTTGTTTTGTTTTTAAAGACTAGCTTTCTCCATTTGGTATCATGAGATCTTTCATGCTATGTGTAAGAAAAGAAATCATTACTATTAACCAAGGGCTGAGGATTCGTTTCCTTAGCAAGAAGTACTTGCTGAAGAAATCAGCAAGATATACTCATGCAGTAAGAGGTAAATTGTTTACAGTGTGACTGATATTTTACATCTGTTTTAATTTTCACAAACTTGCAAGTCAGTATCTCACTTTCCAGATAAGAAAGCTGAGGTTTGGAGACACTGAACAATTTGTCCTGTACTATGGCTGAGTCATGACTGGATTCAAATCCAGGAGTGTCTGTCTCAAGGCCCTGTGAAGCCAGTTTTACCCCACTATCCTCAAAGAGCATTTGCCCTTCCCGTTGGCCCCCTCAAAAGGGGAAATGAGGGGGAAAAGGGGTTGAACGTGATTCAGGTGATGACAGCAGGAACGTTTGGGACTCGGATGAATCCAGAAATTTGTCATTCAGTGGCTGTCCATTTTTTTTTAACACCTCAAAAAGTACCTAGTGGAAGGAAGTTTGAAATTACTTATAAAGAAAATATCATGGAGGAATCATCCTGAAAAATTATCCGAGCTGATTATGGTGTCAGAGTCTTACTTATAGATAATAGCCTAATGGTGAAGTGGTTTTAAGTCCATTTTATTTTGTAGTGTGAGCAAAACAAACGGAGTTTTGGAAAAGAATTCTATGTCCACACTATATGTGTTTTGGAAAAAGTGGAAAATGTAGCAGTAATTCTTGTACTGAAAGCTCTTATGGGACCAGTTGCCCTTCTGTAGATGTAATAGCGCCCCCTTGAATGGACTTGAGTGGAGCTAGAGCTGGGAATTCTGGGGCAGCTAGTCACAGGACAGCTGATGCTGCTCTAGGAAAGTGGGTGGCGATGGTGGACCAGAATCTCCCTCTCACTCCAGAAGGGCTTGATGCCATCCTACTCTGTGGGGCTCCTTCCAGGCACTGTACCTGCTGGAAACTTCTGCTCCTTCTTTCGATTTCCTGTAGGAATAATTGAACCACTTTATTTCCTTTCCTGATCGTCTATTTAAATACTGCATGGATCCAGGAGAGAGGTTTGTATCTCTGTGCTAGGGAATTCAGGGGTGGAGGGAATATAGTAAGCTCGTTGTTGGGGGAATACAGCAGTCTCTCTTTACCACTCTCTTCCCATAGAACATGGTTAGGCTCCACTCGGCTGAGCTATAGAAAAATTGTTGCTTTGTATGCACATGCACGTGGACACACACACAGACACAATTATTTATAATCCACTTAGGCTGTGAGATTTTACATGATCAGAATTGCCATGTCTAGGCTATGTGTCAGATTACTGGGACAAGACAAAAGGAGAGTTGTCACAGCTGCATATTATTTTGGATATGTACAGTATTTTTCGTATTAGCTGTGCCATGGGGAAGTGTTGTCTGATGCCTTTTGTAATTCGTTATCAAATTAATCTTCTCCAGACGGCTGCATACAACATTACACGTACAAAATCTAACCCCATGGTAAGTGCTTCACAATTCATGCGTGTAGCACGATGGAAATATAATTGGCTGACGTGAATGTCACCCATTACATTTCTGGTTCTAGAAAGGCTATACCAGGGTGGCGGGGGCATTAACATAACCAAAACAGCTGCTCTTCCCTTAAGTGGGTAAGTCTGGATTCTCCTATTTGGCTTTGGTGAGAGTAATCGTTTTGAAATGGGCATATCCAGAACCCAAAATAGTGTGAGAGGAATCTATTTGTGGACTTTTCTTTTTCTAGCTAAATCCTGTGATCAAGACTTTTAATGGAAGACTGCCAGAATTCTGCACATTTCATCTGAAAACTCTCCTGTCTCTTCCTCTTATTTTTAAATCATGAAACTAATGTAACTGTATTATCCAAAGTAGGAACATCGGAGGGGTAAAAGAGTCATTGAGCCATAATTTCCTCTTATTTAGGATAGATGTAAATACTCCAGGCAAGGCGGCTCCCAGCGACAGGTGGGGCAGAGCTGGGGAAATGCCTCCCAGCTGACATGGGTGTGGCCTGAGTACCTGGGGCGGGGGTGGGGCGGTGGGGGTAGGGGGTGGGGGGGTGGAACCCCTGCAAGAGATTGCAGGGTGTAGGGGGAGAGGGCCAGACACTTCGCTGCTCCCTCAGCCTGGGCTCTGAGCCTCTGGCGTAGCAGCTCTGTGGTAACTTTCTGGGGCATCTCCTCTTGCAGGCCTCTAGCTCCTGCTGGCTCTGGGGACACTGTGCCCTCCCCTTGTCACTCCAACCCTATGAGGGGAACTGCTTCTGACTGTTACTTGCTCCTGGGTGACTCACCATTCCAGTTTTGCTCCTTTAGCCTTGCAAGGTAAAGTCTCTTCTGCGCCATCTATGGTGACTTGTGTTCCCCACGTGGACCTTGGTTAATAGAGGGGATTCCTAGGGGGAAGGAAAGGACCATCCAGAAGAGAGATGAAGTGATTCCCATAAAGAACACAGATTTTGGTTCCTTTTTTTCTTTTTTTAAAGATTTTATTTATTTGAGAGAGAGAGATAGAGAGAACAAGTAGGCAGAGCGGCAGGCAGAGGGAGAAGCAGACTCCCTGCTGAGCTGGGAGCCCAACTTGGGGCTCGATCCCAGGACCCCGAGATCACGACCTGAGCCGAAGGCAGATGTTTAACCGACTGAGCCACCCAGGCGCCCCCAGATTTTGGTTCTTGAGAGAAATTGATTTAGAGTCAATGCTTACATCTGTGTGTGTATGGGGGGGCTATGTGTGGGTGTGTGGCAGTGTATAGCATATATATGTATGACCTATCTATGACATAGATAGGTCATATGTGACCTATATATATTTATCTAAAATGCTAAATAAAATGGCAGCTGCCTAACGTTCAGGAGATATCTTTTGGGTGCTGTTTTGTGTCAGCTTCTTTGCCCAGCACTGGGGCAAGGTTGGAGGGGAGGGGTCTACAAGTAGGAAAGAGATAGTTGTGGACCCTGGTAGCTGGGATGCTGCGTGATCGTGCACAGATGAAGGGATTTACGGAATTTAGGAAGAGCTGGCTGTGCAGCATATCCTCAGGGAGTGTATGTATTTGTATCTTTGTTTAATGATACTTCAGCTGCGGCGATCTTTTTTTTTTTTTTTTTTTTTGAGAGAGAGAATGAGATAGAGAGCATGAGAGGGGGGAGGGTCAGAGGGAGAAGCAGACTCCCTGCCGAGCAGGGAGCCCGATGTGGGACTCGATCCCGGGACTCCAGGATCATGACCTGAGCCGAAGGCAGTCGCTTAACCAGCTGAGCCACCCAGGTGCCCCAGCTGCGGCGATCTTAAAGGGTTGTTCCTACCTCTCATCTTCAGATAGCATTTATAGCAGGGGAAGGAAGGAAGGAGACCATGTGCATCAGAAGAATGGAGGTGGCCCTGTTTGCAAGTGGCCCTTTCTGTTTGGGACTTGAAATGTTTGCAGATGCATTAGATTTTCAGAAGGTGTGTCCCCTGCTGGCCCTAAGCCCTCAGCTTTGTAAGCCGAGGAGTGGCTCTGGAGAGGCTAGGCCATTATCTGCCTCTCCTGCTGGTTTGTGTGGGAGACATTTCTCTCCCAAAAAGAAAACCTTGTCCTCTGAGAGGCATTCTGCCTGATTGGTAAGGAGTCCTGCTGGGCCATTTGTTCAAGGTTAGAAGTCTTACTTGCCACTTTTATGTTGGGAGAGCTTACCTTGCAAGCTAAAATTAGTCTCATTTGGGATCAAGCCCTTATGACCGGGGATGCAGCTTCCCCAGAAACATGGCTTCAAAAGGGCCTTCCTGGCATTTTTGGGATCCTAACTTAGGGCTCAGTGAGAAATGTAACAGTAACAGGCTCTTGGATACTAAAACCACTTTGTAGAATGTCACAGGTGGGTCATAATCCCCTACCTAATATTTCATGACTTTGTCCTTAAGACCGCCAAGAGAGTTCAAAATCCTCATATCCCCTCCATTCTTACTTTGTGTGCCTCGTCCCCCCCACCCCCTCAGCTGACCAGTCAAGTGCCCTTTCCTCAGGGGCTTGTCCACCCATGGACACTGCTGATGGTCAACCCCCGATAACTCCTCCCGCTACCACTCTGACACCAAACCTTCCAGCTCTCTTTTGTCCACTCCCATGGTTCCTTTTGTTTCCTCCCTGATTCTTCCATTTTTGCACACCTCTTAAGCATGGACATCTCCCAAGGTCCTTCTTCATCCTTCTTTACACAGAGAACTTCCCCTCCATGTCCCTGGGCCTGCCTCTTTGGGGGCAAGTCCCAGGGCACTCCATAAGCCTAGTGATCCCCCTGAGGCTCAGTACTGCTTGGAAACCTGTCTCCCCCAAACTTGCCTTGTTTTGACATGGGATGTTCTCTCCTGCTCACCTGTGGAAATCCTGCCAAACTGGAAATAGAACTAGGCTCCTTGATGAAATCTTCTGTGTTCTCTCCAGGACAGACTAGACAGATGGCCATAGCTAATGCATTGTGTCTTCCTAGGCGCTGGGCAGTGGCCACCTGTGGCGAGAGAGCTCTCTTGCAGGAATGTGACATGGAGGGGTGGCGTGGCATGGAATAATCGCAAGAACGCTGCCTCTGTGTCTGTCTCCCCCACCAAACACGAGCTGAGGGGCAGGGATGGTTCTGTTTGTTCACTGTAGTGCCCCCCCTCCATGCAGCAGGCCCTCAGTAAAAGTGTGTAGGGTTGAAATAAAGGCAGGTGTGAGAGCACTTAGGAGAGAGAAATAATCAAGAGAGCAATTAGGAGAGAGAAATAAAACCTGTATTGCCAAACAGTAAAGAACACCCAATTGCCAATACCCCGGGGGGATTGTCTGGCGGTGGGGGGGCAGTTCTCGGCCTTAGCTCCTGGATGAGGCAGGAATGATGGGGGTTGGGGGGGGTTCTGACCATGTTGAGGTGGATTTATTTCCAGACTGCTTTAACCAGGTCCCATTTTGTAGGTGAAAAATCAAGGCCTGAGCATCCTGATAGTTATACCAGATAGCAGTGCTTTATGCTTTATGATCATTTCCTTCTTGATTCTTCTCACTCACGCTATGCCGAAAAAAAATCCAAGGGGAAGTGGGTGATTTTCTCTCTCCCCTCCCCCCATATCTGGCCTCTCATTCTGCATGCTCAGGAACCCTACGTTGCCCCTTTTCTCCCCACATGTTTGGGCTGATCTAGCTTGGCAAATGGTTTCTGCCTCTTTCTCTACCATGCAGTCTCTTTGCTGCTAGGCCATGGGGCATATTAGAAGAAAGCTCTCTTTCCTAAATGTGGATGCACTCCTCATACTGGGGTGCTCAGCCTGGCTAGCCCACTGGCCTGGGTTTCTGCTCTCACTGAACCCCTTGGGCAGGAAGCCCTTGGGCAGTGAGCAGCCTGCACAGCTGTATGTGGGGCTTTGCATCAAACGGAGCCATCATGCAATCTGTTCCCATCGTACAGCTGGGAAACCTGCAAGCACATCAGCTCCTGTTAATGAGTTTACCCTCCCATTTGGTCTTCAGATAATTTCTTCATCTAAGTCGGTGTTTTCTGGTTGCAAATTTGTTTATTTTTAATTTTTTAATTTTATTTCCTATTTAAAAAAAATTTTTTTTTTTTTTTCTGGGAGCACATTTGAGGAACACCAAAAGTCCTTGGCAGGTAGTAAGTAATTTTGGAGAAGGTGACATTTGAACATAGCTCCCTAGATTTTTGGTATGGTCTGCCCTGGCTCCGTTTTGCTGTCTTAATGCTTGGCTTTTTTTTTTTTTTCTTTCTATAAACACACCATGTACAGATCTTATTTATCTTTATTATATTCACCTACTCTGTTTCCTAAGTTACCAGGATCTGCTGCTTCTTTACTGTTTGGCAATACGGGTTTTATTTCTCTCTCCTAATTGCTCTCTTGATTTACCAGTGTTTTCATAGTGGTTTTGAAAATTTTACTCCCAAACGCTTAGAAATGTAATTAAAAATACAAACTGCTGAGTGGTAGCTAGAGGCTCTGGCATGAAGGTTGTGTAACAGCTGATGGCTGTCTGGGCCAGCTCTGCACTGTGGGTCCTTCTCCAAGTTCACCGGAGGGTCCTTAACTCCCTGGGTTCTAATGTTGGAGGCGACCTGCAACTGCCATCCCAAGAATAATGGCCAAATTCCAGCCAAAAGGCATTGACATTTTGCAGAATGAAAGGACACAAGCCTTAAAACAGTGAAATAAACAATCTAAAACTCTAAAATTTACGGCATCTGGAATCCTCTGGTTAATTGAATTATGACTTTAATGCCATTTTATTGTTTGAATTTAATTTATGTATCATTGTACTTAACACTTAAAACAGTACAAAATTCTCAGTTTATCCAGACATGAATTGGCCTTTATCTCTTGAAAGCAGGGCTTCTCAACCTTGGTACTTTTGATACTTTGGGCCAGATCATTTTTCTTGTGGAGGCTGTCCTGTGCATCATAGGATGCTTAGCAGCATTCCTGGCCTCTACGCACAAGGTGCTGGTAGTATCTGCCCTCTCCCCCAGCTGTGACAACAGGCAGTGGTCTGCAGAGGTTGCCAGATGGCTCCTGGGAGGCCACCATACCCCCAGTTGAGAAGCACTGGGTTTCCACTTTTCTCATACACCTTGAGTCACCTTTTAAAGATTTTATTTATTTATTTGAGAGAGAGAGAGAGAGAGAATGAGAGACAGAGAGCATGAGAGGGAAGAGGGCAGAGGGGGAAGCAGACCGCCCGCTGAGCAGGGAGCCCGATGCGGGACTCGATCCCGGGACTCCAGGATCATGACCTGAGCCGAAGGCAGTCGCTTAACCAACTGAGCCACCCAGGCGCCCGAGTGTCACCTTTTAGACTGAGTTCCTTCAACCCATCAGTTTTTAAATTTGACGTGTATTTCATATTAGACGATGGAAACATTCTCCTCTTTTGGGTTTTTCCAGTTGCTGGATTGCGTACAATGAGAATCTGTTCTGAAGAGCAATAACTGGTCTTCACGAGCTTTTGTGGCTTGCTCTCTTTGTGTGGTGTAGTAATGGTAACGTGCTGGGAAGCCTACGATCGCTGTTTCCTCTGACCATGTAAATAAGCCCCATATTGTTCTTTCATGTGCACGTGCATGGCTTGTTCAGGAGCTAGACAGGGTGTGGAAGGCCCCTTGGTGGTCCATCCAGTGGCTTCATCTGTGGGGTGGAGATATCTCGGGCACGTTGAATCTTGGCAGATTCAGCACTGTGCTGTACGTCTGGGTAATTGTGAATATTTAAGAGAATGCATACAAATAGCATCTTAAAGTCCTATGAAATCTGCTCCAGTGCAGCATTTTTATTAGCTCTCTTATTAGAAGAATATTGGCTTTTTGCAGGGCTGTATGGACTTCCCTGCACAGGTCATGAAGAGGAATACATTTCAGATCCTTAAGCACTTACGGGCCTATAATAAGCCTATGGTCTTCTGAGCTCTGAGCCGGGTCCGGTAGGACAGCAAGATGCACAGCGAAGGCATGTGACTGAAGATGGGGAGAGCAGGACTGCGGCACGTGTCGATGATGCGGCCTCGGTCATGTTGCTTCCCTGTCTGGACCCCCCAGTGCTTTTTCTGTTAAATAAAGATATTGGACTTGATAGACCACCTCTGAGGACTCTTCTAGCTTTAAGTAAAAATGTATGATTTTAATTAAAGTGATAATGAGCTTGGAGTTTTAAATTAAATTGAGTTGGAAAGGTGTCTTTTTCTGAGAGGAGGCATAGTGGTAGGATCTTAAACGTTATACTTAGTTCGTCAGTGAAACTTTCAGCCAATGGATAAAATTAATGTTGCCACGGAGAGGTTGTGGACTGAAAATCACAGCTGCCTTGGTGTCGTCTTCGTTTGCAGCCTCCGAAGCGAACTTCCCTGGAAGATGTGTGTGCGTGTGTCTGGAAGCTGAGGGTGGGGGTGTTGGTATCTTACCCTCTCTGTGAATCTGGAGACCTGGGTGCGAGTTGTAGCTGTGCCGTGTGATTTTGGGCAAGCCACTCCATGTCTCAGGGCTCAGCTCTCACCTTACTGTGAGGAATTAAGCTTTGGTCCTGTGCAGACCAGGCGTGCCCACAGCAGGTGCACGCTGCCTCTCCTTGGAAACGCCTGCTGGCAGCGTTCGTCTTTGGGTGGCATGTAGGAACTTGGCTAGTCAACGGTTTTCTACACTGGTATTAAACTTTCTCTCAATGGTAAGAGTGGCTCAATGAGCCTAAACTCTCTGTACGAGCAATGTGGTTTATGCTGAACACCTGCTTGCCTTCTGGGAATCCGGAATTTTGGTATGTGCTAGACAGAAGGTTCTTACGTGATGAGCCCCTGATAAAATCCCTGGGTGCTGACTCTCAAATGAGCTTCTCTGGTAGACAACACTTGGTACATGTTGTCACAACTTGTTGCTGGAAGAATTAAACACATGCTTCCTGGATTCTCTGGGAGAGGACTCTTGAAAGCTTATGCCTTGCCTTTTCTGTATTTCACTTCATGCACCTTTTCCCTTCCCCGATTTGGCTTTGTATCCTTTTGCTGTAATAAATCTCAGCCAGGGGCATTTTGATGCTGATTTCTGTGAGCCCTTCTGGTGAATCACCAGACCTGGAGGTGGTCTCGAGGACTTTTGACATGGATACACTAAGACTCTCTGAAAATCTATAAAGTCAAAATCTTGGTGTTTTTTTTTTTTTTTTTTCTGAGTAAAAATTATTTCAGTACCTTAGGCTTTTCCCCCCCCTTAACTTGGTAGTGAGACAAGGTCATGGTAGAGGACAGTGAGAGTGAACTGGCAGAAATCCCCTTGTTCTGTCGTCAAACCATAGCCTAGTTGGGCATTAGATGTGTGCTTTCGACTGTAAGAAAATAAACACAAGGGAGAGTCAGTGCAAAGTGAGACAGTAACTAGGCAGTATCATTTTATCCTTTATCCTGTTAGCTATACATTTTACCTATTGTGTGTCTTCCTATGTTGTTGAATTGGATATAATTGGATTCTTAAGACTGAGGCTATTTATAATTTGAGGGGAGCTTATTGTTTGAAGAAATCCTCCTGTGAATTGATTCCTAATTTATCTCTGAAGTGAAGCCAACGTCAGTGGGGGGAGGAGCATGAGCCTTAGCATTGAGTGTTCTGATTGAAAGAGACGCACGTATGTTGTAGCTGTCAAGGGTGTTCCAGACACAAACAATAGAAAGCCCTCATATTAGTTTAAGCAAAATAAATGAGAACATACTATAGAATACACCTGGCAGGATCCATGGCCTCACGTGAAGTTGTCAGAATTCCGTTTGTCTCCTTTCTCCCTCCTTCCTTTTCTCTCCTCTCACCTTCCTTCCATGTCAGCTTCATTCTCAGGCCAGCTCTTCGATATGTGGTGGCCTTGCATTGTCACTGAAGGCAGGTTACCCCTCTTGAGATGGAAAAGAGCCCCCAAAAGAAGATTTCTTTTACCAGAAGAAAGAAGAAAGCAGAATGAACAAAAACAGCTGTCTAGTGTATGTGTCTGTGAGGATCCCAGGAAAGGGATGCCTAATATCCATGAAGTTGAGTGTTGTGGTCCAGCTGGTTGGTGGTAGCTGATGGACATCTCTGAGGACCATCTCTGAGTATGGAACCAGAATATGGCCTTACTTTCCTGATGGGCAGTAATTATATTAGAGACTTGATCTGGGCCAGGGACTGGGGATGTGATTGGGGTTAGAACACTAGTCCTACCTACAAAGGATGGTATATAGTATGAAGACCATCCCCCTTGTTGATGTGGGTGGGGAGTCTTCGTTAATGTAAGTGTTTTTCAAGTGTTGTTTTTAACCGAATCCTTGCAGTTAGATTTTGACAGAACCCTAATTCTTAACAGAGGTGAGAACGAAGTTGCTCTGACTGAGATGAGGTGGAATATCGGGTGAGAATCACTATGGGATCCCAACAGTGTAGGTACAGCTTAAACTTACAGTGTTCTGAGGAATAATTTTTGAAGAACTTTGTGCTGGATGGGCCAACCATGGCCTAGTTCAGCAATGTTTAATTCACTGTCCTGATGCCTAGTTATGAGTTATTTATGAGCACTGAGAGGAAATAAAGTTGATCCTATCAGGGAAGAATTATTGTCATAGGATCAAGAAAAACCATGACTCTTTACTTTTATTTTCTTTTGAGGACATCAGCACTGATTCATCTTTGATTTATAGTTCAATATCACTGGGAGATTGTCCCAGTTCATGTAAAACGCCGAAAATCATAGCTTTCTATCTATAACATCCTGTAATAGCTCAGTTCAGGTCATTTTTATCAGTGTAACCAGCTGCTCTATGGGTCTTTGGCTTAGTGACATCATGGTGTCTCTATAATTTCACTTTGGAGGGTTGTAGCTTCCATATTTGTTCCTGTGACTGATCCCCAGGCTTCTCTTTTGAAGTTGTATTGATTGTACGATGGATCCGATGATGTCTTGTCTTTGCTGTTGTATATTCTCCTCCCTTTAGAATGCTCACAGGGCACGTGCTGTAGCTAATGCATTTGTTGACTTAGAAACGAGACTCAAAATTTCTTTCCTTTTATTCTTGTTTCTGCATTTTGGTAGGCTATAAAGACTCATGCTCAAGGTTAATGAAAGTTGGTGATACTTTACTGGAACATAATAGACCTTGGGAACCCCAGAGTACATCAGCTAACACAAACTTTCTAACAAAATGAATCATTTTGAGTAAATCATTTGTTGAGTAAATTACCTTATTCTATTACAAATCTTATTTGGGTCTAGTTTTATTATTTTAAGTGATGAGAATGCTAAGGTTATGCAATTAACTACCTCAGGTCTGATAGTAGTCTTTAAAAAAGAGAGCATAGAAGTTTTCAAACCCTAACAAATGAGGCAATGTAGTTGAGTAGAGACCTGACCTACTTAATCATCGCAAAATAAGTTTTCTGACCTCTGTACCTACCCAGGGAACGTCCAGGACAGTCGTGTCATTGAGAATATTTGCATTTGTTCCTCCTTTTGATTCTTCATTAGCATGAGGCCCAACTAGAAAGGAAACATTTTGTTGCAAATGGAGAAAGATGCTATTGTGGGGACCTGAATTTTGGGTGAGCTCCAGCTATTTTATTTTGTGGATGTTGACAAATCGTAGATCTATTTGATTTTTTCCTGGAGAGTAGGCCCAGGTAGCCTAAAATGGCAGTCGCTTAGATCTCTGTCTGCACAAGCCCTTTTTGGCCAAATCCAGTTTAAGCCCACGATGGCAGGCAACAACATGATAACTGATTCACAGTGGCCACATCTGAAGTGGTTAGGCTTCTTTCTTTGGTTGTGGCACATGAACCTCTATCTCCACCTCGGAAGTACATGCCGGCACATACATAGAGTAAGAAAACCAAAGCATCCATAAGGATATGCAGTGAAATGAGGACATCCTTCCCACCTCCACTCCCAGTCCTTTCTGAGGTGATCATCATCCACAGGTTGCGTAACTTTCCTGACATTCTGTCTGCATATGTGTGTATTTATTTCTATACACACCTACACAAGCTTTAATAATCACTCTGTCCCCTGCCTTGCTTTAGTCACTCATTACATCTTGCATCACGACAAATCTTTTCAAGAATTTAACGGTATTGGGGCACCTGGGTGGCTCAGCCGTTAAGCGTCTGCCTTCGGCTCAGGTCGTGATCCCAGGGTCCTGGGATCGAGCCCCGCGTCGGGCTCCCTGCTCCGCGGGGAGCCTGCTTCTCCCTCTCCCACTCCCCCAGCTTGTGTTCCCTCTCTCGCTGTGTCTCTCTCTGTCAAATAAATAAAATCTTAAAAAAAAAAAGAATTTAATGGTATCATCCCATAGTATGAATGTACGATACCTTATTAAATCACTCCCTTATGAATGGATGTCTACGTGGTTAATGTTTCACTGTTCCACATCTGTAATAAACACTCTTGTATGTATTTTTTCTGCCCCTGTGCCAGTATATAGAGTATGTTTCTCAAAGTAGAACTGCTGGGTTCAATAGATGTGTGTCTTATATTTTGTTAAACATTTCCAAGTTTACCACTGAAGAGGTTTTCCCATTGGCACCGAATGAGAGGATTTGTATCCCCTCACTAACCCTCACCAACACTTGGCATTTAAAAAGTTCTTTTATTTTGCCATTCTGATAGGTGAAATAGAACTTATGTTTTCTTTTTCTTTTTTAAAAAGATTTATTTATTTATTTTAGAGGGAAGGAGGGGCAGGGGGAGAGAATCTTCAAGCAGGCTCCCGCTGAGCACAGAGCCTGACACAGGGCTCAATCTCACAACCCTGAGATCATGACCTAAGCTGAAACCAAGAGCTAGACACTCAACTGACTGAGCCACCCAGGTGCTCCTGAAGTTTTCTTTTATCGAATTTTGCCCTCTTGGCTGTTTTAGATTCTTTTTCTGAAATTGCTAGTTCATATCTTTTCTTATATTTTAGGCCCTTGGGTTCTTTTTTTTAAAAATGCTGATTTGTAATGGGGTGCCTGGGTGGCTCAGTCGGTTAAGCGTCTGCCTTCGGCTCAGGTCATGGTCCCAGGGTCCTGGGATCGAGCCCTGCATCGGGCTCCCTGCTCGGCAGGGAGCCTGCTTCTCCCTCTCCCTCTGCTGCTCCCCCTGCTTGTGCTCTCTCTCTGTCAAATAAATAAATAAAATCTTAAAAAAAACTGATTTGTAAGTATTCTTTTTTAAAAAACTAAAGTATAATAGACATCCAGAAGAATGCACAGATCAAAATTTTAGTTTGATGAATTTTCACAAAATGAACATACATATGTAACCACCACTCATACTCACTCACCTTTTCACTTGAGAAGCCCTTCTCCTGTTGCCTCCCAGTCACTCCTCCCTTCTCCAGAGGTAAGCATATCCTGTAATTCTGCCACCCTGCATTGCTTGGTCTGTTTTCAAATGTTATACAGACAGAATCATAAATAGATCATCTGTTCAGTGAATGCTTTGTTTTCCTTCCTTTCCCTTTATCATTATTTGTTGGGATTCACACATGTAATTATAAGTAGCTATAACTTATTTATTGTCACTGTTGTATGGAATTCCATTGGATGAAGATACCACCAATTTACCCATGCAACTGTTGAACATTTGGATTGTTTCCAGTTGTGACAGTTATAAAACATGTCTGAATTATGCTGCTCTGGATGGTTTTATAAGCGTCTTCTCATATCCATATGAATGCATTTCTTTGGGGTATATATCTAGGAGTGGAATGGCTGGGGCATAGAGTATGATAATTCTTTTACAGATATTGGCAACCAGTTTTCTAAAGCGTTTGTACCAACTTACACTTCCACTAGCAGTTTTTAAGAGTTCCAGTTGGAATACATCCACGCTAACATTTGAAATGGTCAGCCTTTTTTCTTGTATAGTGGTATCTCTTTGTGATTTTAATTTTATTTTCCCTGGTTGTCAGTGAAGTTGAGCATATTTTCATATGTTTCTTGGTCATTTGTGTATCATTTTCACAAGAAGCTTGTTACCTCTTTGCCCATTTTCCTTTTGGGTTGTTTCCCTCTTATTGATTTGGAAGACTTCTTTATATATTCTGGATACAGTCCACTGGTAGTTACTAGTATTGTAAATATCTTCTTCCTCTCCCTGGCTTGCTGTTTTGCTCTTTCAGTGGGGTCTTTTAATGTAGTTTAATTTACTGATCTTTCCCTTTATGATTTTTGCTTTTATGTCCTATTTAAGAAATCTTTTTCTTTCCCCAAGATTATGAAGATATTCTCCCATATTGTATTTCAGATATCTACTGGATTATTTTGTACTTATCATATATACCTACAGCTCATCCCCAGTTGTTTTTTTTTTTTGTGCGTGTGTGTATGGTGTGAGGTAGAATCAATGTCCCAGTACCATTTATTGAAGACCTTTCTTTTCCCTAGTGTTCTTCAGGAGTGCCTTTGTTACAAACCAAGTGACCATCTGTGTGTGGATCTGATTTTGGTCTGTGGTCTTTTTGTTTATCCTTAGGCCAGTACTATTCTGTCTCAATTACTGAAACTTTGAAATAAATCTTGGCATCTGGTGGTGACTGTCTTCCAGGGCTTTTTGGTTGTTGTTTAGTATTATCTTAGCTACTCTTGACTCTTCACATTCCACTTAAACTCGAGAATAATCTTAATCTTCTACAAAAAACCTGCTAGAATTTTGGTTGCTAATATCAAGTCTTGTCACCCATGAACATTGTATATCCCTCCATATGTTTAGTCTTCTTTAATTTCTCTCAATAATGTTTTATTTTTCTAGGTAAAGGTCTTACACATTTTTCATTTGTTTATTTCTAGGTATTTGATCTGTTCAAAATGGTATCTTGTTAAAATTGCATTTTCTCACTGTTGGTGGCTACTCAGGAAATAACTGGTACTTGGGTAATGACTTAGTGCCTGATAGCCTTACGTTTGCTGAATGCACATTTTTTTTTTTTTTTTTTAAAGATTTTATTTATTTGAGAGAGAGAGAATGAGAGAGAGAGAACACATGAGAGGGGTTAGGGTCAGAGGACAAAGCAGACTCCCTGCCGAGCAGGGAGCCTGATGCGGGACTCGATCCTGGGACTCCAGGATCATGACCTGAGCCGAAGGCAGTCGCTTAACCAACTGAGCCACCCAGGCGCCCGCTGAATGCACATCTCAATTCTCTTTGGTTCCCTGGTTCTGTCTGCCAGTTTGCTGATACCTCACTATTCAAAAATCAGGGCTTTATAGAGACCTGGGGGCCAGAAAGGAGCAGCATGCGGCTCTGAGTATCTTTCCTCAGGGTGCTTTACCTCTGATCTTGAGAGTCTACCTCGGTGATCATCTTGCTTCCTTGTGAGCGAGGGAATACTGCCTGGTTGACTGTGCAGCCTCTGCTCTTCTCGTTGAAAATGCCATTGGTTTTCCAGCTGCCTGATTCTTATGCCTGTGGCTGTCTGAGCACTTCTTTGGTTTCACCTTCCTTGCTCTCTGGTGTGTGGATTCTGAGGAAGGGGTTCCGGAGTGGATGCTGCTTCCCCCAAACCTGTCATGCCTTGAAGGGCTAATTGTTTGGGCTCTTGATGGTAGTAGCATCAAACTGTGGAACATTCTGAGCTCCTGCTAACATGTGATGCAGGTGTGTTAGCAGCTCTCAACATCTTCCTCAGTGTAAAGTAAATTTTAATGTATTTGTAAACTTTCTTTATAGTTGGGGGTTTGAGGTTGACCATTTGCTCCTTTCTTTGAGCATGATATTCTTTCACTAGTGGCTCATGCTTCTCATTGCTTTGGTGGGTTTTATGGAGGAGAGCGGTAGGAAGGGAGGGGAGAAAAGGTCTTTACTCCTCCATGTTTGGCTTTTATTCTCCAAGTAATAATGCTGATGGTCTTCTAGTGAGTTTGATTCAGCTCCACTGAGTAAGTATTTATCCAGCACCATTTCTTTAAGCCAAGTCTTTGAAGTCTTAGTCATTGTATTCCTTTTCTTCATGATGTGTTCCGCTTTTTAAAAAGTTCCTTTCGCAACTCTTTAAGCCAGCGAGGTCCGTTGTGTGGTATGGTGTCAGCGGGGTCAGATGAAGGGCTGTCTTAGTGATCTGACAAAGGATGGCCGTAGGTGGCAACATTCACACCATTGCCAGCTCTCATTACCCAGAGCATTAGCTTCTGATTCTGGCATGAATTATTCATTGCATGTTAAATAAAAACCAGATACTACTATTAGGTTTAGAGATTGCTCAAGCATTTATTGCTCAATAAGAAATTATTGAGCACCAACTATGTGCTAGTGCTTTCACAGGCCCTGGGGTTAGAGAGTTGAATACAATGTAACCCCTGACTTAAGGTTTTCATAAGCTGGTTGGGGAAGACAAGGATCATTTCTGGGTGGTACAAGGTGAGAGCAGTAGGGATGGGGGTGTGGGGTGGCACAGGAGAGGTGCTGAGCCAAGTTAGAAAGAATGGGCTGAGAGTGAGCATTCAGGCTTATAAT
Organism: Mirounga angustirostris; assembly: GCF_029215605.1. NCBI lineage: Eukaryota > Metazoa > Chordata > Mammalia > Carnivora > Phocidae > Mirounga > Mirounga angustirostris. Next base: position 101,917,095 of record NW_026991711.1, on the reverse strand, counting down.
TCCCAGCAATCACACTCAGAACAGAAGGCTAGAGAAGACAAACTGTGAGGGTTCTGTGTTATAAAAATTTGCCCCATCTCTGTTTTCTATTAAATGAATGCTTTATTTACTAGACAAAAATAGTGTTCTGTGATTAAGGGATAGTTAGGGCTTTCAGAGGCATATTTCATCACATCGTTGAGCAAGTAACCGTGGTATCCCCAGCTCAACACAATTGTATATGGCATGTAGTAGATGCTCAATAAACATTTGTTGAGTGAAAGAATGATTGGTGAGCTCAGGCTGCTCATGTTGGTCTGGACAGGGTGGGTTGCTAGGACAGGAGCTGAGTGTAGTCTGAGGATGCCCAGCCACACCTGTTGCCCACAGGCAATAGACTACTTTCCTGAGAGCTGTGCTGGCATCACAGGGAACCATATAGCACAGGGAGGAGTAAAATTTCATGTGATGAAAAATATGTAATTGACATTAAGCAAGAACCATGCTCTTACTATTTATTCTGGCCAGTGAGACTCTTTAGAGTCAATGTGCCAACGAGTGAGGGGAAATCGTTTACTTGACTGAAGATAGTCTATAAACATTCATAAAAGTTGGGTAGCCAGGGCTGGGGTCTTGGCAAGGGTTTGCTTCCTTGTAGGCTGGCAGAGCCCTGGAGGGTGGGTGGGCAACGTCTACAGCCTCCCTGGGACTAACTAATGGTTCTTGGCTCTGCAGAAACTCTCCAAGAATGATACAGGCTTTGAGCACCTGGCCCGTGGTACAGATAATTGCAATTTGCCGAGAGCCAGGCCTTACAGTAGGAAACATTGGAGGCTACCGTCCACGCAGCACAATGAGTGTCCGGCAGCATTTTGCTGAGAACTGCAGATACGGAGATGAAGCTACTGTCCTTTCCCTTATGCTGCTCATGGGCTGCATCTAAAGTCCCAAACTGAAGCTTACTGGGCCAGCTAGAGACCAGAGGTGGCCAGCAGGTGAGGGAGGCCAGCTGGGCCCGATGCGGCAGGGGAGACAGGTGGCCAACGGTGCGTGCTCCAACCAGATGCAGCATGGGCACTGCTGGAGAAGGGAACAGCTCCATGCCAGCAAGTCTCGGGTTTTCCAGATCCATCAAACAGTCGGGTGTACCTCTTTGTTTTAATCTGTGAAGTCTCGTGATTTAAAAATAGTGGTAGCCGGGCGCCTGGGTGGCTCAGTTGATTAAGCGACTGCCTTCGGCTCAGGTCATGAACCTGGAGTCCCCAGATCGAGTCCCGCATCAGGCTCCCTGCTCAGCGGGGAGTCTGCTTCTCCCTCTGACCCTCCCCCCTCTCATGCTCTCTCTCTCTATCTCATTCTCTCTCTCAGATAAATAAATAAAATCTTAAAAAAAAAATAGTGGTAGCCAATTCTGATATTAGAATAGTACTGTGTAGGTCAAACAACAACTTTGAAATTTTATCCTCAGGGGCCCTTTTGCAAATTCTGGTCTAGACCAATAAAATGCAAAGTCAAGGCACTATGCTGTAGCAGAGGATGAGGAGTCTAATGGGTGAAGCCATTTTGATTTGTTTTTCACACTGCTTCTCCCTCTTTTCCTGCAGTGGTGACTGAATTCAGCATCCTTTCACAGATTATTGAAGTATAATTTGTTTGAGTTGGGGAGAGTCTGGAAGTTACCAGACGTTCTGTGGAAGTGAGTTGAACATAAACCAATTAATTTTGACCCCTCTTAGCTCCACCTCTTCTGTCTAGGCTGCCATAAACGTGATGAAGGTGGTGATGGAAAGGCTTCTCAAGTTAGGTCAGTTACCCGGCTGTGGGCGAGGCGGTTGCCAGGCGCCTGACTGACAGAGGTGGTCTAATTAAAGTGGGGTTGATTTATTAACGGAGCTTTACTGGCCACATAATTTAGCAACTCAGAGGTGTTACAGGGCCTGGGGTATTGCTAAAGAGTGCTAAGGCTCAAGATAATTATTGCCTTACTTAGGAGAGAATGACAGATGGGACCTCATTGTTGCTGTAAATCTCTCCTGCAGTTGAAATGGCATTCTTTGTTTGACGTTGTTGAAGGCTCTCGGTCGCCTTGCTGGCACTCTCCCTCTCTGTGCATTTTCCAAGGCCCTTCGAACCTCCCCAACCCTCCCTCAAAGCTTGCTGCTTATTCAGCTGTGTGATTTGCATTCGGCTTTGTCCTGACAATGGGTTGCCTGGGTCCACTCCATCTTCCAGCTGTCTTTCTGTTTGAATTGGAGTTTCCAGCTGATGGGCTTTCTGGCCTGAGTGTGACTTAGTTAAAGAAGGTCTGGTCTTAAACCAGACCCGTATAAATATTTATTTAAGACTTGTGTGTGTGCTTCTGGGAGTGTAGCTGTTATTACTCCCTTGACCCATAAATGAAAGTAGAGTGTAGGACAAGCAAAAACCTGGGAGGCGGGAGGGCCCTTACGCAGAGAGGGACATTTTGCTTATGTGCTACACCCTGGCTTGCCTGGCCCTCCTGTGTGCTTCTGTGGCATTAGCGACCCGCTTGTATAGGTGATCTGGCTCAGAGACGTGGATTTCAGAAACTGAGCCATAATAAAGATGTGGATGTTAGGGCGCCTGGGTGGCTCAGATGGTTAAGCATCTGCCTTCGGCTCAGGTCATGATCCCAGGGTCCTGGGATCGAGTCCCGCATCAGGCTCCCTGCTAGGCGGGGAGCCTGCTTCTCCCTCTGCCTCTGCCTCTCTCTCTCTGTGTCTCTCTGATGCTCATGAATAAATAAATAAAACATTAAAAAAAAAAAAAGATGTGGATGTTAGTATGTGCTCCCGTTAGCCAGAAACACTGCAGCTTATTCCCCGATGTGCGGCATAAATCTGATTTCTGCTCTTCTGTTTGAGATCTTTGGCTATGTTGTTAGGAGTTGGCTAATTTTTTTTCCCCCCCAAATAGAATGGATTTCTTTTTTCTGGTTTGAATGATCATGTATGGTGGTTGTAGAAAATGTGGAAAATACAAAAAACAAAAAAACCCAAAAACCAGAAAGGAAAGAAATCCACTCAAATATCCCCACCCACCACAGATTGACTACTATTATCATTTGAGTTGCTTTTATTTTTTCTTCTAGTTGTTTACAATGCATTTTAAAAACGTGGTTGTACTGTAAAGCTAGTTATATCACGTTTTATCTTGAATCTTGCCCTTTTCTACATTTTTTTTGCTCAAGCAGCAAGGAAATCTATTATGTCACATAACTTTCCTCTTGCTCCTTTTTGCTTCAGGCAAAATGGCTTCACACATACCAGACGTTCCACCTCAGGGCCTTTGCACTGACCATTCCCATGATCTGGAAGGTTCTTCCTCCAGGTGACTGCATGGCTCACTCCCTCACCTCCTCCAAGTCTTTGCTCACATGTCACCTACTCAGTGAAACCTCCGCTGACCTCCCCATTAAGTGTGCACCTGTGCTAGCCAGAATGCCTTCTGACCTAGTCCCGTCCTTTTCCATGGCACCCAGTGCTGATGGCGCTAATCATACCACCTGTGTTTATTATCACTCATTATTCTAACTCATGAGCTCACATAAGCATTGACTAAACGTACCTTTGGTCAACACTTTGAAATATCTTACATATAGCTTATTTTTTTAATGGACTGGACTTTAATCATCACCCTACTGCTGGACATGTAAATGGCATCCAGTGTTTTGCTATTATAAATTACATAAACCTACGGTGAATCTTTTGTGTATAAAGTGTTTTTCCATTTCTTAAGCACTGAAAGAAGATTTTTGGGACATGGGGTTACTGGACAAGGTAAATTGTATTAAGACTCATGGCTGCAAGTGATATGAACTCAACTCAAACTGGCTTGAGCAAATTAAAGGAAATTCTTGGTTGATGTATTTGAAAACAACAGGGGTAGACTGCAGGTAGGGCTGATTCCAGAGGTTCAGTCCATGTTATCAGGGGTCTGATTTGTGTCTCTTATCCTTCATCCATACTTTCCTCTGTTGGCTTCCTTGTGAGGCAGCTTCTCCCCATTTAAGGCAAAATTGTATTTTGTAGCTCCTGTTTTCATGCTACCAACTGTACAGTCCCATCTTAGAAAGACATCCCCTTCCCAGTATTTTTAGCAAAAACTCAGGACAGGTTCTCGCTGGCTCACATTGAATTGTGGCACCCTTTAATCTTTAACTCTGGCTGTAGGACAAGGATATAGGAGAGTGGGGGTGATAATGTCATCCCACCCAAACCACAACCTCTGAGGGCAGGGGAGGTAGCTCTCCCCAGAGGAGACTCAGGGTGCTCTTGTCTAAATGGGGGATGGATGCCGGGAAGGCCCCAAAACTGCAGATCTTCATTTTACTTAGGAACATTTTAGGGACTCTGCGCCCTAGTAGGGAAGGAAAAAAGCACAGAAAATGAAGGCGCCCAGTCCCCTAGCCGAAGCATGCATTTTTGGGTGTGTGAGGCCAGCCTCATCAGATGGCAATCTGCTGCCACTCTCACCATGGAAAGGGAGAGGGCCATGAGGAGGGGAAACCCCTGGCCCCAGCTCCCTGGGGAATGAGGCTCCGATGGCCTGTAATTGCATGCCTCGTGGGCTCTTGGTGGCCACTGGCTGCCAGAGTACGTGTTTAAAATACGAGTGGTAGAGACAGGTTCTAAATGGGAGGAGCAGGAGAGTTCTTGAAAATGTCCCTGGCTGTGCTCTCCGGATGAATTTGGAGGCTTCTGACCATTGGGCACTCCATTCCAGAGGAGCAGTGGCATTTGTCATACAGGCCCCGCACCGCCAGCTGACAGCCGCAGTGGCTTCATTTCCTGCAGCTCTGTGGCCCTGGCCTTGACCCAGAGCAGTCTTGGCAAGAGAGCTCGGCTTCACGGCTGCCCCTCTGCCCGTCTCTGTGCACCTTGCTGGCTGGCAGCATAATTCTGAGGTCGAAAGGGTCCTTATCTGTCATCCAGTGTGGGATGTGCACCTGCCTTAAAGGCACTGCTAGACTTTTGTTGGATCTCTGGTGGCTTTCAGCTCCCCTCAGCCAAGTACGTCTGTGGCTCCGGGAGTACCTGCCTTGTAATCCCTCCCTTGGGTCATCCTGGCCCAGGCCTGTGTTCTCCAAATGGAAACTGCTCGCAGTGAGAAGCTGTCTGAGCCAAGGCCTCGTCAAGGGCCCTTCAGTGTACCCTGGACTCCCCATGCAGTTTTTGGCATTTTCTCCCTTCCCATCTTATCAAGGAGATTGGATAGAGGCAATTTATAAGTAAATGATACATGTTAGTCCTTCCCTTCTGTGAAGGACTCTGGGTTAACCTGGAGCCCTCTTGGTGCCTGGGGGGATAGAACAATACTAATATTCCACTTGTGCTCTAAGCTGTTGATCCACTGGGCAGGCTGGAATCACTCACACAAGCAGAACTTTCTGTATAATTCTGAGAGGGTTTGAAATTATGGACACTGACTCCATTTGAGTCAGGGAAATCCACCACCAATGGCCATCTCCTTTGTTGGATTCCAGAGTCTCTAAGATAAAGTTTCTTGTGTTTCTCCATATCATCAACTGGGTGTACACCTCTCTGAAATCTCTAGTCCACTGTGCAACTGTCTGGTATTACCAAATAACTGAGTCAAGCTATTTTATTTTATTATTTTTTTTTATTTTTTGATTAAAGCTTTTTAAAGAAACGGTTTACGTCTTGGAAAGCAGGTGGCCTTCTGGGTTGGCGGGTGGAACGCTTGCTCCGTTGTGCTCTCCCTTCCATGGTGCCCGGGCCGGACAGGCTGGGGAGACACAGTGCCAGAACTCTGGCGCAGGCTGCTCTTCCTTACCTGCTGTATGTAGTGAGGGTCTGTGCAGGATGTTAGTAGGAGTTACAAAGTTTCCACTGCTGATAAAGAAGGAACCCACAAAAGGCACACAGCTAAGATACTGTAAAAACAGGCTGTAATGTAAAACAAAAACAACAACAAAACAAAACAAACCCAATATTTGTTTCTATAAAATTTTATGAAGCTTATGTAACAAGTTACTGAGTCCTGAGTGCAAAGTCAGGCCCAGCATCCTCTAGTTTATCTTGGTGCTCAGGGCAACCCCTCAGAGGACCTCCTGCCTTTTTTTGCCCATGGCTGCGTGGCCTGTGAGTTGAGTTCTTTGGGAAGATCCAGGGCCCCTTTGCACCACCACCGCTGTGGTGCCCATGAAAGCTCCAGCCCGTCACCGCATACAGCTGGCTCTGCCCTTCTCCCTCCCCGTGCCCATAAGAGCGACAGCAGGGATAACTGGGACAGCTTTTTGTAAGAACCAGAGATGGTCAGGAGTTTAATGAGTTGCATTTGCCTTACACAGCCTGCGGTCTGGAATGTGGCTGGCTCCCAGGAAACGTTAAGAAGCTAGTGGCTCCCTTGCCCGAGAGTTGTGTTTACCCCGTGCTTGTCTCTCTGCTCCTCAGTGTGTACAGCAGGCGATGGCCAGCTCCACTTCCGTGTTCACAGGTGTCACTTCTCACAACATTAATTGACCAACTAGACTCTTGGTCTCAATTCCTTTTTCACAGAAAATGAAATATGCTTGGTTCACATTGAGTCACATGACCCCATTACGGCTCGGGGCAGGGGTACAAAGCACAACATGGCTGTCCAGGGCCCATTCGTGGATGTTAATGGATAGGACAGAGAATGGGTTCCAGAGAAGGGACATGGGGTGAGCCGAGTGGGGGGTCCAAATGGGTATTGCTCTCTATGCCCCACACCCACACCTCACTTACTCCATGAGTCAGTTGTTGGTCATACCTGTGCCTGGGACAATCCGCTTCAAAGCTTTGCTGACCAATTGGGTAGGGTTTCATTCTTTGTTGGAGGGTGGACACATGCTTGATAATATGGCTTTTGTTTGGAGATCTGCCTTTATTAAGTCAAGCCGAGAACAGTCTTTGAAGCTGGACATTGCTTTGGCACAGAACAGATCACAGAATTAGGCAAATGCACTGCTCAGTTAACCCCCCCCCCCCCAAAGGTAGATAGATTTTTGAATATGGAGAAACATTTTAATTATAACTGTTCAATCTATATTTGTAGACATCTCTTGGTTAAGATCATTTGCTGTTGTTTTTTCTAAAGAGTTTCCTCGAGGCCTACACTGGATTTTCAGCTCTGATGGGCAAGAGATTTCTCTCAACTGTGTTAGCAATGGCGTGTGCGTGTAGATACCACCACTAATTACCTTATGATGGGAACAGCGTGGATGGTTGCACTTTTGCTCTGATAGTTTCATGTGATTCCCAGCTCTCTGTTCCCCATTGCTAAATTCTTAAAGTCTTAGCAGCCGTGTGATTGACAAGTGCTTGGGCATTTTCATTCTGAAGCCGGCCCTGTGGTGCTTGAGGACGTTGCCGGTGGAGTCTGCAACCTTTTCACTTCACTCTTTACCTGTTTTAGTTCGTAGGTGTTACAAGTACAGTTAATTTTTAACTTAATTCTCTGGGAACTTTTCCAGGGATGTTTAAAAGGCCCTGTCGACTATACTAATATACTCAGAAATGAGAGAAAATATCCATGAGGTCTTAAAATATTCTGAATAATATTTTCTTTCTTTTTAGCTGTCTCCGTTATGAGGTACAGCGCCTCTGCTTTTGGGTTTGCAGTAAGTAATCTGAAATGCACTTTTATGAAGTTTTGCACGTTTTTCCTGAGCTCACGAATCTTGCCCTGGGCTCGCCGTTCAGAGGGTGGTTAGCAGATGAGAGCTTAGCATGACAAACAAAGCTTTTATGGCAATAGCTTCCATAACAGAATTACAATTTCATGGAAGTAAACAGCGATGATGCCGTACAGGTCTCCAGAACAGATTAGGGGGACCTCATTTTCCACCCCTGGTTGAGAAGATATTTGAGGGGTTTCAGCCTGGTTTTCTCCCTGAAGGTTGTAGGTGTGAAAGTGGGCACACACTGGAGTGAAGACGCATTTGCTGGTGCAGGCAGAGGTGTTGGGGGTTAGGATTGGGGCTGCCGGAACTAGACCGGTCAGTCTCCGGTCCCATTAGGGGTAACCTGACTCCCAGACCTACTTCCTGATGGGAATTGGTCTGAGAAAACAGGTCTCAGATGTTTTACAGCCTAGGCATGTTGAAAGCTTGGGTGAAGTCTCCCCACATTCCTTCAAGAGAGTGCTAGTGCTTGTAGTTTTCTAGATCGAAAATGCGATGGGTGCAGTGACTCATCTGGAGAGGTCCAGCATCCTCCTCTGTAGCTTCAGGGTTTCCTGTACCTGAGGGCGTGTGTTCCTGTTCCCAACCCCCCTTCTTCCCTTTGCTGTGAGAACTTAATGTTTTGCAGGTTGTAGATTGTTTTCAGAATCCTTTGAAAAAGGTATGGACAGTCTCTCCAGAAAAATGGGTGCGTGCACACGTGCATGCACACCCCCCCCCCCCACCCCCCCGCCACACACACCTCTCTTTTCTCCCCTTTCTTCTGTCTCTGTCCCTCACACATTCGCTCATTCATTCAAACAAGAGCATTGAGTTTTGTATACAATTTTGAAGTGTTAGCAGAGTTCCTAGAGCCCTTGGGTGGCCCACTCTAACCCCTGAACCTCAGGTAGAACCATCCCACTGGGAGGCAGACACATAGAATCCTTATCCTGAGTCTTTTACCTGGGATGTAGGGGGAAATGCTGCAGTGATTTTGCCTGCTGGGAGATAGGTGTGAGAACAGTGTAAGTCCCCCCATATCTCCAGAGTGCTAGGAGCCAGGGCCCAGGGAGCAGAGGCCACTGCACCACAGAGTGTGCTTTGTCAGGCTGTGGGAGCAGCGCGAGGTGAGGAGGAGCTGTGGTCCTTCCACCGGGCTGGCATGTCCAGTGGCCTCGGCTCCAGATTCCCAGCACCCACCATGAGGATGAGGAGGAGCGTCTGAAGTCACTGGCTCTGATTCCAAGCCTCTGTGTCGTGTGTCTTCACAGTCATGCCTTAACTCTGGAAAACACTAATGCCGTGTCTCCTTCTCCTAGTTTGACGCCATCCTCGACGTCCTGTCCTCGGCGATTGTCCTTTGGCGTTACAGCAATGCTGCTGCTGTACACTCTGCCCACCGGGAGTACATGTAAGTGGATCTTTCTCTTCCTCCAGGCTGCGGCACCCTTGCAAAGGAAGGCCACATCACTAGGCTGTCAGCGTAGCTCTCCTTGCAGCTTTGGTCCCAGGGACGAGAATGAGGACCCAGATCACCTTCGAGAGGGCCTGCGGTGATACCGGCCATAGGACAGGCCCCTTTGGGGATGGTCGGAGAGATGGGGTACCCTTTTATAATTTGCCCTGTTCTCTGCTTTGAGTCGGGAGGGAATGTTTGTGTGTTCATTTGTCTGGCTCTCCTTCTGTCCATCTGTCCATTGATCTGTCCGTGTTTCAGTTCATCCATCCTTCCATCCTCGTTCTTTTTGTGTTTGTGGAATCTTTGTTCTCTTGAGTTCTCATGCTTTAAGATGAGTTTTCCACTGTAATTTCTGGAAGACACCTTGAGGGTATTCTAAATTACCCTGCTTGTCTTCCATTCCTCTCTGTATTAGAGGACACGGCTTGTCCCAGTCTCTACGTCCTCTGGGTGATGATCTTGTCTTTGAGGAACTTGAGTTTGTGACCATAAAACATGGCTTTCCCAACTTCCATCTTCTTTATTCCATTTGTAATCTCCAGGCTGATAATAGCTCAGGTCCCAGAGTCCGATTTCTTGGCTTTGAATCTTAGCTCTACCACTTGCTAGCTCTGTGACTGTAGGAAGCTGCTAAGTGCTCTATGCCGTGTTTCCTCATCTGGAAAAGCAGGAAAACAACACCTCCTTCAGAGGGTTATTATATATATTATATATGCACAATATGTAATATAGTATATATGTTATGTATATTAGAACAATATATACACCTATAACTTAGAGCAGTGTTTGGCATGTAGTTCAGGAAACCTTAGCTGCCATCATTATTAATTATTAAGGGGGCTCCCCTGAGACTGAGCCACCACTAGTCCTTAAGGGAAGAGTTTGATCCCACCTCTGTGGCTTTTGGACAGTTGAATACAAATGAGTAAATGCTCCCCTGCTGTGTTTCTGGCGGTGCCCAGACAGAACGTAGTCTCGATGGGAATGCTATGTCATACTTAAAATGTGTAAGTGTTGAAATACAAATGTTAGGTGCTAGGGGACTCAGATAATAATAGATCTGGGGTTGCACGTGCCAAATGGAAAGCTTTTGAAAGATAATGCTGTAACTGATTCACGAATGGGAACAAATTTTATTTCACTGTTGGGCTTTAGGTAGAGCACAGAAACTTCTTTGAAGTGTTAGGTATTTATTTTAATGTGCATTAGCTCTTTTAACACATATGAAGGGTCGAATCTGTGATATCACAGATGATATTGTTTAGGATAAGGTTAATTGTTTTAAAAGTGAGTCAATTGATGGTTGAAAAAAGTTAAGAAAACAATTATAGTAAGTTGATTTTGTAAAATTTCAAATGATGGTATCATAATGATTGAAGTTGAATTAATACTAGTCTAGCCAAGGGAATAGCTAATACAAAAACCCAAGTTGTTGCTGGCTAATTATTTGAGGAATACAGTGAGAACAACCTAGAGATAGGTTGTCCTTTTCCTGTCAGGAGAACATAAATTCTTTGGTTCTGTAGTTGCACTCTCCAGTACGGTAGCCACTGGTGGCTATTTTAGCACTTACGTGTAGCTGGTCCAAACTAAGAGGTGTTGTGAGTGTAAAATAGTACATTCCATAGACTTAGTAAAAAAAAAAAAAGACTAGAGATTTTATTAATAATTTTAAAGATACTGATTACACGTTGACAAAAGAATATTTTGGATATGGGGTGCCTGGCTGGCTTAGTTGGTATAGCATGCGACTCTTTGTCCCAGACTCATGAGTCCAAGCCCCATGTTGGGTGTAGAGATTACTTAAAAATAAAACCTTAAAAAAATATTTTGGATATATTGGATTAACCTATTATGATTAATTTTACTTCTGTTTCCTTTTTCTAATGTGGCTTTTAGATATTTAAAATTACATATGTGGCTTATATTATAATTTTTTTGGGCCTTGCCCTCAAAAGACAAAGCTCTTCCTTCTGACTTTTCGTATTTTCGAATTACTAATCCAGAATTTGATTTGCAATTCCAGAAGGAATTGAGTTCCATGTTTCTCAGTTTCTCTCTTCTAATGTGCTTAGTAAAATCCGATTTCCTTTATGCTTAAATGAGTTTCTTACATATTAGTCACAAATCTACAAATTATTGTGGCTTTTCTATAGAGTTGGGATCTCTCTGAGCATTTGTCAGGTGGCCTGGAGTTTTTCCAAGATTAAAATATTGATGACAAAAGATTGATGATCCAGCATTTCACGGATGGTTCTTGTATTGGTATGGATGTGGGCTGGGAATGGGTGGCTGAGGTAGGGTGTGAACCAAATGTCTTTGGTTTCACTATTTTTACTGATCCCCAAACAGGTACCATTAAAAAAAATGTATCTCTCTATTGATACCCAAAGGACAAAAACTCACAGAGGAGTTGCTTTGATAATTCCCAGATGATAGTTTACATGAAGATGCCAGTGAATTCATTTGGAGAGTCTGAATGTAGGGATTCAAACGACACTCCACAGTCCTTTGTATTGTTGGCTTTAGTTTAAAGTTTTAATCTCTGTCTCATCCCATGTAAATTAAAAATTCATGGGATCATTGCCAGCTGAGAAACTGATGTTTGCATATTAATGAGCGTGAATGAATTATGAGAGGCATGGCTAGAAAAACTATTGGCTTTCAGTTAGTTGCTGGAGAATAATAAATGGGGAAATACCCAACTGGTCCTTAGTTAATTCCTCTAATTTGTCCTACTTTGACTCTAAGCTTCAGAAAGAATCTTGAGCTCGGAATTGCCAGCGCGAGGAGGAGAGGGAGCTTCGTCAGCCCTGCCCCCTGATGCTGTGTGTGCTGGCTGCGTGGGATAGGGCGTTTGATGCCCAGAGGAAGAGAGGATGCTTTTAACACCGCCACAGAGTACTGCATTATACACCTCAGTTGTTAAGATAGCCAACTACAGGGTGTAGCCTCAGTGGTTTTGTTTTGCATTTTTTTTTTTTCTGTGGTAAAAAATATATAACATTGAATTTACCATCTTAAACGTTTTAAGTATATGGCTCAGTAGTATTAAATCTATTCATATATGGTTGTGAACAGAGTCCCCAGAGTTTCTTCATGCAAAACTGAAGCTTTATACTTATTAAACAGCTACCCGTGTCCCTCTCCCCCAGCCCTTTGCAACCACAGTTCTATTTCGTTTCTCTGAATTGATTACTCTAGGTACCTCAAATAAGTAGAATCAGAGAGTATATGTTCTTCCGTGACTGACCGCTTTCACTTAGCACATGATGGCCACGGTAAGGTTAACAAACGGTCCTCAGGGGTGAGAAATCTTGCTCGCTTAGGGAGCCGGTCATGGGTGTGCGGCACTAATCTGAGAGTGAAATGCTAAATCCAGCATTTCATGGGTCGTTCTTTTATTGGTATGGCTGTAGGCTGGGCGTGGGTGGCTGAGGTAGGGTGCGAACCAAAGGTCAGGGACGTGTGTCATGCCAGGTAGTGGCTGGGTGCCCCATCTGGGATGGAAGGAATACTTGCAGAATTCAAGGAGATGAACGCAGTGAAGCAGGTTCTGCTGTCCTCAGTCACTAAAGGAGAGGGGCCAGGAGGTGGGGGCTGATGCAAAGAGTTAGAGCAGGTGGTTCACTCTGACGGTGCCTGTGAGTGTTGAGGGGAAAAGCTGGAGGACTGGTCTGGAATTCAGCACGAGGAAGGGAGGCTTTGTGAATGTGCTTGAGAGAGAACACGTAGGGAAGGCAGCTTTCCCGGGGAGCAGCCAGGTGTTTATTAGGCCAAGAGGTGAGGGCAAGAGTTGGAAAAAGCCTGAGGATGTGGTCACTGGGATAGGATGAGAGTGTTCTGGGGAGGGAAGGGAGCAAGGAGACAATGAGGAGCGTGGCTAGAAGGGTGGGGTGGTGACAATTGTCCTGGTGACTGCAGGTTGCCCTGAGGCCACTGCAAAAAGGAAGCACTATTTGTACACTTACACTGTGATCGCCAAGCGTCCTTAGGTGAAGAAGCATGCAGCAAAATAGTGTTACGGTCTTTTCTCATTGGTTTTAACAAGAGAGGTTTGCATCCACGCACACTGCTGAGGCATATAAAAACTCTCGCAAGGATACAGAGCGACTGACAGCAGGCTCGCCTCAGGAAGGGGGGACGGGGGACAGAAGAAAGGGAGGAGGTCTGCTCTTCCTATCCTGCAGACCCGAGCAGCCCCGTAGAACTCTCTGCAGCCATGGACGCGTTCTGTAGCTGCACCGTCCAGTGTCCTCAGACCCTTACCCACGTGGGGCCATGGAACATTGGCTCTGTGGCTCGGTTCCTAGCTTGATTTAATTTAAATGAATTGAGCTGTAAATCGTCACATGTGGCTCCCATATTGGACAGTGACTCTTTAGGTACTTTGATCATTTTTAATCCATTTTTTAAAAACAATGTTGTTACTCAAAGTCCACGGGACTTGGAAATGAGAGCAAGATACTGAGGGAAGGAAGGAGGTGCCGGAGGTGGCAGGCATGGGAGAAATGAGTATAGGAGGAACTTGGCAAGGCCAGGTGACACGGGGCATTTCACGCTTGTGTCTGCTATTGTCAGCCTTCTCTACCATTTTCGGCCCCGGGAAGTACAGCTTCCCGCTGCCATCAGCTGTGGAGGGCCATCGGGCTGCTTGCCACGGGGAGGTACAGCTTGACACTCACTGGGGGCCTCTGACATTTTGCATGATTGCAGCACAGGTGGGAGGACTGTGAATGCTCCCCAGTCCCAGCTGTCTCCTTGGGCCATCCGTGAGCTCGCTGAGATGGAGAGGTGGAGGCAGATGGGAGGCTGTTCACCTTTACAGGCTTGAAGTTCTGCAACACTGAGGCAAAAACACAGCCTGGGAGGTTGTTCACTTGTTCCAAATGTACCTCCAAATGGTATGATGCTCAGCAGCATATTGGAAAGCAAATTTGAGAGCTCCGGAGTAGATATTCTTAGAGAGGCATAAATCCTTGCATATCTCCTCATGCGAAATAAATGGGGCACACTGGTTCTCACCCATGCAGGGTTCTTGCTCTGATTTTTATTCCTCCCCGCCGTCCCCCGTTTGCCGAGCCAAGTGCCTTGGTCTGAAAACTATCAGTTGACAGGATGGCTTTTGATTATTGGTCTCAGCAACATTCTTGTAACAGCTCCAGAAATTGAGAAAAAGAAAAAGAGAAGTAATTGATTCAGTCAAGAAATGGCGTATTGGCAATTTGCTTTTGGTGTCTGATCGAAGCGATGGCAAAGGCAATGAGTTATACCAGGAACACAGTGAACTAGTACCATGTCTCCCCCTCTTCTCATGGGCATTCGATCGGGGACTCTGGGAAAGTGAACCATATTTCCTCCACATCTTTCTAGCGATCTTAACCTTACAAAGCTCTTGAGTGTATTTTAACTCAAGAGCAGAACCTGACCTGGATGAATACTTAATTTCCGAGAGTCCCCCAGTAACTGCTGAGAGCCAGTGTGTAGAAGGCAGAGAGCCTTGATAGCGGGACCTGAGCTCCTGTGCCTTGAATAGTTTTGCCTGAAGGCAGAGGAGACTTGCCTTCACAGTCACGGAAAGTTCATCTAAAACCTTCCATGACACAGGCATGACATCAACGGGCCGTGCCGCTGTGGGCAGGGCATGTCAGAGGAAGGAGTGTAGTCTTCTTCAGTCCATGTTATGGGTAGAAATGTGTCCCTCCACCATATGTTGAAATCCTAACCCCGACTACTACACAGTGTGACCTGATTGGGAAAAAGGGTCTTCTCGGCTCTAACTCCCATATGACTGGAGTCCGTGTAGGAAGAGGCAGAAGGGCACAGGAGGACAATGGCCACCTGACAGCAGGGGCAGGGTTCAGAGGCATGCACTTACAAGCCGAGGAACCCCAAGGATTGTTGGCAAACACTAGCAGCTCAAAGAGGCAGGGAGGGATTCTGCCCTACAGGTTTCCGAGGGAGCATGGGCCTGCCCACACCTTGATTTTGAACTTCTAACTTCCAGAGCTGTGAGAGAATACATTTCTGTTATTTAAGGCCCTCAGTTTGTGGTGCTTGGTTGTAGCAGCCACAGGAAAACTGCTGTTGTCCCTGAGAAGAGTCTTCCATCAGACCTGCACTCATCTGCTCGGGGACCTCGAGTGGTGAGTGAATTTTTCAAAGCCTCAGTTTTCTCATCTGGGAAAGGGGGTGGGTGGGCCCTGATAGCTACCAAATGGTGTTGTGGTGAAGATTAAACATGACATTGAATGTGACATCAATATATGCTCAAAAAATGTTAGATCATGGGGCACGTGGGTGGCTCAGTCGGTTAAGTGTCCAACTCTTGGTTTCGGCTCAGGTCATGATCTCAGGGTCATGAGATCAAGCCCCGCCTCAGGCTCCATGCTCAGCACGGGGTCTGCTTGTCCCTCCCCCTCTTTTCCTTCCCTGCTCCTTCTCTCTCTCTCTCTCTCTCTCTAAAATAAATAAAAATTTTTTTTTAAAAAAAGTTAGATCATTTATTTTCCATCCCTGGAGTTTTGAAAATGTTTTTTCACTAGTCATACTAGGATAGTTTGAAATTACTCTATTATTTAATTGCTTTGGAACAGTGTAGAATAAAAGAATTTGCAGGGAAAAAATTTTAAAACCCAAGCACATGCTCTAACATATTGAAAAACTTGCTTTTGACCTAGGGACATGGGGTGATAGTGTAGTGAGGTGATAAAAGATTATTGCTTGATTTCCTGATATCGTTTCTTTACCCCACCCCTAAAAGAAATCTCATTTGTGTGGGGCAAGACAAAGTAATATATGATTACTGTAAAAAGTTAAGGTAATTCATAGAGGTACAAAGAATATAGCAAGGGGCGCCTGGGTGGCTCAGTCAGTTAGGCGTCTGACTCTGGATTTCGGTTTAGGTCATAATCTCAGTGTCGTGAGATTGAGCCCTGCCTTGGGGCTTAAGATTAAGATTCTCTTAAGATTCTCTCTCCCTCTTTCTCTCTCTGCCCTCTACCCACCCCCCCATGCACATGGATACTCTCTCTCAAAAAAAAACCCCAAAAAACAACCACCAACAACAAAGAATATAGTAATTGTTAGAGGGCCTTCCAGGGAGAACCAGAGTTAATGTTTTGATGTGTACTGTATTTGTGGGCATGCATATGCATCGTTACGTATACATTTTTTCCCTACATAAATAGAGATCATCTATATATACCCTTCTGCAAACCGGTTTTTCTATACTTACCACCATGTTTTGAACATTTTCCCATCTTTGGATAAATAGAGGTATGTTATTTTTTGATAGCTAGGCAGTATTGTGTGTATGGATTTAGCATATTTTGTGAAGTAATTTTCTGCTGAAGATGTAGGTTGTTTTCAGTGTCTCGGGGCTAGAATTGACCTGAAATAACTGTCCTTACACGTTCGAATTTTAATGCTTATCTTCTTATTTCTTCTGGATAAATTACTAGAAGTCTGGGTCAAAGAATATGCTAACCTGTAATTTTGATGCCCAGGGTCAAACAAGGTCACGCTAATTTCCATCCCCCTTGGTAGGGGTGAGGGTGTCTGTTGACTTACCGTGGCTGGTACTAAGTGTTAAAGTTCTTTCTGATCTTAGCTATTTGTCCAGGTGGAAAATTGACTTCTCCATGTTAACATGCATTTGTTTAGTTATCAGTCTGAGCATATCCTCAGATGCCTTTTTGGTGTTTGTATTTCTTTTGGGAACTGGGTTACCAGAATTTCAGATGGGAATGAGGAGGCTTTTGTTTCATTTTTGAAACATTTCCCAGACTCTGGCTACAGAACTTAGGTGACAAAGAAAGTACAACTTAATAGCTGACCAGATCCTCCCCACCACCACCCAACCCCCACCCTCCCCTGCCATATTCTTTCTTGCATTGCCATGGTTTTTTTCCTTCATAGATCTAAATACCTACATTAGTTTCTGTATTGGCACATTTGTTGGCTGTCTGTTGCCCTCAGAAGACTTTTTAAGCTCACAAGGGTAAGGGGATTCCTTCAGTGTCTTAGTCTTTTTATTCCCATTCCCTAGAAAAACCCCTGGCAATTACTAGAGTGCTCATTTAAAGACTTGCAGAGTGAAAGATTGAATTGCAGAAGCCCTTCCTCTTATGTAAAGTTTTGATAGCTTTTATTAAGGTGATAGTAAGTATTTACTGAGCACCTGCTTTGTGCCAGGTATCATGCTGGACTCTGCATTAGGTAGAGGTATTATTTGACAGCTGGTAGAGAAGGTAAACAGTATTTCTGAAGGCTCAGGGCTAGTAATGGATTCAGTTGGAGTTTGAAACTACATCTTGCTTGCTCTGAAATTTGCTCATAACCTTTATGCAACATTGCCTCTTTAAGTGATCATTTGTGTGTCTTTGTTTTACTGGTTTTTCATTCCAGCCTCCCCCACCCCCATCCCCTCCTCCTGGAAATGCCCTTTCTTAGCAATTTGCTGCAACCCCGATTTAATTGGAGGGAGAAGGAAAGTGGTATGGATCCAGAAAAATGTATAAAATCTTATTATAAAAAGATACGACTGAAAATGTGGTCCTGAGTTTTGGTTCTGACACTGGAAGGTGGGGAAATGGTTGGCTGTTGGTCGGACACGGATAACTGCTAGGGTTGCCTGGGGTCGGTTGCTGTTAGTGGCTTGGTCCCTTGGCAAAGGGCTGCCATGACAAGTTCTGCAGCTCTCCTGTGTCTCAAAGGCCTTGCAAATGGAGATCATTTGTCTTGGCTGCAGCCTGGACTTCCTCCATGCTCACTGAAACTTTGGTTCTTGTTTTCAGGCCAAGCTGGGAGCTGGGTAGGGCCTGCTGGATCCTGGGCTGAGGGCTCTGTGGGTTTGCTATGAAAGAATAGGAGCACATCTTTGTCCAGGTCTGTGGCCTCTCCTTTGGCACCTGCTGCCAGAACAAGGCATGTGATGAGTGGAGAGGGTTCTATCCCTAACAACACCAGGGCCCAAAACTGTGAATGGGGCCCCTTCACCTTGAGTGTGGTCACCCTTTGGAAACCTGAGCCTGGGATGTCCCCATATTTGTCATTCCTCCACCTTCCATGCTGCTGCCTGTGCTTTGTGGTGAACAGACTTAGTTCAGGAACCCTTCTTAAAGTGGTGAGGTTTAAGGTGGACAGGTAAGAAGAGGGTTCTTCTCTTTTTGTGACTTCTCTTTGGCGGTGGGATTTTGGCAGGCTTTTTGCCTTCTCTGAGTGGTCCTATTTTCAGAGGATGACTCCATGGGCTCAGTTTCTCCAGTTGTATTTGAAGTTCTAGGGTCAGAGTTTTCATGGCACATTTCTTCTCCCTTCGGTCTCCAGATCTTGTCCTGTATGTTAGCTGTTGGATAATTCAAATGCAATTTAATTTTGCTTAGTTCTTGCCATTGACTAGTGATCAACACCAACTGTCGATGCTGGTTATGGCTGATGATTACTTTCTTCTTTATACTTCTTGCATTTTCAAAAAAATATTTTACAAGGTGCATATGTTATTTTTGTAATCCTGTCAAGCATACTTTTTCCCTCTGGGAGAATATAAAAAGGCAGCCAGTCTGGGAACAAGGAGTAAAGCTCTCATCTCCTCTATGTTTATACTGCCTTCCTGTGATTATCCTACTGGGCGCTGTTATACTCGGCATCAACACCACCGGGTGCTTTTGCATATGATTGCTTCTCTTCTGAAGGGACCTGCCACAGTGCATGCAGCCTTCCCTTGGCAGGGAAGTCTATGAAATTGCACCAAATGGAAGCTGGTGATTTTTTTCTCTCCCCATCTCCTGTCTTTCTCTAAATAGTTGGACCCTTTGAGTTTTTATTTGTTCATGCATGGGCTTTACCAGCATCTTTCCACATCATGATTTAGCTTACTCATATCACTAAATAGAAGGCATCCAGAGGAATATTTGAGTTGTTTTTGGAGTAGCTTCTACCTACCTCATAAAATTGTTATGAGAAGCAAATGAGATAGGTAAGTTGCCTGGCATAGTGTTTGACGAATAGTAGGTATCCCATAAATGGGGATTATTATTTTTTTAAAGTAGGCTCCATGCCCAGCGCAGAGTCCAGTGTGGGACTGGAACTCACAACCCTGAGATTAAGACCTGAACTGAAATCAAGAGTCGGATGCTCAACCGACTGAGCCACCCAGGCGCCCCTAATGGGGGTTATCATTTTTTTTTTAAGATTTTTAAAAATTTATTTATTTGACAGAGACACAGAGAGGGAACACAAGCAGGGGGAGTGGGAGAAGGAGAAGCAGGCTTCCCGCAGAGCAGGGAGCCCGATGTGGGGCTTGATCCCAGGACTCTAGGATCACGACCTGAGCCGAAGGCAGACGCCTAACGACTGAGCCACCTAGGTGCCCCATGGGGGTTATTTTTAAAAGTAGGCTTTCCAGGCCAAAAAAAAAAAGTATGTCTTGAAAAATAACTTTATTAAAATATAATTCACATAGCCTGCAGTTCATGCATTTAAAGTGTACAGGTCAATGGCTTTTAAGGTATTCATAGCACTGTGCATGTATGACCACAATCAGTTTCATGAGAACATTTTTATCACCATGAAGAGAGGCCCCACTCTTTTGAGCTCCCACCACTCCAACTCCTTCTAACTTGCCTTTCCTCCCTCTGGTCCTAGGCAATCCCTCATCTGTTGGTCTATGTAGTTGAGCCTACTCTGGACCTTTCAAATAAGTGGATTCGTAAACCATGTGCTCCTTGTCTGTGGCTCCGCAGACACAGAAGGTTTCTTCCTTCACTTAGTCTTTGACTTAGCATAATGTTTCCTGCCTTCCTGCACACTGTAACGTGGATCAGTATTTCCTCTTTTTACTGCTGTATGATATTCCATTGTATGCATGTCCCACATTTGGTCAATCCATTCATTAGTTGATGGACATTGGTTGGTTTCATTTGGGGCTATTAGGAATAACGCTGGTATAAACATTTGTGCACAAGTGTTTGATCTAAATAGGTTCTGATTTCTTTTGGCTTCATACCTAGGAGTGAAATTGCCAGGTTAGATGGTAACTCTATATAGCTAACATTTGAAGAATTGTCAAACCGTTTTCCAAAGTGGCTGCACCATTCTATATTGCTACCAGCAATGTGTGAGGGTTCCAATTTCTCCACATCCTCATCAGCACCTGGTGTTACCTGCCTTTTTGATGCTAGCCATCCTAGTGTGTGTGAGTGGTATCTCATTGTGGTTTTGATTTATACTTGAGGGTTCTTATGCTTTTGAGAAGTCGCCAGTCTTTTCCCTGGTTTGTTTCTTTGTCTCGATTCCCATAGACCCTTCAGAAGTTACATTACCCCTGCTAGTGAAGTAGCTGGTGTCTGGAGGAAGCTTCCCTCAAGAGGCCTTTACCCCACTGTTGGTGTCCTTCTGGCCTCCTGATGGCTCTGCAGAGTCTGGCTCAGGGCCTTACAGACTGAATTTTAGGTTTAATGGTACAAAGACAGGGGACTAAGATTAATCAAGCTCATAGAACTGACCTGTAAAAACAGGATGCCAGTTGATTAGTGGATGCATAGTATGGCCATCAGAAGAACATTGTCTGGGGATCCAAATGGTTTTCTTAATTTTTCTGCCTGTGGGGAGAAACACTATCAGCATCTGCTAGCAATGGAGGCTTCCTTTTCTTTTTTTCATTGCGTATTTTCAGACTACCTATAGGCCCTAGACATAGAGCTGTGGATTTTATGGTCTGGTACGGAGCCGAGGGGTTTTTGTATAATTCCTGTTCTGATCTGATGGGTTTTGATCTAAAAGTTAAACTTTTAGGCCATTCTTTTTTTTTTTTTTTTTAAGATTTTATTTATTTATTTGACAGAGAGAGACACAGCGAGAGAGGGAACACAAGCAGGGGGAGAGGGAGAAGCAGTCCTCCTGCTGAGCAGGGAGCCTGATGCGGGGCTCGATCCCAGGACTCTGGGACTGTGACCTGAGCCGAAGGCAGACGCTTAATGACTGAGCCACCCAGGTGCCCCCTTTTAGACCATTCTTAACTACTGATTTACTTACCATGCTTTCGGGACTGTGCTAAGTACTTTCTCTGATTGTGCTCATTTAATCCTCAGAACAATCCAATGAGATACACATGTCATTACCTCAATTTTATAGATGAGGACATGGATACAGAGAGGTACAGTGACTTGCCCAGAGCTGTAGACCTGGGATGCATGCTAGTGATTTGCACCAAGCCCTGCTGGACTCGCCTTCATTTCGGGGCTGTACTGTGTTGGTCCTGCCCAGGTGAGAAGCTCCATGGATTCATTGTATGCTGATGTCAGGTGTGATGGTGGGCTCAGAAGTAAGAAGACTCAGGAGAGAACAGCTGTGAACAGCCCCACACTTTAGCCCCAACTTAAGAGGCAAAAAATCCACATTTTAGGTCTGTTTCTGCTGCACATGGTATCACTATCCTTTGCTTTCATTTTCTCATCTGGTAGAGTAAGATTAAAATTGCTGTCTTACCTGCCTTGGAGGTATCAGGAGAAGAATCAAAAGAGAACATGTTTTGAAGAGCTGAAAAATGTGTGTATGTGGGTGTACACATATTTACGTGATATATAATAAGTAGTTGTAAAAATTACATATAAAAGTAATATATATTCCTAAAACCAATTAAATTGACTTAAATTCTTTAAAAATTTTTGATTTTAGGGGCGCCTGGGTGGCTCAGTTGGTTGGGCAACTGCCTTGGGCTCAGGTCATGATCCTGGAGTCCCTGGATCGAGTCCCGCATCGGGCTCCCTGCTCAGCGGGGGGTCTGCTTCTCCCTCTGACCCTCCCCCCTCTCATGTGCTCTCTCTCTAATAAATAAATAAAATCTTTAAAAAAAACCTTTTTTTTTGATTTTATCATAGTAAAAAGCCATAATGTAAGAGCCACCCTAGCAAATGTTTAAGTCTACGATACAATGTTACAATACAGTGTTACTGCGGCCACAGTGTGGTACAGGAGCTCTCTTGAACTCGTTCATCTTGCGTGATGGAAAATTTATGCCCACTGATACAGCAGCTCCCCATTCATCCCCTTCCGTTAACTTAAATTCCTAACTACAGGCCAGCAGAGGGGAAATTCCCCCAGAGGGCTTCAGTATTGGGCCGGAACGTTGCTCCAGTCTTTAAAAGGAAGGGTTAAACCCCCGCTCTCCGGGGCTTTCCTAGGGCGACTATAAGGACAGGTGAAATGGCCCTGTTTCTCTATTTGCTCTTGTGTTTGTTGCTGCAAAGGGATTGTTTAGTGTGGGGGTCGGTACCCACCGGAATTTGTTCCTCGGCATTTTCAGCCAAGAAATCTTTTCCTTTTTCTGTGTGTGTGTTTTCAATCAGAAAACCTAAATAACAGCTAGGTCAGTGGCATGGAAGTACCCTGAAAATATGCCGTATACTGACCTTACCTGCTTTTAAAGTTCAGATTCTCCCTCTCTCCCAAGGTGGCTGAGGCTGACATCATGGGAAAACCAGACTATCAGAGGTGCAATTCGTCCAGAATATGAAGGCATGTGTTGGAGTCTGAAATTGAGTCTCTTTAAACAATACCAACAGTACAAAGAGTCAGCTGACAAGTCCTGTCTGAGAGAACAGACAGGAGTTTGAAAAATGACCTATTTAGGCCCCTGTGTCTCAGTACCCTTCTTTACTGCTCTTTTGAGCAAGCTATATTGCTGGCTCTGGTTAAGACCAACCTGGCTAAATACCTGCTCTTCCTCAGGGCTCATTTGACTGTTGGGATTGACAGCTCAGGAAAGGTGGTCACGGAAAAACTTCCTTTCCTGCCTTGACCGAGCATAGTGAGGATTCACGGATAAATCAGTCTTGACGGGCCTCCATGAAATAGCCCTGTATCTAAACCTTGTCCTCATTTTGAATTCTTCAGGTGGTCTGCATTTCTGGCTGGGGAATGATGATCTAGGGATCTGGTTTGTGGTCAGAGAGGTGTCCTGGTGGTGTGCATTTTGTTTCCTATGTGAGAAGGCAAGATGTATTTTGAGCAAGTCCAGTTTTGCTGCTCAGATTCCTGTCAGGAGATGGTTTTCTAACACCCAGCTGTGATATGTACTTGTGGTTGGACAGTGAGTTACTGAGAGCCCACAGTGTGTCAAGTACTTCTTGAGGTGCCAAGTACTTCTTGAGACCAGCTTCTGCTCTCATGGGCCCAAAAGGAGATGGCCCGTAATGTCACTGCAGAGGGAAGAGAGAGCTATGAAGATCTTCCAGGCTGATGGGATCCAGAGTGTGGGGAGGGGTCGTCTGGGGCTGGGTGTCAGGGAAGGTCCTTGAACTGATACTGTGGATGGCGGGAAGGAACCTGGAGGAAAGTCATCCCTGGACGGAGGAGTTGGTACAAACAAAGGCCCGAGGGTGCGAACCAGCTTGGTGTGTTTGGGGGTTGAAAAAATAGGTTCCTGTGGCTGGACCCAGTTAGTGAGGGGCCAGGGCTTGGGGACCCTCGGGAGGGATTTGGATTATATGAGCAGTGGGAAGCCATGGGCAAGTCATTAAGCTGGGGGTGAGGTGATCTGATTATGTATTTAATGTCAGAGAGCTCAGGTGGTTTGTCATAAGGGAATTCTGCCATTGTTGTTAATGTGAGGCCCTGTGTCATTTCTTTAAAAATGAAAATATTTTTATTCATTTCACTGGCTGTCATTGTGGTGCATATTTGCAGAACTATACATTTAAATTAGCAAAATTTAAACTGAACCTTTTCTCTCTCATTCATACTTACCCTCATCCTTTCCTCTCTCCCCAGTGAAAGATCATCACAATGAATAGTTTGGTGAAGGTGCTTCCAGAATAGTTTGTATGTAAATAAAATATGGTACACACCCATATGCTTTAGATACGTACATCACTAGGTGTCAATGACAATAGGATCTTTTTGTTCATATTGTTTTGGAACCTGCTTTTTTCCTCCTAATAGAAAACCAAGGACATTTAAAAACCTCCTGCCTGTGTATCTAACCCATTCTTTTTGAGGGCCTCATGGAGTTCTGCTGTTGGCTCTACCATAAGTTATTTTGCAGTCTCCTGTTAGGAGACCTGAGTGGTTCCAGCTTTTGCTGTTTTAAGCTGTGTTACCGTTACGGCTTGTGGTTGAATCTATGCACACCTCTTAGTGTGTTCCTCTCAGCCCTGTGTTTGAAATACGGGGTACTTTTTTCTGTAAGAAGAGACAACTACACTGTGATGTTAACAGTCCCTTAGTGCATCCTAGCTCAGTCCGTATTCTGAATGAGGGTGAAAGCTGGCTTGTTGGCAAGAGTGTGCCTTACACGGGAGACCTATCAGTACCCCCAGTACGGTGGGGCTGTTGTTTGCCACCGATCTGTAATCTTGGTTGTTTGTGGCGTGGCCACTGTCATTGGACATGCCAGCCCCAAATGCATGGGAGAATGAGGAACATATGCAGGGAAGGGTAAGCTCACCTCTTTTATATGCACGGCAAGCCGGCAGTATTCCCCAAGCGCCCTTCACTGTGTGGGCACAGCTGCAGGTCTGGCTGAGATTGCTTTCCAGAAGATCATGATAACTAAAGCCAGCGACAGGCTTGCAAACAATGGGGAGGCAAAAGCTGGGTCTGCCTTTTGCATAATTAACCTGCGATTCTGCGTTGCCAGAAATGTGATCGTTGAAGGCGGTGGCAAACATGGTCGGGACCAAGGCAGGACACATTTCCTTATTATTGAATCGATGTTGTGCAAATATCACATCTTTTTCAAAGCAAGGGCGCTCAGGGAGGAGGGTTTGTCTCATGAATGGCCTTGGGAGGAAGAAAGGACTTGGGAGTTATTTTCTGCATGTGTTGTTCCACACAATCTCTCTGGCCGTCCCAGAAGCCTGGCCTTATCAAAATGTTGGGGGAGGGAGGAATTGCACAGCGCTTGAGACCAGCGGTGTGTTGTTTGGGCATGGAGCTCAGGTCTGCTTGGCCTTACTGTGCTCAGTCTCTGTCTGCTGACCTGTCCCAGGGCAGGGGAGGTGGGCACCTCCATCAGCAGCTCTCCGGATTTAGGTCTAGCCTGTTAGCCAACATCCAACATTTCTGGGGCCTTTTTTTTTTTTTTTTTTTAATTTATTTACTTGACAGAGAGACAGCGAGAGAGGGAACACAAACAGGGGTAGTGGGAGAGGGAGAAGCAGGCTTCCCGCGGAGCAGGGAGCCCAATGCAGGGCTCGATCCCAGGACCCTGGGATCATGACCTGAGCTGAAGGCAGACTCTTAATGACTGAGCCATCAGGGAGCCCCTCAGTGGCATTTCAAAAAGGGGATTTTAATGGCAAAGCAGAAGAAATGCAAACCTCCTTACCGCCTCTTCTGCATCAAAACCAGACTGATATAAGCCAACAAAAGTTGTTGGAGTGGAGGCCAGGAAGCATTAAAGCATAGTTGAAGAGATGTGGGAAAGTATGTAAATTGATTTCTCTTTGCATCCTAAGCTTGGTAATATTTGATTGGCTCATTTCAAAGGAAGGGTGTGTGTGCGTGCAAGCTCGTGTGTGTGTGGGGGGGCATTTTATTGTGGAAGAAAATATATTTGCACATCAGCTACTTTCCAGAAATAATTACTTTGATTTATCCCCCCCCCCACAATGGGGGGCCCAGGTTATTAGATTTAGTTCCAAAGATGGCATATGTTATTGAGTTAAAAGCCTCAAGCTAGTAAGTCATGACTTTTTTCTTATAGAATGAAAATGATTTGGGTAGATTACTGAGGAAGGCTTTTTTGCAGGATTTCATGGGGGCCCATTTCGTGTTGGGAAGTCCAATTTTTTTTCTCCTAACCGCCTCTAAAAGAGTAAAGTCAGAGTGCATTCACAATGAAGTTGTTGCAGAAATGGGGACTTTGATAGAAGGAACTTGAAAGGGGGAAGGGTGGGGGGGCTGCCCCTCCTCTGGCCCCCTACATATTTCTTACTTTCGATTTGGGACTCATAGGAGGGTGTGGGGCTTCCTAACCAGCATGAGTAGAATTTTCCCATGAAGGCCTGGACTGGCCTCCAGATTGGACGTGGCCTTGGGGCTCCCATGTAGAAACCCTCCCTGTTGCATTGCTGTTACAACCTGAGTGCTGGCCCATCAGCTCCGGCTTGCATACTCATTACTTTCTTTTTTATGATTTTTGAAAACCAAGTAAAAAAAAAAATCTGAGTAACAGTTAACGATTTTACATTAATACATATTCATTATTTTAAAATTGGAAAAGCTAGGGGCTCCTGGGTGGCTTAGTCGTTAAGCGTCTGCCTTCGGCTCAGGTCATGATCCCAGGGTCCTGGGATTGAGCCCTGCATCGGGCTCCCTGCTTGGCGGGAAGCCTGCTTCTCCCTCCCCCACTCCCCCTGCTTGTGTTCCCTCTCTCGCTGTGTCTCTCTCTGTCAAATAAATAAATAAAATCTTTAAAAAATAAATAAATAAAATTGGAAAATCTCAAAGTTTGCAAATCAAAATCACCTCTCATCTCACCACGCAGAGACAGTGGTTAATTTTCTTTCCATCTCTTTAATGTCTCTGCACAGGTTTAAGTGCATTTTTACAAAATTGAGTTAACGTTCAGTGTTTTGTTGTATATCCTACTTTCTCCCCCACTTAACTTCCTAGAGTGAGCTTTTCTCTGTCATTAAAGAATCTTGATGGACTTCATTTTTTTTTTTTTTTTAAAGATTTATTTATTCATTTGAGAGAGTGAGAATGAGAGAGAGTACATGAGAGGGGGTAGGGTCAGAGGGAGAAGCAGACTCCCTGCGAGCAGGGAGCCTGATGCGGGACTCAATCCCGGGACTCCAGGATCATGACCTGAGCCGAAGGCAGTTGCTTAACCAACTGAGCCACCCAGGCGCCCAATGGACTTCATTTTAAGTGTCTGGTAATATTGCATCTTATGGATGCACCATTATTAACTATTCCCTTTCATTAAATACTTGTTTGTTTTCTCTTCATTGTAACATAGCAGCGAAGAACCTTGTACATTCTTGCATATGTCTGATTACTTTTTTAGGAAGAAAATTCCTTAAGACGAATTGCTAGTCAGAGGTGTGATCTGTATTATTAAGGTGTCCTCTGAGAAGATTATGACAATTTATATTCCAACTAATAGGGTGCATATTTTCATTACATTTTTTTGCAAATAAGAGGCAAAGTGATGTCCATTACAACTTTGTTTATTTTTCAAAATTCTTTTTTCTTTAAAACAGGACCCTCAGGACCTCATTCTAAATTGATTGTGTTTGACTAATAAAAATTTCTGGAAAGGCTGTTAAACCAGAGTTTAGTTTACCTAACTGTATCCTCATTTCTCCCTCTTGTTTGTGAGAATGTTGTGACAAACTTTTAACAAATGCTTTCATAAAATCAAATTGTACAAGCCAAGGCAATATCCTGGTTCACTAGGGCGGTAAAGTCATCTATAAAGGAAATGAAGTTAGGCCTGTGTGATTTATTATTGGTGAATCTTGGTGAGTTGGACAAAATCTTGTTCATTTTGGAATGTTTGTAATATGTTGAATTAAGTCATCTAAGAGTTTGAAGTAAAGCTCTTATTAATCTTTAATTTCTAAGATCTATTTAAAAATATTGAAACCTGTTTCTAGACTTTAAGACTTGTTCCCTCTTTGCCCTGATTCTTTTTCAAAGCCTCCTGGCAGATTCTGCACAATAACATTGAGTGATCTTTTGTATTTGGGACAGTGAGGTTTGGGACCCGGGTCTTGTCAGAGACCAGGGGCTTCTACTCAAGTCTCTCCTGTTGAAGTTCCATGTCTTCTTAACAGCTTTTGTTTCTGTGCCTTGCCTGGTTGGAAGGCCAGGAGAAAGAAATGAAGAGGAAGTGGTGCTTTTTTGGCTTTTCTTTGTCTGCTAACATTGACCATTTTCCTTGGGTTGTAGCCTACCTGAGAATCGTGCTCCAAATGGCACCTGAAAAGATTTCCATTTTTCTGTCTTAAATTTCAAAGAGATGTTTTTCCAAGCTCAGGCCATTTTGGACCTATGTCTAACATAGATGTTTGCACTGTTTTTTTTTTGATTGTGACTTTGACTAAGTTGAGTGTTTTCTTAAATCTCACCTCATCTGAGTTTCCCGTGCTGTCATGATGATTTATTTATGGGCTTTCTTCCTTTCCGTCTTGCCATTTTCCAAGCCCCAGTGTCCATGGTTTCAGCTGGGACGAGAACGAGTCCCAGGGTTAGGAGAGGTAACAGCAGGAACCTTGCCCAGAACTCTGGAAGATCAGGAGTGGGAAGGCCCCTGAGATGGTGGTCTCCTTGCCATATACTTCTCTGGAAATTATAAAGCTCTTATACTTTGAAAACGTCCTTTCATACTTGCTCCTCCCCTTCACTCCCCAACCTCCAGCTATATTAGAGCAGGATTTTGGGACTCTGGGACTTTTTTGGGCAAGTATCCTCTGCAAATGTTATGAATTTGTTGTATTTCCCTCTGGAGCATTTTCTGTGATTTTTCTGAAGTCTTTCTAAAGCTTCTTTACAAACTTTTGAAAGTTCTTTCCCCTTCGTTTTTTCCTCCTTCCTCCTTCCTCCTTCCCTCCCTCGTTGTCTGTCTGTGTGTTTCTGTATATGCATGTGTGTGTATACACACACACAAACACACACGGGTGCTCACACACACGTAGACACATACATACATGCGCATACCTCAGGTACAGAGATGTGTGGAGGAGCCAGCGGAAGTGAGAATGAAGGGGGATGGAAATTAGGTGATGATGAATTAATTACCAAGGTGAGATTTGTTCCTAGTTATGTTAAAGACAGTCCCCCACTTAGGAGTTTTCGACTTCATGGTGGTGGGAAAGCAGTACTCATTCAGTAGAAACCACACTTTGATTTTGAATTTACATCTTTTCCCGGGCTAGAGATATGCACTATGACGCTCCCTCGTGATGCTGGGCCGTGGCAGCTCCCAGGCGGCTGTGTGATCACGAGGACAAACAACTGATAAACTTATAAGTACTCTGTAAGCGTCCAGCCATTCTGATTTTCACATTCAGTACAGCAATCATAGTTACATGAGAGTCAACACTTTACTATAAAACGGGCTTTGCATTAGATGATTTTGCCCAACTGGAGGCTAAGGTAAGCGTTCTGAGCATGCCTCAGGTAGGCTGTGATGTTAAGCGTATTAAATGCATTTTCCACATAAGATACTTTCAACTTATAATGTGTTAACAGGACATAACCCCATCATAAGTCAAGGAAGATCTGTAGTCATGTCTGAAAAATAGTCTGTGATTGGAAAGGTGATGAGGAACATAGGAGACAGACTTACTGGAGTCAATTAGTCGCTTGCTAGAAAATGAGTTATTTGCCCCTCTTTGTTTTGAGGTGAGGCGTTTTTATAGGATGTAGTTCAAGGGTCAGGGCTTACACCATGAATAATGGGAGACTTCATCTGTTCGTCTGTCTGTACCAGCATACACACTGCACCTTGCTGTCTCCTAACGGTATTTTATATAAGCTTTTATCATTAGCTTTCCCAGTGAAAATTTTATTGGGGTTGGTAAAAGGCAAGGCATGGAAGATGAGTATTAACTATGTCCTTCTTAAAATAAATTATAATGGCTCAATTGGGACAAAACCGATGAACTGTAGCAACGATAACATTTGGAATTGATTTCCTAAAGGACCTATCAGCCCACTGCATTGCTGGACTATTTTCACCACTGTGTCTTAAGTAATAATAGCTCTGGTTTTAGATATAGTGATTTTATTAACTGCATAAAGGCTCATGTCAGGCAGTTGATTTGTCTAGCAAAGTCGTACAGTGGATTTTAATTAAGCTCCTCTCTGAGAGATGCTTGACATGGATAACTATTTTCCTTAAAATATTTTACAAATTGGGTAGCTTTATAAAATTCTGTCATCATGCAAAGTGATACTGAAATGTCCCTTTCTTTCATTAAGCCGGGGAAAAATGGCTTTCTTCTGTACTGGCATCAGAAAAGATAGTGCTCACTGTGAAGAGTGAAAGTAGCCATGGTTTTTGACTAACTGTAGGCTGAGCAAATCGAGCTTTGAAACGGATGAAAGGTTGATGCCCAGAACTGTGGTTGGTGCCGGAAGCAGTCACACCTGGGGGACATCCCAGACCTGGCCAAACCATCTCTCCAGTTTTTTTCTCTGCAGGAATCCTTCCTCTAGCCTGGTGGACGAATTTGTTGTGCTGTGTTCATGCCTGCAGCTTTCCTACCTACTTGTTCTCATGAAGTTCTCCTTCCTGTTGGCTCATCACTCCACTTCTGTTCACCTTACTGCCCTGAAAGACATGCCCTTCTCTGGAAAGCTTTTCTGGATTCCACACACCCTCCCGGTCTGGAAGACTGAGTGGGGGAGATGCCCCGTGAAGTCCAACCAGGAGCCAGGGCAGATTCGGGAGTGTTTCACAAGTGGTGTCCACCTTGCTGTCCGGTGTGTGGGGCAGGTGCAGGTAGCATGTGCATCTTCAGTGGGATTTTCCCCAAATGTAGACTTAGAGGTCCAAGTTCCTTTGAGTGGTTCTAAACTGTGTACACTTGCACCTTTAACCCAGAGGTCAGCCTCAGAAGCAAAACATCTCTTCCATTGGGCACACCTTCATACAGTATGTACAGGGTCACAGCAAAGGAAACTAGGGCCCCCACAGTGCTGCTCAGGGACTGATTTTGTAATGAGTAGGAGAACACAGTGATAAAATTCAAAATGATAAAAAACTGCTAGGTGGCTGGGGGCACGTTATTTTTTTTTTTTTTTAAAGATTTTATTTATTTGAGAGAGAGAGAATGAGAGAGAAAGAACACATGAGAGGGGATAGGGTCAGAGGGCGAAGCAGACTCCCTGCCAAGCAGGGAGCCCGATGCGGGACTCGATCCCGGGACTCCAGGATCGTGACCTGAGCCGAAGGCAGTCGCTTAACCAACTGAGCCACCCAGGTGCCCAAGGGGGCACGTTATTTACTGCAGTGCTGCTCAGACTCAGGGCCCCCACGATCCTGTGAGGACTTGTCGGAGCCCACACTGTTGGGCCCACCCCAGAGGGTCTGATCGGGAGGGATGGAATTAAGCCCGGAATTTGCATTCCTAACAAGGTACCAGGTGCTGCTGATGTTGCGGGTCCGGAGACCACACTTTGAGCAGCACTGATTAACGTATTCGAAGACAGTGATTCTTATATTTGCTACACATGAGAATCGGAGGAGCTTTTTAAAACTCTTGATGCTCATCAAGCTACCCATGTGATTCCAGTGAGCAGCCAACTCTGAGAACCATTGTTCTAAGTGAGTGTGGCTCAAATTTTAATGCACTTAAAATCATTCTGGGAGGTTGAAATGCAGATTCTGGTTCAGGAGGACTGGAGAAGGACTCGAGAGTCTAACGAGCTCCCAGTGATGTCAATGCTGCTGGTCAGTGAGCCACACTTGGGTTCTGAGGCTCTAAACTATGGAGTAGATCATATCTCAACGTTAGGGTATCTCAACGTTAGCTCTGTTGGCATGTTGAGCTGGATAATGATTTGCTTCAGGGCTGTCCTGTGCATCGTGGAATATTTAGCAGCATCCCTGGCCTCTACTCACTAGACACTACTTGCACCTTCCGTCCGGTTGTGACAACCAAAAATGTTTCCAGACAGTGCCAAATGTCTCCCCAGGGTGGTGGTGGGATAGGTGGTTGCAAACCACTGGAGTAATACGACTTAGGCTGGAATCAAGGGTCCTTCCCCCTCTTCTTCACATTTCTCTGTTAATGGAACCTTTATTCCTTTGCACATGGGAAGAACCATTTATCCGTACAGGTCCACTAAGTGCCTGGAAGAGGCCACACAATTCATCATTACCAAGATGAATTACATATCTGCTCCTTTGCCTAAGGCAGAGGAAGGCGGCAGGATAGTGGTGACGGTAGGTGCCTGAGAAGTTGGGGGGTTTGAGAGGGGGTGCAGAAGTGCCGTAGTAATTTTCTCAATATTGGGATTTGAAAGACATTAGTCACAGCTTTATTTATAAGTGAGATTTTGCTTGTCCCCATTTGCAATGATCTCTGAGTTAAAAAAAAGAAAAAATTGAATGCCACACCTCAGCTCCTTTCTGTTAAGTGAAGTTTTTGGCATGTGACCTTTTAACAAGTCCATGAATAATTCTCTTAATTGACCTCTGGTGATGTTTTTATTCTATGATGTCATAGTTCAGTGATAGCATGCATACTCCAAACCCCCACCTCCACACCCACTGACAAGCTATTAAGTCAGTGAGGGGTGCAAATTACATATGTCTTTCATGATTTTGAATTGGAAGCCTTTTTTCACAAAGCATATTAATGGTTAAAAAAATTACTGTGTACACATGCGTCAGTCTTCATTCACAGACCCTAATTCTCTAATTTGGCTGAACCACCTCTAGCATTAATGGTGCAGCTTGAACGTCAAGTTGTGATTACCAAGGGCCTCATTATATAAGCTCTGTGAGGGGCAGTGTCATTCTTTTCCATCTGTCAGGAAGCCAATGGGCTGGTAATTAGGAAAGGAGTGGGCATTGCCAGGACTGCTCAGAGCCACACGGCATTTCTCTTTCAACACGTATGGAATCTGATCTTTCCTTCCCCTTTGTTTAAAAAAAAAAAAAAAAAAAAAGCAGTGGAAGGTTACCTTAATTCATAATTACTGGGCAGACAAATTAGAGTAAAATAGGGTACTTAAAGCAATAGGGCAAATTGTAATGAGCCTTAGCTAAGGCAGTAGAATATTACGGTGGGAATAATACATGACTTTCCTTTTTGTTGTTCCCATAATCATTCGCCCCATGTGGCTGGCAACTTGTCCCTACAAGACTGCTTCTGTTGTTGGCAAAATAATGGGCCCAGTTGATAAAGTCTCTGTTAGATCTGAGGCCTGCACAGAGGCACAGCAGATGATTTACAAATGTGCCCCCATTGTGGGATTTTGGGGGAGCAAATTATCCAATCCATGGATCCACAAACCCCAACATGTTGGCCCTTCAGATACTGTTAGTGACGGAATAGTTTACAAGATCATCCTGCTTAGGTGATACTCATTTCTTCTCATTGGAACTAGCTATAAAGGGATGCAAATTCAAATATTTCTTTTCTCTCTGATCCATTGAGCCAGCATTTTTTGTTTTGTTTTCTTTTCAGGGGAATTGGGTGGTGGGCTTTATCAACAGTCAGTCTCTGCCTTCTGTAGGAAAAAAGCCCCAATAACCAGTCTTGGTAAGATGCTTAGACAAACAAAACCCGTCAAAGGAGTGTCCGGTTCTCAGACTCAAGGGTGCTCAGGAGTCCTTGGGGAAGCTTCAAAAGCCCCCAGAATCTGTGCCCTTCCTCTCCAGAATCTTTCCACAGATCCAGGGTGGGGCTGTGGTGAGTAAGGTCTGATAGGTGCCTTAAGTCATGCTTTGGAGGGACAAAGATGCAGAACGCGATGAGAAGCAGGATGCTGGGTGGCCTCAGCATGGACTTCTAGTCCTATAGATGGATGAGATCCACAGCCCAGCTTGGCAGCCTTAAACACACTCCTTAAACTCTTGGAACCTTGGTTTGCTCATCTGCTCCTGGTGGTCGATAATATCGGTCTTAACGGACAGTTGTGAGCAGTGAATGGGGTAGTGTAGACAAAGCCTCTCCCCGGTGCCTCCCACTTAGTAGGTGTTCTTCGTCATGCAGGGCTGGAACCCACTGGTCAAAAGGAGCAGCTCTGTCATCTGACATGTCTCCAATGTCAGGATTGCTGGTGTGTTCTTCCTAAAAGACATTTATGTTCACCCTTTTGTGCACAGAGGTTATGGTGTTTTGTGTGAACTCATCACTGCTCTTTCAAAACTATTCCTCATCAGTCCAACGTATGCTACTTGGTTTGGTTCTCTTGGCTCTGTAGGTTGGCCCCATTGATGAAATTGGGAAGCCGGTGTCTGTTCCCTGGGCACCACCAAGAGAATGCCACACCCTGAAAAGGACATGGAGCAGGGTTCACATGCTGACATGTCATGTGCATGGTTGGCAGGGCTAACATTTTGGACCGGATAATTTTTTGTTGTATGGGGCTGTCCTGTGTATAGTAGGATGCTCATCAGCACCCCTGGGCTTCAGTCACTAGATGCCAGTGGTATCCCTGCCCCAAGGTGCTTCAGTAGAACCTGTCTCCAAATATTGCTAAATGTCCCCTTGTCCACTGGGGAACAAGATCCCTCTGGTTGGGAACCACTGACTTACCTGTGCTGTAGACCAAAAATTCTCTAGCCTCTTGCTTCATAAAATACCTGGAGAGCTTTGTAAAAATAAACACAAAACACTGGAAAATAACAACTCCTGCCTAGGCCCTACTATGGGGTCAGAAATTTTAAGGTGGAACCCAGTCGTCTGAATTTCTGAAGGGTCCACAGATGATTCTGATGAGCAGTCAATTGGAGACCAAGAGGTTACCTGACACGGTCCCTTTGTCAGTGGCTCTGGGTAGACCTGCTTGCTACAATTTGATTCTGAAGGTGAGCTTACTGTCTGCCCTTACTGGGCCACAGGGTTAGTCATGGGAGAGTGAGGCTGTAGATGAGCAGGCATTTTGGACTTGGGGAGGTGAGCTATAGGCCCCTATCACAGGTACGTGGGAGTGGGAGCCAAGAACACGAGAGGAGTTTGCATTTGGATCAGTTACATTTTGTGCATCATCCAAATGACTCACTTTTGATTTTCTAAACTTGGCGCTGGGCACTGTGCTAATAAGCTCTGTATGTGAATTAACTCACAACATTCCTACTGCTGTCCCATTACACAGACAATAGAAGTGCGGCAGAGAGAGGTTAAGGAGCTCTCCTGAGGTCGTAAATCGCCAGTGAGTGCTGACACTGCAGTGTAACCAGACGCCGGTTCTGGAGCCCACACTTGGAGCTCTGCCCTTCCGCCTTGGGGAGCAGGGGGGGCGGGGCTCAGCGGGGCTCTCACAGGTGCTGCCCGTGGTCCAGGCATTATGATGGATTTCACAGAAGTCCTGTATGATCAGTCCTCACAAGAACAGTCCACGTCCTTAATTAGCAAATTGACAATTCAGTCATTTTTAGGACATTGCTTTGATTCTCTTTTGGGGGGAATGTGTGGCAGTTATCAACTACGAGTGACAGGCTGTCTTTTTTTTTTTTTTTAAAGATTTTATTTATTTATTTGAGAGAGAGAATGAGAGACAGCACGAGAGGGAGGAGGGTCAGAGGGAGAAGCAGACTCCCTGTTGAGCAGGGAGCCCGATGTGGGACTCGATCCTGGGACTCCAGGATCATGACCTGAGCCGAAGGCAGTCGCTTAACCAACTGAGCCACCCAGGTGCCCGACAGGCTGTCTTTTTACAGTCGTCCTCCCTGGGGCGCCCGGCTGGCTCAGTCAGTGGAG
Organism: Mirounga angustirostris; assembly: GCF_029215605.1. Taxonomy (NCBI): domain Eukaryota; kingdom Metazoa; phylum Chordata; class Mammalia; order Carnivora; family Phocidae; genus Mirounga; species Mirounga angustirostris. The sequence continues at coordinate 101,881,592 of NW_026991711.1, read as the reverse complement.
CATGCCACTCTCGATCTTGCGGTTGTGAGTGCGGATCCCACATTGGGGGCAGAGATTGCTTGAAAATAGAATCTTAAAAATTATAATGGTCCCTTCCTCCCTTCTCAAAGGTGGTACTTAGATAAATTATGGCAAGGTTTTTTTCCCTCTGTTCCCCCCGTTTTACACTGGTATGAGAGTTTGCCTTTCAGATGAGTATGCTCATGTGGGACCGGTCATGTGAATAGTCTTTGCCTCTCCTTGGTGCCAAAATGTGGCCCCCAATGCCATTCAGCACGTGGTTCCACACACCTGCTTCTCCCTGTGGTTGCCCCCCGTGTGGCGGACATTCATGTGTTTTAGAGATTGCTCATATCGCTCCCCTTTCCTGCCTTCCCAGTTGAGCTTTTCCAGACGACTGAGCCCTCAGGTCCTTCCTGCCATTCGGGACAGTGCCAGCCATCAGGAGGGACTAGTGCCAGACTGTGTGTGTTCATCTGGCTGCAGGGAGCTCCTGTCTCTTTGCCTCCGCCTTGTTTCTGCCTCCATCTTGTTTCTTTGGTTTCTGTGCTGATCGGAGTCAGGCGCCACACCAGATCTTAAAGACTGCCGCCAGTGGAGGGGGAAGGCAGTGGCTTTCAGAGGCAGACATGCAATGATTCCAAGGGAGAAAGTCTCCCTTCTATCGACCTTGGTGTATTCCTAGCCTTGCTTTTAGATCTGGGAGTTTCTTACAAGATAATAGGGAATGATAAACTCCTTGAACAGTTGTGCCCAATTGGTTGGACATTTGAGTCTGGAAGAGTGGCCCAGTTCTGAGGGCCCTGAGCAGATTTAATCCGCAAAAACAGGAGAATGTTGACGCCGCTGTCCAGGATCCACATTTGGTTTGCTCGTGTGGATGTGTGCGCTCAGACTCTGAGTTCATCTTTCATATTCTCGCCGAAGACCTGGCTGCAGGTGGTTGATGGGGCAATGATTCCAGGAGTGATCCCAGGGAGCAGAACTGGAGAGGGAAGGGAGGAGGCGGGGAGAGGGAAGTAGACGGGGGAAGGAAAAGCCAGTGAGGATGTGGTCTGTGGCTGCTTCTGTAGTGGGGGCTGGATGCCACCAGCCTCTGAGAAGTATAGCCCTTGCCACCGTAGGCTGGGACCCTGTTGGAGAGCATAGGGCAGTTCCCTGGGCCAGCAACTGCAGCCTGAGCTGGCGCAGAGGATAGAGGGTGGCTTCCAGACCATCTGCTACACCTCCTAGCCCCCTGCAGTATTTCAGGTGATCCCACCCCATGTTTACTTTGACTTGTCCTTGTATTTATTCAGCACTACAGCAGGTTATATTTAGGTTCCTTAATTTCTCCGTTCCTAAGATAGGCAGGATGATAACCGATGTGTAAACACTAACGTTGATCTCTTAAGATGGTGGGATGGGTGATGTTTTCCATTTGCACTACTGATTTAGGGACCAAATCAATGGCCCATGTAAATGCAGATCCGTGTATTAAAGGGAAGCCTTAGTGTTTTATGAATCTAATAAGAGAGATTAGTGTAGCTCGAAGTTGCAGAATTTATAGGAACTAGCTCCTTTGGGCGAAGGCTTTAGGATTAATCATTAATGTGCTTTTCCCAAGTTATAATAGAGTGAGTCTGTAGTATTTTAATATTCAAATAATTTAAAATCATTCTTCTGTTTAGAAAACCAGTTTGCCAACTCAATGGATGAATAACATTTTCTTTTAAAACACTCTCTTTTTGAATTATCTATTTTTTCTCTCTTACTCTGGGAAATGTCAGCCCTTCAAATTAGTAGAGTGTATAGGTCACAAAGAAGTTGCAGAAATAAGTAAGATTCAGCCAAAAACATGGTGAATCTTTTTTTGCCATCTGACAGCTCTGGAGTAATATATGAAAGGAAGCCCATAATTCACACATTGCTCAGTGTGAAACTTGTATTTTTTTTCCTCCTAACTTGCCAGTAGGTAAATAATACCTACTGTTCACTTAAATTTTAGTTATGCAAATAAATCTGTGCCTCAAACTGATTGATTTAAAATAAAAATCTTCAGTGACCCAGAATTCCCATTGCTATATTTAGACTAGATTTTTAGAGTGTCAGGGCCTTGGTAATTAAGTCGAAGTTGCTAACTTTCAAATAAGGAGACTGAGCTCTAGAAAGGTTTTACTATTTTTGTATTTTTCCCTAAATTAGTGGCATTGATAGATCTAGAACCCAAGACTCCTGAGCCCCACTCCCAACTTAGTGACTTTAGCAGTGCTACTGTTTTAAGTTAAAACATTCTGGACATAAAACTCTGTGCAACGTGTATGTGTGTGTGTGTGTCTGTGTGTGTGTGTGTGAGAGAGAGCGAGAGAGAGAGAGCGAGAGAGAGAGAGAGAGAAATGGACAGAGCACCCACCTAAGGAAAATTCCAGCTTGTCTACGTTTCAGGGCTCAGATTTAGATTTGAGTCCCAACTCGACTATTGACAGGCTTTACAATCCTGGTCAGGCCGTGGACTTTTCCGAGGCTTTCCTCCGCTCTCTCCCAGAATCCCCCTCTCTCATCCTTCTAACTTGTCAAAGGCAGCATTGGTGAGAAATCCACAAGTCACCGAGAGTTCTCTGAAAGTCACAAACTCCTGCCCCACATGCCAGCGGGTGTTTGCTGTAGAGAACTCATATCCATAGAACTTGGCCCTAAGGTTCTGCTTCAGACGGGGTGTGCTAAGTGGTGGGTTTTACCAGAAGTCCCAGTTATGGAAGAAAGTGCTATAGGATCAAATTAGAAACATTATCTTCAGCATTTTACCTATGTTCAGTATCATCTTACTGACATGTAGCATTTTACCCATTATCTTATTTATGTTCACAATTTTGGGAGGGAAGTATTTTTATTATTATTATTATTATTTATTTATTTATTTTTTTACCAATTCTATCTTACTTATAATTGAATAATTCCAAGTCTTGGAGAAGGAGACATGCACAATAGAGCGTGGATAGAAGCTTACTATATTGTCCCAACAACAGTGTGGAAACCCACCCAAGAAAACAGCATCCACCTGCGCTTCCTCACGGTGCAGGACCCACAGGAGATGCTCAGTTAAAACTGGATTAATTTACACCAAGCTTGAGACTCGATAGCAGCATTCGATGTCGTAACCAGGATACAATAAAAGGAAATGTTAAAAGGGATGTAGCTGGAGAAGGCATTTTTAGAAACTGTCTTTTCATTATAAAAGTACAGCACAAGTACAGAAAAGTAAAAGGAGAGGAAGTCCGTCTTCTTAGTGTTGTTACTTTTTAGTATATTTTCTGCCAAAAATGTTCCTCTGGTTTAGATTAGATGTATTTGTATTATGTATTTCTCATCTGTATACATAAGATTTTATATCCTGCTTTTTCACTTAATATTTTATCATTTGGACCCTTTTTTGTTATTGACAAAAGCACTCTTAAATAGCATAGCGCTTAACAGTCGGCTGAATTGATGTATCACAGTTACTTCAACACTCCTTCTGTGGCACATTTAACTTTTACACTTTTCAATATAAATAATGCTGCTATATGAACATTCTTCTGCAAAAAGCTTGCTCTTTAGGGATAGATTCCCAGGAGTGGATCAAAGTGAACGTACAGCTTAAGCCAATTACTTTAAATACCGTAATCAAGTAGGCTAGCAACACTGGAGAATACGTTACCGAGGAAATGATAGACTATTTTTTAGGGATGAAAAGAAATAAAAGATTCAGTTAACCACATCGTGCTGGTAAGCATGTGTCCTGAAGGTGCAGAGCTTTTCACTTCCCACAGAGACAGAATGGTAGGATTGGTGCCTGATGCCTCTACCCCAGGGGTGGGAGTTGCAGGGATCATAAGGAGGCTTCTGTCCGTGTGTGTGTGTGTGTGTGTGTGTATGTTTTTTGATTTAGTGGGAGTATTCATTCAGAAGTGGTTTTCTGTATGTGTCTGGGACAGTGGGATTGCCTGCTTCTTCAGGGTGGACTAAACCTTGAGTGGATTCCTGTTTGCAGCAACAAAGCTCCCCTCAGATAGTTTGTTTTGTCGTGATGTGATTCTTAACAGCCAGCCACCTGCTTCAGGTCTAGATGGTGCTTTTTTGAGATAGTTTAAGAAAAAATTATTATTTGAGGGGAGGGAGGAAGGGCAGAGGGAGAGAGAATCTCAAGCAGATTCCCCACTGAGTGTGGAGCCCGATGTGGGACTCAGTCTCACAACCCTGAGATCATGACCTGACCTCAAATCAAGAGTCAGACACTTAACCGACTGAGCCACCCAGGCGCCCTGCTGCTAATGTCAGATTTTTCTCTTTCAAGAACCTTGTATCTGTCAGTTTTTTTTTTTTTAAGATTTTATTTATTTATTTCAGACAGAGAGAATGAGAGGGAGGAGGGTCAGAGGGAGAAGCAGACTCCCCGCCGAGCAGGGAGCCCGATGTGGGACTCGATCCTGGGACTCCAGGATCATGACCTGAGCTGAAGGCAGTCGCTTAACCAACTGAGCCACCCAGGCGCCCTGCTACTAATGTCAGATTTTTCTCTTTTAAGAACCTTGTATCTGTCAGTTTTGCTGCAGTAACAAACACCCTCCAAATCTCAGTGATTTGAAACCACAAATATTAATTTCTCAGTCATTTCCCACTTAAGCTGAGGTTCGATGGTAGCCGTGCTCCACATGAGTTCTTAGTCCAGGTCTTAGGCTGGGGAAATAGCTCCTCTCTGAGGATTGCTCTGCTTATTTCACAGGACAGAATAGGGCCAAGCCAACCACACAGAGCTCTTGCTCAGGAGTGGTGTATGTGGTGTATGGCACCTCTACTCACACTCTGTTGGCCAAGCCACGTGTCCAAGCCTGACAGTGGGTGGGATGCACACTTGCCCTAAACAGAAGTGTGAACAGCACATGGCAAGGGAAGGAATGTGTAGGATCAAGTTTGTTGGGAACAGTGATACAATATACCATGGGCCTACTGGGAATTGACCTTCTCCGTTTCTTCTGCCTTCCATCCCCTTGTCCACTGCTGTGCAGAACCTGGCTCTTGGCAGGAACTACCTTGGCCCTAGGGCAAGGAAGTCTCCAGAAACAAAGGATTTACTAACCTAGTATGTGGCCTTTCCCAATATTCTCCTGTTATTTTCCCATCAAGAGGTGGCATCTCTCTCGCCTCCCTTTAGTTTCAGCAGGCCATTTGTAACCAGCAGAATGCTCTTGGAAAGATGCTGCATGACTTCCAAGGAAGCCCCCGCAGCTTCTACCTGATTTTCAGGGAACACCTGCTCTAGGGGAGTCAGCCCTTCTGCAGGAAGCCTGGCTACCCAGAGGGATGTTGGTTAACCACTCCGGTTGAGTCCCAGCTGAGCTTGATCCCGGTCATCTCTACAGTGGGATGAAGCATCTCTGTTTTCAGTCCTTGTTATCATTTATGATTGATTCAAAGTCCAGTGGAAGAATATCTGATTAGCCCAAGCTTGGGTTGGGTAGCTTGGTTCAAGGGCAGGGTGCACTTACCATCAGTTCTCCCCTTGAGGACGGTGGGGATGAAAAGGAGGTTTGAGGCCCACAACCACTGAAAGGAGCAGGGATGCAGTGCAGAGCAGCCTCCAGCAGATGTTCATGATGGGTACTGCCCCAGTCAGCTGTTGAAAATGCAAATCGAATCCTCTTACTCCACCATTTCCAAAGCAGTCAGGGGCTCTGCATGGTTTTCATAAGAGAGGGTCTACACCTTAGCTTGGTACGTGAGGTTCTTCGGTGTTGACCCTTGCACACCTCCCTGCCCAGCTTCCTGGCTAGGACCCTTCATGGAACCTTTACTCCAGCCTTATTCAGGCACTTGGGATTCTTGAAACACTGATCTCATCCACGTTCAAGGATATAAACACAATCTGTGTGCTGATGACTCCAGTTTATGTCCCCACTTGAACTTCTCTCTGAAACTAAACTTTTTATCTCCAACTGTTTTCTCAATACCTCCACTTGGATGCCTAGCAGACATCGCAAACTTAGCGTGTCCCAAACTGAACTCCTGATCCCCCCCCGCCACCTCCCAAAGAAACCTGCATCTCTTGGGGTCTTCCCTAGCTCAGGAAATGGCATCTCCATCCTTCACTTTTCACAGGTCACAGACCTTGAATCACTGAGTCTTGTTTATTTCAACTGTATATGAGCAAAACTTGTCAACGGTACCTTCAGAGTGGATCCCTGACCAGACCAAAACTTGAAATCAGAATATGTCCCATGGGTCACCCCTTCCATGTTGTAGTTCTGGTCCAGGACCTATCAGTTGTCACTCTCTCACCTGTATCACTGCATGCCCTTTAACTGCTCTCCCTGGTTGCCTTTGCCAGGCAGCAGTGATCCTGTTAGAACATGGGACATCACAGCATCCCCAGGTCAGAGCCTCCAGGGGCTTCCTATCCTTATAAAAGCCTAAATCCTTCCAGTGGCTCCGAAAGTTTGCATGACCCTGCCCTCTGACCTCACATCCACCACTTGCCCTCTTTCTCACTCCTCTTCAGTCCATTGGCTGCCTTGACGTTCTTGGATCACATCAAGCAGTCTTCTGCCTCAGAGCCTTGCTCCTGTCTGTGCCTGGAAGCTTCTTTTTTTTTTAATATTTTTTTTAAAGATTTATTTATTTGAGAGAGAGAGAATGAGAGACAGAGAGCATGAGAGGGAGGAGGGTCAGAGGGAGAAGCAGACTCCCTGCCGAGCAGGGAGCCCGATGTGGGACTCGATCCCGGGACTCCAGGATCATGACCTGAGCCGATGGCAGTCGCTTAACCAACTGAGCCACCCAGGCGCCCTGCCTGGAAGCTTCTAACCCCATGTGTCCGCATGATTTGCTCCCTAGAACAGTTCCTAGCACAAAGTGGGTTTGTAGTGAAAATGTGCTGACCAAGTGAATTCTGATAATGCCTTTGCACATACTTTCCCTTTTCCTAGAATATACTCTTCACTGCTGCTTACCAAGCTAGCTTCTTTTGGTTCTTTCAAAGTCACCTCAAATCTCAACTTCTCTAGAAGATTCCTGTGTGACTTAAATGCCACCTTTCTCTACTCTTTGAGGAGAAGGACTATCTTGTCATTCTATCTAGTGCAGAGGAGGCTTTTTGGCACTTGGTAAACCCTCAGGAAATACCTCCCTCAGTCTCAAGATTGACGTAGTGTTTGTTTATTTTAATAGGTGGTACTTGCACATTGTTTAAAAAAGAAACAAAAAGCATGATGGGGTATGAAGGGAAAAGCAAGCCTCTCTTTCCCCTGTGTTTTCTGTAGAGGCTGTTATCATGTTCTATCCATAGACAAGTAGTTATACATTGCGTAAATACTTAAGAAAAATTGAAATTGATAATTGATCTAACACTGAAAATTCTTCAGTGGCTCACTTTGAATAACCAGTTTGTCTAAGTAGTGATTCTGGATGTTTTTATTCTCCTGAGAAACAGGTTCACCCTGAAAGTCCTTTTCAAATCTTTCTAAAACCCACCAGTCCATTGCTTACTTCACTAGGTTGAAAATAGTGAGATACGAGCAGATCTGCCTTGTATCTCACAGGAACTGGTAGAAACCAGCCCCTCCCTGCCTCCACGTCTACCCTCTGCTAGCATCATCTCTTTCGAGGTTCATTGGAGTTACCTTCTCTTTGGTCTTCCTGCTTCCATTGGCCTGTTAGCAACAGCGTGGCCATCACCATCCTATTTAAGTCATTTCTTTGATCAATCCTTTGTTGGTTTCCTGTCCCACTCAGAATAAAGGCCCCAGTCCTGGGTATGACCTTGAGGCCCAGCATGGATGCTGTATTCCAACCATGCTGGCCTCGTAGCTCTTCACTGAATAAGCCTGGTTTCCTCCTCCATGGGAGCCTTTGCCCTCTGTTCCCTCGGTCCACAGTGCTCTTCCCACGTAGCGCACAGCTCACTCTCTTTTCTTCTAGGTCTTTGGTCAGATGTCCTGTCATCAGAGAGAAGTGTTGACTACTGTATATAAAATGGCACTCTCATTATTCTCCTTTATGCTGCTTTCTGCATCCTGTGCTTATTTGCTAACCTTATTGTCTGACTCTTGCTGTGTAAGCTCCATGAGAACAAGAAATTACTCACTTTCTTGTTTGCTGCTGAATCCTTGCACTAGAATGTAATAGGTGTTGATTGGTATTGGTTGATGGATTGAAAGAGCCTGGGTCGTGAGTCTCAGCACGCACTCCCCTTGTGGTGTGTATTGGAAGCAGAGGTACTGGGTAGGGTTTGGCAACTATTAGAATGGCCGTTTCCTGTTCCTATCTCTCCTTCTACCTCTCCACACCCCAGAAACAATGGCATGAGATGTAGGGGCCCCAGGAAAATGGCCTTGGGAGGCCGGGCTCAGGAGATGCCTCTTTGGCTAGGCTCAAGGTATCTGGCTGGCTGGACATTTGTCCTCAAGCTTAGCAAGTCCCAAGGAGACTCCCTGCCAGCCCCGACTCCAACCTCACACTGCCTGCTCAGGAACGTGCGCCACCTCTTCTCCTTTGGCCAGTCTCAAAATCAGGGTTGTCCTTGTGTTCTTCCCCACTGTCCAGATCCAGTTGGTTCCTGAGTTCCATCAGTTTAGGCCCCTCAGTGTCTTTGCCTATCGACCCTCTTAGCTGTCCTGGCCCCTGTGTAGGGAGTCATCACTTTGTTTTCTTGGCCACTAGCGTTGTCTCCCAGCTGATCCCTTGCCTCTAGTGTTTCCCTTCACTCTTGTCAAACCCCACCCACAGTCAGAGGGTCTTTGTGAAGCCCAGATGACACTGTGGGCCTCCCTTGCTTAAAATCCTCCAGCAACTTCCTGTCATCACTCAAAAATGTGTGTTTCCCTTTGATGATCTTTGCCCTATCTACATATCACTTATGCTGTTATTTACTGAATATTTACCTAAATGAAATCTTAATTTTCCCCTAAGCAATAATATCTTTGAAGGATTGGGGTGATAATTGGTTTTTTTCCTACTGTATGTTGAAATATGTGCATATTAAATACAACACTCTGGCCCCTGCACCATCTAAGAGCCATGGTTTTGCACCATCTTGAGGGGACTTTCAGGACACAGAGGGACATTCTTCATGTGGCCCTTGCATTGCTGCTCTCCTTATGCCAAATGCTTCAGGAATATCCTTTCCACCTTTTTTTTTTTTTTTAAAGATTTTTATTTATTTGAGAGAGAGCATGAGAGGGGGGAGGGTCAGAGGGAGAAGCAGACTCCCCGCTGAGCAGGGAGCCCGATGTGGGACTTGGTCCCGGGACTCTGGGATCATGACCTGAGCTGAAGGCAGTTGATTAACCAAATGAGCCACCCACGCACCCCTCCACTTTTTTTTTTTAATTAAAAAAATTTTTAAATTGAAGTACAGTTGACATACAATATTATATTAGTTTCAGGCATACAATGCAGTGATTTGACAATTACAGACACTACAAAATGCTCACCATGATAAGTGTGGTTACCATCTGTAACCATGCAAAGTTATTACAATATTATTGACTATATTCCCTGTGCTGTACTTTCATCTCCGTGACTGCTGACTATATTGGGAAGTTTGTATCTCTCAATCTCCTTTGCCTGTTTCATCCATTCCCTCCCCCTATGGCAACTACTAGTTCTCTGTATTTATGGGTCTGTTTCTGCTCTTTGGTTTTGAGATTCCACATGTAAGTGAAAGCATATGGTATTTGTCTTTCTCTGACTGACCCATTTCACTTAGCCTTATACTCTCTAGGTCTGTCCATGTTGTTGTGAATTGCAAGATTTCATTCCTTTTTTATGACCGAGTCATATTCCATTGTGTGTGTCGTGTGTTTGTGTCTGTTTTTGTGTCTGTGTTTGGCACATCTTATTTATTCATTTGTTGATGGGTATTTAAGTTGCTTCCATAACTTAGATATTGTAATTAATGCTGCAGTAAACATAGGGGTGCATATATCTTTTAAAATTAGTGTTTTTATTTTCTTTGGGTAAATACCTGGAAGTGGAATTACTAGATCATATGGTATCTGTATTTTTAATTTTTTAAGGAAACTCCATACCATTTCCCACAGTGGCTGCACCACTTTGCATTCTCACCAGTAGTGTATGAGGGTTCTCTTTTCTCCACATCCTCACCAACTCTTGTTTTTTCTTTTTGATACTCGCCATTTGGACAGCTGTGAGGTGGTATCTCACTGTGGTTTTGATTTGCATTTCCCTGATGATCAGTGATGTTGAGCATCTTTTCATGTGTGTGTTGGCCATCTGTATTTCTTCTTTGGAAAATGTCTGTTCAGGTCATCTGCCCATTTTTAAGTAGAGTATTTATTTTTTGGGGGGTGCTGAGTTGTTTAAGTTCTTTGTATATTTTGAATATTAACCCCTTATTGGATATATCATTTGCAAATACCTCCTCCCATTAAATACATTACCCTTTTGTTTTGTTGATGGTTTCCTTCACTGTGCAAAAGCTTTTGAGTTTGATGTAATCCCAATTATTTATTTTTGCTTTTGTTTTTCCTGCTTGAGGAGGCAGATCCAGAGAAATATTGCTAAGGCTGATGTTCTACAATTTACTGCTTGTGTTTTCATTTAAGTGGTTTTATGGTTTCAGGTCTTATATTTAGGTCTTTAATTCATTTTGAGTCTGTTTTTGTGTATGATGTAAGAAAATGGTCCAGTTTCATTCTTTTGCATGTAGCCATCCAGGTTTCCCAAAACCATTTATTGAAGAGACCTTCTTTTCCCCATTGTGTATTCTTGCCTCCTTTGTTGTAGATTGACCATTCAAGCGTGGGTTTATTTTTGGGTTCTGTATTCTGTTCCAGTGATCTGTGTGTCTAATTTTGTGCCAGCACCATACTCTTTTGATTATTACAGCTTTGTAGTCTATTTTGAAATCCGGGATTGTGATGCCTTTAGCTTTGTTCTCCTTTCTAAAGATTGTTTTGGCTATTGGAGGTATTTGTGGGTCCATACAAATTATAGGATTCTTTGTTCTAGCTCTTTGAGAAATGCTGTTAGCATTTTGATAGGGATTGCATAGAACCTGTAGATTGCTGTCAGTAGTGTGGGTATTTTAACAATATTCTTCCAATTCATAAGCATGGTATATCTTTCCATTTATTTATGTTGTTTTCAGTTTCATCATTGTCTTACGGTTCTCAGAGTACCTATCTTTCACCTCTTTGGTTAAATTTATTCCTAGATATTGTATTCTTTTTAATTGTAAATGGGATTTTTTTTCTTAATTTCTCTGCCACCTCATTATTAGTGTATAGAAACACAACAAATTTCTGTATTAATATTAATTTTGTATCCTGTAACTTTAGTGAATTAATTTATTATTTTTAAGAGGTTTTTTTTTTTTTTGGTGGCATCTTTAGGATTTCTCTATCTAGTATCATGATCTTCAAACAGTGACAGTTTCATCTTTCTTACCAATTTGGATGCCTTTCTTTTTCTTGTCTGATTGCTATGGTTAGGGCTTCCAGTACTATGTTGAATAAAAGTGGTGAGAGTGGACATCCTTGTCTTGTTTCTGATCTTAGAGGAAACACTTTCAGCATTTCACCATTGAGTATGTTAGCTCTAGGTCTGTCATATGTGGCCCTTATGTTAAGGTATCTTCCCTCTAAATCCACTTTATTGAGTGTTTTTATCATGAATGGATATTGAATCTTGTCATATGCTTTTTCTGCATCTACTGAGATGATGATATGATTTTTACCCTAACTTTGTTACTGTGGTGTATCATACTGTTGATTTGTGTATATTGAACCACGCTTGCATTCCTGGAATAAATCTCACTTGATCATAGAGAATGATCCTTTTAATGCATTATTGAATTCAGTTTGCTAATATGTTGTTGAGGATTTTTGCATTTATGTTCATCAGAGATGTTGGCCTGTAACTTTTTTTTTTTTTTTTTTGTAGTGTCTTTGGTTTTGTTATCAGGGCAATGCTGATCTTAATAGAGTGAATTTGAAAGCATTCCTTCCTCTTCTATTTTTTGTAATAGTTTGAGAAGAATAGGTTTTAGTTCTTTTTTTTCCTGCTTTTCCAAAGCCTCTTTCCTCATTCTTTTTTAAAATTTTACTAAGTTTTTAATTTTAATTTCATATTGTTAACATCCATTGTTATATTAGTTTCAGGTGTACAAGGTATTAACTCTTCTGTAAATGTTTGGTGGAATTCACTTAGGAAGACATCTGGTCCTGGACTTTCATTTGTTGGGAATTTTTGATTACCATTTCAATTTTGTTACTAGTAATCTGTTCATGTTTTCTATTTCTTCATTATTCAAATTTGCAAGATCGTATGTTTCTACAAATTTGTCCCCTTCTTCTGGGTTGTCCAATTTGTTGGCATATAGTTTTTCTTAGTATTGTCTGTAATCATTTGTATCTCGGTATTAGAGTTGTAAATTCTCCTCTTTCATTTCTGATTTTATTTGTCTTTTTTTTTTTCTTGACGAATCTGGCTAAAGATTTATCAGTTTTATCTTTTCAAATGATCAGCTCTTAGTTTCATTGATTTTGTTTGTTTTCATTTCATTTATTTCAACTCTGATCTTTATTATTTCCTTCTTTCTACTAACTTTGGGCTTTTCTAGTTCCTTTAGGTATAAAGTTCAATTGTTTATTTGAGATTTGAGATTTTTCTTATTTTTTGAGGTAGTCTGTATTGCCATAAACTTTCCTCTCAGAACTGCTTTTGCTATGTCCCAAAGATTTTGAACCATTGTGTTTCTATTTTCACTTGTCTCTGGGTGTTTTTTTTAATTTCCTTTTTGATTTCTTTGTTGAACCATTGGTTGCTTAGTAGCATGTTTAGCCTCCATGTGTTTGTGTTTTTTTCCATTTATTTTCTTGTAATTAACTTCTAGTTTCATATCATTTTGGTCAGTAAAGATGCTTGATATGATTTCAGACTTACTAGATTTATTGATACTTGTTTTGTGGACTAACGTGATCTGTCTTTAATAGGGACATGAACATATCCATGCACAGCACCTCTACTTTGCATTTTCACTGAAGCAGGGCCCCACAGTGCTAGGTCTTCACACTTTTGCTCGTAAAGTCCCCTCTGCATGGAGCGTCCTCCCTAGCCTTCCATTTTTTCTGCTTAGTGATTCCTGTCCATTCTTCTAGACCTAGCTTAAATGTCACATTGCAGGGGTGCCTGGGTGGCTCAGTCAGTTAAGTGTCTGCCTTCCATTCAGGTCACGATCTCAGGGTCCTGGGATCAAGCCCCATGCTGGGCTCCCTGCTCAGTGGGGAGTCTGCTTCTCCCTCTCCCTCTGCCTTTCCCCTCCACTCATGCTCTCTTTCTCAAATAAATAAATTTTTTAAAAATCTTAAAAAAAAAAAAAAGTCACACTGCAGAGTCACCTTTCCTTCCCACTCTGTCTCCAGGTTGTATTTCACCATGTTACTATGTTTATTTTGTTTCTTGCCCATCTTCACATTCATAAGTAATGAGTTCCTGTGATGATTTTCAGGTTTCCTGTGCTACATTTGTGCTCTCAGGAGACTGCGAATAGATTGTTTTCCTTAGCCTCAAGGCTTGGCATGTAGAACTTCAAATGTGAATGACTGAAGTACAAATCCCCTTCTAAAAAAAATGGAGTTAGCCCTGGTGGAGCAGTAGCTGTGGCTGAGATTGACGGACAATAGATGAGAACAAGAGTGAGACTTGGCATGTAAACCTGGGGAGTTGGAGGAGTTTACTGGGGGGGGGGGGCAGTGATACATTCATTAGTGGAAAATACCAAAGACATGATACTCCTTTACAACAGCAGACCCTGCCAGCCCACATTAATTTACCTGATTCTGATGAGTAGCTTTTGGGATTCCCTCCCTCTTTCCTTCTCTCCCATCCTCCCTTCCTCCCTTTCTTCATTTTTCTTTTTCTTATCGAGAAAATATAGAGAGAGTATAGAGATAGACAACAAACATATGTACATATACACCGATGAATCTGTATTTTCAGCGCAACCTTTAGAACTGCACCGTCTGATATGTCACTACATGTGGCCATTTAAATTATAATTAATTGAAAGTAATTAAAATTAAAATTCCATTTCCTCAGTTGCTCTAGCAACATTTGAAGCACTCAGTAGCCACATATGGCTAGTGGCTACCATGCTGGACAGTGCGGAATAGAGCACCCCATCATCACAGGAAATTCTACTGGACTGCATTGCTGTAGAATCTAATTCTTTTATAAATCCCTCATGTTGACTTTTGTCTTTATGATTGAAGCTAGGAAAAAAAGTCCTGTGTAAATGAGATTTTACTTGGGTGGGTCTTAGCTTGTACATTCATACAGATATAAACAAAGGGCCATTTGTTGAGGAAGGTGGTTACATGTGAGTTGGTGGTTACATGTTGAGGAGATGGATGATCTTACCATGGAGAGTGCATTGACCACTTTCCTGGAGAGCTCTGGCCTGGGGAACCATTCACACCACAGCCTGTTCACTGTGCAGCATCTAGATAGATGAGGATGAAGGTAGAGAAGAGAGATGGGAATGTGGGTGTGAAAGGAGGTGGGGTCTAGAGCTTAGGAGAATCAAGGCAAGGAGGAAGATGGTGGTCTTTAATCAATGTTTGGCATAGACATTATAGAGAATGAGAAATGGCTCATAAGCATTCATTTCTCACTTTCTCCTTCCCTTTACCCTGCCTCCAAATGGACTTTGTGGCTTTATTTAAAATGGCAGAGCACATGAAGGGAGAGAGAATCTAGCTGGAATAAAATAACACCAGAGATTGTGCATCCCTAAGTACTATGTTTGTGCTCAACACTTGACTGTCTTTTATTTTTCATTACTTCACATTTGAACAGTGGCCCAGATTACAAGTGCTTTGGGCACCAGGATGAAAGATGATAAAACATTGATACTTCAAGCTGTGGACTGAACTGATTAATTACCAGGGCTACTGTGTTTTAGGTCTTTTGTAAATTAGAGGATGACTAGACAAAACTTCTCCTGTTTGAGTGTTTGGATCTGATGGAAAATAACTTAGAACTGGTATAAGACTCATGCTTTATTAATGTGAATCACAGGCCTTCAAACCTACAATTGACAAAGGACCAAACTTTCAACCTGACATCATTTTGGATGTGAGAGTATCTGTCCGTACATTTTGCCCTTATAATTTCATCAGCAAAAAAATATTAATGCTTACTTCAAGGTTATTCATAGAATTACAGTGCTGTGCACAATTAGTAATCTGTAGCCTTTAGCAGAAGAAAAAGAGATGACCAGTGGCTTTAGTCATTTCTCTAGATTTTACTAGTCATCTTTCAGACATTAAATGTCTTGGGAAAGACTAATGTAGGCTCTGTCTTGACTGCATCAGAAACACCGGAAGGGCTTATTGAAACACAGATTGCTGGGCCCCATCCCCAGAGTTTCTGATTCAGCAGATCTGGGGTGGACTCAAAAATTTGCTGTTCTAACAAGTTCCCAGGTGATGCTGATGCTGCTGTTCCGTGGACCACTCTTTGACAACTAGTGGTCCTGTGGGGAGTTTAAATTCAACTTCAGTCTGTGTTCATTTGGGGGATTATGTTGACGGAGGCCTTGTATTTGCCTCTTTCCTGACTCAGTGTTTCTCTCCTCTGGGGTATGGGCAAGAGCGAGAAGGAATTTGCATTCATTCCAGTGACCTGGCTGCTCAGTGCTGTCAGGCTGTCAGGCCAACGCACACATTGCCCTTTACTTGCCAGGCCAGCTTATGTAAGCTCAACTTACATTGGAGGACTATTCTGACTTTACGCTCTTTTCCTGTGAATGGGACCCCCCCACACACACAGTGCGCAGGTAGGAATGGTTATTTGAGGTGCTGGTCACACTGGCCTATAGCTTGCTTCCCCGTGGGCACAGCTGGGTCTCCGGGGCCAGTGCCTTGGGAGCATTGATCCCCCAATCCCGGGGTTCTTCAGTTTTGCTCAGTTATCTCGTCACTAAAGAGCCTCCAGTAGATGGACCTAGTTCCCTCAAGACACCCCTCCTGGCTTCAGCCCCTTTGGCCCCATAGCCCTGCCAGGACTGGGGTTACCAGCCCCAGGTTGAGGGCCTCATGTCAGCCTTCTTCCCTCCTGCCACTGCGTTGGTAAGTACTTACTGCCTGAATTACCTTTTTTCCTCCTTGAGTCTGTGTCCCCCGCAACCCAGGCTCATCCCCCCATGGTGGATCACCCATTTTGGTGCCTAGGGCCAGGTCCTCTTTTGCTCAAGTCTGTACCAAGATCCCCAGCCCATTCTCTACTTTTCCTACAATCTCTAAATTTTGTGTTACGCACTAATCTGCAGTGATCCCTTCTGTCTGTTTTTGAAAGACTAAAACCTACAACTAGAGTGTGCGTTAGAAGCCTTATTTACCCGCTTATTTCTGACGTTGAGGTTTGGGGGACCACGTCTGCCCATGGGCTCATCAGGATTCTAACTAAGTAGGTGTTACTTCAGTGTTACGTGGGCGATTTTCGGCCGTTCTGTTAATCCAGAGAAGGGAATCCAAGACGGACAGTGAAAAATGGTTTTATTTGATAGTTGAGAGAAAAGGCCTGAGGAGGCTGCCAAGTGATGGGGACATCAGGTTGGAATAGGAATGACTTAGGGCTAATTGTACTTGTTAATTTTTCTCTATTTTTGTTCTCATTTGGTGTTTTGACTCCTGTATTACTATCCTCATTTCCTCGTGTTTACTTTCATGTTTCATCTTTGCTTCTCCTGCAAATTGTTGCGTCTGGTTTGCCAGAGAAAGCTCCTATGTCCTGAGCTCCCCCAGACTTCCCGCCAGCCCCCACCCCACACCCCTGGCTGTGCATCCTCTGGTTTTCCTCCTGCCACCTGCTGTGCTAATGTCTCAGTTGAACTCATTCTTCCTTCACTCCTCTCCTTTCTTTTTAAAGAATTGCTTCCTCTTGGCATAAACACTCTATATCTTTTGTTGTTACCAAATCATTCTTCCTTCTTATCTTTGGGAAAATACAGTGGTGTCTATCACGTCATATCAGGAAGAGACCTCCAGAGTGGACTTCCCCTTTGTTTAGGCCAACATTAATGGGTTATTTATTTATTTACTGATGCTCATTTCATCCTCAGGTGGAAAATATTATTCCCATTTGACAGGTGAAGCTAAAAGAAGTTCAGTAGCTTGACCAAGATCAATGGTAGAGCTTGGGGTGTTTCAGGCCAGAGCCCTCACTCTTTGCTGTTAAACTGAACCCTCCAGCTGGAGGTGAACCGGCATATTGTGTTGCCAGGCCGAAGGGATAGATTTAACATCCTTGAAATTCCTCCCATGCCAGCATTCATGGGATGCTCTGAGATTATGTAGGATGGTGAGCCCTTTGCCCCTGGGGTTGGTTTTGCTGATAAATTGGCCTGGCATCCTAGAGATGATTCAGTATCATTTCTCCTGGTGGGCATGTGGCGAATTATGGGTGGCTACCAGTACCTGGGGTTGTATTATTGTGTAAGTGAGCGGAGCGGACTTCTCCCGTTTAAGATTCTCAATGTTTTGTTTCTTTGCAGAGCCTGTGTCATCCTGGGGGTGATATTCCTTCTGTCATCCATATGTATAGTGGTCAAAGCCATCCATGACCTCTCAACAAGGCTGCTCCCAGAAGTGGTAAGGTCCTTCTTCTTTCTTAACAGTTTTTCCTGGAGGTACTAGCCTCCTGTGTTACCTCTCATGAAGGATTTACTGGGGCAAGTCGGGCGGGTGGAGCAAGAATATACAGCATTTTAGGAGTCCAGAAGAACTCACTGCAGAGTGTGAATGATTTGGCAGAGTGAAGCCCTGGGCAAGAGGAAAAAACTTCACGTAGTTGAGATGGTACTAGGTTCTGGGTTCTGTGTGTCTCTCCTTAGATGTTTTGACTATTTTTAAAGCAAGATGTCTTTTATGTGAAAAGAAACGGGATGTTTTTATATAGCAGAGTGATCCAATCTGTGTTGTTTGCATCTGTTGTTCTTTGTCTAGTCAATGTTTATTGTAAGAATTATTTTCCTCTTTTGCACCTTGCATAAATCCATTCACATTGGATTTTTTTTTTGGCAGAACTAACATTTGGATGCGGAAACTGGAGGACACAATTTCATATTAAAATGTGTCTTTGACTCTTTGTTCTTTGGGTGAGAGCTATTACCTGCACTCTGATTCCTTTTTTCCCTCTTCTCTTAGGAGTGCTGGAGGAAAAAAAAAACTGCTTTAATGTCTCCTATCAGGTTATCTTCATAGAAGGTAGCTGACTTACTTACCAAGAGATGGAGATGAAGCCATTATGATGATTCTCTACATACAAGTTGCATAGTGATTTTTTTTTATTCTTATGTTAATCCCCATACATTACATCATTAGTTTTAGATGAAGTGTTCCATGATTCATTGTTTGTGCATAACACCCAGTGCTCCATGCAGAATGTGCCCTCCTCAGTACCCACCACCAGGCTAAGCCATCCTCCCACCCCCGCTCCCCTCTAGAACCCTGTTTGTTTTTCAGAGTCCATCGTCTCTCATGGTTCGTCTACCCCTCCGATTTCCCCCGCTTCATTCTTCCCCTCCCGCTACCTTCTTCTTCTTTTTTTTTTCTTAACATATATTGCATTATTTGTTTCAGAGGTACAGATCTGAGATTCAACAGTCTTGCACAATTCACAGCGCTTACCAGAGCACAGACCCTCCCCAGTGTCTATCACCCAGTCACCCCATCCCTCCCACCCCACCCCCCACTCCAGCAACCCTCAGTTTGTTTCCTGCAATTAAGAATTCCTCATATCAGTGAGATCATATGATACATGTCTTTCTCTGTTTGACTTATTTTGCTCAACATAATACCCTCCAGTTCCATCCACGTCGTTGCAAATGGCAAGATCTCATTCCTTTTGATGGCTGCATAATATTCCATTGTGTATATATATATATATATATATATATATATATATATATATATATATATATATATATACCACATCTTCTTTATCCATTCGTCTGTCGATGGACATCTTGGCTCTTTCCACAGTTTGGCTATTGTGGACATTGCTGCTATAAACATCGGGGTGCACGTACCCCTTCGGATCCCTACTTTTGTATCTTTGGGGTAAATACCCAGTAGTGCAATTGCTGGATCATATGGTAGCTCTATTTCCAACTTTTTGAGGAACCTCCATACAGTTTTCCAGAGTGGCTGCACCAGCTTGCATTCCCACCAACAGTGTAGGAGGGTTCCCCTTTCTCCGCATCCCCGCCAACATCTGTCGTTTCCTGACTTGTTAATTTTAGCCATTCTGACTGGTGTGAGGTGGTATCTCATTGAGGTTTTGATTTGGATTTCCCTGATGCCGAGCGATATTGAGCATTTTTTCATGTATCTGTTGGCCATTTGGATGTCTTCTTTGGAAAAATGTCTGTTCATGTCTTCTGCCCATTTAAGTTGCATAGTGATTTAAATGCAAAAAAAATATGGGCTCTTCTCTTAGGATGTGATTTGATTTGAGCTTGGCTACATGCGCCATCTTATACCAGGCCTAAATTCTTAGACCCTTCATTTCACTTTTAGAAAAATACACGTTAATCCATCCCGGGGCGGGGTATTGCATGTGTTCATGGGGAAGATTAAAACGAAGTGGGACTTGATACCGCATTTACGAGAGGAACGGAAGTGTCTGCTTTAAGTTGCTTTCCCCTTCCCCAACTGAAATTGAGGTCCGAGCCGGTCCTTTAATAACTCACCAGGATCTTCGCTGTTTGTCTTCACAGCTGGCCAGACGCTTATTCTCTAATAGCGAAAGTGAGGAAAGACATCATGACACCCACCCACAGCTTTCAGTCTGAGTCAGAAGCAGAGCTAGCTGAGGGGGAAATAGTACTATTTACTACTCTGCGCTCTTACTCTCACGATTGTGATGCCTCACTCTCATCTCCTCACTGTGATCTCACTCTGGCCTGGGATCCTGGACTTTTCCATCTTTTTCCTCCATCAAACTTGCTATCCTATGTTCTATTCTGTCAGAACCTGAATCTTAGCATTAAGTATGATTAACTAAGATGTCAGTCAGATAACATCTTTGAGTTTTACAGGGGATGGAAATATGCCTCCACTCTGTTTATCGGTGGGAATTTTCAGCACTAGGCTAGTTGACATGTTCATTCATTTAGGCATTAAAAATTAATTTGCAGCGGGGCTAATGTGACAAGGAATGGGCAGCTGCGCTCTTGGGCCTTTGCAGGGGCCCTCCTTGTTTTTCTCTTGATAGTGGAACCATTTTTACCTGGGAACAGTCTCACATCCTGTGGTGCAAATGCTCCTAAGGGAAGCAGCTCACCAACTGAAATGCCACACCAGGATAAAAATGTCCGATGCCCTGTCCCATGTGGGGTTCCGAGAGGGTGAAGAGCTCCATGGTTTTACCCCAGACAGGCCCTGTCCTTGGAGAACTCACACCCACTGCATCTTTTATCGGTCCTGGTGTGGGATTTAAGAATCAGACCCATTTATGGTCATCTCCTCAGAACTCTGAAGAAAAGAATAAGGTGGTTTTATTGTTTTGTTTTCAGTCTTCAGCATTATGGAAAGATAACAAAGGCACACAAGCTCCCGTCTCCAGATAGAAGGCCTTCTGATCAGCTGAGTGGCACACGGGGGCCCGGTAAAGGCTGCCAAGTGGTAGCGACAGTGTTTCCATCCCCAGTCTTTGGCTTCCCACTCTGTGCTCTAGACGTTTGGGGAAGGCCGCAGGCCATAGCCAGACCCCCGATCCCTGGCCTGCGGTCACTCAGCACCAGCATTTGTCCACATCTAAATTAGGATGTAATTTAGATCAGATGTAATCAGCTGCTCACAGAAGCCAGTCCGGAAAGCAGAAGCTCAAGTGCAGGGGTGCCTGGGTGGCTCAGATGATTAAGCGTCTGCCTTCGGCTCAGGTCATGATCTCAGGGTCCTGGGATCGAGTCCCACATCAGGCTCCCTGCTCCTTGGGAGCCTGCTTCTCCCTCTGCCTCTCTCTCTCTGTCTCTCATGAATAAATAAATAAAAAAATCTAAAAAAAAAAAAAGCTCAAGTGCAACCAGTTGTCTGTGGCAAGCGTGTGCCTGGAGGAAAGGCCTGCCCTCTAGTGGTGCCAGGCAGACTTGCTGTGCAGGGCTGTTGACCGAGGGCTGTCAAATCTTCCAAGTTTTCAAGAGATTGTGGAAGCCTCTGTTTAGTGTGAAATAAATTGGCAACTCATTAAACATTTTTGAAAACCCTGGTTGGGAGTGGGTGGGCAGTTTTGTGTAGGTCAAATAAAGTATGCCTGTGGCGGTTGAAACCTGGGAGACTGGTCTTCAGGGCCATGACGGCATGATTTTAGGTCTGAGTTATAGCCTTGCCCTTGCCGTCAACTGCGGAACTGCCTTTTTTTTTTTTTCTTCTTAATTCCAGTGTAGTTAACATATATTGTTATGTTAGTTTCAGGTGTACAGTGTAGTGATTCAACAATTCCATACATCACCCTGTGCTTATCACAGGTGTCCTCCTTAATCCCCATCACCTATTTCACCCATCCCCGCACCCACCGCCCCTGTGGTAACCATGTTTGTTCTCTAGAGTTAAGAGTCTATTTCTTGTTTTGTCTCTTTTCCTTTGTCCATTTGTTTTGTTTCTTAAATTCCACACGAGTGAAATCATATGGTATTTTCTTTCTCTGACTTATTTCGCTTAGCGTTATATTGTTTACCTCCATCCGTGTCGTTGCAAATGACAATATTTCATTCTTTTTTATGGCTGAGTAATATTCCATTATATAGGGGCACCTGGGTGGCTCAGCTGTGAAGTGTCTGCCTTCGGCTCAGGTCATGATCCCAGGGTCCTGGGATTGAGCCCCGCATCCAGCTCCCTGCTCGGCGGGGGGCCTGCTTCTCCCTCTCCTACTCCCCCTGCTTGTGTTCCCTCTCTCACTGTGTCTCTCTGTGTCAAATAAATAAATAAAATCTTAAAAAAATAAAAAAATAAAAAATAAATAAAAATATTCCATTGTATATATACATCATATCCTCTTTATCCATTCATCAGTCCATGGACACTTGGAGGAACCCTCATGCACTGCTGGTGGGAATGCAAGCTGGTGCAGCCACTGTGGAAAAGAGTATGGAGGTTCCTCAAAAAGTTAAAAGTAGAACTACCCTACTGTCCAGTAGTCACACTGCTGGGTATTTACCCAAAGGATACTAAAACACAAATCCAAAAGGGTATATGCACCCCTCTGCTTATTGCAGCATTATTTATAATAGCCAAGCTATGGAAGCAGAGCTGCCCTTTTAGGTATGATTTCTATCAGGTTGTTTTTACTGTGGGTTTGCCAGAAGCAGCATTTTCCTGACCCCAGGCCTGTTTCCTGGTGGCTCTTTTGCTCTTTCTTTCTCTCTCTCTCTTTCTCTCTCTCTCTTTCAAGATTTTATTCATTTACTTGTGAGAGAGAGAGAGAGCACAAGCAGGGGGAGCAGCAGGCAGAGGGAGAGGGAGAAGCAGGCTTCCTCCTGAGCAGAGAGCCCAACTAGGGTCTTGATCCCAGGACCCTGGGATCATGACCAGAGCCGAAGGCAGACACTTAACCGACTGAGCCGCCCAGACGCCCCTGGTGGCTTTCTTTTTAATGTAGCTGCACCCTTCTCAGAGTGAGAATAATTGCAGGAATGTGTGAGCTTTGAAGAAGAAAGCTCTACAGTTCGGCATTTCCCAAGTGCGGAGTACGGTGACTCTGAGCTGTGGTGGTGTCGCCCGGCCATCCGTGTCCTGCTGGAGAAGCCAGGCCGGCTGGCTCCCCGGGGCCCCAGCACGGAGTCCGTGCCATCTGCTGCAAGGGCTTCATGACTAAATGGTGTAAGTCTGCTCTGCACAACCTGCATGTGATCGCGTCGGATCGTTAATGAATCAGGTTCTAAAAGCCTTCTCAGAAACTCTGTATGGACAGTGGTTCTAGAAGTGGGGAGAGTGGGCAGTGCCTCAAGTGTATGGTTGCCTTTTGTCTGTGAGTTGCTTTGGGGAGAACGTCATCCTCTTCCTCTTTTCAGGCCTGCCACGCCCTGCTTAGGTAAGAAGGGACCGGTGGCGTGTGTCTCCTTTTGCTGGGACGTGGGGGCTCTGAAGCTGAAGTGATCTTCCCAGGGTGGTCAGCTGGCTGGCGGCTGAGCCTAGCCTTAAGCCCATGTCTGCTAGTCCAGGGCTGTCTCAGCTGCCGGTACTCTTGGGCTTAGACGGTCCTGTTGTTCTTTGGGCTTCTCAGGTCTGGCCCTCCTGGGTTCCTATACTCAGAGGGGCTGCTGCCAGGGCTGTCCTAGAGGGGACGTCCGGGCCCTCAACGGGTCCCACCCCTGGCCTTTCTGGCTACTGCTGGTACCTCCACCACTTACCGTTCTCTGTGCACATGATGATTTGTCTCTTGAAAGCCCCACAGGCAGGTTAACCAAGAAGCGATGGAGAAGGCAGCAGGACGAGTATGGAAAGAGGGGAGTCATGGGATGTGTGGAATCACACGGAAGGAAGCGCTTTAGGGAAGCTGCTTAGCATGGCGGAAGGTGTGTGGATACGGCAGGCTGACCTGTTGGAGGCGTGGGTCCCCTCCCTGCCTCTTCTTACCCCCAAGATCAGCACAGGCAAGTCGCCTAGCCTCCCTGACCCCGCGCTTCCTCATGTGTAAAATGGAGCTAATACTATGTCAGAGGCTTAGGACAAGGATCGAATGAGCTGTTTATTTAAAATAACAGTCGTTAAAAGACAGTGCACCATGGTGCCTGCTGCCCTTCACGTTTTGATGATGCCCTTCATATCTTGATGTTTCTGAATCTCTGATCAGTGTCACCCCAAGTGGTGGCCTGAGGTAATTTCAGACTGGGCCACTCATCCCTTTTACTGGGCCCCTGCTCTCCCCTCTGGCTGGCTGAAACTGTCGTGTTGTCTCTCCGGCTTCAGGTGGCCGTGGCCAGTCTTGGGCCAGTCTTTGGGAGATCAGTCAACACGCTGTTGGAAGACCTGACCTCCAAGGCTACCTCCCCCTCACCGGGTGTGTGACTGGTAGCCAATCACGGTTCCTCTCTCAGCAAGAGTTCCTTCTGTGTAACTGGGTGTCTGGCCACCTACTCTACCACAGAGACTGAGAGTTAAATGATGTCAGGAATGTGGAAATGCTCCATAAACTGTCGTGCTTCACAAAAGAGGAAGATGATCTTGGTTCTGATACCAAGGCCATAGAAGTCCCATTCTTGCCCATGAGCTTCCTGTCAGTGTCCCGTTCAGTCGGACCAGCTCATTAGCCTCTCTCGCCTGTAGTAGACTAAGACTTCTTCATCTGGAGCTCTCGGCCAGTGTCTGCGTCCAACCTCCTTCTGTGGTCGTGTGGCAGTAAGAGTGATTACAGTTGTAATTAAAAGAATAACTACAGCCTGGCAATAAATAATACATGGCCATATGTTGATGATAACAATTGCTACCGTTTGAATGTCTACTAATCCCTAGACCCTCTGCCTAGGCACTGGGGATTCAAAGTCAAGTAGCACTAGTGACTAGAGTTTTCTTGTTGCCCTGCAAAGCCCTTGACTTCTCATAGGAGCTGGCCGTTGCTCCCAGGGAGCTCACAGTTGGCGAAAGCCCCATCAACCGATACATTCAGTTTATGGTGATACGGGTTGTGATAGAAACAATCACATGAGAACACAGAGAACGCTTCCATGTCAAGCCTGGAGGTGGAGGAGGTGTACTGGGGTGTTCTCAGAGCAGGGGACCCTCCACATGCCATCTGATGGGAGAGTGGGAATCAGCAAGGAAGGCTCTAGCAGGGAAGGCAGGTAGGGGTGAGGCACGGGAGGAGGAAGCTGCTATGGGCACAACAGTGGCAGTAGGAGCCTGTTCCTTTCTTTCTCTCTCTCTCTCTCATCTCTGTTTCCTGTGTACACCAATATCCCTGGGTAGGAGGAAGGAATTGAGAGAGAAAAATGCAAAGGAAAAGGGGGCAAAGGAAGAAGGGAAAAATAACTTTGTGTTGTAGGTCAGAAATGATTGCTTGGCATAATTTTGATTCTTCCTTGAGTAGCAAGGTTGTCCTTCAGGCCTCCCCTTGACCATCTCTCTACTAAGTTCTTGCCTCAGATGCCAGCCCACTCACCAGAACGAAGGAGCTTCTAGCAATAAATGGGAACCCCTCTCAGTCGTTCCTTTTCTTGCTCTTTTTCCTTTCCAGTCCTTGCCGAATGTGAAGGTGGCTCTGGCGTGGTGGCCCTCTTCTTTCATTGGTGCATCGGTTCAACAAGTGTTGCTGAGTGTCTGCCATGCTTGAAGGTTGGGCTGGCTCTGCAGAGCCTTCGGAGGTCAGTGGTGTTCCAGCAGGAGCTTCAGATGGGATTTCACTCTTAAGAACAAAACTAGAGCTACGACTCTTGTAAAGGATGTTTTAGGATTATACTTGGAAGGTCACAGCCAAGAACTTTCCCCAAGGGTCTTCCTACTTGCAGAAGTGACTGATTCTTGGATTTGTAGGCTTTTGATTTGTAGGATTTGATCTGTTCCCAGCTCAGGTTGGGTGGTGCTGTAGGCTCCTCCTTGTGCAACAATCTGTAATTACTGCCAAGTGTTTGGCATTCAGCACTGCACTGTAGCTTGGGTTGGTAGGAGTTCTTTCTATATTCTTAAGCTGCTCATTATTATGCTCTCAGAGTCTCCACTTGATGCAGAGGATGGAACCAGGTTGGCCAGTCACCTTCCCACACCTCTGTTTTCAGTCTCCTTTCATCCTTCCTTCTCTCTCAGGGCTTCTCCCCTTCCCACACTTAGCCCTTTGAGTTCCCTCCTTGCCCACCTCCTTGGAAATCTCATTTCTACACTCATTCCTTCTCTTTATGGCACCTTTAGTCACTCCATTCATGCACTTTCTACCCAGGCATTTTCTTTCCAGCCCTTCCTCCCCACCTGTAACTTCTAGTGCTCCCTTCCATTTTGTCTTTCTCCATAAAGTCTTCATGTCCTGTAGTGAAAGTTTGTTCTCCATGAGGATTTGATACATTTTTATTAAGATTATTCCTTTATATTTTGTGAGCTTTGTTGCTATTTTAAGGGTTAATATTTCATTTTCTATATTTTTACTGCATAAAACTAATGATATTTGGATAATGATCTTCCTGATTTTTGTTTTGTTTATCAGTTGATTATTTTGGATATATTATATAAACGGCAATTCGTCTTTCCTTTCTAATTCTAATATTTCTCTTTTTTTTTCTTATTAGCCAAGATCTTCAATACAATATTGAATAGTTGGCTGCTGATTTTGGAGTGACTATTTAATTTCTTGTTTGCTAGTGGGTGTTGTTTTAAAAATCACAAATAAATGCTGAATTTTGAGTACTATTTCTGTATATACTGAGATGTTTCTTTTCCTTTAAGAGGTTAATATTTTGAATTAATATTCTAATATTGAGGCATCCTTGAATTCTTGGAATAAACCCTATTTGGCCAGAAAGTGTTATTCTTTTAATTCCTTGCTCATTTTCCCTTACTATTTCATTTAGGATTTTTGCATCTATGCCCCTAAGTGATATTAGTCTAAAGCACCTGCCCTTGGGTACCACATATAAGGAGTTATGTTGCATAGTTACATAGTTAGGGTAGCTTTTCTGTTCTTTTTCTGTGCCCTGGCATACTGGTAATAGTGTAGGAATTACTCCTTTAAGTTTTAGTAGAACTTACTTGCAAAATTGAGCCTGTTGCCTTTTGGAGGGGCAGTAAGATAGTGTTAAGATCGTGTTCTCTGTTAAGATAGTTCTGTTCTCTGTTAAGATAGTGAACTCTGGGGCACCTGGGTGGCTCAGTCGTTAAGCGTTTGCCTTCGGCTCAGGTCATGATCCCAGTGTCCTGGGATCGAGCCCCGCATCGGGCTCCCTGCTCCGCGGGAAGCCTGCTTCTCCCTCTCCTATTCCCCCTGTTTGTGTTCCTTCTCTCGCTGTGTCTCTCTCTGTCAAATAAATAAATAAAATCTTAAAAAAAAAAAAAAAAAGATAGTGAACTCTAGAGCCGGACTGCCTCTGTGAATTAGCTGTGACATGGGGAAAAGTTACCTCATCTCTTTGGCTCCAGTTTTCCTCTCTCTAAAATATGTATAATAAACATAACCTTAGTACCTGCCCCACAGAGTTGTAAGGATCAGCCCAGTTAATGCATGTAAAAAGCATTTTAAAAAGTATTCAGGACTTTGTGCTAAAGCTGGTGTTTTTTACTTCTATTATAATTATCACCACTATTACTGATTTTTTCCTTGCTTTCTCATTTTTATAGTTTTTGCAACAATTTTCAAAACTTGTTTTTCTAGAAATTGCCCATTTTAATCTAGGCTTTCAAATTTACTGCATTAAAGTTGCTCATATTATTCGCATAAGATTTTTTTAAATCTTGGATCCATCTGTACTAATGTGCCCTGTTTTGTTGCTGATGTTTATTTGTGCTCTTGCTCTTTGTCTCTTAATCTAGCATACCAAAAGTTTACTCATCTTCTTGGAAAACCCTGCATTTGATTTCGTGGATCACGTTAATTTGCTTTCTACTTCATTAAGCTCTCATCTTTAGTAATTTTTTATTT
The DNA here is from genome assembly GCF_029215605.1 of Mirounga angustirostris. Lineage (NCBI taxonomy): Eukaryota > Metazoa > Chordata > Mammalia > Carnivora > Phocidae > Mirounga > Mirounga angustirostris. The sequence continues at coordinate 101,853,995 of NW_026991711.1, read as the reverse complement.
GTTATTTTGTTCACACTTGGTTTTTGGGGGCAGGTAAGTGAGTTTTATGTTTTTATTTTTCCTTTTTAGTTTTTGCTTTTGGCGTTTTTTTTTTCCCTGTTGTGTTTTCAGACTAAGAGACAAAATAGTCATTTATGGAAGGAGCTGACAAAAATAGTTTGTGCACAGAAGTGTGTTCCTCACATCGTATCTTTTTGGTGCTGGGCAGCTTTGAGGTTCTCTGGCCTCACACTCTGCCAGATCAGGACCTCTGATGGAGCCCTGATATGTATACGTGTGAGAAGCAATTCAGATTCTCTAGTGACTGAACCACAAGTGGGAGCTCTTAGGGCAACCATCACACAGAGCGGGCCAGGAGCGGAAGTGTGTTACCCAGCGCCATGTCACGTTTCTCTGTCAACTGCCAGGCTGTGGTCTCCAGCTCTTCCGTCAAACGCTGACCTAGTGTTGCTGGGGAGGAATTTCATGGAAGTGATTAGCAGCTATCATCAGTTGATTTTCAGTAAAGGAGATGATCCTCACTAATCTGAGTGGGCCTGATCCAGTCAGGTGAAAGGCTTTTAAGGCAGCGCTGAGGCTTCCTTGAGGAAGAAGTTCTGTCCATGGAGAGCAACTTCAGCTGGTGCCTGCGTCCCAGCCTGCCCTTCCTGATGGCCCACCCAGGGATCCCGGACTTGTCTTGCCAGCCCCCCATGATCACACAAGTCAGTTCCTTGCAGTGCATCTCTTACTATTGGTCTCCTACTGGTTCGCTTCTTCGGACTAATGTACTCACAAATTACTGCCCTGAAGTATTTTCTTTATGTTGTTTTGATTTTTATCCAAGTCATGCATGTTTATGATTTAAATGGCCTTTTGTTCTGCAAGAGTCATTATAAAAAATAACCCCCACTCTAGAGGCAGCCATTGATAACTTTCAACCTCCACGTCTCTTAAGTAACATGCCTATGTTGCTCCTTCTGGCTTTGTCAGTTACAGGCATGATTTCTTGACTTCCTTCTCTGGTTGGCTCTTTAACCATCCCCCATTGCCTGGTTACCCCCCAGTACATTTGCACTGGTATTTTGATTAGATCAATAGTCAGCATTATTATGATGATGATGGTAAATGCTGTTCATAGCTGAGCCATGTAGTCTTGCATGATTGGTTTTGTTCTTTCCTGTATTACATTGTGTGTCCCCTGATACTAATAAAATGAAAATGGGATATAAATTACACACACACATATGTGCACACTGTAGGTCTGCTCCTCAGTTGTCATCTTGAGATATCATTCATTGTAATCCTGGGGGTTCATTTTATTTTTCTCTTGGATTGTTATCTTACTGGACCCCATGTTGTTGTCTTTCATGGTTTACTCCACTATTTTGGAGGAGCACATCTTTAGCTTTCTAAGAACACATATAAGGAAGGCAAAATTTTTTGAGACTTTAAATGTCTGAAAATGTTGCTGTTCTATCCTCATACTTTATTTGGTAGTTTGCCTGGATGGAAAGGAGTTTATGAGGCATTAATCCATTGTCCTCTAATTTCTAGTGTTGCTTTTTAGAAGTTTAATGCTATTCTAGTAACCAGTTTTTATTGTTGTTTTTTTTTTTTAAGATTTTATTTATTTGACAGAGAGAGACACAGCGAGAGAGGGAACACAAGCAGGGGGAGTGGGAGAGGGAGAAGCAGGCTTCCCGCTGAGCAGGGAGCCCGACGCAGGGCTCGATCCCAGGACCCCAGGATCATGACCTGAGCCGAAGGCAGATGCTTAACGACGAGCCACCCAGGCGCCCCTGGTTCTGTTTTTTTTTTTTTTTTTTAAAGATTTGATTTATTTATTTGACAGAGAGAAAGCATAAGCAAGGGGAGGGGCAGAGGAAGAGGGAGAAGAAGCAGGCTCCCCGTTGAGCAGAGAGCCCCAGATGCAATGGGGGCCTGGATCCCAGGACCCTGGGATCTTGACCTGAGCTGAAGGCAGACGCTTAACAGACTGAGCCACCCAGGCGCCCTTTGTTGTTTTTTAAAGTCCTTTTGTCCCTCTCTGGAAGCTTGTAAGATCTTCCATTTGCCCACAGTGTTCTGGCTTCCCCAAAGTCTGGTGATTATTGGCTGTCTGATAATATTTAAGAAAAATATATTTATGATAGTGTGTGGGTGAGAAATCTCAAATATGATCTTAATGCTAGGACAGGAGTTTTTAACCTAGTTTTTGGGTCCATGGATGGTATTTAGAATATCCAGGAACTTTAATTGGAAAGAAATCATGTCTTTATTTTCATTTAACCTTTATCTGAAACTTCACTTTTTCTTCCATCATAAAATCAGGCAATAAACCACAGTCCGTAATATTAGTGTCCTTGTAACTTTGTCACCAGTGAAAGTCAGATACTGTCTAAGCAATCTTAGACAAGGTTTTGGCAGATATCTCAAAATATTTTTTGTGCTGCTCACTACATTACTGTTCTTAATTGATCTGCTGTTTTGCTACTCAATACATTCATTTAGAAGCACTTACTAAAGCAGAGGTTTTTTTTATATTTTATTAGGTGCATGCTAATATAATTGGTTTCTTTTATAAGTCTATATATTTTATTTTATGCACTTCAAGTCATTTTCTCTGTTCTTCTGGGTTAGTCAGTTTTTCAGCGTAGTAGGTAAATTCCCTTAACCCCTCTTCTTTTCAATGCTGTGAGCCCTGCGTTCAGCTGCACGCAGCGTGCCCAGTGCAGAGACGCTTTATTTGGCTGTCTGCATGGCAGGGGCTTGCATGCCTGTTGGGGAATGGTATCAGCACACTTCGGACAGCAGGGGAGGTCTTCCGTCTTTCACTCCCCTTCCAGGAGTGCCTCATGGCATTGATTCCTGAGCCTTCGGGGGTTCTGATTCGTAGCTTCTCCACTTCACCCTCTGCCCTAAGATTCCACCAGTTTTTGCACCTTTCAGGCTGCTGCAGCTCTTCTGTCTACTTTCCCAGCTCACACAGTTTCTTGGCTGTTGTTCTTGTTTTCTTTGTCCTTGCGGGTTCCTACTTCAAACAACGACAATAACAACAACAACGAGAAACAAAATCCCTGTGTTGCCACATAGTGGGCCTTACAAAACCTGCCTGTGTGTGTCCATTCCAGTATCTTAAGTTGGAATCTCTCTTGATTTTTAAGGCGTTGTCAAATACCTAGAGCAATGTTCTGAGCATTGCGAATTTGTTCTTTCTTTTGTTGAATCAAAATTGCGAGTCAGGGCCATCGGGCAACTTTAGAGGAAGATTGTTGTACACGTTCCTGGGGGTGAAAGGTAGGAGAGTTTAGGTCAGACAGCTGGGGGTTTGAGTATCTTCTACGTGTCTGACCAGCCGTGGGACCTGACCCGAGTTGGGTTGCTTAGCCTTTCCGTTTGTGGTCATAATTTCTACCCAGCAGGAGTCTTGAAATGCTCATGTTTAAAATAAGAGGAAATTGTTCATTAAGGCTTTGGAAAAGAGCCTTGTCTCTAATGGGCATCAGAAGTAGGACTGGTGCATTGTTCTGCCTGTTACGTAAGGAACCCTCTCGTTTGAGACGGGTGTTGCCGTGCTGTTCAGTGGTGTGTTCTCATACCAACAGAGGGAGAGAAGCAGGCAGCCCGAAGCTCCTACTTCCTTTGCGGAACACAGCTGGTCCCATGCCGCAGTGCCTCTGTCAGGAGGGGTCAGCGGAGGGGTTGTCATGCTTTGTTCACATTGTAGGGACCCTGGAGGTGTCCCGTCCTTTCAGTGTCCCATGGTCACGGGGGAGAAAGGTGTGTGCGTCCAGCCAGCAGGGCTCATGTGCCATCCCATGGCAGTCAGTGTTCCGGGGTCAGGGCGCATGTCCCCCCAAGAGCCCTGCCTCCCTCGTTCGCATCAGGAAACGGCAGTCAGACTAATGCCTCGTGTGACGGAAGCCAGGCTGTGTCTTGGCATGGCAGCCACGCACTTGAAAGCGTCCCCTTGTCCCCGAGACCGTCACAGTGTGTCAGCTGACGCCGTCTTGCCCTTCTCTGCAGCATCTGGTGACCTTGGCACTTTCAGCACTGAGGCGCCCCATGGAGCCGGGCACCTGATCCCTTCACGAGACCGCAGGGCCTCAGTGGTCGGGTCAACCAGTCTTGCCAGAAATTGCAAGGGACTAGGGTCCTCCAGTCTGTCCATAAGTCCCACCAGTGACCCCAAGTCCACTGGCTGCAGAACCTCCTGGCCGCTTGTTTGAATGTCTGGACGCCAATCTTGACCCCTCCTGATATCAAAGTGGTCTGATGCTAATTTAAAAATTGTGAAGTCACTTAATGTGAATCCACGGCAATTTGTCAATATAATTTAATAACTGGGGCGGGGTGGGGGGGAGTTGAGCGCTCATGCTTGGTGTGATTTCCTCCACATGTGCCAGTTTTTCTCATCTGCTGGGGGGGATGGGTGGGGGGGGTTGTGATGAAAATATCTGAGAATGACAGTGATTTTTAATTTCACCTGGGGCCGTAAATCGATACACATTTATTATTCAGCCAGCACTAGCATTTCCCTGGATAATTCTGTAACACATGTAGTGTCAGAATGATTTGAAATTTGTTCTCGTTAGGAAAGCAAAGGACGCCTTTTTTTGCAAGCATAAGCAAGTGAGCCTCCGTATTCCCCCACATCTTAGGAGGAAGGGAAAGTGTTGGGCTTGGGGGGATGGGCAGGTTAGATTTACAGACACAGTCCCTGTCTGGTGCTCGCGGCCACCATTCGCCGTGACCTCGACTTTGCAATTACTGGTGTCACCTATGATAAAGAATAAGCTTCAAGTAGGAGGTGACAAGTGGTACTAAAAAAAAAAAAATCATGTCTACAAAGGTTTTCCTGTGAGCAACACCATGAATAAAAATGCTTTGAGGTGAGGCTGTATAGGAAAATAGGGGTGGTTGCAGGAAGGATGGAGAAAACTCAGCGTTCCGGCGTTAGAAGCTGCCGCTAGCCGGTGCGCAGCCAGAAGCATGGGTTGTCCATTTAACGTGATAGTGTGAGTCCAGCCGAGGTGGACTTTGGCTGACAGGTGTGAACTGACATCACACCTGTGTTTTGGGGTAAGGGATTCCGGCGGGAGGGATGGGGGACGTCTAGGTGTGTCTGGCTGCTAGTGACAAAATATCATAGGCTGGGTGGCTTAATCCACAGACCTTTATTTCTCACCATTCTGGATGCAGGCAAGTCTGAGAGCAAGGTGCCAGCATCCGTGGTGTCCGGTGGGAGCGCTCTTCCTGGCTCACAGATGGCGCTAATCCCATTCATGGGGACGTCACCCTCTGGACCCAGTCAGCTCCTAAAGGCCCCAGCCCGCAGTGCCATCACACTGGGGATCAGGGCTGCAACATCTGGATTTTGGGGGAACACAAACAGGGAGAGCAGGGGGACTTGTTTGAGCTTAGCAAGTGGAAGGGTTTGGAAGGTTGCGTTGGGCCATCCTGACGGCCAAGATCTTGGTCAGTGGCCTGGCTGGCCTTTTCAGAGGCTGCTGGGAGAGATGGTTCTAGCAGCTTGTCCACTGGCGCTCATTTCACCCTGGTATTTTGACCTGCTGGTACAGCTCTCTGCATGGCAGATGGTCTCCTGTGTCAGGGGAAGGGATCAGACCCCGCCGGCTTCCTTCCTGTTTCTTCACCTGCTCCTGGCATTGTCAACTGCCTACCTCCCTTGGGAACCTAAATGAAAAAGCCTGGTGTCAACAGGAGGCGTTTCGAGTGAATTATAAAAAAACCCAAACCAAACCCACCCTTTCGCGGGGAGGGTTGTGAAAGCAGTCCCCAGACGCCGACGGCACGGAGCCCGCTTGGTACGTGCGGCACACGGGTGCATCCCCAGCACGGCAGGTGACAGAAGAAGCCAGGCAGCAGTCTATGCAGTGCGGCTCCGTTTATGTAAGTTCGGGAGTAGACTCTCCGGTGACTGCACTCCGAAAACGGTTGCGGGGGGTGGAGAAAGGGACGCAAAGGAACCTTCCAAGGTAAGGGAAATGTTCTCTATTTTGTTTTGGGTGTGGCTAAATGGCTGTTACCACTGACAGTTCATCACATCAAATGTCTGAAAGCTGCTCCTTTTATCCTACGTTAATTATACCTCAATAAAAAGGTGTATGATAATTAAAACAAGAGAAACGAATCCCTAGGTGCCTTTTCGAGGCAGGGTGTTAGTCACTTTGATGAACTTGAGTGCTGTGTTTTTTTTGTTTTTCATTTTTTTTGCTGAACTCAGGGCTGATTGCTTTGCCTAACTGCCTCTTTGACCATTTGCTGGGTCATAATCTTTACGGGCGCCTGTCCTGCACTTGTCTCGACCACCCTCTAGCCACTTACTGCTGTACTCCAGCTCAGAGAGAATAACCTGCTTGTTTCCAAATCAGCACTATCCAGTCAAACTTTCTGTGATGGTGGAAATGTTCTAAATCTGCACTCTCCAGCATGACAACCAATAGCCATATGTGGCTCTTGAGCGCTTGAAATGTGGTTAGTCAAAGGAGGAACTGAGTTTTCAGTTTTGTTAAATTTAAATAGTCACACACGTGTTTGAATGTGAAGAGTGCTGTTTTAAACAAAAGCTCAGGTGGACAGGATTGCAGTGATTACAGTCAAGGAGCACGTCACTGAGCAGAAGTGATACTTGAGCACAGGTGTGATGCTAGTGAGGGAATGAGAGGGAGCAGCACAAGCAAAGGTCCTGTGGTAGGAGCATGTTCAACATGTTAGAGGAGAAGGGCAGAGGCTGGGGTGGCTGGAGCAGTGGGAGAGAGGGGGAGAGTGGTAAAGCTGAGGGCAGAGGGGTCAGCTTCATCCGGTCGATTTGGTTGGGTTTGGTTTACTGCAAAGAGGTGAAAAAGATCTTCATCTTATAGGAGTACAGCAGGTCATGGTGGCTCTGATCTTCCAGGTCAGCAGACTGTGTGGGGCAGTGCAGGGGCCCGGTGTCCTGCTGGAGAAGAGCTGTCTGACATCCAGATCTGGAGGACCAAGTTAACCTGAGCTGGTGTGCAGCAACTAATATCATACATCAGCTCCAGGATCCTGCCCCAGATTGGGATTTTCGGCTCTCCCCTCATTGCTTTGAATCCTAAAACTAGCCATACGGCTCTCACTGCATTCCAGCATGGGCTTAGAGAATTGGAAGATAGTGTTCCGCTGCCCGGGGTGGGGGGGTGGGGGGGGCAGAGCATGGTTGGGAGCTCTGAGCTCTGCTGCTATTTCTCTGATGTCTTTGGGGGAGCCCCCTGCTCTTTCCGAGCCTCAGTTTCCCCATCCTTAGTGGGTCTCTAAGTCCTTTTCCAGTCATAATGCTCTGTGATTTGAAGACCACCTCATGTGTGTACAGAAGGTATGCTCTCTCTTCTCTGGTCGTGGGCCAGATTTGGGGGGCTGGCCGAGGTGATGCTGGGGGTGTGTCTCAGTGACTTGGGCTCTTAGGTGAGACAGGATTAGTCTTGGTGCAGACCAGTGAGGTGGGGGTGGAAAGCTTTTTGTACCACAGCAGTCCGTCAGGTCCTTGGAATTGCTCTTTGAGTGATTTGTTCCATTGAGTTTAAGGTGTTGCTTTTCACATTTGGGGATCAATGAAGTTGGAAAATTACAGAGGCATTACTAGCTCTTGGAAACGCACTCCACTCAGGTGGACTCTGGGCCTTTGTCACACGTAGAGGCCATGTTCGGGACAGGCTGAGGTGGCTTCTCCTAAGCTGTCCTGAAGTTTGGGTGGGGGGATCATGGGCTGTTGCCCATAGAGCAAGGGGGGGCTCAGCAACCCTGGTGACGGGCGTGCAGAGTGTTGTCGCCATCAGGCCCCTATGTGCCCCAGCCCTGGCTGGCAGAGAACAGATCCAGCTCATGTCTGTCTGGCCTCTGGGAGCACGAGTGTGAGGGTCAGGCTTCGCAGAATTTCATTCTTGCCCTCACGCACATCCTGCTTCCCTCCAGAAGCCCAGGGGAACAGCTGGTGCTCAAGAACACTCCTGGGGTGGTGGTTCTTCCCATTTCAAGGTATACTCCAGCATCCCGTTTGATCATTGGAGAGCCAGTCAGCCTAGTGAACTAGTCAGCCTCTCCTCTGTGCGCCCCCTCCGCCCCCAGAGTAACTTTACTGAGTTACGTTTTTAATGCTCTGCTCCTGGCTTTCACCGAGGGTTAAGATGACAGTGGCTGTGTGGATAAACATTTCTCTGTCTTCCATAAAATGGCTTGGAGAAGACTTTGCTGATTATGATTTTGACATCCCTCTGTATAGTTTAGTAGCTTCTGTCACACGTGGTTTTTAAATTTTTAATCGAGGTAGAGTTGACACGTAATAGTAATTTCAGGTGTACAACATAGTGATTCAACGATTACATACGTTACAAATGCTCATCACAGTAAGTGTAGCCACCATCTGTCACCATACAATGTTCCTACAATATGATTGACTGTATTCTCTATGCTGTGCTTTTCGTTCTTACGACTGACTTATTTTATAACTGGAAAGTTGTACCTCATAACCCCCTTCACCTATTTTGCCCATTCTTCCCTATTCCCTTTCCCTCTGGCAGCCACTAATGTGTTTTCTGTATTTATGAGTCTGTTTCTTACTATTATCGTTTGTTTTGTAGATTCCACATACAAGTGAAATCATACAGTATTTGTCTTTCTCTGCTTTATTTCACTTAGCATAATGCCCTCTAGGTTCATCTGCGTTGTTGCAAATGGCAAAATTTCCTTCTTTTTTATGGTTGTGCATTATATTCCACTAAATATATTACTGTATTCCAGTATATACCCCACTATATATAAAGCCGATTATATCCAAGTATATATACCACATGTTCTTCGTCTATTCATCTGTCAGTGGACTGTGAGGTTGCTTCCATATCTTGGCTGTTGTAAATAATGCTGAAATAAACCTAGGGGTGCGTGTATTTTTTTGAATTAGTGTTTTTGTTTTCTTTGGGTAAATACCCAGTAGTGGAATTACTAGATCATAGGGTGGTTCTATTTTTAATTTTTTGAGGAACCTTCATACTGTTTTCCATAGAGACTGCACCAGTTTGCATTCCCACCAACAGTGCACAAGGGTTCATTGTTCTCCACATCCTCGCCAACACTCGCTTTCCTGTCTTTTTGATACTAGACATTCTGATTGGTGTAGGGTCATATCACAAACATTTTTTATTGCCACAGGGATAGATACTGAGGTGGATGAGAAAGGGCCTCTCCTCTTAGTGAACTTGTAGGAGAGGGAAACAATGTAGGAAGCCTGCGCAAGGCTGTGCCTCGAGACACGTGTGAACCTGGTCCAGAGCAAGGGGGCGTGGAGTGCAAGTGTCAGTTCACAGAGTATGAATTGTCAGGAAATACTTACGAGAGGAGGAAACACTTGAGATAAGTCTGTAGAAAGGAGTGTTGACTCACTCAGACAGTGCAAATATATCAGTAGGAAATTCATGAGACTTGAAGTCAGACCCTTTGGGCCTATGTTCTACCCCTGACCTCTCTAAGCCTCTGATTTAATCTTCATAATGACTGTGCTTTGATCTCCATCTTTGGCCTCACATTATGGTAATGGACATTATGTACGTTATGATAATGTGCATACAAGCTGAATTATGTAAATATTAGTAATTGTCACCTAAGGATCTCTGAGATAAACTGCTTTTTTAAAAACTGAGTTTTATTGAAATACAGTGTACATACAATAAAATTCACCCGTACAATTTGATGAGTTTTTTTTTTTTAAGAGTTTATTTAAGGGGGGTGGGGAGAGAGAGAGGGACAAGCATACTCCATGCTGAGTGTGGAGCCTGATGTGGGACTTGATCTCAGAATCCCAAGACCATGACCTGAGCTGAAACCAAGAGTCAGACGCTTAACTGACTGAGCCACTCAGGTGCCCCCTGATGCATATAGTCACAGAACTACCAACACCGTGAAAATACAGAGTATTCTGTCAATCTAAAAAGTTCCATCATGTACTTTTGAAGTCATTAATTACCCTCTCTCCCTAACCATTGATCTGTTTTCTGTCAGCATAATTTTCCTTTTCTAGAATGTGATATAAGTGAAATAATAAGTTATTTAATCTCTTGTGTCTGCTTTCTTTCACTTAGTGTAATGCTTTGGCAGTGCAGTCATGCTCTTGCTGAATGTGTCGGTAGCTGATTCTTTTTCACTGCTGAGTAGTATTCCATCGTATGGATACATCACAGTTTCTCCATTTGCCAGTCGTTGGACGTTTGGGGTGTTTTCAGTTTTTTGACTCTGAAAATAATAGCTTAGAACACTGGTGTACAAGTTTCTGTGTGGACAGGAGCTTTTGTTTCTCTTGGTAAATACCAGTGAATTGCTGAGTCCTATGGTAAGTCTACATTTATAAGGAATGGCCGATCTGTTTTTACAAAGTCATATGTATATCATATATATGCTAGCAGTGTATGAGAACTCTAGTCACACCACATCCTCACTGCAGTTGGTCTTATCTCTTTAATTTTACTGATTCTAATGTGTATGTGGGAGTATCTCATAGTGGTTTTGATTTATATCTCCCTGTTGACTGATGATGTTGGCCATCTTTTCATGTGCTTATTTGCTAGTCCTGTATCTTGTATGGTGAAATGTTTGTTCAAATCTGTTCATTTTTAAAAAAACGAGTCATCTTCTTACAGAGTTGTGGAAATTCTACATTCTGGATGCAAATCCTTTAAGAAATATGTTTGTGAATATTTTTTCTTTCATTTTCTTAATAGTGTCTTTCCAGAAGCAAAAGTTTTTAATCCTTTTGGTTAGGTAAAAATGATATCTCTGTGTAGTTTTGGTTTCATTTCTTTTATGAGTTTAAGCATCTTTCATATGTTTAAAATTCATTATCGGGCCACCTGGGTGGCTCAGTCAGTTAAGCATCTGCCTTCGGCTCAGGTCATGATCTCAGGGTCCTGGGACTGAGCCCCGCATGGGGCTCCCTGCTCAGTGGGAGAGCCTGCTTCTTCCTCTGCCCCCTCTCATGTGCTCTTTCTCTCCCAAATAAATAAAATCTTCTAAAAAATTCATTATTTTCTAATTCTCCTTTGCCCATTTTTCTATCAGTTTTTTTTGGCCTTTTTCTTAGAGATTTCTAAGAGCTCTTTATATATTAGGGAGGTTAACCCTTTGTGATAATATTTTTTCCTAGTTTGTATTTGTATATAACATATCCCCTGCATATGTTTTAATTTTATTTGGTCAAGTATTATCAATTGTTTATAGCTTTTGGTTATAGATGGTTATAAAAGGCCTACACCATTACAAGGTCATAAAGAAGCTTGCCAGCATGGATATGGATAATCTCTATCACTTACTGCTAATTCATATTTGTCCTTGGCTTCTGAGTGAGTGGCTGATTTTTTTGAACCTTTTTGCTCTGATCTCCTGCCTATTAAGTAAAGACTGAGCTGTGAGAAATCATGGGGGCCCAGTGCTATTAACAGTGAAAACTGAATACCTAACCAGGAAAAGGCTATCGTTGTTTTTACAGAGTCCATGGTCCAGTAACGTGAGAGATATTTACGAGGCCATAGAGGAGGCACTCTGGTACATTTTACAGCTGGGAACAAATCCAGGTCCTGCCCTTAGCTGAGTGACCCTGGGCAAGTCATTTAGCCTCTGTGCATCGGTTTCTCCACTGCAGAGTCCCACGTGGCTGGGCTATGAGAATTAGCGGAGACATCACTGGTGTGGCTACACTTTGAAAGAAGTCAGTGGTGGGACATTCCTGCTGGGGTTGCAGTTTCTCATCAGTAGCCTTATCTGCTCTGATCCTTGGGAAGGAATCCTCTCAGAAACTCTTTTTTAAATTATAGTTAGGACTGTCTCAGTCAGCTTGGGATGCCATAACAAAAGACCATAGATTTGGTGGCTTAGACAATAGGGATTTATTTCTCATGGTTTCTGGAGACTGGAACTCCAATGTCGAGGTGCCAACAGGAGCGGTATTCGGTGAGGGATCTCTCCTTGGGTTAGAGACAGCTGCCTTCTCACTGGTAGCTCACCTGGCCCTTCCGCGGGGCATGCGGGTAGCGAGGGCAAGAGAAATGTCTTCCCTTAGAAAGGCACAAATCCCATCATGAGGGCCCCTCCTTATGACCTCCTCTGACCCTAATTGCCTCCCAGAGGCCTCGTCTCTAAACCACTGCATTGGGGTTAGGGGCTCAGCGTATGCATTTTAGGGGAACACAAACAGTCCATAGCAGGGACTGATGATGTCTCGAGCTGATGACTGCATCTCGGTGACATTCTGTGGAGAGAGGAGAGCCAGGTGGGCTTGGGTGGGGAAATTACAGAGGGCTTCTAGGATGTTGAAAGCTGGTTTTGGGTGAGGGGGTTGGCAGGCCTGTGCTAGCCTCGGTCCTTCGTGGGCTCTTCTGCAGGGTTTGCTTTCTTCTGAGGCAGATCACTGCAGCACAGCGAGCCAGACCTCCTAGATGCGGGTGAGGCTCTGAGACGGCCGCGGTCTCTGTTCTCCCAGACTTCAGGAAGGCAGGCGTTCTTCAGAGCTGCTCCTGGAAGCAGGGGGCGGTTGGTAGAAATAATCCACGGACAGGAAAAGCCTGAGTTTCGCATATTGGCTTCTCCACATTTAAATACAGCATTTACACTGTGCCAGTGTTAGTTGGCAATCTCCTTGGGAGCTTGCCGGGTATAATCTGAAGCCATCCCCCATAAGTGGAGGGCAGGGAGAAACCAAAGAGAGACAGCCCACTCCAGATCGGTAGCTGGCAGGTGTAATACGCATGGGAACTTATTTAGAAGGCTTGTCTTGGGCGGCTGCAAGACGAGGAATTTCTGCCTGCCAGAATCTTAAAAGTTTCTATAGAGGTTATAACTGGGTTCGGTCACATACCTAGTCCGGCCCTCAACACCGCATTTCTGTCTCAAGGCTGTATCCGTGGAGCACCTTCTAGGAGCAGGGCGCTGGGGCAAATGGCGCTCACATCCCAAGGACAGAGGAGGGGGTGGGGAGCCTCCAGTTTGTAAGTCAACTGGCAGTCATAGGTTCTTTTTTTCTTTTTTAAGATACATTTATTTATTTTAGAGTGAGCAAGCAGGGGGAGGGGCAGAGGAGGGACAGAGAGAGAATCTTAAGCAGACTCTGCTCTGAGCGCAGAGCCCAATGCGGGCTCAGTCCCACAACCCTGAGATCATGACCTGAGCTGAAACCAAGAGTCTGACCAAATGAGCTTAACCGAATGAGCCACCCAGGTGCCCCCAGGCATGCGTTCTCGATGACCTCCTCCAACATTTCATCCCTCATGACCGGCTTTTACAATCTTATATGCCCCCTGTTCCACAGTTTTCCTAAGTGGTCAAGCAAGGGGTTTCCTTAGCATGGAGGTGGCTCATTCGGCAGCTGTTGGGCTGCATGGAGGCAGATGCCACAGCAACCGTGCACGCATGTGCAAGAGAGAAAACACGTCAAGACAGTAATTCCCATAATCAGTGACAACTTTTTCCGCCAAGAACCCCATGATCCAAACGATGTATGAAGTCCCCTAGGCTGGGGGTCAGATCACTCAGGGTATTCACTTGTGCCCTCCTGTGATTTAATAAAGATGACACATGAGCAGACTCATCAGATAGGAATATAGAACTTTCTGTTTGGATAGTGGTGCAGTAATAATGTCCAAGGCTATCTGATTTTGGAAGACCGCTTTCTCATTATAGACATTGCAGTAAGGATAGGCCTTTTGGCTGTCATTTAAGGCTTGCTGGGTAGCTATACCCTACCCCTGGCCAACAGAAGGAACAAAGATGACAGTCAAATGGTTGTACCTGGCGGAAACAAAAAATGCCCATCTGGCTTTGAGGAGAGGGAGGTTGGCAACTTTTTTTTTTTTTTTTTTAAGATTTTATTTATTTATTTGAGATAGAGCATGAGCAGGGGGAGCAGCAGAGGGAGAAAGAGAAGGAGGCTCCCCACTGAGCAGGGAGCCTGATGCAGGGCTTGATCCCAGGACACTGAGATCATGAGCTGAGCCGAAGGCAGACGCTTAACCGACTGAGCCACCCAGGCGCCCCGGGAGGTTGGCAACTTTAGAAACTTGACTGGATTGGGGCACCTGGGTGGCACAGTTGGTTAAACGCTCGACTCTTGATCTCAGGGTTGTGAGATCGAGCCCCACATCGGGCTCTGTGCTTAGCACAGAGTCTACTTGAGACTCTTCCTTTCCCTCTGCCCCTTCTGGTCATGCTCTCTCTAACATAAATAAATAAATCTTAAAAAAAAACCCAGAAAAACAACAAACTGAAGTTGACCTGATTGTACGTACTATGTGTGTTGGCGGGGGAGGCAGCACCGTCAGGCCTGAGGAGATGGATGCACCGGGGGCCGGATATGGCCGGTCAGGACCCCCACCTTCTCCCCTCTTTCACTGGCTTGTGCTCATTCCGGGTAGTGCATTTCACCGGGTCCAGCGTGCATCAGGGCAATGGGATCCCAGTGGAGATTAATTCCCCCTTATCCAGGAGTTTGAAGTAATTCACCCATCTTGGTGGGACATCCCATTGCAGATCCCTGTAGATAACTCCTTTCCCTGGCGTGATAGGGCTTGGTGTTCTCAGCAGCACAGCATGCTGATCCACAGTGAGAGGGCGTTGGCTGTTGACTGCAGCTTCCATACGTTTACGATGTTGGGGGCCTTGGCAGGGATCCCCGGTCTGGCGTATGCAGTCACAGACCCTCCTGGTTGATCACTTAAATGTATGAAAGCCTGGGACAGTACTTCAGTCCACCCCGTCAAAGTAGTTTTACTTGTTAGTAATTTCATCTGCTGCTTTAATATTCTATTTTTCCTTTCTACCAACTGCTGCTTTTGGGTTCTAGGGTACCTGCATTCCATGTCATGTTCTTTTGCCTCGTCTTATACATCATTACCTTTGAAATGTGACCCCCCCCCCCCATCACTGTTTGTTCAACAAGGGTGTCTATACATGATGCTCGGCTTTTTAAAGCCCCTAATGGTGGCAGCTTGGTTTGCACAGTGGCCTGAGAAAGCGTAGGGCAGGTCAGTGTCCACACAAACCAGGGCATATTTAGAACCTTCACGCAGTGGGAGGGGACAAATATAATGAGTTTGCCACCCTCACCACTCAGGAGCTCTGGTGATCGGCCTCAGACTCCTTTGGCAGTTGCCTTGGGTGTTGAGAACACATATGACATGCTTCGAGCATTAACCAAGTCCCTGTATTTCAAGTGCAGTCTGGCATCCTTGGCAATATGCCACCTCATCTGGGCATTGTGGTGGCGACTCTCTGTACACCCAGTCTTCTGTGTCTATTAAATGGTCAGTTGCTGAGGTTTGTTCTGAAGTAAGGCTTCAGCTTGCTTCCTTTCTTCCTTTCTCCATCCGTCCATCCATCCATTTGTCCAGGGCATCAGCATCTTCATTGCCCTGGGTATCCAATGCTTTATTAGCGAGGCCTGCCTCAGGCCCTTGCAGCCAGACCCAAATGTCCTTCCGTACATCCTGACCCCACAGGGGCCCACTCATGAATCATCCATCCCTTGGCTTCTCAGCCTAGTGGCTGCTGTGGTTCATTCCTCCCCGAGAGGCTCCATCTGGAGGAATGCTATGCGCCGTGTTAGGAGCTGTTGTTCTGCAGGTATATCAGGTTCTGTCCCCTTCCCGAGCCAGGACTAAAATCCTAGGGGCACTCTCTGCTTTGTTGTCTCACCACAGTGTCTGACGCCTACCTTCTGGAGTCATAGACACACCTAACTCAAATGGTAGCCCTGTTTGGGAGAAGCCCAGAGCTTTAATTTGCCTCATTGATATTCTTGCCTTCTCAAAGGTGGCTTGCTGCTCTAGTCCCTAGTCCCCTAAGTGCCCTTTCTTTACCAGGTGGTATAAAAGACAGGGGCATTGTGCCAGGTGGGGAATATAAGTCCTCTACAAACCCAAATCCCTACCAAGGCTTGCATCTCCTTCGCCCTCCTAAGGGATGAATAGGTTTGCCCCTTATCAATCACAGCTTCTGGGACAATGAGCATCTTATCTGACCAAACAAGACCCTAAACCTTATTGCAACACCTTGGCCTTGAATTTTCTGTGGGTTCGCTGCCCATTTTTTTTTTTTCCCCTTGCAGATACTCCAGCAAAGCCTGCACAGTGTCCTGTAGCAAAGGTGGTCTTCACATGTTAACATTGTATCACTGATGTCATGGGCCCATTTCACTGATGTGGGGAAGGAAGACACAGGGACAGGTCCACAACACATTGTGGGGCTATGCAGGTGGCCTTGGGGGATACTTGCAATTTTCATTATTGTCCCTTCCACATGAAGGCAAATTGATCTTCGTTATCAGAAACCTTTACTAAGCAAAATCTTTTCCTTGAATCTCCTTGACGATGAAGCACTTTTGCAAGAACACTTCTTGCCAAAGCATCAGAATAAAACAGTAACTGTCTGTAAACTTAAAAATGGCCATGGTTAAAGATTTGAAGAGAGTTCATTATAATGTAATTAACAAGAGAATTTGGTTATTTCTGTGACATACATTTTATTTATTTATTTATTTTAAAGATTTTATTTATTTATTCATGAGAGACAGAGAGAGAGAGAGAGAGAGGCAGAGGGAGAAGCAGGCTCCCAAGGAGCAGGGAGCCCGATGCGGGACTCGATCCCAGGACCCTGGGATCATGACCTGAGCCGAAGACAGACGCTTAACCATCTGAGCCACCCAGGCGCCCTGTGACATACATTTTAAAATTATGACTATAATATAGCGTTATAATATACTATTATAGCGTTTTACCAGGACTTACCATGTTTTTAGGGATTTCAAATAAATGGGCTCTAAGGAAAGTTTAGCATCATTCATATTTGACAATGTTTCCCATGAAATATAACCTACCAAATAAGCCTAATTATTTCAACATCTTCCTTTCATAAGGAAAGAGAACACATCTTTTGAGATAGTCTGGGGACTCTCTGGAAAATTCCAAAGTTGGTTCATAGTGAAGACTTGATTGAAAATTTGATTTTTGGGAAGCTTGTCAAAAATACCCAAAGGTTTAAAGACACCTGATTAAATAGGTTCACAGGTCACTGTGAAATAATACTTAGTTATCCATTTAATCAAAGTGATAATTAAAGACTTCAAGGGCAAATACAGAAAGTTACCTAGTTGTGAAAAACATACCCCTTTTAATAGAAACTCGGTTTTGTTAAGTAATCAAAGACCTGATAAAGATAACATGAAGCACAGGACATTATTTTGACAAAACACAGAATCTTTGTTTTCTGGGCAGATTACTTAAAAGGTAAAGAAAAACCTTTTATAATCTCATCAAAAAGAAGACCAATAGTCCAAGAAAACTTTGTCCTTTAAGCAGATGAAAGAAAATTATGTTTTAGTTTTACATACGTACATGTTTGATATTAAAGCTTGTTTTAACTTTAAGCTAATTAAATAGGGCTCTTTTTACAGAATAACTTTGGCAATGCCCTCTGGAGGTATAAAAACATCACACACACATAACATAGATCCATAGATCCATAGACACACATAAACATACAGACACAAATAGAGACCCCATACCTTGCATTCTAAAACTTGAGCCCTTGATGAGTAATCTTATGGAGACTGAGGACTAGATATTGGGCAAAGAAGCTCCTCTAGCAGTCTGTATTTAAAAATCCTCTTTCCCCCTTTTCCTCCTCAGTCTCTGTGGGCAGTCTTGTGGTTATCTCCTGGGGTGCTTACATTTCAAAGGCATGATACAGTTTACAACTTAAAGGCACAGAGAAAGAAGGCAAGTTTTCTCCTAGGAGGGTTTTGTTTAATTGCTATTTAAAAATTTCCTTTCTAGGGGCGCCTGGGTGCCTTCGGCTCAGGTCATGATCCCAGGACCCTGGGATCGAGCCCCCCATCGGGCTCCCTGCTTGGCGAGAAGCCTGCTTCTCCCTCTCCCACTCTCCCTGCTTGTGTTCCCTCTCTCACTGTGTCCTTCTCTGTCAAATAAATAAATCTTCTTAAAAAAATTTTCCCTTCTATTAAAAGTTGATGGCATGGGGCTCTTTGGTTTGTTTCCTCACCAATCACCACCAAATCCTCTGCGTTCTCCTCACTTTCCCAGAGATTCCACCGCTTAGCATCCTAACCAGGCTTTGTCGCAGGTACCCAGATCTTCATCCAAGATCCCTTGCACCCCTCCTAGCTTTGCAGAAGGGCACGCTAAGGTCTCCAGCTGATGATCCTGCTCCCCCACCTTGTTGGCCAGCCCCGAAGCCGGCCAAGTAGTGGACGACCATCCGTCCTTCTGTATCCTCAGCTCTTCCTCCAACTCCGGAACCCGAGCTGCAGCCTCTAGTGGGGCCTCAGTGGCCAGCCGAACTGCACACAGTAGAGGCCAGCCCACCGTAGCACCCTTTGTTCTCTTCTGAGCTGCGGTGCGCTGTGCACAGATCTCACACAGGGGTGTTAAAGCATCACCCCTGTTGTCTCATAATAGTCCACAAGCATCTAATAAATGGGCCTCTCCTCCCCACATAGAGGTTGATGACCAACTCGTATGGATGTCTCCTTCCTGGCTGGCTCACCAACTGTTAGTTCACAAGCTCCTTGGGGCTTCCCAGGTGTGATCTGAAATTGGCCCCCATATGTGGAGGGCAGGAAGAGATGGAAGAAGGAGGACGACCACTTCGGATTGGTAGGTGGTAGGTTTTATGAGCAAGTGAACTTATATATGAGGCTTGCTTTGGCTGGCCACAAGATGAGTAGATTTCCATAATCCTGTCCACCCAATCTTAAAAATTTAGCCAGAGGTTTTAACTGGGTTCAGTCATATACCCAGTCCAGAGAGCCCCAACGGCACATTTCTCTTTCAAGGCTGTATCGTTGGGGCAGCTTCTGGGAGTGGGGAAGGCAAGTGGAACTCACCTTCCAAGGACAGATTGGGGGATGGGGCTCCTCCAGTTGCCCGGTCCAGCTTGCAGGTCAACCGGCAGTCAGGTCTTCTTGATGGCCTTCTTCAGCAGGTAGGCACTGTTTTAAGTGCCTTGAAGCATCCTTCTGAAGTGGTCTTGCAGGTTCAAGCAGAGAACTGGAACCACTCTAAATGGGAGAGAATAGGGTTTTATTGCTGATTGCAGGGATGAGACTTTACAGGCTGGTGGTGGCTGCAGAAGCATCTGGCAGGCTGTTTGTTGTCCCTGAAGTGAGCAGGGCTGCCTGGAAGGAAGGAAATGGGGCATAGAGTGAAGCAGAGCAAAGACAACGGGAGCCCTGGAGATGGACCGGAACTGCATTTGACCCTCACTGGTGTAGCCTCAGTGGTGTGGGTGATCTGAAGCAGAAGCCTTGACGAGCCAGTGTGGGTCCCACTCACAGTTTTTCTTGTATTTCTTTACATTGCACCATGCATACTTTTTTCTAGGTAATCCGTTCCCGACGTTTCTTTTATAGGAGTGCTTAGCATACTTCGGGGCTCGCCATTAGCACTTAGTGTGGCTGTTTGCTGGGATAAGTTAGTGCATAGATCATGTGCTTGGGCCCTTTAACACAAATTGCTACATTGACTGCACATTATTTGCTTGCCAGGGGCTGCAGGTTATCACACATCCCTACCCCTGTGCAAGAGAGAATTGAGATTTGAGTGCTCGGGTCTGTTTCCCCAGTAAGCAATGGAGTCCAGATGTGAGCAAAGGTCTGCTGGTGCATCACTGCCCTTCAGCCAAGCCCCCTGTCCAGTAGTGAGCTCCCTGGGATAGCAGACCCAGGAGAGGATTGCTAAAGCCATAGTGGCTCTTCTCAAGATGCATAGGGGTACCCCAGCTCCTTGGGACTTAGATGGGGTGAACACAGACTCTCTCTACATCTGGGAATTTAGGGATGAGGGCTTTGCCAACAGATTGAATGGAATCAAGCTTCAGGTGTGGGGGTTGAGCAAAGCAAGAATTCAGTCTCTGAATTTGGGGTCTCAAAGTGCTTGACTATGTCAGTCTCCCAACTTAGGCTTTCTGAATCCTGTCAGCAACTGGGTCTGTGTTGATACATTGCATTATATCCTGTGGGGGCCAACATTCATGATTAGAGGGAGTCCCTGCACAAAGGGAGTTGTGATTTGGAGATCCTTGCCCGCCCTCACCCCTACCCCTACCCCTCGTGGACCCTGCTTTATCATCTCATGCACAGCAGGGACTTAGGATCTGCCAAGAGGCTAGGTCTGGCATAGTCCTTACTGATAATTTGAGGAGGTGAAAATGATAAGAACAGTAGTAATAATAATAATAAAATTCAGTGAGGTGATTATTTTAAAGAACTTTAAAATTTGAAATAATTTTAGATAAAAGAGTCACAAAGACATTACAGAGATTTCCCGTATATCTTTCATCCAGCCTCCCCTGATGTTAAACATCTCATATAGATAATCAGGGCACATTTGCCCGAACTCCGAGATTACTACGCTATTCCTAAAACTCCAGGCTCCACTCCAGTTTTGCCAGATTTTCCACTTAATATTCCTTTTTCCATTCCAGGATCCAGTCCCGGACACCATGTTGCATTTAGTCCTCTGTCTCCATAGTTTTCAATCTGCCACAGTTTCTTGGTTGTTCCTTATCTTTCATGACCTTGACATGTGTGAAGAGTACTGCTCAGGTATTTTGTAGACTGTCCCTCCATGTGGGTTCATTTGGTGTTTTTTCAAGATTCAGATGAGGTTATGGATTCTTGGGTAGAAGAACACCAAGACCTGTTCTTGTCACGTCCTGTCATATCAGGAAGCACATGATATCGGCATAACTCATTAATGGTCCCGTTAATCTTGATTACTTGGCTTAGATCACTTGCCAGGCTTCTCCCCTGCAAAGTTACTGTTTTCCCCTTACCATACCCTACTTGTTAGATACCCATCATGAGCCCAGCCCACACTCAGGGAGGAGGGAATTCAGCTGCCCCTCCTAGAAGAAGGATTAGCAAAGGATCTGGGGACATATGTTAAGACCAACCACCATAGATCAGTATTCTGGGGGAGATGCTCTGATGCTTTGCAGATATCTTGTTTCCAGGGAGGTGATTTTTCAAATGATTTTATTCAGTTTTGAAGCCAGGAAAACAGGCTGTCTTCCTTTTCCCCAGCTTTCTGGCACTAGGTTAGTGAATTTGGGTAATAAGATGCTTAAGGAATCTTACTTCTTTTGTATATGGGATGCTTTATCAGATTTCTGCTGGAAGGTGCATTTTAATATTGGAGAGAATCTGGAGGCTGTGTCTCGTGGGAGCGATGCACGGGGGCTCCAGACTGAGGAGCATGGTGGGCCCTAATGTCATGAGATGGTGATGCTGGCTTTTGCGTATGTGACTCATTCATTTTCTTGCGAAGTTAAGGTAAAAACTTATAGGAAGTGCTAAGATAACAACGTCAATAGCAGACTTTATTTTTAGATGCCTTTTCCGCACCTTGAAGGCTAAATTCGAACTTCTAATTGCCTTGTTTGAATTTAAGGAAAAAACATGGTTATAAGTAGCATCAGCCATGATTGACCCTGTGGCCAATTCAGTAGGCTCTGTGTTGAAGTGTTCTTAGTCCAGTTGGTGTACTTACATGTTCCCGTATTCTCCAACTGCTTTTGAATTATTTATGAAAAACTGCACATAGCATGCACTGTTTTTAGCATTCCACCCAATTACGTTATTGATCAGTGATTGCCAAACATTTTGGCAGAAGTGTGTGAAGGGGCATCTCCTACAGGAAAAAGAATATTTAGTGTCTAAGGGAATATGAATCTGGATTATCTGTTCTTGATCATATTTTCCAATTCCTAGTGACACAGGTAAGTAACTGACCTATGAAAACAAGCAAGATACTCCCACCTGGTGGCAGCATACCCGATTGATGATTTGTTCAGGGAACAAAGCTGGTCTTTTTTTTTTAAATTTTATTTTATTATGTTAGTCACCATACATTACATCATTAGTTTTAGATGTAGTGTTCCATGATTCATTGTTTGCCTATGACACCCAGTGCTCCATTCAATACATGACCTCCTTAATACCCATCACCGGGCTAACCCATCCCCCCCACCCCCTTCCCCTCTAGAACCATCAGTTTGTTTCTCAGAGTCCATAGTCTCTCATGGTTTGTCTCGCCCTCCGATTTCCCCCCCTTCATTTTCCCTTCCTGCTATCTTCTTCTTCTTCTTCTTCTTCTTCTTTTTAACATTTAATGTATTATTTGTTTCAGAGGTACAGGTCTGTGATTCATCAGTCTTACACAACTCACAGCACTCACCATAGCACATACCCTCCCTAGTGTCGATCACCCAGCCAACCCCATCCCTCCAACCCCCCACCACTCCAGCCCCCCTCAGTTTGTTTCCTGAGATTAAGAATTGTTCGTATCAATGAGATCATATGATACTTGTCTTTCTCTGATTGACTTATTTCGCTTAGCATAATGCCCTCTAGTTACACCCACGTCGTTGCAAATGGCAAGATTTCGGGTTTTTTTTTTTGTTGTTGTTTTTTTATGGCTGCATAATATTCCATTGTATATATATACCACATCTTCTTTATCCATTCATCTGTTGATGGAAATCTTGGCTCTTTCCATAGTTTGGCTATTGTGGGCATTGCTGCTAAAAACATTGGGGTGCACGTACCCCTTCGGATCACTACATTTGAACAAAGCTGATCTTTAAGGCAAGTGGTTTGCAGATAATCTGTTCTAGCGGGAGGTGAATTGTTGAAATCTGGAACTTTCTCTCCTAGGATGATTTCCTGTTCAGCGTCTCCATTTTAAGTGGGATCCTTTGCAGCATCCTGGCTGTGTTGAAGTTTATGCTGGGGAAGGTTCTGACCAGCAGAGCACTCATAACAGATGGTGAGTAAGGCCAATATGCCTGATCTCTGGGGGGCTGAGCTCACAGTGAGGGAAGATGCTATTCAGTTGCTTGTCCTGCAGAAGAGCTCAACAATTTGGAATCTGTTCCTCACTATCCTCTCATCCCCAGGCTGTTTAATGATTTTCAGGGTTCCCATATCAGGGCAGATGTCTTGTACCCTGGGAATTTAATAAATTTCATGAATCACCTCCACTCTGACCTCTTAACAGGGTGGATCAGGGCTCCCCAGCCTGTGATGTTTGTTAAAAACACAGATTCCAGAGCCTGACCCCCTGAAGATTCTGATTCTGGGAGTTGGAGGTGGAGTCCAGGAAGCCGTAATTATACCAGTGCCCCAGGCTAGGCGGGGCACGCTGAGATTGGGTGCTGCCTCCATGGCCAACCCAAGAGGCCAGGACACAGCGTCACAGGGTCCAGGGGAGATGGACCCTGAAGTGTCTCGCGCTCCTATGTGACCTTTTGACCACCAGCTTCTCCGGCCTTCCTCAAATGCCACTTCCTGCAGCGCCTGCTGGTGGCTTCTGCCCTAACAAGAGAGGGCTGCCTGGGGCCGTGGAGGCCATTTGCCCATATGGAACCAAAGCTTTTTTTTTTTTTTTTTAAAGATTTTATTTATTCATGAGAGACAGAGAGAGAGAGAGAGACAGAGGCAGAGGGAGAAGCAGGCTCCCCGCGGAGCAGGGAGCCTGATGCGGGACTCGATCCCAGGACCCTGGGATCATGACCTGAGCCGAAGGCAGACGCTTAACGACTGAGCCACCCAGGCGTCCCGGAACCAAAGCTTTTTAAGCAGCAAAAGCTGTTTAAGACAGTAAAAGGATCGGCGACTGGGACTGAGCCGTCCTCTTCCCTGCTCTGCTTTTAAGCAATGGGAGGCCCAGCCTGGCTTCTCAAGCTCCCAGGTGGACCCAGGGGCAGGGCAGGCCGGGGGAAGGCAGGACCCGGCCGGCATCAGCTCCTGGGTTTGCTGCTCGACAGCACGGTGCTGCAGGAGCACGGGGCCAGCAGAATCCGAACCACCTCTTTCAGGTTTCTGTCCCATTGCTGTGCAGCCTCCTGCCTGGTCCCCAGAAGTGCATTTGCCACTTCGGTAGCCTCTCTGGTATAAAGGAACTGCTCTCTCCCAGAGCCAGATCTAAAGAGCTCGTGGTTCCGTCGCATGAGAACGCTGCACGCATGCCTGAGGCCACGGCCTGTGCGTCCTCTGAGGGCTCTGCCAGCCACCGAGACACCGTGGCTTTCCGGGAGGACTGCATTAAGCCACGCCTAGTATAGGGTCCCGTCACACCCCGGCCCGAATGGGTGCCCTTTCCCCTTCGGGGGCAGACCCAGAATCTGAGGAGGAGTGTTCGTTCCCCGTGATCTTTGTGGTCTGGTGTTTTTTAACCCGGGACAGGAAATGCCTCCTTTGGACTTGGAGTCCTCCTGTACCTGGGGATGGACAGCCCAGGGCGCGCTCGGCTGGGAGCTGCAGGCTGGGCGGCATTAGCCGGGTCTGCGTGTGGGTTCTCCAGCCCCCTTCAAGGTCCTGTTCCGTTGCTCTGAGGGACACGGCTCTGCCAGGGCCTGGAGGCCTGAACAGGAAGCAGAGGCCTGGCTGGCCTGTGGCTTCTCCAGCGGCGGTTCCGTGTCTCCTTCCCAGGGACGCAAGGGTCCGGGAGGGCAGGCCTGGGGGAGGCTCCCAGCGGAGAGTACTCACCAGGGGCTCCTCTTTCAGCCTTGCTTTAGGCCCTGAAGACACCAAGCCCCTTGGCCTGCAGAGCATCCACATCTTATCTATTCCCTTGACTGCAGTGGAGACCCAGGAGGTGCACCCCACCCCGCCTCGGCCCCAGAAGCCTGGGTGTGTACCCAGCAGTCAGACCCGCCCCTCCCACCATGAACGTGGGGTCCAGAACAAGGGGCCCCCTGCCTTGACTGCAGTCTTACTTCCTGTTAGATATTCCAGATACTAAGCTTCTGTTCAGGCTTCTGTGTCCTTCTCACCCCCTCCCATTTTATATGGTGTGTGGAGAAGACCATGGTGATAAGTCGGTTTTTTAAATGAGTAACTTTTTTCCTAAAGATTTTATTTATGTGTCAGCACAAGCAGGGGGGACGGCAGGCAGAGGGAGAAGCAGGCCTCCCGCTGAGCAGGGAGCCCGACACAGGGCTCGATCCCAGGACTCCAGGATCATGACCTGAGCTGAAGGCAGACGCTTAACCGACTGAGCCACCCAGGCACCCAAATGAATAACTTCACTTCTGACTCTATAATCTTCACACACAAAACCAGCTACACACAAGCAGTGTTTCCATCACAGTCTTGAACCAGGGAGGAGTCTTTTTTTTTTTTTAAAGATTTTATTTATTTATTTGAGAGAGAATGAGATAGAGAGAGCACATGGGAGGGGGGAGGGTCAGAGGGAGAAGCGGGACTTGATCCTTGGACTCCAGGATCATGACCCGAGCCGAAGGCAGTCGCTTAACCAACTGAGCCACCCAGGCGCCCCCAGGGAGGAGTCTTGACAAAGGGAAGTGGATGGTTTGAGCGAAAACTGTTCCACCCACAGGCAGAGAGTGGGGGGAGCCATCCTGGGGGTCGTGGTGGGAGAGAGTCTGGGGTATCAGAGGGGCACATGGGATGAGGGGGCACGGCAGATCCTGCCGGACATCGGGTCCATGGTAGGATTCTGGATGTTTTCTTAAATATTTAACCCATGGTGACATGATCAATGTTTTCTAAAGAGCCCTGTGGCCGTCAAGGTGGGAGACAGAGCGGGGGGAAGAAGAGCTGAGGCGGGAGAAGTATGGGGAGCCGTGGGGGTGGCGGGTGGTGGCCTGCACAGTGAGGGCAGAAGGGTGGAGCATGGGGGGGGCACTTGAGGACGTGGCAGCACTATTTGTAAAACGGGCAGGGCTCGGGGTTGAATTGTCACTGGGGGCTGACAAGAGAGACAGACACAGAAGGACAGACAGCACTATCACAAAGAGTAAAGGCAGCGGGGTACCCCATCCCCAA
Organism: Mirounga angustirostris; assembly: GCF_029215605.1. NCBI lineage: Eukaryota > Metazoa > Chordata > Mammalia > Carnivora > Phocidae > Mirounga > Mirounga angustirostris. Next base: position 101,828,128 of record NW_026991711.1, on the reverse strand, counting down.
GCCTGTTACCCATTAGGGACCCCCGGGGGGTCGGCAAGCTCCACAGTCCCCTGCTTAGTGGGAGCGCCAATTACAGCCTCCTGCTAAGTGTGTTGTCCGGGCTCCCAGTTTTACTCCTGCTTTGATGAGCAGATGTAGGGAACCGTGTGTAGCTATCTCCTCTCGCTCCTTCCCTCCTTTGGGAGGTGGGGGCGGGATGGGCTTCAGGAGCCATGCCTATCTTTAACGTCGGGGGTCTTCAGAGGGGCTGGCTCTGGAGGGCGTCCCTTGTGGCTGCTGCCCTGGGAATGCCCCTCTCATGGTCTGGCCCCGGGGCTGGGGGCAAGACTCTCTGCAGGAGGGAAGCAAGTTCAGCAAACTGCTTCCCCTGCAGGGAGGGAGGGCAGGCTTTATCCGTCACATGGGGCGGTGGCCCTTCCCACGCGGGAGCTGTGCGTGAACTGGGTCAGGCTGACTCCACCAGCCTTTGTCGCTGGGCTGTGTCCTTACAGCCGGGAAGCAGACCTTCAGAGAAAGGGGGACACCAGGTGTGGGCAAATTCCAGACACTCCCACTCTGTGCCGTGCAGTGTGGTAAATCTTGTCTAACTTGGTTTGGTTGCTTTGAATATTCGGTCAACATGCGATTTTTGCTGTCAGCACTAGGCCAAAGCTGGCTGTGTTATTTAAGGCAGAATGATTTTGCACAAGTGAAGAGTGCCAATCAGAGGGGGATTGTGGAGAGGTCCTGGGAGAAGTTTCGAACCAGGAGCCAGCAGCTGGGCTCCAGAGCGGCCTGCAGCGACAGATGGAAATCTGACTGAGTGGGGGGGGGTGGGCCTGGGCTCACTGTCCTCATTCCCTCAAGTTCTGAAACCCCAAGAGGCTGGGATGGTTTTCCAGCACATGAAGAACTTCAATCAGAACTTTCTGCATAAAATGAATGTGCTTAATTATACAGATCATTCCCTAGTCCTTAAGGCCAGACGGGGAGAGCCTTTAATCAGGAGAGCCTCTGACAGGATACTGCGTTCCTAAACCGACAATAGCATTTACTCTTTACAACAGCTCTGGTTTTAACCAAGGGGACAGGAACAAGCTGTGAGGCTGCGGGGGTGGGGTGGGGGGGTAGCGCCCAGAAGTGTGTGACCCACAGGGCTTTGTGTGCTGTGGAGGTGAAGATGGGAGGTCTGGGGCGCAGGGCTGTGAGCTCGGGGTTGCTGTGGGACGACTGGCTGGGAAGGCTGTCCATTCTGAAGGATGTGGCACGGCAGATACAGAATCGTCCCCTAGCCCCTGGGTGCTTGTCCTGCATTCCTGCGCGGGCTTACGAGAGGTGATGAGGTGAAGCTAGCTGTGTCAGGCTCTGTCGCCAGCGAAGGTGAGTGGGGCCAGCTAGTGGGAGCTCTTCCCGGGAACTAGCTGCGTGCAGGGGGTGGGCCCTGCGGAGCAGGGTGACTTGCTGGAGCTGAGCAGACATCTAGTGGCGGGCGGGGGGACTCTCACCTCTCTGCAGCCTCTCCCAGCTCCCCGGCTTCTCCTTCTCTGCGGGGCTCCAGGCCACACACATACCCCCCACCCCCCGCCATGCCCCTGATAAAGGAGGAGCGGGGAGCAAATGATTCCAGGCTGCCCTCGGGCAGTGGCCAGCTCCCCCTTGTCTTCCCCTTGGTTCTAAAATTCCCCCGACACTGAGAATGCCCAAGATGTAAACTCGAGCCCAGGTAGCCTGGGACAGAGTAATGGACTCGGCCAGTGCTTTTGGTGGCCTTCTGAGAAAAGCTGTGTGCTGCAGAGCCTTTGTTTTTTTGTTTTGTTTCCTTTTTAAGAGGACTGTCCTGATTCCATGTATAAAAAAGGCAGGAAGACTCAAGGGACTGCCAGAGGCAAGAGGGTAAATGCCAGCTTCTCAAAATGGGAGAGGGGAAAGAGGATCCTGATGGATCAGAAGACAGGAGGGAGATATGGCCTCCGCTTCTCAGGACCTGCTGTTCCCCTCCTGGGGGAGGTGTGGAGGCAGAACCGAGGATGGGATTGCAGAGGATGAAACCATGGGTAGTCAGGGAGAAAGGGCCAGTGTGTTCCGCACGTTGGGGCCGGGGACGGACTTAGCTGGTGCAGAGCTTTCCATGGCGGTGACAAAAGGCTGCAGGTGGGCCATGATGCTTTTAAAACACAGGCTTTAGAAGAGTCTGCTCCAGAGCTGCATGGAGAGTGGCGATTGAAAGGATGCTGAGCCCATTTCTTCCTTGTCCAGAGCTAAGTGAGCATGGAGAAGCCAAAGAAAGCCACCACACAGGGGCCACTCGGGCAAGGGGACGCCAGGAGGCAACACGGGGTGGGAAACCCGCCTGTCCCTCGCCTCCACCTTTAGAGGTGGAAGACTTGGAGATTTGGACCTGGGACTTGGAGCTGGTGAGACACATCTCCGGTGAAGCCAAGGTCACCACTCAGCCTCTCCTCTCTTCTCCTGCTGCCTCTGGGGCACCTAGGACAAGCTCTTAGGATGGCCCAGCTAGACATGGGAGTGCGGGGAGAGGCCACAGCTGGCAGAGGCCTCACTAGCTCCCAGCTCCCGGCAAGTCCTGGCCTCCCTCTCCCCAAGGTTCCCTGGGCTGGCCGGTGGAGGATGTGGCCCCCAGATGGAAGGAAAGTGGAGATGTCTGCCTTTCCCAGTCCCCACCACTTTTACCCAGGTGAAATTGGGCTGGAAGCCTTTTTCAGGTGTGAACCTTGAACAGCCCTGAGAAGGGAGTGGGGAGGTTGACTTTCCAGGGAGTCTCGGGCTCCAACCTGTAGTTGAGGAGTGAATGGCTCTAAACCTCCTCCCTCAGAGGCAGTCTCTCCAGGGCCCCGGCCACAGACCCTGCCTGGACTGGGAGGCCCGCGGAGCCCTGCAGGGGTGGCTTCCTCTCTCTTGGGTCAGCTCAGCCCAGCCGCTGCTCAGTAGGAGCCCTCTTAGCACAGCCGAAGCCGTGTTCCAGGGCCTCCTTCCCTCCATCTATTAATTCATTAATTAATGTGGTCATCCACTGAGCCCCTGAGAAGTGCCAGCCCGTTCTGGGGCTTGGAATACAGCGAGAGACACAAAAGCCCTGTCCTTAAGCTTATGTCTCCAGCGGGGAAGAAAGAGATGTTTGTAAAAAGAAAAAGAATAAAAATACCACGTTAGGAGGTGAAGAGCTCTGGGGAAGAAACAACAGCAAGAATGAGAAGGTAGGGTGTGCATGGGTTGCAGGGCTCTGAGGGCTCAGCCTGGGAAGGAGGCAGCGTGGGAGACCCCGGGAGGAGCGGTGTGGGCTGACGGGGGCGGGGGGTGAGTCCCGAGGCCGCGGGGGAGACCAGGGGTGGCGGCGGCAGGTGGGGTGTGCTGGGAGCGCAGTGGATGGGAAGGTCAGTGCGTGATGCGGGCGAGGCAGGAGGGGCTGCTCGCGGCAGCTCGGGTCAGCCTTGAAGAGTTGGGATGTGACCCAAAATTGAGCAGCTTTTTTCTTGGAGGCCTTCAGCTGCTGTCTGCGGGGGAGGGAGATGTGGGCAGGGGGGAAGCAGAGCAAGTGCTGAGAGGCTGTTGCAGGAGTATAGTCAAGGGGCAGGTGCCCTGGGGTTGGGTGGTGAGAGGCAGATGGAGTTTGGGAGGCAACAGCTGATAAGATCACTTGACAGATGGGTTCGCTTGGGATTGGTGACATTTTGGGTGTGAGAGATGTCAAGGATGGGCTCTTCGATTTTTCGCCTCGGCAGCTAGGTGGATGGCAGCATTTACAGAGAAGGTCGTGAGAGAGTGAGGTGTTTGGGGGCAGAAATTGAGATTTTTGCTTTGAACATGTTCAGTTCGAGATGCTTTTGAGTGGGTCTGCAGCTCAGCAGAGAGGTCGGGCCGAAGAGCAAGTTGAGAGACCCTGGGGTGGGGAGGGCAGGCACTCACCCGGGGGAGGGCGGAGGCAGGGGTGGTGGAGGCGAGTTCCCGCCACTGTGCAGGGGAACCCCCAGGGGAGAGGAGGACCCAGCAGCGAAGACAGGGACGGGATGGCTGGAGTGGAACGAGGACAGCCAGCCATGCGAAGAGCGCAGGTTATGAACCTGGGCAGGTGGCAGCTTGGTCCCTGATGACCTCAGGGCGGTAGCGCTGGAGTGGGAGGGGTGAGGAGAGCGGGAGGTGCACGGGGAGACAGCTCTTGCGGGAGATGTATGAAGGGCAGCAGAGCCGGGGTTGTGGTGGGGGTGCCAGGAGGTCCAGGGAGGAGACTGGGGGGGGTGGGGAGGTGCGGTTTCTCCTAGGGGGATGCCTCAGGAGCGTGAACCGAATTCCAGGAACAGAGGTGAAGGAGTTGGCTACAGGCAGGAACAGCGCTGCAGAAGGGGGGCAGGGGTAGCAGGCAGGGTGGGTGGTGGTTTGGTGTGGGGAAGATGAGGTCGTGTTGTCTGCACCTATGTGCTCTAAGCAGGTCTGGGTCATGGCATCAGCTGAGAGCTGGCATGGGGAGAGGACAGACCTGAGGGAATAGAGGAAGGTCCCAGACAGAGGCCATTGGTCCTTGCTGGCCCAGGTCCAGCTGCTTCCTGTTATTGGGGAGCAGCGTATCAGAGTCCAACCCTGGGTCCCGAGAAAGGGGTCGGACCAGGCTTCACTCGACGCCACCCTCCCCTGCTCTTCATCTAGAACCTCTCTCCTCAGCGTCCAGCCCCCTACGTATGAACATGAGGTGGCTTGGTCCCAGGCCTCGTGCTCGAAGCCGGCACCAACACCTTGGAGGGGAGCAGGTGTAGCTGCCCTGGAACCGCAGGGGGGCCTGTTGCGGGGGAGGTGTGTGGACCCCGAGCGTCTCCCCGGGCCGCTGTCGTGTTGGGGGCAGGCGAGGACTCTTGCGGCTCATACCTGGTGGGCCCCCAGCAGCCATTCTGAGCTGTTCTTTCCCATGTGGCCTTTGAAAACTCAGGTCAAATGAAGTGGGGACCCATTGAGGTGCCCTGTGTGGAGAGAGAGGCTGATCAGTACCTCTTGGTGCCAGTCCTGTTTCGATTGCCTTTTCTGCCACCCTGTCGCAAAGTCTTAGACTTAGCATTTCCTTTCCTAGAGAGTGAAAATCCTCAGCTGATGGGGAGACTCTGGAGGCCAAGAATGGGGGGTGCAGGGAGAGTCCCCAGCCCCGCCCTCAATCTATGTCACCTTCGGTCATGGCGTTTCACGTCACTCTGCTTGACCTAGCGCTCTCACTGGCCAAGTGGGATCATAATCGGACTTCATAGGGTTGAGAAGATCCCGGCTCGGTCCTTGGCCCTGCCGCCATTTAAGTTGTCCTCGGCGACTTGAATGTCTCCCGTGTGTAGACGCTGTCCCGGACCCTGCAGACTCAGCAGGGATGGGAGCCCGGGATGTGGAGGCATGCCTGGCATGTGGGGAGTCTCACAGGTGGTTAAGAAAGTTCTCCTGGCCCTGCCCTCAGCCTCTCCTTGCTCTCTCTCCAGGGTTTAACTCCCTCGTGGGCGGCGTGATGGGCTTCTCCATTCTTCTGAGTGCGGAGGTGTTCAAACATAACGCGGCGGTCTGGTACCTGGATGGCAGCATAGGTGTGCTGATCGGCCTCACCATATTTGCCTACGGGGTCAAGTAAGTTCTCCTTTTGTCCTCGCTTCCCCAGGGGCCACGAGTGCTCCATTTGCCACTCCTGACCGTCACACTTTGCCCCTGTGACCCCTCTGAGCCCGGGTGAGGTCAGGGGACTAGAAATGCCCCCAGCAGGGGCCCAGTGTTTTTGAGGTGGGCAGTCTTTTACTCACTCTGTGGTCTTCCTTTTGTGCGTGAAGCTTTGTGCCCCTTCCTTTCTCTCTACCGAGGATCATAATGACACACTGGGGAGGCACGTTTGTGTGGTGTCCTCACAGGTCAAGCTCCTCCTGCCCAGCAGCACCACTCCGCCAGACCCCACTTAGGGAATTTTCTCCAAAAGGGACGAGTCACTGCAGAAGGGCCCCACTTGAGGCTAAACCCAGCCTGAGTCCTCTCACTGAAGCAGTGCTGTGCAATCACTGACTGCTCCAGCGTCCAGGCTGGGGTCGGCCTTCGAGAGCCCTTTCGGAAAGGCACTGAGGTTTTAATTGTTAAAGCGCTCCCTGCCTCCCGAGAGGATAGCTGTAGTAAGAAAGATGCACGATCAGGGGTGGCCAGGATGAGGGCAAAGGGGAACCCTCATACGTTGCTGGTGGGAATGTACAATGGGACGGCTGCTGTGGAGACCCGAGAGTAGCTCCTCACCGTGTTCAACGTTGGAGTTCCCACTTGACCCAGCAGGTGTCACTCCGGAGAAATGAACACACACATCCACGTAATGACTCATGCACGAGTGATCACAGCAACATTACTGATGGTAGGCAAAAGGCAGACACAACCCAAATGTCTATTAAATTGGTGAATGGAGCAATGTAGTAGAGCCGTAGAGTATTCCGCAGCCTTAAGAAGAATGAAGTATTGCCTCAGGCCACATGGATGAACCTCGAAAACACGGTACCAAATGAAAGCAGCGAGTCAGAAAAGGCCACATGTTAGGTGATTCCATGTAGAGGAAATATCCAGAAGAGGCCAAAGCAGAGGCTAAAAGTACATCAGCAGGTTGCAGGGGAGGATGGGGAATGACTGCAGGTGGCCATGGGGTTTCTTTTTGGGGTGACAGAATGTTCTGGAATTAGGTGGCGGTTGTGGTTTGTACAACCTACGAATATACTAAAACGCACTAAATTGTTTACTTTAAAAGGTTGAATTTTATGGTATATAAATGGTAGTTTTTAGAAAGCCTTGTGCTTACTTCCCAAAGCACTCAAGCCCCAGGGCTGTGGGGGTGACTTGTGTTTCCTTCCTGCAGACTCCTCATCGACATGGTGCCCCGGGTGAGGCAGACTCGCCACTACGAGATGTTTGAGTGACAGTGGCCAGTGGGGCCCAAGCCGGCTGCTGTGCATCCGCACGAACACCGTCAGGACCACGAGGTTTCCACACAGGCAGATGGTGCCAATATTTCACTGAACATCCAATTTCTTTTTTGGCAAGTTTGTGTTCATGGGAACAAGGTCTGCCCGGCAGGTCAGTCTGCACTCCTCCCCCCATCAACTGTGTTAGGACAACCCGCACAGGAGTGGGGACAGGTTTCCCCACCTCCAGCGAGAACTGACCTTTTCTGTTTTCTGCAGTAAAAAAGGTTCTTGTGGGTAAGATAAGATCTCTCCTTGGCAGAAAGTTCCTCTGTGGTGCTCTAAGCCTGAAATGGATAGCAACTGACCCGACCCACCTCCTCTGGACCCCCGGTGGCCCCCGCCACCTCCCATTCCAGAGTCTGTTAATTCCTGGCAGATTTTAAGGGAAGACCGTACGTTTTGTCCCTCGCCCCTTGACATGCCCAGAACCATCAGTACAGATCACTTCCTAATTTCTATCAAGGTATTTCATTAGTTTCATACTGTTTTACTAATCCTGACTCTAAACAGATTTGTCCAAAAGGAGACCATTCTATTTTTAAAGTACTTAGTGACACATGTATGAGCTTTGCATGGTTGAACTGAGCACATGACCATTTCTTGTACATTCAGAAGCTGAACCTACATGTAAAAACAGAATCCATTTTTGAGAGATGTGAAACGACAGTTTATTTGTAATAAATAATTATATAATCTATCCATATGTGCATAGATCTCTATGCTGTGTGAAATGGTTACGTCCCAGTCTGCTAGAGATGGCTTGCCCCTTTGTAAGGAACGCGATGTTCCCTGTTTCTGTAACGTTAGGTATAGGTTCTGTGCCTCTGGACCTGCTGCTCGTCCAGGCGATGGTGTCCGACCAATAAAGACCTTCACCTGTTTTGTATGGTACGGGGAGGTTATCTTGCGCGTTCTCACTGTCCTGGGCAGGTTTTCTGTTGTGTATGAAGGATGCCGTGGATGGGGTCCCTTGGGTCTGGGGAGGTGGTGAGGGGAGACCCTGAAGGACTGTCCTGATGGGCGCTGCAGGCCCTGCGAGGGAGGGGGGCTGCACATTCATTTGGTGCTTGGGACTGCAGGATGGTGCTCCCCAGGCCTCGCCCGTGCCTTCCATGCCCCCGCTCCTAGGGGGCTGTCTCTGGCTCGCTGAGTGGAGGTGGTTCATCACTGACCTTGATTCAGTCTGACACGTCCCGTGTGGCTTCCTCAGACAGCATTTTGAGGAGTGTTGCATGGGAATGTTTGTTAATAGGTCACATGAAAAAAGGGTCGACTCTATGAGCCGGTCTGGGAAATGCAAGATTCAGTACATTTCATTTCTGTGTCTAGCACATGTGGAAACTTTGGGAGGGGAAGCTATGATGTAATACCACCCCCCCGCCGCTGCCAAACGTAAACACTCCAGTTTTTTCTGGCACTTTGTGGGACGTGTGTTCCACAGATGCATGATGGGAACTGCATGGCATCTGCATTCCAGGCAGTAGCCAGGAGTTCTGCTGGCTTCCGAGAGGCTGGCCATCGCTCTCCAACATTCTCAGACAAGCCCTTGGGGTGGACATGGACGTGCCCTTCCTTCTTTCCAGGGCATCTCCCTGCAACCCACCCCCTGCAAAAAAAAAAAAAAGCCTACCAGTCCTCTGTGCAATTCCGTTCCCATGTAGGTGAATGCAGGACAGGGGGAGTGCTCTGGAATGAGTATCGGTGGATGCCACATAAGGGAAAGACCACTCGAGAGTAAAACCTTTCCCTCCCCACTCCTGACACGTACCTTCTCATCAGCGTTTTCCCGCAGGGGGTCTGCAAATGGTGACCCGTCATCAGTGGGTGCCGGCACTGGGGGATGCCGCTGAGTTTGTTCCGTAGGTGACCCTGCACCCAGCCCAGACCCCCAAAAACCACTGCCACCTGTCACACAACAAAAGTTTATTGAAAAATAAAGTTCTCCCTAGTTTTCTCTACAACATTGGAAAACAAAGCAGTGTTCTCTATGCAGGTACAGTACGTTTGGACAGCGACACCTTATTTGCAGAATCCTGCACTACGTGACCCCGGAAGTGAACAGCAGAAAATGGTTGTACCAGGAGCTGTCTGAAGACACGCACACGGCCGTTAGCGTAAGGACATCAAGGCTGTGACAGCAACTACAGTAGGAAGGATGGCGCCTGCTCCTTTGGCGTCCCGGGAACACTCGGGCATGACAGCCAGCAAAATGCTTCCCAGGTCTGTTCCTTCCTGGCTTTGGCGGAGGTGGCGGGCCACGCTATGGTCCCGTCCGTCCTGCTGTTCCAGCAAGGCTTTCGAGGCCTACGGCACTGCCCACCTGCCTGAGCACCTGCCCCGTCCCCCGACACGGCCCCCCCACCACAGGAGCACAGAGCTGCCCTCTGCCATGCCTCACCAGCTGCCGGGGGGGTCCCCAAGGCGCCACAGAATCTGGGGTTAGAGGGAACGATGCTTTGAAGAAGGCAAATTCCAATCTTACACCCACAAACATATAAGACTGCTAATTGATTCCACTAAAGAATCCAAAGGAACTTAGAAAGACCCCGGACTCCAGCAAATTCCTCCATATTCCCAATGGCAGTCTATCCATATTAGTGCCAAGACAGAAGATAAAACTCTAAAACAGGGAAGAAAGAGGCTAAAACCCCAATAAAACAAAAAGCAAACTGATATTTAGGTGATCTGGGAAAACATCACTGAGTAGCCTCTTGGGAGTGGTTCTGAAGAAACTCTGTATCCCCCCCAACCTCCGTGCCCACCATAGCTCCACCTGAGCGGTTAGTCTTGGGGTCCACAGGGTAGCCAAGCCAGCCTGGGAGGGGAGGGGTCTTTTCAGGGAATGGGGCCAAAACAAACATGTGACCGCTAACCAGCCCAGGGTCTGATCCCTGTGGGTTGGAGTGTGGAGGGGCCGCCCCGGCCAGCAGGGAATAGCAAAGGGACTTTTGGGGGGAATGACAAAGTTCAACTGGCCATTCCTTTCTCCTTAAACAACACACAAAGTCTTTATTATTTCATTTCAGAGGAATATAGTTAACTTTGATTTAAGGGGTACAGTCTGTCAGAGAACTTATTTTAATTCTAGCTCAAAAAGCTCTACAAAGAAGAACCCTAGCATGGTCCAGAAGACATCAGTGGGGTGAGGTCCAGCATGTGGGTCACCCTTTTCATCTCCAGTTTACACGTTCTTACAGCCTAGTTCCATCTGGGGCTGAAGTCAGGGATATTTGCAAATCAGTCAGTGCATTCAGGGATACAGTAACATTTCGGCCAGCAAGATGGGCATAGCACTTAGACATCCTAAACCAGAAATTCCTACAGCATTCCATCAACTTGGAGGAGTATTTTCATGGAGGTATTACTTAGCTCTTTCTCAAATTTTATGAAATGCTAATAACAATATTTAACATTTACGAGGGCTTACTATGTGCTAGACACGGCTAAACACTGAATCCTCACAAAAACCTTAAGTGCTAAGAAAAGCTAGGGTAATTTTTGTCTGCATCTGAGACTATACAACTAATTTGGCCTTTTGCTAGAAAAACATAAGTTTCCAGTTTTTGCTGAAGCCAACAGGAATGAAAGAACTCACCCTCAGCTTTAGGAAATCCCCACCTCACTAAAGAAGTCTGAATCTACTTCTGTCCATCCAGCTCTTCCCACGGAGATGCTCTGCAGCCCTACAGGGATGGATGGGATTAGAACGAAGCCAATGTGGAAATTAAAATACTTTAAAATAAATAAAGTAATCCAGGCTTGGGATGGTAACGCAACCGAGCCTGTCGTTAACAAAATATATATTTTTTTAAATCAAGGATTTTGGGGGCATGAGAAAGGGTGGTACTTGTCCCAGTTATATACACAGTCTAGGTAAACCACCTTGGAGAAAGGGGATGGCCTGCTTTGGTCTCAAAAGCACAAACCCACCTGTACACAGCATATAGTTTTATCACCTTTACTAAAATAAACCCCATGTTCCCTAGGGAAACAACAGGGGTGCATAGTCTTTCCCCTTTATGGTAGTCAGATCAAGTGTTTTGAGGACTGGTCCTGTGCCCCAGGCCACACCTCACCGGGTGCCTGAGTTGCGGGGGGCACAGGCCTGTTGGCACGTTGGCGACCAGCACTCCTCAGATCCGAAGACATGGAGCCGCCTGGGAGGAAGCCAGCCCTTCTCCTGGCCTCATGGGGGCGCACGAGCACATATGCTGTGGCCTAGGGGGCTGAGCATCCTCGGTGACACAAGGGTGTGTCCTACCTTCAAGCTGGAGGATCTGTGGTCTTCCTTAAATGGTACCCAGATTCTAAAAACCAACCCCAAAGAAAAGTGAAAAGGCACATCAGAGAAACAATAAATATCAAAGAAACACTCTTAGTATTTCAAAACACGGAGCACACACACACAAAAAGCAAACTAAAGCAGTGACGAAAACTCAATCCAGGCAAAAATGCAACAGTGTCTCCATTTGTACACGTGCAAATCAGATTACAGACGTGAAATAAAGGAGGTTTTTACTGGCATTAAAAGAAGTGTGCTTCCCCTTTCGGGAGTCTTCACTCCTGAAAGTGTTTATGGTTCAAAGGAAAGCTTTCTCTCTTTTAATAAATTAGGTTCATTTCCCTCATGTTTAGGAATTTAGGATCACGGCAGGGGCGGAAGGAGGGCCAAATTTTACTAAGGAAAAGAAAATGGACAAAAACAGACAGGCAAGGTATGCTTATGACACAAGACGACACAGATCCTGACTTAGGATCTCTGTCCCTGTGTAAATCAGCAATTAAAAATTAGCTTAGGATTCTGCTCAGATTGGCAGTAGCAAAACTACCAAAGGCTCCCAGCTACACTCTGAGAGGCACAGCCCTCTCCCAGGGCAGCCAGCAACTGTGCCCCCTCCCCAATTTCCTCTTGGGGGGGCGCTGATCGGATGTGGGCTACGGTGGTGGTGGCCTGGGGGCCGCTATACATTCAGGTGTCACTGCCTCTGCTCATAATGCCCTGGACACCTGGACTGCGGGTTTGTCCCAGAAGCAGCAGCTATACCTGTGGAACTCCGGGTCCTTCTGGCCACTACCGGACTGCGGGGGGCAATACCGGGATCTTCAAGGGCGGGCAAGTGCTCTGCGGGACTGCTAGACCTGAGTCCAGATGGAGAGGAGAGAACAGCGAGGCGGAGAGGCCCTGAGCTCAGCAAACAGGACAGCCACAAACCATCCCTGCGGCTCCTGGAACACCAGGCTGGCGCAGCATCTTTCTCGGAACCGTGCTTTCCAGCTTCCTTGCTTTCTGAGTCCCTGGGCTTACTGAAACAGCTCTGCAAAATGGGTTAATTGGGCCAAGCTAGAGAAATCCGGTCTCAGTCCGCAGGCTCCCCCTGCTGGCCCAATGCCTGCATGACATCCTCTCCTCTGGAAGCTCCCACAAGAGCCCAGGAGAGGGCGGCCCTGGCCCAGGAATTGCAGCCCTGGGAGCTCAAGGGAATTCCCACAACCTAGGGGAGGAACCCAGAGGCCCATTCATAGGGAAAAGCAGTTCCTAACAACACGGAAGGCAGTTTCTCCTGCAGCAGGAATTGCCCTTGCAATACCTGGAGGAACATTCATATAGACACACACACACACTCCCCTCATTGCCAAGATCCCATTGGACTTCTGTGCTGGGCCCAGGCAGAGGGGGCTCTCAGCTAGTTCCTGAGGGGCCCCTGCACCCATGCTCAGGGCCCAGGTCTCCCTATCAGAACTCTCCTTGTCACATGTGCTCAGGGACCACCTGAAGGGTGGGGGAGACCCTAGCTGCTGCTCCTCACTCCCTTCACTCTCTGGGATTAGAGGTGAAATTGAGCGCCACTGGGAATCTAAGAAAAAAAAAAGGCTGGCTGTGCATTTGATCCTACTGACGCACAGGGAAGAATGGAGAGGCGGGCACCATCTAACTTCCCATACCTAAAGGCTCCACGGGCCCTGTGGTCTGCACGAGGCAGGATTCTGATTTAGTTCCCTTCCTGAAGGCCCACCCAGCCATGAGCCCTGCCGAACTGTTCTGCTGGGCCGAGGCTGGGCTGGCTGTCCCGGAGGGCAGCCAGGGCGCCGGGAAGCACAGAGCTGCAGCGGGGGAGCATGGTGCTAGGTGGCCAAGGCACTCAAAACCACCAGCGAGGGCTGCGTGGGTCACGCCACAGCTCATGACTGGCATGTTCTGCAGGAAGGAGAAGAGAGCTCACTGTCACCAGCCTGGAGCTGCCAGGGGCTTCACAGCACGCACACACACTTCTAGCCAGGGCACTGAAGCAGGGCCGGGTGGCGGTGGGGAGCTCCCACCACGGCAGAGACTGGGAACTCCAGGGTTAGCGGGGGCATCCAGTGAGTCTGACTGGGCCAACCTGCCAACTCGGAATACCCCCTCAGAATATTTGAGCCTTGAGTAAGAGCCACCATCAGACTCCAACCCGGTGCAAGACACACACCTACACACCCACACCCACAAGGTGATCGGCCAGGACCACACACCACGTTCATCCTGGCCTGCCCCTGCTCCCCCCTGGCAGCATCAGGGCCACTGAGAGCCTCATTCGTGGGACTTTGGTGCCATCAGACATGAGAAGGAATAGAACACAAGCCCACCTGCCTAGAGCACAGTTCTGGTTCTTAGGGGCCAGCTTCGCGCCTGTCCACACCCCAGCTCGGATAACCCTTTTCAGGAGTAAACAAGCATGACCCATGTTTCTACTTTCCTCCTTCCAGTGGCACTGGAGGGAGGGTGGATTTACCACAAACTAGCAAATGTCAATTCCCCAATCCTGCATTTCTTTCTTAAAGCCATCCTCATCAGAAATTAGGGCCAAGGTGTGTGGGTGCATGCATGTGATGGGGGGCGGGGGGGAGGGTCGAGGAAAGGAGCTCTCACTGCAAAGCGGCCCCATCTTTGGTCCCTGGCTGGGCTCTCAGGACAACACCACAGGCATGTCCCCCCATGCCCAGGAGGTGCCTGTCCTCTAGCTGCCATCTGTCAAGCACACACAAGATTTTCTTGTGTTCTGCCACCACCCACTTTGAGGAGCTGGGTCCCTGCGGCTGCCCTCAAGCGAGCCACCGGCCCCACAGTGCACCCTGTCTCCCTCCTGCTTCCTTCCGGAAGGAGACAGGAGTAATAATACAGTGAAGGTGGACAGTAAACAGTGGGAAATCAGAGAAGCAAGACGTGTGATCAGTCCCTCTGGGCCCTCCCCTGTTCCCCCTCCCTCCCTCCCAAATAAATAAGTTAATGGGTTTAGGAATGTTCCCGTAGAAAGTTCTTTCTGACAAGCTCCATTCCTCCTCTGGTTCTGTTTTAAATGAATCTTGAGACTCTTTCTACCTTGGAGCAGCTGCAGTGACACAGTCTCCTCAAGAAATTAAAACGAAGTTGTGCCAGGGAGAAGCCAGAAGGAGCAATACCAAATCGAAACCTTCCAGCATCGAGTTCAGGCTCTGGCGAGAGTCCCTGCCTGACATGGCGTCTGCCCCCTGGCCCTGTCCCAGTGGGGTCGGAGCCACTGTTAGTCCCACAGAGTGAGTGTGGGGCCGGGCCAGGGGCTGCTATAGACAGTCTTTACAGAGAGCCACCTGGCCCTTGATGAAGTCCCGGCAGGGGCAGATCCTCTGGTGCCGGGGGTGGGCGCCCGCACAGCTGAACAGCAGGAGGTCACCTTGAAACACGCAGTGCCTGTTCTTGGGGTCGAAGGAGGGCACCAGGATGTCCTTGGCCAGCTCTGAGCTTTGGCAGATCACCTCGTACCTGAAGGGGAAGACAAAGGCACGAGGCTTAGAGAGGCAGGGACAGTCCTTGTCACTGGCTCCTTGGGCCCCCCTCCTGAGGTGTGGGGTGCACGTTTGGTTCACCTGTCGTAAAAAGGAAATGGCAGCCTCCCTCTGACCTAGCAATTCCCCACCACCAGGAATCCGGGCTCGAGAAAGGTGTGTGTGTGTGGGAATGTGTGTTCGAGGCTGCCCACCGAAGCACTGTCTGTAAGGGAGAAAAAAATGGCAATAATCCGAATACTCACCAAGTGGGGAAGGGCTGAAGAGTTTGTAGCACATCTGTGCTTTCGGAGGTCTCTGCAGCCCTTGAGAGAGAATGAGGCAGAAATGCAAGAACCAGCGTGGAGAGCTGTCCTTGAGGAAGGCAAGTAGCGGAAGGAGATGCAGAGCGGGATCGACCTGCGCGCATGTGCGCCTCAGGACGAGAGGGCTACACCCCATAGTCTTAACGGTTACTTCAGAGGAGCGAGAACGGGGGCAAAGGCGTGTGTCATTTAAGTATTTTGAAAAATTCTGTTTAATATTTTTATTGGTGGTTTAAAAGGATCCATGTGACATGGCCTTAGTCTCCGGCTGGAAAGCCATCAGATGGTCTCCTGTGGGGGGTGGGGGGGTGTCCCGGGCCATCACTTCCCTGGACTGCTGCAGTCACCTCGGTCCGTGGCCATAGTAGGCTCCCTCCTGCCCCCTGCCTGAGAGGCAAGCGCCTGAGGCTTCGGGACATGCAGGGCAGGACTGCAAACCGGGGCTCCGGCTCCTCCACCGTCTTCGCCCCACAGCTGAGACCCAAACCCTTGTGGCTTTGCCTCCTCAGGCTAGGGCCACTGCCTGCGGGGCCAGGGGGAGTCAGCAGTGGCAGGCCTGTGTCTCCTCTATCTCAGAGAAGAGCTGCATCCTTTCTCCTCTGGCCTGGGGGGCATTGGGCCCAGCCACCCCGTGGCCCCGAGAGCAAGGAGGCCTCAGCAGCTGTCTAGCACAGAGTCTTAACGTGCCAGCCGGGGACCAGTTCAGAGCAGAGGGTGTGAGGGGGGCCGGGCGGCCCTGAGCTGGGGTCCCGACTTCATCTCCATGAGCCTCTCTCTGCTTCAGTTTCCTCTTCTGTAGAGTGGGGACAAATAAGCCTTAACTCACGGGGGAGCTGCGGAAATCAGTGCTCCTAGAGCACTTGGCCGAGTGTAGCTCGGGGTAAGTATTCGATAAACGGTAACTATCACCATTGCCACAGCTGTTGTCATCGTCACTGCGGTCAGCCTGGCCCGGCATCCCATGTCCACGGGACGGGCTCTGCCGCCTCCCTCCCCTGCCCCGTGCTGTGGGTGCACACACATGCCAACCAGTTCCACTTTGCTTTGTGCCCAGAAATCTGCATTCTTGCGGACAGGGTGGGGACCCCGAGGGGCACTCAAGGTCTCCTGCTGCCTCTGGGACGCTTCCAAACGCTGGGGCGGCGGGGGGAAGCAGCCTCCTCCCCGGTTCTCCTGCCCCCTCTTGTCTTCCTCCAGCCAACGAGCCGCCTGGCCCGCACCTGCCCTTGCCAACGGAACTGGACAATTCCCGGCACATCTGCTGGGGCTTCTCTGAGCCTGCCTGCCTGGCTCCTAGTGCTCGGGGGGTGGGGGGGGCAGCACCCCCTTGTAGGCTGCTCCTGCAGTCACCAGAGAGTTCTGCGACCTTTCTAAACGCCCTAACACCTCTGGTTGAGGTGTGCCGGCTGGGAGACATAGCACCCAGACCGTGAAGGTCACGGACCATGAAAACAAGGGCAGGAAGTGCGGATTTATGGATTTCCTTAAAAAAAGAGTGAATCAGAGATCTGGGGCTACCAGGTCCTCTGCAGGATACTGCCACTGGCCTACCCCCAGAAAGGGTCCTCCAGAACTCAGCTGTGCATTACAGGTTTCCATACAGAACAGAGCTTTAGAATACAGAGTTACGCTTAGGTTATTTCTTTGCTTAGGTGACTCAGAGCAGCTCCTATGTCTTAACTCAAGCCAGCTCCCTTGCACTGCTAACCAGGGGTGTGGAGAGCTCTCCAACTCTCAGACCCCATGGCAGGGGTCTGACTGACAGGAGCCATGAAGAAACCCTCCTGCTTCTGCCCCTGGTCACCCAGCTCAGACCCCAGGCCTGTGCTCCTGGGAGTGCGCACACGTGTGCACGTGTCTGTGAACACATCTCAACAGAGGCCGCCACGGAAGAAGCGTGCCCAGGGATGATGTCCGGAGACCTGCCACGAAGAGCTCAGGTAGCAGGTAGTCCCCAGCACGACACGTGATCTGTCATGGGGCAGCTCCCCGAAGGTGCAGCTGACAGGGGGCTATGGGCACATACGGCTCCAGACACTTGTGGAGGCCATCCGACCGTCAGGCCCCCAGGGAGCGCTCCTCAGCCCTGGGCAGTCAGACAGAGCACTCCACCACCCTCGGGCCGAAGCCAGAGAGGGGAGGTGACGTTCGCCAACTGCTGGAGTGCATCTGGAAGCCAGCCTCCTCACTCCCCACTGCTGGATCCCTGGCTTTTTCAGAGCCTATATGTTGTTGCTTGTGCTTCCCTGTTCTGTGATATCTGTCTGTCTGTCTCACAGAGACACAGACACACTCACTCCGCCGCACATACTCTCTCACTCCCGCTCAGAGACCCCTAGCACACGGCTGCTTCCTTTCTGTAGGGCCCCGTGGTGCTGACCTCTCCCCAGCCGGCCTCTTACAGGATGGGAGGGGGCTTCTGAGGCCCACTGGCCCTTGGTTTACATTATAGCTCCTGACCAAGAATAAAAAGCCGAAGCCCCACCTTCCCATGGGGCTGCCTACGTCTTGAGAGGATAGAAACAACTCATCCTTCCCGACAGACAGACCCAGGATGAAGGGATGCAAGCAGGACCCCACCTACTGGTCTTACTCCTCGCCTCTTCCCTGCCCCTGAACTCCTCCCCTCCCCCTCAGCTCCTGCCCTGCTTATTCCAACCCTGACTCCACCAAGTCCCCCAAACTCACTCGTGACTTCTCTGACTCAGGTGCCAGAGTGCTCGTGGTCTAGACTTCATGGTTTAGAACTGCCCATCTTCAAAAAGAAATGCCAGACTCAATCATTTAACATTTTAGAAGCTGTAACTTGAAAAAGTAGCAGAATTACAAATAAGGTGTCACATGAACACATGTTCCTACTTATGGAGCCAAGGTCCTCCCTAAGGGCCACCCCAGCTTGGACTCTGGCTTTTCCCGGGGCCTCTGCCTCTGGAACCTCGCCCCCCGGTCTGTGGCAGCACATCTGAATCATGAATGTTCTGTGCATGAGAGTTTGTGGGCACCTCTCCGGCACTTACACCATGCCCTGCATGAACGGGAACTCCACAACCAACTGCCTGATTGCCCCTGATTCGAGATGACAGCATAGGACACTCCAAAGGGCCTGATCTATGTGATATAAATTCCTACTACACAGCGGGGATAGACTGTTAGTTCTTCAAGGTTCTTCAATGGTTCTTCAAGGTCATGGGCACCCAAAGACCAAAAGGAGCTTAAGCTGAGAACCAGGCTCCCAGGTGGAGAAGAAGAAGTAGCATGGGCCTGTAGGAGCTACTCACTTCACTAACTGGCCATGAATATGGATAAGCCAGGACTGCCTCATACTGAGGAGGCACTCAATAGACCACCAGCTAGCCGGGGCTTTACCACATTATCGGTATTTACAAATGCAGGAACAAGGTATTCAATAGGGCTCTTACATTCAGGGAATTAATTTCAGACAGCTTTATTACAGAATTAGCATTCATTGCTGCCTCCTTGGGAGAAAACCCACATAGCTACCATGGGCTTTGGGAGAGGGTTGTGAAGCAATCCCAGGGCACAGGGTCTGGGCTACGGGACAGCCCCACGAGGTCTTCTGCCCTCACGGGCTCTGGAGGGTATGAGGAGGTGGACAGGGAGGCTGGGGGAGGGGACTGGCTTTTCTGGTCTCAGCCTGGCAGCCTCAAGCCTGCTCCACGGCCCAAGGCTCTCTGGATGAAGGGGTCGTTCTTCTCTGTCTTGGGCACCAGCTGCACATTATCTCATCATCACACGGGTTGCCCCCATCTTACAGGGGAGAAAATGGATGCAACAGAGGACACTAACACACTGGCTCCCCTTTCTGTCCCTCCACTGGACCTACACATTTGCTCCAGAGACAGGCTGGCTGTGTGGGGGCCCTGTGCTGTCTGAATCAGGCCCTGATCATCGGATCTGGGCAGGAGCCCTGACTTGTGCCTGGCTGGGAAGGAGGGCCAGGCTGTAGAGGAGTCCCAGTTGGCTTCCGTTCCTGGGACGCAGCTTCTCATGTGTCCTCCTCCAGAGGTGGAGACGGGGACTGCATGGAGACAGCTCTGTGTGCACTGTCCCTAGTCTACCCCCAGCGAATCCAGATTTCCAGATAAACAGAGAGAGAGAGATATTCAGGGTTCTCAAAACGCTACCTTGCTACAGAAGTTGTCTGCCAAAGGAGCCAGTAGGAAGCCCCTCCCGGGACCCCAGAATTCAGGATATGTGCTATGGAGACAGAAGCTTCTAGTACCATCTTTCCTTACATATCAGACCACCCCCCCTTCTCACGAAGTTTCACTGGTGATGGAGGAGGGCACCACACTGACTCTCTTCTGGGCTTTGATAGTGGAATCAAGGTGGCCTCTGAGCTTGGTCTTCACATAAAAAGAATGGGAAAAACCAGCATCCTCTACACCCCGACTCAGGGAAGCTTTCCCGCAGGCGAGATGCGAGAGGCCACGCTCTGTAAGAAGGGTTTTATAGCATGCTTGAGAAGAAGAAGATACAGGACAAGGCCCGCTCCGCGCTCTGGGCACGGACGACCAGAGGCCAACCGCGTAACGGGGCACAAAGCCGGAACGGGAGAGAGGCAAGCCATGAGCAGCGAGCGCACTGCGTTTCTTAAATCTCCTCGTCAGGACTGGACAATAGCACTGCTCTGCTGAATATCTAGGGCTGGGACAGCACGTCTCTTAACCAGAGCTATTCAGGGGGTGGGGCTCGGTAATTAAGTCAGAGGAGGCCCAGGGTGGGTGTAATAAAAACGGGGAGCACAGACTTAGCACTGACAGTGGGCACGAGTCAGAGGCCGGAAGAAACCTCATGTAGAAATTTGGGGTCTGCCAATGCCAAGAGAAACACACGGGAGCACTACAAGTCATGCAGGCATGAGGGGAAGCCCTCAAGCCATCCAGAAGACCTGGCTTCTGCCAGGGGAGCCCAGGGGTGGGGCCCCCCAGGCTTGTGCTTCTATGCCCATCTCCACTCCCACAGTTCCTGGGTATGACATGAACAAACCAAACCCTTCCCACCATCTCCGATCCCAAACATGGCCTTATTTCTGCAAATACAACAACCCCATTCGAATTCTAAATCTATCAGCATGCCAGGGTGATCTCATCTACCTAACAACCAAACTGCTGGTCTAACTTTCTGGGGGAGTGGGGCAGTGGTGGGGAGGGACCATGCTGCAACCTGCTCCCCAGGCCTTGTCCCTCTCAGCCCAGCTCTGACCCAGAGGTGTGCTGGAGGCTGGTCCGGCCCTCCCGACCCCCAGCACTTACTTGAGCATGTCTTTGTCCTTGTTGAGGTGCTGGAAGAAAGAAGGCTCACAGATGAGCTGGTTCTCCTGGCACACCTGCTTGCAGGACTGGCCGGCCTCAGCAAGCTTCACCTGCAGGGCGCTGAGGGGCGGCCACATCACTTGCCCGTGGCAGAAGTCCTACAATGACAAGGAAGCCATCAGTCAAGGGAGCAGGGACTCAGGCGGGGATCCCTGGTCTGCCCAGTGGCCCAGACAAGGTGAGGCAGCCCACGGTGAGAGCAGGGAAGGCCAGGAGGTGGGAGGTGGACAGGCTTGGTGGGAACTGGGCTCCTCTGGAACGTGTCCTTTGGCCAGGTCTTCGCCTCTCTGTGCCCAGCGGCTACCTCGTCCACAACAGGGGGACAAGAGTATCGTCCACACAGGGCTTGAGGATGACAGTAACATGTGTATAGCACCATGCCTGCCAGGAACGGTGGCTGTTCATTACCGGCACCTTCAGTCTCGCTATCTGAAGCCTCCACCCCCGAAGGTCCATCTCTGGGCCCACCTTCCCCAGCTGTTCTATTCTTCGCTCTAATTCCGAAGGCTTTTTCAGCACCTACCTAATGTGGCAGTTACCTAGCAGGACACTGGTGAGTGCTAGTTCTGACTTCATAAAGTGGAGGAGTCCACGGACACCGCAGATGGAGCCTGCCATGGGGCCGGGGCCTTGGTGGGGGCTCAGGGCTTGGGAGTTGAAAACAGTTGTAACTGCACAAATTCAACAGCTATGGAAACAGCCTGGGACGTGTGATAGGAAGTGAAGTAACCTGGCAGAGAGAGGCGCCCACAGCCCAGCAGCTGCGGGGGTGCCTAGAATGGGGCAGGGCCAGTCACTTGGAAGCTAGTGTGTCTAAGGAAGACCCGGGGTGGGCAGAGGGGCATGATGCGCGTGGGCCAGGAAGCGACCTGTGTGGCTCAGCCAACGGGCAGCCCGGGTGATGAGCACACAGACCCAGTGGGGCTGGAGAAGGGGCCGATGAGGAGGGAGCTCTCCGACCTGCAACCCCAGGCTTTCACTCCGGCTGTACCCTGAGCAGGTCCCAGCAGTGGGAACTCATGCACCGGCGGCCCCCGGATCTTGCTCGGCTTAAACACTGGATCTGGAATCCTAGACAGCTTCTGGAGTCGCTGGGCTGCCCCAGCTGCAAAAGGTGCTATCTGTGCGGGGGACCTGGAGAGCCAGGCCTGCCTCACTGTTTTGGGGGTGGGCGAGCCCTCAGGGGTGTTCAAAGCTGTTCAGGATTCCGGGCTCTGATTTCCACCAGTAGGAATTCACCCTACAGACATATGTGGACACACAGGGTCGAAAGAAACCTACACAGGACATCACAGCAGCATTGTTAGAGGAGATGCAAGAGGTCTGAAATAATCTGAAATATTTCACTAACTGTTTAAACACAAACAATACTCCAAAATGTAACAGATTTCCATATGCTGACATGGAAACCTCTTCAGGACATCCTGAGGGCTGAAAGCAGCAGAGTGAAGGATGCTGTAGAGTGCGTTTCCATTTATGTCAAGCACAGGGGGAGAAGCTGGAAAGGTGCTTATAAACGTGCATATGCTCCTACGAGAATCTATCTGGCTGGCATGGGGGCCACTGAGAAGGGAACGAAGGAACATGGTCTGGAATGGTAAAGAAATTCACTTTCCAATCAATGTCCTTCTGAAATAGTTTGTTTTTTCTCATGTTTCCTTTCCTTGCTCTGTGCAGATGAGGAGTGGATTTGTAATCTCAGGGTTCTGGGCTCCCGGAACGAACACCCGCAGAGGAAATGTTTCATTCCCCCCATCCCCGGCTGGTCACGTGGAGCACTGCAAGTGGGCCTAGAGTTGAAGGCGGTGCCTGCCACTGCCCGGGCCCTTAGCAATGAAGTGGGTGCAGCCCCAGAAAGCAGGCCAGAGCTGCATCCAGGAGGGCGCTTTTGTATTGCGTGCATTTTTGTTTTTTTAAATTTGTGCTTGTATTACTTTTAGTGAGTAAAAGAAAACAAAGAAGAGCAAAGGGAATGCTCCCCAGGCTCTGTAGGCAGCCGGCTGTCCATCCTGCCTCATTAGGAAAACGAAGATACTGATGACTTCCTAAGGCTTCTGATTCGCCCTCTCTCCTTCCTGAAGGAGGTGATGCTGTTACGTGCTGAGAAAGGCGACTGGTGGGTAGTGAGTACTCAGTGCTGGGTTCCATTCTAGTCTCCTCCAATCAATGATGGGGACCCAGCAAGTAAGGCAAACCCGCTCTGCTCCTCCACATGACACGACTCTATCGTGAGGGGACTAGACTCCTTGAGAGCCTGAGTTTGGTGGCTAACAAACAGAAAACCCTTCACTGCATGTTTGAGACACCCTGAACGTGGATTCACAGAAGCTGAAAACAGAAGATTCCGCATAGCCTAGCAATGCAGAGATGACAGAAATACACTGGATTATTCAGACACATGAGGACCCAGCCTAACCTTCTGGAAGTGATGCATGGCAGGAGGTCGAGCAGAGTGGCTCCACAGCCCTGGATGCCACCACAGACCAGGAACGGGGCGGGAAGACCCTATCTGACTCCTCAGATTCATGACGATCTTTTTTTTTTTTTTTTTAAAGATTTTATTTATTTATTTGAGAGCGAGCGAGTGAGCGAAGAGCACAAGCAGGGCAAAGGGCAGAGGGAGAAGCAGGCTCCCCGCTGAGCAGGGAGCCCGATGCGGGACTCAATCTCAGAACCGTGGGATCATGACCGGAGCTGAAGGCAGCCGCTTAACCGACTGAGCCACCCAGGTGCCCGATTCATGGCGATCTTGAGCACCAGTGTGTACTTGCTAAGCCAGGGCGGCACAGTAATCCTGGGCTGGGTGCTGTTACTAAGGGTGACGGCATGACCCACAGCACCCCGAACAGGGTCACGGTGTTCATTGGTTGCTGTCGCTCTCTTACCTGACAGCATAGGGAAGCTTACTGGCTGCCTTTTGGTGCTCTGTCCATCCCATGAGGATGGCTGTCACCAAACAGGAAGAAGGAAAACACATCATGATCAGTGGAGTTATTGATTAGAGCTGAGCGGGTGCACAGATACTGGGAAAAGATTAACTGTTGCTTTTCAGTTTGTTTCTCTGGCTGTCTAATGCAAGCAACTTGGCTTCTACTTCTTTAGAAGCAATCTGAGAACATCTATAGCCTTTGAGTATTATCATAAGGAGATTTTAAATGCAATGCCAAAGCCTATGTGTGAGCGTACAGAACGGGCAGACATCCAGGAAACCAAATCAGATTACACTGTACATCACTAGAGACCACGTGAGGATTTTTCTCCTTATTTCTAGGACTCAGCGCGGCCCACCCCTGGATGAGGCTGGGGACCCGGAAACCCACGACAGCCAATTCTGGCTTTTACAGCTTGTAAGAAAACACAGAATGTCTCTTCTCAGACGACACCTACAGGCAGTTAGAGCTGAGGGTACAGCTGTGCAGTCTGGCGGACCCTTAAGAAACGGCTTCTCATTCATTCTCAGCCTGTGTGGAGAAAGGTTCTGCTGTGTTAGACCAGGGAAAGTGCTTCAAGTTGGAAGGCCCGGATTTGAGCTGACGGAACCGACCGAAGGCCGGTCAGCATCAGGTGCTCCATGGATGCTCGGCTCCTTGCTCTCGCCCGTCCATGGAGGGGTTGCCTCTGCCCTGCATGGGGCTTGAGGCACTGCGGTGTCGGCACCGGCAGAGGCCGGGCAGCCCTGGATAAATGGAGCCCAGCACCTCATGTGCAGAAGGGCGCTGTGGGGTCTGCACGGAGGGACGTGCCTTCTGCAGGCGGAGCTGCCCCGCTGGCTTCTTAGTCAACCACTACAGCCGAGCTGTTCGAGGTTCCCTTCAGCAGTCAGGCTTATGAGCTCACTTTCACATGAGCTTTTGGGCCCCAAGCACCCTGGCTCATGGATCACCGCGGGCTGGTCTGGCATCCTCTCAGGAGTCTGTTTTGGGGGCCAGTAGGGTAAGAAATAGCGCAAATAGCAGGAAGACCTTTTTAAGGCTTGGTGAACCATCTGGAGAGCCTGAAGGTGTCCTGGTAAGCATGACGCCAGGTGGGGCGGAAGGGAGTGTGGGGCTGAGGGATGCGATTCTGGCCTCCAGGCAGGGGACGCCCACAGATGGCCTTCAAGCTCTCTGCTTTTTCATCTACAAAGGTCCTTCAGTCCTTATAGAATTCCGGTGAGATAAAACGAGGTGACTCCTAAGGAGGCACCTAGACATGGTAAAGATAATATTCCAAGGTAGACCCTTATTTGCTCCCAGGTCCAGAGGGAACATGCCGAACTGCCTGGATGAGGTATGGACAACTGACCCATGAAAGCCATCTCTTTGTCCAGCTACTCGCACGGCACCACTGAACCAGCAGCCCCAGTCATAAGCCTCTTCTCACGTCTGGGTGCCGGCCTGACTAGGTGTTCACGGGAGGACAGAGGCGAGAGCGAATATGTCAATGCTCACCTGCCTCGTCTCCTCCTCTCACCCATCCGCTCATTCATTCATTCAACAAAATACTTGCGGAGAAGCAGAAAAGCCTAAGGGTTCAGAACTGCTCCCCCACCCCCAACCCCTTTGCAGTTTCGCTTTCTGCAGTTTCAGCTCCCTGTGTCAATGGTGGTCTCAAAGTACATGATCCTCCTCCTGACAAATCGTCAGAGGGCCGGCAGCGGCCGAACGCTATGTTACAGCACTTCCATCATTCCCCTACTGCATCTCCTCACGCGGGCATTTTATCTGTCAGCATCACAAGAGGGGTGAGCGTGGGACAATAAGATACCGGGAGAGAGAGCACAGTCTCATAACCTGGATTACAGTATATTGTTGTAACCGTTCTATTTTATTATTAGTTGTTGTTAAGTTCTTATTGTACCTAATTTATAAATTAAACTTTATCACAGGTATGTATGGATAGGAGAAAACATAGTATATACATTTGGTACCACCCGAGGTTTCAGGCATCCCCCCACAGACCAGGGGGACTACTATGATGCTTAAGTGTTCAAAAAGTACCTGAGATCAATAACACCATTGATAGGTTGGCTCTTACTATTACTACATGCAAGGGACTTTTCCAGGCCCTTGGGTACTGGTGAAAAAAAAGGAACCACCAAACTTCTGCCTTCACAGACCTTATATTCAATGAGAAAGACAGAAAAAAAAGTATATATATATATATATATATATATATATATATATATATAAAATATGTTCAAAGGTGGTAAGTGCTCTAGATGAGAATAAGGTGAGGAAAAAGGGTTGAGACTGCTGGGGGAGAAGGTGTCCAGATAAAGCACCACTGAGAAGGGGCATTTGAGAATAGACCCAGATACTTTCAACTATCTGGGAAGAACATTCCAGGCAGAGGCAAACTAGGATCAGAGGCTGTGACAAGGGAGTGTCTAGCAGGCTTCCAGAGCAGCAGAGTGTTCCACGTAGTAGGAGCTGAGAGTGTGCAGGGTGGGGGCCAGAAGCAGCAAAGGTGGGGTCCCGGAGATCCCACGGAGTCACTGCACACAGCTCTGGCTGTTAAATGTTGAGGCCAACATTTAAAGAATTACGGAACAGCAGAAAACAGATGTCCAAACAGGATGTAAAGGCCACTTAGTTAGAGTAGGTAAATGATTAACTCTGTGGGGACCGGCAGTGTGGCGGTGGAAGCAGTCAGAGAAGGCTTCCAGGAAATAGGGACTTCTGGGCTGGGTTTTGTAGGCTGAATAGGAGCTAGTGGCTTCCCACAAATAGAGTGCTTTGCAGATAGTTGGTGCACAATATAGAGTTGTTGAACTGAATTGAATGGCTTTGGCATCCTGGGGCTTTGACAGTAGAAGCAGAAAGGGACAATATTCTACCTCAGAAAGGCTTTCTACAGCCAGGATGAGATGTAATAATCTCCAATCTGGTTAACGAGGCCACTTAGAACACAGAACATCTGCATTCCTCTCCAACAATTATTTCACCCAGTCACCAATTCCCCTAAATTTCACTATTCTGAAATTTTCCTGCACTGACTCTAATAAGAAACATTTATCATCAACAACTTTAGGAGAAAAAGCAGCGTTTGCACAAGTGAAGACAATTTACTGGGGAACAGAAGGGAGCTACCTTTGTCACGAAGGCCAAGTCACAGCATGGAGAGAATGTGGCTCCCAGAAACAGCCAAAGAGCAGAGAAGATGATGGGGTGCTGCCCCCCCCCCGCCCCTCCCCATGGGGTGGCGGCGCTGGCCTGCCCCTCTCTCCTGGTTGTTTGTGAAGGGATCTCCTCCACAAACCCTCCAGCCCCCCAGTCCCGGGCAAACCATTAATAGAGTTACTACACCCATGACATAGTGGGTGCAAGTGGATTTCAGCAGAAACTCTGTGCAGCCAAGAAGACAGGTGCAGATACAGGTCTGGGGGCAGATCTAGAGGAAGTAAGGCCAGGAATTTGGGGGGAAAAAGACAAAAGAGAAAAAAAGGAAGGGACAGGTTGTAGGCCTTGAAATTGGGGTTTGGGCCAAATTCTGCCAGCTATTTGAGAGGTAAGAGACACGTTTGTTATTTATGTTATAGCTGGGAGATCCAGGGCCTGGCACAAAAAAGGTGTGCAATAAATACTGACTGACTGGATTAAAGACATTTCAGTTGCCCATTGGTATCTCCCATTCTTGGCCTGTGCTGTCCTCAAAGGAGTGAACTTTGTCCCCAGGTGGCCGCTGGGCTGATGGGAGGCAGTGGGTGTGGATTTGTGTCTCCAGAGGCACAACTGAGGAGGTGGCTGTGACGCTGAGCTGTCGCCACCCATCTCCATGGATGACCTCTACACATGCCAACAAGTGATGATGTGACCCATCTCCATGGATGATTGCTACACATGCTAACATGTGACGATGTGACCCATCTCCATGGATGATCTCTACACATGCCAACATGTGACTATGTGACCCATCTCCATGGATGATCTCTACACATGCCAACATGTGACGATGTGACCCATCTCCATGGATGATCTCTATACATGCCAACATGTGACGATGTGACCCATCTCCATGGATGATCTCTACACATGCCAACATGTGATGATGTGACCCATCTCCATGGATGACCGCTACACATGCCAACAAGCTCACTCCTAAAGGAGTTAGCCCCAGACCTCTCACATCCGCTAAACACACATCCACGGGCGTGGGAATGTTCATACACTCTTCACAACAGCCCAAAGGTGGGAACGACACCCATGTCTGTCAGCTGGTGAATGCATAAACAAACGCTGGAAATCCACACAGTGGAACACTATTCAGCAATAATAATAAGAATAATAATAGTAATAAAAGAAGTACTGACTGATACATGAACATGCATGAACCTCACGAATATCACGCTGAGTCAAAGAAGCCAGCAATCACCTAGAAAAGGCAAATCTCCAGAGACAGAACACAGAATCTTGGATGCCTAAGGGCTGGGGCAAAGACTGCAAATAGGCACAAGGGAGGTTTTGGGGGTGACAGAAACGCTATAAAACTAGACTTTGGTGGTAATCGCACACCTCTATCAATACGATTAAAAAGTTGTTTAATTGTATCCTTACATGGAGTGACTTTTATGGTCTGTAACTTACACCTCAGTGAAGCTCTCTAAAAAGCAAACCTCGGTCGGGTGCTGGGCTCCTGCAGCAGCAAGTAGCTGAAGCTTCCCGAGGACCTACTCTGGCAGGCATTGCTCTTGGCCCTACACCTGCATTAATCTATCGATTCCTCCATCAGCCTTTTGGGGTGGGTGGTGGTATCCCCTCTGCACAGAAGCAGCAACAGGACCAGGTTAGGAACCTGCCCGAGATCACAGAGAGTGGTGGTGGAGCCGGACTCCAGGCTCCAGCACTTAGGCATTCCTCAGCCAGTGTCTCTGGGATCAGGAATGGCTAGGCCAACAGTAGCTGTCCACTTCTCCAAACAGCAAACATTCCCCAAACGAGGGCCAACCCTGTCCCCTTTTCAGTGCCTCTTCCTCTTCCCCTGCAACCTGTCTCCTCCACCAC
The DNA here is from genome assembly GCF_029215605.1 of Mirounga angustirostris. Taxonomy (NCBI): domain Eukaryota; kingdom Metazoa; phylum Chordata; class Mammalia; order Carnivora; family Phocidae; genus Mirounga; species Mirounga angustirostris. The sequence continues at coordinate 101,799,764 of NW_026991711.1, read as the reverse complement.
CACTCCTTGCTACCCTGGACTATCCGATTCACTACCGGGCTTGTTCTTGCAACTAGAACACTAGCCAGGGAGTTCAAGATGGGCTTGGATAAGCCAGATTTCCTAGGAGCTGAAGCTTATTCCGCAGTGGCTCTTGAGGTTAACTCCTTTTCCCCTCCATAACGCCGGAATGCTTTTCACATGAATTACACAGCTCTTTGCAAAATAATGTAAGCATAATCATTCTGTACATTTACAGGATCTTTACAGGAAGTACAGAGAATAGGAATGAGGAACATACGCATGGTTTTCAGAAAGCAACCTGAACATTGCCATTCCTTCAAAAGAACCTGTTCTATACTCTCTGGCCTGAGGCAAATACCTAAATCTTTCCCAAGAAATGCATCATGAGAACCTTAACAGGCCTGGACACTCAGGTTAGGGAAGGATAATGCTCTTGATCTGAGATTACAAGGGATTTTTGCCCCAGTTCCTCCCCAGCTCCTGGAGAGAGCACTTCTTACAGAGTGCTGACTTGAAGAGCATGCAACTCAAATCAACATTTCCAGTACAGCAAAGCAGTGGTGGTGTGTGCAGGGCAGGGGCATTAAGGGAAAAAAGCAAGTGGTTTCCCTCAATCAGGACTCTTTCCCACTGGGTGAGGGAGCCCGGCGTTGGCTGGGTATGAGGTAGATTTCCAGCGGTCAGCCACTCAACGGAACACTGAAGCCTGGGGCTTTCTCAACTGCTGTCAATTGGCTTCCCCTGGCTCCTGTGGCCTTGGGTGAGGATGATGGACAACCTTGAAAAGGTTCTGAGATAAAAGCTTCCTTGTTCCCCTTGCAGATCACACGGAAGACTCTGAAGGCAGAGATCAGCCTAATTAGGGCTACAGCGCTCCTATAGTTCCAGGGACGGGAAACTTAAGCTGCCACCAATCTTCAGAGCTCGAGGCTTTCTGTTCACACCAGAAACACCCTTCACTCCAGTCTCCCTGCTCTTTGATCATATTCTAGCTGCAAAAATAATGAACACCCCGAGCTCTAAAATACTGAGACCTGGAGAGAGCTGTTAGAGGCTAAAGCCCCAACCTGTGACTCAATGGGGTCTTGACTTCCCATCTCCCCTCTAAAGTTGGGGGAACATTATGGCTTCAACAAATTCCTCCAGGATTTGTGAGGCCTGGGATAAGCTCAAAATTGGCCTCTTTCTGGCTTGTGTAGCAGCACCGAGAGAATGCTTAATAGGAAATGCCCCCCACACAAGATTCCTAGAAGGATTTCCCTAAAATACCAATCTGAGAGTCTCACTGCCCTCATCCTGCATTAACACTCTTCAGCTTCCTGGGGCGCCTGGGTGGCTCAGTCGTTAAGCGTCTGCCTTCAGCTCAGGTCATGATCCCAGTGTCCTGGGATCGAGCCCCGCATCGGGCTCCCTGCTCAGCGGGGTGCCTGCTTCTCCCTCTCCCTCGCTCCCCCTGCTTGTGTTCCTGCTCTTGCTATCTCTCTCTCTGTCAAATAAATAAATAAAATCTTTAAAAACAAAAACAACAAAAAAAACACTCTTCAGCAGTTTGTCCCACAGTCAAACCTGCGTTTTTCGGCTGAGCCTCAGCATCTTCTCATGAAGTGTTTCCTCCTCTAGCCCTGTCTCTTACATCATATCTCTTAGGTGACAGCTAAACTTCCCATGGTGAGTTCACCATGCTTTCTCTTTTCTCCCCCAGGCCTTTACATCTTGACCTGTATAGTCCTTCTCATACCCCCTCAGTCTGCTGTCAGGACCCATCTCCCACAAAATGCTGCTGGACACACTCTCCCCAGCTCTCCCCCTTCCCCGCTCTGCAGGCTGAGTGGTGCGATCCCTAAGCATCCCGGTGACATCACTGTTACAGGGCCCAACCCTATGGCGGTGGCACTGCCTGTGGGCCTGACTGGCTTCTCTGGGAGGCCCAAAGCTACCTGAGGACGGGGACTCGTCCTGACATCTTCCTGACCCCCCAGCCCAGTCCACAGCGCACTCCAGCTGACAGACATTTACCCAGTGGACGGGGGAATCAACCATAGCAGGCAAAAGAGAAAGCTCTGGATTTCTGAGAACTGTGGGCTCTGCAGGGTCTGTGCTGAGGAGCTAGTGGGCAGCGCAGTTTTATCAGTGTGTATCCCAAATCATAAAGTCCAAGATGAGCTTCCTGGCTCCTGGGATGCATGAATGAAAAGCACAGGCACGTGTACACACTCTCCTTTAAATGGGAGTTACTGTGTACCTACTGTGTGCCAGGCAGGGCACTTGGGCTCTGGGGGTGAATGGACCAGGCATGCTCCTGCATGATGGAGCACTGTGCCAGGTCACTGTGGGGAATGGCACCTTCCTGTTGGAAAGGAAAGCTGGTAATAGATTTATAGACAACGGGCCACATGAGAACTTTAAAGAACGGGCTGCGATTCAAGAGTCTTCAGATAAACTTGATAAAGAGTCTTCTACGTGGTGGTGAGTAAGCATCTTTCCTGAGAGAAAGTGGAGACAGGAGAGGAGGAAGTGGGTTTCAGAAGCGGCTTTGGGGACCCTGGTACAATCTCAGCTCGATTCCTGTGATGGTGGTAAGAGGCAGGAGAGCTTAAAACTCCCTGCCAGAGGAGAAGCCGCAGCTCCTCTCGGCACCTGTGGGAAGGTGAATGAAGGCAGGAAGTCCAGCTCCACACACTGGCCCCTGCCTGCTAGGACACGTCTGCGCTCAGACCAAACCAGCATCGAACCCGGAGTCCACGATGTGTGAGCCCACGACCACAAATCTTGGTCCCCGTCATCCAGAGCATGGGGCTATTCCTGCCACCTCCCGGGATACTGTGAGGACTGAGCGAGACAACGCGCTGGGACGTGTTCGGTACGCACTGCAGTGCAGTCTGCACATAAAAGGCTGCCCGGGTTAGGGTGCTGATGTCACCGTCAATCAAGGCACTACATAAAGACTGAATGAAGCGATGATTCAGATGCTTAGCTCTTGTGGTAAAGTCGGGTGAGTCATATTATATTGTATTATATGACATCACAATATAATTATACACTGTGACAGGATACATAGTATCATCTATTAAGTAATCAACAGTATCAGTTTGCATTTACGGAGCACGATGCGCCAGCCCTGTTCTACGCACTTCCTGCCCTAAGAGGTCTACTATTGCCCTTATTCTACAGGAGAGGAAACTAAGGCCCAGAGAGTCTGAGTAACGCACCCAAGTCATAAAACCAAAAAATTGTGAACCCAGATGGCGGGGCTGCAGAGCATGGCCTCTGGCCACGAACAGGCACCCAGAATATCAGACATGCTGCCCTGAAGCCTGTGCCCACCGCTCTCTCTCTCCAATAGCAGCAGCCAGGACTGCCCAGGGCTCTCCAGCCTGTCGCCGCAAACCTTCCCTTAGAAACCTACCTGGGACCTCCGGTCTACACCTACTTACATTTTCAACACACCACTGCTATTTTAGCCTGCACGGTCCTCATCCCCTATTGTGTAAAGATCTTTTGATCATCCCAAGACACTCTGCTTTGCCTTTTAAGAGGAGACCCCCTGCCCACAGGGGTTCTGAATCTGTCTATTTGTAGCTCTGAGCTGCTTTTGAGGACTAAGGAAACAGAATGATGCCAATGGTGCTCTTGGCCTTTACTGCCATGAGAGCACAAGCCAGAGTTTGCAAGCTCTGTTGGGGGTGGTGGACTCTTGGGTCCCCCCCCCCAACGTTAGCACTGAAACCCTCCTTTTATCTGTTTTATACTTAGGCTTCATGTAAAGTTTCATTTGAAAAGGGGTCGTGTTTGAGAAGATATTTGAAAACCACTAAAAAGTCCTAACATATTTGGAATTATTGAACATATATTAAAAGAATGCTTAGAAACCCCTGGTTTCAGCCCCTGCTGTTCTTAGGGTGAGAAACGAAGATCAGGCAGGATCAGTGAACAGTCTCTCTGTCCCTCTCCCCACCCAAGTCCTTGTGATGTCCCTCCGAACCCATTCAGGGCACAGGTCTGATGGTTCAGGACGGCTTTACCTTGACCATCCAGTCTCTCCCATTCTAAGTTTCCATTTTGACCTTCCACCATCATAAAGAACATTCTTTTTAAATTTTTTTTTTTATTTTTAAGATTGTATTTACTTATTTGACAGAGAGAGAGAAAGAGTGTGAGCACAAGCTGGGGGAGCTGCAGAGGGAGAGGAAGAAGGCGGCTCCCTGTTGAGCTCAATCCCAGAACCCCTGGGATCATGACCTGAGCCAACGTCAGACGCATAACTGACTGGGCCACCCAGGTGCCCCCAAAAAGAACATTCTTAACCCAAGGGCAGACTAAGTCCCTTCGGTGACCATGACAGTGCATGCTTCAAAATTCCATCAAGCCATTACCCAGCTTCTGGAGCCTTCCAAAGCAGGAAAATAACCACAGAAACACAATGAGCTCTTAGCTGTTCATGAGAGCCCCCTGGCGTGATGGGTTAAAAGGACTTCTGAAGAGCCTTACCTGTTTTTCAATGAAAGCGTTGATTCTCTGTAGCATTCCCTCACATGTGAATTCGTATGGCATATATGGCTCAATCTGTGGAAATAGACCATGGTATCATGAAAGAGGAGGACACAGAACCTAGGACACTTACCCAGTCCTCCCCTGATTCACACACACTCACGTGCCTCAAGAGGGGCTATGACTAAGAACTCGGATGTCAACAGACCTGGGTTTACAAGCTCACTCTACTCCTCGCCAGCTGTGGGACCCTGAGCAAATCACCCCCCATCTCTGAGCTTCAGGTTCTTCATGTGCCAAACGGAGAGAGGAAAAATCTACCTCTTTTAAGCTGTGGTGAAGGTTATGTGAAAAGAAAAAAAAGTAAAGTGCTTAGTTTGGTGTCTAGAACACAGTAGGCATTCCCCAAAAGGTGGGGAGTATCACTGGTTAGAGGTTAAGCTCCACAGGGCAGGCTCCATGGCCACGGGGCTGTGGGGCTCACGGGGGAATACAGCAAACACCTGCTGAATGGATGCTCAATGCTAGGAGGGCACATGATGAGTGGTTAAGGAGCCAGAATGGTGACAAAAACACTGGTCTGCACTTGTAGGTGAAGTTAGCACATACCTAAAGAACTTGTGGGGCAGAAACAGAGTCACAAAGTGCCACAAAGAGTTCAGCCAAGAGGCCCAGGAGGCTATAAAGTCAAAGCACACTTCCACTCATGCTGGGCTTTTAAAGCCAGCTAGGATTCCAGCAAGCCAAGATGTGGAAGCCATTCCAGGTAGAGCGAGTGGTAGGAGGTGAGACAGGCAAGAAGAATAGCAGGTGGGTAGAGCTTGGGATCGCAAAGGCTGGAGAGACAAGGCTGGGAAGAGGTTCACTGGATTTCCACAAAAGGATTTCTATACTAAGGAGCCCAAGCTTTATTTGAAGGCAGGAGGAAATCCCAGAAGGTGCTTCTCTGGGGTGGGGGAGGCAATGTGATCACTGTTTGGACACCTGGGGAAGGAGAAGACATGTGGGTTTGATCTCTGTTGCACAGCGTGTGTGCCAACACTATGAGGCTTGTGTTTTGGGGGCATCCAGCAAGTATTACCAATCTGAAATGGAAATTTTACTTTTACACTTGGGACAAAATCACTACCAATCCAGTCTGACAGCTTCAGAGAGCCCAAGAGCACCTGGGAGCAGCAGGACAGAGGGCCGCTGCTTAGACCTACACTTGCCGATCTCAAATTTACAGGGTGGAGAGCTGGAGAGAACACCTGTGAGTTGAGGCCTGTGGAAAATGGGACAGTTGACAGAGAAGTCATCCTCCCATGGGCAGCCAAGCAGCTGGTCACAGGGCACCTTCTCCCCTTTTTTTGTATGTCGATTCACACATTACATATGAACTCTTCTTTAACCATGACTATTAATTTCATAATACATCTTCAAATCCACAATCATATAATGCATCACACAGGTTTTATCTCAGCCATCCCTGCCTACATCCATCCAGAGAGAGCTAAAAGAGGCTGAGTCATAAGTATGATACTACCGGGGCAGGACTATTCTGCAAGAACACAGGTCATCTCGTTCCTCAATAGATCACCTCAGAAGAGCTCAAAATACTTAGAAAACTGACTTCAATGTTGCAAGCCTGCTCCTTCTCACCTCAAGCTTTTGCACGTGCTGTGCCCTTTCCAACCCAGACATAGCTCTTCACACCAAAGGCAAATTTTTCTTTCCTTTTAAAGGGTATTTATTTATTCAACCTGTGGGTGATTCCAGAGGCTTACTAGGACTGGTCTACAGATAGGTCTCCTCTCAAAGGTTCACAGAAGGAACAGAAAGAAACCACAACAGAGGACTTGGCATATCAGGCTCATTTATGTGGTGACAAGTAGAATTTCTGGAGTGAAATAACCATTGGTGGTCATCTGTCACAACATCAACAGATCTAATTATGTGGTAGGAAGGAGGCTGAATATTCAGGGGCCATTCCTACAACTTATTCCAAAGGGCATCCTTTAGAAATCCTTTAGAAATGGAAATGAATTATCTCAAAGGGCAATAAATTATTTCAAATGCAATAAATACAGAAAAATGGCTCTTCCTGTGTCCTCCTACTAACCAAACCCAATTTAACCAAAGGGATGCTGACTCATTAATTACTTGGTGGCCTGTTCACTGTTTTAAATAATATGAAGCCAAATGACTTTCCTATAAAGGAAAAGCAAACAAACAAACAAAAAAAAGGTAACTGTATTCTTAAACCACCCCTGCCAATGGGTTCCACCAGCCATCCTGCTGTGGACAGGAACAGGGCCCTTTGTGTGGGAAAGTTGTCCAGACTCCTGGCTTTGGATATAAAAGAACCCTGGCAAGCCTCTGAGGTAGGAGCTATTGTGGGGACTGGGGCAGGAGGCCTGGGATAGTTTTCTGCATGATAATCCTTCAGGAACAAGTCAAGGCCTCCTTGTGGAATGGAATGAAAGGGAATGCTGAGAGCACATCCAGTTATGGAGAAACCGAAGTGGGGCCAGTTGTGGAGAAACAGGGAAAAGGACCACTACTCACATGGCCACAGGAAGGAAGCCTGTAGGCTATACTGTGTACTTCCTGCTGGCCCTGGAAACCTTCCATTATCTTCCCACCTTTTCCTTCCTTTTCTCTTTATCTCCCTTCTTGTGAGATGTCCTGTCTCTTCTAGTACCCACTCACTGCTCTAAGTCTGAGTACAATTCCTACAGGGAACTGCTCTCAGAGATCAGCTGACCCTGGACAGAGGTGGCTTGGCATCACTCAATGAGAGGTGGTCTTGGAAGGTACCAGAAGACCAGAAGTTGGGTCCTGACTGTCTCCTCTATCTACTAACCAGAGAATTTTAAGTCAGACATATTCTGCAATTTCTCTTGATAATTTCAAATGTAAACTAGGTCATGCCATTCCCCTGCTCAAAACTTCCTGTCATACTTAAAATAAAAATCCAGAATTCTTAGCATGACCTGTTTTAAAGGCCCTACACATTCTGCCTCCGAGGGACCTTTTTTATGGTCTCCATTATTTCTGATGAGAAGTTGGTGGTCTTTCATACTGTTATCCCCCTAAGTGTAATAAATTTTTCTCTGGCTGCTTTCAAGACTTTTTTCCCTAATTTTTTTGTTTTCAGCAGTTTGGCAATGATGTATATTTGTTTTTCTTCATATTTATCTTGCTTTGGGTTCACTGCGCTCCCAGGATCTACAGGTTGATGTCATTCATTCATTTCAGAAAATTCTTAGCCATTATCTTTTCAAATATGTCTTCTGGCTATCCACTCCTCCTTCTGAGATTCCAATTATACATAAATTGGGCTGTTTGATATTGTCCCATAAGTCTTATGTTTTTTCTTAATTTCATTCTTTTTTCTCTTTTTGTTTCAATTTGGAAAATTTCTCTTGATAAGTCAATATCTTGATAAGATATTGATAAATTCACTGATATTTGCCTCTGCTGTGTATACTCTGATGATAAGGCCACTGAAAGAGTTCTTCATTTCCAATTATTTTTTAAGTTCTAGCATTTTTTCCTTTGGTTTTGAGAAAAAGTTTCTAGCTTTCTATTGAAATTCCCCATCTGTTCACATATACTGTCCACCTTTTTCACCAAACCTTCTAATACATTTATCCGAGCATTTTGAAGTTGCTTTCTAATAAATTCCAACACATCTGGGCCATCTCTAGGTCTGGTTTTAATGAGCGTTTCCTCTCTTAATGATGGGTCATTATACCTTGCCTTTTTGAGTGTCATGTAATTTAAAATCTTGTAATTAAATATGAGAAAGCCTGGCACTAAATTTCTGACCCATTTCTAACAAGCGTAAGGATTTTAATGACAATAGTTTTTGTATTAATCTCATTACTTACTTCACCTCTCAGTCCCACTCTTATCTTTCCCTTTACTTCTTTCCATATTTCTTTTCCTTTCTAAACTTTATAATGCACTAGTCAAAAAGACCTAGGCTTCAATCCAGGTTTTTACTACTTACTAGCTGTGTGATCTTGGGTAAATTACTTAATTTCTTTAAACCTCAATCTTTTTATCTGTAGAAGAATTATGTGAGATAACGATTGAGATAAGGCTCATAATGATTAAATGAGATAAGGCTCATAAAGATATAGAGAGATTCCAGATGTGTAGAAGAGATTCTCTCTACATAAGAGCTACTATTATAATTACTATTTTTCTCACGTGGTCTTGAATAATTTTTGGAATAAGGTGGAAAAAGATCGATCAGAGTTTTAAAATGTAGAGCACTAGAGGTTCCATGGAGTGAAGAGAGTCTATCTCATGTAGCAATGAGCAAATACAACTCAGTGCCTCACTCTGTGCTTTCTGTATCAGGCATTCCCTTAGATTTTTGTTTGACAAAAGCGATCTATCACCTAAAAAGTTTTGTACTCCATGATCCAAGATTTTCTGCCTCTACGTTACCTTTTCAATTACTCATTTTTCAAGGGTATGTGCACTTAACCAAGTGTTGTGGGTTGAATTTATGTCCCTCAAAAAGAAAATGCACAAGTTCAAACTCCCAGTAGCTGTAAATGTGACGTTATTTGGAAATAGGGTCTTTGCAGATGTAATCAAGTTAAGATGAGGTCCCAATTAGACTGGGGCCTAATCCAATATGACTGATGTCCTTCTAAGAATGGCAAAGACAGACACACAGACACACAGACACACAGGTTAAGGTGCTGCAGCTGCAAGTCAAGGAAAGACTGGGGCCACCAGAAGATGCAAGAGGCAAGGAAGAATCCCCCACTATAGGCCTTGGAGGGAGCACGGTCCTGCCGACATCCTAATTTTGGACTTCTAGTCCCTGAAACTGTGAGAGAATAAATTTCTGTTGTTAAAGTCCTGAGAAGCTAATACCCTAAGGGACTCAGGGACTCAAGAAAGAAAGATAGAACCATTAGCCTCCATAGGAATGACTCTCTGGTGGTGAAGCCCTGGCTGTGTGGCAGATATTCTGAGGCAACCCAGTGGGGCCACACTCCACTCAGCCTCTTCCCCTTTACTCACACTGTGCCTTGAACCCATGTCCCTCTGGTCCACTTCTCAGTTCAGCTTTGCAAATTCCTACTTTTCCTAAAAGACTTAACCCAGTGCTGCACTTTCCAGAAAGCTTCCTCCAACGTCCACTTCTCCATCTTTTGCATGTTGTTGTTGGCACTGAACACATTCGGCAAATACCTATCCCTCCCTCTCTCAGTCCATTAGGTGAATCACTATGCTGGGTACAGAGTACAGCAGTGAGACAGATATATTTCCGGCCTTCATGTTGCTGGCAGTCTAGTGTAAATCCAGACTGTTGATCACAAAAATAAGAATATTATATGTGTAATACTAATAGTGACTTAATAAAAACAACTAAACACTCACTATGTGGTAGACGTTCCACTTAAGGGCTTTATATTCATTATCTCATTGACTCCTTACAAATACCTATATAGTAGGTACTACTACTTAAAGAGATGAAGAAACTAAGACTCAGAGGTTAAATAACTGCCTGAGGGGACGCTACTAGTAGGTGGTCGGGCTGGAACCCCAACCCCAAGCTAACTGCAGCCCGTACTCCTTACAACCATGCCTCTACTGCCTCTCCTAAATAACTGTTAACAGAGTATAGTGTTCTAGTAGGAGGAGTACAGAGAGCAGGGTGCACCCAATAGTGTGGAAGGCAGTCGGGGGGGTTGGGAGAGGTAAACTTGGCCCATCCCCACTGGGCAGTAAGCCTCCTACAGGCTGGGAGCCAGCCTCAATTATGTTTATGGAAGTGAGTGTCCCCTAAAGTGGCTCAGAGGGTGCTCTGCCTACAGTAGGTACTTAATAAATGTCTGCTAACTTGATCAGGAGAATCCAGAGATGTCAGTTACTTATAAATACAAAATTCTATTAAGATGTTTAGGTAAAAAAAGTCAAATGAATAAATGCTATATGAAAACATTTCCCAGTATTTCCTTAATAGCTCCTATCATTCTTACTTTTTGGTAGGGGAGCTGGTTTGTGTTTTCTGATTTCTATGAGAGCGACCATCATTAAGCAGTGAAACAAATGTAATTCAACCTCCTACTATTATATCTGGGACCCAGCAATCATGCCAAAAGGTTCTGGGGAGTCCACGCACACAGGGGCACCAGCTCTGTTCCCACCCTCCAGTGCACCCATGAACCCTCCCCGGGCCAAATCCTACACTGTGGCTCTTTTCTAATCTCAGAGTTAAGCTGACATGGAAATGTTCTAATCATTCTACCAGAGGGCCTGTGAGGCTTTCCACACATTCCAGTTCACAGCACAGATGGGGAAAACGGAAAAAAAGATACAACCTTCTGACTTAAAATTGCTTTCACGGCATCTCCCACTTCCTCCTGATTGCTGAGGTCAACCGTCCAAACGTGGGGCCGGCCGATGAAAACTTCAGCATAAGGATGCTGGGATGTCAGCTGGAAGAGAAAGACAAAGCAGCTCAGTCTCACAAACTTTTTTCTTTTTTTTTTTAAGCCTTCTGTGCTAGATGAAGCGTTTTGTTTTTATGGCATTGTACTTTCATAGCTAACAAGACATTTTTGTCCTTCCTTGATGATCAAAACCTCCTGAGGACCCATAAGTAGAAAACAATAAAAGAATGAGAGCTCCACATCTTGAATCCCACTTGGAAATGTCAAAACCAGGTGCCACAGTGGCTGTTACAGGTGGTTCCGACCCCCAAAGCTGCACCAAGATACAGGTGGTTCCGACCCCCAAAGCTGCACCAACTGGAACAGTTAACTCTTGGTCATATCGCAGCCCTGAAAATCCCCTTGGTCTAAGTAGTATCTGTTACAAGACACAGGTTAGGACACACAGGTAAGCATGAGAAAATTATAATAAAGCCAAAAGCTTTAAAGTCATAAGAAGATGAGTAATGGCACATACGAAATGTGAAGAAAGAGAAATAAGGCTACCAGAAAAACAGAATTTTGGAATGGTTTCAGGACGAATCATTAGCATCATGTTGGAGCCTTAATACTGATAAAGACAATTCAGATTCAGCAAAGCTCTAAATTTGGAGGTTTTATTTTAAGAACAAAGGGTCCAAAGAAACCCAGGATGAAAGCTGGTGATTCTCCGTTCCTGAAGGGTCCTTCCTTTGATAGCTAAATTTACCACCACCCAAACTGGCTTCCACCTTTATGCTTGTATCCCTTTCAGGGAGTAATGGGAAGGGAGCTTTCTGGACATTCGTGAGAGCATTTTCAGTTCTCCCGAAGACTGGGGGTGCTGCCTTGAGCTGCGCCCGAACCTATGGCTGAGGACCGGGGGTTGCAGATGGCTCACGAGGCCCTAAAGTCCTGCACGAGGGGGGCCGTCCGCTCCCCATTCAGCTTCCACCTGCCCTGCAGGGCTTCCACATGGGGTCACAGGATCCAACTCTCTGGCACAGTTTTAATATACATTGAATTTCCCAGGAATGTAATTACCATGTAAATCAAGGGATGTTTGTACTGTGTTTTCTTTAGAACTTCACCCATAAGCTGTTAACCACTTTGGAAAAATCAGGGCAGCCGAGTCAATGTCACTCAGATGAGGTGAGTCTCCATTACAACATATCCAAATCAGTCTGTATTTGTAGCTCTCACATTAATGGCAATTGCATATGTATGTATACATATATATATGTATAGGCACTTTTTAACTTAGCTTCTCTTTTATAATATCACTTATAAGCAACCATAAGCCCTTACCAAATAAGGGCTAACCATATTCAGCTGAATGTTTTATTCTTCTTAAGTACAAACTTACTCATTGTAAGGAGGAATGAGACATGTTTTCTACTATAGTTCTTGGGTATGGCATAATATTCCTTGACTATATATATACTGAAATATGTATTTCCTTATTGAAAATTATTTTCCTTTATGTTAGGGCTAGGGAATCATTCTTTTTTTTGAAATTACATATGTAGGCAGGGTATATTATTTAGGAATTTTATTTCAGGACAGAAAAGTAGATTTTACAATATACTTGTGGGAGAAATACAGGTGTTGGGTCTGGTAGGGTTGAGGCTGTTTCTTTAGAGGTGAAGCTGGTTCTCTTTTTCTTCAGACTCCAGTATACACAGAGGACGGGATGATTTAACTGGCCTCTCTCCATCTCACTCCTAGCCACCATTCTTCGTATCCTACCCTCACCAACTGTGTGCGCGCAATACTTAGGGCAGGAAACCCAGAGTTTAAGTTACTGGGCCTCAGCTCCCAGTTGTCATTGGTACCCTCTCTCATAGAAATCATGATTCTCTCTCTCTCTCTTTTTTTGAAGAGTTATTTATTTGAGAGAGAGAGAGAAAGTGGGGGAGGGGCAGAGGGAGACAGAGACTCTTAAGCAGACTGGCTGCTGAGTGTGGAGTCCGACATGGGGCTCGATCCCAGGACCCTGAGATCATGACCTGAGCTGAACTCAAGAGCCAGACGCTTAACTGACTGAGCCACCCAGACGCCACTGGAAATCATGATTTTGAGGAGAAAATATCCTAGACTTTCCTCCTGCCTCCTCTGCCAGAATCACGCCCCTTGCTGGCCTGTTCAGTTCCCCATTCTTCTGACACGTACCCTCTTCTTTCGCTCAGCCACATGGTCAGTGATAGAACCTACAGAGTGACCACAGCCCCTCATGGAGCTGGGGAAGAATCCTTTTCTCTTTTTTTTTTCCTCTCAGCACACATTTTAGATTCAACACATATCAGTGAAGCCCCTGGCTGGCTCAGGCACTGTGCTGATGACCCGCATATGCATTATTTATCATGTTTCCTGTGTATCAATCAGGATTTTGAGATTTACAGGGGTTTACAATTCTGCAAGACCACACAGCCAGGAAGTAGCAGGGCAGATTCAAATTGAGGTCCTTCAACAACGCATTAGCTTTGGACGGAAAGGAAGATGACAATTTTACAGTACCTACAGGGTTCTTTAGACAAAGGCGAAAAGAAGCCCAAAATAAACTCCAGTCTTTTAATCACGCTCCTAAAACTTGCCAAACTAAAAAAAAATCCCAGGATTGAATTTATGCCTGCAGTAGAGCTTTTCTGAAGACGAGCAAAATGTCACTCCGTTTTCACTTGGTGGCCTGGAGAACAAACTGATTAAATCTTCCAATGGAATCAGGGGGTAAATTAAAGTTGTCATCAATGTCACTATGCAGCCACTTAAAAATTGGCAGTCTCTCCCCCCTCCCCTTTATAAGGTCCTTGCTTATTTGCAAGGTTGCTCTAAGCACTTGGAAAATACAGAATGCTGAGCCATTATCATTTTATTCATTTATATTTACTGAGGGTTACTAAATTTTAATGAGTAAGGCATTTTGTAATTCATTATTTCCCCTCTGAATGTTATGCTCCTCCCTGTTAATTTATTGAGAACCATCTGATCTGAGCTACTTCACTGTATATCAATCAGCAAATTTACTGGAGTATAGTTTGTAAAAGTAATGAAAATCTTATTAAATATGAAACATTATTACAGAGTGGCTATTACATTTCTAAGGAAAACATGAGTTCTCTTTATGGAAAAAAACCCTGAAGCCAGAGAATTTCTAACAGTTTACAAAATGTCCAAATAATGATTAAGAACCTACTAATGTGTTTCCCAATATAAAGATAAAAATCCAATTTATATCACATTGAAAGTATAACCTGAACCGACCACATTACTTAAGGCATATGGAACTTTTTCCCTTGAGTATACATCGTGGTTTTAAAAATTGGTCCAATGTAAAAGACAAAACTGTCAGGTAGAAATTTAGACTTTTTGTCTCCAAGGCAAAGAAGGGACATATATGCAATTTATACAGATTGATTTATATGGATCAATTGTTGCTTAACTGGAAAAACTAGCAAGGGCACAAAAAATAGCTTTGCAATTATGTCCACTTTGGTTAAAATTTTTCCATTTGCAGAATAAAAAAAAGAATAATTGATTTCTAGGGATTTTTGACCCTTGGGCTTCTGTAGGACTGCTGATAGCACTCTCCCAGTGAAAAGCGGTTTTGGTTAGGGGGATTTTGTGGCTTTTGTGGGCTGAAAGGGCAGAGTGGGTGGCCCACCTGGCCTTGAGGTCAAGTTCACTGGGTCCTCCCAAAGCTGGCTCCCAGCCTGCTCTCTGCACTGTCTCCCGCAGAGAAGGAGACAGACATCAGATGGAACCTGCCCTCCTGCATAAAGCAGAGTGACCTTCTCGGGATTTCCCTCCAACTCATCAACATTCATGCCTTTTAGGCTTGAACCCCACCCCCATCTCCTTCCTTCCCTTTACAGCACAGCTCCTCCACCATCCCCCTTTCAGTTAACCCACCACATTCTCCACCTGGCACAATTCCAGGCTGACACTCCCTCCTCAACTTCGCGATTTCTTTCTGTATCAAAACCTGAGCTCCTGGAAAACAGGAAACGGGTCTTGATAAGTTTCCCCAATGCTGCAGCTAGTACCCTGGGCCCTGTTGGGGACACAGCGCACATCTGTCAACTGACCTTTGGCATCCCAGCCCTCCTGTGGGAGCCCAGGACTGATGGAGTCATCCGTGTGAGGTCACTTTCAGAGCAACTGAGAGGACCCCACAGTGTCATTCTAACTAGAGTCCCATTTAAGCACAGGCAGAATCATCTCAGGGGATGGGAGGAACCAAGCACCTAGGGGTGGGGGCAGCTCTAACGCCTATTCTCTTCTTATGCCATGAAGAATGAAAAGCCTCCACCACCTCACTGAGAAGCACATTACTAAGTGATGACAATGGACAGGAAATGATGAACATCCTTTCCTCAATAACTTAACACGGGCTGGTCTGATCTTGGTGACATTACAGCACTCACTGGGAAATGGACTGTGGATGAGTGTCCTCATTTTCTTTCTTTCTTTTTTTTTTTCAGGAAAAAACAGTTGTAACAAAGTGTCATCAAAATCTTTAGAATTACTAATAACAAAAAGGTGCCGGTTGCCAATGTAGTCTAAGATACTTTTGACTGATCATTTCCCAAAGGCTCATATATAGAAACAGCAACGAGAAAAGACAGGTTTCTTAGCTCTTCACGTATTCAAAAAAAATCACAGTGGGGGGGGACCCCACCATTAGAACTACCATAATAACTGTCGTAGGCAAGATCCGCCGACACATGGTAAAAATAAATGGGCAAAAGTTTGAAGAGAACCAGAACTATTTGCATAGTTTTGAAATATTTTTTCCAATATAGAGAAAAATAGTAACTTTATGGTGAAGAAACCCAGCAGGCACTACCTGAACCAGTAATTAGACTGAGATCATGGCGCCCCCCTCCCCGATATGACACACTGAGAAGGCCATACCACTTCTCTGACAGTCTTGCTAAAAATGCGTCATCTCAAACTAACCACTAGACAACATCCGTCAAATCCAAAGTGGGCAAGGGCCTACAAAAAGGCCAACTGGGACTCTTTCAAAGTGTCACGGTCGTGAAGGACAGTGAAGGACTGAAGAAGTGTCACAGACTGGAGGAGATTAAGGAGACACGGCAGGTAAATGCAATGTGGGGTCCTGGACTGGATCTCAGAACCGCAAAAGGATATTAGTGGGAAAAAAAATGGCCAAGTCCAGTTAGACTGTAGTTTAGACAACACTGTGATATCAGGGTTCATTTCTTAGTTTTGATAATTGTACTGTAGCTTTGTAATATGTTACCATCAGGGGAAGCTGGATGAAGGTGTTAAACACAAACTCTGTACTCTCTGTGCAACTCTTCCCTAAGACTAAAACTATTTCAAAATAAATAAAAAGTAAATTCCAACAACTCCACTTGTACATAGAATGAAGAGCAAGAACCCAAGCAGATACTTGTACACAAATGTTCACAGCAGCGTTATTCACAACAGAGAAAAAGTGGAAACAACCCAAGTGTTTGTTAACAGATGAACAGATAAATAGAATGTGGTGTATTTACAGAATGGAATATTATCCAGGCCTCTACAAGGAATGAGATTCTGACACATGCTATGAACTTTGACAACATTATGCTAAGTGCAACAAGCCAGTCATGAAAGGATACTGTCTGATTTCACTTACATTAGGTAGCTTCTAGAAAAGGTAAATTTAGAGAGAACATAGGTGAGAGGTTACCGGTGGCTGTGGGGAGGGGAGAATGGGGAGTTGGTGTTTAATGAACACAGTTTCTATTTTGAACGATGACTAAGTTCTGGAGGTGGGTGGTGGTTATGGTTGCACACGACTGGGAATATACTTAATACCAGTGAACCATACACTTAAAATGGTTAAAATGCTAAGTTTTAAATTATGTATATTTAATCACAACAGAAGTAAAAAAAAAAAAACCAAAATTACAAATAATTATTCCAATGTGGGCAGAAAAACTTCAGAGATTTCTTACACCTAACTTAAAATGTAGGGATGATTTATTGACCCAAATTTTCTATCCTAAACTCTATCCTAAAAGTTTCAAAGAAGTCAGGAGCATGGTAGAGCAGAGATTCCTAAACTGAGATGTTCTCATTGCTGGGGAGCATCTCTTCAGATCATTCCAAAGAATAAGCTGTTCGGTGCCAGGCTGAACACTCCTGCTCTGTGCGCTGGTGTCTCACCCAACACCTGGCACACAGGTGTGCATTAGGAATTGCTGAGGAACGACTTCCCCAAAAGCAATGACTCCCTATAAGGAAGAATTCAAATGTACTATACGAGCAGAAGGAAAAGCAAGCATGCGAGTCAACACACATACAGTTACCCCTTGTCAGAGGTTGTGTGGGCCATAGATTGTCCTTTTTGAGGATTATCTATGGATCTCAATCCTCTTCCTCCACCTCCTTTGGCCCTTTCTCCAGTGGTCAGAAAAAAGCATTCTCAAAATAATAAGCTCTGTGAGTTGGTAAGATCTTTGACTGATCAGTGAAAAATGATCATAGACAATGCATTTCAGGTTCTTTTGGGGGGCGGGGGTGTTCAGTCGACCCAGAAAGGTTTAAAAGTAGCAGAATTGAAAACCGTGTGCTTTAATCACAGCGCTGCTATACTGCAGCTACATCATGGGGGTCCACCGGGGTCGTCCCCCAGGGGAAGGCCCCGAATGACAGGGGCGCTACCAGGACTCCAGCTTGGAGAGGCTTCCTCCTTGGGAGCAGCCCACAGAGCCACAGAAAGAAGATCAATCTTATGGTTTCTTGCACACACCTGTTTCTGACTAGATACAGAAACACCAGCTTGATCACCCACATGCTCTAAATGACTTGTTGATTGCCCCAAATCGAATCCAACTGCCTTCAGTGGTGATTCATCACCTGCTGTGGATTTTTAAAGAGGATCTCTGACAGCAATTCAAATAAGGTTTCTGCCAACAGTTCTAGCAATGGCAGGATTAGTTCTCAGGATGGTGCCCGCGGATGGTGGCTGAAAATACCAGGCACGTGACTTCAGTTGCCCATCATCTGTCTTGTCTCTCAGGGTTGACAGCAAAGGACCCCACGACACACTCTCTATTCCCCACAGCCCATCGCGGAGAGCACATTCTTCAAAAATGCCTGTTAGCCAGTGGATTTCCTTATTCCATAAATTGTAGACATTCAAAAAGTCAGACCTCAGCCACTGAGAAGGCTGGAGAGGTCTGTGTGAATTAGGGTAGAGCTGAGGCAGAGTGAAAAGATGCCACAGTTTGGAGAGGGGCAGAAGTAGATGCAAGTCTTGGCTGTGCCACCACCTGGTTAGGACAGGGCATCAGCCATTCCTCCCTGAGCCCCTGTACAACCCCCTCCTTCCACCCAGCTATGTTAAATGACGTTGACGATACCTACTGTCCTTTAATGATGTTGACGATACCTACTATCCAAGGCTATGAAGTTTGAACGGGCTCCTAGCCTTCAGTAAGTAGCTAGTATTCACACTGTTAAAAGAAGGATTTTTTTTATAGAGGCTTACCTCTCTCAGAGTTGGCTTGCCAATGAAAAAGTCTGTGTTTTTGCTGCTTTTGGGTGGGCTGAACTTGGGATTCAGAAAAGCACATCCATTTGCAATGGCCTCCAGGGGAGCTGGGCCCTCATAAGGGAACCCGAGTCCAACAAACAACTGTAAGACAGAAAAGCACACCATATATAAACACATCAATCAGGACTGGCGTCCCTGGCTCACAGGGAGCTATTCTGTGCTTCATTCCCATGTGGAAGCCTCAGACACTCTGGAAGGTTCCCAGACCCTGGGGGGGTGGGGTGAAGAGAAAGCAGCTCACATCAGGAGCTGAGAAACAGGACCAGGGACCTTTACAGGCCCAGGAATCTGCTCAGCTCATTATGCTCTCCTCTGCAAAAAAAAAAAAAAAAAAAAAAAAGTACAGAAATGAGCGTGGGGAGTGGGGGAGAGGTGAGCAGTTGAAGGGGTAGGGAGGCGGGGGTATTAAAAGAATAAAAAACAACAACAAAAACCAAGACCCAACAATAATCTTTCCGTAACTCACCAGGAGACATGACTGGAGAAACACTTGCTTAACTAAACAGAAGGTTTCTTCATTGAACCAAAGGAACAACAGGCCCTTTCAGGGATGCTGGGCGAGGGGGACAGAAAGGTCACTTGGCGGTTTGATTACAGTTCAAATGGAGCTGCTTTAAAATGACGGTAGTTCAGTAAACACAGGTTTTCATAATGGGGTTTTCACTGGGGGACACCAACAACTTTGTTTTTATCTCCCCGTCAGCGGAGGGGAGAGGGTGCTGAGTGGCTCCACCAGCCAGACGGCTTCCCTCCTCAGCAAGTACACCATGCGCGTTCCCCACCTCAGACAATAGATGGCAGCCAAAACACACTCTCCAAGTCCTCCTGCAAACCCGAGCTCCAGAGCTGCTGGGACAAAGGGGCCTTGCTGCAGCTCACTGGCAATCATTCCTGGGTCCGAAACCGAAACAGCATCTCAGGGAAATGCCTCAGTGCAGCTCTTCCCCTCGGGACCCTTCACGGTGCTGGTGGGCTGGAAGCCATCGATGGCAGGGTCCAAGTCCGGCCTTGGGGAGGTGTGAGATCTCCCTACCACACCAAGGAGCCAAGGCTGAGATCATCCATGTGGAGACACATCCATCACCAAAGGATAACGGGGCCCCACGGCACCGTTCCCTTCTGCCATCACGCTGAGGAACACCCACGCAGCCAGGCCCCGAGAGTGAAGGATATTGGCGAAGTGGATACACAGCAGGCCTGATTCTCCTTTCACGGGGCCCTTTCCCCAGCGATTCCGTCTTTGTGGCTACTTAAATGGAATTGCTTGCTTAGAATGGTTCCATGTGGAGAGACCTGAGTCCCGGCCGCTGGGTTCCCTGGGCACCACTGAGAGATGCAGGAAGTTTGTGCTGGGCACTCAGTTTCGGGACTGAACACTGACCATGGCCCATGCTGGACATACTGTAGCCCCCACAGGGATTTTTCTGGGACAAGAAACAAAAAACCCAGGTTTTTGAACTGTATATTCTTTTGCACAAAACAGGGCACTTAACCTTTGTTTGTTTCAGAGGAATAACCTTCCACTTCCTGTAAACTTCGGGATGACCAAATATACTGCCAGGGACATCCACTGGAGGAGTTGAGGAGAGCAGCTATGGGGCCAGCAGAGCTCCCACTGCCAGCCGGGGGCACTATCCCTTGGGCAGAACCACTGGAGACATGGGTGAGGAACACCATGTGAGTAGGAGCCTGGAAGATGTAGAATAAAGGGGCATCTCCACCACCACCTGGAGGCCCTGTTTCTGGATTTTACTGTTATTTTTTTAAGATTTTATTTACTTATTTATTTGAGAGAGAGAGAGGGAGAGGGAGGGACTGGGAGAGAGAGAGAGAGAATGCATGGGAGGAGGGCAGAGGGAGAGAGAGAATCTCAAGCAGACTCCCAGCTGAGCTTGGTGCCCGATGTCATGACCTGAGCCAAAATCAAGAGTTGGACTCTTGAGGTGCCTGGGTGGCTCAGATGGTTAAGCATCTGCCTTCAGCTCATGTCATGATCCCAGAGTCCTGGGATCTAGCCCTGCGTCCGACTCCTGGCTCAGTAGGGAGCCTGCTTCTCCCTCTCCCTCTCCCCCTGCTCATGCTCTATCTCTGTGTCTCAAATGAATAAATAAAATCTTAAAAAAAAAAAAGAGTTGGACTCTTAACCGAATGAGCCACCCAGGTGCTCCTGGATCTTACTCTTCTTAAGTAGCTGACAGGAATGAGATTATCAGAGAGAACTTAAGTGTATAGTGTGTGGCCTCAGCATGCGGCTCAGGGGTGAGGGGTGGGGGAGGATGCCTGACAGCAGCAGAAGAAATGGAAGGCAAGAGTGGGAAAGACTCATCCCAAGACATCACAGCTTTATTAAATATGAAGAATCCAGGGTTACCATCCTTCAGGCTTTTGAGCTCTGTGATCCGCCCTCCCTATCAGATTTTTGGGAGGATATGCAGGCTCTCCAGGGGAAAGATGACCTCTCTCAGGTTGCAGGAAAGCATAGGGCTTCCAGATCCTTTTCACTCTGAGAAGAAAGGTGCTGGAAGATGCAGATGGGGGGGCTCTGTGGGTTTAACCAGAGACCTGGAGCCCACAATGTGTCCTGACCTCTGAAAATCAGGGCCTACCATGAAGTGCTGATACCTTCATCAAACTTAAATTGCTAAGAACTTTGGAGAAAATATAGGATGCACAATGATTATTTAAATAGAAAATCCTGGAAAAAAATTTAATTAGCTCCTTTAGACCAACCAATCTAAACCCATTAATTAAAAGTATATGGGGCTGTTGCTTAATGGACTTGAATGTGACCTAGGTTTAATTATATCTGAATAACAATTTGCACCATCTCGGCTGCCCTGCTGGCATCGAAACATCTCAGTACACAGAAAGTAAACATTTCGGGCTAACTCTCCAAAGCCTCACAATTTGAGAATGAAGCTTAAGCAAATACCATACAATTTCTTGGCAATGAGTTTTCTTGTCACGCTAATTAGGATTGCAGGAAATGCACAACTCAGAAACACCAAAATAACAGTTGTCATTTCTGTCAATAAGCAATTTTTTCTTGCTTCCTGTGTACTCAATACCTGTGACATTATAATGGAGCAGACAGATTAAGGTCAAATAGCACTCTTGACATTTGAATCACAAAAAGGGTAGGCAGAGAGAGCTCCTCACCAGCAAAGGGTAGCCCTTAAACTCCTGCGTCCCATGGCCTTGGCACACATGGGTGCCTTAACCATACTAAACTTCCTTCCCCCCAAGTCCCCAGCTTCCCCAGCACTGTGCTACTTACAGACATCCTCAGCATGGAGGCAAGAGACACATCACAAGAATTCATTCAAGCAGAGCTTCACTTTTCGAGAGGAAACTGGGCATATTTTATTTATACTTCATCTGGCCTTCAGAAGCCCTGAATCGAATGAGGGTATTCCAGATGACGGAACATTGTCATGGCTGCAACTCCTTCCCATCAATAAGCATTTCTAAACCCAGGGATTACATGCTCTACAATTAAATTTCTGAACTAATACTAAGCAAGAGAAAACGGATGAAGCACCAGAGATCTTATTCACGGCACAGGATTGGGACATTCCTACGTGTCCACAAACGGCTCAGTAAAACCACTCGGAGTCTTACCCTGTGTGAAAGGGAGAAACAGAATTGTTCTAAACCCCTAACTGGAGCAGTTAACAAGGAATCCTTTCAACATGGATCAAAGTGGTTCTTAGGAAGACTCCACATGAATTTGGTCAGTTTCCAGTCACTCTTGATGGGGAACATGAAGATAATCCAAAATAGAAGACACGCGCACCACGTAAGCTTTTCTGACTAGCGTGACCTAGCTGAACTGGTGGAGCGGCTCAGGAGGGAGTCTGAACAATGAATCAATCTTAGCTTATCCAATAAATTGAATACTGGCACAAAGTGATCAGGACAATGTGGGAACTGACAGCACAGGGTCTAAACTCAGGCCGACCAAAGTTCAAACCCTGACAGCCTCACTTCCTAGTTCTCTAACTGTGGGAAACTGTTACATGCCTCTTCCTATGGATTAGCTGAGGTCCATTATAACGTATTCTCTCCAGCTATGGGACCTCAGTCAAGGTTACACAAGCTCTCTAAACTGTCTTGTCATATGTAAAAATGGTGCAAATAATAGTGCTTTATTTCATGGTGTTGCTGAGAGGATTAAATGAGATATTTCATGGAAACGATGTATTCCAAGGTTTGGCACTGAAGTAAATGTTCACTGAACAGGAGTCGGAATCCAGATTCAACTTCATGCAGCTGCACACACACATGACCTTGTACTGTTTAGCTAGAGCTTAGGTGTGCCTGAGTTGTGGTTGTGCGGTTTACAAGATGCCTGGCACCTGCATGTGTATTTACGAGTTCTCACTATTCCACAAAGTACCTGGACTGAAATAAGGGGAGGGACATCCATCAGAAGAGTGAGAAGACATGGGTTATGGCGGCTGCCTCGTGGAAAGGCCAGTCCCATGAGCCATGACATACTATTGCTAACCTTGTTTCTTCTTCATATAATGATTGGGAATCCCCCTATTTTTGGTAATATAACTTTAAAAAGAATCTTTATAGCTTTAAACAGAATCCGTATGGTAGCCGAGTATGGAGGAAATGTATTCTCCTGAGAGGTGATGCCTTCATGTAGCCTAAAGGGTCTCTCTCTGGACGCGTGTCTGCCCTTCTGCACTCGATGCTTGAAGGAAGAGAATAGTGGCCAAAATCTCTCCCATTCAGGTTTGGCTATTCCCTCTCATGGGCTGCCCATGTCCCTAACCTAAACTACAAGAAGATTCTCTTGTAAAGAGCTAGAAGGTTTAAAGGAGACAAGACAATGATATACACCAAGTATGTTTAAGTGCCCAAAGGTTGTCAGAATTGCCTGCTATGTCAAAGGCTATTTCCTAGAGACCAGCTCACTGGGTAGGCAGCCAGACTATCCTTGCTACCCAAGTGGTCTTTCATAAACAAAACCCAACACAACACAAACAACAATACCAAGACCAAAAGTTCACCCACTTCGGTCATTTGGAAATAGCAGTTCAAAATCCCATGCACTGCAATTTGCATTACAAATGCATTAACTTGGAGATGGGCGGTGGCTAAGAGAAATCTCTGGATAAGTTTCTAACAGTAGATGCCGACCATCTTCAGCTGCCCAGCACGAACTGTTTACTGTTTACAAGGTGCGAGGCAGCACAAGAGGCCTAGTCACCGTCGCATTAAGCATGGGCTCTCATGGTACTGAGGCCAGAGGGTTCTTGTGACAAGAGAGAACTCACGGAGAGGGCACAGAGAGGGTTAGAGAAAATGGCTAGGACTACTAGAGTAAATCTCCGTGACCGTGTGCACCACGCTGACACGGATGCACCACGTTACAATTCGGCTGATCATCGGCTCCCGTCCTCCAGAGCAACCTCCTGCTCTTACTTAAGGGACATCACAAGTCACAGTGCAGTGTTTTGCAAGACTGGATGGTTGACCCTGCTTACAGCATCACAGAAGTTGTACATTGGTGTCCCTCTTCCTTCTTACTACCACTTCTACCTGTGCACTTTTCACATTGCAGTAAGTCCCCAGTTTACCTGTTTGTCTCCTCTACCACATCTGTGTAAACACTGGTGGGCAAAACTGCCTTAGTCATCCTTGTAGCAAAAATGCCTGGAGTAAGGCCTGGAATGTATTTGGTAGTGAATACACATTTGTCAGAAAAATGAGCAAAAGAATAAATACTAATAGATGAGATCTTTCCAGCAATCAAATGTCTCTGTGAGGATGAGGAGATGCTGAACGTTTTTGTGTGTATTTGAGTGTGTGGATGTGCTTTTGTTCCTGAAGCCAGAGAAGATACTGAATGACCTCGCTCTCCACTGCATTCTACACACGCATGTGGGAGGGCAAGAGGGAGAGAGGAGTACGTGTGTACCTAAATTTTCTTCCCATCTGGCTGGAATGGGAGTAATTTTAGGCATTGGCCACGAGGATGAAGCCTCCTTGACTATCTGAGGCTGCATATTTCTGTGTCTGAAATGGAAGATGGAAGATGGACTGCTCCATCAGTTAGTAAGCGCTGGGGCTCTCTCTCACAGGTCACACCTGTGTGATGTGTGGGCAATATGGTGGAGAGGCAGGCATGGGCTGTCAGAAGGACAGTGTCACCCGCTGTGGAAGCCTTGGCGATTTAGGTACGAGATTCATGAGCAAAGCAAGAAATGACTCTTACGGGCATGGTCCCAAGATCCCAGATGACTAATGGATTTCATCCTCTTTCCTTCATTCTTTATAGAATTAACCGAAGGCCTTCTACAAGCCAGGCACTGTTCTAGGTATTGAAAATGTACCTGTAAACAGAATAGGCAAAGCCCCTCTCTCATCACGGAGCTGCATGAGAGTCTGGTTCCATGGGTGGTGGCCACCTCAAGCCCTGGATTTTTGAGAGATTGCTCAACTGCATCCAAGCTCGTGGGAAAAGTCATGGTTGATGGGGGATCAGACATGGGGATGGGATGGAACAGGGACAGTATATACCGTATATCCTCCAACCCTGCCCAGGAGGCTAGGTGAGTCCCACAGCCAAGCTGATGAGCTGACATGGTAGGGCAACAGGGCTGTCATGACCTGCCCGCGTGCTGGAGGGTGAACGGCCAGAGGTTGGGGTAGCGAAGGGGTACAGCAACAGCATGAGCAGCAGCAGCTTTCCCCCCTTGTTTTCCACAGCCAGAATTTGCTCTCAACTTTTTACTGTAGAAAGGGAGGTACCTGTTCTGCCTCACTCCAAATGCTCCTCCAGTCTAGTGTAGGATGGGAATGCCCCTTCTATAAGGAGCTTCCGGTGCTAAGACTGGGGTGGGGGGTGGGGTGGGCACGAAGAGGTTAAAATTAGGAAGGAGAAGAAAGAAATCACATTAAAAGAGAGGAAGCCTTAACCCCCAAATAAAAACATGCCACCCAGTGCGTGCTTCAATGGTACTCTGGGAGTCTGCTGGACTGAAAGCCTTGTCTATGGT
This sequence comes from Mirounga angustirostris, assembly GCF_029215605.1. Lineage (NCBI taxonomy): Eukaryota > Metazoa > Chordata > Mammalia > Carnivora > Phocidae > Mirounga > Mirounga angustirostris. The sequence continues at coordinate 101,774,259 of NW_026991711.1, read as the reverse complement.
CCTCTGATAAAATAATTAATTCATCCAAATTTATATGCTTATTAGAAGAGTCTGTTAGATTCAACAACTTCCTGGCTCTTTTAGCCCCAATTTTAGTGTCACACCAAATTCCTCCATCTTCAGAGGCTCCCTGTGGCTGGAGCCAGCTAATGACACGTGGGCTCTTGTGGCCCGCTGGGGAGAAATGCTGCCGAGCACGGGGTTTCCTGGGCCTGGGTGCAGGGCTTCGAAGACGGCTCATAAAGAAAAACAATGAGTGAGGAGCTGATTAAGCATCAATCAGTTCCACCTGTCTCCCAACCTGAAGGAGCACCAGACTCCTTCCCTCTCCAGTGAGTCTGACGAGTGTGCGGATCCCATTCATTCTACCGATGTTTGCTTCTCCGTATCTCCAGTTCTCCACTTTCAACGTGGATTGGAATAAATCGCTTTTAAATTGCTCAGAGACACAGAGGAAGGTGTTAGAGGGAGAAAAGGTTATAAATGCAAAGCATGACTGTTCTTTAGTGTCATTATTTCAAAGCCCGGGATCCATTCATTTCTGTGCCTGCTGCTGTGTTCTGGGTATGAGGGGAGTCTCTGCAACACATGGCCTCATTTTCATCGTATTTGCCAACTATTTTAGCCATAATTCCACTTGGAGTGTTTTAATATATTCCAGTCAGATGAACAGGCAATCCAAAATGGGATCAGTGACATCCTGTGAAGGCACCAGTTTCTCAAGGATAAATATATGCCCCTCACACTCAAAATTCAGGCCGCAGTCCTTGGCTGTTTGGTGACCTCCCACATCGCGGCTCGGACACCACGGGCCTCTTCTCTTTTCCTCCCCAGGACATCAGGGGCCTCAGCTTCGTCCTATTTCCCACTCTCTGACAGGGTAAGTGGATGGTAGGGGAAGCAAGGGTTCTTTTAAAATTTCCAAGGCTGAGTAAGACATTCACGAGGCTGGGTTAATAGGAGTGCGTGAGACAGTAATGACACGCTGTTGAAAACCAGCGCTGCCAAATGTAATTTTAAAGGAGCTTGAGCTTTTCCCACCATCTGATGTGGGGAAAAGTAAAATGAGGCAAATGGCAAAAAATAGCATTGCCACTAAAGGGCCCGGACATTCTAACGATTCTAAAATGTCATCCTGAGACAGAAAAAGAACGGGCAGCCGAGAATACAAACTGGGGAACGAACACACTTCACTCCTGGTTGTCAGGAACAGTCATTGGACTACAGATGACCTTGCAAGGAAATGAGATCTTAATTAGTACAAACCAGATCTTTGGCCAAGGAGATAAATAATTTACCTAACTGTTTTATTCATGGCACCACCAAAATGACTTGGAGGTAGAAATGATCAAATGCATTCACATAAAGAGAAACTGAGGCCGAAAGGAGGTACATATGCTGTTGGCTGGTGAGTGTCCATTAAGTGTTCTCCAGTTTGGGTGTTTACTCATGAGGATGGTGCCTTTAAGGGCCTAGCAGAGCTTTAATTTTGCAATCAATCAATCAATCAATCAATCCATGAGTTAGGGTCGCCTGCCAGGCAAAGTGAGTGACTATGGGCCAGCCGAACGCTCTAGCCTACTTTCTCCTGATTACGATGAAGTTAACAACAGCACCTTCTCCACCTACCTCTTTGGGCTCTTGTGAGAACAAACAGGGCAGCGTGTGTGGATATGCTTTCCCAAATCCAAGTGTCACACAATGATGAGAAATTGCTCTGAAGCCACAGAGCCTCTCACCCACTCAGCCTTCCCCCTACCTTATGAACGAAAACCCCGCCAGCCAGCCAGGGCCCAGAACTGAGATAGTCACTGTTGATAACAAGCTGCCCTGTGCCTTAAGGAAGGGATCGCACTTGTTTTCTTCACTCTAACAGTCCTTGCACCATGTCTGGCTCTTCAAAGCCAAACTCGGATCTATTTGCAAGTCCCCTAAGGTCACGTGGTACTTTCCCAGCAGAATTATAGGCAGTGGGGCAAAATGACGCTTTCATCACACCACTAAAATAGTTCTCCATCAGTGGCTCCCCCAGGTACCGACCCGATGGGGTCTGAGGTCCATCTGTGCCTGCGACAGTCAGCCCCTCAGCCCCTCAGCCCCTCAGCGAAGGTTTCCTCCCACTCTTTCCCCGGCAACAGAGCAGCTGGGTGGCTTTGTGGCTCCCTCCGGAATGTATCTTCTCTGCTTCCAGCACGTGGCCCTCCCTCGTCTCTCCTGACGCCAGGCCCGCCCTGCCCAGCACCCATCTCCAAATCTTTCACAGTGCCTTCCCTGCTCCCTGAGCCCGAAGGGACTCTCCCTGCCCCCCGCCCCCGCCCCATCTGAACTTCTTCAGGGTCCACTACCAACTTTTTGAATGAGGAGGCATGAGGAAAAGCCAGTTGGGGGGCCGATTCCTTGAAGCCAGTGGGGAAGTGAGGGAGCCGGGCACCCCAGGCAAGCTTGCTGTGACAGCCGCTGCTTGATCACGAGGTCTGACCCTCGAGACAGGGCCTTACCTTTCCTGGTTGCCACCGTATCCCCAGCCCCTCACTGGATGCCTGGCACAGCGTGGGTCCTTGGTAAGTAAGTTTTAAACCATAGCAACGTCCTTCCATGATTAACTTTAAAGCCACAGCTGATCTAGAAAGCCACTGCCCAGAAATGACCTAACGAGTTACTGCAGCATTGAAAAGACAGCGCGAGAGATTCTGACCCCATTTGCAACACCAACAGAAACAGACTGTAAACCACACCACTGATGGATTTTTACAAAACTCACTAAAAACCTACCTTGGTTTCTCGGAGAAGAAACTGCAGGTCTCGTCCACTGAGGATACCGTGGTTTTTCACGTAACTGGGAATATTCTTCGTGCTGGAGCCGTAAACAGTCGCGTGTACTTCCATGTAGGTGTGAATAATGTCCAAATAGATTTTCTTATTCTAAAGAGGGAACACAAAGGGAAGGCATTTGTTTTTTTCTTTTCATTCTAGTAACAACCTGCCTCAGAGCTGGAGGCCACAGAGACAGAGTTCTTAATATAGAGGTTGCAGGAATTTGGCATTCCAAACCCATAATATTTCTTTCAAAAGTAATCTGACTGGATTTTGAGGGCAAACACAGTCATACTGCCGCTGTACAATTCTGCGAGAAGGAACAGATTATGTAGCAATATATTACTGAATACCAATGATAGCTCAAGGCCAATTGCTTTAAAGTATTATCCCCACTTTGTAAATTAGCAGGGACCCAGCACTTTGCATTTGGCTCCTCTGCCTTATGGGGCAGGAAGTTTGGGGAAGGAAAGCCCAGAGAAGGCAGTCAATATTTATCTGGAGATGCTAAGCTGTCCCCGAGGAACGCAAACATCCCCAGCTCTTGCCAGTATTTCTAGTGATGATTAACGTATGTTGTCAGAACTGGATCCCACCTAGTTGGGATGAGGGAGAGACGAGAGTTTCCCACAATATGCATTGATTGACTCGCCATCTGGCGAGATAATGAGCATACCCAGGTAGACAAAAAATGGAAAAAAGATTAAATGTAAACTTCAATGAACCCTGAACCATTCAAAAGTAGTTTCATTTTTATTAGAAGCAAAACAAAACCTCTTTTCTGTACTGAATTTCGAGGCACATTTTCTAAATCAAAACCACCCATGAAGTGGAAGCAACTCGTTTTCCCTTCCTCTTCACGTTTCCGTGTGACTAAGTAGCATAAGCTGGATTTTGTAGGTTGCTTTTTCTTTTTTCTTTTCGAAATTTGAAAGATTCAAGTTCTGTAATGTTTTCCAGTTATACAAAAGTGGGACAAGTTTTTTTTCTCATTCCAAGCCCATTTTCACACACTCCAGGAAAATGTATTACTAGCCAGTTCTATGACTAGAGACCGCAAGGGATGCAGGGGTGTGGCACCAGCGGCCACAGAGCTCAGGGAAGGGGAAGGGGCTCTGCTGGGGGGAGGGCGGCAGTGCTTCCCAGCCTCCTCACAGTGTTCTGAGACGGGCTCAGGGCCTGCCCTCTGCCGTGCGCTGCCCTGGTGGGGGATATTACAAAGGGCTCTCCATTTTGTGGGAGGCATGTTTCAAATCACGTATCAGAAGTCTTCATGGCTGGAAAAACAGCCTCGTTCCCTTCTCTGTCTTATGCACCAAGATGATTTTGTTCAGAAGCAACCAAGTCCATGCCTGAACTCTAATGTATGCATTAAATGAAACACTTGGCCTGAAAGTTTAATTTCATGCCATGTTTGGTATGGCTGGAAGATGTTAAATTCATCACTTCAGAGATGTGTACCCTTGAATTAATGCAGAGGTGACTAGAAACAGTTTCTAAACCCTGACTTCCCATTCATAGCTTGAATCAAATTTAGGATCACCTCCGTGATATACATTAATTTGAGGGGTTCTAGGATATGGGTCTTGTGCCAGATGTACCTGGTGATTCCTGTCCCCACAAACCCCCTTCTCAGGGACTCCATCCCCACCCACAGCCCCCTGGTGAGGAGGGAGGGAATTCTGTAACTCCGGCCCCCTGCCACTGCTGACCAGCCCGGGGTGTGTCTGACCCGAGGGGGACCCATCTCTAGGCTGGCCAGGAGCCTGGGACGTGGCCAGGCTCTGGAGGGTGAGCTGAACCAATCAGACCCTCTCTCAGGAGCTCAGAATCTGGTACACAGAGAGATTCCTGCCAGATGGCCATGGGCTATAGAGCAGAAAGGTCACTTTGTGTCAGAGTCTGGGCGATTAGGAGCCAGACACAAGTTCTGAAGAAAGCAGCTGCCAGAGGTGGAAAGAGAGCCAGGTGAGAGTTGACAGGAGGAAAGGGGAAGACCGAGACAGACAGTTGGTGATCAGAGGGACCAGTGACTGAGACCAAGCATGACAGAGAGACAGGGCATGGGAGGGAGAGGAGGAGGAGGAAGGAAGATGGTGGGAGCCCATGAGGAAAGCAAGCACAGAGACACGGAAGAGCGGAAACCTGGTCCCGGAGCTGCTTCTAGGTCCCACTCCATCCACAGCTGTCCCCTAGTCCCAATTTCCCAGATTTTTCTGGATCCTTCCAGCTATAATAACAGCAGCTGCCTTCCCCCATTCCACCCCACACTTTCGCTGGAGCTACTCTGGGTGGATTCCTATCATCTAAAAGGAGGCCTGTTGGGACATCTTGTTGGGCTTTGTTCAGGGACTGGGCAGGCATCTCCCCTTTGAGCAAAAAAGACAGGCTTCCCTATGAAAAGCCAGCTGCTAGCTGGTGAAGATGGACCAAAGGCCCTTGAATTAGGTCCGCAGTGAGGGACAAAGAACAGTGAATGACCCACATGGTTCCTGTCCTGGAGGTACTCACTTCAGGCAGACCTCAGATTAGGATTCCCAGACCCAATGCCCGGGGAGTGAACAATATACAGGACACAACACACGTATCGCCATCAGTTCCAGAAGAGGTGGGGCCTCCTTGAAATATAGCAAGGTGGGGTGGGGGGAAGCTCAGGCAAATAAAAAACAGCATATGCAGGGGCTAATAATAAAGTCTGCGAATTTATTAACGTGAAGGCCTGGTCAAGTCTGAAAGGAGAAATTATCTTCAAAGAGGATTTATGTAATTTCACGAACGAGAAAATCAAACAGGTTATTAGAGGAGAACAAATGTTTCCAACGTAACTCTAAGCTTTGAAGCTGACCTGACAACTAGGTAATTCAGCCCAGGCCTCTTGTTACCACCTGTGCAGAGTGCTGCAGACATCGAGTGAGGGTGACTCACGCCACGGATCCCAGAGAAAGGTGCCCTGGAGTCACCCACACGGAGCTGCCTCCCCGCTCAAAGGTAATGTGCACTGGATGCTACAGGAATCCAAAGAGCCAACTCCACCTTAGGACCATTGCCTGTATTTCAGGTTCAAATGTCCAGCTGCCTCCTGAACCTGTCTATCTTGCTGGGCTGCAGGCACTTCCAACTCAACAGGTCAAAAAGGGAATCCATCACCTTACGTTCCCAGACCAGCGCCACCCTGTGTGCTCCTCATCTCAGTGACTGACATTAATCCGCACCAGATTCCTTAAGTTCCTGCACTAGAATCACCCTTGTCGTTCCACACATCAAAGTAGGCACAAAGCCCTCTTGATTCTGCCTCCATAGTACCAAATAGGCCTTGATCCTAGCCCACCTTGATGGTGCCAGGATTAATACAACCGGCATCTTAACACATCTTCCTGCGGCTCAAAAAGGTGATGCACCTTGGCCAAGATTTCGACAAGTGAGCAGCAGCTTTGGGACTGACCACAGAACAATCTGTGTGGCTCAACATCACTTTTGAACCATGCAAAGCAATGCTATGTACATGGACATTTGCAGTTAAGTACAAAAATATGCATGGGGATGACAGACTCCACCTGCTGGATACAGATTACTGAGGGGGCAGGGAGGGCTTAGGGAGGTGGATGAGATTTAATGGTATTTGTAATATATAATTTCCCTGTTAAAAGTTGCAAAATATTAACATTTACATAGTTGGGTGGTGGGTGTTTGCTATATTAATTAAAATAGAAAAATTTTAACTACATGCAATCAAGAACAAAGAGAAACCGGTCTGTAGGACTTCAAAGCTGCCACCACTGGCACCTCACTGGAAGGCTCAGCTCCCGCCACGAAGAGAGGCTCAAGGGATCCTCTTCTCTCTTCGACGTACATTGCTATCTTTGGGGTTTAAGAAATAGGGTGCTGATGTTTCTTAAAGTAACCATGGCCCAGCCTGCCTTCCCCAACCCTTGGGTAGGACAAAAGTGGGGAGGGAGATGTGCAGGGATGGGGACGCTTCCCAGCATCTCCCTCCCTTCCTTTATTTTAGATATTCAGGCCCAGGGCAAAAGTGCTACCATGAACCGAGTGTCTTGGATTTTGTTGATCCAAGAACTGGATTCAGATCACTCCCTAGAAAGCCTTCCCTGTCTGATCTAAGAGACCAAGGTCAAAGAAAATTATCTACTCCTCAAACCCTATCACCTACAAGTTAATGAGATGCAGTCAGAAGCCTCTTGCACTGACTATCAAACCCAGGCAGGCCACCACCCCTTTCTGGGGGCTGAGAGAGAGAAATGCCTCCAGTCCCAGCTGAGCAACTTGGGAGCCCCAGAATGCTGTTCAACAGCCTCTAGTTCAATTTAAACTCATATTAAAAACAACCAATCAAACTGATTAAAATTCAAATCTACCTAAACTCATTTGGAGGTGGGGGGGAAGGGGAGATGAAAAGGCAAAGGAGAGAACATGCTGGAGCAAAGGAGGAATGTTTTCCGTGTGTCTGTGGATGCTGACGATTGTCGCTGGAGGCAGGTGCATTTTCAGAATTGATCATAAGCTCTCCGGAGCTTGAATAGAGAGCTTTAGGAAAACAATTCAATCTAAAGCAATACCAGTGCGCTTCTACAGCAGCGGGAGAGGCAGAAAGCACAAGTGGAGAACCACGAGCCCTTTCCTTTCCCAGCCGGTGAATTAGGAGTAGAGGAATGTTCTTTGGCAAATGTCAGTATTCTGAGCTTTTGGTTGCACAGGGATCTTCTTGCCTGCAATATCCCTGCTCCCCACTGCAGACAACATACATCCTTTCTCCGGGAACCCTACTCCCCTCATCCACTTGGCACCTGTGACTTGTCAGTTTAAAATAAATAATTCTATAGCTCTGCCCAGAGTTTGTTGGTCCAGGGAAAGCACCTGGTGAGTGCTGAGCCCGTGGGCATCTTCCCTAGGAAGAAATGACGGGTGTGGAAGAGCCAATCCCTCCCCAGAGTCCAAAGCTGTGCTGCCACATCCAGCGTGGGTCCCGTCACACGCAGGTCAAGCTCCAGACAGAGAAAAACGAAGTCCTTGCTTAAAGAAGGCCAAATGTGAGACAGCACGTGTTCTGGTAGGGTCACGAACCACGGTTCTAGTCAGGTCTCAGGTGCATCCCAGCCCCTTCCCAGGTACCCAGTCAGGCAGTCCCTGCTGTGGCCGGAGCTAGGAAACTGGTGTTGTTACCATTTCAGCAGTAACAGTCCTGACAAGTACACTGTGAGTGGATTTTTATTTTGACCATTACGGATTTTTTAAAAAGATTTTATTTATTTGAGAGAGAGAGAGAGCACTAGAGAGAGCAAGCAAGAGTTGGGGCAGAGGGTGAGGCTCCCCACCAAGCAGGGAGCCCAACACAGGACTCGATCCCAGAGCCCTGGGATCATGACCTGAGCCGAAGGCAGACGCTTAACCGACTGTGCCACCCAGGCGCCCCAACCATCATGGATTTTTAATCATTTTTAATGTAGTAGCTTCCACTTCCTCCCCTACAAATACAGAAATTGGTTTAATGCATGGTTTTATTAATATACGGTGATGAATCATATGCTTTAAGAAACACAAGGATGCCTTGCTCCAAAACCACCCCGGAAACGCTTTACTAACTTCTACTGAGACGTAACTCCTTGAAAGCTTGGGTTGGACTGGTCCATTCTGCTGAACCAAGATCTTGTGAACCTTTCTCTACCCCAGCCTCCTCCATTCGCTGCATCCACCTGTGTGAACTGCTGACAGTCTCTGAGCTGATGCCTTGTCCGAATGGTGACGCATCCTCCTGAGCCTTCTCAGACTCCTCTTGCTGCCTTGTGGATGCTCACGCCACCCAGGCTGCCCTGCACTGTCAGACCGGGAGGAAGCTACACCGGGAGGTGGGGGGCATCGGGGGGCCGCAACCCTGAAAAGCATCCCAGAAGTACAGGGGCGCTAGTTCCCGGAGAGGTGGACCAGGGCCCCTGAGAAGCAGGACACAGGGGGGGCCAGGGAGAATAGAACTGCCCTCTTTCTCTCTCCCGCAGACTCCACCAAAGCCGAGTTCCTCCTTGCAAAGCTTCCAGGAGTGCCGAGTGCTATGTGGCCAGGCCAATCGTCCGCGCCAGCACATCACCTTGTACTTCTCCTGGCCTTGCTCCCCTCTTCCTGTGCCCTTGCAGCCCTGGGCTTGCACCTCCTTCCCCAGTAATGAGCAATACCCAAACCTACCTCAGGCCTTGCTTTCTAGAAGAGGCCCTGGGCTGAGACCCTGTTTTTAGGCCCTCACACCTTCAATCCACCATCCTCAGGGCTGGTGTCCAGAACTGAGGATTTCGGTCCCCCATACAAAGTCTTCAAAGGCTCCTCGTGGCAGTGAGAGACCACCTCGTTAGCTATGCACACAAGGCCCTCCACAAAACGGGCTTCTACAGGCTTTCCAGCTTCATCTCCTACCGTCCTCCCTCCTCCTTTGTGTCAGGTCTACCTACATGCCCCCTGCTTCTGCCTTGGCCTGAATCACCCTTCCTCTCCCCCTCCTTTTCTCTCCTGGACTCCTCCCCCTTCCTTCTCTGCAAGCTGGCAATCCCTGGGCTCACTCTGGCGAAGTGAGGTGCCACCTCCTCAGTGCAGTCCGTATCGCTCAATTAATTAAACACGGAGGCCATTAGACGGCGGCGGTTCTGATGCTGTGGTGGCCTCCATAAAGCGAAGCTGGCAAATGCCTCGAAGTTATACAGTCAAAACGCTGGCGAGACGACCAGTCACCAACAGCCCACTAGGCGGGAAGGCGCAGCCAAGGCGATAATCTCCCTTCTTCGCTTCCACACCTCCTCTACGTCTTTGTGCCCCCATCCCCTCCTGTCAGGGGAGTGCTCCTAACTACTTCCGGTTTGGCACTGCCTACTGCAAACGGATTTTGTTCAAATAAACTCTTAAGCTTTTTCGTATGCCTCAGTTCATCTCTGCACATTCACTTCCTGTTTGGCTTCCTCGGGCTGCCCTGGCCTGGCCTGCCCACCCTGCGGGGCTGGGGACTTCTGAAGGGCAGGATGCTGGGGCTTCCAGGCCTGGGGGGGCCTGGCGCAGAGAAGGAGCTCAGGACACGTTAGGGGCTGGGTGAGCAAACAGGGAGGGCGCAGGGCACACAGCACATTTATGGGCTCGCGGAGAAGCCGGATCTCAGGCTTCCTCCCGCTCGGCTCTCCTACCCAGTCCTGCCGAGCTTCCCACCCTGCCTCAGGAACCAGGTCCTTCCCCAACAAAACCTTCTCCCAGCAAATGAGCTTAAGGTCTGTGACTTTACCTCAGGTGTATTTTAATGAAAAGAAAACCGAGAGTTGCAGACCTTACAAGATGTCTTTCATAGTTGAGTCCTCTTCCTTATAATCTAGTTCTCTTAGGAGTTGTGAGGTAGAAGGACAGGAGGGAGGGAGACATTTAAAAACAAAACAAAAAAACCCTACCTCATTAGCCTGTTCCTGAAGTCTAAAATTCAACCAGGATGAAAAATTCTTTTATTCCAAGATCAGAAGTTCTAAAATGCAAATCTCTGAATTTCAGCAGTGAAGCAGAAAGAATTTACATTACAGAATAATCAGACCTTAAGGTCCTTGGCTCATTTATTGCAAGTAACCACCCAAGGTTAAGGGGTGTGTGTGTGTGTGGTGGGGGGGGGGTCCTTGCTGTGTCTCACTCAGGCCTCCTAGGCTTCTGGAAGACTCTGGGAAGCTAAGATGCTCTAAGCCTGCCACCCTTGACCCTTCCTCCCTAAATCCTGACCTTGAAGGAGAAAGGCGGATGTTCAATCATTACAGTGGGAATCACGGGAACCTTGTGCTCTTGTCTACAGCCTGGCCTGTGGCCCCCCTATGGACCCATGGCCAACAAAAGAAGGGAATCTGTTTCCTTTTGCTGTACTGGGCTCCACACTTATTCTTGACTGGACCTCAGCTGCTATAAATTACAACTCATCTAGCGCAATGGGTTAGTTGTACATAAGCCACACTTGAGTCTGTTATGAGTAGTTCTAGAACCTACCTACTGCTGAGTTTTGGGCAGAGGGCAAAAAGAAAAGGATGTGGAATGAGTGAAAGGGAAGAATATTCAAAAGTACTTGACTTATTCTCTACTGTCCAGTTAGGTGGCTCAGATTTCTGAGCCCTGTTACTGCTGGTGGATCTATAAATATTGAATATCACTTCCCAATTATATTAGACATTTTCTAATATGTGCTAAGCTCAAATTGGGAATAAAATGTATATAAAAGCTACTTAAATATATACTTTCATTAAAAAACATATGGTACTCACACTACCCCCCAGACCATAAAATGGGACAAGCTAGAAATGAGCCTCAAGATGGCTAGAGCCTTCACTTCGCTGCCCAACCTGAACCCAAGCCCACCCCACCCCCAGATCTTTCTATCTGAACCCTAGCTGGTTAGCTAGCATGCTTCCCCATTTTCCCAGTACTTTCAAGTTTCAGGGTATTCTCTGCCTTAGCACTGAGGCCTTCTGTAATTTAACAAATGCCTCTCAAAGGACCCTGGGGACCTGCCAGCCAGTTTGTGAAAACAATGAACTCTCCTTTCTACTTTGAGAAGGGCAGGAGGTCTTCAAATGGTAAAGCTGGCTTCTCTCACAACCCCCTCGCCCCGCCAGTGCAAATGCAGTCACTTACGGATAATGGTGCCCCTTACTCTGCTCTGACTGCTGCGGGCCAAGAGCAACAAAGCCCACCAGCTATGCTCCTGTGCTAACAGGTAGCAGGTGGAAAATGGGCCACTGTTACCACACCAGGTGTCACAACGTAAGAACAGAAAACCAAGAGGCTGCCTTGGCAGAACTGAGGTTGCACTTTTTAGAGAGCCCGCATGGGTTGGGTGAATTATGGACTGAATGGAGGTGACCTGTGAGTCTCACCCACTCCTGACAGAGTGGAAGACACGGGATCCCGATGGGCTTAGGCCAGCGCCCAACAATTGGATGCGGTCTAAACATAGAGGAGAAGGGGTCACTTGGCAGGACTGTCCTCTATGTCTCCAGGGAAGGATTCGGAATCACATTTACTCTGGTGGGCAGTGTGACAGGTGTGAACACGGGGCTTCTCCTGCCAATTAAACTGAGGCCCCAACGGCCAGCCACCAAGCGACAGGTACCACATAACTCAAAGTGAGCAGTCCGCCCTCCTCCCCACACCCTGAGAGGGGAAGAGGGTGGTCATCCCTGGGGAGCTGTTGGCTCGCTTCCCTCCTCTACCTAACCAGCTGGGCAAGGCTCTAGAGGACCACTGGGAGAGCTTCACCTGCATCCCTGGGAACTCCTGGGGCACACAGATTAGCACCAGATCCAAGCTTTGAAATGCCTCATGGTTGGAGCCTGGGGCTGGAAGGATGCCTTGAAGGAGATGTCAGGAATAGGAACAGACCAGAACTCCCAGGATTTCTCAAAGGAACAGATGACTGTTTCCCTTGGTGCAGGTGTGGACCACACAGAAAGGTGCCCCACTGGATCCTTCAAGGAAGGGCTCTGTCCAAGGGGCCACAGGGAGGGTGGGCTGCTGGAAACCAGCCCTGAGAGGGAGCCACACCTTCATTTTAGGCTTCTCAGGCAAAACAGCACTTAGGAGAGGAAGAAAAGGAGCTTAACTTGAGATGATGTTCAGAGTTTCCACTATTAAACTAGAATGGGTATTTTAATTACTGCACTTGGACTGTTCTTGGAACTGAAAGTAACAGAGGGTTTTTTTTTTTTGCAAGTTTTATAGAACCTGCCCAAAATTGTATCCAAGGGGCAGAAAAGACTAACTGTACAGTTCAAGGGAGAAAAAAGTTGTTTCTTGCTTGAATTCAACAGAATCTCCCTCTTTCAATGTAATGTTTACAGATACAAGGTGATTTTAGGTGGAGCACGGGTAAAAGTTTTTAATTTTAATAGTTGTAAGTCTATTTATATACGGTTAGAAAAACTAAGTAACACACCCATGGGATTTCATGCTCATTCATCACTTATGATAAAGCTAAAATAATTATTTTTTTTAAAGATTTTTACTTATTTTTGGACAGAGAGAGAGACAGCGAGAGAGGGAACACAAGCAGGGGGAGTGGTAGAGGGAGAAGCAGGCTTCCCACGGAGCAGGGAGCCCGACACAGGGCTCGATCCCAGGACTCTGGGATCATGACCTGAGCCGAAGGCAGACACTTAACCAACTGAGCCACCCAGGCACCCCTAAAATAATTATTCTTAAAATGAGCCCATTAAAAATACCAAGCAATTAATAGTCCAGGTGGGGTATGCATATAACAGAGGTCTGAATTTGGTATGGGTGACTTTAGTCTGGAACCTAATGCTTCAAATAAGTGTGTGGTGGTGAGCCTCATTTCACTAAGAGGTGAGGAAGGGCCACATTCTGTCATTCCATCAACCACGCTGGTGGCAAGATCATGGCCAGGGGACTCAGGTCATTCCCTCTGTCAGCTAGCAGGACAGAGAAAGGCAAGATGCTCTGAGTAGTAAAAGTGCAGAGAGATGGAAGAGGTGGGTGGATGGAGTCAAAAGGAAAAGGTGGTAAACCACTCTCACTTAAAGTTGTCTCACTTTGCAGAAGTCTGGGGATGGAAGGCTTCCTCATAAACCACACTTTCGCCCCGCGGCAGCTGTCAAACTTCACACTGCTCAGCCAGCACCGTGCATGAAGTTCACTCCCCGGGTCTGACCTGGAATAACCTTCTCCCTGGTGAACTTCTCACACTCTCTGAAGAAAATCTTTTTCTTGGGTGAGCATGTGCAAGGCTATTCAGAGTGAAGTGTTTGGGAGGCAGGACACCGGGGTACAAGCTTTAGTCTACCCAGAACCACCTAGATCAGCCTGGACAACCTGCTTTATCTTTTGCAACTTCAAGTTCTTCAGTTGTAACATGAGGGGCTTATTGATTGGAAGGTCCTTTGAGCCCTAAAGTCCATGACTTACATTTACTACTTAGGGACGCCTGGGTGGCTCAGTCAGTTGAGCATCTGCCTTCACCTCAGGTCATGATCCCAGGGTCCTGGGATGGAGCCCTACTTCAGGCTCCCTGCTCAGTGGGGAGCCCCCTTCACCCTCTCCCTCTGCCTTTCCCCCCGCTCATGCTCTATCTGTCTCAAATGAATAAAATCTTTAAAAGAATAATAAATTTACGACTTAAAGCACCTTCCTCCCTGCTTTCCCAGGGGTTACAGGGCCAGTAATCTGCAAAGGAGATGAGGCACAGGGGCTCTGATGGCCACCCAGGTCCCCTCTCCTCCCAGCTCACCCGTCCCTGGGTGTTGAGAGCTCGGTGTTAAGCTCATTAGAAAACTGCCCTCCACTGCCGAAAGCAAGGACCCTGGGTGGGGAGAAGTGTAGGGGGGCAGTGTCACGACTCTGGAACAAGTCACTCTCTACCTCCACTTCCCCAAAGAATCAGACCGAGGCTGGCCGCCAACTGAAAACGCATGGAGTACCTGGAGCTTTTGACACCCAAAGGCGATCATTTGTTAACACCCCCACTTTTAGGTCCAAGATTATCTTCAGGAGTAACTATGAAATGAAATGAATAATGACTGGAAAAGTGAACAATGGACATCTTCCTTTCTGAGCTTTGCATATGTCAGGAAAGAATTAAAAAGGATGACCTTGTGAAAACAAAAAAAGTAAGAGATTAATCCTTCTTAATAACTTTAATGTATTCTTCTACAAATAGGGGGGAAAAAATCTCCATTTTGGTTTCTTTCAGTAATGGGCCACATCACATTTTCTGTTTTCATGTGTTAGCTTCTGTAGATCTGTCACAGATTCCATCAAAATCAACTCGTCCTATGTTCACAGTAATGGACAGTGTAGCCATATTCGTCCACCTATCTTTACTTACAGTTTATCGAGGAACGCTTTTTATTAATTTCAAACTTGCTTTCATGTGAAGCAAGATATACAAAACAAAAAAGTGACAGGCAGAACACATATCCAACCTGGTTATCGCTGCGTGCTAGGATGAAAAGTAATTGCTTTCCTGCAATTTCTAACTTTTCCACTAGTAATTACCTTACAAACAGGAAAAACAAAATAATACCTATGTCCAAAATCACAGTAGGCAGCCCTGAAGGGGCACATTTCCCATGTAGTAACTAATGTTGAGGTTTGGGAAGTGAGATAATTGGAGAAGGCCATGTTTTAGGGAGGCAACCAGGAAGAGAAAACGGATTCTGAGCCCACTTACACAGGACAATGCACACCTTTCGCTTGCATTCTAGAGAGAGGGTACCCCCCCAGGTCTCACCCTCCTGCTAGCCTCTCCCAGCTCCAAATAAGAAGGTAAGCTTGAGTTTGCTGAACCCCACACAAAGGACAGCAATTTACAATGCACGAAGATGCATGTGTTTCTCCCTGGACTCTGCAAAAGCAGAGGTGGGGGGGCAGGGAGGACTGGTTCTATTAGTTTGATTCTGAATTACAAAAAAAAAAAAATCCAAAACCAAGATACCATGTTGTGAAGAAACACGGTAACACACAGCCTGGGACTAGAAAAGGTTTCATTTAGCGCTTAATTTGCTCTAAGAGAACTAATGATTTGATGCTATGGTAGTATTTGGAGGTGTTCTTCTCTTTGGAGCCCTAATGAATTAAAAAAACAAGCACCTCTTTGGGGACATCAGGACAACTAAACAGATTCATACAGGTCACAGACGTGCCCTCTGGTGCCATCCCAGACCCTGGCTGCAAAGTCTGCATGGGTGACATCTCCAAGTAACAGATAATTTCATGTTCCAGGAAGCACTCATTGTTGGGATGGTTATGTGCAGGGTAAACCACACTGCTTCACAGAGACTGAGATCCTTATGGTTGGTGGCTCTTACCAGCAGGAGGCATTCAGGGTAAACACTGTCTCCCAGGATGGATGGCAGAGTTGGGTCACCTGTCACCAGTCTCGCTTCATTATTTAGAGTAAGAGAGGAGAGAACGGGTCTGGCAGGCTAGGCCCCCACCTCTCTGGCTACCTCCGCATTAACCTGAAGGAATGTGGCTTTCTGGGCATCCATCCACATTTGTGTAAATTTTAGTAAGCAGTGTGGGGCAGAGAATGAAGCAATCTGGGGTTTTATTCTAGCTCTGTGACTACTTGTGGGAGCTTCAGGTTTTCTATCTTTAAAATAAGGGAATATCATACCTGCCCTATTATAGGAGCATGCACAGAAATAAATTTTTTTTATTGTTATGTGAAGGGGTCACAATTCCCACCACACTGATACACACACACACACACACACACACACACACACACACCCCACTCCCCACCGTGCCTCTCAAAGAGCTCCACCCAGCACCCTGTCATGTCAGAGACAGGGCACAGACCTCCATGTGGTATAGGGCAGACCCCTCACTCCCCAAGGGGTCCTCTGTCCTCGATGCTGGGCCTGACCGAGGGGATTCCCCCTCTGAGTGGGCCGGCAGGGGCTTGCTTCTGCTGCTCCTTGTCCGGGTCAGGCTCTAGTGCCTAAGGCCCGTGCGTGGTACATTTCCTCTCCAA
Source organism: Mirounga angustirostris (assembly GCF_029215605.1). Lineage (NCBI taxonomy): Eukaryota > Metazoa > Chordata > Mammalia > Carnivora > Phocidae > Mirounga > Mirounga angustirostris. The sequence continues at coordinate 101,757,941 of NW_026991711.1, read as the reverse complement.
GGCATTTGGCCCAGTGCCATACCCATTAATATCCACGACTTCATCATGATGGATGTGTCACTTTGTAATAACGTGCATAATCTCTCTCCTCAGAATAGCAAGTGTCAACACATCTTTGTTGTAAAGGCTGGGACCTGACATGTGATAAACCAGGCCATTTAAAAGGCAAGTCTCTCTTGGGCTGCTTCCTTCCCCTGATCCAATCAAACTAAGAACACCGTTCTAAATTCCAGGCATCATCTCCTTATACATGTTAAGGAAACCACAGTGGACAGATTGAGATTCTGATTTTGGCACAGCGGTGAAGGTTCCCTTCAAAGGACAGCTAACCACTGGCCTTTACGTGAAAGATTCATTTTTTAAGAGGGACGTGAAAAGTACCCTCCCTTTCCCCCTCTCCCTGAAATAAATCATGCCTCTTGGAATTTCTTCCCTTCATTCCTGACTTTTTTAAAACACAAAGATAGCAAAATAAAAGTGATTGGCCTAATTCATACACATTTGAATCTAAAGTGCTGCAAATAAATATTTTTAGAAGGAAAAGCAGCTAAAGTATCTAATTTAGAAGCAGGGGCTTGAAAACAGAAACAACTAAAATACACTGGGGAAATAAAGTCGAGGTCTCATAATCAACTACCATTTTGGAAAACCTCTTTCACACTTTCCATACACTCTTTGCTCCCACTCTATCAATACCTGTCCTCCACCCCCTCACATTTCTCAGGCACTGAGTTCTGAAGGTCTGTCCCTAACCCAATGCTCACCGTCACTTTTCCTAGGAAGGTACAGGAAAAGGGGCTAAAGTCAGATCTGGGGCTCAGCCTGGGCTCTATGTGTCCCTGGCCAAGTGGTTTCACCCACCTGCACCCAGATTCTTTTTTTTTAAGATTTTATTTATTTATCAGAGAGAGAGAGAGAAAGAGAGAGAGTGCACACACACAAGATGGGGGAGGGGCAGAGGGAGAAGCAGACTCCCTGCTGAGCAGGGAGCCCGATGCGGGACTCGATCCCAGGACCCTGAGATCATGACCTGAGCTGAAGGCAGACGCTTAACCTAGTGAGCCACCTAGGTGTCCCTGCACCCAGATTCTTCAGGTGATAACCAGTCTCCCTTCCAGAGAGGACCCAAAGAGCACATGAGATGATGTGGACAAGTGGTTCTGGAACTACAAAGAGCTGTGCCATAGTTAGGATCTTCTCAGGATTTCTAAACGTTGTTCTGTAAGAGTCAAGCCTTTCTTCTCTGTTCACAGCTCACTAACTGTTGCTTCCAGTCTTTAAGAGACTCCCTCCTGCTTAGAAACGCAGCCTGCCATTGACCATCCTAGGCAGTCCTTAGTCCCTTTGGAAGTACTCAGAGGGGCAATTCTTCTTGATACTTTCCTCAAACAGATCACTAACAGCACCACCTGCCACCCCCCACCTGCCAATGGACCCCTAATTCCCTCCTTTGTAGGGTCTCCCACCCTGTTAAACACTGCTTGAGCTGAGTGTGTCTCTTACTCTTGATTCCAAGCCCCTGGGGGGACCTATTCATTATATCTCCGATCGTTAGTCTAGAAGCTGTTCAATCAACATCTGCTAAATGAAACAGTCAGGAGTCCAAGAGCAAAGACATCTAGGGTCTGAAACCAGACAGGGAGAAGCAACAGGTTGAGAGCGGGCAGAACGATACTGAAGAAGTGATGTTTACTCAGTAAAACAAACCTTGCAGGGGGTAAGAAGGGGGCCACTGTAGTGCAGATCTGGGCCCAAAGAATATCATGTTTAAAAGGAACTCTGTAGGGATTCTTTTAGCAAAAATCAGTGTCTTAAAGTTCAGGGGTGGGGGACTTAATTCTCAGAGACTAAAACACACATCCTGGGACTTAAATTTGTTCTCAGTGGCAGTCTGGACAACTCTACACAGATCCTAGTGGAAACAGAGTCAGAGCGAGCTCCTTGGAGAAGTCCTCCCTCTGAGAGGGTTATGTGGACCTGCCACGGAATTCAAAACAAAATTCCGTTTCTGAAAACAACAGCAACTGACATGTTGAAAATAATTAATTTCTTTCCATATTTTCCGATGATCAAAATTAGTTGAAGCTGAATTTTGCTTTTGGTGTCTGGTTTGTTTGGAGGGCACCAGGCCTTTGCCAGAACCTCATACAGTCCCTCATCTAACTAACGAAGGGGACTGCACGACATGGGGTGCACAGGAACATTCACTGCGATGTAAGAAATAACTATGAAAATGTTCGCTTAGTTTTCCATGTTTTTATAATGTACATAACATTACGGTACTGCACGTTTTAAATTAATAGCTATGGATTGGGAGGTCCTACTCTGGTTTTTTTTTTTCCCCCCACTGTCGTGGCTCTAACAATCAAAACCAAACTGAGGACCAAGTGGCAGTCCAGCCCCCAGCAGAAGCTTGCAAATATCCACTTGTCTGTAGCGAAATGGAGCGAGCAAGTCAAATTCTGCTGGTATCTATCTTTCCTAGAAGGAAGGGTTGGGAAAAGCTGATGAAACCACACCAAGGCCAACCCTGTCTTGGTCACTCGCTGTTCTCAGGGAGAAAGAGTAATTCTAAAAGGGGAGTGACGCTTATCTTTAAAATTCCAGCAAGAGGTGGGAAGGGGACAGTGAACATTTTCATTAAAAAGGTTCTCAAGAGGAGGTATCTGGTGTCCTGTGTCCTTGGCAGAATTTCTGAGCTCAGGCCTTCGTATTTTCTCTCCAACAGTCCCCTAACACCCACTTGGGCAAAAACACAAGCACTCCAAATTTATTACAGGAGCAGCTTGTCATATTCCACGTTAGTTCGGATTTCAAATTTATTCAGGTCACCTTCACACACCATTAACTCAGTTACCCAGCAAGCCATTAGATACCATATGTGCGTGACTGCAGGCCTCAGGGTCTCCAGGAGAAAAAATTAATCAGGAGGGACCCATCTAGCTGGTGGGTCTCCTGGTTCAGCTGGTAAAACATATGAAGCTGTAGCACAGAGGCCAGGCTTTACTCCACTTAAAAAAAAATTAAAGGGAGAAAGCCTTCCTTTAAAAAAGGAGCAGCTCTGGAAAAGGCAGAGGGCGCTAGCTCGGTGCAGATGTTAGCGGCGTCTCTTCCCTTAGGTGACTTTTCAGATGTTCCCAAACTTAGCATTTATGAAATTTAAATAGGCTAAATTTAAAAGTCAATAAAACATCAGTAAGAGTAACTTGGCAGACTGAGAAACATCAAATATATTTAAATTAAGTGAGTTCATAAAGACACTTAAATGAGATGATCACCATTTGCAAATGCTAATGAACTAATGGAGTGGGCTAAGAGGCCCCAATGACTGAGAACATCAAGGGAAGTAAGATAAACAGACTTCTGTGCCTCTTGATGGTAGGACCCAGCCGCACCTATGAAGTAGCCTTGCGCAGAAATTAAACCTCTGTGTGATCAAGCTGTAATATCTTAGCGGCCGATTAAAAAAAAAAGAGAGGGGAGAGGTGGACAGTAAACCCCACCACGGGCGCACAAGGAGTAAAATGCAGACTGTGGGAAACTCTTCAAATACACGGGTTTCTTTAACAAACAGACTCCCATGAAGAGAGAGTTCAGGAACAAACCCAATCACAGTGTGTGGCTGACTGAAGACAAGGAAAAGGAATTACGAGCCCATTTCTGAAATCTGAACACAGGCTGTGCGTCCAAGATAAAGACCTTCCTATTCATGATTTTTAGGTGTGATAATGGTATTGTGGTTCTATCTCTTTAAGAGTCCCTCTATTTTCGAGGTACGTGCTGAAATCCTGGGGGATGAAATGATGCCTTGGATTTGCCTCAAAGTCATCTGAGGTCGGGGGATACAGATGAGCCACGAGCAGCTGGAGCTGGTAACTGGAGAAACTGGCTGATGGGTCTACGGAAGCTCATGATACTGGAAGTTTCCCGTGATAAATGGATACGTTTTCCATTTACAGAAAAGAAAAGAAGAGTCGCTATAATTTATTCTGAGAAAAGCCTTCTTCAAATTCTCAAGAGTGAGGAGAACTCTTTTTTGTGGTCCTTGACTCATGCGGCGAGAGGTGGCAGCTTCTGAGCTTTAGACAGCTCTAATCTTACCTCAGCTCTTTACCTAACCTTTGTTAATTTTCTGGTGCAGCCTTCTAAAATCCAATTTTGTTGTCTCCTACCTTCTCACCCACAGGATTGCCATGATTACAGAACTCTGCATAGAAAGCATCCCGGTTCTCTGACAGTCGCCTCACTGTCCATCTTCTGATGGGGCCTTCCACTCTTGGTTTTCCATTCACAGACCCAGTTTCCTTCTGGCTCTGGAGCTCTTGGGTATATAACTGAATACCCCACCCTCCACAGCTACGAGGGGGCTGCTTCCCCCCCCCCCCCCCGCAGTCTTCCTGCTCCCTTGTATTCTCCTTCTGCAGAGAACTCTTCTGTGTTGTTCAGGACTAGTCACAAGGATGGGTGTGAGGTCTCCCCTTCCCTTGCGCACACGGTGGCAGGAGGCTAGAGCTTGCCAGGTGATTTACTCGCAGCTAAACAGGACTCCTGGCTCAACAGGCACCTGCCATACCGGTGGGTGTGATGCCCCTGTGTGCTCAGCTCGCACGCAGTTCTGTACTGGAACTTTCTACGCAGCATTTCAGTTAATCCTCATGACCACCTTGGGAGGGAGCGACTGACTGCTGTTTCCTCCCTACAGATGGACAAATGGAGGCCCGCAGAGATCAAGAAACTGGCGTGAGGTCATCTAATAAATTAGGTGGCAGAATCAGGACTGGAACATAGCTCTTCGCCACTGCTCTATGAAAGCGAGTTTCTCTGCCAGTCTGATAAAGAAACTGTATCATGTATCTTATATCTGGCCAAGTAAGTGGTCTCTGACATAATCCTACTCTAATATAGTTTTGATTGTTTTTTTATTTTCATTTTCATCCCAACCTTTGCTTACGCTGAGGTGTCCCAAGCAGGCTTATTTCCTAGGCATATAGCTCCCCTCCCCTTTCATTTAATACAAAGATTAGCCTAGCACATACTCACTTTGTGGTACAGATAGCTGGTGGCTACCCTCTTCTTCCTTCAACAAAACCATACTTTTATCCAGGGCAACAATAGTTCCAGCTAATAATATTTCCCATTCTTTTTAGTAAGGTAAAGACTGGGACAGCTTCCAAAAGAACACTTTGAAGTGGGCTTCCTCAGCAGGGAAGTATACCCTTTCCATCCTTCCCTTCTTTCTCTTGCATTCTAAGTGGACTGAGGACATAATGGCTGGAGCTCTAGCAGTCATCTTGGACCCAGAGGTAACTTCAAAGATAGGCGTCATTACTGAATGGCAGAGTAGAAAGACAAAAACAGCCTGGGTCCCTGATGATAGGCCACTAAAGCAGTAAATGAGAGGAAAACAAAACTTTTAATTTGTTTAACAAGTTCTTTTTTAGTGTGTATGTGTATGTAACCTAATAGTCACATTTGAATTCAATTCCTAATTTAACAGATATACTTCACCCGTCACAACATTCTAATTTTGGGAAACTTTAACAGTAACATTTTAGCTATGTAGTCACTTATTTGAATGGCATTTCTTCTAACACCTCTGAGGTTATTCCTCCCTTCTGCAGTTTCCATCAATGGCTTGTTCAAGCATTTCTTACTTTGCCTCTGAAAGCTGCTCATACCCTGACACTGAACTGATTCTCTACAGTCCAGTCACAGGCTAATTTTGCACATTTAAAAATAACCCGTTACTTTACGTTGCAACAAATTTTTGCTTTGACATCCTTTTAAGGATTTCTGTCAGCATACCAAAATGTTCCCAGAGCTTACTGTGATGTGATCCTGGCTGATAACAAGGTGCTACTCATACCTTATCTCACCTTCCAAGAGGCTTTGCTGTTGCTTAGCATAGCTGCTGCTTAGCCGTTCCATATTTTCTCCATCTATTAGGAGCAATATGACCTCATTTTATATGCCCTGAATAAAAAATGCTAGAATTATCTTCCTTTTAACAAGCATTTATCAAAGTCTAATTTTCTGTATTTCTTCTTCCTCCTGAGAATGCTCACTATTCTTCATTAGTGATTTTATTATCTTTCTCTAGTGTCATATTATTAATGATTTTTCATTTTCTGTTGTCATGCCCTATACATGTGTTGATATATATTTATAAGTACCCAATCTTATACGTGTCTTTAAAAAATTATACATGTATGTCTATAACCTCATCTTTGAGGCTTACCTTGCTATCTCAAATTCCGGTGACATTAAAAACACTATTGCCCCCATCCCCACCCCCTTTGTTGGATGTGTATTTGCACATAACGGAGCCCATCTGAACACACTACTCAATCAGCAGCTGAGGGTTTCCCAAATTGGGAAATGTGAGGGGCTTAAAGTGGCACAAGAAGGATTAAGTGATTAATGGCATTCCAGACACCCTTTTATTCCCCATTCTCTTTGGATTTACTATACATTGTGGTGTATTCATGCTGTCTTGACATAAATACTGACCTGAAATTTTTAATGTTTATTTGAAATCTGCTTGGTTTTTTGGCCAGTTATTGGGATTCAGATTCTCTTTCCCATCCTGTTGTCTCATGAATAATATTATTTGGAGAAAGTAAAGACGTGAGAGAGAATAAAGGAGGAGGTACAGTCAGTTCTGCGAAAATGCATGTTTCTTCAACATCAATAAGCTCATACATGAAGGGAAGGGATAGGGAATGATGTCGATGAGGACCAGAAGTCACTTTGGTTCCCATGCTATTTTTCCTCCGCACATTAATATTCTGTAGACTCAGTAACAGCAGCTTAATGTAAAATACATTCACTTAGCTGCGTGCATTAGGCCACACAGGGACACAACACGCTTGTTCTCCCTCCTGGCTCAGTGTGGCCGCAGGCTCTGTTGTGAAGTGCTCCTGTGGGGTTCTTGTCCCTCACTGTGCATCCTACCCTGTTTCCAAGAGGTCACAGCGCCTCAAATCGTCCCAACGTGCCCTACTACCCAAGCATGCTAATTGGATTTGTTTAAGGGTCAAGTTGTATATTTACTAAAGTATTTACTTTTTAGGCTTTAAATGTGTCTTTTTAAACTCTGTTACCATTTTTACTAGGATTGTTATGTTTTATAATGGCTGTAAGTCGAAGTTGTTTAGATTTGCTGTGGTCTGGCTCAACTCTGCTTTTCTCCTAAGTTCTATTTTCAGCCTGTGATTTCATAATTTGGGATTTCTTAGGAAGGCAAATATCAAAATATATCAGAAGTGCTTGTACATCAAACTTCAGAAATGTAATGGTTGACACCAAAAGTCAATTTCGGGAATTTAAAATAAATGGGTATTTGTCAAAATCAAAGAGTTATGAAACCATTTGCCTTTTTAAAAGCTGAAATAGGATTTTACAAATATTTTATGGTTTCGAGAACCCAGAGCTTGGTTCTTACACACCAGAGGATTGGCCAGAGTTGAACAGGTGAACAAAGAACCCCTGAAAAACTGACCCAGCTACATTTAACACATTTACCTAAAGGCAGGCTACTAGCAAGCCCTCAAGGACAGTGAGAATGTAGGGCTAGCAGCCCTGGCTGCCTAGAAGGACCACTGAAAGAGCAAGAGTCTCAGGCAGAGCTGCCATCTGGGTCAGGGGTCCACAACTTTTTTCTTAAAGGGCCAGATAATAAACATCTTAGGCTTTGTGAAGTAATAAACGGATTCAGTAAAGGTGCAGGATATAAAATCAATATACAAAAATATGTTGAGTTTCTATATAAAAATAAAGAACTATCAGACAGAGAAATGAAGAAAACAATGCCATTTAAATCAGTTCCATCGAAAATAAAATACGTAAGAATAAATTTAACCAAGGAAGTGAAAGACAGGTCTATTGAAAATTACAGGACATTAATGAAAGAAATGGAAGAAGGCACAAATAAATGAAAACATATTTGGTGCTCATGAATTAGAAGATGTTATATTGGTAAAATGCCCACACTACCCAAAGCAATATATGGATTCAATGTAATTTCTGTCAAAATTCCAGTGGCATTTTTCACAGAAATAGAACAGTCTTAAAATGTGTATGGAACCATAAAAGACCCCAAATAATCAAAGCAATCTTGAGAAAGAAGAACAAAGCTGGAGGAATCATGCTCCCTGATTTCAAACTCTCTTACAAAGCTGTAGTATTTTTTTTTTTTTTTTAAGATTTTACTTATTTATTTGACAGAGAGAGACATAGCGAGAGCAGGAACACAAGCAGGGGGAGTGGGAGAGGGAGAAGCAGGCTTCCCGCTGAGCAGGGAGCCCGATGCGGGGCTCGATACCAGGACCCTGGGATCATGACCTGAGCCGAAGGCAGCCGCTTAACGACTGAGCCACCCAGGCGCCCAAAGCTGTAGTAATTAAAACAGTATGTTATTGGCATAAGAACACACTAGATCAAAGGAACAGACCAGAGAACTCATATATATATATATATATATATATATAGTCAAATAATTTATGACAAAGAACCAAAAATATACAATGAGTAAAGGATAGTCTGTTTAATAAATGGTCTTGAAAAAACTGGAGAGCTACATGCAAAAGAATGAAACTTCTTATATCATACATAAAAATTAACTCAAAATGTACTATGGATTTGATAAGATCGGAGACATAAAATATAAGAAAAATAGGTGGTAAGCTCCTTGGCATAGGTCTTGGCAATGATTTTTTGAATCTGATACCAAAGGCAAAAGTAATAAAAACAAAAATAAACAAGTGGGATAACATCGAACTAAAAAGCTTTTACAGCAAAGGAAACCATCAACTATTTGAAAAGGAAACCTACTGAATGGGAAAAAGTATTTGCAAATCATTTATCTGGTAGGGGATTAATATCATACGTCTATATGAACATATTCATATGTATTTATGAATATGTATATGACTCATACAGCTCAAAAGGAAAAAAAAATTCAATTAAATAATGAAAAGATCTGAAGAGCCATTTTCCCAAAGAAGACATGCAGATGGTCAGCAGGTACATAAAAAGATGTTCAATATCCCTATCAGGGAAATGCAAATCAAAACCTCAGTGAGTTATCACCTCACACCTGCTAGCATGGCTATTATCAAAAAGTCAACAAGTGTTGGTGAGGATGTGGAGAAAGAGGAGCCCTCCTGGACTGTCGGTGGGAATATAGATTGGTGCAGCCATTATGGAAAACAGTATGGAGGTTCCTCAAAAACTTAAAATAGAGGGGCACCTGGGTGGCTCAGTCAGTTAAGTGGAAGCCTTCGGCTCAGGTCATGATCCCGGGGTCCTGGGATCGAGCCCCGCATCGGGCTCCCTGCTCAGTGGGGAGTCTGCTTCTTCCTCCCCCTCTGCCTGCCGCTCTGCCTACTTGAGCTCTCTGTCAAATAAGTAAATAAAATCTTTAAAAAAAAATTAAAATAGAAGTACTATATGATCCAGCAATTCTACTTCTGGGTATTTATCCAAAGAAAACAAAACCACTAATTCAAAAAAAATATACATACTCCCATGTTCACTGCAGCATTATTTAAAAATAGCCAAGATATGGAAGCAACCTATGTGTCCATCATGGATGAATGGATAAAGATGTATGGATAGATATACAATGGAATATTATTCATCCATAACAAAGAATAAAATCTTGCCATTTACGACAACACAGATGGACCCTGAGGCCATTATCCTAAGTGAAATATATATACGTATATATATGTACGTATGTATAAAGCTCACAGATACAGAGAACAGACTGGTGGTTATCAGAGGTGGGAGGCGGAGGAGGTAGGAGAAATAGGTGAATTTTTTTTAAGTTGAAATTGAATTAAAAAATTATTTTAGACTTTGTAGACCATGAAGTCTCTGTTCCAACTACCAGCCTCTGCCACTGTGGGTGAAAGCAGCCACTGACAGTACTAAAAAAAAAAAAAAAAAAAGCGTGTAGATGTGTTCCAATAAAACTTTATGGGACACTGAAATTTGAATCAGACGTATTTTTTACATATCACAATTCTTTTTTTTTTTTTTAACCATTTAGAAGCATAAAAACCATGCTTAGCTCATGGGTCATACAAGTACAGATGGTGGGCCTCTGGGTCAGTTTGCCAAACCCTGATTCAGAGCTTTGGGATTTGTTAGGGATGAAATCAACCGCTGTATTATAAATAACAATTGGATAACAGCAGTACTGAAAATAGCCCAGGGCAGCCAGCAAGAGGAAAATCTCAAAAGCAAACCTTTTAAAGAAGTACAGCTCACTAGCTAGATTAGCAATAGGTCCTTGGGTAATTTCTCGTTTCAGCGTTTGATTTAAATTAGAGGTATTTTGTTTTATAAGACAACTAGAAAGTTCAGTAAATTATGTACTGTTGTTTAAATAAGCAAGTAGAAAATTGGTGCTGTATTAATATGTTAATCGCTAATCACAGCTTCTCTCACCCAACAACAGACATCACTGTTGACTGTTTCTTAGTCAACATAAGAGGGAGAAATAGCTGATCAGCTAAAAGAATCCCTTAAAGCAGACAAAAATGAAAAGAGATACCTATGTACCAAGAATGTTTTATTTTAACCTAAAGCTATAACGCAATTAGTAAATTTCTTTAAAGTGTTATGTAAACCTAAGAGTACTTGCAGAGCAGGGGCACCTGGGTGGCTCAGTCAGTTAAGTGGCTGACTCTTGATTTTGGCTCAGGTCATGGGCTCCAGCCCAGCAGAAGGCTCCGCACTCACGAGGGAGTCTGCTTGAGGATTCTCTCTCTCCCTCTCCGTCTGCCCCTCCCCCTGCTCTTATGCATGTTCTCTCTCTCAAATAAATACATCTTTAAAAAAAAAAGTATTCGCAGAGCAATGTAAATGCAGTCTCAAAATTTTTATTTTCCCCTTGACTTTTTTTTTTTTTTTAAGATTTTATTTATTTATTTGAGAGAGAGAATGAGAGAGAGCACATGAGAGGGGGGAGGGTCAGAGGGAGAAGCAGACTCCCTGCCGAGCAGGGAGCCCGATGCGGGACTCGATCCAGGGACTCCAGGATCATGACCCGAGCCGAAGGCAGTCGCTTAACCAACTGAGCCACCCAGGCACCCTATTTGACTGTTTTCTCAACCATCCATAATTCAGCAGCAAATCTGTTTTTTTAGAAGACTCACCTTGATCAAATTCTTCCAAAGCTACAGCCAAGTCTGTATAGAATAACTGTTCTCAATTTTCACATCAGCTTATGTAATAGTTAATGAGAGTATGTAACTACCAAACAGGCATGCAGCATAAACAGGTTCTGTAGCCTACACACCTGATGCTTGCTGTGCACACAACTCAAATGATGGGTACACAAGGTCACGGCCCCTGGGGTGGGGGAGCTGGTAGCTCCAACTTTTTTTTTTCTTTTTAAAGATTTATTTATTTGAGAGAGAGAGAGTACAGGGGGAGGAGCAGAGAGGGAGGGAGAGGGACAAGCAGACTCCCTGCTGAATGGGGAGCTAGATGAGAGGCTTGATCTCATGGCCCTGAGATCACAACCTGAGCAGAAACCAAGAGTTGGAGACTGAACTGACTGCACCACCCAGGAGCCTGAGCTCCAACTTTCTAAGGGCTATTGGCCTCGACATGTCTGACAAAGAATGGCAGATGTAGGTCAACCAGATCTTTGAGAAATGGGGGTTGGTCAAGAGACCCTTACGTCTCCCCTCGCTTCTCCAGTACAGTGGTTCTCAGCCTTGGAACACCTGAGAATCATGGGGTGGTGGTGGGGAGGGAGGTACAGAAGCTGAAAACTAAGTTTGGTTCCCAAATCATCTCAAATACCTGTGATCCTTAGGCTCCATCCATCAGTCTTACTGCATCCAAACCTCTGTGGATGGTACCTGCTTTTGCAGAGTTCCTGGTGATTCTAATGCATGCTCTATTTGAAAACCACCCTTTGAAATAGCTTGCCCCGCAGCCTAAACCTTCCCATAAGATACAAAGAAGTTTCTACAATGGTGGTTAACGTTGATTGTACGCTAATCACCTGGGGAGCTTTTATTGGGCTGACAGAGGTTCTGATCTAACTGGTCTGGGGTGGAGCCTGGGCACTGGTTTTTAACAGCTCTCCAGGTAACCTACGAGCAGCAGCTAGAGCTGAGGACCACCACAACTCTCCAGGGCTAACATTACAGATGGGGCAGCTCATGTTGGCTCCTCTACACTCTTGAAAACCCAAACTTGCTTCCTATAACCAGAATTTAGCAGGCTAATAACAGTTTTCATCAAAAATATACATTTCAATTTTTTTTTTAACCAAAAAAGACCTACGTTCATACTTAAGGGCTCAGGGAAGGCAGGCAGCTAAAATCAACTTCTTAGGACTGCACACTGAAATGATTAAGAGAACAGACCTCCAAAGGCCAAGTTCACAAGAGCTGATTGCAAGGTTTGAAACCACTATGACCATGAAGTGCATTAGGGAGCCTGGACAGGATTTCCAAAAAATGCTGGCATTTCTGAAACCAACCACTCTTTCTAGGCATTGACCTGGGTACCTGAGACCACAAATATCCTATAAAGTCATCATAATCAGGACAAGGACAGGAATTCAAATTTCCCGTGACTCAAGAAGAAATCAGAACTCATTTCTGCACAAACTGACAGAAGTTCTTCTATTTGTAAGGACCTTACTAGAATTTGGGGAAGCGGTAGGGGTACATTAAAAAGTACACTTTTCAAAAAAACAGGGGCTTCAGGGCGCCTGGGTGGCTCAGTTGGTTAAGCAACCGCCTTCGGCTCAGGTCATGATCCTGGAGTCCCTGGATCGAGTCCCGCATCGGGCTCCCTGCTCGGCAGGGAGTCTGCTTCTCCCTCTGACCCTCCTCCCTCTCATGCTCTGTGTCCTCATTCTCTCTCTCTCAAATAAATAAATAAAATCTTTAAAAAACAAACAAAAAACCAAAAAAAACAGGGGCTTCCATCATCCTCCATGTCCTTACCTTGTTTTATCATTGTTTATAGAACATTTCCCTATACTATGTAATTTTATTTAGTGATGCATTACCTTCTTCTTCCTTATTAAAATACAAGCTCCTTGAAGGCAACCTTACAACCTCTTTACTCTTGCAGTACCAGACCTTAGAACAATGTCTGGGAACCAGTACACATGCATTTTGAATCAAGGAACCAAGATTCTTGCCTTCTGGTAAGTTAGAAATGGAATATAATCCACTTGGCTGGGGCAGGGCAAAAACAAAGTAGCTAAAGATGGCAACAGCCAACCATATGGACAGCAGTGAAAGCACCCTGAATGAAGACAGAATCATAAAAACAATGGCTCCCATTCTGGCTTGGCACCAACATTTACAAACTTAGGAAATCTCCAGAGAACCTGCCAGGTAGCAGAGAAGGAAAGTGGAGCTCAGAAAAAAACAGGCAGCTTGTTGAAAGCTACAGAGCTGGGTGGTGATTGGGTAGGGGAGGGGTCTGCCCCTCATCCACACCCCCGCCTTCCTAACCACACTACCTGCAGCATAGCGAGGCGGGGGAAGGTGCACCCGCACTGTCATGGCATAAAGCTGTTTTCTAACTTAAGTGTAATCATGCACAATGGAGTCTTAGGTGCTGAGTAATAAGATGTAATGAGATAATAATAGCTACCATTTCTTGCACATTCACTATGTACCAGGAACTACACTGCATGTATATTTCTAGTTGACTCGTCCCCCAAATCCTGTGAGATGCGTGCTGTTATCCCTGTTTGCAAGATGAAGTTTAAAAAAGTGGGGGGTGGGGTGGGTAAAGAGATTTGGGAGAGAGCAGACCAGAAAATGATCTCTTAATCCTTTTCTTAAGTGCTAAGAATCTCTAAGTCTGAATGACACCTTCCTTGACCTAAAGGGAAGGAAGCTACCAGCCAACCTTCCTCGAGCACTTACTATGCGGTAGACACTAGATTAAGCCCTTCTTGACCTTCCTGTTTCATCTCTACAGCCCTGCGACCCAAGCACTGTCAGTGTCTTTCTTGTTTAACAGAGGACAAGCTGGGACAACCTCCGTAAGGAGGTTAAAATGTGTCCGGGGCCTCAGGGCAATTGATGGGGTCAGGACCAAGTCCAGAGCCCGCGGCCTAATTCCTACGCCATAGGAACACCATTCTAGGATGCCAACTAGTCATTTCCCTGAAAAAGGCTGGAGCTGCTCTTCATGGAATCAAGAGCATGCTTCTCCGGTCCACTGATCCACATGTTCACATTTCACTCTCTTCAAATATGATTTTGTTCCTCCTGCGGCTAGAGCCTGGCTGGGCGCTGGGCATGCACATGTGAACGAGACCCTGGAGCACCTGCCCTCAGGATGCCAAGGTGCCGCCCTGCTGCTCCCTGGGAGGGACCCCGGCCCCATCAGAGGCCACAGCTGCCCACAGAACCACTTTCCTTGGGCTCCAGGTGCCGGCAGGCTGTCCCCATCTGCTGGTTGGCCGCACGAAATCGAATTCTTTGAACTCCACCCCCAGCGGGTGAAGGGGAGCCCTCGGAAGTTACAGATGTTTCCCCACAAGGACACGAAGCCGCTTCCACGGGACCTATGCGTCTGCTCCTGAGCCATGACTCACCCGTCTTTTGGGTCACAGCCAGAACCACGCTTCCTTCTTACCTCCTTTCTGAAAGAACAGAACTAGAAGGGAAAATACTTGACCCTGGAGACAAGTAATACTAGCAAGTCACCACAAGATAAAATATTCAGAACAAACGCACATGTGTTTCTGCAAGGCCCTGAGCAAACATTTCTAAACTGTTCCATCAAGTGCCATTCGTTCATCACAGAGCAAGCCTATGTAGAGGGAGACAGAATTTCGAGAAGCGCGGGAGCAAATGAGAGCTGGGAAGAGGGGCAAGAGTGGACGAGAGCAAGAGCGCAAAGCAGATGAGGCAGGGCAGGGAGGCCTGAAGGCAGGTGCATCCCCGCTTACAGAGAGGCCTCGGAGTGGTGAGAACTCTGGAACTACCCAGTCCAGCCGCCCAATGGGCGCCGGGGGGCCTCAGCAACATCATAGTTAGGAATTGTGGAGACATCTCTATGAGCCAGGTGCTGTACTACATACAATTCGTTGGTAAGAATTATCTCAAGGAATCCCAACAACCCTGTGGGTCGGTACTGTGACTATCTCCATTTTAAAGCTGGGAACACTGAGGCTTCGATGAGTTAGGTGTCGGGTAGAAGGGCACGCAGCGAGTAAGTGGCAGAGCCTAGCAACAAATTCTGCTCTGTCTCTAAAGCCCATGCTCTCAATTGCTCTGTTCTGCCTTTAGGGAAACACTTCTATGGCTGAACAGTCTGTTAAATCTGACTTCGGGAAGGGTAAATGAGAGACAGGCACTGAGACTGTCTATAAAAAAATAAGAACCTTGCCCCAGGCTCTGCTTCTCCAATGACAAGCTCTGAGCTCACACCCTCTGGCGCAGCCCCACGGTCCCCATCTCCCCTCTGCGGCTGCAGGACCTGAGGGCTGTAGGAGCCACTAGAGAAGGAGATGCAAAATCCTTTTCCTCCTGCGATGTCTTTCCAGCACCCTCTACCCTCTGGTGTCAGCAGTGAAGGAGAAATGTTTCTAGGGCTCAGGTCCGTTTTCACGGAGCAGTTAGAAGAAAGGATGAACACAGAGCTAAGCAGCAGGAAGCCAGTAGCCGGCAGGGAATGGAGGGCTAGAAGTGTGGCTAGACGTCTGCTGGGTGGAGAAGCCACATGGATTTTGTTGACGACTGTGCTAGAATTAAGCCTGAGGTCCCTGCTTGGACAAACATCTGGAGATAGGGCCAGTGTGCGCATTAGCCGGTTCTCTGGGTAAGAGAAGTTGGCGGAGGTTCTGATCTAGAAAATAGGAACCAGGAAACAGGTTGAGGAGGAAAAACTGTGAAAAAAGTTCAGTTTTGATGGTGGGATCCTTCTGAAAACCTAAGTTACATCAGCTGGGGAAGGCAGAGCCCTGGAGGACACAGGTTCTTCACTTTATCTCTACCAGCACTGTCTCCGATGTGCTCCCCGTCCACAGTAGCATCCGGCTTTGAGAAAAGAGAAAGGAGTAAGTGTGCCACAGACACAAGATCCATTTCCCTTCCTGTCAACCTTTTTAAAAGAATCTGAATACTCTTGAGGACACAACGAATCTGATAAGCCAATCACAACTGTCCCCTCCTCCACTTTCCCGGCTTTCCCTGTAGCCAAGCATGGCATGTGACCCCGGTCTGATGATGAAAAACACACTGGGAAGCTTCTGTTTTGTTTTGTTTTATTATTTAAAAAAAAATTTTATTTGCGGGGCGCCTGGGTGGCTCAGTCGTTAAGCATCTGCCTTCAGCTCCGGTCATGATACCAGGATCCTGGGATCGAGCCCCGCATTGGGCTCCCTGTTCTGAGGGAAGTCTGCTTCTCCCTCTCCCATTCCCCCTGCTTGTGTTCCCGTCAAATAAATAAATAAGATCTTTAAAAAATTTTTTATTTGAGAGAAAGAGAGAGAGCAAGGGGCAGGGGAGGGCAAAAGGAGAGGGAGGGATAGAATCCCAAGCAGACTCCCCACTGAGCCCAAAGCCCGATGCAGGACTCATCTGATGACCCTGAGGCCATGACCCAAGCCAAAATCAAGAGTCGGACGCTTAACTGACTGAGTCACCTAGGCACCCCAAGCTTCTGTTTCTTAATAAAAGGAACACACATGTCTGTCTTCGGTCCCTTTGCCCTTAGTTCTGCTTTGACCACAGAAATGGTACTTGCTTGGAGCTGCAGGAGTTCTTGTGACCAGAAGGCAGTAGGCCAACATGCTAAGAATGACAAAGCAGAAGGACAGAAGAGGCTTGGGCCTTCAATGACTCTAATGTGGAGAAGCTGCCCTTACCCCCAGCTGCCCACCACCAGACCTTGTTATGTGAGAGGGCAAAACTACCTGATCCACTGTTGGTGAGGCATTTTGCTCATTTCAGCTGAATGCACTTCCGGTGGATCCAAGAATAGCTCATGGGCACACTGTCTAGCCTGGGATAGTTTAATGAGCATTTTCACATGTATCTCTTATTTAATTCTCATGTCACCCCCACAAAGTAGGCATAACAGGTGCTATGAGCCCATGTGAAGGGTAAGGCCGTGGTTTAGGCACTGATGTGGTTCAGTCAGAGCTGGGATCTGTCTAGGTCTACTGAGCTCATTTCACCTTGGTTGGTATCAGTAGGAAGACCCACCCTGGCTGCCAGTTGAGTTTCATGTTGGGGGGCCCTACCCTTGGATTATGACTCTGCAAGAGCCAGCACATTCTCACAACATGTAAGTAAGCAAAACCAATGTAATACTTTGGAACCTGGCCTTAACTGAAGGGAAGGAGGCCTGCTAGTTCCAGCTGCATCCAGTAAGCCACTGGGTGAGCATGAGGGGTCATTTGCCTCCTACCCATGGCTCATCAACAAGGCTCTTCCAGACCAGGAGGTGTGCTGTGCTTAGAGGTCCCTGAGGAGCCATTACTCTGTCGTCCCAACCGTGAGGGATCTATCCACAAAAGCAGCGACACCTCTCCTCCTCAGAGTTGTCACTCAAACTGTCCCTGGTTTAAATGGTCCATATGGCAATTCATTCCACTAAAACATCGTTGAAGAGTTATAAATAACAATAAAAAGACACTGATTTAGGACAAATTCTCTGCATCAACTGCAGCAAATGATCTACATGAATTCTAGCAAATGAACCAATTTTTTTTTTTTAAAATGGAAAGAGAAAAAGGAAGGGAGGAGGAAAAGAGAGAGGGAGGGGAGGAGGAGGAGGGGAAGGAAAGGAAAAGAAAAGAAAAAAGTGGGGAGGGGGAGGGAGAAAAGAGGGAAAAAAGGAAGAGGAGGCCTGTAACTGCACACAGCCTCTCTCTGGCAGTAGGTCCGTTCACTGCAGGTCTCCCAGTCCCTGATTTCATCCTGGGAAAATGCAGGTAAGTATGCTGTCTGACAAGGCTGCTGGGAAGCTCCTGCCTGCCTGCATTACTCACGGCAAGCATGCTGGCACCATCTGGAGGCCTGGCCAAACCTCAGCAGGCTCTGAGGACCTGGAACGATCACCCGCTGGTCTGGATGCACAGGGGTGTACGCAGCTTTATTCCATTCTGTGCAATGGGAATGGTGTCCTCTGGGCTTGTGCAGTAGACAAGCTGCAGGACCCCCATGGGGTAGCCCCCCAGACTCCCCCTCTGCCGTCAAGACCCCTCAGCAGCCTGGACAGAGGATGACAACACCTAGGTCAAAGCTTCCTAGACCACTTCCCACCCCCCACCAGTCACCACCATTCGCCCTCTCTTCTCTCTCCCACTTGAGGAGATGCCTGTGGGGACTTAATTAAGGAAATGAAGTGGATTTCCCCAAACCGACGGCACATGGAACAGCCTTATGAGTCTTGTCTGCAAACTCCTGACTTGTCCTTCAAAACCACATGGGGCTGTACCACCTAGTGTTCGCAGTCATTTTTCAATTTCCCCTAATTCTCACATGCCCAGGCCAGTAGGTCTGTCTCTGACCAAGCTCCCAAAGGGCAGACATGTCTCTGCAAGTCCTGATCTGCAAGCTGGTTCCTAACTGGTCCTAGACGACAAGAGTCATTACAACGAATCATCATAATAAAAATGGCCTGATTTTACCTTTAGAGGGCTTCAGATTCAAGACGAAGGCAAAGGAGTTTCACCCACTCAGTGTCACCAGCTCACTGGCTCTTCCACTAAGAACCCTACTGAACTATTTTGTGAAATCTGTCCTTACACCATCACGGATTTAATTCAGCCTCTTGAGAGTTGAGGGGATGCGCATGAGAAAGAGGAAGAAGTCGCCAGAGAGCCAGAGCCCATTCCTTGGGAGGCCGTCCAGAGGAGTGGGACAGCATATGCCCCTTCAGTTCAAATCTTGACTCAGCTATTTACTACCTGTGGGATCTTCACCTCCACCGGCCTCGGCTGTGTCACTTGAAAATGGGGTTAAAACTGGTACTGACTTGACGGAGTTGTTTCGAGGATCATGCCTGGCACATAGGAAGCGCTCAAATATTGGCAGTTACCATCGTCGCTTCCCCCAAGGAGCCCTGGCTCATCAGAAATAGAGTCAGGGAAGGGAAAAGCAAAGGCCAGCCAGCTGTACAAATTCCAGCTGAGCAGGGGTAACTCCAGTGTTCCCTGGAGCTCGGCTGTCCCTGGAGGCTGGACCTGGGTTCCTGAGGGGGAGTCCTGACTTACCTGGAGGACAGATGGACTCTCTCAGTACGTAGGGCTGTACAGCCAGATTTTATGAGCATATGCTGCTTAGATGATTTTTATTTAAGTATGAAATTGTATATAGATGCTAAATAGGATTTTAGAAGCACACACATTACGCTTAAATTTTTTTTTTTCTAAATTGCTTTATCACTATTTCTCAATGTTACAATACCTCTTCTCGTAATACAATGGTGCATTCTGTTTCCAACAACCAACGCCACACTGGAAAATATACTCCCGGTCTGTATTTTTCACCTAAAACTCCATCAACAAGCTCTGTCCTTGCAGGGCCTGTTTCGGGGTCTCAATGATATGGCTCTGCGGTGATGTAGAAGGTTCCACAGTGTACATCCCATGGTTTCAGTTTCTACCAAAAATTATTTCTCAGGGACTCCAGTTGGGATGGGAAGCCACCTGGGTGCCCACTCACACCAGCACCCCACATACCTTCTCCATGGCAGGGCAGAGAGCACCAGAGAGAGGCCAAACTTCCTACGACTGGCCCAACACTTTCATCTGGCTTATTTGAATCCCATTCCCAGATTAAGTTGCTTCTCTACTTCCACTGTAAAACAATACCGCTACTTTGCTTTCTCTCCCAGAAACAGCCAGAAATCCACATTTCTAATTTCTCTGTACTGCCATGATTTTGCTCTCTTTGCTGAGTACTGACGTAAGGACCACAGGGACCTCACTTAAAGGCATCCTTTTCCAGGTAGGTCTGAACTCCTCCCCAGCAGTGCTGATGGGGAGTGAACTTCATTCTCCCAGTATGGAGCTGGGGCAGCCCCAGGGACTTGCATTCCTGAATCACAGGAAGAACGAAGACATCCGAGCTCCTCTCCTCCCCAGGAAGCCTTCCTTGAGTTGGGAGGGTGGCAGTGTCCTTGGCAATCTCTCCTCTCAAGTCCCCTGGGACTGCACCACTCCAGCTGGGCTAAGAACCTGCAGGGGTGTGTGTAGGTACCACCCTGCCCCCCCGCCCCAGTTCTGCCCCAGTCTTCCTTATCTCAGGAATCAACAGTGCATCTCTGCTCTCCTGGCCCAACCAACTGCTGCCTGGCATGGCTGAGTATAGGTATGTCCCCTCAAGTTGCAACTCTGCCTCTGGAAGAATTCAGACTATTCCTAGAATTCTCATCCAAAACAGCTCTCCTATAAGCTGTGCTTTAACGAAGTCCAATAGGAGGAAAACTATCATAATCAATACACTATTTCAGTTATTCTTACACATCTGTGCCCCATCACGTTCAGAAAGTGAGGACTTTCAGATTGCCTTAAGGTCAGAGGATTAGGTCTCTCTCTCTTTCACCAAGAATGGTCTTAACCCCTTCTTTGTTTGAGCAAACAATCTTGCCACGCTTTTGTAAGCCCCTTCTGCATGGATCATCTGGCTTCTCCCCACGCTGTTCAGCATTTGGGCGCCTAAGACCCTTTGGTCACCACCTGGGATGCTGCCTCCCTGTCCACAGAGCACGGCTTTCACACACTTGGATTCGCTCAGTGGCTTCTGTCCACAGACAGCCACTGCTCTTCTCTCTCTTCGTTCTCAGACAGCAACTTCTTTTCCCATCCCCTAATCACCATTGTTCCCGTATCGGTTGCCAAACTGTTAGGGCTGGAGTAATAGTAAAAAGCCTTGAGGCAAATTACAACCACAACAGCTGTGTTTACTAAGAGTTACAAATGAACTCATCCCAGCACAATTAGAGCAGGCAGGCAGCGCTTTGGAACCTTCCAGAAGCACCCCGCCCTCGGGATGTTCGCTGGCTGCCTCTGCCTCCCGTTACCCAAGCCAGTCCTGGCTTTGGAGGAGACCCTCTGCTTAGCACAAGGGCCCTCTTTTCACCCATGATACTTTTATATGTTCTCTTCCCACAGCTGCCGTCATTCACACTCAGCTGTTCACGCCTCTGGGAGGGCTGCCAGTCTCTCACAGGAGGCGACTGCTGGCTGTTCCCAAAGGGGCACCAAGGAAATTACTCTCCACCCCGAGACCCCTCAAATGCCTCCCTAACCACCTGAGACAGGGCCTAAAATTCTGTCACTCATCAACCAAACTTTCGCACCATCGGTGACTTCTCTGAAGTGTTAAGTGTTGTCATCAAAGGAATGACATCAAGAAGACTATCACTCATCCATACCTTAAGGTGGATTCGTTCTCCTAAACATCTCTCAGGCTCTGTTTTATCGCCTATAAAACGGATACGTGTTTCATGCGGCTATGTGGAAACGCTGTGTAGCCTCTCAAATTCTTACAAATTGTGACCTGAATTACTGAGCCAAAAGGTAAGCATTCCTGAGAGAGACTTCACTGGAACCTGGGTCAGCTGACTGCACCCTTGCTGGGATTTAATTTAGGGGACTTGCTATTACCATGGGAATAAAAGGGCGGCTCCTTCGGGGACGGGCCCATAGGGGACAGGCTGGTGTGTTGCCCTGGGGATCAAGGGCCCAGATGCAGGACTCAGCCTCCTAAAACAAGGGTGTAAGTGTCATTCACAGCATGGCGTGGTTGTTGACTACACGGTGGCTGTACACCATGCATGGAAAGGAAGCAATGAAAGTTTTTCTGATCTAGGAAAATGGTGACTAGCTAGTCCCGTGTTTCCCAAATTTATCTTCTTAAAGGCATCACCTGGAGCGCTTGTTGTACACACAACTGCCTGGAGATTCTGGTTACATGAGCCTGGGGAGGGTCCCTGGCATCTGGATATTAACCAAATTTCTGGGTGGAACTTAAAATCAGGCAAATCTGTCTCACATTGACCTAGATTCTAAGAACCAGCTTAGGCTTTTGGGCCATTCCCTGGAACCTGGGCTGGAAATCATTTCAGTGAAAGACCAAATAAATCATTCCAACTCCAAAGGACCCTACCAGGTGTCTGCACGGATTTACGAGAGTGCTACTGTTTCGGACTGCGGCCATGAGGGGCTCTGTCAGAGGAATTCTAGTCTAAGGAGAGGTGTCCATTCCCAGGCAGGAAGAAACCTGAAGACTTCACTGCATTCGGCAAGAGCAACAAGCCAACAGGTTCCAAGTCCCAGACAGAGTCTACTGCCATGCATTCTTCCCAAAGAATGCCAACCCCAACTGCCAACCCAAAGAACAAAACTTAGTTTTGACCACAAGGCAACTTGGCAGAAGCAGCTCTGGCAGCTCATACCAGGGTTGGGCTGTCGACTGGAAAGTGCTCACAGGCTGGGCTCTGAAAAAAAAAAAAAAGACAAGTCTCGGCGTCTAACAGAGATTTTCAGAACCTGGGCTTCCTGCTGGAGCTGCATGAGGAAAAATGGAAATTGGTCTTCCTCTCTGCCCACCCTCATGCCTCAAAAATTGCCGGACATCCGAATAGGCCATTCAAAAAATTATTTGGCCTGGATGAAACATGGAATTCATGGTTGCATGCCAAGTTCCTTCTCTAACTTGACCCCCTTGAGAGGAAACCTATTCCCTCAGAGGACTAGACAAAAATGGCTTCTTCCCCAGTACAAGGTCCAACACTCAAATAGCTCTGAGGGCCAAACACAGGGGTTAGAGAAGGTCCTGGAAGGACGGTCATCCCTGGAACAGCCCCTAACCCATACATCAGGGTGGCCACCACTAAGCTCCAGCCAGTGTTTAGCACGAGAGGAATGAGAGTCCAATTTGCCACACCACCTACATTTTCTTTTTTTCTTTTTCTTTTTTTAAGATTTTATTTTTATTTATTTGAGAGAGAGAATGAGATAGAGAGAGAGAGAGCATGAGAGGGGGAGGGTCAGAGGGAGAAGCAGACTCCCTGCTGAGCAGGGACCCTGATGCGGGACTCGATCCCAGGACTCCAGGATCATGACCTGAGCCGAAGGCAGCCGCTTAACCGACTGAGCCACCCAGGCGCCCCACCACCTACATTTTCAAGACAAGCTGGGAATTCTGGCTTTTCAGATGAACTTTCCCAAATGGAAAATTTGAAAACTACTGTGCCGGTTAAAGAAAAAGGTCTGAGTTAGATTTGGTCTGTGGGGTCCAAGGCTGTATCTGTCACTTCAGGCATGAAGCTGCCCTGCTTGACAAAAAGGCAGTCAACTGGTCAACACGTTTTCGTGATCGCACTTGAATAAGCTTTTCTTCACTTTTCCATGAATAAGTGTTCCATCCTGTTTCTCTTCCTCCTGCCCCTTTCCACTTGCATTCTACAAACGCAGAACCTCTGAGTCTTCCAGTTCAGGAAGTGCATCATCCCCCCTGGCATGAGTGACACCTCTCCCAAAGCCTTGCCAAGGGCCCCACAGCCAAAAGCGACAGGGGGCTAGCGGCTTCCCAGGTGACTGACAGCGGAATTTCGCTTCCTCCATTATTCTCTGACAGCCCAGCAAGTTCACCAGCAGCCCGTTTCCAACCCTTTTGAGGGTCATTCAGGGCAAATCAGATTCCTGATTTGTTCGCCACCCCTTCGGAGTCCTTGCCCACCCACCCACAAACTCAATCAAGCCTTTTTTTTTTTTTTTTGGCCAGACACGTCTGTTTCTTCCATCAGCCTTCATAAAGCATGGCTCTGAGTCTCCCCACATTTTGCTCCTTTCAATCCAAAGGCTCTAATTCGCCTAGATAATATTAGTAACAGCAAAAACTAACAGACATTAATGAATGCCAGGCATCGTGCAAACAGAAAACTAAGAGCTTGTGTTTATTAACTCACGTGATCTTCATAGGAACCCTCAAGTAGGTACTAGTATTACCACCCATTTTACAGATGAGAGAATGGAAGCACAGGGAGACTCGGGCCTTTGCCTGCCACCACACAGCTCAGCAGTGCAGGGCCAGGATGGAACCCCAGCAGTCTAGCCCTGCAGTCCATGCGCTCAGCACTGCCAGCTGCACCAGCACAGAGCAAGGAAGTACCCCAACATACCCAGAGCCCGAGCAGAGACTGGGGGTGCGAGGTGTTCTCAAAAGGACTGCCGGCTCTTCCTTCTCCCTGTGGTGCCTCAACTGCAGGTCCGTCATCAGTTCTTGGCAGCTTCCCACACTGTTGACTCACATGAGTTTACTGTCAATGAATCCCTTAAATCTCTTTTACACACATGGATGCTAAGTCACAGCAACCTCATCCTTTTCTCGGACAGTTGGTTTTATGGACTCTGTGCCTGGCTTGGCCCAATTATCATCCCTCTGCCTTATTTCTGACGGCCCATAAAGTTGTCTTGTAGGCCATCTTCTCTGTGCCCTTGCTCTTGAAGGAATCAGAGAAGGCCAAGAAGGAGTTTAGATTAAAGAATCATGCAACTCTAGGGAGCAAAGCAAGAGAACATCCAGTCCACTGCTTCATTTTACAGATGAGGAAAGCAAGACCCAAGGGCAAACCAAATTCCAAGGACCTGCAACCAGTGAGTGGTGCAGCTGAACTTAGAATCTGGGCACCTGCTCTCCCACCTAGGGCTCCTCCAACTGCTCCAGACTGTCTCTAATCAGTGTTTCTGGGCCGAAACAGAAGTACGACAAGGAGAATGTGTTCTCTCTGCCCGGGGACAAGTAAACCTCAGTGGGTTTAAGGTGACAGCAGAAAGCTTGCTCAAGCAGGCAACTGACCAAAGAGACCACGAGGCTGACGAGACAGGGAAAGGAGGCTGCCCACAGTTTCCCTGAGCTCCAAACATGGTGTTCAAACCTGCACTCATTTGCTTCCCAGACACTGATGCGCTTATCATGGATGCCACTTCGGGTTCGATTACACTTAGCACGCAATCAACACTATTCTCCAACAATCCTTAGGTCCCCTGCACTGGAGTCCTTGGAGTCTTAAAAGCCAATGATTTGTTTCTGATATTTTTCTTTGCATTTGGTTTTTTTCTCTGTTCCCTTCCCGCACCACCCCCTCCCCCTAGGCCCCAAGCAAGATGCTATTAAGAAAGGCTATGGGATATGACTGCACTTAAACTTGTGTCAGGAAGTGAGCCAGAGAGGGAACCAAGCACAAGCTGCTTCCTGCCTCTGGCCAGGGTGGCCTCCACGGGATACTGACAAGGTCTTTTCTACCAGAGCTCTCCCCCAAGGGGAATCAGCTGGGGGAGAGACAGAGATGCTTTGGAATACTCTTCTGGCTGGAACCAGAACCAAGAGTTGTGATCACATTAGATTTTCTAGCAAATTCAACAGAACGGGTTCCAATGTCGTTATTTCAAAATGTGTACCAATTTGACTCAAGGTGGGTTTCAATTTATCTGGTTTATCTCTACATTATCTGGGAAGAAAAGTCTGCAAAAAAAAAAAAAAAAAACAGAAAAAGAAAAAAAGAAAAAAAAACCAAACAGGACAAGATTTAACCTACCTACAAAAAGGTGTTCGTTTCAAGGATTCCAATACATTCCTTAATTACAAAGGTCTCAGGGGGTTCATTAAAACAATATATTAAGAGCAGCCAATTCCTATTGCAAAATAAGATGGCATTTTTCCAAACTACTCCCATTTCCAATTTTGCATTAATTTAAACTAAGCCCAAGTCAACCAAATTAGTGAGCTAGATAATTACATAGTTTTTAGAATGGGATTCTATCTCAGACTCAGGAGTTGACTAGTCTAGAGACTTTCAAGGTGTTTGGTTGTTTAAAGCAGTTAAACCCTTCTCCCAGTGAAGTCCACTGGGAATCCAAACCCATGCCACAGATAAATCAGAGCTGCTGCAGTCGGTGGAGCCACTGTGGGGCTGCTCCTTGACTCCCCATAGTAGTTAGTTCCCGGGGCTCTAACGACACAGGTGAGTAATTATTGTTCTCATCGAGGGGTTAGCAAACCTTCTCTGTAAAGGAACAGACAGCAAACATTTTAGCCTTTGTGGGAACATACAAGGGCTGTCCCAGATTCTTTTGCTTTTGGTTTTTCTTTCTGTGATTTTCAAAACGTAAGAACCCTTTTTAGCTTGCAGGCTATAGGCTGGATTTACCCCACAGGTCATTGTTTGCCAACTTGGATTTATTTTTAATAGTCCTACCGAGGTATAACTGACACATAATCAACCGCACATATTTCAAGCATACAGTTTGGTATGTGCTGGCACACAGATAAACCGTGAGCCCATCACACCACCATCAACTGCACTGGACGTGCCCACCTCTCTCTCTCTCGCCCCTCCCCAGGCAACCACCCATCTGCTTCTTGTTGCTCTGGATTAATGTCAATTTTCTAGAGTTTTATAGGCACAGAATCACACAGTACAGATTCTTTTTTATGACCGGTTCTTGCACTCGGCACTATTTTAAGGTCTGCTGTGTTGTGTGGATCAGTAATTCATTCCTTTTTACTAATACCTTCATGCATATGAGTGTGGAAATGGGAGGCCTGGAGGTGCCTGCCCCCCAAATCCCAGAGATGCCAGCAGAGCTGGCCCCCAGACGAGTCCCCAGCCTCCCCGGGAGGTGTTCTCTTTCTGGGCCATTTCACTGCTAATTTCACCAGGGCTTTTGCAAACCTCCTGACACCTGCGTCTGCTGCGTAACAGGCACAGGCCTAGCACCACGCCTTTTCCTTAAATCCCTCCTTCCTGTGGTCCTGGGACCAGCCAGCACAGGGCAGTGCCCAAAGCAAAACACATCTCAGGAGTCCCAGATACATCAGCTAAGTTTAATGAAATTGCAAGGAGATGGATTCACTCACCCATGAGAGCCTACTATGTGCCAGACACAGTGTTGGGTAAAGCAAAATCTATGAGCTCTGCCCTCAAAAGAGTTGAGAGTCTAACAATTAAGGAGGGGCTGACGGAAAAATAAATGCATGATCACAAAATGATTAAAATTGCTCAAAAGGAAGAGGATGCGGTGATGGAGATGGAGAGGGGTGGCATTTGGTTGAGGGTGCATGTGTGGGACAGGGTGGGCCTCGGAGACTGGCGCTGGGGCAAGCCAGAGCCGGCAGCAGCCCTTACAGTGGCTGAGCCCCCGGGGGGGGAGAGCGGTGTGTGGGACCCTGCGTAGCCAGAGCCTGGGGAGCTGCGGGTAAGTAGTGCATGCAGATGCAGCTTGCCTGCAGAGAGCCTCGCTAAATCATCTGATGGAGACTGGATTTCACCGTGAATGTGAGGTGCTCCAAGTTTAAAATGAAGCCATTGGAGGGTTTTGAGAAAAGGAGTAATACAATCTGATTTACATTTTTAAAAAGACCACTCTGGCTGCTGCCGCCGATCAGGCACAGAGAACAGAGTAAGAAGGCTAGGGTCAGGGACAGAGAGAAGGAAAAGGTTGCATTACATTTCTGGAAGGTCTAGTGCCCGATTTCTTAGGCCTGTGATTATGGGACTAGGTGTCATCTTAGGGGATGCTTTAGAACCACATAGTCTTTGAAGTCTAGATAAAAAGAAGCTTTCCAAATTCAGTTGGGACTAGATGATTCTGGTTGCTGCCAAGCAGGCTAGCGTGGAGGCAAGCTGGGCCCTTGGGGTCCAGAGCTATAGCAATAATTTCAATTGCTCCAGTAGGCCTGTGACTTACTCTGCAGAACTGGTGGCAAGGCCATTGCTGACATCCCCATTTGTGTGGTGAGCAACCAGGAGCAATGTTTTACCTGAGACGCCCGTATTTGCCCAGGACTCCTGCTGCACGTGGAAGTCATTCATGTAGACCTTGCTTCCTGGCTTCTGAATCCTGCTCTCAACATCGAACCACCACCCTCCAGGCTAGGGGCCGAGGGCGGCTCCTCAAGTGAGGGGCTGCAGGAGGCAAGTGCCCCAGAGGGGAGGTCAGAACTCTGATCCCCACTCTGGGCTTGTCAGGTCATGCACTGCAGCACCTCGGCCAAGGCCCTCCACCTCCTCTGAATTAGTTCCTCACCTGTAAACCAAGACGGCGAAGGACGGCTGCCGTAGCCAGGCCGCCTCAGAAGGAAATCAGCGAGCACCTCCGTAAACAATGGCTGTGAAAGGCTGAGAGAAATGTTAACACTGCACTCATACGAGGCCCTGTTTTATCCCAGCCATTAGTCATCCCACGAGTGGGAGACTTTGTTGAAGCCTATTAAGTAATGCCAGGCTCAATGCCCGGGGGCTTCATCATGGAGTAACAGGGATTTTGGTAAAGTCACACTTTATCCTCCCACGCACTGCTTATCCATCAGCCTCAGTCATTCAGAACATAATCAAGAACCCTGACACGAGCTGAAAAGACCTCTGACGAGATCCATGCCTGAGACTGCTGGCCAAATGGGGCCTCCAAGAGAGGCCTGGCTTACTTGGGACACGGTGTCGCTTAGGGGCTGGCAGACTTTTTTCTGCAAGTGTCAGATAATAAGAATTTCAGGCTTTGCCGTTCACAGTCTTCATCCCAGCTACAGCACGCTGCCATCCTGGTGCCAAAGCAGCCTACAGGTAACAAACAGGCATAGCTGTGCTCTGACTGAACTTCGTTTATAGAAACGGGGGGCGAGCCAGATTTGGCTAGAGTGCCAGAGTTTGCCAACCGCTAACACAGTTCAAAAACTGGAATCTGGGTATCTTTGGGCAGGCTTATATTTGCCCATTCCTCATAGCTCTATCCCCTATTTTCCACTCCCATCAATCCCCTCTGTGTCTATCAGGCCCTAGTAATGATACTCGTAATCGCAGCAAACATTTCTTTAGACATACTGTGTGCCAGGCCCTCCCAGACCTTGCACGTATTAACTCACTTAATTACTAGAGAAATCCAATCATCATCCCCATGAAAAAAGAGGCCAAGAGAACTTGCTGGTGCTCAGGCTGCTGACGGCAGAGGCAGGACTTGAACCGGGCCATCTGGCTCGAGTGTGTGTCCTTGACCACCCTGCCGTACTGCCCAGAGGGCACGGACGGTACAAAACAGGACAGCAGGTGACCAGGAAGAGACCACACCTGTCAGCTCCCAGAGTCCACCACTTACCACAGGTTTACCCCATTCTCAGAGGCTAGGCACAGAGACTGGAACAGCAAGGGCCGCAAATGGGCTTAGTGGGAAGTGAGAGACTGGGCGGGGCGGGGGGGGGCAGTCACTAGAATCAGGCTCAACAGTAGTGAAAACATGATAGCTGGCAGCCTGACAAGCGGAGCAGGAAAGCAAAAGTAAAGGGGCAAAAGGAATGATGCATTCACTGGTTGGCCAGGGAGTCAGTGCCAAGCTCCTCGCGCCATCCCAAACCCACCAAGGGAACGCTACCTGCAGCGCACTTTCGTCAAAAGCACATCGGCAACCCCCGGGTGCCTGTGCGAAATGCAGGGTCTCCGCCCCAGCCCAGAAGGTCCGCATCGGAATCAGCATTTTTACAACATGATGGGCGATTCACATGCAATAGTAAGTCCGAGAAGCCCTGCCCTTGGGGTTGCTGTCACTGCTCCCATTTCACAGGCCAGGAGCCTGAGGCTCAAAGCAGTTAAGTACCTCACACGCGGGTGAACTGGCAGGTGTGGGTCTGAACCCCAGCATGTCGTTCAGAGGCTATGCTTATGCCCCAGAGGTGCTCAAAGCAAGACCTTCAAGACATTTACTTTCACAGCAATCATGCATCAGTAAGTAATGAGGACTTCACAGTGGGATCACATATACATAAAAGGTGGACCCTGCATCATCCATACAAGATTCAGTTACGCTCTGGATACTGTTTTTAAAGAGGTATGGAAATAAATAATACAGGTAAGCCACACTTCAATTACTTTTCATTTCCACAATTTTTAAATGTCTTATTTTTACAAAATCGACTAATTTTTCATTTTAATAGGATGTGGAGGGGTTTTGAATTCAGCCACACTAGATAGACTTTTCTTGTAAGCATGTGTTAGTGGATGCAATGATCAGACTGCCCCAGAGGCAGATACCCAGAACCCAGCGCCACAGGTTTCTGCGCTAACGCAGACCTCTGTGCTTGGGATTAGGCTGTAAGCAGTCTGATGTAAGAGTCTCTGACAGTGATGCTTCCTAAGTTGGTGCCTTTGGGATTCTGGCAGCAAGGTCCCCTCCCACATCTCCACTACATACCAAAAGAGCAGGACAAGACCACAGGGTACCTCTGCCATGAAATGGGAGCGGAAATAAGGGGAGCTGAAGACGTAGCCCATTCCTTCTTAGCCTCTACTTTTTTTTTTTTAAAGATTTTATTTATTTATTTATTTATTTATTTATTTATTTATTTGAGAGAGAGAGAGAGAAACAGCATGAGAGGGGAGAGGGTCAGATGGAGAAGCAGGCTCCCCGCTGAGCTGGGAGCCTGATGTGGGACTCGATCCCAGGACTCCGGGATCATGACCTGAGCTGAAGGCAGTCGCTTAACCAACTGAGCCACCCAGGCACCCTTAGCCTCTACTTTTAACAGATCATATTTCCTGATAGGCATCTGCAGTGTAGGGAAGACAGGACCACGAGGAACAGAAACCATTCAGGATACTGCAAGCAAACAGAGTGTGATAAAAGGATGTATGGTCTACAAAAAAGAAACTTTGCGGAACTCTGGCCCCTAATTTCTCTTTCTCTCCACATTGCATGTTTTTTTTTAAGATTTTTTATTTATCCGAGAGAGACAGAGACAGACAGAGATAGCAACAGAGATCAAGAGCGAGTGGGGAGGGCGCCTGGGTAGCTCAGTTGGTTAAGCCACTGCCTTCAGCTCAGGTCATGATCCTGGAGTCCCGGGATTGAGTCCCGCATCGGGCTCCCTGCTCAGCGGGGAGCCTGCTTCGCCCTCTGACCCTCCCCCCTCTCATGCTCTCTCTATCTCATTCTCTCTCTCAAATAAATAAATAAAATTAAAAAAAAAAAAAAAGAGCGAGTGGGGAGGAGAGGGAGAAGCAGGCCCCCCGCTGAGCAGGGAGCCCAACACGGGGCTCCATCCCAGGACCCTGGGATCATGACCTGAGCCGAAGGCAGACACTCAATGGACTGAGCCACCCAGGTGCCCTCCTGTATGGGTTGCTTCTGTCTGTCCTTCCTACCTGGCTCCTCCAGAGCATCCCACCTCTCTGGGGGCACCTCTCCTCCCTGCGGTTCTACTCCATCATCCTCTCAACAGCAGCCTCTCCCTTTCCAAATTTGTCCTACTTCCTTATCCCTGCACTCCTAGGAAGCTTCTGCCTTGGCCTCATCACAACTCTGGGCGTGTCCTTTTGATTTCCATCCCCACGGCTCTGTCCCTCTGTTTTCCAATGCCAAGTGAAGAATCTCATTGATTCCCGTGTGGCTTTCTGAGCCAGAATCATGGCTGCCAACCACCAATGAGCTGGACTGCCCTGGGTCAGAGGACAGCCCTCTGAACCAATCAGCCAAGGGTGGAGGGGGCATGTGGTGGCATCTCCCACTCAAGTGCCCCAGCAGCTGGGGAGAGTTCCTCAGAAGAGGGGAGGACATAGGAGAGGATTGATAGCACAGCAAGTATCTTCAGGATTTCAATGAGTTCTAGAATTTGAGGGAGAAGGAGGAGCTCCACAGATGGTCAGCAACAATCCTGTGCCTGCCCACACGTCCCCACTAAATTCCTCAACCCCCCGGGATGGACGGTGTCACCCCCCCCTTTCCAAAGAGGTCAGAGGCACAGGAGATTGGGTGGGGAGACAATGGGGCAAGGGATAGGAAAAACAATATATACAACTTGCCCCTGGCTTAAGTTGCTGATTCCATTCTGGGAATATGGGCATAGAGGCATCCCCTTCCTGCACCCCTGTCTTCTGTGCGCGTTCACCGGACACTGTGGGCACGGGGAGGCTCTGTTACAAGTAACAATTCTCACATCCTGTACCGTGTTGACAAGTTTGACATGTCCTGCATCTGTGTAAAAACTTCACAGAATTTTGCACTTTTGAGGGCCTTTCTCATCCAAGAATACTGAGCAATGATGATACAGAAAACTGAACACTCTAGATTTGGGGTATTTGGAAAAAAGACTAATGTGGACATGCTGCCACTCAGCCTTTTTTAATACCTGGATTATGCACAGTGAGAGGAAGGTTGGGTCATCTGTGGAGTTGTAGAGGGACTTTAAGTCATGCCATAAATCACTTGGGCCAGCACAACTAACTCTTCTGGGATTCTGACTGGCATCAAGAAAATCATTCTTTTAGTGGTGGTATTACTTTATCCAAAAAAAAAAAAAAAGAGTGACCAAGAAGGTTTCAGAACCAATTTATTATTTTGTTTTTCTAGGGAGACTGAATAACTGCCAGAGGCACCTAAAAGGAAGCTGCACTTGGTTCCAAAACAGAAGGGATATAATTGCAAGGTCAAGTCCACACAGACATGCAAACTATTTTCTTTGAGCAGGTGTGGAGGAGACGCAGGAGTGAGGCTTTTTTTTTTTTTTTTTTTAAAGAGCCCATGTCTTCCTAAAACCAGTGCTGTGATTCATTTACTTCACAACTGAGCTGAGAACGAGAACACCCAACACGTCCTTGTGAGCCTGTGTGGCTGAAAGTCAGCTGAAAGATGCTCTGTTAACACAGGGCAGGTTTTGATGCAAAGGAAGCTGAGGTGTGTCAATTTATGGGAACATGTTAAATAACCACCTAGAGTCTTGACTGATTTTATTTCCCTCAGGAGAAGAAAATGCGAAATAATACACATAGGAATCAATCTTATTTACCAGCTGAGGTCTCTCAACCTCGGCACTGCTCATATTTTGTGCCAGGTAATCCTCTGTTGTGGGGCTGTCCTGTCAGCAGCATCCCTGACCTCTACCCACTAGAATCCGAAGGCAACTCCCTCCGTCGTGGCAAAACCCAAACTGTCTCCAGACATTGCCGAGTGCCCCCTGGGGGTGAAACTGTCCTCCGCTGAGAATCACCGTACTAAACTAAGAGAAAATCCTAGCTGTTTATAGCGAAGACAACTATCTGGAATTAAATCAGCTTCCCTGGAAATAGGCCGATTTAATTGTCCCTCCGGCATCCTTTGCGCTGTAGAAGTAAAGAGAGGGCAGCACGGCTTTTCTTCTTCTGAACATGGGGTCAGAAAACCAACAGCAGGGATTCTGTGCCCTGTGCATCACTTGCGCTCACTCAGTGCTTGGATTTCTAACCTCCTTAATAAAGGAGACGTAACAACATGAGACCCCAGTACCTGATCATTCTGGAAAGTGATAACTTTTATGTTTCGGAAGAGGCATGTTTTGAAGTCCTGGAGACTACTGTGTCCTGTGTAAACATGGCCTCAATCAAAATGATGGCACTGGCACACAAAGGTGGACTTCCCGTATAAAAAGGTTTGGAGGTCAGAGCAACAGGTCACACTCCAGTCAGGCTCCTCTCCCACTGTACCTCCCCCAGACGGACTGTGGAAATCATCCGGGAGGCCCCAAGGTCCAACGCTTTTGGGAAACCTGTCTCAGGCTGTGGCCAAGAATGTTGTGTAGTCCCAGATCTCCCAGAACAAAGTGACAAAGTGCCTGCAGTCAGCCCTGGCGGGTGTTTTCATTTCACGGATAGTTCAGCCCTGACCAGTGGGGGGCTGCTGACCGCAGCTAAAGGCTCCCCAGGAACGCATCTAGAGCTGCCCTATGCTCTCTGTGCAATGCTGTAAAGGCCTGTAAAGGGCTCTCTGTGCAATGCCTGCTCCAGAAAGATATCCGCTCCCGTGGGGCCCTAGCTTTCAGAAGCAAGTACAGGACGTGCAAGAAGCTGTAACGTGCCACTCCCAGCAAAGAGCAGAGGGCTTTGCTAGGTAGCCACTTGTGAACGAGCAGGGACAGCCTTTATTAGATAGCCAAATGCTGAACGACCAAATCCCAGCACAGTCTTGTTTACTTCTAAGCAGATCCCATTAAGCCCTGGGCACTTGGCTTGATTACTCCCTGGATCAAAGTTAAATTAAATTACCCAACAAGCTTCATTTCTGAGAGAGCGACGCGCACACAGACTGACTCACCTTCCAGAAGCTATCCACTTTGCCATACACAAGGGACTGGTTCTGCCTTTTGATTTCGTTAATGTGGTGGATGTCGCTGGAGTTGAGGTGCTGCTCGACCACAAATCCCAGAAAGCTGTTGTCTGGGGTATGAGCTGATGCGGAAAGGAAAGGACAGGGTAGTTAGGATTTCATCGGCAAGAAGAAATGATTACGAGTTTGATATAAGCCATCATGCACATAATTAAATGTGTTCATTTTACCCTGTTCTTTCTTACCTGGGGAGGGGGAGGCAGGGGACTGCCTACTCCCACATACTCCCAGCAGAACCTTCACATGAGAATTGTCTCCAGGATGGATTAACCTGAATCAAATGCTGAAGGACAACCTGCCCTTCCCCCGCCCCCCCACCCAGTAAAATGCATCTGTCCAAAAAGCATTCTGCTGTGTGTTCTCTGCCCTCCTGTTTGCTCAGCACAAGGCCACTGTCTCCTGACAGGCATGCTGCCTTCCAGGTGTGACCAGTAAAACCCAGAGCAGGGCTGAATCAAGGGTTCTCATGGGGGGTGAGGCCGCTGTTGGCAGCCCACATCATCCAGCCCGATGCCAGCCAGGGAAAGGGGAATTTGGGGGCAAAACCAGTCAGCATCACCCTGACGCCGCACCTCCCCTAAGAATTACTCACTAATGAGAGAGATAATTATGGAGCTACACTGAACAGATGGAGGGAATGAAGACAGAACGAAAGGTGAAACTCACTGGGATGTGAGCCATCCCAAGAAGCCACCCACCCCAAGGAGCAGTGTCTAGTCTATAGAAAAGACTATTCGAGAAGAGAAAGGCATTTTCCTCCGGATCGCTCATCATGTGAGTTCTAAAACTTCTCTATTTTAATAGTTGGTCAAGGGGTGGGGGGAAGTAACCCCATATCCCCCCCAAACATTTCTTTCTTGTGCCTATAATTTTAAGAGGAATTTCACAAAGAGGGCAATAATCAGGAAACAATCTTCTGTAGTTGAAACAGAGACCGCCCTCTGCTACACATTCATTCCGTCCGGAGAAATGTGTTTTTCAGATGACCCTGCAGAGGCCCCACAATATTAAATAAAGCAACTGCGCTGCTTGACTCTGCCCTGAGTAGAGAAGCTATAAATAGCCTAAATGGAGAGATACTTGATATTCAGAAAAGTCCACACATGTGGCTTCAACTGTACTCCTTCACAGGTAGGTGGTAAGCACGCGGAGCAAGGTGGTTCCTGGTCTTGCTTTGGCTTTCTCAGGACGCAGGAGCTCTTCCCCAGGCAG
Source organism: Mirounga angustirostris (assembly GCF_029215605.1). Lineage (NCBI taxonomy): Eukaryota > Metazoa > Chordata > Mammalia > Carnivora > Phocidae > Mirounga > Mirounga angustirostris. Next base: position 101,722,585 of record NW_026991711.1, on the reverse strand, counting down.
GAGGCCTGCACGGGGGCCCTTAAAGATGGGCAGGGGTAGGCCTGTGGAAAGGCCTAGGAGCCTGAAGCCCCGGGCCTCGCTCTCCTCCGCCCCGCTCACAGACGAACGCGGGAACACCACCAGCGGAAAGCCGCGAACTGTGGACATGAACAAGCCACATAAACACTGTGTTATCATCATCCAGTCTCCCAGGCTTCTGCCTAATGGGGGTGACAGAATGAGGAGATAATAGGGTTACGACTGGGGAGCTGTGTTCGGCCTGGCCAATCTGTTATTTCATTTCTGCGTTTTTGAACAAGTGCCCAGAGGCAATGGCTGCAGTTGGCTGGAAAGTAAACTGGTGAATAAATTCTACTGCCAACAAGGGGCAATGGGTTGCTTTTCCTTTCTTTTTGAGAAGCTGGTGGTGAGGGGCTTTGGAGGAGGATGAGGGAGGGGAAGAGAGCCCCTCTGCATTTGCAATGTCAATGAGGCAGCTTAAAATAGCTCTTTGCAAAACTCTGGGTTAACCGTGAAAATTCTGAAATAGAACCTGACACTTTGAGACCGTGGTTTTTGTTTTTTTTTAATTTTTATTATCTTCAGAAAATGTTATGTGGTGACTAAATCTCCATACTTTAGATACTGGTTTCTGAAATTCAGTTATCTAGTCCCTAGACGAGCACTTCTCTAGAAAGGTGAAATTTGGCTCGACCACCTAAAACAACGTCACAGGTGGGGAAAATGCAATATACTAAGGTAGAGTCAAAAGTAAAGTCACCAAAGCCCCCAAAGAAAAGACTCCTATATGCATGGATTTTTGTGTCAAAGATTCCCGGAGCTCGAGCTTGGACAGTGAAGAGGGAGAGGGAGAACATGATCTAGTCAAACACCTTGTGAGAAGTGGTGGGCCTTCGCTGCTTTAGGACTGTAATTTGGCACTAAATCAATTTTGACACTGCACAAACAATCACAAACACCTGCTCTTCTCCTGGGTTTTCACGAAAACCCTTTATTTCCACCCCTCTCTGGTCTGGAGGTGTTAGGTGGGGGATGGGCAACCTGAGAGCGCCGGTAAGGACCGTGGATGACCGGAGGAGAAATCCCACACCGTCACCCTTCACCGGCATGGGTCACATCCTTCGTGTGTCTTCCCAGGGGACGCTGAACCTGTCACGGGACGCGGGACAGGGGTGCCAGGAGGGGTCACTCAGCTGCAAGCTGCCCCACAGGTGATTTGGAAGTGACCACAGGCCCTGGGGTAGCTTCCTTCCAAGGAGCTGGCCAGCAGCTGGGTACCTGCCTGGTGACATCGTCCCCGAGGGCCCTGGACTCAACACATGTACTCCTAATATCATTTATAGTAAGTCAAAAGTCACAAAGAGAGGCTGATGCTATCCAAAAGGACCTTTCTGTGGAGATCTAACTGCAGCCCAAGCTGTCTCTTTTTCTCTGAGGACAGGAACAGAGAGTTTATTTGTGTTGGGAGGTTGTCAAAGAGAAGGTATTCACATGTCAAGGTGAACTTTAGAAATTTCACCATAAATGGGACACAGGAAATGCTGCACATTTGGAAATCACTCCATCCCAGGAGATCAACAAATATGATTGTTTTAAAATGGCTAATATTTGAGTTCTATGTGTGGAGTTCTATGCTAAATGCTTTATAGTGACTATTTGATTTTATCTTCATAAACCTTTCAACATGTTTGTAGGGATGAGAAAGTTCGGGGCAGGGTTGGTGGCGGAGGGGGGGGGAGACACTTCAACTACCCTAGTCTACATGCTAGGAAATGGCAATGTTGGGATTAAGAGCCAGACCAGCTGGTCCCAGAGCCCAAGCTCCTTAAAGCATCCTCACATACAGCTTTGTAGTCCAAATAGTTTATCTTCTGGGCTCCGTGAACTATAGCGGTAAACATGCTTCAGAGGAAAATAACATTATAAGGTAGACCAAAATACACATGAAAGACCCAGGAGGAAAAAATGTAGTAAGATCACCTCAGTTTCTTGAGTGACTTATGCTACACATATGGGGGCCAAGCTGATTCATTTTACATGTGACAAGCAGAAGGGGATTTGCTAAACATTGACAGTGGTTTTAAAATATTTTAGGACTTTATTATTTTTTTTTTTTAAGAAAAGCATTATTTTAAGCACTTTGGAAGCACCTATTTACAAATGATTACAAATCAGCTTGATGAGCTTCCTGAGCAGATTACAGCGATAACTTCTTTTAAGAAATACTGGGAGTTTGGCTTGAATAATTCATTCAACCACAACCATTTTAGAGCACTCCTTCTAAAAAACCAGGTTAAATGCTAGGCATTGAGAGATTACAACATCAAGATGTTTCTGCCCTCACAGAGCTTACCAAATACTTAATAAATGAGGTGTATGCAATTTCTACCAAGCAGTAATAGCATCCTCATTTCAAATGTAATTAACAAATTTCATTCAGTCAAATCGATCCTTCTCTCAGCACCTGAGTCTCTGAGGTCTGCCTTTCCACCACTAAGTCCTAAGCACTTGCACCCAAAAGTGCAAATATTCATTTTAATAGGTGGTCTGCTGGCCTTAACCACAGCTGGCCCTACCATGGTGGGCATCCCCACGCCAGCAGATCACCAAGGGCAGAAACCCTAAAACCAGCCTGGGCTCCTCCCTCAGCCCTCACCCAGCCCTGAGGATGTCAGCTTCCCCAAATCTCTCAACCCTCTCTCTCCTCTACACCTTTCCTAGTTCTGGCCTCATTGATTCTTGTTGAGACTTCTGCAATAGATAAGTTTTCTTTTGCCCTATTCAAATGATAACTTATTTAGGTTTTCCTGATTGTAACAGAAATATATCCTCTGTGTAAAACTTTTTTCAGACAATAGAAAAAGATGTAAGAAAAATAAGAGATCATCTATCACCTCGAAATAACCACTATTACTGGATTTTTAAAAAAGATTTATTCATTTATTTTGGGGGGCAGCATGTGTGGGAGTGGATAGGGGCAGAGGGAGAGGAGAGAGAAAATCCTCAAGCAGACTCCCTGCTGAGCACGGACACCCCCCCCCGATGTGGGGCTCGATCCCAGGACCCCAAGATCATGACCTGAGCCTAAATCAAGAGTCAGATGCTTAACTGACTAAGCCACCCAGGCAACCCATGGACTGTTTTTAATACTCAAATCAATACCGGATCCTACTATACCTACTCTCTTGTAAATTTCTTTCACTTACAAATGTGCCATAGGCAATCGTTGTGAGTTAATACCCACAGCTCATCACTGCTTGTTAAATTAGTAGTATTTCAGTGCATGAACTCTTTCCATCAGCTGGGATGCCCCATGGTTCTGGTCCGCCAGCATTGCTTTATGGAACCACACTTCTCCCAGGCCATGTGATTCTGTTTCATTCAGGTGGTTGGATTGGTGCCAGTCCTGACGCCTTGGCTGCCCCCTCTCTATCCTCTTCCAAGGATGGGCATATGATACAGAGGACTCTCCCTGACCATGGCTCATTTGAAAAATGGGGGTATGATCCAAGTCCCGCCAATCACAGCTGCTCTAAGACTAGTCAGAGCTACTTTTGGGGTCACGGTGTCTCTGCTACAGTCACCAAGCTGGCAGGGTGGAAGTCGAGGGCTGCGGATGTCATCTGTGTGTCCCTGGGAGAAGGATGCCCCTGCAGAGAAAGGCAAAGCCAGGATAGGGAGAAAATAAAGATATCCTGCAAGCCCGAATCCATCTCAACCTAAAGCTTGTTTCAACAACTCCCAGGGACAAGAGCCAATGAACCCTCGTGACCAAGTCCACAAGACAGAAATACTGACGAGTCCACCCTATGAGACATTTAGGATGTTTCCAATTCTTGCCTTTCGAAATCAACTAGTATTGTAGACCATTACGCTCTTGTCAATTCTGCAGTGGCTTTCTGAGTGCTCTCTGTACCTTCAGCCTTGCCCTTCCTCCTTCCCTGCTCCGTCGGGCACATCCTCTGTGCTGCCTTGACCGGGCATTCTTTGCAACAAACATAGAACCGTGGCAGTTTGTGGCTGAAAATCTTCACCTCCTTCAGGATGAAGCACCACCCAGCCTACCTGTCATTCTGGCTTCATTTCGGGTCACCCTCTGATATCTTTGCTCCATGATGACCTACCCATTTGGGGTGTGTAATGAATGCATGCTTTCCATCTTCTCTTGTGCTGGCATGTCTGGCATGTTTCCCACCTGCTCCTTCCTGGAAGGCTTAGCTCCTTTCACCTCCTGGTTGAGGGATTCCCTAACTTCCCAACACGGAGATAAGTAGACCTCCTCTTAGATCATGAAGAGTTACAGTCTCTTTCCCACGTTATTATCTTGATGACAGACTCTATGTTCTTTGAGACTGAACCACGTTTTATGCTGACTCCCAGAGCACAGTAGGAAACTGAGCAAATATTTTTGCATGCATGACCGATTAAGCCCATGGGAAATGCTTAATTAACTGGTATGATGGATTCCATAGGTAGGTAGATCTATATTACCAAGGAGCAGGCCATGCCTAAACTGCTCCCAGCATCAAACCCTTGGCACAAAAGTTCCAAAACTAAAGCCTGTTCTTCATGGGATGAGTCAGGCTTACCAAGTGATAGGTGTTCAATAAATATTTAATTGATAAACTAACATATCTTTTAATCCAGGTCACAAAATTAAGGTGGGAAGTAGGGAAACCAGTCAGTGATGCAGAGTTGTAAAATGCCAACATCATAGGTTTCTAAGTACTGTCAATTCACTCAACAGTAGTACATTTATTGAGCACTTACTATGAGCCAGAAAACAACTTGGGAAGAACTAAGGATACATCATTAAATAGAGCAAGCGTGAATGAAACTCCCTTCACTGCACTTATATTCATCTGGGGAGACAAACAGTAAAATAACTCAATGCTACAGATAAGAAAGAAAAACAATTGGTTTGGTGACCAATACTGAATGCTAGTTAAGGTACGCTGAAACATCTCTGGGTTAAGTGTTCTTTTATGTATCAAAAAAATGTGGATTGAAGGGCACATAGATATATGGATTGAGAGGCCACAGAAAGTAAAAGGAAGTAAAGGAAAGTAAAGGAAGCTGTTAACCGCAGAGTCTAGGCTGTGGGTTCCTACTGTACATTTCTTTCACCATTTTTGTCTATTTGAGAACTTTGTTAACAAAGTGGGGAAGAATACTGGCTACTATCACATTCATGACGTTGACGCTGATTCTGATGGTGTAACTGGCATGACAGAAAAGACTTTAGTGACAAATACAGTCTCATCACACAAGAAGTGATCTGGCTTTAAAAACTAAAAAGCCAGTCATGTTATACTTCAAATTTTACCCAAACTGTAGTTTTTCAAATGGTGGTGATGATGAGCTGAGAGAGAGAGGGAGAGAGAGAAGAGGTCAGGATGCAAGCTAGGGAAACTATTATGTACAGCTGGGCTGAAAAGATGAGAGCCTGAACTGTTGACAAAAGGCACACTGGAGTAAATTTCTCAAGTGTCAAAAAGCAATTTAGGAGGGAATGGACTCCTCAGAAGAGTATCACTCCTGAAGGCTGAGACTCAGATAAAGGAACTGTAAGGCTGATCCCATCACTCTCTGGTCTGCACAGAAGTAAAAGGCAAGAGTCCTACTGATGGAAATCAAAGGCCAAAAAGGCAGTTGGAATCACAAATAGCTCCTTTGCTTGTCAGGCCCTAAAAATAAAATCGCATGTGGAAGTGATCCTTAGCTGAAGCCAACAGGTTTATCATTTGCATAAAAGGAAAGTAGCCCGTTTCTACAAGTCCTGTTTTGTCAGGCAGAATCTTTGGTCTCCAAGCCATTATATCTACCTGATCATGCAAATAAACCACACCGTTGAGTCCCAGCCTCTGGGAGAAATTCAAAGACAATGTCAATGACAACAACCAGTATGGCTGGAACAACTTGTGAAAGCTCAACCACACGAACACCTTCTGTGGGAAGACACAAGAGACCAACGTGAAGCCACTTGCCCTAAAAAGCTTTTGAAATGGTTTTTAAAAAAATTTTTTGGGGGGGGTCTATTTGGCACACAATGTTACATTAGCTTCAGGTGTACAACATACGATTCAATGGAGAAGCTTCTGTAATTTTAAGTTTGTACAACACATCTCACTTTTCCTCACACTGTTGCGTGGACTAAAATAGAACAGGCATTATCGTTCATTTTAACTCAACTGGTATTTTCTGAATGCCTACTCTAAGCCACACATTCTTCAAGGTGTTGGGAGTTTCAGCAATGAACCAAACAGACAAAACCCCTGTCTCAGATTCCAGGGGAGGAAAAAATAAAATAAAAATAAGGGAAGTATGAATGTTGCCTGATAATACAGTGAACAAGGAAAACAAAGCAGGGAAGGGACACATGAAATTGGGGGGAAAAAGTTGTACTTAAAAGAGAGGTACTTAGGGTTGGTCTCACTGAAGTAACAGTTGAGTTAAAAAACAGAAGAAGAAAGAGGGGTGGCTCAGGTGGTTAAGCATTTGACTCTTGATTTCAGCTCAGGTCATGATCTCAGGGTTGTGAGATCAAGCCCCGCATCAGGCTCTGTGCTCAGTGGGGAGTCTGCTTGGGATTCCCTCTGTCTCTCTCCCTCTGCCCCTACCACCCACCCAGGTATGCGTGTTCTCTTTCTCTGTCAAATAAATAAATAAATCTTTAAAAAGAAAAAAGATGCTAAAAAAAAAAAAAAAACAACCCTGAAGAAAGAGACATAGAAGTCTCTAAGGGAAGAATGTTTGAAAGATGGAATAACCAATGTAAAGGTCCTGGGGCAGGAGTGTGCCTGACCCAACTAAGAAACAGGTATGGGACTAGACAGCAGTGAGCAAGAAGACGTGTAATAAGCGATGAGGCCAGACAGGTATTGGTGCCTTGAGGCCACTGGGATGACTGGTCTTTCCCTACAGTGAGATGCCATGGTGGGTCAGCATAGGGGTGTCATGATCTGACTTATGTTTTAACTAACCCCATCCTGTAGTTAGGGAAAACTGAGTCCTCTTGCTCTTTATTCATTGATCCAACAAATACTTATCACCAGTGATGCTACCACTTCAGGTATGGAGGACTCAGCAGTGACCAGGTGCATGGGGTGCACAAGGTAGGGTTGGGGCTGGAATACATGTGTAAGAGTCATAGAACAGGAGCATGTGGCTCTGGGAAAGGAAGGTTTCCAGAGGACAGGACACGTCCCTGAAGGATGAGCAAGTGTGTGTGTGTTGGGGGTGAGGGCTCGGGGCTGCCAGACCAAGGAGTACACATACAATGGCCTGCACATCAGAGAAAACATGGTACCCTGGAAGACTCGTCAAAGCCAAGAGGAGGCCAACAGCATGAGGCAGGCCAGATGGTGTCAAGAAAGGAGAGGGGCTGGAGGTGAAATGGGAAGGCTCTCAATGAACACCTCCAGAAACCCCCAGCCTGTTCTTCACTCAACTTTATGACAGCTCCCTGTCTTTCCTGCTCCCAATGCCCACATGTACCGAGAAATGCTGAATCCTCCCCAGCCCTCGACTCGAAGTGAGAGGGCGAGCACCCAGAAGGCGAACTGTTTGGTGTCTTCAGATGGTGAATGACAGCTCAAATGTGGCAGGTCCTCAAAATATTGATTCACTAATTAATTTAAAATAAGCCAATATGAACAGACTCTGCGTAGAGAACAGGCAACGTTCTCAGACAGCGAAATGAAGAGTGAGGCGGTTCAGCAGGCTGCTGAATGTTACTGAAACCCTCCAACTAGGGGACGTCAACAGAAGTCTGGGACCACACCTGCCTGAGCGCAGGGCTGAGGAGTCTGGTCATCTCTGCTACTGCAGTGCTCAGCCAGAGGCTCCAGGGAAGGGGAGGGACAGACACAATCAGGTAAAGACGGCTCAGCACCGCGGCTGTTACATAAGCCACAGGGAGTTGTGAAAGAGGGTGTTGTGCAGGGAGTTAGGGCTATCCAAATACGGGCTACCTCAAGGCATGAGTCCTCGACTTCAGGGCTTCGTTTTCTCTCGTAGATGGTACGGGCAAAGGTCTTGCCTTTGTTTACTGAGGTGTAACACCTTGTTGGGAAGTGAGAAAAATAAGACAGAACGCCTTCAGGAGTTCAGAAAAAGCAGAATGTATAGGAGACCGAAGGCTGCCTATGGAAATAACGCCTAACTGGAGGGTCAAGTCAAGACCCAAGACCCTGGCAAGCCCAGAAAAAGCAGCAGCGTTACTGAAACAAGAAACAACAGAATTGTCCCAAAATAGGTACAAATTAGGAGCCAGTCACTTGATGGACTATAAATCCGCCTTGGAAATCATGGTTTTAAAAGAACCTTGAGGGTGCCTGGGTGGCTCAGTTGGTTAAGCGACTGCCTTCGGCTCAGGTCATGATCCTGGAGTCCCTGGATCGAGTCCCGCATCGGGCTCCCTGCTCAGCGGGGAGTCTGCTTCTCCCTCTGACCCTTACCCCTCTCATGTGCTCTCTTTCATTCTCTCTCTCAAATAAATAAATAAAATCTTAAAAGAACCTTGAAAAAAAATTATCTATTAAGTGAAGGAAAAAAAAAGGAGATCCAGAATTCTATTATGTATTTACAACTACATAAAAATATACCTGTGAAAACTATGATAATGCTTATATTACAGTATAAGGGCCTTTATCCAAGGGGGGAGGCTTTTTGTTTTTGTGATAGGGTTAACATTTCTCTTCAATTTGACTGGAGAGATGGAGGAAGTCTTTTAAATAGAGTCTTCAAGAAAAAAAATGCCATTTTGCTATCAGGGTGATTTGAAGGAAGCCAGAGTGGGGAGGTACCTAGCAGGCTGTCTAGCGGGCTGGGGTGAGCACCTGGGGAGGGGTATGGAGTGGGGCGGTGGCGGGGAGGGCCAAGGGAGGGCACCACGGTCTTTGAGCGGGGATAGCTCAGTCCAAGCTGAGTTTTTAAGGGCTGGCTCTGGTGGCAAGAGGAAGGCCTTAGTGCCTGGCCCACAGGCCGCCTGGAGTGTGGACAAGAGGTAAGTGCAGGAACGAGGGGCTTGCCATGAGGGAGGAACCCCCACACTTTTCAGCTTCTTGGAAAAAATCATCACTCAGTAGATGTAGCCAAACGGACTCAGCGTTGCCTGACCACTCAGATGGTCCCTGTAGAAGCTGCTTAGGGAGCTATCAGGAATAGTCTATGCTGACACAAAAATGCCCGAATGCAAACAGAATACACAAAGAGGATGGCTGCAGTGAAATTCTGAGATCTGGAGCAAAACAATAAAGAAAAATCAGGTTTTCCAACTTATAGAAACTCCACCAACTTAGTGAGGAGAAGAGAGAGAGGAGAAATAGAAGCAGCTTTAAGGTGAGAAGTGTTCAACTCTGAATATTTAAGAGCAAGTGCGCTCTGGTCAGGACAACCTCATGTCATTGCTCCTAGAGATGCGTCAGCAATGGTGCGTTTTTCTCTTTCTTTATCTTCCAGCTGCTTCCCCATCCTCTCTCTGCACTTCACACACGCCAGAACACTGCTAAATCTGGTTGGATGACAGCTGGACTGGAAGACAACAGAGTTCTACAAGTACAACACTCTCTTCCTGGGGATCCACGCTTTCCATTTTGCACCTCATCAGCACACCATCTAGTACAACTGTGTAATGCATGTGCATATTTACACACCAACGATATAATGATTACTATCAACCCACATAGTGAACAAAAGTAAATATGCTGTGTTTAAAAAAAATCAACAATACATAAACATAACTTGACACTTCCTTCTTACTCACACCAACAATCTTCCCCTTCAGATAGCTAGAATAGCCACAGATACCCAAAGGGTGAGGGAATGGAAGATTCTGTGGGGATGACTGGGTTAGACCGGACCCACCCTTCCGTCAGGTGGGTAGGAAAGGACCCCCCTCTGGAGGAGACACCCAAGCTCTCCGTGGGCAGGCTTTGGGAGTCACTGTTTTGTGCCAATTCTCCAGCCCGGACACCGCAACACAACAAAGGTCTTGAGCTGCTTAAGTGCCCTCTTCAGATCCATATTTTCTCCATTTAAGGCAGCGTCATTCATGAAAAAGCTTGCCATCAACCTATGACATGAAGGCTGTACCAACCATGGATGATCCCTGCCTTATTCCACTGTCTCTTTAGGAGTATTAAAATGCTGATTTTCTCCTTCTTCATTCCTTTGGCATTTATTTGCTGTGATTTCCTCATGATTAGCAAATTTCTTTCATCAACTTTTTGATTACCTTCAAATACAACTTGCCCTAGAAAGGCAGGATCAAAGCTGGATTCTTTCCCTTTATTTTTCAGAGTAATGATGTGGTGTCCTAGCTACTTGAGAAGGGGGATCAATGGACTTTGTGGGCTTCTCTCGTTTGGAGGATCATTCTGGACTCGTGGAGTATCCATCACTGGTTTGACTGCAATCCACTGTAGCTGTTCTTTCTGATTCTCAAACTACCCGGTCTTTGGCTCCTATGTCCTTCTCACTCCATCCCAATGGTCTTCCTTAGCTTCCTTGCTGGCATGTCGAGAGGTCCCCTTGTGAACATCTCCTGCCCTAGACCTGGAATCAGCTATTTATCTGAGCAGGAGGTTCCTTATCATGGTAAAGGTATTTATTTGAAAGATTTTATTTATTTGTTAGAGAGAGAAAGAAAGAGAGAGAATATGCACAAGCAGGGGGAGTGGCAGGCAGAGGGGGAAGCAGGCTCTCTGCTGAGCAAGGAGCCTGATGCGGGACTTGATCCCAGGACTCTGGGATCATGACCTGAGCAGAAAGCATAGGCTTAACTGACTAAGCCACCCAGGCGTCCCAGTGGGAGAGGTATTTAAAAGGTTCCCAGTCTGAGTGCCAAGGATACTCCTTGCTACTGGATTGTCTTTACTTCTGATCCTTTTCCAAGTACAGAGCTAGGAAACACTTCCTTTTTAAAGAGAAAAGTAAACTGATACTGATATTTCCTATTCTAGCTGGAGATGATACAGTCTTTAAATTCTTTAAATACTACCCACCTTCTTGTATACTGAAAATCTGGGCTCCTACAGTATACCTCTAGCAGGTTCAAATAACAATGTAAATATTTTCCACTATGAATGTATGGTCCAAAGACTGAGTTTTAAAGTCACTTGAAGTAATTATTTTCTCTGTGTGGGACATTCACACTAATCTGATATAGAACACTAGGTGTGTTTCACTTTTTTCAATCTGTTTTCAGTTGTTAGTGAATGCTTTCTTTCTTTTTATAAATTATGTAAAACATTGACATGGTTCCCAAGTCAAAATAAAGTACATTAAAGAGACATCATCTTTCTGTCCCTGGTCCTGCACCCCCTTCCGCCAGGGGAAGTGATTTTCATAAGCTTGCTATTTATCCTTAGCTTATTTCTTTTGAAAATACAGGCAAATTCATATACGCTAACATACGCACACATTGCCTTCTTACAGAGAAGAGAGGAAGTCAACAAGCTGCCCTGCATGCTGGTTTTATTACTTCTCTGTACCCCAGTCATCGCCCTTAGAGCAGTGGGGACCGTCCTCACTGCTCCTTCCAGGTTCACAGTGCTCCCCTCTCTCAGGGGACCATGTCATTTACTCAGTCCCCTAGTATGAACATCTGGGTTATTGCCACTCTATTTCGAACAGTGTCACAACAAATGACCTGTGCACATACTTTTTTTTTTTTCTGCTCACTTATCTTTGGGAGAGACTCTTAGATATAACCTGTTCGAAGGGAAGATGTGCTGATAGTTTTGTTAGATGGTGACAACTACGCTCCCCCACTTAGTAACATGTTGCATTCTCACTAGTAGGGCAGGAAAAGATGGATGGACCCTCACCATTGGAATAGCTATGCTACCAACTTCTGGATCCTGGTGAGCCTAATGTTTGGGACATGGTGTCTTGGTGCAGTTAAAGTATGTATTTCTCTTTATGGTGAGTGAGGGTAATATGTTTTCTAATGCTTGGGGCAATAAGCTTCTTCTTCCTTGCAATGAATAATGGCCTTTGCTCATTTTCCTGTTGGATTATGGAACTTTTCCTTCAGTTTTTATAAGCTCTTTATATATTAAAGGATACTAACCCACCATCAAGACAGAATTTGCTTATGTTTTTGCCATACAGGGTTTTTGTTTTTTTTTTATTCTTATGTTAATCCCCATACATTACATCATTAGTTTTAGATGAAGTGTTCCATGATTCATTGTTTGTGCACAACACCCAGTGCTCCATGCAGAATGTGCCCTCCTCAATACCCACCACCAGGCTAACCCATCCTCCCACCCCTCTCCCCTCTAGAACCCTGTTTGTTTTTCAGAGTCCATCGTCTCTCATGGTTCGTCTACCCCTCCGATTTCCCCCGCTTCATTCTTCCCCTCCCGCTACCTTCTTCTTCTTTTTTTTCTTAACATATATTGCATTATTTGTTTCAGAGGTACAGATCTGAGATTCAACAGTCTTGCACAATTCACAGAGCTTACCAGAGCACATACCCTCCCCAGTGTCTATCACCCAGTCAACCCATCCCTCCCACCCCACCCCCCACTCCAACAACCCTCAGTTTGATTCCTGTGATTAAGAATTCCTCATATCAGTGAGATCATATGATACATGTCTTTCTCTTTTTGACTTATTTCACTCAACATAATACCCTCCAGTTCCATCCACGTCGTTGCAAATGGCAAGATCTCATTCCTTTTGATGGCTGCATAATATTCCATTGTATATATATACCACCTCTTCTTTATCCATTCATCTGCCGATGGACATCTTGGCTCTTTCCACAGTTTGGCTATTGTGGACATTGCTGCTATAAACATCGGGGTGCACGTACCCCTTCGGATCCCTACTTTTGTATCTTTGGGGTAAATACCCAGTAGTGCAATGGCTGGATCATATGGTAGCTCTATTTTCAACTTTTTGAGGAATCTCCATACAGTTTTCCAGAGTGGCTGCACCAGCTTGCATTCCCACCAACAGTGTAGGAGGGTTCCCCTTTCTCCGCATCCCCGCCAACATCTGTCCTTTCCTGACTTGTTAATTTTAGCCATTCTGACTGGTGTGAGGTGGTATCTCATTGAGGTTTTGATTTGGATTTCCCTGATGCTGAGCGATATTGAGCACTTTTTCATGTGTCTGTTGGCCATTTGGATGTCTTCTTTGGAAAAATGTCTGTTCATGTCTTCTGCCCATTTCTTGATTGGATTCTTTGTTCTTTGGATGTTGAGTTTGATGAGTTCTTTATAGATTTTGGATACTAGCCCTTTATCTGATATGTCATTTGCAAATATCTTCTCCCATTCTGTCGGTTGTCTTTTGGTTTTGTTGACGGTTTCCTTTGCTTTGCAAAAGCTTTTTATCTTGATGAAGTCCCAATAGTTCATTTTTGCTCTTGCTTCCCTTGCCTTTGGCGATGTTTCTAGGAAGAAGTTGCTTCGGCTGAGGTCAAAGAGGTTGCTGCCTGTGTTCTCCTTTAGGATTTTGATGGACTCCTGTCTCACATTGAGGTCTTTCAACCATTTGGAGTCTATTTTTGTGTGTGGTGTAAGGAAATGGTCCAGTTTCATTCTTCTGCATGTGGCTATCCAATTTTCCCAACACCATTTGTTGAAGAGACTGTCTTTGTTCCACTGGACATTCTTTCCTGCTTTGTCGAAGATTAGTTGACCATAGAGTTGAGGGTCCATTTCTGGGCTCTCTATTCTGTTCCATTGATCTATGTGTCTGTTTTTGTGCCAGTACCATGCCGTCTTGATGATGACAGCTTTGTAATAGAGCTTGAAGTCCGGAATTGTGATGCCGCCGGCTTTGCTTTTATTTTTCAATATTCCTCTGGCTATGCGGGGTCCTTTCTGGTTCCATACAAATTTTAGGATTATTTGTTCCATTTCTTTGAAAAAAGTGGATGGTATTTTGATGGGGATTGCATTGAATGTGTAGATTGCTCTAGGTAGCATTGACATCTTCACAATATTTGTTCTTCCAATCCATGAGCATGGAACGTTTTTCCATTTCTTTGTGTCTTCCTCAATTTCTTTCATGAGTATTTTATAGTTTTCTGAGTATAGATCCTTTGTCTCTTTGGTTAGATTTATTCCTAGGTATCTTATGGTTTTGGGTGCAATTGTAAATGGGATGGACTCCTTAATTTCTCTTTCTTCTGTCTTGTTGTTGGTGTATAGGAAAGCCAGACTTCTGTGCATTGATTTTATATCCTGCCACTTGACTGAACTCCTGTATGAGTTCTAGCAGTTTTGGGGTGGAATCTTTTGGGTTTTCCACATAAAGTATCATGTCATCTGCAAAGAGTGAGAGTTTGACTTCTTCTTTGCCAATTTGGATGCCTTTGATTTCTTTTTGTTGTCTGATTGCTGTGGCTAGGACTTCCAATACTATGTTGAATAGCAGTGGTGATAGTGGACATCCCTGCCGTGTTCCTGACCTTAGGGGGAAAGCTCTCAGTTTTTCATAGATGGCTTTTATGATATTGAGGTATGTACCCTCTATCCCTATACTCTGAAGAGTTTTGATCAAGAAAGGATGCTGTACTTTGTCAAAAGCTTTTTCTGCATCTATTGAGAGGATCATATGATTCTTGTTCTTTCTTTTGTTAATGTATTGAATCACACTGATTGATTTGCGGATGTTGAACCAACCTTGCAGCCCAGGGATAAATCCCACTTGATCATGGTGAATAATCCTTTTAATATACTGTTGGATCCTATTGGCTAGTATTTTGGTGAGAATTTTTGCATCCATGTTCATCAGGGATATTGGTCTGTAATTCTCCTTTTTGATGGGGTCTTTGTCTGGTTTTGGGATCAAGGTAATGCTGGCCTCATAAAATGAGTTTGGAAGTTTTCCTTCCGTTTCTATTTTTTGGAACAGTTTCAGAAGAATAGGTATTAATTCTTCTTGAAATGTTTGGTAGAATTCCCCTGGGAAGCCATCTGGCCCTCGGCTTTTTTTGGGGGGGAGGGGGAGATTTTTGATGACTGCTTCAATTTCCTTAGTGGTTATAGGTCTGTTCAGGTTTTCTATTTCATCCTGGTTCAGTTTTGGTAGTTGATACATCTCTAGGAATGCATCCATCTCTTCCAGGTTATCTAATTTGCTGGCATAGAGTTGCTCATAATATGTTCTTATAATTGTTTGTATTTCTTTGGTGTTGGTTGTGATCTCTCCTCTTTCATTCATGATTTTGTTGATTTGGGTCATTTCTCTTCTCTTTTTGATAAGTCTGGCCAGGGGTTTATCAATCTTGTTAATTCTTTCAAAGAACCAGCTCCTAGTTTCGTTGATCTGTTCTACTGTTCTTTTGGTTTCTATTTCATTGATTTCTGCTCTGATCTTTATGATTTCTCTTCTCCTGCTGGGTTTAGGCTTTATTTGCTGTTCTTTCTCCAGCTCCTTTAGGTGTAGGGTTAGGTTGTGTACTTGAGACCTTTCTTGTTTCTTGAGAAAGGCTTGTATTGCTATATACTTTCCTCTTAGGACTGCCTTTGCTGCATCCCAAAGATTTTGAACAGTTGTGTTTTCATTTTCATTGGTTTCCATGTATTTTTTTTAATTCTTCTTTAATTTCCTGGTTGACCCATTCATTCTTCAGTAGGATGCTCCTTAGCCTCCATGTATTTGAGTTCTTTCCGACTTTCCTCTTGTGATTGAGTTCTAGTTTCAAAGCATTGTGGTCTGAAAATAGGCAGGGAATGATCCCAATCTTTTGGTATCGGTTGAGACCTGATTTATGACCTAGGATGTGATCTATTCTGGAGAATGTTCCATGAGCACTAGAGAAGAATGTGTATTCCGTTGCTTTGGGGTGGAATGCTCTGAATATGTCTGTGAAGTACATTTGGTCCAGTGTGTCATTTAAAGTCTTAATTTCCTTGTTGATCTTTTGCTTAGACGATCTGTCCATTTCAGTGAGGGGGATGTTAAAGTCCCCCACTATTATTGTATTGTTGTCAATGTGTTTCTTTGCTTTTGTTATTAATTGCCTTATATAATTGGCTGCTCCCATGTTAGGGGCATAGATATTTACAATTGTTAGATCTTCTTGTTGGATAGATCCTTTAAGTAGGATATAGTGTCCTTCCTCATCTCTTATTACAGTCTTTGGTTTAAAATCTAATTTGTCTGATATAAGGATTGCCACCCCAGCTTTCTTTTGGTGTCCATTAGCATGGTAAATGGTTTTCCACCCCCTCACTTTCAATCTGGGGGTGTCTTTGGTTCTAAAATGAGTCTCTTGCAGACAGCATATCGATGGGTCTTGTTTTTTAATCCAGTCTGTTAGCCTGTGTCTTTTGATTGGGGCGTTTAGCCCATTTACATTCAGGGTAACTATTGAAAGATAGGAATTTAGTGCCATTGTATTGCCTGTAAGGTGCCTGTTACCGTATATTGTCTGTGTTCCTTTCTGGTCTATGTTGCTTTTAGGCTCTCTCTTTGCTTAGAGGACCCCTTTCAAGATTTCCTGTAGGGCTGGTTTTGTGTTTGCAAATTCCTTTAGTTTTTGTTTGTCCTGGAAGCTTTTTATCTCTCCTTCAATTTTCAATGACAGCCTAGCTGGATAGAGTATTCTTGGCTGCATATTTTTCTCATTTAGTGCTCTGAATATATCCTGCCAGTCCTTTCTGGCCTGCCAGGTCTCTGTGGATAGGTCTGTTGCCAATCTAATGTTTCTACCATTGTAGGTTACATATCTCTTCTCCCGAGCTGCTTTCAGGATTTTCTCTTTGTCTCTGAGACTCGTAAGTTTTACTATTAGATGTCGGGGTGTTGACCTATTTTTATTGATTTTGAGAGGGGTTCTCTGTGCTTCCTGGATTTTCATGCCTGTTTCTTTCCCCAAATTAGGGAAGTTCTCTGCTATAATTTGCTCTATTATACCTTCTGGCCCTCTCTCTCTTTCTTCTTCTTCTGGGATCCCAATTATTCTAATGTTGTTTCGTCTTATGGTATCGCTTATTTCTCGAATTCTGCCCTCGTGATCCAGTAGTTGTTTATCTCTCTTTTTCTCAGCTTCTTTATTTTCCATCATTTCATCTTCTATATTACTGATTCTCTCTTCTGCCTCATTTATTCTAGCAGTTAGTGCCCCCATTTTTTATTGCACCTCATTAATAGCCTTTTTGATTTCTACTTGGTTGGATTTTAGCTCTTTTACTTTTCCAGAAAGGGTTTCTCTAATAACTTCCATATTTTTTTCAAGCCCAGCTAGTATCTTTAAAGTGATGATTCTGAACTCTAGATCTGACATCGTACTAATGTCCGTATTGAGTAGGTCCCTGGCAGTTGGTACTACCTCTTGTTCTTTTTGTTGAGGTGATTTTTTCCGTCTTGTCATTTTGTGCAGAGGAGAGTAGATTAATGAAAGAACAAAATGTAGCAGAATAACCACGTCCCCAGAAAATATACTCTAAACAAATCGGAAAGACCTGAAGCAGTGGGATAAGAAAGGGAAAGAGAGAAAAAAGAAAAAGAAAAAAAAAGATAAAGATAAAAACAAAAACAAACAAAACAAAACAGCAACAACAAAAGGAAAACCAGAATGTGATCAAATATGATCTATATGGTATATAGATCAGTGCCACACACTAGATTTGGGGTGTATTTTGGTCTTTTAGAAGAAAGTGCCTCCCAAAATTTTAAAGAAAGAAAAACTTATATATGTACAAAAATAAGGGTTGATATGATGAAGGGATGGGATATGACTGTAAAAATGGAAATTATAAAAAATGTTATAAAAGGAATTGATAAGAAGTTGTTTGAAAAAAGAAAGAAGAGGATTTAAAAAAAGAAAAAAGAAAAAGAGAAAAAAAAGGGGGGGAGGATGTGATCAGGCAGGGGAATAGAAAGCACCATATACTAGAGATTTAGGGTATATTTTAATCTGTTAGAAGAAACTATTTCAAAATTTTAAAGAGAGAACAACTTATATATATAAGCCAAAAATATGGGTAACTACTATGAAGAGATAGAATATGACTCTAAAAATGAAAAATAAATTTTTTTTTTTTTTAAAAAAAGGGATTGATAAGATGTTGGTTGAAAAAGGGAAAAAGAAAAATTCAAAAAGAAATAATAAGACAAAAAGTTAAAAAAAATTAACTTTAAAAGACTAAAGAATCATGGTAAAAAAGCCGTGAATTCTATGTGCAGTAGTCCCCTAGCGCTGGAGTTCTGCCGTTCTCATTGATCGGTAAACTTGGTCTTGGCTGGCTGTTCTCGCTGATCTTCTGGGGAGGGGCCTGTTGCCGTGGTTTCCAAATGTCTCTGCCGGAGGCGGAATTGCCCCGCCCTTGCCCCCTCCTGGCTGAGTAATCTGCTTGGGTTTGCTCTCTGGGCTTTTGTTCCCTGCAAGCTTTCCGTACAGCTTTGGAGGTGGAGAGTGAAAATGGCAGCCTCCCAATCTCTGTTCCGGAGGAGCAGAGAACTCGGGGCCCCGCTCCTCAGTGAGCCCCCAGAGAAAAGCCGTCAGTCACTCCCGTCTCCCCGCTCTCCGGCTGCACTCCGTGCTCACCCGGCCTGCGACCCCGCGCCTCTATCTCTGGCACCCGACCCCGGGTGGAGTCTCCAAACCCAGCAGATTCCCACAGTGCGCTCCCGCTCGGCTCCTCCCGGAGTAGGAAGGTGAGTCTCCCCGGATCTGCCGCTTGGTGGGTCCCTGCTGGAGGAGCAGGGGCCCGACTGTGTCGCCGATCGCGGTTTATGGCGACCCCGAGCTGAGAGCCCGCGCCTGGGCTCTGCCTCTGCAGCCGGCTTCCCGGCTCCGTTACCTGGGAGCTCTGCCGCACTGAGGCACCCCCAGTTTTTCTGTGACCGTGAGGGTCCTGAGACCACACTGTCCTGGAGGGTCCCATCCCCCGCTTAGCCACCGGAGTGACGTCCCTCAGTGGAGCAGACTTTTAAAAGTTCCGATTTTGTGCTCCGCGGCTCTATCACTTGCCAGAAGCGGCCGACGAAAGCCCCTCCCCCGCCGTCTATCCTCCCGAATATCGCCGCGGATTCACTTCTCCGCACGTCCTACCTTCCAGACAGTGGTCGCTTTTCTGATGAGAGAGTTGTTGCTCTTCTTTTCTTCGATCTCCTGTTGAGTTTGTAGGTGTTCAGAATGGTTTGATCCCTATCCAGCTGAATTCCTGAGAGGAGACGAAATCCAGGTCTCCTACTCCTCCGCCATCTTGCTCCGTCCCCCAGGTTTTTTTTTTTTTTAAAGGCAGTCAAATGTATCAGTTTTCTCCCCTGATTCCTGCTGAATTCTGAGTCGGAAAATTTGTCCCCTTCCCAGGTTAATAGGAATTAGTCTGTGTTTTCATTTTTAGTTACATTTTAAGCAATGAATTTCTTTCAATTCAGTCAACCAACACTGCTGAAATCCTCCATTCATGGAGAACAAAATAGGTTTTTAGGACTCTGATTTTCAACATTCTAGAAGAGAACTTTATAGTTTCTAGAAACACTTCCTATTTCTACTCTCTGGATACAAGGCATCTTATAGAGGATATAGCCTATCATTCGGGTTATTCTGGCCATTTTAGAAACACCTAACATGTTTCATCTGATATAATGCACAGGTTACTTCTTACATTATTCTATACCACCTCATCCCAGCCCCTCAAAAGTTATACAATAAAGTCAAACCAAAGGCTAACTCCAATCATGCCTTACCATGCTGACCAGCCATCTATCACCCAACATGCCACATATTAGTCTGTCCCCTAAACTGTGCCCCCAGGATGGGCTGCAACAGCAGGATGATATAGCTCCAGGAACAATAATAATGTCTGCCAGGCATATAACATGCTCTTGCAAATCCTTCTGAGCTGAAAAGAACACTGAACACTTGACCATGAGCTGATTTTTAAATCACCACTGTCCAATTGCCATAGCCCTTCTTAATTCTACGGTCTCACATGTCACATCCAAGGATTAAGTCCAATGTGTTCTTTGTTACGTTTAATGAACCTGAGAAAAGGGTGACTGCATACAATGGGGAGAGGTGAGCACACAGGGAAGAAGTAGGCCACGGGTCCCTTGGGTCTCAACAAAGGAAACAGATTCACATCGCAGATACTAATTCTAGGATGAAAATCTCTGGATTATAATTATTCTGACAACTTTGGAAAATGGGAGTTCTCTACTCTGAGCATCCAAATGAAGTCATGTTTAACTCATGTGACATTTCCAGAATAGGACTTCACCTCAATCGAGGAATACAGACTTCAACTCTAGGTTTATTTTGGGCATGATCATTATCAAATTTGGGAGTTTCCTTCACAGTCCTTAGCTAATTATCAGTGAAATGAGGCTCAAGGAGGTAAACTGCCAGCAGCAATAAGAAATGGTGAATATGGGAAAGGGAACAGGACAGAAACAGAAAAAAACCGACCGCCGGGGCAGTGAGCTCCTCATTCTGGACGTGTCCACTACAACACCTCCTGAAATTACCACTGCTGTTGGCATCAATGACGCCTGGTGAGCAAGAGCAAGTGAGACTGCATTCTGCGGTCAGCGCATGAGAAGTGATTAAGTATGGAACAGAGTTTAAAACAGTTTCCTTCGAAAAAAAAAAAAAAAGCTGACTTTTTTTCTTTACAAGGGTTGATGTATAAATAATTAAGACTCTTTTTTTTTTTTTCCCCGAAACTCTATCTACATGAAAGACCTCATTCCTCATCAGTCATCAAGTGGACCCTACACAGCATCTGTGCGGCATGAAACGTGTTTAGTGCTTGCCAATCCAGAATCCACCCAGGGTCCTTTCCCAAATGGTTTTTAGTGATACTTCATATTGAACGTCTTTTTCTCTAGAACATTTCGAAGGCTTTTCACAAAATGCTCACATGGCCTTAATTCCAATTAAACAACAACAAAAAAATTCAGTGATTCTCAAGGGAAAGGTTCCACAGCACATGTTTCTACAGCTAAAAGCCCTGAGAATCATAACCCAAAATACACAGCCATCTAGTTTCTTTTCCCGTTTATCTTTGGTGGCATTCTGGAAAGCAGAGGGGAAGCGTGAATACTCACGGAACATGGTATAAAACTGCTGTGGGTTCAGATTCCATTTTCCCCAGGGCGTCTTGTGGCCTTTAGACTGGGCATAGTTAGCATGGTTAAACTCTGGCTCGGTACCAAATGAATCCAGGACTCGGAGCATGCACCTGAAAAGAAAAAGTAATGTGGATAAAACTACAACTTTGACCCCAAAGTTCAAAAGGTAAAAGTTCGTGGCGCCTGGTTGGCTCAGTCGGTTAAGTGTCTGCCTTCGGCTCAGGTCATGATCCCAGGATCCTGCGATGGAGCCCCGCGACGGGCTCCCTGTTAAGCAGGGAGTCTGCTTCTCTCTGCCTCTGCCAACCCCCACCCTGCCCTGCTCAGACTCTGTCTCTCTCTCCCTCAAATAAATAGAGAAAATCTTAAAAAAAAGGTAAAAGTTCTAACCTGTCCTGAAGGGACTACCAAGAACGGACAAATACTTTTCATCAGAAACACTAGTGGGTGGGAAGTGAGAGACTACAACATATATACTGAACACCTCCATGTGTGACTTCTGAGACTGAGCCATCACACACAGATACGTTTTCCTTCAGATAAGCTGACAAGTCACAGAAGATCACTCAGATAACAGCAAAATACAAAGTCCCACGAGAGCTAGCACTGTAGACTGCCTGGTTCACTGTTGCCCCCTCGCTAGGGCCAAGCGTACGGTGCAGCCTAATGAAGAGCTGCTGAAGAAACAAAGAACTACCATTTTTAGAAGTGGCCATGGTCTGAATATTTGTGTTCCCCTCCCAAATTCTTAGGTTGAACCTCTAACCCCCCAAGGTGATGGTACTAGTAAATAGGGCTCTAGGGGTGATTAGCTCATGAATGGGTTTAGTATTCTTATAAAAGGGACCCCACAGGGGCTTCTAGGTGGCACGGTCAGTTAACTGTCTGACTCTTGATTTCGCCTCAGGTCATGATCTCAGGGTTCTGGGATGGAGCCCCGCGTCAGACTCTACGCTCTGCAGGGAGTCTGCCTGGGATTCTCTCTCTCTCTCCCTTTGCCCCTCCAGCTCCTGATCTCTTTCTCTCTGAAATAAATTAATTTAAAAAAGAGAGAGAGAGGCCGCCTCAGAATTCCCTTGCCCCTTCCAGCAGGTGAGGACAAAGTGAGAAGTCTGAGACCTGGAGGAAGGAGAGCCTCGCTTGACCACGCCGGCTCTCTGTCCTTGCACTTCAGCTTGCAGAACCATGAGCAATGAAGGTTGTCTCTAAGCCACCCAGACTGGCATTTTGTACAGCAGCTCGAACGGACGAAGATGGAGGTCTTACTCTCCGTAAAGCATACGGCACACCTTAGCTCTTTCAACAGTCATTTACCATTTTCATCAATTAATAAGAGTATTTATTTTTAGGTAGAGTTTAGAACCTCCCTTAAGAGGCAGTGTTGATTTTTCTGTCAACTTGACAGGACTGGGATGTTACTGCTTTCTTCCAGAGCCAGGAGTAAAACTGAAGATGTTTCATTTGGCTCGTCCAACAAAGTCTTCAAACTGGGTCAGCCAAATATCTGGTCTACCACCTATTTTTGTATGGCTTGTGAACTAAGAATGATCTTTATGTTAAAAGGTTTTTTCTTTTTTTTTTTTTTAAAGGGATAGTTTGTGACATGAAAATTAGATGAAATTCCATTTTCAGTGTTCAGAAATGAAGTTTTATTTCAACCTAGCCACGCCTAATTGTTTACTTAGGGTCTATGGCTGCTTACACTCAATAATAGAGAACTTCAATAGTTGCTGGAAAGACCATATGGCCAGCAAAGCCTAAAATATTTACTACATGACCCTTTATAGAAAGAGCCTGTCGATCACTGCTTTAGAGTACACATACACAAAAACAACCAATTCAAGAATCAATGCTGAAACCTCCTACATTAATTAACTCATTCTTTCAATTCATCACTGATTCTCAAGCCATTGATGTACATTTAGCTTGTGTCTGGCCAATAAAAATAGCTGTTTTCTGTGGTTATACCTTATCAATACTCCTGAATGGCTCTTCCTGGACCAATGAGCATAAAAGCAAATAAATATTAAAGCCCACATTTTAAGGGCGCCTGGGTGGCTCCGTTGGTTAAGCATTGGCCTTCGGTCCAGGTCATGATCCCACGGTCCTGGGATCGAGCCCCACATTGGGCTCCTGGCTCAGCGGGAAGCCTGCTTCTCCCTCTCCCTCTGCCTCTCCCCCTGCTCATGCTCTCTATCTCTGTATCGCAAATGAATAAATAAAATCTTAAAAAAAATTAAAAAAATATTAAAGCCCACATTTTATAATCAGATAATGGCAAGTGAGTTGTAAGTATCGGATCCAGTTTCTTTCTTCCTTTTCCCACTACGATGAAGGCGTTCTCTTAACTTTTTTTTCACATCAATGTGTGATTCAGAAAAATAAAATGCAAACACCAGATTGGATTTTCCAGAAAAATCAACAGCAAATCGCCACTTTCGTGTGATGCTTTTCTCATCTGAGATCACCACCCTTTCTGTAGACAAGAAAGGGAGGAAAAGAAAGAGGATGGGAGCGAACACAAGCTGACCACAGAAAGCGTTTCCTTATTTTGGATTCCTGCGTGGCTCTCAAGGAACATGCTACCATTATAGTAACAATTTTCACAATTAGCACCAAGAATGCATCATCAGCCTGACAACCGTCAACCACAAGGTGGACGGAAATGGGAGCCCACAGTCCAGGAAAAAAGAAAGCTGGGGAGCCAAGGAACTGACCCATGTGTGTTTTCTCTGGTCTCTGAGTAGTTTGGGGCATTCCTTTTCTCTTCTTTATAAAACATTGCCATTCCTTAACTTATATATATATTTTTAGTATCAAAGTTTGCATTAAAAACTTACATCAAAACCTCCTATACTGTAACTAACTCTTTAACTTGTATTTTAAAATAAGCCACTGGTTGGAGCCAGTATATTTTCTTCTGAGAAAGATGACAGCATTCAGAGAACGTAGGGACAACAGTGGCTGTTCTGTAGAGGGTTGTTGCAGAGCAGGAGGGGAGGGAGGGACACACGCGGACAGGTGGGGGTGCTCTGCTCCTGCCCAGGGGATGGGGCTGAGCCTCAAAGATTACAGGCTCTGTGCAAGCACAGCAGGGAGGAACAGGCCATCCTTGTCCTAAGAAACCTCTGTCTCGAAGGCTTTGGCTACTTCTACTCAGTTGCAATCCACTCTAACAGGGTATACGCCTCTCTAGCTTTGGCGTGTGATTTTATTTTTAACTTGGGAGTTTTACTGGTTTTCTTTTCAATTTAGAGAATTCAGACAAACCCTGATGATTCAAGACTCCTGGTGGGAGCCTAATGCCTGCAAGCCGGGACTCTGATACTGTGCTACATGATGCTGGGCTTCTCAAGCCAGTGGAAAGCTGTAGCATGAAAGATCAAATGTCTGAGAAACTTGGAATTCTACTTCCTCCTACGTAAGCTTTAGTTTGGGAATCATCTATTTTTTTAGCTGACCTGGGTTTGTTTTATAAACTAGAGGCAGGGAATGGATCTCTGTGTATGGCAGAGGAGGTTTAACATTATAGTTTTCCTCCTTCAATCACATTCTACAGCTGTGTTTTTGGAACTGGGTCTGTGTTGTTAATATTTATGCAGTTCCTCTAATGTCTTTTGTGTGTCTGAAGCATCAGGAATAGACCGATGACTTAAAAAGATATTTGCCTTGCTGCCCGAGGCAACTGGCCTCCTTCTAACAGGAATCGCTGCGGTCATGCCAAATGACTTCTGGAACATTCTTTTTGCTCTGAGCCACACTACTATAAGATGGACAACTTCCTTGCCAGGACCTACTTTCTAATTTGGAGTTGGATGTAAAACATGGTGTATCTTGCGCTATTTGCACCTCACTTTCCTGTGTGTCCTCAATACTCAGCAAAGACCTCATAGGAAGAAAAATGGGTATGAGTTTTGCAGTCCCGAGCGGTATACTAGTGGTATGTAGGCACTGAACACATGTTTAACTGAATTTCTTGGGTCCCTACATAAATTGGAAAGAATTTACAAGTATGTTTCCAAGATCAACAGGACTCAAGGTTTTGCTCCTAAATGGAAGATCAGATGATACCTTTACATTTAATGGAATTCCTGCCATGTACCATCAACCAAGATGGATTTACAAGTATGTTTCCAAGATCAACAGGACTCAAGGTTTTGCTCCTAAATGGAAGATCAGATGATACCCTTACATTTAATGGAATTCCTGCCATGTACCATCAACCAAGATGAATTCAGAGAGTCCTGACCATGTTAAATCTTCAGAAGGGAAAGAAGTGGGCAAGAAACTTTCCAGAGGACCTGCTTGGTCTTTGGATGAAATCTTAGCTTCATCACACCACAAAGACTGCAAGGCTGAAGTCCTAACAGACGTCCTGCCAGCTAGTATTACTAACATGGACGATGATTTATTAAAGGGAGGATAGATACTATACCCTTCCATAAAATTCCTCTGAGACGGTGCCTTTTCATCCAATAAGAATCAAATACCAACGGCTGGTGACCATTTTAATAATGAAATCATCCTTTTTAATTGACCGAAACACTACCACTGAGGACATTTTTCTATCCCAACAGCCCTTCTTAATGGTGAGGATATGTGAGTCTAGGGATGCCCGTGATGCCTCTGTCCTTTCGTACCAGATGCCTGCCATTTGCTAAATGCCAGAGAACAATAGCTCTGCCTTTCTTTCCTTCTTTAATGCTGTAGCTAAAAGGGAAAAAAAAAATGATTGTTTACTTACATGGCTTATTAACCAAAAATAAAGATGGCTATTTCCACATAACTGAGAACAAATGTGATGGCTTGTGATGTATGAAGATTTCAAGGAAAAACAAACCAAAAAAAACCAGGAATAATGTGATGCAGAAGGTAGAGTGCTATCCTGGCCCAAACCAAGATTTTTATTTTGCTTTTTGATGAAACTGTATCCAAAAGGAAATGAAAAGTGCACAGACACCTCAATCAATCCCTTCCTTCTGTCCCTGAGCATGGCACTGCCGAGGGAGAAAAAAATATTGCTACTGGCAAGAAAACTGCAAGAAAATCTACAGACAATGATGTTTTCCCTACTATGTTTCGGAGAATCTTGATATCTTGACTTTTTATTTCTTTTGAATATCTACTAAAGGACTTGCAATCTGATACAGGCTTGGAGATTAAAGTTAATAAATAATATTAAATTATAAACTAATCTGAAATGGACCTAGTTCAAGTTGTTAAGGATTCAATTATTGCGTCAAGTTACAAGAACACATCAAAACATCTCTTTACACAATAGCAATAGAAAAGAAACACATGAAGAGATTTTAAGCCATGCTACTTGAAAGATTTTCCAAGTGTTCTTCTAGGAAGTTGGTTGAAACTATAGGTCAACATTCACTATCAGCTAGTCAAGTTGGTACTAACTTCAGGATTTTTACCCAAATTTATGTACCACTGACACCATTAGATAAAATATGTTTATTTACATCTATTGGAAACTTTTAAAGGCCATAAATGAAAGCCAGTACCAACTCTAGTAAGGGGAAGATAACCAAAAATAGCGTATTTCTCTTCTTTAAAAATTACTATTAAATTTAAACTGGATACTTTGCCTGAAGGCTGAAACTGACAGCTACCCTCAGCTTGTTAAAAATGCATGTAAGTGATGCAAGATGTGCTGGAGGTACCACAGCATCAAACTAAGCCTTTTTAGAAAGATTGGAGGAAATCTGAAAGATTGATAAACTTCATTATATAATTCATTGTTATTTAATGCCATGCTTGTGTACCATGTAAAATCATCTCAAACACTAAATCATGGTCCCAAACCGACACAGAGGGAAACAATGGGTTCTTCTCCAAAATGACAAAGGCGTGCACTTGGGTCATTCTCAGTATAGGTCGTCTTAAAAAGTGCAAAACCCCAGCATTCAGACAAGGTATTCACAGCTTTCTCTTCCAAAAATGACAACTCATGAGGGAAAAGGGAAGAGAAATGAGTCATCATCTCAAACCTGAGCAATGTAAGAAATGACATTTTCCACATTTTATCCAAATTGTTACTTAAACAAATGATACTGGGTGTAGGCACACAGAGAGGAATGAGGAGTATTAATGAAGGTAGAGAGGTGGCTGGACACTTATTTTCTATTCCTAAAAGAAATCAATGAAAATAATGAATAGCCTTTGAAAGTAAAAAGTCACTGGGGAGAATGTGAATTTCAATTAGGAATAAGAAACCTATTCCACACAGTCCAAAAGGTAATATTTGATAAGCGTTTTCTGCCTGTAACCAATGCCCCCCTGTTTTAAAAAAAGAAAAAAAAAAAAAAAGCTCTATTAACTTCAGGACAGCATGTAGCACTTACTGGTAGTGAACCCAGGATGGCCCAAGAGTTTTCTTGAATTGAGCAAGTCCTACGATATCAATATAAATGAGCTCAACGATCCTGTCTCCTACAGTTGGGCAGCCAGATCGGTTTCCTACAACCTTCTTCATTATCCTAGAAAAAGGACAGGAGAGAGGAAAAGAATAGTAACTTATTTCAAGATATGACACTTAGCAACATTAACAGGCAAACAAACATCCCAAGAATGTTGTTGGGGAGGATGGCATGGTCTGTCCCAATCTGCTGCCTATCCAAATTCTGCTCACCAATCAGGGCCTATCCAGAGCCTTGATTCTGATTCTGGCAAAAATAAATGGTGGCACACACGCACGTGTGCACGCGCGCGCACACACACACACACACACACACACTCTGAAACCAAGAAGAGCTGGGTCTGAATCTGTCTCTACTATCTAGCTCCACTAGCAGCCACGAGATCTTAGACAAGTCACTAACCTTTCTGGTCTTTCCTCCTCATGAGAAACAAACAAAAAAACCCGACCTACCCACAAAACAGGATTTGTGACAGAAAAGATAATAAGAAAGCAACATGTCAGGGATTCTTCAGGTGTTTAAATGAGGTATTAAAAAGAAAAGTGCCTCATGTGTCCCAGATACTCAGTGGCTATTGCTTTCCCCAACAGAACCTGTTCTCATTACTCCAGCCCCTACTGACTTCCTAAAGGTCTTCAATTTCTAGCCACTACAATATAAACTTCTATACTGTCTTGTGCTGTTTCCTAATTTTTTCTATGTCAATTTTTTCCTTCTGACTAGACTCTATTACATAACCGGCACTGTGGTTTATAATTTTTCGTTGCCCTTCCTTCCATCTACCCATCTCCTCACCCATCCATACAAACCCACCCTTGCACCCAGAGAGAGCTGACATACTTGGTCATAAGCCAACTTCACGTGTGGGAGTAAAAACTGCTCACCGAACCACACTGCCACTCACACCCAGAAATCGGTCCTCACCGATGCCTTTTATCCCTGCCCACCCCCCATAACCATCCCTCACCAAATTCTGGCCACCCTACTTCAAAGGACGAGTCCTAGGAGCAGGACTCTGCTCTGTAGCTCGGTACTGCCACACCTTCAGGTACCCTCCTCCTCCTCCTCTCATGTGGCCCTCTGAAATGACCAGGTTCTGTATAACCAGTTTCTTCCCAAGAATTTGGAAGTATTTCTACACAGGGCCAGACAGTAAATACTTTCGCCTTTGGAGGCCACACGTCCCCTGTCTCAAGCATGCAACTCTGCCCTTGGAGAACAAAAGCAGTCCTAGGCAATCCATCCACAATGGGTGTGCTGTGTTCCCGTGGGAGTTCCGTGACAAAAACACACAGAAGACTGCATCTGGCCCACGGTGCCAGTGTGTGCGGACTCCTGGTCGACCCTGTCTTCAGCGGTTCCCAAACTTGTCTGCACATTGGAATGATCTGGGGGCATCGAGATACTCATGCCTGGGTCCTGTACCCACAGGTTGTGATTTAATTAGTCTGGCATATGGTGTGGGCACTGGGAGGCCACAAAGATCCCCAGGTGATTCTAATGTGCAGACATCTTCAGGAACCACTGCTCTATGTGGCTTTCATAATTACCCTCTTAAATAAAACACATCTGGTTCTGTCACCAGTGCTTAAAGCACTCTATGGACTTCTTGACCAACAAATGAAGTCTCTGCCTGATAGTCCTTTAGTACGCCTTTTCTGACCTCCCTAGGGAGCGCCTTTCCCTAGAGTTCCCACAGTTTTCCATTTATTCACCCACTCACTCATTCCTTGATTCATCCGTTCACTGGTTTGCTCGGTAACTAGTCACAAGCACCCGCTGGGTGCTGGGCACTAGTCTAGGTGCCACATACACCATGGTGAGCAATAGTCACTGTTGCTGTACTCTCTTGGCTTACGTTATGCATCCATGCCTCAATTAGTACTAATCACATTGCAATTAGTGTAATTATTATGCGATGTATTAGCCGTAATTACCAAAAGACTGGCATTTCCTTGAACACACGCTGGTCATCTCTGTATACCCCATACCGGGAACCAGTGCCCAGAAAGCACTGAATGACTGCTGAATGTAGGGACGCCTCAACTGCACAGGCCATGTACACAACGTGTTTTAAAGCAAGCAGGAGGCAGTGTGCTGAAGGGACATGGGTAGTGCTGAGGGGTTCAGAAGGCCTCGGGTTTATCTAGATCCACAAGGAGCAATTTAGTAGAGTGGTCAAGAGCACAGCCTTTGAGGTCAGACAGGCTTCGCTCTAGTCCTGGCTCTCACGTGTTTTCCACGTGTTCTTAAACAACTCAGTTTCCTCATCGTTAAAATGCAGAAAGCAACAGCACTCACTGCCAAGTTTGTGTAAAAGTACGTAAAATGCTCAGTATCCGATGCACAGTAGGTGCTCAACAAACGTTAGCTGCTAATAGTCGTCATCAATACTGTGGTTATCCTAACTGTTGACCCTCCTGCTGTAACTAATGCCCTGATCACAGTTTTAGCATGTAGAAATCATTTAAAAAATGACAGTTGATATTATTGCTTTCATCTCAACAGTGCCACTCCTCAGGTGTGTGGACCTTGGCCCTAACACAAGTGACATCTCTGGGCATCAATGTCATGGACAATAACGTAGGAGTGGGGGGGGCATATTTTGTTTTAAACACCCTTCCATCTCTAGAAATGTTCACTCTAGGTATTTCTTCTGGAGCATTTGGCATACTGCAACATGATAACTTGGCTGCTGGGAAGAAAGTCTCCATGGGCAGTTATCCAAAGGAGTGAAGGGGTGTGAAGCATTCCTGCCTAGCCATGCTGTGTCAGTCTACAAGAGATTAAGAGAGGGCTAGAGCCAGAAGAAGGTTTCAGGGAACTAGGAAAGCCAGGTAGAGTTAACAGACTCAGACTGGAAAGTTGGCTTTACTGAAAAGAAGATTGGATCAGGGCTTTCAAGAAACTCATTCTATCCAAATTAAATTATAAACAGGAACCTGCCCTGTTTTAAGATTTGGAAGGCTTGAAGTTGAGTAGGGAATGGTATGCATTTCAGCAAGAGACAGGGAATTAGGAAAGTCAATAATGTTTTGTGCTGCACATGTTGGAAGCACCTGTAATAGCAAAGAATAAGCTCCTTAGTTTGAATTTTCTGGCATTCATTTATGAAGCCTCTGGAGCCTGCAACTACAATGAAAACATATTATCCTTTTCACAGTGTATGTATTTAGCTCCTGAAAATAATCTTCTTATCTCCTGTTTAGTGAATTATCACTTTCATTTTCCTCCACAAGAAATTACACACTAATAGAGGGCTTTAAGAGTTTACAATTTCTTTTTTGTATTCTGATTTTAAAATTGAAAAGTAATCTCCTTACTCCTTGAGCTCAGCCAGTGAAGCTGAAATCCTAATGTCATGGCCCAGTAAGTACAGAGATGTAATTAAATCACTCCACTGAACTAATTCACCAAGAGGGCCACCACTGAAAGCTGTCTCTGCTATCTTAAATCCAGATTCCTTAGTCAGGAGTCCCAGGTGAACGAGGACCTGAAAAAAAAAACAAAACAAAACAAAGGAGAGGCATATATTGATTCCCACTGAACCAAGTACAAACTCCATAGTAACACACCAAAAGCAATCAACCAATTCTAAAGTGATGTTTACGTTCTAATGAAACCTCAACATGGCGTAAGATTTTTCTAAAAGGTACAAAGAAATGGAAGGAAATAAAGTCACTACTGCCCCTTTTATGGCTATGAACATGACATACGGACAGTGTTTCTAAAAAGCAGGATAACATTTGGGAAATCAGAATTAAAGGAGAATAAGCCAGGGCAATAAAATTATCGTTTAACAATATTGGTTTTTTTTTCCCCCACAGCTGGAATATTTTTAAGGTTTTAACGTAAAAAATTCCAAACATAGCCAAAATCAGACACGATAATGCAGTCAATTCCAATGTACTCATCATATAAATTTCACAATTATTAACTCAGGATCTTAATGTACACCCCTCATTTTCTCCCAACCCCTCTAGCTTTTGTTGAAGCAAATCCTAGAGATCATATCCTTTCAACTGCAAATACTTCAGTTTGTATCTCTAAAAGAAACAAACCTTCAGTTAAAAAACATAACCATAACATCACTATCACCCCTAAAATAGCTATTAATTCCTTAATATCATTCAATATCCAGTTATCTTTTACACTTCCTCAACTGTTCCTTTTTTCAAGCACAGTTGTTCAAGTCAGAAGTCAAATAGATTGCATAAACTATAATTGTTTCATTTATTTCTCAGGCTTCTTTAACTCCATCCTTTGGGGGTGGGGAGAGTTTTAAATCTGTCAAAGAGACTAGGTTGTATTTCCAGTAGAGTCTCTCACACTTAGGGTTTTGCTGATTATATAACAGATTCCTCCACCCCTTGTATTTATAGTAAATTAGTAATTAGATCCGCGGGCATGATTCAATTCATATTTGATGTTTTTGGCAACACTACTTCATAGGTGGTACTGTGTGTTTCCACTAGTGGGAACGTCTGGGCTCTCTGGTGATGTTAGCAGCTACTGATGATCACTAACTAGATGCACTCATCCCTTAGGGGTTGCAAAATGGTGATACTTTATTATTCCTTCTGCCTTTATTAGCTGGAATGCTTCTATAAAGAGAAACTACCTCCCCCCCCCCAATCAACTATTTGGCTCTGCTGAAGTATGGTTTACACAGAAAAAGCCCGGGAAATATTTCACTCTTACCCTTTATCAGTTTTCAAAATAACAGATTTGTTTGTTAGCATACTCTAATGACCATCAACGAGGCTTTTTAAAGGTATCATTATAAAATCATGGATAGAAGTATATTAGATGCGTTTCAATAAGCTGTAGTTATTATCCTTACGGATTATCAAATTGTCCCATCTTGCCAATGGGAGGCCATTCAAGTTGGCTTCTAAGTTCTTCTGACACAATTCTAGTAGTCTTTGAGAGTTTCTTTGCTCCCCAGTATGACAGATGTTCCCGGCTCATCATGTACAACTTCTGTCTCAGACCTTAACCAACGATTTTTCCATTTATACCATTTAGTGGAAATGGCATCTAAAGATCAAGTTCTGGTGCGTAAGGGGACTCTAGTTAATCATTGTCTGTAGCCCTTTTCAGTGGACGAAGCTGGAAATTTATTTCTCCTCCAGGATAAAACCAATCATAAATTCACACTGGTACTTCCCATTCAAACTCAGGATTACAGTAGCTTTGCATAACATTATCCATCTTACATATGTTATTTCCTCTCTCCCACATGGAAAATCCCACTTCTCCAGGATACTAACATTAAGTCCTTAAGCTTTATTCCAATATGCAGAAGGGATTCAGAATGAGAATATCTACACCACCACCTACTACGTGTAAACTTAGTAAAACTCAGTAAAACTTCTCTTAAGGTATTTTGCAGTTTTTTTGTCCTTTGTGATATACCATCAGAAATGCTCAACTGGCTGTGTTCTAGTCACTAAGAACAGTCCTTCTTTGTGTGTTTGCTGTAAAAGTGGGTACGTAGTCAGCTCAGGTCTTATTTTCTTTGTAATTTTTAGATACTGTTTTTTTTCCATAATTCAATTTTGTTTTATACTATGTCAAGTGATTCTAGTATCAAATCTACAGAGAAAGATATATTTAGTTAAGTCTAGTTTCTAATCCTGTTGCCTCCCTCCTTCCCCATATTTGACTCTCTTTATTGTGGTACAATAGATGTTAATATAACATTTAATATTTTAACCATTTTTAAGTGCACAGTGGCATTAAGTGCATCCACAATGTTATGCAACCAGCTCCACTATCCATCTCCTTTAATTTCATGGTTTATCCATTTTTAAAAATATGATCAAGCATAAATGTATATTATATATACATCATGTGTGTGTACATGCACATATCTTTATGTATACATGTAGGTATATAGATATATAAAATTATCTCTTCCTTTTAAAAATAATGTTCACTGTTCTCCATCTACTATTTATTGACCTATATATAGGTCAATATATCCTAGAGATTATTGCATAGGATTATGTAAAAATACTCTAGTTCTTCTTACAGCCCACCTGGATTTTTGACCTAATTCTCTTCTACAGAGGACTATCTGGGGCCTGAACATTTGGACCTACTGTCTCATAAATTCAAGGGATTTAGCAGAATGGAACCACTAAACTGTCACTTGGGGTTTTGCAAGTTCATCATCCCTATTTCCTTTTTTTGAGGATATCAAATTAGTCAAATTAGGAACACCAAAGTCATTTTTAATTAATTTTTAGATGCGGGTAGTAGAGATCGCTTAATTTGCTCTGTTGTCATCCGGACAGTTACTCTAAAGCCAAGGCCATTTAACCTATAACTATAGGCTATAAAATCTTTCATGCTCAGGGTTATTCCCGGAGGTTTTCTAAGCAAATCCTCATGAACTTCAGACAAATTGGCCCCAGTTTAATTGATAGTATCTCTCCCTCAAGAACAGAAGCAGAAGCACCAACTCAACATAGCAGCAATGGAACGCACCAGTTGCCCAAAGCCCAGAACTGACAAATACCACAACCAGGAGACTGCCAAGATGATGTAACAACAAGTTCTCCAAGGTTGTATCTGGGTAAAGCCAAGAGGGTTAAGTTTCCTGATGCCACGGGGACAGTCAGGATAGTTCAAAGGAAAATCTCACAGGCAGATACTGGGCTTGGCTTCACCCAAGAAACATGTGTGCTGGTCCCTGCTAAGCAGGATTACTGTAATTGGGGAAAGGAAAGCCCAAAAAAGGCTGTACAAGAGACTGAGCAGATTCACCCTGAGGGAATATCATTTGAGACATGACATTTCTCTTAGTCTTGTTTCCAAGCAAAATTGAATTTTAAAAGAAAACTGGCATCTAACTGAACTGAATTCATCAGAGACTCACTTTCTTCCGCTTTCTCTTTTCAAGATTCTGCTTTTCTGCCAGGGACTTGATTGCCTGGATCCACGCATCAGCCATTCGCCGGATCCGGAGTCTCATCCACCGGAATTCTTCATGCTTTTTCATCATGCTGTAGAGAATATTAAAATCTGTACGAATCTCCGCCTAGAAACAGAAATTTAATAAAAATGAACAGAAGATAAAAAGTCAGAAGGCATAATGGCTGTCATGATGTGACATTTGAAAACTTGAAAGAGCTAGTCAATTAAATGCAGGGCTTCAAAAGTGAGGCTTGTCTGCTGCACAGCTTTACTTCAAGGCCCCAGGATTACAAATTAAAGTAAAGGCCCCTGACTGCTGATCTGCTGTAGGGGACACCATTAAAAAATGAGAAATTGAGAAAGGCCCAGCACAGTCATTGCAAAGCCCCGAGTTACATTTAAATGCATTTTTTTTTTTTTTTTTTTTTACAATGAGTATGCTTGATGTACCTTGAAATTCTCTGCACCCGAATTTATTGCCACTTGGATCTACTGCAAGGCAGCAGACTCCTGGAAAAAGTAAAGTCAATTCTTAACAGGCTGCTTGGCATTGTGTAGGTTGCCAGGAAGCTTTAGTCTGCCCACAAAGTTAAGCAGGGAAATAAATGCTCATCTTCTAGTTTTGTCCCAATCTCAAACAAACAAAAGTTCATTATTTTTTAAGGAATTTAAAAGCCAGCAATACCATTTTCCTACCATAGCTGAATAAAATTTAAGACTCAGGCCAGAATAATTTAAAAGCCAGGAAGAACATTTTTCTAATGTAGCTGGGTACAACCAGTGATCGGAATAACAGAAAAATAGTAGCACTCCTATTTATTTCTCGTAACATCTAAAACATGCTAACTCCATCCCTCAGCAGTCATGCACTTTGTTCTCAACACTCACCTGATCCCTTCTTGACCCAACCTTCTCCCAAGATTCCCATGGCCTACTGCATGGGTCAGCACATTGTGGCGGGGGGGCCAGATCACGCTGCCAGTTTTGGTATAGAAAGTTCCGTGGGAACATGGCCACACCTGCTCATTTACATCCTGTCTATGGCTGCCCTTTGCACTCAAGGTCAGAACTGAGCAGTTCCAACAGAGACCTTACAGCCTGGAAAGATAAAAATATTCACTATCTGGCCTTTTACAGAAAAAGTCTGCTGACCCTTGGTCTAAAGAATAGACATAAGCTTTTAATATGGCACAGAAAACCTTTCATGGTCCCTACTGATCTTTCCCATCTCATCTTCCACCAAAGCTCATCCAACACCCTATGGCCTTGTCCACTGAACTGCGCTCTACTCCCTGAAAACACCAAACTCTGGTGTGAGCACCTTTCCCCCCCACACATCAGACACACCTTCCTCTCCTTCATCTACTGTGAACTCACTCATGCTTTGAAATTCAGCTCCAATGTCATCATCTCTTTGCAACCTCTCCTAACCCCTGCAGGCTGAGATGACTGCTTTCTGACTCACTTCCATCGGCCTGTAGTTCAGCTTTTACTTGGGTGTGGTCATGATTTTCACCTGTCACCCTTATGAGATCGCTGAGCGCCCCGCATCTGGCACCAGGTCTCATTCCTCTCAGGAGCCTATCACTCAGGACCCCCCAGAGAATCGCTCGAGAAACAGACACTACTGGTTAACTGATCCACAGGCCTGCGGAAAGAAGTTCTTCAGTTTACCACGATTTCAGGTTACAGCGGGCATGTCTAGCCGACTCCGCAGGTATCCCTCGGCATGAGAACCAAATCACAAGCCTAGTTTCCAAAAATCACTCACCAATGAATTATGATCAGCTTCTTCATAGGGATTTTTTGCTCTCCAAGGTAAATGAGGACACCAATTTTCAACCTGAAAAATACATGAGAGACACTAAGTCTGCTGGTTCGTTTGTACACCACGTAATGCTCACACTAAGCACCAAGCACACCGTTCCTGACACACAATGAGCACTACATTTAAGGGGGTTGTTACTACTATTAGACTTTCATGCTTTCAGCGAGCAGCACAGACGCAGGGGACCTCTCACACGGAACAACAGCAGCAAAGGAATCAAGGAGCCCACAATTACACTATCTGTCCTTCAAACTACTTCACAGTGACTGACTCCTTCATCCGGTAAGCCTCATGCGTCTATATCAGACGGAGAGGGGTGGGGGCGTCTCAGAGCAGCAAGGTAAAAGACGGAGATTGCAGGGGAATGAGAGGGGAAGGACAGGCATGATCCGTTATCTGTTGAGGCATGTCTGGAAAGGAAACCACGTGACATTTGAGCCACAGAGCCCCATCATTTATCTCAGAATTAGGAAAGCAGCTGATCCTTTAAGGCTAATTGATGAAGGCTTTCCCTCATTTTCTGGCTGTTCACTTCACACTATGTCATCTCAAGGAAGAAGATGGTAAAAACTATTGGAGAAAGAGATAAAAGGAAGAAGGAAAAAAAAAAAAACCCTCAGCAATCTTGCAAGAGCCACTTTAGAAGATGGATTGTTTTGTCAATGCAAAGAAGTTTAGAGAGTTGAGGGGAAGAGGAAAAGTGCCCAATTTTACAGGAATTACTTCAAAGAGGCTACCGAAGAAAATTAGGCAAAAAAAAAAATTACAATTTTTAGTAAAAGAAAGACGAAAACTGCAGTGACGAATATTGCTGGCCTCTTTGTTAAAACTGGCCATATGATGCCAACCAAGGTGGCATATCCCCTGTGTACACGTACGTGATGAGATTATTAAAGATGGCTAATAAACAGTCATCGAAAATATCTTTTTCTGCGATCTTTCACCGGCTAGGTGGACCTACAGAAATACACGGAGCAAGTTGGGGGGGCATCCTTGGAAGGCCGCAGCCTTCTCTGCCAGGAACACAGATTCCGTCGAGATGGTGTGCCCTCCAGCTCTGGGTGCATTTTCAAACACACACAGCAGTTTCCCTCATCGAGAAATTGCTCTTAATGCCAGGTGATTTTGACTATGACCAAAATAACTGCGTGATTTGCATAAAGCCATCTGCTACTGCAAATGATGGGAAAGCAATAAGCGGAGGGCAGCAAAGCTTGGGGGAGGGTGGAATTCCTGGATAGGAAAAGAGCAATATTCTCTCTCTTTTTTTTTTCTTGTGAAGCAAAATTAGACTTTACCGTATTTGTGAATGACTTCAGAGACTCAAAAGGACTCCCCAGGAGGAAAGCTGAAATGGTTTCTACTCATAAAAAAAAGAAAATACTGACTTGCCTTGGATGCCCATGTCTAATTATGGAGACCTTGCAGCAATATCACCATGAGAAGCAATATCTGGGGCTCCACACATGTGAGAAATGAGGGAAAACCAGCAGAAAAGCAGCCTATAAGCAGGTGAAGCCTCAGCTGGCCCCAGCAGCAGTGCAAACATCTGTACCTTGGAATCTTAGGCCAGCGTGAATTATTTACTTCAAATTAAATTCTTGCAAATGGACTAAATAAAATATCGCTATGAGGCATATTTATAACATGAAGGCTTCCCATGGACTGCAGCTTAGCATTTTCCACCGTGAGACCTTCAATCCCACACAAAACGGATGAGGAGGAGCGAGCAGGGTACAGATCTGAAGTCAGCCTCACACTAAATTAAGTAACGACATGTTCACGGCCACACGTCAGGATAAAGAATTTCCCCACAAATAGCCTAATAGGGAAAGATGAAACAAGACTGTGCATAAAGAAAGTCAACCAAATGGAGAGACATGAGCGAGACGAGATACTGACAAAGAAAAGTACATTCCCTCCTTGCTCTTCCACCCTCAAAAGAACCTCTCAAAATTCACTCAGATGAAAATACTGTCCGAGGGGATCTTCTAAAATAGGACTTCCCTACAGAATACTTAGGACTTTAATTCCTCTTTGAAAGTGATCATTTATCTCAGTTCTTGTTACTCTAAATCACTGGATAATACTTTGCAAGGTTTCAAGGGCATTGCTGAAAGTACAGAAAACGGAGTCAGTGCATTTTAGCTTTTTAGCAAGAAATCTTCCTGCTAGGGTGGCTCAGTCGCTGGGCATCTGCTTCGGCTCAGGTCATGATCCTGGGCTCCTGGGGTCGAGCCCCGCGTCGGGCTCCCTGCTTGGCCGGGAGCCTGCTTTTCCCTCTCCCGCTCCCCCTGCTTGTGTTCGCTCTCTAGCTGTCTCTGTGTCAAATGAATAAATTAAAAAAAAAAAAAAAAAAATCTTGGGCGCCTGGGTGGCTCAGTTGGTTAAGCCACTGCCTTCGGCTCAGGTCATGATCCTGGAGTCCCGGGATCGAGTCCCGCATTGGGCTCCCTGCTCAGCAGGGAGTCTGCTTCTCCCTCTGACTCTCCCCCTTCTCATGCTCGATCTCATTCTCTCTCTCAAATAAATAAACAAAATCTTAAAAAAAAAAAAAAATCTTCCTGTTATATATTCACTCGTAATGGAGGAAAAACCAATTATGAACATCTTTGACACCAAATGAAGATGGTGGGTTTTTAAGGTTGCTGGTTTTGTACACAGTCAGGATGACTGGCTAACAAAATAATTAAATTATACATAAACCAATTTCTCCATGGGAAGCGGGAGGTTAGGGGGGACCCAAACCACTTTTTTCCTGAAACCTCAGAGGATTACCAAGATTGGAAGAAAGCCAGCACTGGCAGTAACTCCAAGTACTGAAACAAACAGCCCTCAAATGAGCAACATTTTCCTAAATAAGAGCGTCATTAATAACACTCAGGGAAAGTCTCGCTCAAGGCTAATAACTCAACTTCCTAATCCCTAATTTTGTTTTCTGCTTGATTTACCCAAGGCCATTTAATGAGTCCAACCCCCTAGCACAGCATCCTCCCAAGAAAGCTGGACCCTAGAATGAGCCCACTGCCTTCCTGCTCTGGAAGCTCTTCTAGTTCAAATTATTCTTACCATCTCTTCTCTGCTTCTTAGAACCCTCATGGCCTCTGTCAGCCTGGTGCCTTCCTATACCCACGCCTTTGGCCACACTTTTCCAACTGTGACCCTTGGTGCTCTCCCTGGGACAGGATTTTGTATTTGCTCCGGGTGCAGGGACATGAATGTGGCTGGACCCTCCCACTGTCCACTCCCACCCCTGCCCGGCTCCTGGGAGCTGGGGAGCCCTGCCTCAAGACCTCTGCCAGGAAAGGAAATGGATAGCCTTCAAATAGTCCACAAATCACCATAGTACCTCTTAAGCACCAAAAACCACCTGCGTTCTTGGCACACGCACATAACAATCAATAGAGGAGCCAAACCATGACTCAAATAACCTTCGATTTGAAGGCAAAACTCCTTTCCCAGAACCCATCTTTTTAGCGCACGATTCTCAGGCCACAAACTGAAGAGGCAGGAAAAACAGAAAAAGACCAGCCAATCTAGAACTTTGGAACATTAACACATATTCCACAGAGAGAGACCTATAATTCACCTTTCTGGAATAAGGAGATACAAATTAAACCAATTTGATTTTTGACAAGCCTCCTCCCAATGATTTAAACTTCTTTGATCTGAGAAGGCTTAGCAGCTTAATTATGACCCATGTGAGTCAAAACAAAGTCCCTAAACAACTCATGTGGGTCACACTTACTTGGAAGGCCTGTAGAATGGACAATTCGTTATATTTAAGAAAAAAGAAACCACTAGTAGATACATATATAGCTCAAGTTAGAATTTAAAGAGGGCAAAGCAGCAATAAAATTACAGCAAAAACTAGTAGGAGATTTAACATATATGCACGAATTTACGTACAACTGGTATAACTTTGTAGTAACATCTGACTCTTTGGAAAGAATAATGAACAGGCACTGCTATGGCCTCTCTTGTGATTAATGTGAAGTGTTGGCTCTCATGGATCACTGCCGTGTAGAATTTCATGTTGTATTTTTCAGATAGTAAGTGCAATCAAAACTAAATGAGAAAAATGTGTAAGAAAGGTGAGCTTATCTCTGGATGAGGGTGTTACAGGTGCTTTTCATTTTCTTCTTTATGCTAATCTGCTCATTATGAGTTTTTACAATGAACGTTTATTAACGGAATAATTTCTAAAGGAGTTACCTTACATAAGCATATAGTCACTGAGGGTTTACAGTAAGTCAGAATCTCTGGGAAAAAAATAAGCTTGCATGCATTACATCATTTAATCCCATCCCTAAAGAGCCAGGTGACATGGGTACCATCACCAGGTTACGTGTGGGGAAGTCAAGGCTCCAAGAAGATGGGAACTTGCCAAGGCAAGCTCACCAATGAGCTTCAGGACTGGGTGACAACTGGGGTCTATCGCTCCCCTGACCAGAACACATTAGAGCCTCCCTTAAAGACCAAGCTTAGTGGAGGGTAGACGACTGCTGAGTGGGAAAAGAGCGCCGAATCTGGAATTGGCCAAAATGGACTCTGTGCCCAGCTCTACCAATGACTAGACATATAAACTTAAAGCATTTAGCTTTCAAGCTTTCTCACTTACCAAATGAAGGTGACGGCTCAGCTGACTTTTTTTTTTTTTTTTTTTAAGATTTTATTTATTTATTTGAGAGAGAGAGTGAGAGAATAC
Source organism: Mirounga angustirostris (assembly GCF_029215605.1). Classification (NCBI taxonomy): domain Eukaryota; kingdom Metazoa; phylum Chordata; class Mammalia; order Carnivora; family Phocidae; genus Mirounga; species Mirounga angustirostris. The sequence continues at coordinate 101,681,643 of NW_026991711.1, read as the reverse complement.
CAGCAGGGGGAGTGGCAGAGGGAGAGGGAGAAGCAGACTCCCCAGTGAGCAGGGAGCCAGAGGCGGAGCTCGTTCCCAGGACCCTGAGATCATGACCTGGGCCGAAGGCAGACGCTTAACCAACTGAGCCATCCAGGTACCCTTCAGCTGACCTCTTAATAACCCTATTACACTATAAGATCTGAAAAAGATAATTCTACATCATCCTATCCAGGCTAGCTGGTTATATATCAAAAGGATATAGCTGACTATGTATCTATTCATTTAATACACTGACTAGTCATATGAATATAGATACACACATACCTACATACATGTATTCGTCATACTGATGACATATCAAATGAAGTTACTCATGAAGGTATATGCTTAAAAAAGAAAAGAGCTTTCTCTACTCCGCTCCATGCCCCACCCACTTCCCTTTCTAAGGCTCAAAAAGCCAATGCAAATGGTAAAAGATGTCTACACGTCACTACGTGGTTCAGCTCTCTAGACTGGTCCTCTGCACCAAACACCTGAGCTGATTAATATCTGGGCCAAATGGTTAGGAAACAGTTGTGTATGGTGTGTATGGTGGGCAGGGCGAGGGAGACTAAATATAAAAATAAAAGCTACACTGTACTAGGAGCCAGGCACTAGGATAAGCACTTGACACACATAGCCTCACTTGGTCCTCAAATAATCCCCTGGGAAAGGCCACTTATCATGCTGGATGAGGACACGGCCCAGGGAGGACCCACAGTTGAGGACTGATGTGCCATCTGTGCTGTCCCCGAATCCCGGCGCTTAATCACCACGTGATGCGCACAGAGCCCAGACCTTTGTGTCCCTCAGTCCCACCAGCACAGTCCACTCTTCAGTGTTAGAGTGTAACTGCCTAAAGCTTCTATAGAAAATCCTTCAGAACAAGTTTGCTCTGCTCCTACTTTGTGGCTGTGCTGTAAGGGCAATGAAAGCAGTAAGAGCTCCCCATGGGCAACGCCTGCCCCCAACGTCTGTTCTGTGCAGCAAGGATTGTTTTCAAGCCGAAAGTGGATCATATCCTACACTAACGCAAACCCTTCAGAGGCTTTCTCCTTGTGCTTAGAATAAAGCCTGGAATTTATACCAAGATCCTACAGAATGGGACCTGAACCCTGGCTGCCTCATTCACCCTGCCCTTCATATGAGACCTTCCTTCCAAGTCCAAACAGAACATTCTTACTTCACAAGGGCGGCCCAATGTGTGTTTATATGGTACGGGGCAGGAGGGTATGAAAAAAAGGACACCAAGTTAAATTAGAATTTCAGATAAATAATGATTTTTTTTTTTTTTTAGTATTAGTATGTTCCATGTAGCATTTGTCACCTACCTATAGTTTAAAAAATTATTGTTTATCAGAAATTCAAATATCAATGGGTACCCTGTATTTTACCTGGGAACCCTATATCTCAGGGCTTCTGCATTTGTTATTCTTTCTCCCTGAAACAGTCTTCCTTCCAGAGAGTTCCATGTGTGACTCTGTGACTTCCACACTATGCCCTGACTTTTCCTCAGAGAAGCCTTCCCTGACCTACTTACCTGGCCGCTCTGTATCCTCGACTCTACCTTTTTTTTTTTCCCCCTTTGGAACACTCAGCACTTGTGGAAATGATTTTGTGCCCCGTGCGAATGACATTCCTTCAGAACAGAAACTTCGATTTGCCTGCTCAGGGCTCTGAGAACAGTGCCAGGCACACAGTAGGGTCTCGATCATTATTGGAGCGGTGAATGAATAGTTCAAGGACGTGACTTGAGCACTAAAGATATTCATAATGATCCTCTTTTCCACGTAGGTGGCACTTACCCGCTGTCGTCATTTCATGAGAACCTTCTGGAGACACACTGGGGCAGGTGAGGCAGGCTCTCCCTTCATCTTACTGAAGAGGAACGGGGCGGAAAGCTCTAGGCCACACACATGTAGCTGTATCCAGACAGGCCATGGAGCCTCCTGTGTATTCTCTAATACTGTATGACTGCTCCCTACCAAGGCAGGCAGGAATACCATGACCAGAGAGTTCCGGACCAAACATGTGCGAGAGCGCGCCAAGGGCTGAGGCAATCCAACACCATTCTCTGGGGGCTAGGGAAGGGGCAGAACTTCAACAAAAGCTACAGTAAGTATTCCACATGCCCAAAACCAGTTGGGTGCTGATGGCAGGATGTCACAGAGTCTCAAAAATCCATCCCAGATCACCGCAGGGGAAGCCTCTTCCTCCTCACAGGAGAGGCAGGAAACGAATTCCTCTGCAGCCAACCACACAGGGATGCACAGAGATGCTTCCCATAACTACCCCTCCCCGGGCGCACGTCCTGCTATGCATGGCACAGTGGCAACACTGGGCCCTTGGGGCCGCATCTGCACTTTGACAGCCAAAGGCACCTGATTTAGAGAGGTAGTCACATTCTAGACACAGGGGACAGAGTACCTCTTCTGTGTTATTATGCAATTTTGCCTGAAGCAGGCAAATAATGCTCAAGTGACAATGAGAATAAAAGATGGGCAAGAAAGCTGTGCCTTCTAATATAATTGGCTCATTCCATTCTCTTAGTCCCTGCATGCCTTATAGACCTAATATGAAAGAGCATTATATTAAATTGTGAAAAAGTGCTTGAAATACACCTGCTTCATCATGCCTCAAACTTAATGTTTTAGCAGATTTTAAAGTTAGAAATTTCACAGCATTTTTCTCAAGTTTAGAAAGGTGATAGCTGGGAGAAGTTACTCCAAACAAAAATCGATCGCCTATTTTTTGAAAATGCTCTAAATAGGATATTTCATTCAATAAATATGTATGCCAGGCACCATTATCCCTGTGAACAAAACAGACAAAATCTCCCTGGAGATTAGTTTCCTTGCACTTGTTTTTATTGTTGGATGCTCATGGTCACCCCAGGACCTTTGCACTTATTGCTGCCACTGCCGACTGAACACCTCTGCCAGACATCTGCACTTCTTACTCTCTCACTCTCTTCAAACTGGTGCTCTAATATCATCCTCTCATCTTCTCAGTAGGGCATTTCCCGACCACTCTATCTAAAACTGATACCATCATTCGTCATAAGCACTTCTTAGTACCCTCTCCTGTTTTACTTTTCTCCACGGTACTTATCACAATCTAAAAGATACACATTTTATTTTTGGTTTTGTCTGTCTCTCCCTGCAAAACAAAACCTTAAGGAGGAAAGCTCATCTTTCTGTTAATTGTTACATCCCCCAGCACTCAGCAAAACCCAAGAATGGTGGAGGCTTCTGGCACCTAGGCTGTGGTCTCCCACTGAGAGGAACCGGTGGTCCTGAGACAAATGGCCAATTCCTGGTCTAGGGTAGAAATTGTGTCAGAGGAACCAGGAAGATTTTGTCATACCAGATAGGTAAAAACCATTTGAAACTATCAGGGTCATGTCAAAAGGATCCAGAAAACAATATTATCCAGAAAAAGGGCAGTTGGAGAGCCGGTAAGAAAACAATTGGAGTAGGTAGAACATAACAAATAGGTTTCAACTGATGACTTCATAATGATAAAAACCAAGAGGCATACAAACAAACAAACAAAGCACTGGTCACCAGTCAAAGATGCTAGGAAACCAACAGAGAAACAAGGGTTCCTATGTGAGCTGTTTCTCATGGTAACTAAATGCAGATGGAGAGTCACTTCTCTTCATAAAAGTATTCCTAAGGGGCGCCTGGCTGGCTCAGTCGGTGGAGCGTGACTCCTGATCTCAGGGTCGTGAGTTTGAGCCCCACAGTGAGTGTAGAGATTACTTAAAAATAAAATCTTAAAAAAAAGTATTCCTGATATATTAAGAAGATACCCCTAATGAATTAATGAACCCAGGCGCGGATCATCCATAGCTGTTAACATCATAAAAACAGAGACACTGGGCATTGTGTGCCTCCTGACAGAAGCAGACGATACCATTCATGAAGAAGTTTTGCAAGAAAATATTAAGCTTGACGCTGATCAAGTCACAGATCTAACTATCAATTTACAGGAAATAAACAATAACATGAGGATACAATCATCAGAATTCAGAGTATAACAACCTATTTAAGGCAAACGAAGCCGTTTCTTCAACAAAACATAAAGGGAAGAATGAGATGGACGGGAACCTAACATTAAGAAGAGACTTAAGAGACACCAACAATTCCAGCATATGGTCCTTACTTGGAACACAGTTCAAATAAATAAACTTTAATTTATAAGACTGCCTAGAAAATGCAAACACTAACCCAGTAGTTTATGATATTAAGGAATTAGCGTTAATTTTAGATATGAGGTCGTATTATCAGTTACACTGGGAGTAGTCACAGGATTTCTTAAAGACACATACTGAAACATTCACGGATCCTAAGACCTTTGGAATTTGCTTCAAGACAATGGGCTGGGGGAGTAAATGAAAAGATACTGGCCATGAACTGACAATTGCTGAATCTCAGTCATGGGTCCATGGGAGTTTGTTATACTCTTCTTTTTCGTATGTCTGAAATTTTCCACATTAAAAAAGTTCAAAACATAAAAATGTTGCAGTTATTTTATTGGTGTACAATAATAATTACAAGAGACAGTACTTAAAAGTTTGTGAAACACAAGTTGGAGACGGCTGCCCGGAAACCCTGTCTGCCACGTGCGTTTCAAGGAGCCAAGAGGTGCTGGTGCGGGGTTTGGCCCGTCCTGCCATGTGCCCTGCTCATGCCTGTCAGGTGGCAGCCAGAGCAAGAAGTAGAAGTCCCAGTGATGCGGTAGGTGAAACTTACAAACGGGAGGGGCCACCAAGAAGACAAACTTGGAGGGGGAGGTCTGAATGGACAGAACCGACAGATCAGTTAGCGGACTGACAGACTCAGGACCGTTAAAAAAAAAAAAAAAATCCATTTTCGAAGGATGCATTAGAACTCAGGTAATGAGGCAATGAAAACACCTGGATGAAAAAGGTACAAGGAAAGGCTGACCTCAAAAAGCAAAAAGAACCGGATCATCAATCTCTGCTACCTCCTTTACTACCCAGAAATGATTATCTCACAGACAGGAAATTCCCCATCTCAAATGGCTAGACCTTTCAAAGGCATGTGTCGGTATTCTCAGGCAACAGGCGAGGGATATTTTTAAAGTACTCCCTCACCCTTCCCAAAATGTTAGTTATGTTTTTTTTCATTCAGGTTTTCTCTTGCAGCTGAAACAGTCAATTCTTCATTGCTGCCCACTCTGACAAATTAGTCTATGCAACACCATTTCCAAGTTATCTCTAGCAGCCAACACAGCCCATAAATCCAAATCATTGTACTGGTTATTAGGATTTCATTTCATGCTCACATTCACAAACATTTAAGCTTTCAACCTTTGCTGTTGGGCATTAATCTTGGCATTAATCAAGGGATTAAGTACGCTGAATTTAAACTCAAGGTTAATAGTATGCTCAGCCAATATTAGTTTTACATATTGCCAAGGGAAAACAGAAAGAGGCAAAGACCTTTATGCCTGTTGTTCCTGAAATATAAGACACAGATTGATGAGGAAGGCATGAAATTGCTTCCTTTGTTCCTTCATGAGGGAGTCTCACACACACGCACGTAAGCACGCACACTCGTTCGCCCAGCCCAAATTGGCATCTGAAGCAACAGCTTGTATATATCCTAAGCCCCGGCCATCGATCGCTGGGCAATTTGCTTATTTTCGAGCAACTATACATGCAACAGCAACAGAAGTGTTTAAAAAGAACAGCACAAATTAAGAAGTCTAGAATAATTGTGTAAAGAGATAAAAATGGGTGGGTGTCAGGTGTTTCAGCTCCATCTACCAGTGTAATAGCAACAGGGGTAAAGAAATCCATTCTAAGTTTCATAAAATCTGTTAGCGGTAAAAGGCTCTGCAGAGGGCTAAGTTAATATACCTGAAACAATGACAGAGTAATTACTTTATAGAGCCTTGTCTCTGTAACAGGAGTAGTTACATGGCTCGCAAAAACAGATACAGAAAATAAACTGCCCGATGATCTGGAAACGCTAGGCTGCCTAATGAATCATTCATTCACTCCCACCACCTGGAAAGGCTGAGCACCTGGCTTTCACGAGGTACATCCTCAGGAGAATCAATGTTGTTTCTCTTTTTGGGGGGCAGGGTATCAAAATTTTGAGTATTCGAAAACTGGCCATGAAGATTCATTAATGCAAACTAGCTAAGTTAGAGCCATGTTTCAAACACAATAGGTTTGGAGCACAGAACCGAATGCAGAGTTAAAGGCAATAAATCACTTACTTACCCGAGTTCAGTCTTTCTTTGACATGTAGGGGCAACAGTAATGCAAAGTGCAGAAGCATGAAGCACTTAGCCTCTCTGAGCTGCTCTGATTTGGCTATTACTCAGGGTTGGAGGTATGGGGGGCAGCGGTAAATGAGATTGGGTGTATTTGAGGTGTCTGGCATACAGTGAGGCTCAATACTGTGTCATTTTTCTCTTACTGTCTTCCACCCAACAAGGGCAATGCATGGACTCACACCATACGCAGTCCCGGGTCCAGCATCAGATGCATCACAAGCATCCTCGGGTATAACGTAAGGGGAAATACTGCGGGCTGCTCTATCTGGGATTTACCAAGAAAGACATGTAGACTATCGAGTTGGTGAGGGTACAAGCAGAAGTTCATAGCCCTGTAATGCAGTGGAAGTTGGCACACTGAAAACTGAAGGAAAGGAAAATGAAAGCTGAGGGCCATCCCCCAGGCCTGGGCTGAATCTCAGTGCCTGGATTCAACTGGTGACCATAGTTACTTTGTGGCTTTTTTTGTTTGTTCGTTTCTGTCAAAGTCCTGAGGTTAAACGTAAATGGAAACCAGAACTGGCTCTTCGATGAAGATTTAGAGAAGAATAAAAGTGACTGGTACATCTGTTGATCAAGTAAACTAATCAAATGAAGAGGTCTCTCTTCATTGCTTTCCCAGTGGCAAGAGAAACCTGGCGTAGGATATGCAGTTAAACCAAGTAACAAAAGGAGAAAGGTTTCAAGGAAAAGCAAGAGGGAAAACAAAGCAAAACAAAAACCTAGACCAAAAACAGCACTCTAGAGACACGGATGCTATCCAGAATTAAAAAAAAATACCAGTACAGAATTAATTGGCTTTAAAAACCACCTCTGGTCATTTCAAATTAATGGTGGCAAGGGGCACACTGCCGCTCCAGCCAGCCAGCTCCAAGTTCCAATGCAAACACGAGCATCATATGCAGAAAAACGAAGTTAAGGGTAACAGCTGCATTTCTACATCACCAGAAATCAAAGGATCTAAAATTAAATTAGAGTTAGAACCAGAAATTGGTTCTAATTGTAAAACAAAACCAAATTCCCACATAAAAACGCCCCCTAACGGTCCGCAAATAATGACAACATCAAAAACCATAAAGGCCTCAATTGGGTTTATTGAGTGTCATCTATCTGCCTGGCTCTATTCTACGCACGTTCCCATAGACACTCAGGAATCATCACAGCCGAATCCTTTAAAAAAGTTGGGGCGCCTGGGTGGCTCAGATGGTTAAGCATCTGCCTTCGGCTCAGGTCATGATCCCAGGGGCCTGGGATTGAGCCCCACAGTGCAGAGCAGTGCAGAGCCTGCTTCTCCCTCTCCCTCTCCCTCTTCCATTCCCTCTGCTTGTGCTCTCTGGCTCTATCTCTCTGTCAAATAAGTAGATGAAATCTTTAAAAAATAAAAAAAGATAAAAAACAAAGTTAAAAACATTATTTTATAAAGGAAGAACATGAGGCACAAAGAGGGTAAGTAACTTGTCCAGAAGTATAGTGTTTAGAAAGCATCAAAACCAGTGTGACCTCGGGGATGAGGCTCTAAGGCAGTAGTTCTCGTCCAAGAGGCCACAGTGGTGAGAGTCTCCTCCAACTCTCACAGAGTACCTATTAAGATGCTACAATAAAATGCAATTTTTGAAAAGATTTTATTTATTTATTTCAGACAGCACAAGCAGGGGGGAGAAGCAGAGGAAGAGGGAGAAGCAGACTCCCTGCTGGGCAGGGAGCCCGATGCGGGGCTTGATCCCAGAACCCTGGGATCATGACCTAAGCCAAAGGCAGCCGCTCAGCTGACTGAGCCACCCAGGTACCTCAAAATGCATTTTTTTTTTTTAAAAGGCCAGAGTCTCGAGGTTATTTTCAGATTTAAATTAAAAAGAAGTTCCTAGGGGCGCCTGGGTGGCTCAGTCATTAAGCGTCTGCCTTCGGCTCAGGTCATGATCCCAGGGTCCTGGGATCGAGCCCCACATCGGGCTCCCTGCTCCGCGGGAAGCCTGCTTCTCTCTCTCCCACTCCCCCTGCTTGTGTTCCTGCTCTCGCTATCTCTGTCTCTGTCAAATAAATAAATGAAATATTTAAAAAAAAAAAAAAAAGAAGTTCCTAGTTCTGTCTGTAGGGAAACTCGCTCCACCCTGTTCTGGCTCCGCTACCTGCATCCATTCTTCTTCTTCCATTAGGCTCATCCTGAGGGCACATCGTAGTGCCAAAAAACGGAGTTCTCACCAATTGTTGACATCCAATGTATATGACAGACTTTCGGTAAGTGATCACTGAACTGAATTCAGCTGAACAGAAAGAAAAGCCCGATCCTCTGCATGAGGAGAGAGAGAAAAAGGCAAAGAAAGCACCATTCCACACCTTGGAGAGAGGAAAAATAGTTACGGGTTCTGAAGTGAGACACGCCTGCCCCAGTGTTAAGAGCACGTGATCCATCACACTTTTCCACAGCCCCATCTGCCCCACAGTCACTAGAGGCTCCCTGTTCTCATCTTAGCCACATCCTTCCTCCACTGTGAGTGGGGCCGGGCGGCAGCTTCACAGGAAGGGAACTAGGTCACAGATAATCGCAGTCCCTTCCCATCTGGACCGTTCTCCCACACCTTCCCGGCTCTGGCTCGGGAGACGGAGGGAAGGCTGGAGTGGGATGCAATTCTCTAGCTGTACCTCAGCAGTACGCCCAACATGGAGAGTCTCAGGAAGGCGTGAAATTAGCCCAGTCCGTCAATCAGGGAGCACAGCTGGACTCTGGCTAAATTCTACCAAATGGAAAGGGGAAGGAAACTTTTGAAAATTAAACTGAAGAAGGAACCTTTTCCTCGGGGCAGGGAAGGTGCTTCTAATTGACTTCCCATTGGAACGCAGGTTCACCCAGGGCCCCAGGCCTTACTCCTCTGGAGAAGGAAATGAGAAGGTGGGCCACAGGCTACCCCAGCCCAAACCACACTCAAATAAATGCTACAATTAATTTGCCATCAGCCTGCTAATGGGGAGCATCACACAGCCAACTCACCGTGCTTTTAATTTCCAAGAGATAATTCAACTATCATTAGCTCTGAGGCCTCTTCACGATGGCCATGGGGTGGCCATAGGGCAACCACATAAAACAAAAAAAGTCTGAGTGGCTCTCAAAAGGGAAAGAGACATAAAGGTAAAGGAAAGGGACAAACCCCACAGAATTCAAGGCCACATGTACTGGTTTAGCCTCCATCCCTAAAAGTTGTCCCCTGTCCCCCTGTGACACAGAGGAGAGGTGCCGGAGTCTCATGCGAAAAATGACTGCAGAAGTACGTCATTAGCCTCAAAATGGAGGCATTCTCTTTCCTGCGTGGTAGCACCAGGGAGCTGGTGTTAACTACTGGTCAAACAGCAATAGCACACCCCAGTATATACCCTCTGAAATTAGCCAGCACCCATTTCACAAGGCCCTAGTGCTGCCTTTGTCCATCAAGGGTGGAGGGGAAGCCGGCTTCTGATTCCCTACTCAGTTCTTCCCCTGTTCTTGCCCCATACAGTCTTAACTCTGCCCCACCCCCTCCATTTTCCTCAAGGTGAAACTGAAATCATCGAAGCACACAACACGCAAATTCCATGTGGCCCATAAAATGTCCTGCAACCCTTAAAAAAAAGCTGCTATTTGAATTTAAGGGTAGAAACGAAAATAAGGCTCAGCTAAAAAGATTTAAAAAAAAGGTAAAAGTAAATAACTCAGCTTGTAAGAAATAGCTAACTCAGCCAAAAAGCACATGAAAAAGATGCTCGACATCACTGATCATTACGAAAATGCAAACCAAACCACAATCAAATACCATTGCACACCTGTTAGCATAGCTACTATGACAAAACAGAAAACAACAAGTGTTGACTAGGATGTGGAGAATCTTAGAACCCTCATGTGTTGCTGGTAGGAAGGTAAAATGGAGCCATCGCTTTGGAGAAGTTTGGTGGTTCCTCAAAAAAAATAGGAACAGAATTACCATATGATTCAGCCATTCCACTTCTGGATATACACCCAAAGGAACTGAAAGCAGAGTCTCAAAGAGTTGTGTGCACACCCATGTTCACAGCAGCATTATTCACAATATTTACAAGGTGGAAGTAACCCAAGTATCCATCAACGGATAAATGGATAAGCAAATGGTGGTATAACACAATGGAATACTACTCAGCCTTGAAAGAGAAGGAAATTCTGATACACTATAAACATGAATGAATCTTGAGTACATCAAGTTAACTGAAATAAGGCAGTCACAAACAGGCAAATGCTGTATAAATTATAGGAGTAGTGAGAGTAGTCAAAATCAGTGAGACAAATTAGAATGGTTGTGTTCAGGGGCTGGAGGAAGGGGGGAATGGGGAGTCACTGTTTAACGGGTAGTGTTTCAGGTTTGCAAGATGAATTGTTCAGGAGATGGATGCTGGTGATGGTTGTGTATCAACATGAAGGTACTTAATTCCCACTAAATGGTCGAGATGGAAAATTTTATGTTACATGTATCTTACTAGACTTTTTTTTTTTAATCGGGGGAAGAAAATATAAACAGCTACATCAGCTTGTTTTTTCCCCTCAAGGAAAAAGAAATCATCCCATTTAGGAGCAGGGGAAAATAATGAAGAAGGGAGCCACAGGTCCACCATGTAAAAACAGCGCACGTTTCTCGACTTTTCGAATTCCAGGCTCAGCTGCAAAACTGACTAAGCACACCTTTCCACACCCCAGAGCCAGAGAAGTGACTCACCTCACTGAGGTAAATAAAAAAAGAGCAGGTGGACCCATCCACTCCGTATTCTGCGTAGCAGGGATCCGAGCGCCACATATCTTTCATCCACTGAAATGACAAGAGCCAGGTAAGGACATTGATAAGCAGCCCGTTACCGGTGGCCCCGCACATCCGCTGACAGAGAAGGCAAGGGTATGAGGGGCAAGGAGCAGTGAGTTGCTCAGACTGGGGCTCAGAGTCACTGAGCTGAGGTCAGGACAACCGATGCCCAGTTCCTAGATGATCCACAGGGAGACACTGGCTTGAGCTGGGCCTTAAGCAGAGGTGCTCAGGGTACAGGAGGGCTGCAAGACAGACAGGGCAGTAAAGCCCAGGACAGGCAGTGGCCAGGGGACTTTCATCAAGAACAACTGCCTAAGGGGACCCCTGCGTCAAAACCAAGAGAATTACAGTTCTCCCCAAAGAGCTACAGTTTCACAGGCTCCAGTACCGGGCCTGGAACAAGAGAGCGTGAATGCAGGCGTGCAAGGTGTGTAAGGCACGCATGAGTCCCGAACAGGAACCATGCAAATGCTTCTGGGGTTTGGTCTCAGCATCCTAAGCAAACATCGGAACCAAGACTTTTTCTCTGAAAACTGCTGAGCAGTGGAGTGGTCTCTTGCATACCAGCAAGCCATATGAAAAGGATTTTTTAAAAAAATGTTCAGAGTGAAAGAGTGTCTCAAGGGTCTCTGGTTACTCAGCTGCAAATGCTAATGTGACATTTAAATCACAATCTGGAGACCTCATGGCAGGGGCCTGGGGACTGGGGGAGAGGGAAGCTGGACCCTACATAATGGCAGCCCCTTGTCAATGGCCCTTGAAGGGTCATATGCTGGAGGCTGGGAACGCCAGGGGAAGGCAGCTTCAAAGACACAGGAGGCACCCGAAGTGGTCCAGGCTCCTTCAGTCTGACCAGTTAGAGACATTGTTGACTAACCCCATGGAGTTGGCATAAGCAGACAAGGGTTGTCCTGGCCACAGCCCCAAACCGGTAGGATTGAGGCACCCCTGAAATGACTCCCTTAAGGGGCTTGCTTGCCATCTGTGTTACTGGGGGGTTCCAGAGAGGGGAGGGGAAGGAAGAGGGTATCGGTGCAGACTGAAGATGATGGGAATGAACAGACGTTACTTCTGCCTTACCTTGATTTTCCCCTCACAGTGGGGGTAGCCATCCATAGGAGGCAATACACATTTTTCTTGAGCTCCATTAATGATATCTGTAAAGATGAAAGAGAACAAAGGATACCATAAAGTTCATGAAACACAAACCTAACACCCTTGCAAGCAAGGGGCAGGGAAAGAAACAGAAAAAGGAAGTCTATACTGGGAGCCATGCTCTGACCCGTGGAACCCCTCCAGCGGGCCGCAGGTCTAGCTGGTCTGCAGCAAGGACCCGACCCAAGGACAGCCCACCTGCTGGATGGCCAGAGACCAATGAGGCATGTGGCCTCTCTTGAAAGGATGAGCTATACCAATCACAGTGCTTGCTGGGAAATTTGCAACTGGGCAACAGAATCCAAACAAATGGAGACCAGGCAATGGAGCCATGAGATGAGGAAGGACCAGCAGGGCTGGCAGGGCCATGCTAAGCTACACAGACAGACTGAGGTCAGGAGCAGCTTCAGGACATGTGCTTGAACTGAGCAGCCGGCTAAAGACAGGCAAACAGAGCTGGTGTGCAGAGAAGGAGAAAGCCACCAGACACATCTGTGAGGGACAGCTCCTTAGGGACCTGGTCCTTAAATTTCTACAGAGATCTCCTTATTGCTTCAGGTATTTCCTCACAGATCAACTCCCCCTCTATTAGTTAGCTCAAGTGGATTCCGATGCCTTTTGATGACAGAGTCAAAACTAAAAAGAAACTAAAAAGCTTACTGTTTAGTGGTAGACAACAGACAAATATGTAAACCACTGAACAGCAGTGTAACAGACATTATGTTAGAGCAGACCAAGGGCAGGGCACGCACACCAGTCTCCAGGCTCAAAGAAGGCTTCCTGGATCTAGTGACATCTCAGCTAAGAAGCAGGAGTGCATCAGGTGAAGGGGCCAGCTGGAGATGGTGTCTGAGGAACTGGGGAGGCCCAAATGCAGGGACACGCTCCGAGGGGAATGCCAAAGTGGGAGGTACCGAGTGGTCAGACAGGAGCTCAGGCAGGGCCCACACCAGAAAGGCCTCTGGCAAGCACCCTAGTAAAGACTTTCATCTTTAAGCTAAGGGCATGGCAGAGCACTGAATGCTTTTAAGAAGGGAAGGTTAAGATCAGACTGATGTTTAGGAATCATCATTTCAGCTGGAAACTGGGACAACTCTAAACCTACATGCTTCTCTTCGGGGACCAACAATATTTTTCAGACATGCTTGGAAAATGTCACCATTACTTACTGCCAACAGTTTTCTATACAAAGTGCTAATGAGAAATTAGATCCCAAACTACAGTATCATTTGACAGTGGTATTTAAATGAGGTTGGTAGCTGCTGGGGCTAAAACAAAAGCTGTACCTGTCCTTGAAAATTAGTTCTTTTGACAGTCTGAAACAGAGAGATGCTTTGCCTCTTGATTCAGCATTTTCAGCAACATTCCACCAGCTACTCACATTAACTAGAGCATAGAATCAATATCCTCCTTATCATGGATTGCAGGTGGTGTCATTTAGTAGTTAATACGGAAGATACTTAGCGTGTCAGAGCCTCTGTTTCTCCATCTTGTAAAACTGAAATAAGTGCATCTCTGCTTCATCCAGCTCTTACTCAATAAGTTAATATTTGTAAAAAGTCTAGTCTGGCACTCCCAACAGCGGACTCTCACTACAGACCGTAGTAGGTGCTTAAAAAGTTGGCATTTGCTATATAATTCCACACAACTTACACTCAATGTATCTAGGAAAACAGTATTTCAAAAGCACAGATCTTCTGGAAACGCATTCTCCGTGGTTTTGAAATGAATGCAGGCTCGAGGTGGTAGATCTCCCTACAGCAACCCCCTTCTCTCTCACTTGTAAGGGGGCCAGCGAGCTCCAGAACCCACTAACAGATGCCTCCCCAAAGAACAGAGATGCTTTTCAATGACTGCTGATCCTATTTTTGTTTCGGATTTTGCTTGGCAACATTTACCAAGCAAATAAGCAGCATAGGTTCCAAGAAAGTAAGCAGAGTCTGAAACAGCTGAGGGTTGGGGTAACAGGACATTTAAGGGTATGCTTAGGGAGAAATGCCCCCCTGCCCTGCACACTCTAAGCACTATTATAGTTCCAGACATTCAGAGCCAGAAATTATGGAAACTAGAGATTACAGAGTTGGAGGTGCGGTAGAGTGGACTGAAGAGAAATCACCGGCTGGTAAAATAAACCAGTAAGTCCATGAAGTCCTGCCATCAAAGCCTGGTCGCTGACAGTGTGGGTCCTTTTCATAAAGACTTTCAAGGAATAACAATCTGTTATGCCAAGGGTTGGCAAACCTTTTATGCGAACGAACAGACAGTAAATATGAGGCTTGGCAGGCCACACTGTGTCTGCCCAGCTTTGCCACTCCTGGTTGTAGCAGGAAAGCAACCCCATTTAATAGGGGAATGAATAGGTGTGGCTGTGTTCCAATAAAACTTTACTTACAAAAACAGACACAGACCCCCCTATATTTGCTATGCTAAGAGAGTCTCAAAATGAGGATCTTTGTTTTTGCAAAGACCTGCTGAAATGACTTTTTTTGGAGGATACCTGTAGGCATTCCTTGGCCCCTACCCCTACCCTTTGTCCGCCTGGTTAACACCCCTCTTTAAAGAGCCGGTTCAAGAGTCACCTCTGTAAGAAACAGGCTGAACCATTTCTTCCCAGGCCAAACCAGAATGTAGTTAGGATTTAGTGCCGCCATCCTGCTCAAATCTCTCCTGTGGCTTTGAGCAATCCCGTTCTTTCCTCCACATGGCCCATCTCCCCTTCTAGGATGAGGACGCTGTGGGGAGGTTACATGGGCCCGCCCCATCACCAGGCACTCAGTCAGTGCAGGCTGACTGAATAAACACACATGGCCCCCTGCTCCACCTCCCCTGACCAACTCTTCAGCTCAGGGAGAACTAGACTGAGCACGAGGCCTGTGCTAGACCCGGGTTTTTCCTTCTCTTCCACCTGGCAGCTTGTCAGCTAATCCAACAGGGTTCTCTCTGCAATTCCATTAATTTAGGACCAATTTTCTCTCCACTTAGTTACACAGTGATGAGTCTGAATAAACAATGACGCTCAGAAGTGGAGTGAAATGGCTTAAGGCTCTGGGGTAGGAGGGATCTGTGAAAGGGGGACAGAGGAAGTGCCAGGCTTCCCAGGGAGGAATGAGCTGCTCCCTGAATCTGACCACCAGTAACCTGACCTCCAGTAAACTGAGCTTGACCCTCCAGCACCTCCCACCTCCTGAGGAGTTTCAGCACATCTCAGAAGGCAGCTCCTCATTTTGTTTCCATCACAATGACGAAAACTCAGTAAATAATGTCTTTATTAGTCTGTGCACACAGAAGACTTTGCTACCTAGAGAAGAGCCTCCAATTTAAGGTTAGTTAAAAAACAAAAATTCAGGCCCACAAAGGTTAATGTTCCTGCTTTTCAGGGGAGACCTAGCTTACTGTACATTAAGCCCCTTCAAAAGAAGACCAGATTCTGCCACAGTATGTTACTAGAAGCTTCTCCCTGCCATTCACCCGACATGAAGTTCTCCCAATGTCTTTTGTTTTTGTAATGGTGAACGGGCAAGGGGGAAAAGAGATATTGACATAGGCAAAGACGCTCAGCACTTATGCTGTTCGGGACTCCGTTTCGTCCCTTACCCTCCCAAACCAGCCACACCATGTCTCTCTCTAAAAACTTCATCTCTGCACTGATTCTATGGCATTGTCAACCAGGTATTACAGAGGGCAGATTGCCTCAGTGTGCAAATCCTGCTGTTTTATCAGTCACCTGGACCCACACAGTGCAGCAGGGGCTAGAATACTGGCTTTAACCTAAGAAAACTCTTTTCTTATGGTCAGAGATGCTTATGACTCAGGAAGAACACATGTGCAGGAGGACCAGAAGTGACAGAGAGCTCATGAACACACACAGAGCGGGTGTTCCTGCCAAGCGTGCAGTCAAGTTCTCCGTGTGGAGACAGTCCGTCCCCGTATATGCACACATATTGACAGAGGGACATGCTGAGAGTGACAGTGGCATTTTCTTTTCTTTTTTTTTTTAAGATTTTATTTGAGAGAGAGAGAGAGAGCACGCTCATGCACGTGGGTGGGGGGAGGGTCAGAGGGAGAAGCAGACTCCCCACTGAGCAGGGAGCCCAAGGTGGGGCTGGATCCCAGGACCCTGGGATCATGACCTGAGCTGAAGGCAGACGCTTAACCAACTGAGCCACCCAAGCACCCCGACACACGAGGATTTTTAGTCATGCTTCCCCCCCACCTCTAAGGAAGGAAGGAGAGAGCAGGGCAGGCAGAGAGGGCAGAAGCCAGTGGTACAAACGGGCTCAGAGACGATGAGAACAGAAATAGGTGGAGCAGGAAACGAAGGTGAGTGATAACTTCCCCTGAGGTATTACCTGCCTTTCTAAGGGGGGAAACATACATGATCACGTTTTGCATTAACTGCACCCTCCTGAAAAGGAAGGCAGTTACCTCATCTTACAGCTTGGAAAGGAGAAACTTTAAAATCATCAGCATCCACCTCCAAACTCAGCCCACGGTCACCAAGAATGTGCTGTCTGCCGTGTACTGAAATGTCAAAGCTGGATCCTTGCAACAAGACATGGTCTGTGTCCTCACGGAGCGTACTGCAGCGGGGCGAAGGAGAGACCTCACACAACAGAGTCAGACACATTTAGCCAAGACCCCCTGCGAGGCAGGACAGCCCGCTCCGCGCTGGGGCCCGGCACCCAGCACAGCACCTGCAATATGCCAGCTCCAGAGTATTCTTTTCAACAAATGAACGAACAAATGTAACCAAGGGGTGAACAGCTCCAAGTTCCAGAGAAGCAGAGAGGGGAGAAAGTACCACAGAAGAAAGTACCTCACTCAGAATCACTGCACCAAGAATGCTGAGTTCTGGAACAGAGCTGCAGGGATTTGCGTCCAACATAAGGAAAAATGGCAGGAACGTGCGGCAGGGAAAGAAGAGGCATTTCTGACGCAGGGAGGGGATGCAGCCTACCCCCACGTGAGTTACCGGTGTTCATACCTCACTGGCATTTAAAAAGACAGGCTTACTCTGGAAAACAGTATGAAGGTTCCTCAAAAAGTTGAAAATAGAGCTACCCTACGACCCAGCAATTGCACTACTGGATATTTACCCCAAAGATACAGATGTAGTGATCCGAAGGGGTATGTGCACCCCAATGTTTATAGCAGCAGTGTCCACAATAGCCAAACTGTGGAAAGAGCTCAGATGTCCATCAACAGATGAATGGATAAAGAAGATGTGGTACGTCTATATCTATATACACAATGGAATATTACTCAGCCATCAAAAAATGAAATCTTCCCATTTGCAACGATGTGGATAGAACTAGAGGGTATTATGCTAAATGAAATAAGTCAGTCAGAGAAAGACAATTATATGATCTCACTCATATGTGAAATTTAAGAAACAAAACAGAGGAGTATACGGGAAGGGAGGGAAAAATAAAACAAGACGAAATCAGAGAGGGAGACAAACCATAAGAGACTCTTGAGAGCTTGTCTGGAGGTTCTAGCAGGGGAGCGCAGCTACTCGTATACCCCTGACCGAAGAACGGTCCTCCCCTATCGGGGAAGGTCGTCCTCTTCGACCGAACGTGCAGCTTCGGGTGGGGCGCACGTGGAGCAGTGAGGGAGGAAGGGGACACCCGCCTAGCCAGCCAGATCAGCCGAATCAACCCTGGCGATCAATGGGGTGACAGATGTCGCAGCCAGATCGCCCTCACATCCACCATAAGAGACTCTTAAGCATTAGAAAAAAACTGAGGGCTGCTGGAGGGGAGGGGTGAGGGGGGATGGGGTAACTGGGTGATGGATATTAAGGAGGGCACATGATGTAATGAGCACTGGGTGTTATATAAGCCTGATGCATCACTGAACTCTACCTCTGAAATTAATAATATACTATATGTTAATTAACTGAATTTAACTAAAAAATAAAATACTAAAAAAAATAAAAAATAACATCAAAAACTAATGATGTATGGTGATTAACATAATAAAAAAATAAATAAAAAGACAGGCTTATTGTTTTGTGAGATCTGATCTGAAAGTGTTGTAAGTGAACTGTCCTGATGTATTTTAAGTCAAATACAAGATCTGCTGGGTACCGTACAAAGATACCTTTATCTTTTAGCTGACCACTTCAACACACGTACGCAGACAGGCCGTCCTGTGTGCCTTTAAAAACATCATCAACTATTAACTATGTAACCTCACGAAACACCTATACTAATTATTTAAAGTTAATGATAACTACTCCTTACTGCTGAACAAAAGAGATGTAGAAATTTATTTATTTTTAAAGATTCTATTTATTTATTTGAGAGAGAGAATGAGAGAGAGGGAGAGAGAGCACAAAAGGGGGGAGGGTCAGAGGAAGAAGCAGACTCCCTGCTGAACAGAGAGCCTGATGATGCAGGACTCAATCCTGGGACTCCAGGATCATGACCTGAGCCAAAGGCAGTTGCTTAACCAACTGAGCCATCCCAGGCGCCCCAAGATCTAGAAATTAAAAAAAAAAAAAAAAAGAGGCTGTAGTCCGGTGTCATCCTTAATTCCAATTGTATCAGTGTTTCTAGGTGGCACTCCATGTAAGAAGCCTGAGTCCATGACCCTGGGCGATGATGATAACGTGAGGAGGTGGAGAGGAGGGAGGGAAGGATGGAGACAGACAGACAGGCATTCATAAGTGAGCCCCACATAGAAGATAGTTATTTCAGAGTGAAAGCTGACCCTACCAAGAAGGGAGCTTCCTTGTCAAGGCTCGCTTTTCCGTGTATTATTTTTTTTTAAAGATTTTATTTATTTTTGACAGAGAGTGTGTACAAGCAGGGGAAGAAGCAGGCAGAGGGAGAGGGAGAAGCAGGCTCCCCGCTGAGCAGGGAGCCCGATCTGGGGCTCGATCCCAGGACCCTGGGATCATGACCCCAGCCAAAGGCAGACACTTAACCATCTGAGCCACCCAGGCACCCCTCCGTGTATTAATTATAGCAAAGATGACTAGTGTTAGAAATGGCACTTCTTTTCAAGTGTAGAACACAGTAGAACATGCTTGTAGAACAGCACCATTTACTTTGTATCTAGAACTGAACATGCATCTGATAGGTGAAGGGCGTCTGATTCCCTCATAGTTACTTTATAGGGACAGGGAGAGAAAAGAAAGAAAGAAAAAAGAAACAGTAGGTTAAAAAAAAAAAAGTCTCAGAAACCTCACCATGACCATATGTCCACCCCAGGAAGTTTTAGGGAAGGAACTGAGGTCCGTCTCCCGGTCCAGTTCCTTCACAAGCAGCTTAGATACCCATTGTCAGGATCAAGGGCTCGATTCCACCCAAAGGCACCCCACACATATTTCCTCTCAAAAGATAAAGGGTCTCCAGTGATCACATTTTGTGTGTAGGACAAGGCAGTGTTTCTCTTGGAACACCTGATAGGAACATGCAGCCCCCGTTATCAGATGGCCCCTGCTGAGCTCCCACGTGTGCACGTCACCGGTCCTGCTGCTCCGCGCCAGCCGGGAACAGACTCCATCTCTGCGCTCAGCCTGGAGACTGGGGACCAGGCTCCTGCCGGCACTTCCATCAGCTGGCCTGGCTTCAGGAGTTAAGAGCAATAAATCGGACAGACATCAGCCACGGTGAAATATAATCTCCCATTAAAAATGACCTCACCAGTCATTCTCGGTTTGGCAAATATTCATTTAGGGCCACTTTATATTTGCATTATAAAAAAAGTGATTTAATTTCTATAACTGAGTCATTCCAGTCCCAGGGTTCACAGGAACAGGAAGCTCTCTGCCCACCAAAAGGAGCTGGGGACCAACAATGGGTAATGGGCTCAACTCCCTCACAGACCCCCAGGGACAGATACTGGGCACCTTGAAAAGAATTGTTTCTATTTTGCTTTTATTTTGTTTTTTTTTTTTTTTAACCTAGGAAGCTAGAAATACAATCATTGTACCAAAAATTTTTAAGGCTGCAAGGGACTTCTGAAGCCCTATTAGCGAAGTGTTGACGTTTCCTGATTCATAAAACCAAGATTTACAGAAATGAAGTGCTCTATTCATTCACTGATTAAAGAAAACTCATTAAGTATTTCCCATATACAAGACATTCTGCACATTCCACCCAGGCCTCTGTTTTCTAGTCAAGATGATTTCCACCACATTGTAAGAAAAGGCACATCACTGGGGCGCCTGGGTGGCTCAGTGGGTTGAGCATCCAACTCTTGATTTTGGCTGGGGCTGTGATATCAGGGTTGTGGGTTCGAGCCCCACATCCAGCTCTGTGCTCATTGGGGAGTCTGCTTGTCCTTCTCCTTCTGCTCTTCCCCTAAATCTCTCTCTTGCTCTTTCTCTCAAATAAATGAATAAATAAAATCTTAAAAAAAAAAAGCACACCACCACCTTCATGTTCTGCACAGGTAATCTCAAGAGTCAACTCTGAAGGATGAAATGACAAATTCTCACGCCTCTCTACAACTCCAAGGGCCTCGTGGACTTGCTAAGCACCCAGAGCTACGGCACAGTTCAACATTTCAAGACAGAGCCACACTCCTATGCGCTGGTATTTTCAAGTACATGACCACACCCAGCCCCAGCCTGGGAAATGGTAGAAAAGGGAAGTAAAGATTTTGTACTGTAAAGGGCAGGGCTGGAAGGGTCGTCTAAGAGACCTTAGCAAGGATTATCTCTCTGCCACTGACAACCTGGCCAAGTTACTGAACAATCCTGAGTCTACGTTTCCTCGTGCAGTAAGTACAGTCAGCAAAAGCTCTCCATCTGGGTTACCATTTCTGTGCCAGGTACCAAGCTTGGTGTTGATCTATGGCTTAGTGTCACCCTCAAAACGACCTTTGAAGTCAAATGTGGAATGCTGAGGGCAACAAAGCCATGAGAGAGACTGCCTGCAACACACTGAAATATCCCACACTCGCTCTCATTCGCACAATTCATCTGTTCTATACACTTGTCCTACTGTCTGTATAGACTTGGTGTCTGTGTTGCCCGTCTCTGATTCATTTTATGTCACAATGTTTGGGAAAGTGTGAGATACAGTCAGTGATTAAAATGCTTTGGATTTATGGAAGGAAAAAAATTCAAGTCTTTTTAAATAAATAGCACTACAGCATATACTATATATTCTAATAGCGCTGGGATTAGAAAATAAAACTGAGTTTGCAATATGATTTGGATGTGTTCTTTTTATGCATAAATCTACATGTATTCATTTCTATGTAAATGCCATATTCTGTAAGTTTATACTTAATTTCTGCTATCATTTCTTCTGCAAAAAAAATTCAGCATTTTAAGTAACAATAAACGGGCATAACAGTCACTAAAGTGGGAGAATGCTAGTTTTATACAACAAAAACAAAAGAAAGAAAAAAAAGAAAGAGTTACCCTGGTGTCCTATTCCCAGAAAAAAAAGTTTCTGTATATAATATTTTTCAAAATAAGATACAGTACTGACAGATTTTGGTGCACCCTCAGTTGTCAATTTATATTTAAGAAAATATACTGGGAAGTCAGTAGCGGTCATTAAAAATTCAAGATTATACTTGCAAAACTGCATCAAATTCTCAAGTTGGGGGCCTAAGGTGATTTTTACACCTATTCTTTTTCCAATAAGCAAGGTAGGGCACAGCCTTTCTTAACTTATCCTCGTGTCACACAAGGTTTACTGGGACAGAAAAGAAACATAATGCACCGATCTCAGCAATAGCAGCTTGCTCCTGGGACGTGAAGCACCGGCCCCTCTCTTCCTCCCCTCCAACTACAAGTGATTCCATTTTTCTTCTACAACAGTTGACGCAGGCATACACATTTCTCACTGTTTCTCTCAAACTGCCAAAGATGCTTGGTGTTTGGATTTTGTTAGGAAACTAGAGAAATATATACACCGTGTGTGTGTGTGAGTGTGTGTGTTTCTTTGTTGAAACTGAAGAAGGGAAAAAAATACAGAGTTAATAACTGTGGGAAATGGGCCAGGCTATTTTAATTGTACAAACTGTAAAAATAGGTGTGTTCTTTTCACATCACAGAATGCCCCTTTTTTGAATCGCCTGTCACAAGCCTTTATGCAGCTGCTGGTGAAGGACAGAGATTCTAAATGGCCACCCAATCTACGCAACAACGAAGTATTTTGATTATTCTTTTACTAGGAGATCAAGATAAATTTTTGTTTTCACCTCTCTCTGAACCAAGGTTTTCTTTTTTTTTTTTGGTGGCTTGCTTATAGCCTCCCTTTTCCTATTTTAGCATGGAAAAATAAATTATAAGTTAATTTGGAATTAAGATGACACCCTGATAATAAGTTTTTGGTACTAGAAAAAGAAAGTGAAAATCAGAAAAAGAAGCTGAAGTCCCAGAAGATGGAGAACACTCACAGGTACATCAAACTCTTGGGTGTAAGTTTAAACAAAGGCTGAGAGCTGCTTAATTTTTAGGTCTCATTTGATTTACCCAAAGTTCCATGAAATCTATTAGCCTACTGGCATGAAACCTACATGCTATGCTTGCTAGATATGTGCTTGCTATGGATGTCTCTCACAAACCAGGCTGTCTTTTTTTTTTTTTTTTTTAAGATTTTATTTATTTATTTATTTGACAGAGAGAGACACAGCGAGAGAGGAACACAGCAGGGGGAGTGAGAGAGGGAGAAGCAGGCTTCCCGCAGAGCAGGAAGCCCGATGCGGGGCTCAATCCTAGTACCCTGGGATCCAGACCCGAGCTGAAGGCAGACGCTTAATGACTGAGCCACCCAGGTGCCCCAAACCAGGCTGTCTTATAACTTAGTTCCTTTTATCTCTTCTAGCCTTAGCAGGTTTTTCTTCCCGTGAAAAGGAAACATACCTGGTATTGAGACCATGTAAATTTGGACACTGATACTTAGCTTATGAAGTTGAGAGAGTCATGTACATATTCTTAAATGTTGTGTCACCCTGAAATGCTATTCATCTACTCAATAGAAAAGGCTAGTAAATACGTGAATGCAAGTTCCTTCCAGTATGAAACACAAAGGTTTTGAAATGACTGGGAATTTGTTTCAGGAAGTGGTCTGTTCCTAGACTGGAATTTGGTTTTTAAGTCAGGTCTTGGGAGGGTTCTCATCCTCTGGTGGTAGGATTACTACCTGAAGATCTCCTTCAGAAGACCCATCCCACCATGCCAGTATCCAAAACAAACTTCACTCACTCACTTGCCCCCCATACCCCCCACCATGGTGTCAGGGCAGAAGGAGAGCCCACTCTCCCTGCCAACCTAGAAATGGTGCTTATTGTCTCAAAAGCAAGGAAGAGCGGTCATAAATACCCAGGGGCAGGAGAAAGTCAGAGCAGTGATAGGAAATACCTCAAACTGTTTGCTGGTCAGGGCACACAGCTCAACTGTCTTACCTGGGCAAAAACTCGATGATCAATTTAATTTGGGATTCTTGATAAAACAGAACTGAGAAATTATATATTGGCAATGGCAGAGAAACTTACACTGCATAATCTTCCTACAGATAATATATATAAAAAGGAAAAGGGGCAGACAGTAGAAGGAATTTGATCCTTAAAAGAACTGAACTGCACTGCACTGCACTGGATGAGATCCACATTTATATGGCTTTGCCCATGACAGGGACTCTCTGTCTGGGTGGTGGGAGGTGACTAGAAGGTAAGCAAAAGGCTACTGTCTTAGAATTAAGTTTGGGCAATCAGGGTAGCTAGAAATTGAGATAGGATATTTCCAAAAAGAGGGAACCAAAGAAGAGGAGCCCTAAAATCTGCATATAAACTACCTTGAAATCCTTGAGTGACCCCATAACTGAGCATTTATAGGAGAGACTCCATGGAAAGCTCAAAAGGTATTTAAAGATTGAGCTGCTGTTTCCTGCAGGGGAGTCTGAATTTGAATCCTAACAATGCAGAAAGGTTTAGTTAACATTTCAGGTCTTCCGATGAAATCCCAGAAAGGCCTCACATCAGCCCTAGGACTTAATACTTCCTAGGACTAGGACAAAAACTGAAACAGACACACCCAACAAACTATAAAATCAAGTCTTGGTGAGTTCAAGGTAGTAAGTCAGTAATTTAACTGCCTGCTAGAACAAAAATCAATACTCTTCAGAGGAAGATAACAGAATACAGACATTCTACAACGTATCATTACCGTGTCCAATATATAATAATTATACAGGTAGGATGGAAAATGTGTATGAAAGTCAAGAAAAGCAATAAATAAAAATATACCCAAGATGATGTAAATGTGGCAATTGACATAAATATGACTAAAGACAAAGAAAGGAACACATTTAAAAAGAAAAATTTCAGAACTGAAAATTTCATCATCTAAAATGAAAATTTCACAGAACAGAGTTAATTAAAGCTTGGAGATGCAAAACAAGGATCAATGAATTAAAAAAAATGGAAATTATTCAAGACTGAGGAGAAAAATGAGCAAAGTCTGACAACATCATGTAGGCTAAACTGTTTAAATGTATGCTCAGAGGTAGAAGAGAGAGAAAATGGGGAAGAAAAATAAAGAAATAATGGTCAAACACTTTCCAAATGTGGTGAAAAATACTGACTTCAGATCCAATATCTCAGTGAACCACAAGCAATATAAAGAGAAAAACAAATTTCTCAGCATCACACTGCTAAAAGCCAAAGATAAAATGTTGAAAGCAGCCAGAGAAAAATGAGACACATTACATAAAAGGGTACAAAGACAGAAATGTCACCTGACTTCTTATCAGAAAAAGATGAAGGCTAGAAAACAAAGAAACAGTATTTCTGAAGTGTTCAAAGAAAACTACCGTCAACCTAGAATATTCCACCACCATTCTGTATCTTTGTCCTTGAAAAATGCTGGCTCCCAAAAAGCCATTTTCAGATAAGTAAATGATGAGAGAATTTACCATCAGCAAGCAGTCCTGCATGGCAAGAAATAAAAAATTCTCCATGCTGTCAGGGAAATGCCTTCAAAGGGAAATTTAGAACTGGAGAAAGGAATCATAAATGTTAATATGGGAGTAAATATAAAAGACTATCATTTTTTTCCTTCCCTTAATTTCTTTATCAATTGACTATCTAATGTCAATTAGATAGTCATAATAGGGTATAGTGAGGTTTGAAACATTTGTAGATGTAAATTATTTAACAATGGTACAAAGGACAGAGGATTAATGGAATTAAACATAAAGTTTGTAATATTAACCCTGGGTAGACTGTGATAAATTGAAAAAGTATATCAACATCTCTAGAACAGGGAACAGCAAGCTACAGCTTAGAGGTCAAATCTGGCCTACTGCTTATTTTTGTATAAGACTTATTGAAATAAAGCATGCTGTTCATTTATGCATCGTCTACGGCTGCTTCTGTACTATGGTGACGGTGTCGCCTCATGCAAAAAGTTTGTCAAACTCTTTCCTATAGAGTCCTTTGGTCAGTCTTACTATTTACAGTTTTGTTTTGTTTTTTTTTTAATCTGGGGGGTTGGAGTAGTGATGATTTACTTCCATCCAAATCTCTTTCATTTCAAGGCAAAGGGCCTCAGCTTCTGTAGCACATCTACATCCCCAGATCAGAGGCAAAAACCAAAAACACAAGGGTGTCACTCTGTCGTCATGGGCTCCAGTTTATACTTATGGGTTCCAGCAGGTTCTTACTTACCCTCGCTTCTTGGCTGCAGGCCTGTAGCTTTCAAGCTCCAGTGCTACACACACAGACTTACAGAAACTGTTAAACCAGCTCTCACTACTGTGTAAGGTCAAAGTCCTTTAATGAATCCCTGAATATACAGTGATGTGTGCATGTACGTGCACACACACACCCACACACATCCCCTCCAAGTGTTCTACCTCTTTTTAATTTAATCCTGACTCAGAGACAAATTAACAAAGCCAAAGTTGGTTCCTTGAAAAGATAAAGATGAATACAATGTATAACCCCTAGAAGAGTAATCGTGAAAAACAGAAAATATATATGAGCAATATCAGCAATTAAAAGAGGGATGTTACTACAAATCCTACAGATGTTAAAAGAGTAAGAGAAAATTATGAACAACTTATGGGAATATAGTCTACTACTTAGAAGAAATGATGGGCTTGTGTATTTCTGGCAGCATTATTCATATTAGTCCAAAACTGGAAATGACCCACATGTCCATTATCAGGAAAACAGATAAATCAATTATGTTATATTCATAAAGCAGAATACTATTCTGTGATTTAAAAAATCCTACAACACCATGGCTGAATCTCAAAAATATTACGCTGAAAGAAGCCAGACACAATAAAATGTTTATACTATATGATTTCATTTTTATGAAGCTCAAGAACAGGCAAAATTAATCTATGGTGATAGAAATCAGAACAATGATTGCCTATGGGAGGATGGGGACTGAATAGAAGGAGGCATGAGGGAACATTCTGGGGTGATGAATATGTTCTGTATCTTGCCTGCAGTGCTGGTTTATGGATGTACACATTTACCAAAACTCATCAAATGGTACACTTAAGATCTGTGCCTTGCATTATACGTAATTTTGCTCTCATAAAAATTAAGCTAAGTTGCTTTAAAAATGTATGCTTTCTCTGTGATTGAGGAATAGAGATGAAGGAACGTTATTTTCCTTTGCTAATCTTTATTAACCCTTTGCCAACTACCTTGAAGGTGGAAAGGCTTATTCTCCAATATGCATCTTAAAGCACCTCAAATAATTTTACTTTCAGTGGCGTCCATATTACCTGCTTCACTGTGGGCTGACTGTGCTGGGGGCTCCCTCAGTTTACAATGGTTACAAAAGCACAGAGAGAACTGACATTTAATCTTTATTCTGGAAATTGTCGTCTCAGAGTTAAGTACAATCTATTGGTAAAGTGTTTTTCTCGAGTACTGACTGCATCTAGGTGTCCCTTATTTGGAGTGGACTAGTTAATGGATTATTTACAGTGCTGGGCCTGAAGCTGAACAGGGGTTTAAATAACAGCTTCGCTCTGAAATGCAGCTGTATGTGTGGAGAAAGAGTCAGCAGTCCTGGGACATAATCACCTAAAAGACACTTACAGAGGCAAGGTTGTGATTTCACTCCTCCCTGTCTGTAGCCTTTGATAGAAATCACCTGACTTCAATTTATAATATGCCGCCCTGATTTCTCAGCTTGTCTGTAGTATGTGGCTTCCTTCCTTTCAAACTAAGCTCCTAAGTAAGTACTGAGAAGGTAAGATAGTCTAAGCGAGGGAAATAGGAGTAATTAGGAATTTTTCATTTTTCAGCAATCATACAGAGGTTAACCAAAGGGTCAGGGAATAGTTTCCTGCAAAAGTTACAGTGAACAACCAATACTGTGAGGAATTAATCTCACTTTACTTCCATTCTGTTCACTAGAACACAGATACTAATTTAAAAGTAACTTCTGCCTCATAACTGCAAATCAAAAGGTAATCACTATACATCACATCACCAAGAGAAAGGATAAAAACCATATGATCATTTCAACAGATGCAGAAAATGCATTTGACAAAGTACAACATCCATTCATAATAAAAACCCTCAACAAAGTAGGTTTAGAGGGAACGTACCTCAACATAATAAAGGCCATATATGAAAAACCCACACTACCATCACCTCCAATGGTGAAAAACAGAGCTTTTCCCTTAAGATCAGGAATAAGACAAGGATGTCCACTCTCACCACTTTTATTCAACATAGTACTGAAGTCCTAGCCACAGCAATCAGGCAACAAACAGGAATAAAAGGTAGCGAAATTGGTAAGATGACACTATATAAAGAAAACCCTAAAGACTACACCAAAAAACTACTAGAATTGGAGCACCTGGGTGGTGCAATCGTTTAAGTGTCTGACTGGTTTTGGCTCAGGTCATGATCTCGGGGTCCTGAGTTCGAGCCCCACATTGGACTCCTTGCTCAGTGCAGAGTCTGCTTGGGGTTCTCTGTACCTCTCCTTCTGCCCCTCCCCCCTTCTCAAATAAATAAATCTTAAAAAAAAACTACTAGAACTGATCAATGAATTTGGTAAGGTTGCAGGATACAAAATCAATGTACAGAAATTCATTGCCTTTGTATACACTAATAATGAAGTAGCAGAAATAGAAGTTAAGAAAATAATCCCATTAACAATTCCACCAAAAAGAATAAAATACCTAGGAATAAACTTAACCAAGGAGGAGAAAGACCTGTACTCTGAAAACTATAAAACATTGAAGAAAGAAACTGAAGATGACACAAACAAATGGAAAGATATTCCATGCTCATGAGTTGGAAGAACAAATATTAAGATGTCCATGCTACCCAAAGATACCCACAGATTTAATGCAATCCCTATCAAAACACCAACACTTTTAAAAGTACAAAAGTTATGTACTTTTCACATAACTACAACAAATAATCCTAAAATTTGTATGGAACTAAAAAAAACCCAAATAGCCAAAGCAATCATGAAAAAGAAGAGGTATCAGAATCCCTGATCTCAAGATATACTACACAAGGCTATAGTAGTCAAAACAATATGGTACCGGCAAAAAACAAACACACAGATGAATGGAACAGAATAGAGAGCTGAGAAATGAACCCACAATTATACGGTCAATTAATCTATGACAAAGGAAGCAGGGATGAAACTGGATCACTTTCTTATACCATATACAAAAATAAACTCAAAATGGATTAAGGACCTAAATGTGAGGTCCGAAATCATAAAAATCCTAAAAGAGAACACAGAACACAAAGAAAAATTTCTCTGACATCAACCATAGCAATATTTTTCTAGATATGTCCCCTCAGGCAAGGGAAACAAAAACAAATTATTGGAATGACATCAAAATAAAAATCTTTTGCACAGTGAAGGAAACCATCAACAAAACAAAAAGACAATCTACTGAATGGGAGAAGATATTTGCAAATGATATATCCTATAAGGGGTTAATCTCCAAAACATATAAAGCACTTATACAATACACAAAAAATAATCCAAGTGAAAAATGGGCAGAAGACATGAACAGACATTTCTCCAAAGACATCCAGATGGCCAACGGACATCTGAAAAGATCCTTAACATCACTCAACAGGGAAAGGCAAATCAAAAGCACAATGAGATATCACTTCATACCTGTCTCAATGGCTAGTATTAGGAAGACAAGAAACAATTGTTTATATATATAAACACATACACATACATACATAACATATATAGTATATATAATATATATGTTATATATGTGACAGTATATATATGTTATACACACACACACACACCATTGACTATTACTCAGCCATAAAAAAGAATGAAACCTTGCCAACTGCAACAACACAGATGGATCTAGAGAGTATGATGTTAAGTGAAATAAGTCAATCAGGGAAAGACAAATACCATATGATTTCACTTATACATGGAATTTAAGAAACAAAACAAATGAACAAAGAACAAAAGAGACAAACCAAAAAAACACACTTGTGAATAGAACAAACTGAAGGTTAGTTACCAGAGGGGAGGTGGGGGGGGGGATGGATGAAACAGGTGATGGGGATTAAGAGAACACTTACCGTGATGAGCACAGAATAATGAATACAATTGTTGATCCACTGTACTGTACACTGGAAACTAATAGAGCACTGTATGTTAACTGTACTAGACTTTTCTTTAAAAAAGAATTTAAACGATAATAAAATATAAAAGTAAAAGCCAGGATTCCAGCAACATAAAAAATAAATGTCTCATTTCCCGGAATGAAACTCCCTAGAATCACAAGAGTAATAGAGGATATTATTAAAGATAATAAAAATTTTATAAAGTAATCACTAATGATTTCCATAACTACATGACAAAAATTGCATGATACCAGATGAGAGATATTCCCAGAATTCCATGAATGGCAAAAGGAAAGCCAGGGAGGAATATGCTAAGAAGAGACAAGGTTTGTGTTTTCCAGGGGTGAGTGCCTGCTATAGGAAGGGGACACTGCCCAAGGACGTTTTTGGTCACACATTATGGGGTTAAAGAAAGACAGCTTTGAAGAGGAAAAAAAATTTTTTTTTTTTTAATAATGGAGCCTGTAGGGGCGCCTGGGTGGCTCAGTCCTTAAGCGTCTGCCTTCGGCTCAGGTCGTGACCCCAGGGTCCTGGGATCGAGCCCCACATCGGGCTCCCTGCACCGCGGGGAAGCCTGCTTCTCCCTCTCCTACCCCCCCTGCTTGTGTTCCCTCTTTCACTATGTCTCTCTCTGTCAAATAATAAATAAAATCTTTAAAAAAATAAAATAAAAAAAAAATAATGGAGCCTGTACATACCCAGTCTGAAATTCTTAATAAAAGATGAGAAAGGGGATAAATACTAGATGTTTATCTAAATATTATCTCAATACTAGATAAGAGAGGGAAAGAATTTCTAGGAGTTCTTTTAGCTTTTCCTCCTGTTTGGCTTGGCCCTACCACTATGGAATCAGAACGGAGTGTGCAACTATCCTTCTCAGTACTTGTAACTCATCAGGCTGAAATAAGATCCTGATGCAGATGCATCCCATTTTTAAAAATCAAATCAAATCAAAGAGCTACAGAAGTTTACATATAAATCTTGTTTCCATCTATTCAGCTTAATGAAGTAACTTTCAAAATCCAACCCCACCTGCAGTTCTAACTCAAATTCTCCCTTTTCTGTGAAACTCTGCAAGACCACTTCAGCTCAAATAGATACCTGCAGACAGCCTGTGAACTTTGATAAAATTTTCAGTCTGTACTGCACCATCTAAAACTCTGTCCTGCGTTCACTTTGTCCTCTAGTTGGGGTGTGTTTGTGTGTGTGCACATGAGCATAACTCAGAAACACTGCAAAGTCCATAGACTAAATTCTGCAAGGTCAGTGGCCGTGTATCAGTCTATTTTTGTATTCCCCAAAATAAGAGAACAACAATGGCTCACACAGTTGATAAGAGTTTTTGTGAATTAAAGAAGGTGATGGTGGTGCTGCTACTGGGGAAGGTCAAATATGACCCCTAAGGGAGAAGAAGAAATGACAAGCTCATGTTTTTCCGGGCAAGATGGAAAAGTGCTGTCAAAAAGATCTGGGTAAAAATATTATTCTCAAATGAGGACATTTCTCTTTCAGAGAAAAGAGGGAGAATCATTTTTTAAATGTCAGTCTTATTCCATTCTTCTTCCACCTTCCTCATTCAGAGGAAGCTCAAGTTTTAACCTGTATTCATGTTTGCTGCCTTGCAGCCATCTCAGCTTTTACACATTACACCCAACTAGTCCCAAGTCCAGCCCTATGAACAGAACACAAACAGCCCCCATCCACACAGGAACACTCAACCAACCTGGACCAGCACCGGGGAAAACCATCCCTTCCCTATTCCCAGTCCAGATTCAGTTCTTTGGTGTACTTCTGATAACATCCAATCGAAACAGACTGCAAGGGACCAGCCAAACTCATCTGTGGTCCTGAATTTACGTCACAATGAAAATAGCTTCCAAGATCTGGACACCCAGAAATTTATTGTGCTGATGTTAAATTTTGATAAACAAGGATTTGTCACAACAGAATTTGAATTGCGTGATGTCCAGTTCCCTCATAAATAGTTCTGCAGTTCTCCGAACATTATTAGGGCTGGTGAAAAAAAAAATATGGACAAGATTTACTACAAATGGAAATAGTATGCTAATGCTAAATTTTCAATTATATTATTTATACAAAGAATACAACATTAACATATAAAGACATACACATTCATATTCTAAAAGAAAATAATTGCTTACATGAACTTAAACAATTTGGCTAAATAGAAAACAACAGACTTAAGGACTTGATGGTTTATAACCTAGGTTATTTTTCCTAAATCTTTACTAGAAAAAATTTGCCAACCACGCCTTTTTCCTGATAGGGGAAAAGCATTCAATTCTTCTCTATTCAGTATGATGTTACCTGTAGGTTTTTTCTGCTATGTTGAGAATTTTTTTCATGAGTCAATACTGAATTTTCTCAAATGCTTTTCTAAATCTATTAAGATGATACCTGATTTCTATCCTTTGTTCTATTAATATGGCATATTATATTAATGATATTACTGAATGTTAAACTAACCTTACATTCCTGAGATAAAGCTCAATTAGGCATGATATATAATCCTTTTCATATGTTGCTAGATTTGGCATTTTTGGATTTTAAGAAATTTTGTGTCTGTGTTCATAGGAGTCCATCATTTGTAGTTCAATTTATTTGTGATATCTTTGTCTAACCAGGTAATACTGGATTTGCAGAATGTGTTGGGAGGTATTCCCTCCTCCTCTAGTTTATGAAATAGTTTGTGAAGGATTGGTATTGCTTCCACTTTAAATCTGATAGAGTTCACAAATGAAGCCACGTAAGCCTGGATTTTTCTCTGGAGGAAGAGTTTTCAGTACTAATTCAATTTCTTTGTTATTGAGTTATTCAGTTTTGAGTCAGTGTGGATTATTTGTGACTTTCTAGAAATTTGTCTATCTCATCAAAATTGTCTCATATGATGGCATAAACTTATTCATGGTATTCCCTTATAATCTTTTAAGTTTCTGTAAGGTCATTAGTGATGTTCCCTTTTCATTCATGGTTTTGGTAACCTTATCTCCTTTTTCATCAGTCTAAGCTAAGGGTGTGTCAATTTTCTTGATCTTTCCAAAAAACCAACTTTTAGTTGCACTGATTTCCTCTATCATTTTGATTTCTATTTCATTGATTCCCACTCTATATTATTTCTTGAATCCTGCTTGCTTTGAGTTTACTTTGCTCTTCCTTTTCTTGTTTCTTAGTGTAGAGGCTTATGTTATCAATCAGAACCTTTCTTCTTTCCAATACAAATGTTTAAACTTATACATCACAATATGTGTTTTAAACTCAACAACATTATAGTTATTTTTAATAGAATCTTAAACAAGTTCAGAGAAGGAAAAACATACCCAGCTCTATCCATAATCTTTTATATTTACCCACACATTTACCTTCTCGGGTGATCTTTATTTCTTTGTGTGGATTCAAGTTACCATCTGGTGTCATTTTCTTTTAGCATAAAAGATATATCCTTTAGTTTTTCGTGTAAGGTGGATCTACGTCGCAACAAATCCGAGTCTTCATTTGTCTGAGCATGTTTTCCAGTTGCCTTCACTCTGGAAGGACAGTTTTGCTGGAAGTGGAATTATTTGCTGGTTTTTCTCTTTCAGCACTTTGTACAACACTATTTTCTATTTACCACTGTTTCTGATGGGATGCGTTGTTTTCTTTTATTGCTTTTAAATTTTTCTCTTTGTCTTTCAACAGTTTGACTATGATGTGTTTATGTGTGAATCTCTTTGTGTTTTACTACTCTGGGTTTATTGAGTGTTTTGGTCTTTATCAAATCTTGTAGGTTATGAGCCACTATTTTTTCAAATGTCTTTTCTGCTCCTTTTTCTCTCGTCTTCTGAGGCCCCTAGTATATGTATATTAGTATGCTTGGATTCATGCTGGTTTCAGAGACTCTACTTTTCATGATTCTTTTTATACTCTATTCTTCGAATTGGATAATTTCTATTCATATTCCAGTCCACTCGTTATTTCTTTTGACATTTCAAATATTGTCATGGGTCCATTTCAGTTATTTTACTGTTGAACTCCTGAATTTTCATTTGGTTCTTTTTTATACTTTGTCGTGATTCTCTATTGCATCATCGTCATCAGACTTTCCTGGGATTTTTAAAACACAGCTTCCTATAGTTCTTCTAAGAGATGTTTTCAAGTCTTTGCTAACTTCAAGATCTCAGCCCACTCACAGACAGTGTCTAGTAACTGCTTTTCCCCCCTGGGTATACAACACTTCCTGTTTCTTTGCAGGTCTCAAATTTTTGCTAAAACTAGATATTCTGGATATATATTAGAGCAGCTCTGATTTCTGATCCTCACTCCACCCCCAGAGTTGTTGATATTTTTTGGTTTGTTTAGCAATTTACCTAGACTAAACCTGTGAAATGGGTTTCCTCCATGGCATTTGGCTGTTGAGATAAGATGTCTGTGCTCGAGTTTGTTTTTTAATTCTAGATTTTCAAAATGTTTAAGCCTAGAGTCTTAGGGATCACCCCTGTACCTGCACAGCTTAGAAGCAGCCAGTACTGGTCTGGGATTGGTTTGTCGGTAGCACATTCAATATTCAGCAATATTTAAATCTATCCAGGCTTTTATTTTCTGCTGTGGCCGCTTTGTGTTTCCTCTATATGTGTACATAAGCTCGAAGTCAGCTAAGGAAGAGTAGACAGTGTAGGCTCTCTCTGTTCCCTCCTGTGCCGATTCGAGAAGAACTTATAAAAGGTACCTAAGGCCTGTCTTCTTTCCCAGATCTCCATACTAAGTATCTGGCTAGTCTTCTGATTCACTGGTTGCCCCGAACCAGAAAGCAACCTCAATATAGCTAAGCCAGAGGTATTCCCATTTGCTTCCTAAGATCACTATCTGTTACACTCTGGACATGGGATTTTGCTATTCTCTGCTCCAAATAAAGTCAATCCCTGCTCTGTCAATGAATCTGTTGGCCTTCTCAGCTTGCCCTGCTCTGCTAGGAAGTACCCTGCTGAGCTGGGTCCACAACAGCAGCAACTTCAGGCAAAAGGCCATCAACTCAACCAGCAATGTTCTTACACAAAGTTCATGAATTTTCCATGAGTGATCACTTCTCAACTTGGTTAGGCCTTTCATTAATTTCCAAAGTCCTGAGATGGTTATATTTGACAAATCTGTCCAGTTTTATGATCATTTTTTTTGGAGAGGATCTGCCAAGCTACTTGCTCCACCATACTGGAAGTTCTGACCCTAACCTACAATGTGTTCTCAGAAAGAACTACAAAACTATGCAATGTTCAAGTATAATTTCTTCATATGACCATTTTCACCTGTCTTCCTTTTTTGGGATTCTGAGGCTCTTACAATTTGAATAAGATTTTTGTTTTCTTTCCTTAATACAATAGCAAGTCTATTTTAGCAAGGTACAATAAGTAATGGGAGAAAGAGGTTACAGGAACTAGATTACAACATGTAAAGAATAAGGTCAGCTGTATAGATTCCCTATTTTTGTCTTTCACATATGCTTTAAAGGATAAGTGGTTTTTCTTTCAAGTATTAAAATTAATTCCAAAAAGTGAAAGAGAGAAACAAAAGAGGGGCAAAAAGAAAGAGGAAGCGAAAGAACCTTCAATTCTAGTCATGTGCTGCAAAGGAAAAAAAAAAAGAATATTTAACCTTCTACCAATGAAAACTTGATGCCAAGGATATTAAGAACAGGAAATCAGAAAAACTGAATGAGCCAGCCACTCCCTCAGTAACAGACCAAGAAATTTAATATTTAGTGTTTACTTAGTATCCACAAATTCCAGAAATTGACTCCCAGTTTCAGCTAGTAATATACAATAGTGGTGGATTTTTAAATTGTGTGACGTTTTTCTTTTTTCTTTCTTTTTGAGTACTATGTGTCCATCCAATTTATTGGAAGACAGCCATACAGAAAACTATAGTAACTCAAATACAATTTGCTCTGCCTACCATGCCGCAGGAAATTTAATGCATTTAGTCTGTTCCCTACTCCCTTCTCCCTCCACCCCTTCTCTTGGCCTAAATGGCAAAGATCACAGTATTTTTCTGAAGAGTCAAAATTCAAATATGAACTAACATGTGTGCTTGAGGCTGCCAAATATTACTAGATGAACAACTCTTCGCCTCCAAAGGCTTTCACCTTGCTTTCTACCTCTCAAAGTTGCAGTCATTTTGGGGTCTCACCACAAATCATAAACCCAAAGATTCCTACTATTTGGAAAAAAGTCGTGAAACCACCCAACTCCTTCCCCTGTATCCTCAAGCAGAACTTGGATGAAGACAGGGGAGTCTATCATGTTACAGTTTCAGAGACTGAAATACCAACTGCAACTTGGTGTAACTCAAGCTTCCCAAAACCACTCCTGTTGGGTATCAACACTGCCCCAACAGTATTCCTGATGCTTCCCACAGAAGCTCTGAACAGCCCTTTCCTGTTTGCTTGAAGCCAGTGACATCACCGAGAAGCCACAATCAAGGCCTCTACTGTTGCTCTTGTAATACTTGGAGAGAATCCGTGTCATGTTCAAAATGGAATGAATGCCGGTCTTAAAATGATAAAGCTACCTACTAAAATTGAGGCAGAGAAGAAATAGAAAGAACAAACTAGAAGGCCAATTAGAGGGAAATCCATTTTCAACACCATGAAGATTTCTTTCCTATAAATTCTATCACATAGCGCCAATGTTTGGGAATTATTGAAAGATGACCCCAGAATGACTGCATTTTCCTTGCCTGACTGAAGAAAGCCACATAGTTAATGTGGGTCTCTATTCCACTGCCAGCC
Source organism: Mirounga angustirostris (assembly GCF_029215605.1). Lineage (NCBI taxonomy): Eukaryota > Metazoa > Chordata > Mammalia > Carnivora > Phocidae > Mirounga > Mirounga angustirostris. Next base: position 101,645,001 of record NW_026991711.1, on the reverse strand, counting down.
TCAGCACAGCCTTCTAGCACAATCTGGCTCTCCTATGACTGTATTCAACTTATAGTAACTTAACCATAGTTTTTAGATTGTTCTGCCTACTCCAAGTCTCTAGTTGTTCTTTTCTGGCATCTTCAAACCCCTTCAGGGCCACCAAATGTCAATCGATGTATGTGGCGAACAAAACCACATATCTGGTCCTGCCTTTTATAAAACCACAGTCCTCCGCATGCGGGACCACCATGACCTTTGACAGAACTTGACCTGCACTGGGATGAACCTGGGATAAAAATCCTTCATTAGACTCTATTTTTCTAAAATTGTCTCCGAAGTATAATCTCATACCCTGAATACTGAATCCTAGTGGTTTCTGAGGCAAAATCACCTAACAGCCCAATAAAATCCTTATGTTCAGACTCTAGGTTAAGACTTGGAAACAGAGGAAAATGGAAATGAGAACATGAAAATGCAGACAATTACTTTATTGCCACTGCTAGAAAGGTCTATGAAGCCATACCACAGGTGCTGCTGTCCTCAATACCTGGGACAGTACAGCCTGGCCGTCATGAAAGAAGGCAGAACACAATTTCATCTCTCTCCTCTGTTTGCCCCTCACTCAGAGGCAAAAGAATTGAGACCACCAGAAAAGGAGGCAGGACCTCTCTCCTGAATAGGAAATGCTGTGTGAAGTCATCGGAGTACTACTCTCTGCTAGATCCACCTAGTTGGACACTGAAACATCCGGAGAACAAGCAGGCAGGAACCTGGGAGGGGAACCGAAGGATCAAGCTGCCTTCCAGAGCATGTGGTCCAGCCCTGCCACCTCCCCTCTGTGATTTCCACCTGTCATGGTGCTCTGTGCGAGAAGAGACCAAGAGTGAGGACAGAAGGGGCTCTCACATCATTCTAGCCAAGCCACGGCCAGAGCCCTGGGAGCTGCTGTAGGTCAGTCAACAACTCAAGCTTCAAGGGGCTTGGCCACTATCAATATCAATATCTTGGCCTCTATCAATATCAATTTTCCAGCTTGGCTTGTCTTCAATTAAAGGAAGAGAGGGAGGGAAGAATAAATAGACGAAGGGAAGGAGAAAGGCAGGGGTAGATATGTGGAAGAAGAGGGAAGGAAAAAAAAAGGAGCAAAGCACTCATTCATATTATTCATATTAACACCTGCAGGTTTGCATTATTTCCCTCCACACTTTTTATACTAAAATCACAGCATGAATAACCATCCTAGTGCTTGGAACCAAGTGCCCACTGATAATGGATTCGTTTGCAATTTAATGAATCCACTATCCATCTTCAATCTGCATACGTGTTACAGAAACATGCAGGAGGGGCCAAGGTACACAGTGGTACACAAAAGAAATTGTAATTAAATGAGAATAGGCTACCTCTCATGTGTGAAGGTCTATTAAGGAACTAGGCTCACCTGAGACATGCCTGCTTGCTATTTTTAACAGTGATGACAGTGGATTTGCCCTGAGCCAGGAACATTATCTGGGAAGGGAGGGGGTGAGGAGTGGAAGCCCCTACCTCTTTTATCTGAAAGCTATTTGGAGACCCTGCCTTGAAACATGGCCTTCCAGGTACCTACCAGTTCTTATCAACTTAGGTATCTGGTTCAACTACAGTGGCTTTTCAAAGAGCTGCATGAGCAGGAAATCGTATGCTTTCATAAAGATTCCCTGCATTTCATGGAAAGTCTGCAGTTTAACCACTGGTTACAAGAGCTGCTCATGGAACAGAGACCTTCAGATGGAAATTCAGCCACCAGCTATGACCCAAGGCAAAGAGAAAGAACCACTCCATGATGTCTGGGGGACCCTGGACTGGCCAAGGTGAGGTGGAGGTGGTAGGGGGCAGTAAACCTGAATTCTATTAAAATTGTACAAGTTTGGAGTTGAGGGAGAACCCAAATCCTCCTAATTTCAAAATTAAGGAAACAAACACTGAATGTTTCCTTAAATTAAAACTACCGATTAGCGCTGGCAACAGAAGCAAACCCTCCTGTTACTGGATACCACACGGTGGACAGGAAAGAGCATGCAGTAGGGTCTCAGGTGTTCTACTTAAGGGCAGGAGCATCTCGAGCACGTGACATTCCTCACTGCTCGTCTTCAAACAGAACCTGAGTGATATTCTAGTACTGCTTCCTGTACTACTGATCCGAAGACACAGACCCAACCTGAAAAGGGCTCACTAAATGAGGCGCTATTTACCTGCCAACGTGAAGGAAAAGTTTCCATTTTACTCATTCATGCTAAGTGGGCCTGACGCTTTCACAAATTAAAAATGCCTAAGTCCTACATGTTGGCTAAATGAACATAATAAATTTAAAAAAATTTAAATAAATAAATAAATGCCAAACTCCAAACAAAAAAGACGATATAATCGCATAGGTCAACCCAGCCTGGCCTGACACAGCCTACTGTGTCAATGAATTTGAGAGGCGAACCTTGTAGACACAGTCATGGAAGGTTCCAGAAGGACCAAACTCTATGCTGCTGATACAAGGGAAACACAAAACAGTGCTTGATGCTGCCCGAGTTGATCACCAAATAATGAATTAGACTATTTTAGAAGGGCCCAAGTATTACAATCTTCTAGGAAAGACTGACTACACAAGTAATCATAGCAGCTGCTATCACAATTAGCATGAAAATATCCTCACAGCAGCCAGTGAATGAGCCTAACTTGGCCTACAAAGCTCCCCACCTCAGCTCGGATCCCTCATGCCCTCACTCACTGTACTGAGGTCACACTGGCCTCACTCTGGACTACGTACATGCCAAGGAACTGAATTCTGGACTGTCTGTCACCGGGCTGGCCACTTCCTCTGTCTTCAGTGCCTTTCCAGGTAATGGCTCCCTCAGCTCATTTAGACTTGGGCTCAAACTGCACTCCCTCCTAGGCCCTCCTCAACCATGCAAAATGCACACTCAACCTGTCCTAGGTAATTTTCTTTTAACCTTGCTTTATGTTTTTTATTGCTCTTATTGCTACTTGACATTACTATCATATGCAAACCTGTTTGTCTACTGCCAGTCTCCCCAATTAGAATGTAAGCTCCCTGAAGTGATGCCCTGGTCCCCTTCATTTTGCATGATGTCCCCAGCAGCTCTAAGAGGCCCAATAAACTCTTACTGAGTTATGTAATTAATTTTCAGACTCCATGTACCCCACATAATCATCAAGTGATTATTCTCCCTCTGCTTGTCTCCACCAAGGGAAGTGTTCTCTGTTATGCTTTTTTATTGCCACTGTAAAGTGCCAAAGAATTTGGTTTTGCTTTGCAGTTCAGTCCCTCCGGTATGATGTTCTCCACTGACAGCAGATGCCAAGGAGAGAAAAAGCCACAGAATCGACAAGCCTGTGGTGATCCATTATGCTTGACCAGCCTGATGGCAGCCATTTTCGGGGGTCACCCCTTTTAATGCAAAACTAGCCATGGAGGCCACAGGGACTAAAGGAAGATCGAGAGAGGTTTCAGAGGAACCATTTATATGGTCACCTACAAACCAAGGTGTAGCACACGATCAGAGACGGGAGGGAATGACACTTTGCGTGTGAAGAGAACACAGGAAGGAAGAGGGTGGTGAAGGAAGAGGACGAGAAAACCACCAGCCCCCAATTTATTGCACTGTTAAGTGAAACTGGTCTCTGTCTGTCACTTGCTTTCATCTCCCACAAAACCCTCAGAGACAAGCGAGGGGCTCTTACTAGGCAACAGAATCAGAGACAGCAAACACACACAGCTCCAGACAGAAACGGCCAAGGAGTCAGAGCGGACAAGGCATTACGGAGCAGCAAATGGCCCAGATAAAGCCAGTGGGGCCGGCTCCCCAGACAGCACTGCACGGGCTTCAAGTGTACGCTTTCTAAAGAGAAGATGGACGGAAAAATACTTGTGTAGAACGATCAGACACTGGAGAGTCGGTCTCAAGTTGACATAGCCTGCAGAGATCTGGACATTCTGAGAAGCAGCCCTGAGAATGAGCCCTCCCCCAGGGGTGGGTACCCAGGACCACACCCAAGGTTGGTGGAAGACTCACAGCGAGGAGTCATTAGAGCAAAAGAATACCCAACAAAGGGGAAGGCACAGGGGGCCACCTCCAGAGGTAACGAGGCACAAGCTTTAGAGCCCTCTCTTAGTAGACTCACATATGACATGCATCATGACTCCCGGAAGGAAAGCACATGTGTGGCATACACGAGATTACCTGCACAGGTTAGGCAGAGTGAGCCGCTCTTTCCAGGGAACGGCAGGAACCCTCCCAATATCCCACTTCCCACGTACCAGCCACGGGCCAACCACCTTGCCAGCAGGGCTTGCTAAGGACAGCAGTCTTGGGCCTGCCGCGCTAACCACCCTTTCTGCATACAGAGCCGTATGCCATGCCCACGTCTGTCACATCTCCACACACTCACACACGGGGTGCTGCTGCCAAGACGTCCTGCCTCACACAGCACACGTGACAGTACGTGGGAAGCAGCAGCTGACAGCTGTGGGTCCAGGTCACGACCAACGGGCACTGTCATTGGCACGGACTCATGCAGAGCCCAGAGCGGACAGGAGCACTCAGCAACAGAGAGGCAGTCTCCAAGAGCATGGAGCCCAGAAGTGACTCTCGTCCCAAAGTCAGAGAGGTAGACCTGCGGTCTGCAGAGCAGAAGAGCAGCCCCAACGAGCACAGACCATGCCACAGGGGACAGCCAAGCCAGGGTGCTCAGCCCCGGCAGAAGCTCAGCCCTGGAGAATTCTGGATTCTGACGGGGATGGAGGGGACAGCCCCACGAGTGGACATGGCGAAGCCAGAGGACGAAGCCTGGGGTCCTACAGCCAACTGAGATGAAGGATGACTGGTGGTTTCAATGTATGAAGAGTCTCTAAGCTAACCACCTGGCATCTGTCTGCTAGTTTTTATTTCGTAAACACATTTCGTTTTTGCAACGCTGTCAAAATAGCAACAAAGAGAGGTCTGGGCAGGTTAAGTCCCTTTTGTACATCTGGTATTTCTAGAAGGTGTGGGGAGTGGGGAAGGAGAGTGAAAAGGGAAGTGGGGTGGCTTTTGGGTAGCATGTGGCCACAAAAGCAATATTCCTGGAAACCGAGTACTTGGGGAATTTAGAAAAGGGGAGGCTGAAACAAGGATTTCACTCACATATGTCATTTGAAGAAAGAGGACTGCCAATGTCAGCTTACTTATTAGTTTTTGCAGAAGGCATGACAATCACACTTACTAGTTTTTATTCATGAGAATAAAGAACCATCAATTTTTGTGCGCCTTTGCAAATACTTCTAGGGCATTAAGCAACCAACAAACCTCTAGTTCAAGGGATGGTGAACTTTCTCTTAAAGGGTTAGATCATAAATATTATAGATTTTAATGGTCTTTGTCCCAAGTATTCAACTCCTTCCACTAAGGTATGAAAGCTGCCACAGGCAATACCTAAAAATAAGCATGGCTGATTCCAGTAAAACTTGACTTGCACAAATAGGCTGGGGGCTAGATTCTGGCCTGTGGGTCATCATTTGCTGGCCACTGGTTTAATTTGTATATAACGCTTTAAGAGGCAGAAGCAGGTCTAGGATGGGCACTGAGCCTTTTACCGGAAGTGATGCTGACCTGTCTGAAAAGAAATGCCTATCGTGTGCCAGATAAAGCATTTCTTTGCCTCTATAATCACAGGTATGAGGCTGCTAATGCCACATCAGAGAGACAATCACACAAAGACGACAAAAATAGTGGAGGCCTTCCTTTCTAGACAACAGCAACAGAATTCAAACCTCAGTGAGTGCTCAAGAGAATAAAAACAAAAGAAGACAAGAACGGAATGTTCCTATAATATACAAGTCCCATGAAAGGGAGGGAAACCATCCACTTTCTCTAGTGATCGCAGAAACACTTGTAAGATATCATTTTCTATTTATTATACCAGCAAAGTTTTTTAAGTGAAATATCAAGAATTTAGAGAATATAAAACAGGAATACTCATTTTATTGGTGAGAGTATAACTTGTAATGTCTATGAAGGCTTAACATGCTTATACTAGAGACTTCAGATCATCAATGGCAAAGGTTCACTCTCTGGAGACCCTGAACCAAAAAAATAGTTCTAGACCTAGAATAGCATAGAGAACAGAGAAGTGGAAGTGAGGTTCCTCACTCCAAATTTTACAAGGCCCCTGTCTGCAGCTGTGTGGCAGAGTTTTCGCGGTGACACTTCTGGTCTCCTGGGCCCTGAAGGATTCCTCTATGAGGAAAGTAACCAGAGAGAGAAAAGACGAATGCAGACATCTGGGGCCTTCTGATGCCATCTTTGGTTCCCTGTGAGGTGATGGCCTTCACCCATGGCCCACCCATGGCCCTCACACATGGCCCAACCATGGCCCAACCATGGCCCACCAGGGCATTCCAGACAGATTCCCCCTCAAAGATGAAGTAACACCTGCAGGTTACCAGGCATTTGAGAAAACATGCTAACATGAAAGAAATCAAAATGCACTCATAAACAGAAAGAAAGGGAAAGAAAAAAAACAAAACATAAGGGAAACAGAAACAATACAGAAAACAAAAAATGATGTGATGATACTGTCACAGTGGAATAAATATCTGACAGGTAAGCCAAGAAATAGGCCAATTCATAAAACCAGAACAAGAACAGGATGCTATTTAAAAAAATAAACAAATAAAGGAAACTTGAGAGAACAAGCACTTCTGGAAAGGAAGACTAAAACAGAAGAATTAACACATTCAGTAGAGGAGCTGCTTAAAAAGCTGTAAAAATCTTCCAGAAAACAGTGCAAAAAGATGAACAGAAGGGTAATAGGAGAGAAAAGTTAAGCATAAAGAGAGGATAAATCATCATGTAAGTGCAAATTCTAATTTCCTTCTAAAAGGAAAAGTAGGGTAGGGGAAGGAGCGAGCACTATCAAATAAATAGTTCAAGAAAACTTTCCTCACAAGAAAGAAGTAAATATCCCAATGAAAGGAGTCCATGAAAGGGCCAGAATCGGGATGAAATATGGCCCACACCAGCTCAGAAATGTCAGAACACAGGGGAGAAAGCCAATTCCACAAGCTTTCAGAGGGGCCACAGGTCACATCCAGGTATGAGAATGTCCCTGGACTCCCCCAAAACAACACTGAAAACCAGAAGTCAAAGAAACCTAGAATTTTAAACCTAGAATTTTATATTCAACTAATTTTACATTCAGCCAAGACACTGGCATTATTCAAGACATAGAATAAAGATATTTTCCATTAACGAGATTATAGATATCAAATCATCGAGTTGTGTACTTGAAACTAAAATGATGTTTTATCTCAGTTATACCTCAATTTTTTAAAATGGCATTTTCCAACATTCAAGAAATTTCAAAAATACTCTCCCCTTATATCCTCTCTCTGAGGAAACTACTCGAAGAAGAGCTTCACCTGGATGAGGGAATAAACCAACAAAGAGGAAGACAGGAATCCAGGGAGGAGGAGAGGCCACTCAGGACAAGGGAAACAGGCAGCCTCAGGATACAACTGAACAGCAGGTGCAGAAAGCCACCAGGCCAGACTGCAGCAGGACGGAAGGCTCTGGGAAGAAAGGTGCTTAATACAAAATTTATCTGTGATAGACTCTCCAATCTATTGGGCCATATGAAGAGGGGTTCTGACGGAAAACCTTAATGCTGAATTTCGGTAAGGCCAAGGATGTTTGTCTGTTTTGTTCACAGGTATATTTCCAGCACCCTGAAAGTGATTAGGGAATATTTATTTTTCCAATTAATTAAAACTAAGAAATGTAAGCAGTAAATTATGAACTGAGAGAAAACAAAAAGATGCGTCAAAAAGGCAATTCAGCATCATGCTATTTAACTAGATGGCTAAGCAGTGTCTTTATAGAGTAGAGTAACGACAGCAGGATGTCAGGGTTCTGGAGGATGCGGAGAGGAAGCGTCTGCGAGAGAAAGGACTGGCAATGGTGCAGGATGGCAGAGTATGATGTAGATTTGCAGGTAGTGTCAGGAAGCTTAGTTCCCATCTCCATTACAGAAAATCAGCAGATAATGCTGAAAACCGCAAGATAAGGAAAAGCAAGATAAACATGGTAATGAGAAATATGGAAATATGTAATAGAAGAAACAACTAAAAGGGGTTAAAGGTATTTGCATTTGGAGAAGCTAAGTCAGCGACGGGGGCAGGAACAGAGATGTACAGGGCAGGGGACAGTGGCTGTTAGGAGCCCATGTTATTTGAGTTTTAAAATGATGTACTTATTTTGATAAAAACAAAATTAAACCTAAAAAAAAATGTTTATACTTTAGGTCTAGCCATTCTATACCTAAGAATTTCTCCCGAGCAGAATCAGAGATGCAGAGATTTATGTTCAGTACAATGATCTTTGTAATAGGAAAAAGGGGGTCGGGATTTAAAAATAGGGATCTAGTTAATGAAGTAAGATAGTATTATATAGTTATTTTAAAAATAAAGCTTTCAGAGAATAAAAAAGACAAGAGAGAATGCTCCCTTAAAAGTCAGGATTTTACAGAGTACAATTGTTGTTTTTATGTTCTACATACATAAAAAAAAGAGGAGAAAAGAAAAACCATGTTTTAACAGTCATGTACTCTAGATAACAGGATTACAGGTCCTTTTTATTTCTTATTTATTCTTTTCTCTATTTTCCAAATTTCCTACAATGACTTTACATCATCCTATCAAGCATTTTTATTGTGTTTCAAATTTTTAAATCAGAAAAAAAAAGAAAACTGGAAAACAGTTCTTGGTATGTCTCTAGAGAAAATGATCTCATTTGGAATATTTAATGGTAAGAAAAAAACTAAAGGGCGATTAATACATGACAGCAAAAAGATGACCAAAAACATCAAAACTCACAAAACAAAGTATGCTTGGCACCTGAAACATTTGCAATCATATCCAAACCACCAAAAAGGTCCTGGCTCTTAGATTATCTTCTCTCCTGAGCTTAAACTATTCTTATCTTTAAAAACACCCCATGTGTGATCTTTCTGTGTGATGTTAAAAACACCCCATGTGTGATCTTTCTGCATGATGTTCAGTAAAATTCTATCGTCCCGGCATCTTTGAACGTGGACTTCAGGTTCAAGCCAGCCGGGGTCTGAATCCCGGCTTAGGCTCTCACCACCAGCTTGGGCAGATTTTCCACCATCCCCTACCCTGACATGCCTTGCTTTTCAATTGGGATGATTATTTTGCAGGTCCGCTCTGAGAAAGGAATAGTAATATACTTCAAAATGATTATTTGTGCCTGGGACATAATAACCCATCAATACGGAGTGGCTATTTTTGGGGGTCTACTTTGTAAACACTCACAAATCTGATCTGTTCAGCCACATTAAGGAAGAGACACTGTGTACTCATCCATCCACGGACCCCTTCTCTCAGACTTGACGTTGCCATGTGCACCAGGTCTGAGAATGGGTGAGAGGAGACGGGCTTCAAAGACCAGTACCGCAGTGATGAGCTGGCCTTTGTCACGGGTTTACAAATGCATCCTTTACTAAGAAAGCAGCTGTTTCAAAGGGAATCAGACCAACTTGGAAAGGATGCGTGAGCTCTCTTCTACAAAGAACAAATAAAGGTTCAAGAGATACAAGAGGTGTGCAGCAATGAAGTAACACGCCGTACTGTTGGAAAGTAAATGAATCAGAGCTGTGTTGGCTGGACTGGCATTTACCGAGGTCAGTGCGACACCCCTACACAAGGCACACCTAGGTCATGATTTTCATTCTAACTTCATATAATGCTTTAAGTCTTCTCTGTAGGGTCTTCAACAACTCTGCCTTTAGTTTCTACTGTCAAAATCTAGAGAATGGCCTGTGAATTGTATCAGACTGATGAATCACAGACCTGTACCCCTGAAACAAATAATACATTATATGTTAATAAAAATAAATAAATAATTAAAAAAAAAAACTAAAGGATGGCAAGGTAGGATGAAATTTGAAGGATGGGGAAGGTATGCACTGTTCTTAAGGAACTGCTGAGAAGACAAGAGTTGATAAAAGGTTTCCTGCATACTTAAATGTGGCAAAGATAAGATTATGAAAAGTTAGAAAGTTTGCCTGGTCATTCCTGGCAAAATTCTAGAGATGATTATTAAACAGATGGTTTAACAGTACTTAGAATACCAACTAAACTCTGTCCGCAACTCCCCCCCTGCTCCTTTGTAAAAGGGTACTAGACCAGGAATGGGGAAAATGGCGGAATGTCCTGTGACATGACATCTTGACTTCAACCCTTTCATGATATCTTTGTGGGTAAGATGGGAAAGTGACAGTCTAACTAATTAGCTGTATTTATACCGGGTGAGTAATGATACAAAAAAACAATGTTGATCTCTGGACCCATGTCAACTTGGAAGCTGTCTCTCGTGCTGACTGAAAGCCAAAATAGAAATACTGATGGCCCATTTGGAAGAAAAAAACTAATAATTCAAAAGACAACAAAAACTTTCAAGGGTCAATATAACATTCAAATATTTAAAAAAGAAGCAAAATAATACTGAATAGGAATTAAGGGAGAATTCCATACTCTGGGAATATAAATAAAGCATGAGTTGCCAGGAGGTGAAAGAGGACTAGGGATAGGCAGATCATTGGGCTTAACACCAGTCCATACAGAAAATACTGGAAGGTTTAGTCCTGGAGTCACAGCAGCAGCATGCTGTGACTGTTGAGCCCTCAGGCTGCATACAACAAGCCCGGTGTGTAGGACCCCACAGCGAGGCCCCTCTTTTCCTCCAAGCTCTGGATTACTCAGTTTCTGGAAGAACGGACAGAGTTCTGGCTTCCCACGTAAGAGCCGAGTACTGCAAACTGGAGCATGCTCAGTGGAGGGCAATCCGAGGAGAAGGGATCCAGACACTGCACCAGTAATGGACTGCTGATGGACCCAAGGGTGGTGAGGACATACGGCCTCAAGACGAATGTGTTGCAGGACACATGATCCACGTCTGCAAAGATGAGTAGGACCTGCTCTGGAAGGCGAAGCCAAGACCAGCAAGTGAAACCACCAAACAAGAGTTGCCCTGAATCTAGGCTGTTATCTGTCAGAGGGGTTGAGCCCTACCAGGGCCCTAGTCCACAGGGGTGCAGGCTGGGCACTGCACTCCAGGGAACACCGTTTGTTTGCCGGGACGAAGGGCCAGCAAATTTTTTCTTTTTTAATTTTTTTCTATAAAGGGCAAGATAGGATTTTTAGCTTTGGGGGCCGTCAGCTTCCACGACTTCCCAATCCTACAGCAATAGTACCAAACAGCCATGTAAGGACGGCAAATGGGCAAGACTGTATTTCACATATGTCTTTACAAAAATAGGCGGTGGACCAGATTTGGCCTATGGGAATATAGACTGTGATGCAAACGTGGCCCACTGAAGCTGTGTAACATCTAGAATCGTCCAGATAAGGCTGGAGGATCGTGCACCAAGGATTTTGGAAGGTTGCTGTCTCTCACTTTGGAGGAAAGATTAAGTCATCCTCATCTCTTTTACTTCTAAAAGTCCATGAAAACCGGGCTATGAAAAAAGAAATAGAAAAACCGGATGCTCTCACAGTCAGGTCTGACAGCAGCAGGCTTGGAACCCAGACCTCCTGGGTCCTGGTCCTACACTCCTTCCCCAGAGCTCACAGCTCCTAGCCTGGCACCCCTCAACTTGGTGGCCAGCTGACATTCTGAAATCTTCTAAATGCCAGCTAGCCAATCACTTACCAGTCGCCTATTTCTCAGAGACCTTCCTGCATTGAGGTCCATGTCTTTGCTGCCCTGGCAACACACAGAGAGAACCCGGCAGCCAGGGGGATATGTGTGATTCTCCCCTATCGAGACTAAGAACAGTTGGCAGAGAGCGAATATCATCTACAGAAGGGAGGATTATAGAGCCTGGGAGGTGGGGCCAGACCTTCACCCCATGACTCCATGTGTCTAAGATTTCACCCTGAGTCAAGGGGAGTAGAAGAGTTGACTCAAACAGTGAGAAAAGCTGGACCCTGGATCCAGATATACCATTATGACTTATTTATCCAAGTACCATCTTTCAGGACACATTAAGCTAAAATCAAGAACCCGGCGTAGGCCAAGCCTCACAAATACCACGTAGGACTAATGACAACTTCACTGTGGCCTTCTGAGGACTCGAGGTCACACAGCAACATCCCCAAACCTGAGGATGGTTTGTGTAAAAACAACACTCCATTCTTCAACAAGAGTTTTATATTTGAATAGACAGGAAAATATATACAAGAAATTGATCTCCCCCAACTGTACCCATTCCATGACCAAAAGCCCAAACCCCACCCAAAATGTGTGATCCTTCTGTTAAAGTCTTGACTATATTTAGCTTATTCTTTGAAATGAATAGAACCTGCCCCTACTCTGGTGCCTCTAATACAATTCTGAAGCTCGTTAGCTTCGGTTAAAAGGTCTGTGGAACAAAGTTACACAGAGAGCCTTTTAAAACCATTTGCTGAAACAACATTTTGATCATTATAATAATGGCCAATATTTTCCAAGCACTGGGTGCCAGCTCTACTTATGCACGTTTTCATGTGGCTTCCCAATGTCCTGTGAGCTCATTTCTGTAGTACAGATGAGGAGCTGGAGATATGACCTCCCTCAATGTGCCGGCCCCCGTCATACTGCTCTTGGAACTCCGATTCGAACGCCAGCAGCCTGAGCATGGAGCCTGTATGGCCGTGTGCTGCATATGCCCGGGTCTCATCATGATCTCTCTGCATGGAACAGCCTTTCTCAGGTACCTTCATGGCTCCCTCACTCACTCATTTGGATGTCCGTTCAGTGTCATTTCAGAGAGCTTTTCCCTGACAATCTGCCCAACTGGAAACAGTACCCTCTTTCTCTGCTATCTCCTCACCTGGTTTACTGCTTCATTTCCAATTTTTTTTTCCCGGAAACATTATCCTTTCTTGTAATATAAAAGAAAAACGCTGTTTATAAATTCTTCCCTTTGAAAATACTACCCTTGGGGTGCCTGGGTGGCTCAGTTGGTTAAGCGTCTGCCTTCCGCTCAGGTCATGATCTCAGGGTCCTGGGATCGAGCCCTGCGTCAGGATCCCTGCTCAGGGGGGAGTCTGCTTCTCTCTCTCCCTCTGCTGCTCCCCCTCTTGTGCTCTCTCTCAAATAAATAAAATCTTGAAACAAAGGAAAAGAAAGAAAATGCTACCCTATTATTACATAGACTCAAAGACAGAGATTATGGATGCTTTTTATCACTGGTAGCCAAGATGCATGAATACTACAGCTGAACGAACCCCTCGGCACCCTTAGATGACAGGTCAGCATGCCCAGCCATGAGCAAGCACTGATCATGGGCTTTCTTGGCCAACTCAGTGGCCACTAACAGCCTTCTACTTCAAGGGAACAGAAGTCCTCCCTACATGGCACAGCCATGGGCCAACAGCCAGCCACCTTCTTAATCCTCACAACATTCCTGGAGGTACAGGGAAGGCAGTTTCTCTTCAGCACCATGTTACTCTGATGGGCCAAAAACGTAAGGAGAGAACAGAGCTCATAACTGTCACCTGGAGGACACCCAAATGGGATCAAGAGAGCCACTGAAGAGAAACCACTGGACTTTCAGTCAAGTGGTCTACTAAATTTCAGGGTCAGATACCATCAGATTCAGCTTTTACTAATCTTCTCTTTGCCCCAATCCAAATGAACCCTGAAATAAAGTCCTAAATATTTACTTTGTTCTTCTGCTAATCTTGCCACAACTTGTACTGCTTATATTAACCATACTTAATGAAAGCAATTATTGAGAAAGTTCTATTAGCATAAAGTTTAGACAGGTTAATAATGACTGTCTTCCCGTGAGAGCTGAGCTCTGCAGCACAGGAATTCCCCTCCCTACTTTGGAATGAGAAGGTACAGCGAGGGGCAGGCACAGTTTCCCGACTTCTTCAGTTTGCTGTGACAAGGGCTCTATGACTTCCACCATATGATTATGAAAATTCTTTGGGGCGCTTGGGTGGCTCAGTCTGTTAAGCCTCTGCCTTCGGCTCAGGTCATGATCTCAGGGTCCTGGGATTGAGCCTTGCGTCGGGCTCCCTGCTCATCGGGGAGTCTGCTTCTCCCTCTCCCTCTGCCTCTTGCCCTGGCTTGTGCTCACACGCTCTCTCTCTCTCTCTCAAATAAATAAAATCTTTAAAAAAAATTCCTTCTGTGCCAGTTCCTATAGGTCACTCCTACCCCTATCTTTGTCCCTAGATGGCTATAGAGTTTGAAGGTCATTCCCAAGGCCAAAAGGCCAAGCAAAACCAACAGGTCCTCTTGAACTAGTGTGAAAGCAGCTCTAGGTTGAGAGTCAAGACAGGAATTGTGAGCACTGCCAATACTCCCTTCCTTCTCCTCCACTGCACAGTGTGGCTCTTCGTTCACAACAGAAGCCCTAGTGTCTTGCCTGGCTGCCTTTCCACGGCATGGCACCATCCAGGCACTGTTGGTTGTATAAGATACTCAACTGTGTTCACCATATTACATTTGTGCCTCTTCCCTTGTCACAAGGTCTTAACCCCAAAGAGCAGGATCTGTAGGTAAGTGGGGTGAAGACACTGTACCAGGCTCTCAGATGCATTAACTTACTGCATCCTCATGAGCACCGGAGGACAGCTGGGGCTCAGTGATGGTAAATAGGATGCCAAATGCGAGTCAAAAAGGCTCCAGGAGTTCGGGTCAAGTTGTCTAACGCCAGACCAGGTCTAGCCTGTGACTACCAAGCGGCTTCCAGAGATCCCTTTTCCCAGGTCCCTATACTATTTTCTCTATAAAATACAGCATTAGGACTAGGTAGTTTCCATACTCAGTAAGCACTGACCATCTGCTGCTACCCTCTGGCTCACAGGCCAAACTCTGGGTCAGGTTAAGAAGTGCATGTCCCAATGGCCAAAAGCTTTTTTGCACATGATTTTGTGCCTGGTCTTGAGCGTTTCCCATGTATGAACTCACAATCCTCACAACAATCCCATGGCACAGGTACTTTATGCCCATTTTATGGATGAGGAAACTGACTGGGTTTACCCAAGGACACACGGGCAGGAGGTGGCAGAGCTAGGGTTTGAACCCAGGCTGTCAGGGTCCAGAGTGTGTGTGGGAACCACAGTCCCACGGCTGCCGTTCAAGCTGGTCCCCCCACAGTGGGGAAGCTTTAGCACAAGGCCTTCGCTTGACGCTCACTGTGGCTCTTCTGTAAGGACTTTCACGAGCCCAGTTCTAGCGGCACGGGGGTAGGGAGCAAGTTCCCACTGTTCATGTGGACTCGAAAGGCTCACCAACATGCAACATCAGGACAGCTTCACACCAGCTAATGGTGTAGCCGGCCAACTCTGACAAGGCAAATCAAAATGCAGTTCCAGCCCTCCGTCGAGCCCAGACACAGAGCCCCTCCGCTGGCCCTGCCAGTGCTGCGGGTCCTCAGCTTGACATGAGTGGACTTGGGCGCTGGGATCCTGCCCCTGAGATCTGCTGAAGGGCCACACGGAAGGAGGGAGATGGAGAGAGTAGACCATTCTGGACAGTAATGAGGAGGACGTCGGCTGCCCTCTCAGCCACACCACTAATTGGATGCCTCTTTTCTTCCTTTTTGAACTTAGCAAACCATTTCAGACCACCTTCACCACACAGGCTTGCTCTCTGCCTTTTCCGAGATACACCAAGGAGGAAAAAACATCAACAAAAACTAGCAACTGATTTTCTTTTAGGTCTCCTAATTTTAGACGTTATGGATCTGCAAAGCCAAAAGCAGAGCTTAAAAGAAAATCCACCAAAACCCCACAAGTTTCCATACCTAAGGAACGGTTTTAACCACCCAGAGATATATACAGTCCCCTGCCCTCATGGAAACAACTTCTACAAGTTTTTCGAATTTTTAAATCTCAGGCTCTAGAATGCCTCTTTGAAATATGTGTCAATAAGAACAAGTAAGGGATGGGGCATCTGGGTGGCTCAGTCGGTTAAGCGACTGCCTTCGGCTCAGGTCATGATCCTGGAGTCCCGGGATCGAGTCCCACATCGGGCTCCTGGCTCGGCAGGAAGCCTGCTTCTCCCTTTCCCACCCCCCCGCTTGTGTTCCCTCTCTCGCTGTGTCTCTCTCTGTCAAATAAATAAATTAAATCTTTAAAAAAAAAAAAAAAAAGAAAAGAGGGATTGTTTAAAAAAAAAAAAAGAAAAGAGGGATTGTTTAAAAAAAAAAAAAAAAAAGTAAGGGATGGAGTGGCAGAGTCAAGGGGGAGTATCCATGGGACAGCATATGCCATGCTGTGGCTGTGGAATGTCTCCTGAATCAATACCATATGCAGGCTGATAACACAACTGTATACACACACCTCATTCAGCCCAATTAGAGCAAGTGGGATGTGTCGCCTTCAGATTAAAACAAACAAGTCTATTCCAGTTATATCCTATCTCTGATCCACAGAACAGCCCCGGGTAGAGGCATTTTCACCCACAGAAGTAAAGCCCATACAAGTTCCCAAGGTCAGTGCCGCAGTGCACGTTCCTAAGGGCTCCTGTTCTTCACCACCCTCAGGTGGCAGGGGAAAAACAGCATTCCCCATAGGGATACATACTCCGACCTTTTTTTTTTTAAATAAGATTTTATTTACTTATTTGAGAGAGAGAGAGATAGTGAAAGATAGCATGAGCAGGGTGTTGGCGGGGGGAGGAGGAGAAGGAGATCCCAGGACCCTGGGATCATGACCTCAGCCGAAGGCAGACGCTTAACTGACTGAGCCACCCAGGCGCCCCCATACTCTGACTTTTTGAAATGAAAAAAGCCTTTAAGTGTCAGTAACAAGTCCAAAGGCATTAAGATTAGTGGGTTCCTGCTTTTCTGCAAGGACTACTCATTCAGAGCAATCTCTATTGTAGCTCGTTAGAATTGTTTAAATCCTACTTACATAATTAGCCACCAAAAATCACAATCCAATTATATTATGGAACCTTAGTTTTCAGAAAGTGTAGCAAAGCAAAAGCATTCTCCCCTTTGAATAAGTCAGCAGTCAACTTTCCAGGTGCTTTTGGGAATTCCTAAAGTATTCAGGAAAATGTCAAAGCAGGCCAGGGGCAAAAACAGTGATCTAGAACTGTGTGGTCATCACTGTTGTGATAAAAGTTCTAGGACAGTGGCTGATCTGATGCATGTCCCGGAGAGGGAGGAGTGCATTCAGCTGGACACCTATGGGGAACTTGCTATTTGCCAGGCTCTCAGTTAGGTACCGGGTTCAAAAGAAAAATGTAGGATATCTTACCCATGCCTTCAAAGAGCTTAGAGCTTGGCTGTAGAGACAGATGAAGCATGGGAAGGTCCAAGGATGTACACAGCAGTGGTGAAAACATAAAGCAAGGGCACCAGAAACCTCTGGGGTTGGAGGGGTCTCTATAAGGCTTTTTATGGGAGACAGTGCTTTTAGAGAAGTCTTGAAAAAGAGGATAATTAAGAGCCAGAAAAATGGAAGGGCTGAGGACAGGAACATGTAAATGTGTAACGGCACGAAGAAATAGCATGGTGTAGGCGAGGCTAGCTCCCAGTGGGGCTGTGGCACATTCAGCCTGAAGAGCAGCATTTAAAATGGGAGAAGAAAGGTTAGCCTTCTCGGAGCTGTGTCCTCTGGACCCTCAAGGAAAGAAAGTTTGAGTCAGGTTTAAGACAATTCTGGAAATCCAAACCATAATGTGACATGTGTCTGTGGTAGTCATACCTATTTTATCCGCTGCCTGGAATCTTTCTAGGGACCCTCCCCGCACCATGAAACCCTGAGGTGACCAGGATGCATGATCCAGGCATACCCAATCAGAATGTCATTCAGTGTTGTGACTAGATGATCAGAACCCTCCCCAACAATGCTGCCAGAAACCTAGACCCCACTGTGACCATTTCAACCACCACCCCGAGAAGATGGCCTGAGAATGAAGTCAACTCAGAAGCCAATACAGCTGAGCTACTTGAAGATGGTCCCCATGTCTGTACCCAGGAGGGCTGAGCTCAGTCTCATCTTCTGAACTAGCCAACTGCATGGGCCCCCAACTCCCTTTCTGTTTAAGGTTTTTTTGTTTTGTTTTGTTTTGTTTTTTGCCTCTTTTAAGAGATTATTGACAAATATATGTGTTTCCCGCTAAGCCTTTAAGTATTGATAAAAAAGGTCCATTTGGGAAGTGTAAGTTTAAAGCACTCAAATGAAGTAACATATGTGAAAATATTTTCTAATCTATAACAGCACTACACAAATACTACAATATTCAATATCAATGGTGATATTCGAATAACTAGTCAATGCAATTTCCATTGTTCCATCAACAAAATTAAAGCTCCATCAACGTGGCTTTTAAACTGTAATTAACCAATGCTCATTTAGTGCTGAATTTGTACCAGGCACCCATTCTAAGTAGTTTACTTAATCCTCATCAACAACCCCCATGAAAACGGGCACTACTATTATTTCCCCAACTGTACAGACAGATGAGGAAACAGAGCCATAGAAAGATTCAGAACGATGCCCAAGGTCACCAGGCGTGAGGTGGTGGAGCTGGGATTCGAACCCAGGCTGCCTGGCTTCAAACACTGCCTTGCGTGAAGTCTTTCATGGCCCGAGCACTGGAACCGATGTTCCAACTTCCTTTAAACTGATATTCCTCAACACGTGCCCTGCAGCAAAGCAACCTGCATTAACATATGGCTACTGTCTTCACAAGATCCTGTCTTTGCTGGCTTATTTTCTCAATAAAGGCATCACCCAGTCATGATGACAGCTCCTTCCCGGTCCTCTCGCATGGTCCCCACTGTCCTCCTCAGGTCAGCTCCACCAGCCATGGGTCTCTAATCCCCCCTTCCCCTGGGCGTCACGCCCATGCCTCATTTCAAGCCTTCTTTCCCCCACTCAACTCTCACCTGGCTTCCAGTTGGACCCCCTTTAAAGCACCCCACTTCCACATGGCCATTAATTCTTCTCTGAACATATGGGTCTCATCTCATTATCCTCCTGCTCTATTTAGAGCCTCCTCAGCTGTCACTGCCTACAGAACAAATACAAACTCCTGAGTTCTACACTGACAACTCTCCACAGATTCCCTCAACCTACCTTTTTCAGGATCGTCTCCTTTTCTACTGCTCCAAATAGGCTGTGTAGGTTGTTTCGTGCTGAGAAGTAGATCTTTGGGGACCTGTGTTGTTTTCCTTAACTTAATTTACTCTCTTGTGTCTTGATAATTATATACCCTGCTTAAAGTTAATAAAATAGAATTTCCTCTAAAACATTCCTGTAATTTAAATCTACTCTCTCAGACTACTTTGCCACCATTATTCTGAATTAGCAGCTCTTTCATAAAAAGAAATAATTACCTTCTATATAAGCAGGAGTAAAATGCGTGTTGCCAAAAATTGACTGGTTTGGATCCAGGAAAGGAGTTTCTTAAGGTCAGCATCCCAAGAGCCTCCTGGGAGTTTATAAAAATCTCTTTCTTGGAGGTCTCAAAGATCAGTTGCAAAGCTAAAAGTGGCTGGGGCTGAGAACTTGCAAACAGCCTTGCGAGCACGAGAGAAGGAGGCTTTATGCCTCGGTTGGCCCATCAGCTGAGCCCAACATCCTAGGCATCTTTCTGCACTGATTGTATGTGGAACACCAGATTCCAACACTACCTCGTAAGTCAGAGTTCCTCAAACACACCACACAACTGACATTTTGGGCTAGATAGTTCCCTGTTGTGGGGGCTATCCCGTACACTGTAGAATGTTTAGCAGCATCCCTGGCCTCCACCAGATGTCGATAGTACCTCCTCAGTTGTGACAACCAAAAATGTCTCCAGACACTGCCAAGTGTGGCTGGGGTGGGTGGCAAAATCGCCTGCAGTTGAGAATCAATGCTGTAAGTACAATGCTCAAAGGTCAACATCACTTCTCCTGAACTGTATTTTTCGTTCTCTTCCTCCTCCTGCCCTCCTTCTCCTTCTCCGTGATAAAAATCAAAACAGCCTGACCACACAAAGTTTGAAAACCACACCAACAATGATACACGTTTTTCTAGGAAGATACCAAAAGAATTGTTTCCGACAAGTAGCCAAGTCTTTAGTGCTGCCCTTACAAAGAATGAAACAAAAAGCAACGTGTAGATGGGAGAAATACAGTCGTTTCTCGCTCACATTAATAAGAAAGCACCCTGCAATCTCCAGTCTGCCCTGCTTCTTGGCAGCATCTGGGGTGTCACAGACTGGCCGTTAGCTGATCCCCCAGAAAGCCACCTGTGGAGCTGGGCAGGGGGCTGGAGCACTTCAGGTGCTACTCCCAATGCAACGGATACCAGGGGGACCCAAAGAAGAAACAACACCTGTGCAACTTAATTTCAAGGCCCATTAGCAGCACAAAAGGGGGGAAAATTGCCCTTCCAAATGCAAGTCCTGAAACTCAGCAGGGACATTTTTCATTTGCAATTTTTAAATGGTAGAATAATAATTACGGTTCTTTTTATTGAGAACAGCATGCAAGCTCAAATACATTGCACTTCACCAGCACATACTGGAAATACACTGCATGTGGCTACTCACGTTTGGGAAACGCAGGCCTAGCTAACGTTCCGTGTAGGCTCAATATTAGAAACCAGCCACTGGAGTTGTGCCTGCACCTTCGAGTCTATGACTATGTTTCCCAAATGACCTTGCAATTGTAAGTGATCGTAAGGCAAAAGCAATGTTATCATTAAGCGGTGCCTTTCAGCGAACCCTCCATGCTGGCCAGTTATTCAACTAATGTTGAAAGACAAGAACTGGTTCTTTTAAGTGTAAATAAATAAATGCGGAGGTACGCAGGCACTCATGCCTTCCCCCAACTGATGGAGAGAGAGGCACAATGTGCCCAATCCCCGAAATACTACAATCTGGAGTTGTAACCATCACCTTCTAAGAAGGCTCCACAGCACGGAAGCATCTGTGGGAAGCTCAGACACGACAGGCCAAAAAAATAAATAAAAAATAAAAAATCCTACTTCATAGGTGGTGTTTGCTAAGGTTTGAGAAAGGGAAATGAGATGTCAAGCCCAACTTCCAAGCAAATCCACAGAAGCAGAAATGGAAAAGAGGAACCAAAAGGAGAAACTCCTTTTAGCAGTGAAACCACATGCTGTCCCCTCCAGCACCATCCAATCCATGTGGGCATTTACTGAGTACTTTCAACAGTTAGGCTTTGAACAAGACGCTATGGGCAAAACAAAGATTAAGTGGATACTGCCGGGCCTCAGAAGGCAAGCACTTTCAAGATCACACTTTTTTTTTTTTTTTTTTTTTACCTTTCCCCTATGTTAGCACATGGCAAAGAACTCCAGATCCAATGTTATTCACTCTGTGTCATAATTTAAGATCATAAAAATAGAGAAAAGCAGAATTGTTTTTTTTCCAAAAACAGAAGCATCATTCTGAAAGGGGATAATTTTGGCGAAGAAACATTCAAGTTCTTTCTGGGAGGAGAAACTGATTTACTAGGCGACTGGTTGAAGGATGGGGACTTTTTTTTTTTAAATCTGGGTTTTAGTTTCTTTGATCCACCTTCATCTTCAGCAAGATAAACTAAGCTCAAAAATGCAGTTCAAGCTAATTCTTGATTTCAATGAAGGTCATTTCCAGCTAGAATTCTCTAGGGGAACATCCCTTTCACATCATCAAAAAGCCCAAGAGCGAATAATTTAGAAAGAAAAGCCATTTTGGATAAAAGGTACAGAAAACACAGCTCAACAGAGGAAGGGCACACACACATAGAGCTTTCCCTAAAAAGAAAATAAATTTAGGGAACCCTTCTTCAACTGCCATGGTACCCAATTTAGAAGCAGTTTAGAGTCAACCAGAAGATATATCAGCAAGCAATAAGACACAACAGTAAGCAATCAGAAACATCAGTGAGCAATAAGACAACAGAGTAAGCAGTAAAGACACACCAGGGAGAACATTTCTGAGCAATTACCACATGTCTTAATGCAAAAAGAGAGAAAGAAAAACTTCACTCAGTCAGGATTGGAACCCATAAAAATAAACTCTCTCCCAGCTCCAGAGCCATTTCTGCTAGGACAATAGGGGTTTGGGGACAGTTGGGCCATGGCTGAGAGGGCAACAAAAGCAATAAATGGCTTTTTCCTCAACAAGGGCTAATAAACTTAAGTTCTTATCCTTCTTTTTGGCACTCTAATATACAGACAGGGCAAAGAGTTTAGATATATGTTGTTTAACCGACAAAGCATAAAGCCCCCTGCCCCTCTAGGGGAAATAAAGGAGGATGGCTCTATTCTCTGTTTTACATCTATGTCTGCCGTGCCCAGCAGTCTCTCGAAGGGAGGAATGCACATGCGCACAGAGGGACAAGCTTGCTTCTACACAGGTTGGCCACAAAAACAGACCCTTAAGATACAGAGAACTTCCTTACTAGACAGGTTATTAAATATCCCAGGAAACTGTCAGCTCTCCAGGAACCTCTAAGAAAACGGCAGCATATTCTTTAAAACTTGCCCATTTGTGATGATTTACAAATGAAAGCAAGGAAGACAGAGCCAACACTCTTCTCTTTATGGTGCTTGGTCTTAAGCTGAGCTCAAGGGACTCCAATACCAAAGGTACCCCCCACCCCCCAAACACTCAAACTCCATAAAAAAACCTGTGAAACCACTAACTTCTCCTAGATGTTGAGAAGACTGAGTAAAACCATGTTTCTCTGAGGGTCACAAACAGTAACTGGTATTTCCTGGATGGTTGCTGGATGTTAGTTTCCTCCCCTTCCTTCCAATTATTTTCGGGGTCACAATCCATTTCTAGGAGTCTGTATCTCTTTCATGAGGCCCCTATGCCTCAATCCTACCCACCTTCAAAATGTACCTTCCTGTGAGAAGCCTCATAGCTACCCCCATTTACATGGCCACCGTCTATGGGATTTTGTGCCTATAGATTATTTTCCTAATTGGCCATTAAAAATTTTAAAGACAGAGTGTCTCACAAACAAAAGATGCAAAGGAGGGAGAATGAGATTAATTATCAGAGGCACAGCTCTAAATCTGCTCCCTCCTCCCGCCCCCCCAACCCCACAAAACACACAAAATCCTTTGGTTCTTTAAATATTAGTAAAAACACAGTAGCAGTGGCACGGCGAAAGGAGACCCCTCAGAGCCAGCAACTTAGAGAATGTGCTCAAGAGGTAATGTGTTCACTGAGTCAACTAACTCACTCAATACATGGGGCTGGGATCCCATTGGAAAGAAGTAGTCACCAACTCCCTCCCATGTCATTCCTGGAGGTCGACCTACAATTCTGGACCCGGGTACTTGGAGCGCAGGCAGGGTTAGTCTCCCAGTGAGCCTGGCACAAACAGGACAGTCAGTGGTAGCAAGATCCCTCATCAGGCAGAGAATGACAACAGACTTGTTTACACGGGTTGTACAGGACAGAGACGGTAGGAGGCGGCAAAGGTCAAGGAGCACCCCACTCCACCTCTGGAAATAGGACAATGTAGAACTGCCATGAAATCAGATAGGACCTTTCCAACAGCATTTTCTGCTGGGGACAAGGGTGGAGGAGTGGAGCCCGGAGAGGCATGGGTTCCATTTATTAATAAGCAGCTCAACACAGTGGGAGGTTTTCTTGTCTAATTACAGAAGCCGTTGGAAACTGCAGGGAAGAGAGGATTTATGGCCCAGATGACACTGCCTCTGTGTTGTAATTAAAAGTTATTTTTAATACCTTTCTTTGGTTGGACACTTTGGATTATTAGAAATATATTTTGCAATTTAACACTTGCTAAAGGGCAAAGAACAGAACAGAAAGGTAATACAACAAGCTTGCATAGTGGGAAACAATTAAATGTTTTGACACCAGGAGGTAGAAAAGGAAAAGAATCCCTCCCACTTCAGTCCGTACATTTCTACAGTGCAAGTCAGAGGTAGAGAGAAACCAAAAAGAACACTAAATTTGATTTTCAAAGTAGCAGAAAGCAACCTAGCTCCTTATTTTATCCATTAAGTAGAGACTGGATACCCCCACCAGGAGTGCAGACAACTCATTTACAACCGTTCACCCGAAGCATCTCATCCTAATCCTCAGGCTCTTTGCTTTGTCACTCTAATGAGAGCAAGTCCTGGCTCGGCCACAGGGACTCGAAGGCCAACCCCAGGGTAGTGCAATGGGGGCATCCAACGTAAGCTATGGGCAATCCAGGCTGTGCATGATCTGGACTTTGTCTTTAATCTATGCTTCTTCTCTCATCCAAGATTCCAGTTTGGGGAGGGGGCTAGACAAAATGCATCCCAGTGAGAAATGCAGGGTGGTGTCCAGGAGTGGTGACAGAAGCAGCCCAAGATCAGGCAGGGGCCCTTTATTTCATCAGCCCCATTTCTAGAATTTCCATCTCCCCATGTACACACAGGATGCATTTTTCTGCAATGGTGACTTCTTTAACAACAGGAAGGAGAGAATCTCTTATATGGGACAGACTTTCGAAACTGATGAAAATGGGAAGGAGAAAGGACCTCTAGCTGACATGAGCTTCCCAGATAACCTCTCTATTTCACTTATCCATGCTATGAATCTTCTCATTAAAAGTGAATTCCAGAAGCTCATTATGTGAAATATGTCACAGAAACCACCAGATATTACACATCACGATGGGCCTGTAAAAGTCTTTTAACACGTTAATCAAAAGTAAACTTAAAATCAGCTTTAGAGGGGCCATACCAAGTTTGATGGGATTTATATCAATAAGAACCACTGTGCCCCTTTATCCTTTCCCCAGGTCAAAGCACGGTCAGCCTCCACGTCAGGGCACACAACCGCCATTCTTACCTGCCACATTAATTTTCTCAAGTGCAACCAAGCTGGGAACAGCTGTGGTGGAATTGGTCGAGTTTGTCCCTGTGCCATTGATTACAAGATTGTCCACCTTGGACTCCAACTTCCCAATGCGCTGCAAGATATTATCCAATAGCACGGCAAGAGTTTTCTTCAGATCTGTCAAAGAAAATGCAGATAGTTAAAAAAGTCTTCGGCATCTGTATGTTTGTCTGGTGCGTTTTCTCTCTCTCTCTCCTCCTCCTCCTCCGTCTCTCTCTGACATGAAGAACAAAAAAAGTGGCACAGTCAAGAAGTACTGCTTGAAGACGTGTCTGAACAAACCCTATCTTAAAGATGACGGAGGCCATCTTCGAGTAGCCCAGAGAGTACAAAACACATTGGTCTCTTCTGCCATGCAAGTTTGGCAGTAGGTGACATAAAATTACTCCCAGGCACTAGGGCAATAGAGAAAACTTGGTGTTACTTAGCATCCTATCAAAGCACTCTATTAAATTCCTTCTTCTTAGAGCATGATGCTCTGACCTATAGAATGACAACCCCAAAGTGCAGCGAGGTCTTGAAGTACCTTCTGGATCAAGTACATTGTTATTTTCAGTGTTCTATATTCCAGTACATTCCAATTTTTTGCCAAGTCTTTACTTCTGTTGGTTATTTATGGTAATACTTAAAACTACAGTTCCAGATTCTAACTCAGATGTAACTACAATGAGATTTAGAAAGATACCTAAATTAAGACCAGATTCATTCATTCATTCGTTCAGGAAATATTTATAAAACAACTACTATGTGCTAGGCACTGTTCTAGATGCTGGGGATATTCTCTCATTTAAGAGTTGATTCTAATGGGGTGCCTGGGTGGCTCAGTCGGTTAAGCATCTGCCTTCAGCTCAGGTCATGATCCTGGGGTCCTGGGATCGAGCCCTGTGTCAGGCTCCCTACTCAGCTGGGAATCTGCTTCTCTCTCTCCCTCTACCCCTCCCCCAGCTCGTGCTCTCGCTCACTCTCTTTCTATCTCAAATAAATAAAATCTTAAAAAAAAAAAAGAGTTGATTCCCCTTTTCACACACCAGACTGTGGGTTAAATGCTGCACTTCTCTCTAGACAGACATTTACCCTCATGTATACATAAGCGTTTACTAAGTTTGAACACAAGGTATTCCACACACACAAGATTAATTAAGCCTCTCTCCTCTGGAAACTCATAATCAAAGAAAGATATATTGACCTGCACATGTGAGAAAAGCAGAAGGACACCAGGCTAGTCATCCATGTGAATAGAATTCAGCCTCATGAATGAATTGGGAGTGGTTCAGGGGAGAAGAGCACCATGTGGGGAGCAGGATATGCAAAGTCCTGAACTGAGATAAATGCAAAATTGCCACTTTCCCTTGTACTGGGAACAGGGCAAACTTGCTTTGAGTAGGTGACCTCACCTGGCCGGGAGAGAAGCACACACCAGATTAATTCACCAACCCCAGAACACAGCCAGCCAACCCTGAACCTTGGCCAGAAGGCACTCAGGCTGTCCTATTTTGTCAGGGGGAGAGGGAGGTTGTCAGAACAGAAACAAAGGTGTGTAACGAACTTGGAAGTTTGTGTTGTTGGCGGTTTACAGATGGGAGGCATGGCTGGAGCAGACTAAATACTGCAAGCAGAAAGCAAACCCACACCTCTCTCCTCAAAGTCTGGTGCTCTCCGCTTGACATAAGCGCAACCTCCCCACTGCTCTCCCCAAACGGATCATCGGACTTCTTCACGATGTTAACCTCTGAAGTGGTTCGTTCCTTCATTCTAACAAACACCCGACCAGGGCTATTTCTCACTCTTCAGCCCATCTCTCCCCTACAGGTAAGAAGAACTGGCCACAACATTAGAGCGACAGGGCTAAAAATATTATAGCAGAGAAGGGCACAAGGGATCTAGTGTTTCCTGAATGCCTATAACATGCCACACACACAAATCTAAGAAACCCCACGTTATCTTCACCTCCTCCGGGTAAAATGACTTCATTTTACAGAGGAGAACACGGAGGTTCACAGACATGAAGTAACCTGCTCACAGTGACAGAGATAATAAACTGGAATGGGGACTTGAATAGGGTTGGCCTAATTCCCTGATGCCTCAGCAGCTCAGCCAGAAGTCAAGAGTCAAGGTAGAAAAAGAACCCAAGTGTGAAATTCAAGGTCTTTCATCCACAGCACTGTGGTTAGGGGCCCAGACTCTGGAGCCCAAGTTTCTCAGTTTACGTGCTTGTTCTCCACTGTTTCCTTATCTGTCAAAGAGTGCTAAGAATAAACCTACCTCTTTGCATTGTTATGTGGACTTCATGAGTTAATTTTTACAAAATGTTCTGAACACCACTTGGTACATGATAAGCACCATATAATTATTGCCTGCTACACATATAAATAAAAAATATCTGGGAAATGCTCTCATCCTTCCTTAAGAAATCGCTTCCTGAGTGATGGAGGACTTTTATCACTTGATCGAAGGGTCATGAGCTCACTCTCCTCCAGGAGCTGCAGTCCCGTGGTCAGCGTGACTCACAGTCTACCCCTGGCTCATCCTTCGCTGGCAGAAAGAGGAGCCAGCCACCAGCTTTGCTCTTACAGTGCATCTAAAGCATCAACTGCTTCTCCAGAATTCTGAAGATTGCCAGAGGCTGGCCATGCGGATAGAGGCAGTGGTGCCACTGGGAGGTGGCTGCAGTATGTGACAAAACCACCCCTCAGATACAGGATATCAAGCCCCTCCATCTCCAGCCTCGTTGCCTGAAGGTCCTATCACCAGCCAAGCTGTCCACAGGCAAAAATGACATTTAACTATTACCAGCAATTGAGATGAGCTAGACACAGAAGCCCTGGACCCCTAGGATGGGTTAAATCAGGCTTTCTCAGCTTTGACCCTATTGACACTTTGGGTCAGACAATTCTTTGCTGTTGAGGGATGTCCCGTGCATTGAAGGATGTTGGGCAGCACCCCGGGCCTCCGGCACCTGAATGACAGTAGCAATCCCTTTATGTGACAACCAAAAACACCTCCAGACGTTGCCAATGCCCCAATTTGAGAGCCACTGGGGTAGGCATATGCTCCCAGCCCTTTCTTCCTCACTGCCCCTTTGTACAGGTGAGGTGTGAGAACAGTCACTGAACTCGCATTCTGTGTGACCTCCATTCACTAAGGTTCTGGAGGCACTGCTACCAATATATACAAAGTACAATAAAGGAATCAGCCCTTCTCCCTACAGGAGCTGACAGAGGCCCAGCCTGTGCTGATGGTCTCTCGAGGGCTGGTAACCTTCTGCAACTTTTTGTCTTTTTGTTAAAAGGCAAGAGGACTATGGGACAGAGCCCCCCAACCCATAGTTATTGGTGGTAGTCACTGGTGGGACACACCCTAAGTAGAATACAGAACTGTCACATCAACCTTAAGAAGAAACAAACAAATGGAAAGATAGTATATTCCCTGCTCATGGATTGGAAGAATATTGTTGAAATGTGTTCTATTCTGCCCAAGGCAATCTATAGATTTAACGCAATCGCTATCAAACACCAACAATATTTTTCACAGGACTAGAACGAATCATCCTAAAATCTGTATGGAACCACAAAAGACCCTGAATAGCCAAAGCAATCTTGAGAAAGAAGATCAAAGCTGGAGGTATCACAATTCCAGATTTCAGGATATACTATAAAGCTGTAGTAATCAAAACAATACGGCACCGGCAAACAAACAGGCACATAGATCAATGGGACAGAATACAGAGCCCAGAAATAAACCCACAGTTGTATGGTCCATTAATCTATGACAAAAGAGGCAAGAATATGCAATGGGAAAAAGACAGGCTCTTCAACAAATGGTGTAGGGACAACTCGACAGCTACATGGAAAAGGATGAAACTGGGCCACTTTCTTACACCATACACAAAAATAAACTCAAAATGAATTAAAGACCTAAATGTGAGGCCTGAAATCATAAAAACTCTAGAGGAGAGCACAGGTATTAATTTCTCTGACATTGGCCATAACAACATTTTTCTAGTTATGTCTCCTGAGGGAAGGAAAACAAAAGCAAAAATAAACTATTGGGACTACACCAAAATAAAAAGTGTTTGCACAGTGAAGGAAACCATCAACAAAACAAAAAGATGACCTAC
Organism: Mirounga angustirostris; assembly: GCF_029215605.1. Classification (NCBI taxonomy): domain Eukaryota; kingdom Metazoa; phylum Chordata; class Mammalia; order Carnivora; family Phocidae; genus Mirounga; species Mirounga angustirostris. Next base: position 101,615,994 of record NW_026991711.1, on the reverse strand, counting down.
TGAATGGGAGAAGATATTGGCAAATGGTATATCTGATAAGGGGTTGATCTCCAAAACAAATAAAGAACTTTGGTAACATACCCCCAAAACCAAATAATCAAATTAAAAAATGGGCAGAAGACATGAATAGACATTTCTCCAAAGAAGACATCCAGATGGCCAACAGACACATGAAAAGATGCTCAACCATCACTCATCATCAGGGAAAAGGGAAATCAAAAGTACCATGAGACATCATTACCTCACAGTTATCAGAACGGCTAAAATCAACAACACAAGAAACAACAAGTGTTGGTGAGGATGTGGAGGAAAAGGAACCCTCATGCACTGTTGATGGTAATACAAATGGATACAGCCACTGTGGAAAATGGGTTCCTCAAAAAATTAAAAATAGAAATACCAGTAATAATCCAGTATACTGCTACTGGGTATTGACCCAAAGAATAGGAAAACACGAATTCAAAAAGATATTTGCACCCCTCTATTTATTGTGGAATTATTTACAATAGCCAAATTATGGAAGCAATCTAAGTGCCCATGAACAGACAAATGGATAAGAAAAATGTGGTGTACACAAAGGAATACTACACAGCCATAAGAAAAGATGAGATCATGCCATTTGAGACAAAATGGGTAGACCTAGGGAGTATTATGCTAAGTGAAATAGTAAGACTGGGAAGGACAAATACCTTATGAAAAAAAAAAAAACAAAAACAAAAAGCAGAATCAGACCTACACATACAGAGAACAAACACCTGCCACAGAGGAGGGCGTGGGGGATGAGCAACATGGGTGAAGGGGAGTGGGACAGAGGCTCCCAGTTATGGAATGAGTAAGTCACAGGAGTAAATGGCGAAGCATAAGGAATACAGCCAACGACATTGTAATAGTGATGTAACGGGACAGGTGGTAATTACACTAGTGATGAACACAGCATAATATACAAACTTGTCAAATCACTAAGTCACACACTTGAAACTAATGTAACATTGTGTATCAACTATACTAAAAAAATGTCAGAAAACAAGAAGGCAGTCTTCCTCAATTCCTAAAATACAGTCACCGATAAGGGTGACCTACTATCTCTTGCTGACCTCACCTACTAGAGGGTGACCTCTGTGACTACGTGACATGGTGCGACTCTGGGAAGTCATGATGATGAGAAGGATACTGACGTTCACCATCCCAACTATGCTCCGAACTGAACCACCACCACCACCGACTGAGCTCTATGTGTCAGCTGCTGTCCTCAGCACCTCTCATGGGTTACTTCACGGGGTCCTGCCAAGACAGTATGAGGAACGTATTACTGTTTCCATTTCCATTTTATAGATGAGAAACCACAGCACAGAGAGGTGAAGTAATTTGCCCCGGGTGATTGCAGATCAAGGGTTCCATCTCAGACAGTCTGGTTCCAGACCCAATGGCTCTTACCTACTCTGCCATACTGCCTCTGAAGAACCTCTATGGACCTGCCAGCCAGCAGGCATCTTCAACTTGCTGCTTCTGAGCACATTTATCGGGGATTAACCTCTGCACTTCTGCCACGTGCTTTTGTTAAATCATATCCCAACCATCCTCAAGACTCACTGATGGCACTGTTCTGTGAGCAACTCCCACACTAAAAATAACGAAGAGTCCGCATTTCCCTACTTTCTGCCTCAAAATGAAAATGGAATATAAAGCAATCAAAAACCCTGGACTCTCTAGGCACTTTACCTGGATAGACATGTTTTCTCTTCCAGTATGAAAGAAAAGAAGTTCATCTTCAACAAGCAGCTGTTTGAGTCACTATTTCAAGACAGTTCGACACTTATGCCAATAAAATACACAAGGGCAAAGATGATGTCAAGCCCATCTTTGTGTCTTTACCAACTGGCACACTACGTACTCAGTTATGTGTGTGTTACATAAGTGAAGAGATGAATAATAAACCAACAAATAAATGGACTATAGTCTTCCCACCGATAAGGCTAAGGAAATCATACCTTTCTAGGTGATGAAATTATTTCTCACCTTTGCGTTTTACATTTAAACCAGCAAAACTGTTTTATTGCAATTTTAAATACCAGAACATTTTTGTGTTTTAGTCTTAATGATAATCCATTTATCCAATAAAGCTGCACACCCAAGGATAATTTCTATAGAGCTTAATAAAGAAATTAGGGCAAAAATATTCCTTCAAATTCTAGTGTAACATTTTTAAATTTATCACTGTGTTTTACAGTTATTATAGCAGTAAAATGTGTCCTCAGCAGGATTACAATTTTCAATTACTAACAGGCTTTTAAAATTTTGTTTGTGCTTCAAAGCCTTAGCCATAAAAATTTAATCCCAACATCACTAGCGCAATTCTGTATTCCTAAAACTTACTGTACATGACAAAGATGAGATCAAAGCAATTGAAAACATTTAAAATGTCCTTCTGGGGGAAGTTAGCTTTGCTTTCTATCATACTAGAAGTGCTTTGATCAAGGGCGAGATCGACAAAAATCTCAGAACAGGTGCCCTGACAGCTTCTGTGAGTTTTCATTTTCAGAAAGCATGCCTCCAGGGGGTGAGTAGGGGCTGGAAGATGCTGCCACATTCTTGAGCAGGACAGCTAAGGCGATTTCACTGCCAGCTAGATGTGCCTCCAGAGCTGGAGCCCACGGAGATAGGATTTCAGGACAAAGGGGAGGGGGGTCCTGCTGGTAGAAAAAGTCTATCAGTTTATAGGTCTATCGGTTAAAGCTGTGAGACAGGGCAGCAAACCCCAATTGCCCAGATTATACAGGCAATCAGTATTTGAGGAATGATCCAGAAAGGCGGCACTTCGGGCCTATGCAAGCCCACCCTGTTCCCCTGGGACATGCTTCCAAAGCAGTGGTTATCCAGCCCGCTGTCCTCCAGGCCAACCTTCACCAGGCTTTGTCCTCAAAGCACTCCATCAGAATCTGTAGAGCCCACGAGTCAAGGACTCAGGGCACAGCCACCACAGGCTACATTGAAGGTGTAGCCAGCATGATTCGCTGGCACAGAACCAACCGTGCAATGAGCAAGGACATACATCTGAACTGCAAAAAAAATTATTTGCATCTGGGCTTGCTCCTAATCCAAGTCCCTCTTCACCACGGCGGTCTCCAGAGGCAGAGCGCCAACGAGGAGCAGCTTCATGTGCTGCTTGGGAGAACCAGCAAAGACAGGGCGCTAATGAGAAAGGAAGGTGTTAATGAAAAAAGAATTAGCCCCAACCTCTCCTTTCCACTAGACTGCCAGAATGTCAAGTTTCATCAGTTACATATTTTTAATTTCACAGTGACCTTTCCACAGAAAGACAATATAGTTAGAGTGATAAGCAAAAGCCAGTCCATTCATTATGTACAAGGACACTGTAGTGTTATTTATTATAGATAAGAACTGGACACTACCCAAATGCCCAACAAAAAGATTAAATTACGTATGTCCATCCATTCATAAGACAGAATAAATCACTACATTGGAACTCAGGGAGGGCAGAGCAGGTGTCTTGTCATCTCTGTTTATCACCACCGGGTGTTGTCAGGAGCTCACTGATTATTTATTGAATGGATGGTTTAAAAAAAAAAGTGTATGGACATTAAAAATATCTAATGGCATGAGGAAATACAACAAAGAAGAGTTTAAAAAGCCGTATATGAAATATTCCAATTTTTTTAAATGACGTGCATTTTAAAAAAGGACTGGAGGGAAATCAAAATTTATCTGAGTTTGGGGATAGGGAGTATTTTACTTTTTATTCTTTCTTTCTAAGAGTACAAAAATGGGCGTGGCATCATCCTTGCCCTTGTGTGTTGTACTGACAGCATCTTCTATCTTGTGCTAAGTAGTCTGGAAATGGTGACTCACACAGCTGCTTCCGTTGAAAATGAACTTCTTTTCTTTCACGTTAGGACAGAAAGCAAGCCTACCCAGGGTCAAGGACCGAGAGACGCCAAGGTTTTTCACTGCTTTATAGTCTACATGCTCTCCATTTTCTATATTCACAGTACTCTGACAATCAGGGAGGCTTAAATGCTATTTGAATATACCTCCAGTGCAGTGAATTCTACCCTCCCCAAGATACTGGCCCAAGTACCTGATGTCAGGTAAGAAGATAACCCCCGGCCCAGATACAGCTCAGTGATTGACCCTCACTGCCTGCCCGCATTTGAATTCTTAAAGCCACCTAAAGTCGCAGACGTGCTCTCGCCCTGCAGCTGTCACAGGCAGCCACACCATGTCACAAAGGGCACTAAACCACCACCTCAAAGAGAAAGGGCAGCTCAGATGCTCAGTATTACTGACTATTGTTCCCTCCTGGGTCAGGCTGCAAGGGCAGACTTCAGCTTTGACTCCAAGGTATTCCAGAAGCGAATGTTATTTCTGAGGTGCTACAGGGGGTGTCTCTAGCATTTCCAGGCATTTTCTAGGCAGCAGAATGTGAGAAAAAAAATCGCATCTTGGCCTGTTGATGATATCAAGTGCATTATGGAATCTGTAAATATCCAGCACGGAGCTCTTGGGCTGTTCTCTCATCTTCCCGACACCCAGCCAGCTGCATGGAATAGGAGTCCAGCATTGCAGTCCTTCTTGCAGAACAGAAATGGATTCGGGCTCTGAGTGGTCGAGCCCACCGTCACACGGGGTCCCGACCTAACTCCCGCGCCCACGCCTCCCCCACCCCATCAGGAAAGACAGCCACTGCACACCCCTCCTTCCCGCTCACCACCAGTACCGGAAACAGTACCCTCCAGCACTGCCCTCCTTCCGAGACCGAGTGAGCTCACCCAGTCCAGCTCAGCTCCCAGCCCACAAAGGAAAGCCTTCTCTTTGGAACCGGGCAGTGACAATCACCTCTCCTGTTTCTTAAATGCCAAAGTCACTCTGTGGAGCCAACACACTTTCAGAACGGGACCCAGGGAAGAGCCAGACAGTATCTCTCTGGGGCGCAGGGCAGCAGTTCTCAACGCCGGCCGGCGCACGGCCCAGCGCGGGTGCCCTCAAGGCAGGCCTGGTGATTCTGGTGGACAAGCCTCGCCTGTCCTTGTCCCGGAGGGTGGTGGCAAGCCTGCCTCCCTCCCTCTGAAGGAGAGCTTACTTCCTCTCATGTCTTATCCCCTATAAATGCAGAGCACAGCTACATAAACACGTCCCTGAAGCCCTATGTTCAAACGTATAAACAAACGTCCACTTCAGGCGAACAATTTTGGTGGAGTAAAAGATACAGGTACACGTCGGCCACGGTTACTGATAATTCCCAACAATGACCGCATTTCCCTCATCTAGGCGCCTAAATAAGCTTTGTAACATGTAAGCCTTACAACAAGCCTATGAGGTGAAGGATACTATTATATCCTTTATTTTACAAAAGAGGAAGCGGGCTTTTAAAACATCAGTCACCTGCCCAAGGTCACACACCTAGTAAGGAACCCTACAGCCACACAGAAACGTTCTCTACCGACCGTCCAGAATAAACACTGGTTCCTGTGTCAGAATCAGGAGCACAACAGCTACCCGGAGCCACCTGGACCTGTAGTCCGTGGGGAATCTCTTCTCGTTTCCAGCCTCACTAGAAACTTTACTTTTCTATTAGCCCCAGCTGTAACTGTCCCACACAGGCAGAGTCGGGGCAAAGGGGCTGCTGCTGATCACTCCTGGCTCCTACTAAGTGCCAGGCACGTGCTGAGCCCTGGGGTACAGTGGGGAACAAGAGAGGCAAAAATCCCTGCTCTTTGGCAGCTAACATGCTCCGTGGGGGAGAGAGACGATCAACAGAGCCAATAAATATGCAACAACAGGTGGTTTAGGTGTTATGAAAATAGGTGGTTTAAGTGTTGTAAGACTGAGGGGCGCCTGGGTGGCTCAGTCATTAAGTGTCTGCCTTCCGCTCAGGTCATGATCCCAGGGTCCTGGGATCGAGCCCCGCATCGGGCTCCCTGCTCCGCGGGAAGCCTGCTTCTCCCTCTCCCACTCCACCTGCTTGTGTTCCCTCTCTCGCTGTGTCTCTCTCTGTCAAATAAATAAATAAAATCTTAAAAAAAATAAAATAAAAAATAAAGTTCATCCTTACCTTCAATAAAAGAAATGCAAAAAAAGTGAGGTCATTTATTTGCATGTCAAATTGGCAATTAAAAAAAATCCTTGGTGGGGGTGCCTGGGTGGCTCAGTCGTTAAGCGTCCGCCTTCGGCTCAGGTCATGATCCCAGGGTCCTGGGATCCAGCCCCACATCGGGCTCCCTGCTCCTTGGGAGCCTGCTTCTCCCTCTCCCACTCCCCCTGCTTGTGTTCCCTCTCTCGCTGTGTCTCTCTCTGTCAAATAAATAAAATCTTAAAAAAAAAAAAAGTGTCGTAAGACTGAGAATGAAATCATGAAAAAGAACGTAAGGAGAGGAGGCGCGAGCTATGGGGAAAGGAGGCATGCAGGCGGGAGGAAGAGCAGAGGTGGAGACTTGGGGGCAGGCGAACGCTCAGCCACCACCCCGCCGCGGGTCCCAGAAGACAGCTGCGGTACCCGGACAGACCCAGGAAGGGTCAACGGCTCCTGAGGTGGCCACAGTGGCATGCGGTCTGCCCAGGCCATTCTGACAGACTGGGGTGAGCAGCCCCACTTGACGCTCTGAGCCCAAGAGTCACACCCCCCATGCACATTCTCTCCTCAAGCCAGGCCTTGAGGCAGCAACGAGGCAGGAAAGGGCAGGTCTCGTGGACAAAAGGAGCAGAAGAGGAGGCTCCCATCCCTGCCAGAGACGCACAGTCTGGCTGTTCTCCCGTCTACGGCCCCCCCGAGGCCCTCTTCAGACGTGCGGCCACACTGGGCGTGCTTGGGAACTCGGCCTGGCTCTGCCGGGGGCGCCGGGCGGGGGGACTGCCACCACACATCCCTGGAAGAGCCCCAAGCCCGGAGAGGCCCATTTTAGGTTGCCAACTTTCTAAAGCAGTTAGCCCTTCCTTTGCTCGCACCAGCCACCTCCCCTGGAGCAACCACGGCCTCCTCAGACACACCAAACAGCCCAGCGCTTTTTTTCCACCAGTGTCGCCCCAAAGCAGTGTGTTTCCCTCAAGGGTAGAGAGCTGCTATTTTGGCAACGGTGGCTCCCCACACCACCCCGGCCCTCCAAGAAAACAGTCCCTTGATCACATTTGTAGGAACAGAGGCAAAAAAAAAAAAAAGAGAGAGAAAGCAAATAAATAAAAATTTTAAAAAACCATTCACAGGCTTTTTTTTTTTTTTTAAATCTCCAGTGAAATCCAACCTAAGTATTTTTCGTCTTCTTTTTCATAGCAGGGGTGGAACAAAACACTCGTAAAAGCTCCTCTGACTCTCCAGACGTTCCCTAGGTCTGCAACACAGACCAGGAGCTACCTCAGGCCGCCATACCAGCATCACGGTGGGGGTGTCCCTTTGACCTATGAGAATCCCAAATGATGTTAATGTCTTAGGAATGGGCATCCCCAGGCCAATGAGGGCCACGTGAAGCCCAATGCATTGCCCCTTGACCAGCAACCAAAAACGCTACCTTCTTCTCTAGGGCCTAGAGGACGCGAGCACCACCTCCTTAAGGAAACAGAAGGAACTTCTTCCTCTTTACCTCTCTTCCCAGCCTAGGAGTTAAGTGGGGGGATGGGGGAGATAAGAGGGAGGGGCCAAGGCCCCCGGCAGGGGCAGGCAAGGCTCACTCACAAGAACATCAACCCCCCTGCACCTCTCTGCCCCTGCCATCATACTGAGATCCAGAGCCCAAAGGGCCACTGCATGTGCTGCCCCCCATCCACATTGCTCCTTGCTCACGCTGTTCAGCCGCAGCAACCTCTGCTCTGCCGCTAGAGTGCACATGCAGGCCTGGGCCACACACCCTGCCTTCTGCCTGGCCTGCTCGGCCTCCTCCCACCCCACCCACAGCTCCTTGGCGTCAGAAGGGCTACGAGGCACCTCCTAAGAGAGGCTTTCTTTGACCTTCTCATTCCAAGTAGCGCCTCATGTACTTTTTAAAAAATCACATATCCCTATCTCATTTTTCTTCCTGGAATTACTGTCTAATGTAGTCTCGTTTAGTATTTCTTCCCTCCAAAATGAACATGGCCTCCATGAGAGCAGGGGCCCCCGTCCGTCTTTTTCTGGCTGTACGCACAAACCCTGGACCACGCTGCCATATGCCTGCAAAGCGCACAGACATTTCCCAGAGTGCCAGGCTTGAGGGGTCACAGCCAGTCAAGGGGACAACTGAGGCTCACGAAGTCCAGGGAGGCAGGACGAACACAGGAGGTAAGGCAGAGTAGGAGGTCAAGAGGGAACCTGGCAGCAGGGAGGCTGTCTCTCACTGCCCAGAGAGCACAAGCAGACGGGGCCAGTGTCGGAGACAAGAGGCAATCAGAATTTGGGTCAGGCCATCGGAGACAGAGATCAACTCACCTCCGAAACAAGAATGGCATTGACGAGGGTGACAGCACTCACGACACAATTCCCGTGCAGTCACGGACAGGCAGGCCCTGCGATGCGGGCCGGGGAGAAGCGGTGGAGGCCGCGCTGCAGAAGGCCCCGGCTCCACATGCCCCCTCCCCCTCTCCCCCTCTCCCCCTCTCCGGTGTGGCAGAGGGGTGCGCAGAAACGCCCTCCACACCCCACAAATGAATGCTCCAACTGTTCCACACAGGCCGCCTGGGACATCGTCCAGGCACTCCTTCTGAATCACCAAATCCCAAAAGAAGTTCAGAAATCTCTTTTCAAATCAGCAGAAATAGGATTGGGGGCGGGGGTGGAGATTACTGTGTACAAGCTCTATGATGGTGGGTTTTGTTTTGTTTTTTTAAGATTTTATTTATTTATTTGACAGAGAGAGACACAGCGAGAGAGGGAACACAAGCAGGGGGAGTGGGAGAGGGAGAAGCAGGCTCCCCACCGAGCAGGGAGCCCAACACAGGACTTGATCCCAGAGCCCTGGGATCATGACCTGAGCCCAAGGAGAAGCTTAACGACTGAGCCACCCAGGCGCCCCTCTGCGCTGGTTTTGAGGACTAGTCCAACCAGCAACACCTGACACGCTCCTCGCTCACACCACGTAATCACATGGTGAGAGAGGAGCTGATGCCCCCTCCACAAGTAGTATGTTGTCCCGAGGGCCCGGGCCACACTGGCTGCCTCCAAAGCCCGTGCTCCTAACCGCTAGCCTCCTGACCTGCCACTCAGAAGAAGCATTTCCAGGGACGCCTGGGTGGCTCAGTTGGTTAAGTGCCTGCCTTTGGCTCAGGTCATGATCCCAGCGTCCTGGGATTGAGCCCCGCATCGGGCTCCCTGCTCGGCGGGAAGTCTGCTTCTCCCTCTCCCTCTGCCTGCCACTCCCCCTGCTTGTGCTCTCTCTCTGTCAAATAAATAAATATTAAAAAAAAAAAAGCATTTCCAGAGGACAGAGAAACACAACATTTGGATGTACACCTTATATGAAGATGTCTTAAGGTGGATTCAAATGTAGAGATGAACGAGTCTTAGGACACCAAGCAAAATCCCACAGAAAGAGTGCCCTACGGATAGGGCAGGGATTGATGAAGGACCAGACAGTAAACATTTGGGGCTCTCTAAGTCCCTGTGGCAACTACTCAGCTCTAGCCATTATAGTGCAAAAACAGCCACAGACAAGAAACAAAGGGGTGAGGAGGGTTCCAAACACTTTATCTCTAAAAAAAGGAGGCTCAGCCAAGGCGAGCTTGCTGCCCAGGCCTTAGACCATGGGAGTCCTGCGGAATTGTTGAGTCAAGGAGAGACATGACCTGATTGATGAGTATTTTAGACTGAACTATGGGGACTACCGAAAGATGGAATCAGCGTGCTTTAGATGTCCTCTAAAATCCTGGTTTTACCATGCTTCTGTTATTCCAGTTGTTATGAATAAATGGGAGTGGTTCTGTTTCAATCAATGTTTATTTATGCAACCTAACAGAGGTTCAAATTTGACCCACAGGTCACAGTTTGCTGAACTCTTCTGCTCTAGGATCTCAGGTCAGGGATTCTAAAAAATCAGTAATAATCTGAAGTCAGCTACTAGGATTCCTCAAATACCTGCCCCAGCTACTGAAGACACATTTATAGCATCCTAATAGGCTCTGATCATGCTAAATGGGGATGGGAGAAAGAAGGTGTTTTTTTCTCTCTTTTTTTTTTTTGGTCTAATAATGGGATTGACTCAGAGCAGACACAGATCCTAGCCATACAAGATCAGCTCTTTGCTCTCTCAGGGCAGGCATCTAGGCATGCTCTGTACATGGGCTGCCTCTGTGACAGAAAAAGAGATTGCAAACCACTGGCTCAAGCATCCTCACCCCCACTGTGCCAGCCTAGCTAAACCACTGAATATCCTGTGGTCTTTGCATCTCCTGACATCAACCACCAGAGCTACCTGGCTGTTGACATGCCCACCACTGGTACCGATGGACTCCAGGGGAAGCACACACCGTCAGAAAGGCTCTCCAGCTTCCCATGACTGACCCTGGACCGCATCATCTTGCTCAATCCCAGTCGTTGGTGCCCAGAACTGAGAAATGGAGGCCAGGCTGTCAAATTTTTAATAACAAAAACTAGCTGTCTGCTTGGGAACATCCCTAAGAAGATGCTGTTAGTGTTTTCGGTTTCACTCTTAGTGTGGCGGTCCTCCAAGGTTGGGGGGGGCAGTTTTGCACCCCACCCCCCATGTCTGGACACATTTTTGATGGTCACACTAGGGGGGTGCTATTGGCCTCTAGTGGGTCCAGGTGCCAGACATGTTGCTCAGCGTCCTACAGCACGTGAACAGTCCCCACAACAAAGAATTATCTAGCCCCAAATGCCAAGAGTGCTGACGTGACAAACCCTGTTTTAGTGGTATTTCGCCACATGATGGTCCCAGTGCGTCGAGGACATACGCATAGTCCAATTAAATTCCACAGACTCAGCCCCAAAGAGCACTTTGACTGACATGCCGAGTCGATGAGACGCAAGAGAAAAGCAGCAGCGTGTGTTACATCTGCTGACGGGGCCTGCTGGGTTGTTTCTTTGCTGTTTTTGAGAAAAAGAATGACTTTGCTAAGGTTCACCTGGAACCCAGTTTTGTAGTTCCTCTGAGCTCCAAACTCCTACGCGGTGGCCAAAATTCTAACAGACTGCTCTGGGGTTCTGCTAACTTTCTACAGCATATAGTGTCTGCGAGGTTGAAAGCTAAGACCGCATCACTGCTCCCGAGAACGTCGAGGAAGCCTAGCCTAGGAGATGCTCGGCAGAACAAAGGAAATAGAAACACTCAAAACAACCAGGAAAATTTAAAGTCTACAAGTTTACCATTTGTGGGGTTTCTTCTTTCCCCTGGAAAAGGTTTGACAGACTGAGATCAACAGAAGGAGGAAATTACTAACGGACTGACTACTCCTCTCTCTCCCAAAATACTTAACATGGAACGTACCGAACCAGAAACTTAAAAACAGCGTCCACTTTACTGGCTATATTTATTTGTTGCACATGAGTGACATTAATGGTGACAGTTTCATTTACTCTTTCTGATGGTTTATCTGTGGTATTTGAGAACTATTACAGAAGACTGAAGTCAATGAGTAATTTTCAAATGCACCCTCTGAAAAACTACCTAGTTGTTTTTCAGTGTGGGTTCTCAAACTGGAGTCTCATTTTTTAATCCATCAGATCAAAAAAAGAGGGGGGACATTTATTTAGACATGTTGAAAGCCAATGCCTATAGACACCGCCAAATCAGATAGATTAAAAGCAGAGAAGTGTGATCATTCCAACAGTAGGCACTGAAAAAGAATTTCCACATTGTGTGTTCAAAGCAACCATTTTCAGGGCGCCTGGGTGGCTCAGTCGGTTAAATGTCCGACTCTTGGTTTCAGCTCAGGTCACGATCTCAGGGTCATGAGATCGAGCCCCGTGTTGGGCTCCTCTCTGGGCCCGGGGCCTGCTTAAGACTCTCTCCATCCCCTTTGTTTCCCTCCCCACTCCACCTCTCTAAAAAAAAAAAAAAAAAAAAAGCAACCATTTTCTCCTCACCAAAAATTTATATATGAAATTTAAAAGTAACCAAATTTCCTGGATCCTTTCAAAAACAAAAAAAAAAAATTATGTAAAACTAAGTATGATTTCCTGCATTTGAACTCAAGCTTCCAACTGCTGCTGATCATTTTCTAGAAAACACCATATGAACTCCATATACTTCAGAGTCCATGACCGATGGATCACAAGGTGGAACACCACCATTTTCCACCTCAACCAACCCCTTTCTTGCATCTCATTTATATTACACCTCAGGGTCCCAAACCCTGAGGCCACTAAGGTCTCTGTTCAGTGACTAGACTTGTCAGTGAGCAACAGGACAGGCCATGTTCTAGGGATTAAGTCCTTGGTCATTACAGGAGAGCTGGGAGGTGGGTTCCCCACAACACAGTAGGATCCAAATTTCATCTACAATTTCCGTTTTGTATTTGTGCATCTATGCTTTTTAAAGTATTTTGCATATATACGTATATTTTTGTGTGTATATATATAAAATAGCAGAAAGTATACACTGAGGTGTTAATTATGGTTATTTCCTAGAGTAGTAGATTTATATGTGATTTTCTTTATTCTTGGGGGTTTTATTTTTTGCACGTCTATAGCTTCCAACTTTTTCTATATTAAGCATAACTTTTGCCAAAAGAAAAATAAGTAATATTCTGTATGCATTCTTTTTTTTTCCACTCAACCTCATTTCTAAAACAGTTTTAGGTACCTGACAAAAAAAACCCAAAACACAAAAAAACATGTACAGTAAGACTTCTTCCAAAGTCAGGGCAGTTAGAGACAAGGGCAAGGAACAAGAGCAGTCAACTCTCAAGAAGCCAAAGAGGAAAGCTATTAGCCAGCACGTTAATCGCTAGTGTCCTACGTCCTGGTCTGAGGGAGACACACACTTGGCTTGGAGTTTCTCCCCACCCACCGCCCCCCCAGTCCTCATTCCTGCCCACATTCCTCCCCACCCTCCTTACCTCACCCCCACCCCACCTTAATTAAGTTTTGGTTTAGGGAAAGATAATGAGAATATTTTTCTACATTCCCTGATCATACTCCCAGATGAGATCATGCAATCCAGAAATGTGCTGAGGGAAGAAGAGCTAACTGCAAATCCAACCAAGAGCTCTAATAACTGTTCTGTCCCCCTGCTCCTGGGGCTGGGTGTTAGTCCCTGGGCACAAGAGCTTAGAGGCTCCCCAAGGGCGTGGCTTTAACTTTCTAGAAGTGTCCCTCTGCGTGCAACTCAATGCCGCAAAGTCAGTGGCAAAAGATGCACTCAATCCATGACAAAACCAAGGTGGCGAGGCTCTGGGGTCCTTTTGAGGCAAAGCCACACTCCATGAAGAAGCCCCAGGAGCCCCAGGAGCCCGGCGCTTACCGTACGCTGTCATGACGCCGGCATAGGGCCCATCCACCACATTCCGATTTTCCTCCGCCAGCGCCTTGATGTACCTCTTGCTGAGGTCCAGGATCTGCTCACGCAGCATGGAGCTGCTCTCGGGCTGAGTTCGCTGCTGGATGGTAAAATGCAGGAGCATCATACCCCAGATGAAGCCAAAAGTCACAAGAAAAAAGCCCAGCTTCTGAGAGGACAGCTTCCACGGAGTAAAGAGAGCCATTGCTCTCCAGCAACTTCACCTGCCCTTGGCTCCTAAAACGTAGAAGGAGGACACAAGTTCATGGTGCAGGCTGGATTTGTGGGCTCGTCGGTCTCACTCTGGCTCCTGCGTCAGCCGATTTCCTTTCCTCGTTTCCATCCTGCTGTGAAGAAGGGGGCAAGTTAGCAGAGTGGTCGTGGCAAAACACAGGGAAACCAACCAGGAGCCATGTTTTCACTCAAATAGCTCCAAAATGCGAACTTCCTTCTTTCTTAATTTGCTGGTTCAATATCTTATGTTATGATTCCAGATCTGTAAGCTGAGAGGGGAAATCTGGCTAGGCGACAAAAAAGCTGCACAAATACAGAGGAGGAAATGTGTGTCTGCCTATGTTAACAGGTGTAGCAGGGCTGTTCCAGTCTGGACCAAGTTCAAAACAGGAAGCTTGTTTTGCAAGGTGGGGAGGAGATGGAAGGATTTCACTGAATGTCAGCAAAAACCCAAGTGGAGGGCGGAGTCATAGCACCACTGGGTACTTCTGTGCATCTGTAATTGGAGCTTACAAAGTCATTAGTATGTGCTGTGGGGCAAGGATTAGCGCCTGCAGCTGGGGAGGTGAGCAAGAGAGTAGGCATCTCCTCAGGGGTCATTAGACCGGGAAAGGGGAGCAAGCCCCCATATTACGTAAGCACGGCCAGCTTGCATTAGCAGTGTCTGGAGAGAGATGAGCCAAAGCTCTCGGGGCCACCAAGCGGCCTCAACCTAGGCACCAGTGCAGAGAGGCTATGCCAGGGGTACCCAGCGGTCTTCCTGTTCGAGCTGCCACGCGTGAAAGAGGTACCCCACCGCTCATTTGCACATTTCAGTGCAGGAAACATGGGGCACATGATAGACTCCTTCCTGTAGTTCTCACTTTCACTCACACCGTGGGCAAAATACGAGGTTAGAGGGCACAAAGGCACAGTTTCAATACTCATCAGCCAGATCCTACTGGGTGCCCTATTTGGGCCAAGGTCTTAAAGCAATTCTTCCCAAAACATGAGGCCAAAGCGGAAGTTGCAAATGGGTTACAAGTAGGCCAAACTCTCTACCCCCTGAACCAGAGTCCTGGGTCCAACAACCAGACAGGTCACAAATGGCACCATTTTCTAAGTGTGCCAGGGGAAAAGCTGAGCAATGGTCTCCATGCGGGACGACTCAGAGGGTGCATATGTTTTCATTCTAAGTATTCTTCTTTGTAAGCAGCCTAAGAAGGAAGGATGGTGAGATCTTAGAGCAATCATCTTTCAGAATCTGTAATGCAGCGGATCTGCACTGGTCCTCCTCTCTGTTTTCCTCACCTATGAACGGCCATCAGTGGTTGGTAGTAGTGCTACGAATAGTAAATGCTAAATAAATTCTAGGTATGCCCCAGGCATCGTGCTAAATGCATTTTGTGCCTTAGCTCACTGAATTCTTGGAGTCCTCGATGGTAAGAACTACTACTATCATTCTGTTTTACAGATGGGAAACAAAGGCCCAGAGAGATTAACTTACCCAAAGTCAGCCAGCTATGGGGCAGAGGGGTAATATCGGGACAGCCGAGGACTGTGCATACCATGCCCTGCCTTCCCTACGCCACCCATCTTTCCCCACCAGCCTTCTTATCCATGGCCAACACGTGTGTGTTCATGCTTCAAGGGTTGTAAAAAGCAACAAAGAAGAAAATGTGACAGAAATCCTACGTAGCTCAAAAGCTTAAAACGTTTATTATTGGCCTCTAACAGAAAAAGATCACCGACACCTGAATTCTAGGCCAGTGGCTCTTCAAAGCACGGTCCCGAACCCCACAGCAGAAACACCAGTGAGAGGCCCCAACCCAGACCGGCTTAAATCAGCAACTCGGGGGGTGGGGCGGGGGGCAGGCAGCCACCTGTGCTCCAACAAGCCTTCCAGGCGATTCTGATGCCTGCTCCGGTCTGAGAGCCGCTGAGCCAGGCCCACAGATGTCGTCTCTACGGCAGCACCCCTGTGCCGTCTACACAGCGTGGCTCCAACTCCCTCCTGCAATACCACGTCACTGCAATTCCTCGGGCCCGGCCGCACCCTCCGCACCTGCCAGCCGGCTGTCACCACAGCCCTGCACATCCTCCTTCACGGTCTCCCCGTACTCACTCACTGCTTTCCCTACCTGGCTGGCCCTCTGCAGATCACGCGGATCATCCAAACCCAGCCTGCTCCCCAAGCCCCAGCTCCGCTCACACCGGCTCCAGACAGCTTTCCCTACTGCTGCGGCTTATGATGGCCCTCACTAGTCCACAGTTTAAAACACCTGTCTGTCTATATAGATTGTCTGCCAGTTTCTGTGTGGGATCCCGTGACATCCTATAAGGGAGCCCCCTGCCCCCCACCACCACGTACATTCTCAGAGAAAGACGTCGGCCCCAGGGATACAACGAACCACCTGTTGACCAAGCAACGTGTCCTGCAGGCACTAGAGCTCTTTATCGGGCCCTTCCAAACGAGGGCTCCGTGAGCAGCACCTGCACCTCTTTCTTTCCTCCACTCATTCTATAGTATATACTGAGTCCATGCTGCCATCGGGCCCTGGAGACTCAACAAACAGCCCCTCGTGGGGCTGATGCTTTAAAGCCACCTCTCCGACTGGGGGCCGCCCCTGGGTCCTTAGGAAGTGGCTATGCTTCCTGTTCAATAATCCACACCAGTGAGTCAACTGTACCCCAGGGCCAAAGGGATTTTCCCAGGGCAAGTAAACTAGATGCTATACTAAAAATGACAGTCAGTGGGCAATTTTCTTTTACTACTTTAGGGGAGAACCCCAAATGCATACAGGAATTACCTGTTAACTTTCAGACAGGAAACTTCACTCCACTTCGTCATTTAACCCCCTGAAGCAGCTGCTCAAGGCTGCAAGGTTGAAGCAAGGGCAGGGCCAGGTCCAAGGGCCTCAGCAGAAGGTGGCACGCTTCTCTGCCTTGGCCTTGGGGGCAGTCAGAACCACCCACAGATGGCACATCTGAGTGGCAAGAAGATGTCGAGAAACCCAGCCAAGCTTAAGTTCTACCAGCTCAGAGACTTACAAATTTGGAGTGAAAAGCCCTCATTCTAAGTTCAGAGAATGGTTCTGATGACGGAGGGCCCAGATTTTAAGTAACCACAGAACTGCCAGGAATATTCTTTTCTCCCATGGAATCTACGGTGTGAAACAGCAGCAGCTATCTCAGCATACCCACAGCTCACACGGAGAACTGAATTAGAACTCATCTCTACAATTTCTAGTAACAGAATTTTAAAAGACTTTTTAAAACCATTACCTGGGACACGCCCCTAAATCCCACAGTAATAGCATGGGGGGCGGGGGGCACAACAGGACAGCAATCCTTACCAGAAGGTGCTTAATGATCAGAAGGGACTTAAGGATCATCATCAGTGATGGCCCCAAAATTCATCAAAAGGCTGCAGAACAACAGTAATCAAAAAGCGGTGGATCTGGCTAAGACTCTGCCTGCGTCCAGACTTAGCTGGATCCTCTTGCAAAGTGGAGCCGATAGGCACAAAAACACAGTCTCTCTCAGAAGGCCTTGTTGCCCACCAGAGCAATGCTAGCCTGAGCCACGACGCCATCTGTCCTCCAGGAAGAAGTCTGCACCAAGTCTGTCGGTGATGAGCTAAGCTTCTAGGCCCACTGCTGCCACTAACCACTCTCATCCGCACCTCCTCTATTCCTGTACTTCCTAAAAGAGCAGCATTCACTTCCCTCCTCCCCATTCACTCCTCAACACAAGAAAACCTGGCATCCCCCTTTCCAGAACTGATCGAAGATCTTTGGCACGGAAATGTGTCAGTTCTCTTAATTTAAAAAGTAAAAGTGTATGAAAAGATGCACAACATCATTAGCCATTAGGGAAATGCAAATTAAAACCACAGTGAGATAACAGTTCATACCCACCCGGATGGCTATACTCAACAAGAGCTCAGAACCAGTGCTGGTGAGGATGTATAGAAATTGGAACCTTTATATACTGGCGGGTGGGAATGTACAACGATGTAGCTGGTGTGGAAAATAGTCTGGTGGTTCCTCAAATGGTTAACCACAGAGTTACCATGTGACCCAGGCAATGCCTCTCCTGAAATCCTCCCCAGAGAAATGAAAGCCTATGTCCACACAAAAACTTGTACACAAATGGTCATAGCAACCTTTCTCATAATGGACAAATAAAAAGCCCAAACAACTCAAATGTCCATCAACTGACGGAGGGATCAAAAAAAAAACACATAAAATGGCATACTAATAAACCAACGGGAATAAATTGGGTTCTGATATGTGCTCCAACATGGTCGTTCCCTAAAAACGTTATGCGAAGTGAAAAAAGGCAGGCACAGAAAACTACATGTTGTATCATTCTATTTGTATGCACTATCTGGAGGACACAAATCTATAGACGCAGAAAGTACAACAGTCGTCGTTCTGGGCTTGTGAAAACGGGAATTGGGAGGTGACAACCCAGCACACCGAAAATGTTCCAAAATTAATTGTGATGGATGCACAATTCTGTGGATATATTAAAAACACTGAATTACACACTTTATATGAGAGAATTATAGGATATATGAATCGTATCTCAATAAAGCTCTTACTGAAAAAAGAAAAAAAGAGAGCAAGCCCACCTCCAAAGTTGGGGGTATGAGGAGACAGGCAGATGAGCCTCAGGGGCCCCTGCAGCCCCCGCAAGGACCCACCCCTTCCCCTCTTCCCCACAGCCCAGCCAAGGCCGGGCTGTCCCGTGACTAAGGGCTAACCACAGGCCTACTAACCAAAGGAAATTACATGGAGAAATCTGCCACCAGCTACCAGACATGGCTGCTTTTAAGAGCTCCCCATCCACCTCACAGGCCCTTCAAGGCAAGGCCTGCTTTGCCTGCCAGATGCCAACGTCTCAAACCATCTAAGAACACACAGAACAATAGCCCAGCTCCAGGGGAGATGGAGCAAACAAGCAATTCCTGCAGCTGCCTATCCAACATCCTTGGAGGGACCCATTTCTTACATCAGGAGCATTCTCTTCAGACGATGAGTGAAGCTGGAAACTCCTGTCCCTTCAGGAGCAACACCAGTCCCAACCAGAGATGTCACCTTTTCCTGCAGCCCCACAGGCCAATCCCCTTACAGCTTGCTGGCCCAACAGTTACATGGGACAGCTGTGCTAGAACAGTCATTCACACACCTCGTCTGACCACTTGAAGTGTGTCCTATCTATCCATAACCAGCAGCTATGGGCCAAACTTTTGCCTCATCTTGTGCAGTAACATTCAAGAAACCCTAAGTCAGCTGTGCTCCTCCACGTTGCTTTGGGAAATCCCACCCATATCTCATAACTGAACCCCACCTTCTGCATACAGCCTCCCATGGCTCCCTCATCTGAAGACAGAGCATCCTCCCTGGAACACTCACAGTTTGTGCTTCTTCTGAAGGGCTTCTTACCTACTACTCTATAGGATAATCCTTCCTTTCATCTCTCCTATAGGGGGCGTAAGCGTCCCAAAGACGGGAAATGCCAGGAATGGCCACGCCTTGCCCACAGTGGATGGTCATTAAGTGTCTGCCAGATGGAAGCGCAGGATGGCGGAAATGAGATGAAGAAACACAAATGAGCAATGATCCCCAAGACCTCCTTCTGGTGTGAACCAGAGAGAACCCTGGCACTCCGAGTCTGTATTTGTCCCTTACCTGTCAAAAGGTTTTGCCCTAAGATCTTGTCACACAGCAGTGGAAAATCACTGTGCCCTTGAGGAGATGGGGTTCAACTACAGAGGATACGGTGGCAGTTAGGTATGAGGAGAAAAGAAAAAAAAAAAAACAACTGACCAAATTCCCAGAAGGGGCAGTGACTGTGGGAATGAAAAGGTATCTAAGGCAAGAGATGGGAAGGCAAACAAGCAGTGGCGGGTGGTGGCGGGACCCTCGGGGGAGGCTGCTGGTGTTATCACTGGTCAACCAAGAGGATCCCAGGAAGACACCAGAAGGGGTAGTGAGGAAGAACTGAACCAACACTTGCTCCCAGGCCTGGAGATCTGGGATCTCCAGCTTGCTCCACCCACTGGCACTGTGTGACCCTAGACAAGCGCGTCTGTCTCGCTGTCCGTATGTCTGGTGTGGGGAAAGTTGGAGCAGCACAGAGCACTGTCAGAGCTGGATGAGCAGGGGCTGAAGGATCTGGGTTCCTGGTTTTCAAACCGTGTCTCAAAGGACTTCAGGGTTCCGGGAGAGGTTTCTAGCTCTGAGGTTCGTCAGATGCTTTCATTTGAATTTTGTTTGTCTTCGCTCAAAATAGCTTCTTTTAAAAAAATCCGTTAGAAAAATTTTTACACTGTCGAGATTCAGAACAAAACTTTGCTAGCTACTTCTGTATGCATGGAGTCTGAACTTGGAATTTCTATGCTATTTGGTCAGGAAATGAATGCTTGGCAGTGGTCTCATTTGCTTATTCTAGAAAATTCAGGGCCACATACCTACTCATATAAAATTATATATGACAGAGAACTGACAGCGTAATTAAATGGCTGATGAGGGCCAGTCTGAAACTGTAAGTTTCAGAGGCTTCTTGTCTGACTTATTATAAGCAGTAACAAGCGTCTTTAGAGGGTGTTAATGATTTAACTCTGAAACAATTTCCTACTACTTCTCAGTTTGCATTAAGATCAATGTTGAGTGTTTGGGTAACTGTTTTTAAGTTTGGACTGTAAGTCTAATGCCATGTTCCATCAACCTTCAGGGGTTGGCAGAAACAAAGATAGGAAGAAAAATATACATTGATGGCATTACTGGTGTTAAGGAAGAGAGATGGTCTGGGGGGGGACATTCTTGCTCTAAATAGGGAGGTCTCATGTTGTTAAAAGAAGAAGCAGAGGAGGACGGAAGGAAAGCAAAGCAGATTTTTCCTCCAAAGTCAGTCCAAAGTCCTGGGAAGTTGCTCTGGGGCTGTTCACTCCCCTGGTATCACCATCTTGAAACCTGCTGCTGCCCACTCAGCAGCAGCCCCAAATCTGAAGTGGGAATCCTTGACAGTTGTGATAACCACTGAGCTCGCCTCCCATCCTAGGGAGGAGCAAAGGAGCTCAGGAACCAACTAAGGTGCTGGTGCAAACAGGTACAAACAGGAGTCTTTCCTCCCCACTTTGGTGGCTTGGTCCTCTGACGCATTCTAGTCCAACACATTCTCAGTGAAACCAGCCTGCTCCCTTTAGACCTCACTAAACAAGTCTGATTTTGAGTCACTAACTGAAAAATACCCACTAAAACAACACACTTTTAGGATACTTGGAGAAGCTTTTTTAATGTCTGGGTTGTTGCGGTGTGTGTGTGTTTGTTTAAGTCTTGGTTTTAAATGGCCAGTCCCTTTTACTTTTTTTTTTTAATTCCATTTTCTTTTTTTTTTTTTAATTTTTTTTTTTTTTATTTATTTGCGAGAGAGAGAATGAGAGACAGAGAGCATGAGAGGGAGGAGGGTCAGAGGGAGAAGCAGACTCCCTGCCGAGCAGGGAGCCCGAAGCGGGACTCGATTCCGGGACTCCAGGATCATGACCTGAGCCGAAGGCAGTTGCTTAACCAACTGAGCCACCCAGGCGCCCTCCCTTTTACTTTTGAAGCCATCAAACCAAGACAGCCCTGTGCCCAGAATTCTCACCTTATTATGCTCCACCTGCATTCTTAGTGTGGGCAGGGAAAGGAAAACGTCCAACCGCACCCATTGGAAGTAGGTTTTTGCCTGGCAGTTACAACCGCCCGCCGAGTGTAGTTCAGGGCTCCATATCTGGCATCAACAGTGAAATAAATTTTTAAATACAGTAATAAAGCTACTGACTTTGTGTCCAGAACAGGCCCTCCTTACTGTCAGCCCTATACTAGCTGGCCCCAACTCCCACTCCCTCCTGTACCTCTGGCCACTTCACATATAGCCATCTCCACCAGGGGGAGCCCTGGGGAAGGGAAACAGCTGGAAACAAACATTTGAGGGTCTTAGTCTCCTTGAGCCTCTAGGGTGTGCACAATACTGGCAGGTGGACCAAGTGGAAGGGGGACAAGGGAGAAAGAAGGAAGCTGTCGCTGCTGGGTCAGGTAAGATCTTCACGTGCTCTGTAAGTTTCATTCACCAAGCCCACAGGTTATTCACAGTTGACAGAATTTCCCAACCACAAAAAATGAAACCACAGCAAGTCCAAGAATTCTGAAAACATCTATTAAACCAAAGCAAAAAGCATAACGCCCTGGAAAATGAAATAAGTTCCTTTAATCCAGGGATTTCTCAATCCTTGGCATAACTGACATTTGGGGCCAGATAATTCTTTTGTTATGGGCCACTGTCCTGCACATTGTAGGATGTTCTCTGAACTTCCACCACTAGATGCCATTAGAACCTTCCACTCCCAACTGTGACCATCAAAAATGTCTCCTGACATTGCCAAATGTTCCCTAGAGGTAAAAAGCACCCTGGTTTAGAACCACTGCCTTAACCAATTATCAGGATCTTACCCACTCAGTAGGAAGAGACTCAGAGAAGGTCAACCAAGAGGATGAGGTTGCACAGCAAGGAGAAGCAAACCAAAGTAAATTCAGAAATCAATTACCAGCTCTGAGAATGAGCAGGCACAGACCCTGTGCTAAGGCTGAAGGTCACAGGGAGAAGAGAGGGGGGCTGATTCCTGATGCTGTCCCAAGCTGACTGACAGATGAGTCTCATTTTCTTTCACATCCTTCAGTGCCAACACTATCTTGAAACCAGCTGAGAAGCTCATTCCTAGGCTGGCTGTGCCCCCCATTTACTAATTAGTATATGGCATTGGGGCTCTGCTCACAAAGATCTATAAATCAACAGGCACAGGGAAGAAGTCTTTGAGAAGACAAAAACTGGACGATACTACATCAGTCTTTAAAAACAGCAGGACTGTCATCTGGCTTCTAGCCCAAGAAACCAGGAGCACACATTATGACAGGTTGATAATGACTAAGAAGAAAAAAAGGACTGGTCTGTGGAAAGATCACACTGTGTAAATTTCTTAGGTAGGTCTCCTCAATGTTAAAAGAAAATGCTCAAAAGATTCGCTTTCACTCAAAGCCCAAGGACAGTAAAGCTACAAAGAATTTTATGGTAAGTACACAACAAACTTTTTTCTGAGAATCAGACTTCTGGCAATTTCTTTTATCTAGAAAACACCCATGAATGCCAACAGGCCCAAAATGGCACCAGTAATTAAAGAAAAAAAAAGTCAAAAATACCATCAAAATCATTTTCAAAAAGTGGAGCAATGCCTTCAAGAAAAAAGTTCATTATTCAGTAAGTGCTCCCTGAAGCCTAGAAACGAATTACCCCACCCCAGGACCCTTGTTCTCCAGCTGGAGGGACATGGGCTGGGTGCTGGCCTGCCCATGAGCGTTCCAGCTGCATCATCTGAAGAAATGGGACTGCCCTCCAAGCACTTGACTTGATGAAGACCACCAGGTCAAATTTTTATTTTTTAAACTAGCTGATGAGTAAGAAGGTGCCGACACATGCACTTGGGTGAACACACACAATCTCAAGTGGCCAGTCTTATACAATTTAAGCCTTAAAATGAATTTCCCATTGCTTCTAAAATGGGCTACAGTAAATCCACATGGAGCACAGAGCCCCAAGCTTTGGCAGATCCAGGTCAGAAATGCTCCAGGACTGGATTTTCTTAGGGAAAAACTCAACCATCTGATGCTGGTTGATAAGCTGACTTATCCCCCAATTATCAAACTAAGATCAACTCTCCTAAGTACATCAAGTATCTTGGGTCAATCCGACTGCAACCTGATCACAAGCCCTCAGATTATACAAATGATGAATTAACTCAAGCTAAAATGAAGCCTCTCAGGAAGAGTTTCCTGCCCTCCAAGTTAAAGACTGCCTAAACCAGGGACTCTCAGTCCTGACTGACTTTGTAATCACCTGGGCTCCTTTTTAAAAAATACAGACGCCCAGGTCTCACCTCCATCTGAGATGTGGCCTAAGCAGGAGTATTATTTTTAAGCTGCCTCGGTGATTTTAATACCCAGCCAGACATAAGAACTATTACATCCTTGTAAAGATGCTCCTTTTACCAACTCTATGGTTCCTATCCAGTGGGACCCAAAATGTGATCTATTCCAGTATTTCAAAAGATAAACCCTCTGCTCTCTACAAATGCAGATCCACTGGCTTGCTATACAATCTTCTGCAGGGTACACTGGTTTTCTCCTTAAAGAACTGCAAGCTCGTCTTCCCAGGCCAATGAACAAGGAACCCTGCCCAAGAAGGCAGCCTTTTAGGAAGAGCTAGCTCACTATAGAGCCCTGTTAGATCATGGAAGGACTTACTGAGAATAATACTGGACTGTTAGGGCTTTTATTAACTCTCCTTGGCCTTTGGCTCCAAAGAGGAGAAATTATTTGAGACTGTCCACCAATGCTTCTAGTAATCAGCGCCTCTATTAACCTTGCTACTCATAATCCGGTCTGTGGACCTGTAGCACTGAGAGGACTGTAGTTAGAAATGCAAAATCTGAGGCCCAACTCCAGACTGAACGAATCAGAGCTGGTGTTTATAACAAGATTTCCAGGTATTTGTTTGCACATTAAAAAGTCTAGCAGACATTGCTCTAGTTATCTCATCTGGGATAGTAAGAATGGGGGTCAGACACTAATTTTCGATGAGGGATGACACAGAATATGACACAATTTCCCCTTTTTATGAGGTACACAGAACTCAGTGATTTGATAGGACTTCTGAACAAACTAGATGCAGGTCACTAAGACCAGCTGTCTTACAGACACTCCTAGTACTGTAGGATACGTCCAGCTGAGGTAACCGTATATACGCACACAGCTTAGTTTTCTCACTGTGAACTACGAGTGCGTAGAAGACAACCAGTCTTTCTAGTGGTGAGTCTTGATCCATTATGCTAAAATCAAAGACACAATTTGGAAACAGGTCTTCCAACTTGTAACTCTGATAGAGCAAATGACTCCATACAGCAAGTCACCCCAGGGAGCTTCTCCACCTAGAGTTGGCACTGCTCAAATTTGACATCACTGGGGCTGAGTTCTTGTGTTAGAACTGCTGAGGTGCTCATTTTAGAACACCCACTTACCAGTCACTATGGCTTTCCCAGCTGACTTCCAAATGAATAGCCTCCAAATGAGGTAACCATATTCCTAAAGTGCCTTAATTTGGCCTAAGAGGATCTCGACCAATACTGAGTTTCTGGAAATGCCTTGAGATCGGGTATTTTCCGGGGCACATACTGACTTTCTAGCCACTGAAAGCCTTGCAAAGCTTTGCTGAAAGAAACTATATTTGAAGGATGACTTAAGGGATACACAATCCATTCACTGTTCTAGACTGACTTTGCTCAACCTTTTGTGACAAATGATCTCTTTTAACATTCTCTCTCCCCCTCACACTCCCTCCCTCCCTCTCTCTCTCACACACACGCCTTAGAACTTGTTAATCATCTCCTAATTCTTACATATACATATATATATATATATATGACCAAGATGGAACATTAAAATAAAATCACATTTCATTTTTGTGAAGTTTCTGAAGTTCACTCATTTTGAGATCTTTGCTAATGTTCAAAATTAATAATGACAAATGACCTTTTGTCCATTTAGACTGTAACAGCATAGCATTTAATTTAATCTGTATGAGCAAAGTGTGGTTTGTGTATACAATCAATTCCAGAAGTACATCCTTATTAGTATACATGTGGTGTGGGAACCAACGTAGATTCAAGACCAGATAACAATTGAGTTAACAGCCCTGGCATCAACACGGACAAGAAACTGCCCCATGTTTGGATTTCTTACATCTGAATTTAAAAACAACCCAATGGTTTATAAAGGGAGGATTCTTTACTTCCTCTGGACATGTTTTCCTACAGAATGTGTGCTCCTTTTTGCAGAAGAAACCACAAAGGGGACTATTCCTGCCCCCGCATCAGAGCACTCGTAGGCCTCCTGGGGGAGGAAGGACAGCATCTAAGCTTGTGTGGTGGTTGTGGGGGAAGGGGGGGGCTGCTGGGTTTCTTGCCCCAGGGCTTGGGGAAGGGCACTCTCACTCTCTTCCTGCCCCCGTGGGTTATAAGGACAGGGCTTCCCTACCCAGCAGAGCCCACCCCTGGCTGCCAGCCCCTACCTATGCAGACGTGTGGATTCCACCTAGGGCAGACAGGAAAGTTTTGCATCCAAGACACATCTTCCAACCCTGCTTTACTCTAACGGAGTTGGCACTGCACCTTAATCCTTGTCTGGCTTCTTCTCTTGCCTCTGGTTCAGAACCCAGAAGGGAGGAAGGGTGTGATTAACTGGCAACTCCAAACCCCCTTAAGTGTATTTTTATATTTTTTCCTGTTTTGTTTCTAAATATCAGGGTAAGACAGGTGGTTTCCGGCAGCTATTTGAAAGCATTTCTCCTAACAACACATTGCAGGTGTATGAATTTCTAATCCTAATAAATTAAAAGATGAAATGACTAGAACAGTCATAATATTTTCTCTTTCTAAATATTGATTTTTAAGAAATACTGTAAGATATGCCAAAAGAATTCTGATCAGATGAATGCAACTTTTGGCGAGCGGGAAGATAATCTGGAGGAAAAAACGGCAGAATTATCAGCTCAATGCTCAATCATTTATACTTTGACCTGAATGTTCCTAATGCATCCTGCCTTTAACCAACAGTCCATTAGGGATATAAATAAACATTTTTTTTTATTGTAACATATCATCTCAAAAACCTCATGGCCTACCAGTGCAGAACACTTTCGTGAATGCCACTAACCACGATCTTAGCTCTTAATAAATGCTGGTAGGCTTTCAGGTTCGTCCACTTAAAAAGGGATCAGAGATTGTATATGTAAATATATGTTTTATTTAATGGCCTTCAAAAATAAAGAAAGGTAAAACAGACATCACTGCTGTTTGGAATGAAAGCTCAGGCAGGATACCCTCAAGAATCCCCAGGGCATGAGAACTACCAGATATGAACTGCTGGCTTTGGAGATTTCTAATACCTGGATTCGGCCTGACCCTGACCACATGTCTTGGAAATAAGTCTTCAAAGCAATGCATATTTGACCTAAAATAGAAAGCAGTTAAAAAAAAAAAAAAAGTGGGGCAGTAAAACCTATCGCTGGGTTTACTATAAACCTGGCAAAGGTTTTGCTAATTACACTTAATGCATTCAGGAGGGCCTAGAGGAGAAAGTTCTCATCTAAACAGAAAGAATACTCATCCGGGCATCTAAAAAACTAGTCAGATTTTACTCGATGACACAGTGAAATGTAACTGGCATGGCTTCCCTCTTCACGAGAGCTGCTAGGAAAAGCTCAGAGCCAAAATCACTGTCCCCTTCCAGGAGGTAAACTGGTTATCTATTTTGTGTTTAAACCTCATTCCTGACTCTTACTTTCCTACTCTCCTTTTCTCCTGGCCTCATTTTTTCTTCCTGACTAAATTTTACATGTATTTTATCTTCCTGTATTATTTGTTAATTCTTTTTGGAACATATCATGATAATAAGTAATTAAACAAAAAAGAACAAGACAGCAGTAGTAGGTAGAATACTGACCACACCCTCATCCCCAAAAATCTGTTGCATTACATGGCCGAGGGGAATCAAGGGTGCAGATGGGAGTGAGGTTGCTAACCAAGCCAACCTTAATGCAGGGAGATGATCTTGGACTATCCTGGTGGGTTCCATGTAATCAGGGGGCCCTTGAAAGTAGAAAAGAGAAGCAGAGGGGAGGTCTCTCCTCAGGAAGTCTTAGACTATTTACTAAGTCTTTTGTATAAAACCAAGGACCCTGATTTAACCAGTCCGGTCATTTTGGTTTCTCCAGCTAACCTCTGGTTCTACTCCAGTAGTAAGAGATTAGGAACCTTAGAAGGAGGGAGGCTCTCTAAGGAAGACAAGTGCACAAAAGGTAGCCGTAGGAAAAGACAGGCATTGAGCACCAGTGAGCAGAGGGGCAGGGGTATCTCAGGAGGGCCTGGGGGCACCGCCATGCTTACGGTTCCCACCAAAGCTGAATTTTGTAATAATGACACAGCATCACTCATTAACAGGATGTAAGACAGAGTTTGGAAGGCTTCTAGAAAAACTCCTACAGCTGAGCTCCCCATCTACAGATATGTGAGGCACGGAGGACAAGGTGCGAAGGGAGGGAAGACTGGATGGGAAGATGGAATCAGATGTCCCCTACGAGTCACGTATGCTGACCACGGGGCTTCCCCTCTGGACCCTGGCAGTCACCAAACTCTCCGCTCCTTGAAGGTGGGACTGTCCTAACCACCACGGCAGTACCGCCCTAACACATCCTCTCAGCCTACGGGGTAGGTGCTACAACTGCCCCCATTCACAGTGGGGGAAACTGAGGCATGAACTTCTCAGTCTATTCAGGTCAACCCAGCTACCAAGTAGTAGAGCTATTATTCTAGTTGCCCAGCTTCTTAACCAGCACTCTAGGATGCCTTAGTACCTGTCAGAGACATCTAGAAGGTACCCAAACTTACAAAAGAAATAAACGGAGCAACCCTGAAAAAAACCCAAAGGGACTAAGTCACTTGATCGGGCATCTAAAAATAAGCACTTAATAAATATGAGCTGCTTTCCATCGCGGGTTAGGCTTTGCCCGCATTTCTTCAAGGAAACCCTGTATGCTAGCTACTTCCCAATGAGAAGCTGGGAAGGTATACAATCACCTGGACATTAAAAAAACAAAAAACAAAAAAACCACAGCCCTGTGTAGAGGCCTCCCTTATCCTCCTCTCCAAATTCTGTTTTTAATCATTCTGGGTCAGGCTTCTATGGGGCGATTTTAAAAGAAAACAACTTCCCAGATGATCCTGCAAACACCCCCTCATTTCCTGCCCCCAGCCCAGCCAGCGAAGCAACCCTCCCACGAGGCGTCTTGGCTCTCGTGACAGGGAAGAACCCAGAATGGATGGAATATTGGAATCTCACAGTGTGGACCTAAAAATATAAGGAACAACAAATAAAATTAGGGCAGTGAGCAAAACAATTGTGCTACCAGAGCCAGCCAGGCAGGTACAGAGCAAGAGCACACACACACACACACACACACACACACACACTCTCTCTCTCTCTCTCTCTCTCTCTCTCTCTCTCTCTCCTGGGTCCTGCATACCTCAGAGAAAACACTGAAGGTTCAAGAGGTGGTTCCTGCCCTTGGAGACAACCCCCTGGTCCCCCAACATTCACCCAGGCAGCAGAGAATGCTGCTGATGGGGATGCCACCCAGGGCTCACCACCGGTGGGGACCAAAAACCCAGGGACTGGAGAGAAGCCCCAGGAGGTTTCCTGGGACCTGGGACCTGAATTGGGGTTCTTTCTTCCTTATCCCTCATTTTTAGAACTCCAACTAATGCCAGGCCCCAGGGCAGACATCGGTGGACAGAAGGTGAGCAGGATGAAGTTCTTAACTGGCAAGCTTAAGGAAAGGTACAGGGCGCTCAAGATACCCAGTTTGGGGGCGCCTGGGTGGCTCAGATGGTTAAGCGTCTGCCTTCGGCTCAGGTCATAATCCCAGGGTCCTGGGATCGAGCCCCGCATTGGGCTCCTGGCTCAGTGGGGAGTCTGCTTCTCCCTCTCCTTCTGCCTCTCTCACTGCTCATGCTCTCTCTATCTCTGTGTCTCAAATGAATAAATAAAATCTTTAAAAAAAAAAAAAAAAGAGAGATACCCAGTTTATCTGCAGTTACGGACCTGGGGAGAATCGCTCTGAACGGGAGGGAGGTAACCACGATGCAGAGTTCCAGGACCCTGGGCAGCGCTTGGAACCCGTCACCTAACATTTCAAAGCTTCGTTTCATCTGTCTTTAAAATGAGACAGCAGAAATAGGGGCTAAGTCCCTACCAGTTTAAGTATCAAATGAGAGGCCCTGATTTTGATTTGCTAGCTCTTTGAATTTTTTAATAATTCAAGGTGACCAGAATATGATCCTGGAAGGGGGGGGGGCAACAGATTACAGAAACTGATTTACAGTGAGAGAATTATAGATGAATGAAGCCATTATGCAAACAGAAAACCACCGACGTTCATTTTAACTGTGCCCCCTCCATTTTATCCCTTGTCTCAAATACGCTAAATTCATGTCACTTGCCTCTCATAACCACTAGATTTATAAGCCCATTAAAAAAATTTTATAATCACCCCATGCAAAAAAACTATGGTCATTATTATAATGATTTAAATGCCTACAGCACTACAGCAGCGTCTGGGGGGAGTTTATTAATACCTTAGCAGAATGTGCCATGAATATACCACTGGGATATCTACTTTTTAAAAGTTCCCTGATTTTTCCCAGTGAGTTCCATGAACATTTAACTCACACTTTGCCTGCCCCAATTAGCCCCCTCCCTGAAATTACAATTCAATTGGGCTGGAAAGGCCAGGAAACCATTATAATTTTAAGCATACCCCAAAATCCTAAGGTACAGCCAGGGTTGAGAACTGAGCTAAAGTGTCCACCTTACCAGACAGATAAAGTAATCAGGGAGAAAAGAGGGGGAACAAGCCTGAGGAGGATCGGGTGTTGGAGGAAGGGGGCAGTGATGAACCAGAGACCACATGCCCCGCCTCGCATCTCCAGCTACTGGATAACTTAAGGGAAGACCACCTGGGGTGGCCACATTGTCCAGTCTTTTCAGAGAATCCAGAAACCCAGAGTTGTGGGTCAGATCTATGTTTGTAAATGGTGGCACTAATTTAGGGTGTTTTTTTGTTTGTTTGTTAAATTCTGCGTGGGCCAAAGTTCGAAGTGTTTAGAGTCTTGCTCACCTGTTCAGTCCACATCATTACAAGTGTCTGTTTATCCTAATCATCTAACCCTTCTTAACTGTCTCAAAAGCAGCCAGTATTGTTCTTAATCAAATACCAATTTCTGATCATCACTATTAAGGGCTTCAGAGCACTAGCTTTTATAGCCCACATGCTCCACCCAATACAACTTGTGAATGAGTCACGCCTAAGTGCCAATCCTAAGAAACTGGAAAGATGACTGGTCCTAAGTCATCTAGGGAGAGATGCAGGTCCCAGTATTCTGAAAGTCTAAGTGACTTGCCCTGGGCCACCAAAGATTGCTGGAAGTAAGGGTGACCAGCCTTGTGAGTTTGCACTGGAAATCCTCCCCAGGGGAAACCTTCCCATCACAGGCAGAGTGGGATGGTCCATCACCCTAGATGAAGGACAGAGCCACACTGCTCTCCCTTGTGCATGCACCCCCATCCCCCATAATCTGGTAATTCTTGATATGTATACACATTTTGGTTTCACACTTTGTTCCCTGGTAAGATCCAAACTCCTTGAATGAGGAGATTCAAGTCCTTCTGCAAATATTTGCAGACTTAGTATTTGTTGGGAAAAGTCCTTATAGTCCCTCGGTCAATAAAGATGCCTGCTGGCGTTGTTCTTGGAAAATAGAGGCATTGCTGCTCTGGGGAATCTCTCTGAAGAACCTTAAGGTCTTGCCCACTCACCCAAGTCTCCTTCTCAGCCCCCAATAACTGCTTCACCACTTCACCAAGACAAAGCAGGAGAAAGACAAAGAAATGAATCAGATGAGTAACTTTCAGCCAGCTGCTTCCTTCTCTCCTTGGGCCATGAAGTCTCCTTCCTCCTCTAATAAGGTCATTACCCATCATCAAGGGACATGGCATCTAGTGTGTTCCCCATTCTCCACTTCAGAGATACACCTCAGAAGGCAGCTCCTCAGCCATGAAAGAAGCTGGCCTTGGTGATCCTCTCTCGGAAGCCTGCTTCAGAATTACTCGAGGGGGACAGCTGAACCTGGAGTGTGTTGCACGGATGGAGGCCGACTGAAGTGGTACAAAGACTTGAGAATTAGATCGATTCAGATCTCAGCATTGGAATGACTTGGCCCTGTGCGTCTTTGGGGAGTTACAAAAACAGAGATCCTGTCTACTTTGCAGAGGGTCCAGTCCAGTGCCCAGCCCTTGAGGAGAGGTGGGTGTTCCTGAAGAAGTCTTGTCACTCCTCTAAGGAGCCCCAAAGGCCTCTGTGCATCAGGTCGGAGAAGTCACCCTACTGCCTGATTTTAAAACCTACTATCTGCCTTCTCTGACCCAGTTTTATTCTGAAGCAGACAGTGGTTTTCCTATTGCTCTTTATTTCCCTTTCTCAGAAGACGCAAGCCCATCTGTGTGAAACACAAAAAATGCAGGCAAGTGTCAGCAAAATGTCACCACAGCTGACACAAAGGATTCTTCTATCTTGTCCATCAGTTTTGATGAGGAGGCTGAGCTGAACTCAAGTCACCAGAACGGATTCTCGGTATTGGTAAAGAGGGCTACTTCAAAGAATCTCCTGGGTTAGCACCTACAAGTATGAAATCCGCTGAATTCATTATAACCCATAATAATACTCCATCTCTCACAGCAAAACTCCATTTTATGATTCACTGCATAGAGCCATACGCTGGGAGATGCTGTGTTTTAGAATTATGACCAAAACAAGACCAAAAAAAACAATAAAATAAGCCCTGTGCCCTGATGTTTTACAATCTAAACAAGATAAAACAAAGCAAGATTTACACATGCCTGGGAAACAATTCACAATGACATAATTTTAAGCTAACCGCATCTGAGATTCAAGAAGAATAAATGTATTATTCTTCTAGCATAAAACCTGTTGCGGCAGTTCGACTTTTCACACAAGAAAGTTATGACCTTAGGTCACTAGATAGAATTACACTGCTCAAATTTATTCTTGGCAAGCTCTTTGGGCTATAATCCACTTTATAAGGATAAACAAGTGGTGCCTGTCAAAATCTCACACACACACTGCCACCACTCCCAGAATCAAGTCTGTCCATGCCGTTCCTCAAGTAAAATGGGTCCCAACGAAGTCAAGAAATAATCCAATAGTTCACGTAACAGGAAGTGCTACATTTTAACCTGGCAAGAGAAAGAGGCATTGAACTGCATTACTTAGGACTGTAGTCTACTTAACAGTACTATCTCCATGTCCACTTCCTGGTTTTAAGATTGTACTAGAGGATGTAAGATGACCCCACTGGCGGAAGCTGGGTTCATGGGACACTCTGTCCTCTTTTTACAACTTCTCATGAAATAATTACTTCAAAATAAAAGCTTTTAAAAAAGAATTACTGCCTATATAGGGGAAGATTTTTCATGACACAGAAGCCCAAACCCCTTTCCCCGTGCTTCCCCCCTTCTGCTTATGGATCCAGCATGGGACCTACTCCTAAATATTTTGAAAAGAGTCTCCCTCCAGATGATTCTGAAAAACCTCCCCTGTTCAATGAGAACCACTACCCCCAAAAACGTAAGTCACTGGAGACTTTTAAGAATGGAGAGAAGTCCATATTTGATCTTGGCTGTTGTGTAGAGAATTTGAAGATGCTTTGGCTGGAGCTCAGGAGCCCAGGGAAGCAAATGAGTCAGATAAAGCCCTCAGCAGGGTACTGGCAGTCATACGAGGTAGACACCAGGAGCCAGAAACATTTAAGAGCTCAAATCAGCAGGACAATGGGCTTTGGCCAGTGGAGGGGTTGGGAGAGGAGGAGGCTTGGATGACCACGAGACTTAAGCTTGAGCAGCTGAAGGAAAGTATTGTGTCACTCACCAAGACAGGACAAGGGAGGAGCCAGTCTGTGAGGGAGGATGAAGAGACATGCCTGAAGGTTCTACAGGGCGACAGTACTCTATGATCCACTGCTGACCGAACAGTCTTCTTCCTCAAGTGGAGAAATCCCCCCTTCCTCGTGTGACTGGACATAAAGAACCTGAAGATGCCCAACTTTGCACAGCAAGGGAGAAGAGCAGCCGCTGCTCTGTCGCACCAGCCCCTTGACCCTTGTCAGTTCATTCTCACGTCCAATCACATATCCAGTCACCTGACCCCACAGAGCTCCAGCTAGAAAAAGGCGACCCAACTGAGGAGCCTCCACAGGATCTAGAGGCTCTTAGATTCTAGCATTCCTGTAAAAGGAACTAAATGCCACAGGGAGTCAGACTTAAAAAAGAATTTTTTTTCCAATATTGAACACCCTACAACAAATGTTTTCACATTTTTTTCTTACCAGTAGGAGTTCAGGTTATTGGGGAACAGGAAGAAGGTCCTATACAAACACTTCCCAGGCAGGCTGCCACAGCTCAAGTTCCACTTAGACATGCATTTCTTGGGGGTGCTCAGTGGCTCTGTCAGTTAAGTGTCCGACTTTTGATTTTTGGCTCGGGTCATGATCTCAGGGATTCTCTCTCTTTCCTTCTCCCACTGTCCCTCCCTCTGCTCACGCATGCGCACTCTCTCTCTCTCTCTCAAAAAAAAAAAAAAAGGCATTTCTTTGAGGAAGAGAATTAAAACTCCAGGAAACCCTTCAACAAAAGAACATTCCTAGAATCAACTACCAAGAAGTAGAAGGGAACTGAGAAATAACAACTCCCTACTGCCTTCTCTAGAAGGTTACCTTCTACAAGGTGACTGTGATCAGAGATTAGCCTCTTCACCATGTTCCCCATTTTCACCCCAATCTTCATAGATAGGAAGGGCATTTTCAAATGAAACACTGCCTCAAGCCCTAAACACACAGGGTCCCTCCCTTTGCCAAATCCTAGAGCACTCGGTATCTCTCTTATGACCTTTATTAAATGTCTGTGCCATAGTTACTTTTGTATTTGTCTTATTTCCCTGATTATGTTATTGGTGATGCTATGTAAGTACTATTTCTTGAGCACTTGCTATGCGCCAGCTAGGTGCTTCATGTAAATCTTAATTAATCCTCACAGCCAATGTAGTACCCATTTCACAAATGAGGAACGCAAGACTGAGACACTACTACAGTGCACAGCCCCTACCCTCTGTGCTAACCCAGGCGGCCTCTTCTGGTAAGCCCTAGTTAACGCCACATTACATGTTATGTGTGAGGTTTTTGTCCCCACAGCATCTAACACAAAAGTTCTTTCCTACAACCCTCGAGAGGCCAGCATACTCTTTAGGTCGATGATCCTATTTACCAGATCCCAGTGTTCCCAGGGGGACTTGAGTCTTGCCAGGTACTGGCACTGTCACCTCCCTTAGTCTGGACTCCTTACTTCTATAACTTCTCTATCATCTTCATCATCATCATATAGTGCCTACTAAAGCTAGGTACAGCTTTCAGGCTTCACAAATATTAACCTGGCTTATCTTCTCAATGATCCTTTAAGGTCAACACTATTACCCTGTCTTACAGGTGAGGAAATGGAGATGCAGCAAGCTTAAGTAGCCTGCCCTAGACCATTCAGTTAATAAGTGGTTGACCTGGAGTGTGACCAAAACTGAGTTAAGCTTTCTGAAAACCATAGTAATCGTTGGCTCTCATTATTCAACCTCCCTCCTCACTATACCCCAGTGGAAAAAAATCAACATGGCTTTATTTATCACTGGGCTTGTCATTAAGCCAGGTTTCTCCATTCTAGGTTGGTATAACTGATTATTTTGAAGCTACGCGCAAGACTTCCCATTTATTCCCAATACATTTCATATTGTTGCTGTGGTCCACTGTTCTAGGCCATTGGTTTTCTTTGGTTTCTGTCGATCAAAACTCTAGGTGTCATTTTTGCCTCTGCATCACTTGTAACTTAGACAATTTTAAATTTAGATTCCTTCAGCAGCCACTATCACAAGATCCTGAGAGAAAAAGATTTTCTCTAATGTTTTCAATAAAACATTGAACACCCAAGTAGTGGTAGAAAAACTGGAAAAGTAACAGTTCAGATAAACCACCAGTTCTCCAAGCTGCACCCCATGGAGGTTGAAGAGGGTGGGAAGAACACCCATCAAGAAATCATGCAACTGTTCATTTCACTTTGCAATCATCTCCCCTGAAAGAATGGTATCCCCAATTAAAAAGGAGAGTTCTATATGAGAGGACATCAAAAAAGAAAGTCTAGGGAGATTTTCTGACATGAGGACAAGATCTGTACATTCATGCACAAGCGGCATTTACCGCCCACCACGGAGGAATGTGGTTTATTTGATGATTATCTTTTTTTTTTTTTGGTAACGGCTTTACGGAGATATAATTTACATACCATACAACTCACCCGTTCAAAGGGTACAGTTCACCAGTTTTTAGTATATTCAAAGAACTGTGCAATTATCACAACAGTTTTAGAACATTTCCATCACCCCCAAAGAAACCCCACACCCTTTAGTTATCACCCCCTAATCCTCCATCCTCATCCCAAGCCACAGGCAATCACTAGCCTACTACTATCTGACTCTAAATGTGCCTATTGTGGACATTTCATACAAATGGAATCACAGAACACGTGGTCTTTTGTGACTGGCTTCTCTCACTTAGCATCATGTTTTTAAAGGTAGCATGGATCGGTACCTCATTCTATTTATAACCAAATAATATTCCACTGTACAGATAGATCACATTTTGTTTATTCATCAATTGGTGGCTACTATGAATAAAGACACTATATCAACATTCACAGCCAACTTTTCGTATAGACATATTTTCATTTCTCTTTTTATACCTACGAGGAGAACTGCTAGGTCATAAGGTAACTCCAAGTATAACCAGAGGCTGCACCACTCTGCATTCCCACCAGTGGTGTAGGAAGGTTCTCCTTTCTCCACACCCTCACCAACACTTGTTATTAGATCTCTTTTTGGTCACAGTCATCCTCGTGGGTGTAAAGTGGTATCTCGCTCTGGTGTTGATTTTCACACCCCCAATGACTAATGATGGTGAGTAGCTTTTCATGCGCTAATTATTTGTGTTTCTTTTGGGGGAATTATCTATTTGGATTATTTGCCCATTTTTTAATTGGGTTGCTTTTTATTGAGTTGTAAGAGTTCTTAATATATTCTTAATTCAAGTTCCTTATCAGATACGTAACTTGCAAATATTTTCTCCCACTCTATGGGCATGAGTCTTATCTTCCCTTTTCAAAACCTGATTGTAATACTTTTTCTTTATTTGTTCTTTATAAATAAAATGATTTTATTTATTCATTTCTGTCCAGTTATAAAACATTAAAAATGCATTTAAATTAGTTTTCTAGCAATTCTTATCACCATTTTCTGTGGTTTTTTTTTTAAGATTTTATTTATTTATTTGACAGAGAGAGACACAGCGAGAGCAGGAACATAAGCAGGGGGAGTGGGAGAGGGAGAAGCAGGCTTCCCATGGAGCAGGGAGCCCGATGCGGGGCTTGATTCCAGGTCCCTGGGATCATGACCTGAGCCGAAGGCAGACTGAGCCACCCAGGGACCACTATCTTTGGTATTTTTTAAAAATGTAAGCGGGCACCTCTCATGAGCTCCTTAATACATCATACTGTCATAAGACTCTTTTTAAAGATTAACAAGTCAGGAAATGACAGATGTTGGCAGGGATGCGGAGAAAGGGGAACCCTCCTACACTGTTGGTGGGAATGCAAGCTGGTGCAGCCACTCTGGAAAACAGTATGGAGGTTCTTCAAAAAGTTGAAAATTGAGCTACCATATGATCCAGCAATTGAACTACTGGGTATTTACCCCCAAAGATACAAATGTAGGAATCCGAAGGGGTACATGCACCCCAATGTTTATAGCAGCAATGTCCACAATAGCCAAACTGCGGAAAGAGCCAAGATGTCCGTCGACAGATGAATGGATAAAGAAGAGATGGTACATATGTATACAATGGAATATTATGCAGCCATCAAAAAGAATGAAATCTTGCCATTTGCAACGATGTGGGTGGAACTGGAGGGTAGTATGCTGAGTGAATAAGTCAATCAGAGAAAGACATGTATCATATGACCTCACTGATATGAGGAATTCTTAGTCTCAGGAAACAAACTGAGGGTTGCTGGAGTGGTGGGGGGTGGGAGGGATGGGATGGCTGGGTGATAAGATATTGGGGAGGGTATTTGCTATGGTGAGCGCTGTGAATTGTGCAAGACTGTTGAATCACAGATCTGTACCTCTGAAGCAAATAATACATTATATGTTAAAAAAAAAGAAGAAGATAGCAGGAGGGGAAGAATGAAGGGGGGGAATCAGAGGGGGAGATGAACCATGAGAGACGATGGGCTCTGGAAAACAAACTGAGGGTTCTAGACGGGAGGGGGGTGGGAGGATGGGTTAGCCTGGTGATGGGTATTAAAGAGGGCACGTTCTGCATAGAGCACTGGGTGTTATACGCAAACAATGAATCATGGAACACCACATCAAAAACTAATAATGCAATGTATGGTGATTAACATAACATAATAAAAAAAAGATTCTTTTTAAAGATAAAACCTGACTCTTACAAATATAAAATTAACATCCGTCAAAGATTTTCTTTAGCACATTGTTTGAAAGGGAACCAGAAGGGTATTACAACAGATTCAAAAGAGAATACAAAGAACACACACATATGTAGGCAATCAGGAAAGTTGAAATAAATTTGTTCATATAAAACCGGTTTCTTGGGCGGAGGGATCAAGAGTACCTCCACTGCACAAAATTAATTTGCATTTCTATGAACGAGAATCATTTCCATTACTATCACTTGCCAAATAGCTCCTTTTCTATAACTTGCCAAACTAAAAACAGTTCAAAGAAAATGAAAGGCACAGATAACCCAAAAGGATGCACTAGATACTATGTAATCTTTTTTGCCTATTTCAGAGTCTTTCACAATTTTTCCTAACAATACTTTTTTTTTTCCAGGTGTGTTGTACCAGAGTCCAATCAGGCGATGGAAATCACACAGTAACTGAATAAGAAAACTGAATGTGGAAATCTTAATATGTAACGATTATGAACTCCAACCTGGGACTGGGGTGACAAGAGACTGACTAGCAAGAAGTAATGCAAGAACTCTAAGGCATATCGGAGGACCAGCTACTACACCGGCATGAGATAGAACACATGAGGAGGAGGCACCCACCCCAGGGTGGAGATCCTAATTTTGTAAGAAAGGGTACAGCTATGACTTGCTATATGACACAGAAGCCACTACGGTGCCAGTTGGCCAAATCTGAAAAGGCATCCTCTAGGGTACCAAAGAAAGCTGTTTGCAAAGTATTATCTCAATGGAGGTGCTCTGCTACAAAATCGCCCAAGGGCATGGCAGGGGAAGCTGCTGGCCACTAGGTGCTCTTGGAGGTCACATGCCACTAGAACAGGCCACTGGAGAAGACACATCCTCTGGAAGAGCCCTCCCAGAGAGCAGAATGAGGTAAGAAAACCCTTTCCCCACTGCAATGCTTCTCCAGCGCCCTCTATGGGCCAAGTTTAGCATTGTACCAGTTGCAAAGGAAAAAGATTTAAGGGGCCCAGATCAAGTTTCACAGAGCCAACAAGAGGGACGATGTTGAGAGGCCACAAATCAATAATGACACATTTTTCAAATGCAGTTGGAAATGGCAGATGTCTATCTGGGGGGGAAAGGCACTTGTGTATTACCCTCTGGCTGGATGACTTCAGGTAGCTTTCACCACAAGTGAAAACGAGGATTCTAACTGGGGGCCTTCTTTACCCTGCAATCAGCCAAGGGCTGACCCTGTAATACTAAGACTCCTTCTCAACTTCCCTTCAAAGGAACACCCTTTTATCTTCCACTTCACTCCTCTTCTTTCCCTACCCTCCTAAAAACAAACACACAATCACACACACACGCACGCACTGTAACAGCAGGGCTACTGCTGGGACTGATCCCACACTAATTCTGTGCCATTCTCATTACTATGCCCTGAAAGAGTGACTAAAATATCCCCGACCTTTCCTCTTTCATCAGAAAGATTACTCTCGCTGTATAAATCCTTCCAATTTTGTGCTGTTATTCTCACTTGGAAATCACCGCCATGAGACTGGTATTTTCTGGATCCATTTCTTCCCTGCCTTGAGCCTTTAAGCCAGGCTGGGCTTCATCTCTCTAATGGGTGGCAGGTGAGTGAAAGTCAATGACGGGGGAGGGGGGGCCTGCTAGTCTAGGTAAAAAGAAACATGGCTCCCTTCTACCTGTGACGCTCCATGGCCATTTCCAAGATAAGCTGTCAGCACCAGCAGCTGCCACTCCAGAGCACATGGACTGACCAAAGAACATGCAGTTCCCACCCATCGTGAACCAAAACAGTCTGAGGCCACATGAGATGCTGCAGACAATCATAGCTAGAGAGGATCCTAGAGCAAGCCAAGAGCCTTGTCTTGTTGAGGAAACGCCCCCTGCCCCGTTCACCCCCAGAAACCCTGCAGTGAAATTCAAAGGTAAAGAGGTGTTATGGTTGAGCTTTTCCAGAAGACCACCTATTAAAAACATCCTACTAACAAAGGGGTGGGTGCCAATGTTTTTTAAGAGGTGCAATTTTTGTTTGTTTTAGGCAAAATTGGTAGCTCCGAACTTGAGTGTTCATCAGTGCTAGACTATGCAGAGAATGGATATAAATGCAGGTCCTGCCAAGAATAGCGAAACTCTAAAACTCACCATTCCAGCTTTTAATTTTTTGGGTTTGAGTGCCAACAGCGATCAGAATACAGTTGTAAAAAGACCATACCCAGGGCGCCTGGGTGGCTCAGTTGGTTAAGCGACTGCCTTCGGCTCAGGTCATGATCCTGGAGTCCCGGGATCGAGTCCCGCATCGGGCTCCCTGCTCGGCGGGGGGTCTGCTTCTCCCTCTGACCCTCTTCCCTCTCGTGCTCTCTCTCAAATAAATAAATAAAATCTTAAAAAAAAAAAAAAAAGACCATACCCAGAGCTCAATCCAGCACAGACCTTTTGTTTCATTTCACAGACAATGACTATTCCATGGTCAAATCTCTCACTGTTGCAACCCATGATTCACAAGAAGGAGAGTAGAGACAAGGCCCTGAGATCCAGACCCTGGGTATGTGTCCTTTTGGTGGGAGAGAGGATGGAAGGGAAGGTGGGTGGAAGATCAGGGCTGTGCTTTGTGGTGAAGCAATGAATCAGAGAGGGCAGAGTATCAAAAACACTTTTATTGATAAGGATACACCCTTGTCATTTGATGCTAGACTAGAAATCGGGTCAGGAAGACTCTCTCTTAATTAATTACCAATATGTGAAACACAAGGAGATTTCACATAAAAATCTGGGTTTCTAGCATCTCCTGAAAAATGGGACTAGCCTCTAATACTGAACTCATTCCTGTGAGGCGCCCTTGGCAGGAATGGAGTAATTGGGGCATGGTTCTCCAATCTGCCATGGAAGCTAATGCAGGCTGCTTTACATGTCTGTGTTCCTTGCCTCGCATTTTAGTTTACTCGTAGAGTAAAGCGTTTTAAGATCCCAAAGAGGGCACGTGGTGTTGGTTGCTTTACTTCGAGGTAGATTTCAACACAGTGAATAGCACCTCGTTTCAGCAACTGTGCCCGCTAAATATTAGGCACTCAATATCAAACTCATGATTGAATGAAATCTACTAGACCCTCTGCATACACCATGTCATTTCATTCTTAATTATCATTTTGAAATTTTTGCTCCTTACTTTACCTATGAGGTTCGGAGAGTTAGCTAATAGCACTTTCCTAGCATACCCAGCAAGTAAATGATTACGGAACCTGATTCCAAGTTATTTGACTCCAAAGCAAAGGAATGTGGAAAATCAAAGTCAGGGTATAGGAAAGAAAAAAAAAAAAAAAAAGCAGTAGGCTGATTGCAAACACTCTCGTTTCCCAGATAGTGTTTGTTCCAGACCTGTAAACAGAAAGTACATGTATTGGAGGGTCATTGCTTCTCCCTCCTGCAAAACTCTTAACAATCTTGCATCGAGAGAGCCAAAATCCACCTCCTCCATTTCCGAATGGGGTTAGTTCTGCTACAGGGATCAGTGACAATGCTGCAGCTAGGCAATTTGGAAGGAAGGAAAAGAATTTAAACGCAACACGCCTTCAGGTGGAGATGACGAGGACAGAAAGTCTCTGCAGGGGAAGTCATTACCCTTCGTGGGAGGCAGAGACTCTTAGCCAAGGGGCAAAGCAGTACTCAGTGCGTGTTGTCTCTCAGGCTACACACCAGCAGGCTGGTAACCAAACAAGTGACTACTCGAACTACTTACTGGAACACACAAAAGGGGCTATTCATTCACAGTTTGAGGAGGCATGACGGCAGCTCCCTGAAGAGGTGAGAAGTCTGGTAAAGCACTAAAAATGTCTTCATCATACCTATCAGCATATAGTAATGTTGGTGCCACCCCAGCATAGGGCAAAGAACCACCTACTCTGGTGTCTGGTCCCATATGCCATCACAAGATACAATACAATGAGATGAAATTATGCTTCTATATGCTTATCTCCCGGGACCAGACTTCTCAAGGGCAGCACCAGTATCTTATTGCTTGAATCCTCAGCACCTTCTATGGTGATTACATATGGTGGGCATGATGGTATCTTTCTATCCCTACACCTCAAGTGGATAGTCAAAAAACAATTATTTTTCTGCTTTGTGCATTTGCCTGTGAATACTCACGGAAAGGTCCAAAACCAAAATCACAAAACCACATACAGGCCTACAGACACATATCTAAATTACTTTGCATGAAAATTCCTCATAAAAATGACAGGAAATCAGAACTTCCTCTGAAACACTGGCGGGACACGATGCCTCAGAGAGCTCTGACCGCTGAACAAGAAACAGGGTGCACGAGAACTTTGCTCCTTGAACGTTACTGGGCCTGGGAGTCGCCTGGGAATCTGGGTATTCCGTGGGCTGTGAATCAGCAGGCCCTCTGAGTCTGCATATCTAGTACGGCTCCCAGGTCTTGCTGACAGGCCAGGCTGGTTTGTGCGCCCCACGCCCTATGAGTAACCAAGACCCAGGAGCTCCAGCAGGGACCATGACCTTCTTTGTTCCTGGCAGCTACACCGTGCTCTGAGGGGCTCAGCTAACTTGTCACAGAGGACAGAGCTTGGTGGGTGCACTGTAGAATGGAAATTCCCAGGGTAATGACCTTTCTCTTTTATTCATTCAACCTCTAACA
The DNA here is from genome assembly GCF_029215605.1 of Mirounga angustirostris. NCBI lineage: Eukaryota > Metazoa > Chordata > Mammalia > Carnivora > Phocidae > Mirounga > Mirounga angustirostris. The sequence continues at coordinate 101,573,342 of NW_026991711.1, read as the reverse complement.
GTCCATCCCAAGTCAACCCTAAGGGGGAAGGATGAGTACAGGTAGGATCTCTCAAAAACGGATCTCAACCTCCTTTATTACCACTCTTGGTTTAGATGTCATGGTTCTGGGTTCTGGACGCGTGCACTGCCAGGGGCCCAAAAAGGGCTTCAGCCACCCTCGAAACAGGTTTTACTGTGTGCCCCTGAGACCTCTATCCTTTGCTTCCAGATCACATATTATAATTTCCAATCTCTTCAGGCTTTCTAAATAACCCAGGCAGGGAGTCCTAATATTTGGAGGCCACAGGCTCCTTTGGGAATCTGATAAAAGCTATGAACACTCTTCACCCTCACCCAAAATACACAGACACTAATGGTTATTTAACATTTCAGGAGTTTCAGAGACTGTGCCTGAATCTATAAAATAAAGCTTGGCTTCCTGGCTTCTGAAAGACTTATTTTAAAGACACAGGTTAACACTTACTCACTTACTCAGAGCACTTTATTTTTAAAATACAAATCCTTTCCAACAAATACTCCATGGAGAGAGACCAAGTCCCTGCCTCTGGAAACTTACCGCAGGTCATGCAATGCCCGCACACAGGCCACACGCCTTACTCCGGAGCAAGATGACAAATGAATAAACCTGAAATTTTCAAGACAAAGCCACAAGCCTGGAAACAATAACCATGATTGGCATTGCTCCGACCCACATTTTCTTAACAGCGGGCGAGAAATCGTGAGACATGGATGGGTTATCCACAGAAGGATGGCGGGATGGAGGTATGGAGAGGAGAGGCAGGAGAGGAAAACTAATTAAAAAGCAAATGGGGAAAAATGAGCTTGGAAAAGGCTCACTGAACTGCTGACAGAATAGAGTGCTGAGGTGAAAAACAAATGCAGAAGAGATTTGGCAGAACCCAAAAGGAACATGACCAGAATGAGAAACGAGGCCACAGCCAACTCCCAGGTCCAAGTCAGAGACAGAAGCAGAGTGACATTTGTGGGACGAAGAAAGAGAAAAAGTTCCCTGGACAAAAGGGGACTGACTGATGGAGAGGGATGAGGAGGAAAGTGGGCAGATCCCTGCCACCGAACACAAAACACAACAGCATCCCACGTGCACACACACACACACACACAGAGCATGATATCCACCCCATTGCAACCTGAGGTCCTCTTCAGAAAAAACGAGGAGACCAACTGGAAATGGGACAATGAGCCACAAATCAGCTTATCACTACAAACAAAAGCCCACCTGGTGTGCAGAGAGGATTTGGGGGCATGTGCAGGAACACCTCCCCACCTGCCCACACCCCCACATTATCAGGCTGTCCTGCTCCTGTCCATGAATGCACGAAATGACAAGGCAGGGGGATCATCTCATGCTCCTTTCATCTGAACCTTCTTCTGTAGAGATGGGTCATTTGACTGGGGGCGGGGGCAGGGGACTGGTACACAGGAAAGGGACAGAATGTGAATGCACGTGCCTGAGCACATCACTGCGAAACCAGAGTTGTGTTTGGAAAGTAAGTTTCCTGAAATGAGAGGCTGGGGTGGTGGGGGGGGGGGGGGGTCGGGAATCCTATGGATGAGGACAATGATGTGCAGCCGTGCCCATTTCAGCCTCCAATCTCATGTGGAATATCAAGTCTTAGTTGCTGCTAAAGGCCCGTCAGCAGGCCTTCCCTTCCCCGACGGGTAGCCATGCTGTGTTGGTGGTGCCCTCCCAGACAGACAACTGATTTAGCAAGAGTCCAGTTATGGTGGCGATGCTGAACTCACAAGGGTAAGAAGGTGGCTTGTACTCTGCCAGGCTCCATTGAAAGCCCTTTACTTATTTATTCCTCTCAAATAACCTGGCGGGGGGTTGGGGAAGGGCCATCTCCACTCTTGAGAGAGGAGGAAACAGGTCAGAGAAAATCATGCATCGTCCAAGGTCGCCTCTCTAATAAGAGGACAGGGCAGAATTCCAACCAAGTAACAACTTCACCAGAGGTTCCCAGACTCGAACTTCCTCACTTGACAGTGCTGTTAGTGATACAGTTTTTTCATGACACCCTTAGGGACAAAAGAAATAGTAAAAGATCCATTTCCTAAGTAAGTTAGGTCTGAACAACTCAACAGTAATAGTTAAGTGATGTCTGGCAGATGGAGCTGTGTTTTCCTCAAAACTTGGTAATATCCCATGGCATCCTTGTGACTGTCCTGTGATCTCCCCCCCCAAGAGCACCTCAGCCCACGATCTGGAATCCACAGAACTACGCTGTCCTGCTTTCTTGCTTTTGATGAGGAAAGAGCATCAGGGTACAACAATCATACTGTTTGTTCCTTAAACTTAATGCATGAGTCACTGGGATGGGGAAAACAAAACAAAACAAAACAAAAAACACAAAAAACTTGCTAACTGCCTTTTGGCCATCAATGATGTCTGAGCCTCTGACAGCAGGCTTTTCCACCCAGCCCAAGAACACTCCTCCAACCTTCACTTGTGCCGTTTCCCACCCCCACAGTAAACCAAGCATTCCAGAAGCAGCTCCTGAGGTCCTTTTGCCTCCTACCCTCCCTCCAGCACTGCTCCCCCTGCTGTGCACCCTCTTCCTGCCCTGCTCTTCAATCATCCCCTGCTCCCAGTTTCAGGGTGACTTCGTTCCTCTTCTGGGAAGCTGCTCCCCTCTCACAGATGTGGTGAACTCCTTCCTCTGACTTCACAGCCCATTTTGGATACGCACTTCTGGGCTTACTCCCATTCTCTCATTCTTGGCCGCCACCTTGTCCATTTCTCCCACCCCTTTGGTTATGACTTTCCGGAGGGCAGAGCTGGTATCTCACTCACCTCGGTGGCTTCCTTAGAGACTATGCACAGTAAATGGTACATAGTCCATCCTGAGTTTTAATGCATGAAGAATGGAACAAGAGAACGAAGGACTGTTGAGGAACCCCAAGGATTATGGGATGAATGAATAAAAGGAAGACTGTGGCAGACTGATTGCACTGACGGCCCCAGTTAAGGGTCTCCCTGGACCCATGCCCCTTGCAAGGACAGTCTGCAGCAGCTCTCATCAAGAAGAGTCTCTGTCCTTACCCTTTACCCCTGGCCTGGTCTTGCACCTTGCTTTGGCTGATAACATGCAGCACAAGTCAAGGCATATCAGTTCTGAACCTGGGCATCAAAAGACTCATTGCATGGTTCTGCTTACCTCTGAAAATCACAAAAATGGCGGGCTCTTTTGTTGCAAGAGGGCAGACCATGCGGAAAGCAGTCCATCTATCCCAGATGAGACCATCCGAGACCAGACTCAGCCAGCCAACCTCCCAAATATGTAAGAAAGCCCAGCTAAGACCAGCAGACTGACCCCTCGTCACGAGAGTGAATCCAGCTGCAACCGGAAGAACCACTCAATGGCACAAGCAGGAACAGCAATAAAAGGCTTCCTGTTTCAAGCCACTAAGTGCCGGCGTGGCCTGGCATGTGGCAATAGCTAACTGACGATGAATCAACAGTCTAATTTATAGGTAGTGAAATGTGTAGAAGGAAGGGCCACACCAAGAACCACAGCTCTTTGGCACAGTGTGGCAACACGTAAGAGGTGTGCAGTGTGTGATCTGTTATAGGTATGTGAATGAACACTTTCTGAATTGTACTGGGGATTTACTTTAAGTTAGTGGGTGTTCATCATGGCCCTCATCTAGAACCCTACCACTGTGCATTTTGATAAATAAAATCTTTAAAAAAAAAAAAGGTTATATGTCAGAGAAAAAGAGCGAGCACAAGCAAGGGGAGCAGCAGGCTCCCTGCCGAGCAGGGAGCCGGATGCGGGACTCGATCCCATGACTTTGGGATCATGACCTGATCCAAAGGCAGACGCTTAACCCACTGAGCCACCCACATGCCACTTGATAAGCTTTCTTGAGGAAAGGAAGTGGAAAAGGCCAATCAGGAACCCGCTTCCGGCTACCCTTCCTGGGAGCCAGCAATGACGGTAAGCGGGTGTTGATGGACTATCTTATCCACCCTCTACACGTACCACCTGCCTGTGAACCAGCTCCCAGTGAGTCCATACAACAATTTCTGGTGGTGACGTCAAATCCTTTTGGGAAAGGGCCAGATATAAAAACATTTTGCTAAGTCATGATCCATTTTTTTTTCCTTCAATCCTCCATGTTTTCCCCCTTTAGTCAACAAAATGCCTAGTTTTGTGCTCCGCATGTCTGAGAGCAGACATGTCCTCTGCACTCCACGAACTCACTCTGGTGGGCCTCTTCTCTCAGCAAGAGGTTAGATAAGAGCCCAGCTTTATTCTTTGCAGACTATAAAAGTCAGAAATCCCCAGTAGGTCAGGAAGCCCAGGGCTTGTCTTCAAAAACGAGAAAGTCTTGGTGACCAAACCATAGTTGTAGCCGTGGTAATGCAGGAAGCCCTGAAACTCAACCAAATTTCAGAAATAAAATACCTTAATCAATGGCCTTGCTGAGGGTACCTGCTGCCTTGGTGGCCAAAGCAGTGTCTTTCCCTGACGCATTTCCTCTCCCAGGCAGCTTTCAGCTCAGTTTTTCACTAGCCACATTGATATTCCATTGCTCTCTCGGGAAACTCTGGTCTGGCAAATTAGGAAGCCTGGCAAGCCTCAGTTTCACATACAGAAAATGGAGCATCAAGTAAGATGGAATGAGAGAATATGAAAATGCAAAGGCTTGGCACAGTCCTGGGCAGCTATCACTGCTCAAAAAATGTTTCTTTCCTTCCTTTCAGCTACAAAAACACACTCACTATACTATACTCACTATCTTATACTACACTACACACACACACACACACACACACACACAACCATTCCTTCGGGTACACTCATCCTCTTCCACCCAATATAATGTCACATTTAGTAATAACAGAGTCCTGAAAGTTATATCCCCAAAACACAGACATTCATTCAACTATTACCCAACACCATGGAAGGAATGATTGACATGGGGCCCTTGAGGATCCTACCAACCTCCAGGGACTTTTCTCTTCCTAGAAGGGCTAACCACCTCCTAACAATCCACAGAGTGGGTAATGAGAAAACAAGTCATCAAGATCCTAGAAAACAGCATCCCATTATCCTATCAAAGGCAGTCTTCTGCAAAGCCCACAGTGGCTCTATTTTCTGGCAAAAGCATCCCTATGCTAAGCAAGGCACCTGTCTTAGGCAGACCAGAGCTCCAATCTACTCGATCGGCCCTCAACTCAAGGGCGTCAAGCACAGGAATCACAAGTCTAGAGACCTCACCCCTAACACCCACCACCCTCCTTCACAGAACACCTGAGACAGTGCCTAGGTGAAGAGCAGAAATGGCTAAAGCAGCATAAAAACAATGCCAAACCTGTCTTCATTAATCACCTTCCTAGGCTGGGTTTGAAGCTGTCAGGAAAATAGCTGGAAAATGACTCATATTACCCACTTACAGAAGGAAAGCCAGGTCTCTCCAGCACGCTTCACGGACAGCACTGTTTCCTAGCCAAGCTCCAGTTTTTGTCCAGGATCCTCTCAGTAAATTCTTTCGATCATGAAACTGCCTGGGCCAACCAAAAAAACATGGACAAAGAAGTAACACTAGGGTAGTGTTTCCACTTGTCAAGTGGCTCTGAGCTACTTCGTCTTCATTTTCCGTCTTTGCAGCTTCCCTCTATCCTGGATGTATATGGGATTGCAACAGGGGAATTTCCCACTCAAAAGCTGCAAATCAAGTTCTGGTCTCAGGACCTCAATGTGCACAAGCTTCAGACTTATCCTTCTTTCACCTGCTTACTCCCTTGTGGAGAACTCTAAGTGTCCAGGTTTGGTGCTCACAAATTCAACCAGGCCAAATTAAGCTGGCCTGATTTGGACCTTGTTCCCGATTTCTGCTGATCTCACTGCAACACACCAAACATATGGTGAGAGCAGAATGTTATTTCATCGAAGCACCAACTCCACAAGCTTCTCTCTTACAGAACAGCTGAAAGATCATGAAGTCTGTTAGAATGCATCAGCCTCTCTGGAAACTTAAAATAATCATGCCTTTCTAAGGTCACAATCTAAAAACAGTGAAGATGACAAAGTCCATGGTAAGCATAAAACAAAAGCCCATAACCAAGTCCTTCAGAACCCAATACAAAGGGTCAGCTTAAAATCCCAACATCACAGCAATGCAGACCCACCAGCGTGGCCAAGGTGAAAAGGGCAGGAAATGCTAAGTATACTGAGAATATAAGGGAGGAAGGTGCTCATACACTGCTGGCCGAAGTCCAAGTTGGTACAACCTTTTAGGGAAACTGACAGTATCTCATAAAGCTGAATACGCATACCTGCTGTGACCCAGATATTCCACTGATAAGCATATCCTCAACTATAATGCACACCTAGGCTCCCCAAGAGAAATACACTAGTGTTTCCAAAAGCACTGTTCCTAACTTTGAAAACCGGGAGATCATCTAAATGCCCACTTATGGTAGAATGGATCGACAGGTCAATACATGGATCAATAAATGTGCATATTCACACACTGGAATACTCTACTACAACGAGAAAGAATCATCCGCAACTATACACGATAACATGGATGAATCTCACGAACACTGAGCAGAAGCGAAACACGAAATAGTACACACTGCGTGAGTTCCTTTATAGAGAGAACACTAACATAGACCAAAGTAATGTGAGCTGTTAGAGGTCAGGATGGTGGCTGCCGGGTTGGACGGGTAGTGACCAGAAAGGAGCATGCGGGGGCTTCTCAAGTACGAGCTATGTCCTGTCTATCCAGGTGGTGAGATGAGTGTGTGTGTGCCCTCTGTGGAGTTTCATCGGGCTACACACCTGTCAGGTGCCTTCTCGGCATGTATATGAGATGTCAATAAAAAGCTAAAAATGAAATCAGGGGTGGGGTGCCTGGGTGGCTCGGTCATTGGGCGTATGCCTTCGGCTCAGGTCATGATCCCAGGGTCCTGGGATCGAGCCTCATGTTGGGCTCCCTGCTCGGCCAGGAGCCTGCTTCTTCCTCTCCCACTCCCCCTGCTTGTGTTCCCTCTCTCGCTGTCTCTCTCTGTAAATAAATAAATCTTAAATAATAAAATAAAATAAAATAAAATCAGGGGTAACTAGTTTCTTAGTTAAGTGACTATTTACCTCAATGCCTCTCCATCAAAATGTGGATTGGCTGTTAGGTGGCTCTAAGTTCTTGATGCTGTCTCCTCTGGAAAGAGTATCTAGTCAGCTCAGGTACTAGCTGGTGGTGTGAACTGGGGCAAATTCCTTCACCCTTTGAGCCTCCCCTCATTTGTTTAAAAAAAAAAAAAAAGGGCAGAAATATTGGCTCAGGTTTGCTCCCAGCTTTAATTCTTGAAGACTCGAAGGTTCTCATCCATTCCCCTCATCTTGGCCTTCATGATGTGGCTCAATGGGGGATCACAGAATCACAGGTGGAAGTTGGCCAGGATGGGGCTTAGAGCCCAACTAGGACCCAAGAGCATTTGACAATGACCCTCCTCATCTCAGAATGCAAGATTTAAAAGGAGAGACTCCTAAGTCTCACTACCCAGATGTGTTTAACCTTTGTAAAGCTGGCCAATATCTGATTAGACAAAATGGCACTTCACCCCCTGAACCACCTATTTATCGCCCTACAATTTCAGCCCCATAGTCCAATTTGCTGCCAGCCTGTCACTTGGCTGCCTTTCTCTCCTCCAGGAAAATGAAGTGACGGGGTAGGTAATGTGATGCCTTTACCCAAGTCAGCAGCAAAGACTCTCTGGAAATCAATGCAAATATTCAAAAGGCCTGTCCAGACAGAACTCTTCCAGAGAGCAAAACAGCATCTTAATGTCAAGAAGAAGAGGAGTCAAATATTTCACACAAGCATCAGCTTCAGCAAATCAGCATCTTCGCCACATGGAACTCAGCATTCCAGTAGGTTCACTTACCAACATCACTCAATAGACACACATGTCTCAAGGTCTTATTGGCATCTTCCCACTCCCTAAGAGAATAGTAGTTTGGTAGATCACAATAGAACCATAAAGGAGTATTTCTGGAGAAGGGGAAGGCAATGGAGAAGAGGGAAACAGACTGCTAGCATGGGAAATCCCAAGTCTTGCTCACAATTTTCCAGGTAAAACAAGGTCCTTAATTTTTGAGAAAGGTGGAGATGCTCCCCAATTCCAGAGAAATCTGATTTTACATTCTCTCAAAGCTGGGCAAGAGGCCCAGGAATCAAGTTAATCATTTGAAGGTGTTTTATGATGTTGTACAAAGAAGCCAATCCCATACACACACCCCTGACCCCAACAAAGACCCCAAAGCAATAGAAAGAGGAAGGCAGGTAAATGCCTGTGACACAGGGTAGCAGGACAGGCCTTGGTCTTTACATGGATGTGGCTTCCTCCATGCTGAGGGAACAGTGACCTCCAGGCAACCCTGCTCTCAAGACACCTGGAAAAACGGACATTGATCCCCAACAACGGGGCCTTTCCTTACTGATCCTCTTTTTTATTTAATTCTTTTATTTTCACCAGACGCTGAGAGTCAGATAAAGTTTTATTAAAACAAAGAACATGGTATAAAATATATTTTTTAAAAGCCCAGCCAAGAAAGACCAAATAGATACAGAGTTATGTTTATTAAATGTTCACATCCCTTGGATATTGAGTTTCGTGGCTTACCATGGTTCTAGCGAAGGCTCTCTATTTTGACCCTATTTCCTTAAACATTTCATATAGAAGTAATGTAAGTTCTTCCTTAGCTTTATTGCCAAATGAAATAAAGATGAAGGTTCTTCGTGTATATACATATACATGTTATTTATATTGCAAATACTAGAAGAAGAAGCTGCACCCTTTTGCTTGCTGGGAATAAAGGTATGTCCACTCCCTGCTTGATAGGTACTCTACCTGAAAAGTTCTTAACTGGCTAACTAGCCACTCTCTTAGCTGCTGAAGCTAATACAAGCCTGGCTGATGACTCAATCCTCAAAGATTATTTTCCTTGGGGCACTGGGCTCCTGAGAAAGTCAGCATGGTCTAATACAGGTTTTTCTGAGTGTGGTACACCTACACTATGATACATATAATATAGACACTCTATTCTAATAGTTAAGTATTTAACATGCACAAGCACACCAAATCCCTAAATTTGTATGGGTTGTCAATTAGAATGAGATAGAATGGGATAAAATTTAAAAATAAAGGACTTGGAATAAATTTGAAGACGAGTATTTCAAGTAATTAGTACAGGTGGTCACAGAGACATGGTAAAAACTGGTTGAAGTTTGGAAAATAATGGTCCACTTAAAAAAAAAAAAATCAGCCAAGATTCAGAAAGCACTACTTCTAAGAGCTGACTTGCTGTGTCTTTGGCAATCCTTCACTTATCTTCCCCAGGCAGGCCTCGCTAGAATGACAGCGACAAAACTGATAGGGTTAGGAGACAATGTGACAAATATGAAATCTTTTAGAAATAGAACACGAGGTCTTTTCACCTTCAAACAAGGTGTGGCCAATGTCCAGCTACGATTCGTGAACCTTTATTGAGTTTCAACCACAAAGCAACAAGGCAATAGAGTAAAAGCTAGTCCCTCTCAACTTCCCTGAGCTGTGGAAAGTCATTTTGCCAAGACTGCAGGCTTGGTGGCAGCAGGGGACAGTAGGCAGCAAAGCACAATCACTGCGGCCTGGTGTCTGAGCTCAGTGACAACTGTACAAGACAGGGGCTTCCAAGGTCATTCATTGCTAGGCTCTTAAAATCACTTGTGAGCCTAGCAGAAGCAAATGATCAATGTCTCTGGAAGGCAACTTTTTTTTTTGACCTGTTAGTATCATCATGGCGGTTTGCCATGTGCCCTGAGAAAGCCTGACCTGGAGGCCAAAATGTGTAAGTCTGGCCAGCTCCTGTAGTTGGAGGAGGAGGATATACATGCCATGTAACCTCAGATGAGTGAGTCAGGTTTCCCAGGAAGATCTCTCTCTTCACCTTACATTCAAGTATTGAATAACTGCCCCCCAAAATGTCCCCGTCCTTACTCCAGAACCTGTGAATGCATTGCCTTCCACGGCAAAGAAGAATTAGAGGTGCACATGGAATTAAGGTTGCTAATCGATGACCTTCAGAAAATTATACTAGGTTATTCAGGTGGGTCCCCTGTAATCACAAGGGTCCTTACATGTGGATGAAGGAGGCACAAGTCAATGTCTAAAAAGTGTCAACAAATGTTCAATCCCAGGTTTCAGCATCAATCAATCAGTCAATCCAAAGTGTCAGGAAAGACTGGCTTTGAAGACGAAAGGGGGTCGTGAGGTAAGGAACGGGGGAGCCCCTGGAAGCTTGAAAAGGCAAGGTAACTTTCTCCCCTAGAGCCTCAAGAAAGGAACACAGTGAGACTCTATATTAGTTCCCCAATGCTGCCGTTCACAAATTAGCACAAACTTAACCACAAACTTCGTGGCTTAATGTAACAGAAATGTTTCTTTCCCAGTTCTAGAGTTCAGAAGTCCTGAATCAGCTTTAGTGGCTTGAAATGAAGTGTCAGAAGTCCCACTCCCACCAGAGGCCTGAGGGGACAATGTGTTCGAGGCTCTCCCAGCTTCAGATGGCTGCTAGCATTCCCTGGCTAGCATTCCCTGGCTTGTGACTTCGTCACTGCAATCTCCCTCTGCCTCCGTGGCCACACACACCCCCACCCCCTGCCCCGTTCTGTCTCTATGCAGCCCTTCAGATCTGTGATCTCCACAATGGGAACATAAATTTGCCTTGTTTTAAGCCACTAAGGGTGGTAATTTGTTACGGCAGCAATAGGAGACTAATACACCCCCTTCCTCCCAAATACGCTACAGATCAAGAGAGGGCCTGCCTAAGTGGAAGGAGCTAGCCCATCCCCACTATTCACAACAACATCTTGGGGGTCTTTTGTATCTACAGAGGACACCTCTCTTCCCCATTAGACATGAAAAGATGCCAAGATTTGGCAGGAAGTGGCCATGAGAAGCTTTAGAAATCACCCTTCCGTCTTTCCTCTTACCAATCACAAGCTCCTTAAATAAACTTTATGGTAATTCAGAAAGCAAAGCTTAGGGGAAAAAAAGAACTGACATTCATTTCAAGGAATTCCTCTTAATAATAATGAATACACTCCATCCATAAATGTCAAAGGGCTTTGCTCAGAAAGCCAATAATCCCCACCACAAATATAAGACAATATAACAGTCTAACAGTCTACAGGATCATATTCCTCTATTAGGAAGAGCCTCTTCAGGTAGGTTTCCCAGCATCCCAGGGCCAGAACACCATAGTTTTAAGCATCTATTAATCACTATTCTTTCTCAGGGCATGTTATGCTGCTGGTTTCCTGTCATCTATAGGTATTTCTATTTAAAGAACTGCTCTTCACTCATCTGCCTTCAGGACACTGCAGCAATTAATTCCCTGGCTGACTTCTCTCCCAGAACTCATCATGTTGGGAGCCCCTAGGCTCTGTCCTCAGACCTCTGATCTCTTCTCTCCTTTAGTGTGTGCACCCTGTCCCATGATAGCAAATTCGTCTATCCAGCCTGGACCCCTCACGTGGGTGAGCACCACCAGATCCAAATATCCAAGTGCTTGCTCATCAGCTCCACTGGAATGTTGAGGAATATCCACAACATAGGTGGCACATTAACAGAGCTGCTCATTTCATGCAGATGCACGCATCAGCTTGGTAACTGGCATCCAGTGCTAAAACAAAACCCTAGCGCTCACCCGCACATCCTCTTCATCCCAGCCCACCTTTCATATCTAACCCACCCATAATTCCATCAACCCTGCCTCTAATATTTATCCTAAATCTGATTCTTTTCCACCATCTCTGCCACCTCGATTGCAATCCCAGCCACCCTCACCTCCCACCCAGGTCACAGCAACAGGCCCCGGCCTTGCTCACTCTCCCCACCCACCAGCCTTCGCCCTGCACAGGTCACTTGGTCATCCTTCCCACGTATAAATCAGATGGTACACCCCAGTGTGAACTGCCCAGGGGTTTCCACACTGGAGCATAATCTACATGATTTAGCCAATGACTAGCCCTCAGCCTCTCCTTCCTCTCTACCTTATGGACTAGCAGACGCACACACACTGGCCACCTAACATTTCCTGCAACATGCTGAGTCTTGCTCCCGATTCAGGGCCTTTGAACTTGCTGTCCCTTCTGCTGTGAATGCCCTTCCTCCAGATCTATGCATGACTGTCTCCTTCCCTCCCTGAAGCCTCACCTCAAATGTGTCTCACCCTAGCCTAGTGAAAGCAACCCCGTGGCCACGTGCTTTCACTCTGCCCCTCTCTGTCATTTTCAGAACACGGAGGAATACCTGAAGGGGTCTTGGTTTGCTGATGCAGCGTATAATTCCCTTTCAGTATAAGACACACTCACTGAGGGCAGGCCTCTCTGTACCACAGTATCCCCAGGGCCTGGCACCTATCAGGGGCTTAGGAGATACTTGTTCATGAGCTGCTGAGTGGATTTACAACCCAAGAACAGTATCAGATGATCTTAACAGGTCCTGTTTTAGTCAGGGTCTTTGGTTTTAAGGAATAATGATTTCCTGGGCTCTGTCCTGGGGGCCCGCACTTCACCCTGACTCCGTCTTCTGGCTTCCCTGCCCTTTGTATGCCCTGTTCTCTCCTTTCTACCAGCTAGTTGGTTCCCTAATGTTCCATTTTACATTGTTTCTCTTCCTTTACCGAGTTCTGGCTTGCCAAGGTTCTCACATAAGCCCAGGGTATCATGCCACTTGCCAACACCCAAGTTTTCTTTCCAGTCTCTCAATTCACCTTCCCGGGAGCTGATGTCAGCGGCTATAGGAAGGAGGAGACACAGTATAGAACAAGGACATGGTCAGGAGGAAATTAGCATTTCTAGTACTGGGATGAAAAAATCCTCCCACCAGTAGTAAGACCAAATGCATCTCCATTCACTCTCCCTTAAAAGATGCATACGTGACCGCATGATCCTCCCAAAGGGGTGGGAGGGGTGTCAAAGCCAACAGATGGTGGGAATCACAAGGATACGTGAAATGAGTGTTGGCGTGAAGGAGAAAGAAGATTAGGAGGGAAAAGGATCTCCATGTAACATGATTAATTAAGAAAAATCGAGCAGTGAGAGGACAAGCTTGATCCTTTTAGAAGTGTCTATACAAAGGCTTGCTCTTACATGGAATGTTTCCTCTTGGCCCTTGTACAACAGCTCCAATTTGTGCCAAGTAGTAAATATGCTAGAAGGTTTTGCTCATGTCCTATCTGATGCCTAGAACATACTTGCAAAGCAGCTACTACCTCATTTCTTCAGGTGAAGAAATCCGCGTTCAGAAAGGTGCCAGGTCAACTCATCCACAGGGCTCAGCACGCTCAGTGCCTAAGGCCCATGAAACTTTGAGGGGCCCACAAAAAATGCTTTCATTCTTCTAAAATCAGAAGAATATGATCCAGCTTTGATGCAGTCATACAATGTAATTTCCAATATGCAGTATTTTTCAATTTCTCTGTATTTTTAATGGAAGGGGGTGGTATAAGCCCAAAGTTCCTTGGGCCCTTGAGAGTCAAAGAGGTCCCATAAGTCCCTCTGAAAATGTGGAACGAAGCCTAAGATCACAAGCAGCAAAGTGCTTACAAAAGAGTCCAGATCAGTGCTTGCCCTTTTCCAGAATGCCAGCTGGCCTCCTCATACTTTCATGCCTCCCACCCTGGGTACTCTAGGGTTTCTGAATGCCTCTATCACCCCAGCTTCTCGAAAATGCTTTTTTTTTTTTTTAATGTAAGAATCATGGAGCTAGAAACTTATCTTACAGGACTCACCAAAATTCTGATCATTCCTCCTGTGATTGACCCATAGCTTACTTGGAAGACCAACTGTTCTTAACAAATATTAAAATGAGCAAGCCCTGGGTGGCTCTTTTCCCTAAACCACCCCTCAGAGAGCACTCAAGGTGAATAAAGATTGACAGTTTCAACTGGTGAGTCAAAGCTTGTCCCTGGACCCACTATCTGCACTGGGATCACCTGGGATGCTCCCTAAAAATGCAGATTCCAGAGCCCCACCCCATACCTGCTGAATAACCAGGGAGAGAGCCCAGGAATCTGCATTATAAATGAGGAGCACTGCCAGGGATTCTGACCTGCTGTGATTAGGACCCACTAGACAGGAGCATGTATGGGGACAAACTACTTTCTGCAGTTTTAACATAATCTAAATTTTCCCAGAATGTAACGATCATGTACAATGAGCCAAAAATATATTTTGTTTCGTTCTGAACTTTACCACAAGCTATGAACCATTTAAAAAAAGAAAAAAAAACTATCACTGATGGTAGTCATCTGGAATATGAGTCACCAAATCAACCCCCTATCTGGAGTTGTTACATTTATATGTGATTTCACCCATAGGTTCACGGATCTAACTGACTACCTCATTTTGTCTTCTTAATATAATCAGGCCCAAGCATTTAGATAATGAACTACCTACTTGATTATGCATTACTTTCATTTCTCTTTTACATTAGTTAGGAAATTACCCTGACTTTTTTTTTCACTGTGTGTGCTAGTAGGTTATATTATTATCTATCACCTATGTTCAGGATGGCAAAGAGAGCATGACAAAAAAAATGGTTATAAAGGAAGCAACGGGCCTTACAGGACTAAGAATTATTTTAAAAGGTCCTCGCTCAAATGTATGCTCTGAGATGCTGTTGCTAATCTCACAAACAGGGGAAGTTCCAGCACATTCGCCACCTACCCACTCACAAAAAAAGAAAGAAAAAGTGAATTGGGCTGTACCAGAAGGCAGCCAGCGGCGGGTACCTACAGCGGCACTCCTCTGCGGGTACCGAGCCCCGGGCCAGCCACTGGGCGCAGAAGCTGAGCAAGCACACAGTACACTTCCAATCCTGGCTAATGCTTGCTGGGGCGGGAGGCAGGGGATGGGAGGGAAAAGGAACACACAGATGCGAGTTACTGGCAAGTCCAAGGTCTGGGGTTAGGTGGTTACAAGGGTTTTCAGGAATGATAATGACGATGATGATGATGATGATAATAATAATAATAATAATGATGCTATCCAACTATTTGCATGTATTCATTAGTATCAATCAACTATTACATTACTAATCATAGAAAGGAAAATAATTTAACAACCATACCCAAGCCGGCAGCTTGTATTACAAACAGCAAACTACATAATTCGCCTGGAGCAGTTTAAGCCTGAGTGTTCATTCACCAGCAGCTTCTGGAGGGATGGGTAGTCACTGTTCTCTTATTAATAACAATAAAAAAAAAAAAGAGAGAGAAAAAAAGCGGCAGGCACTTCTCATGGGGAGAGTGGGCTCCTGAGCAGTGTGTCAAGCCGATAAAGATGCTGGTGCCTGGTGGCCACCAAGACCACCTCAAACCACCAGTTTTCTCATTAGCATGGTGCAGCAGTTACCTCACTCAACAGTAACACGCACCTCAGGGGATCTGACAAGCACAGGTCACCCTGAAGGCAAAAGGAGAAAAGGATCGGAAGACAAATCATAAAAACTGTTCCCCCCTGACTGGAGCTGTCAGAGGTTGACTGGGTGCAGCAGAAGATGGTGGCTTCTTTTCCGAGGGGCCTCCCGGGGCTTCGAAGGGGCATTTGACTGCGTACTCTCCTCCAACCCTCCCCATCATCCCATCTTTTTTCCTATTCACTGGTTCCCCAAGAGGAAATAATAGGAGAGCAAAGAAGCATCTCAATAGAAAGGACAGGGCAAAAACAATTTGCTTATTATGGCCAAAGCCTAACAGAGGATTCCAACATCCCACCACCCAATTCCGCCAGTTCAAAGACAGCAGACAACCCCTTCTTTAATGCTCCCCAAAGACATATCGTGGTGCTCCCACAGAGCCCGCCTTTCTATTATCACGTAACACTTTACCGGACCTATTGGCTCACAGGTCAACCTACATCAGTGAGATCTAACCGGCCCTACAAGGGCCAAGACCACATCCTCTCCATTTTTGGGAAACAGCACCAAGGACAAGAACAAGCACAAAGAGGGTTTTTAAAAAAGGTAATGGAACAAATAAATACAAAAGGGAGGTTCCCCCAAATTGAAGTATAAATCCATCTTTTCGTGTTCAAAAGCCAAAGTAACTTATAGAAAACCCAGGCCGTGTCATAACTTCAAGTCCAGGGATGTGCGTTTTATTATGCTACATGGCGCATGACCTTTAAGTCTTTATGAGCCCTGAGAATAAATTACAGCAACGGGGAAGGAGGAGATGCAAAGTAGGCAGGGCCCCAGTTGGGGAAGGAGAAAGGAGAAGATACGGAAAGAGAGCCCCAGCACAGGGAGTACGGATAACAATGAGTGGCTCTAGGCATCCTTCATTCCCCTTCTCCTTCCTGTCACTACATCAGCAGGAGTTAAGAAGGAACACCAGGGAATCGCAGCCGGGGGACAAGCAGGCCGTCGGGAGTGGTCCCAACTTGCCTTCCACAGCACCTCCACTAGTCAAGACAATCACCAAGCACAGCTTCTGCTGTGGCGGATAAAGGCCTCGACTGTGCAGGACAAATCCATTAAGGCAGTGAGGGTGGCATGCCCTGTCACTTCGAGGAAGGAAAGACAATTTATAACCGGCCCGTGGCTTTCCAACATCCACCTCCCAAGTAGCTAACCCTGAATATTGGCAGTGACAGAAAGGCGAGGCTGTTTACACGGCATTCCCAGGGCTGCCTCTTTATTCCAATGACTTCCCGAGGCACCTCAGGGAAACTGGTGACACTGCACCCTGGCCACATGCAGACGTGGGAAATCAGCCTTCCACGCTCTCACCAGCCTCCCTCCATCCCCCTCCCCTCCCCCCACAGAAAGGGCCAACTCACTCCCACCTTGTGGGGTCTCAGCACCTGCTTTCTCCTCTGCCTGGCAAGTCCCTTCCACGTGGACTCCTCTTCAACTCACGACTCCAGTGCCGGCGATCAGGTTTTCCCTGACCATCTTTTCAACTGTCTATTCCTCTTCATCTTCCTCTTTCCTTCACAGACAGTACCCTGTTTACGTTGCTGGCCAGAACAGAAGCTCCACGAGAACAGAGAACTCGTCCGTTTTGTTCAGCCTGCATCCTTGGGGATGAGAACAGGGCCTAGTGCACACTCAGTGCTCAACGGCTCCCTAGGTGAATGAATAAATGGAGAAGGGCCAATAACACAGCTGACACCTGACTGCACCAAATTCCTTTTTTTTTTTTTTTTTAAAGATTTTATTTATTTATTTGACAGAGAGAGACACAGCGAGAGAGGGAACACAAGCAGGGGGAGTGGGAGAGGGAGAAGCAGGCTTCCCACGGAGCAGGGAGCCTGATGCGGGGCTCGATCCCAGGACCCTGGGATCATGACCCGAGCCGAAGGCAGATGCTTAACGACTGAGCCACCCAGGTGCCCCCACCAAATTACTTTTAAGGGTGAAGGACAGTGTCTAAATGGAGGAAAAGAAGAAAAAAGAAAGAGAGACCAGAGGCTTCACTGACTGGTGACAACCGCCATGGTCCGAGGCACAGGTGTGCCCCTGCCAAGGCAGCATCACTACAGATGTCAGAGAAATTTCCAGAAGAACTCAGAAAGGAAGATGACGTCAGGGGACCTCCAAACAGCCCCGTCTGAAGCATTCAGGCTGAAGGCTATATTCCCTTGGCACAAAATCTGTTGAAACCCGGGGCACCTGGGTGGCTCAGTCGTTAATGCCTTCGGCTCAGGTCATGGTCCCAGGATCCTGGGATCGAGCCCCGCACTGGGTTCCCTGCTCGGCCAGGGGCCTGCTTCTCCCTCTCCCACTCCGCCTGATTGTGTTCCCTCTCTCGCTGTCTCTCTCTCTGTCAAATAAATAAATAAAATCTTTAAAAAAATTAAAAATTAAAAATTAAAATAAATAAATAAATAAATAAATAAAAATCTGTTGAAACCCTTCAGGCTTGACTATTAGCAATGTCCTTACCAAGGTCAGTCATCCACATATTTCTGGGATACTTCCCCAACGTTACGACTCCCTCAGCCATATCGTGGGGCAGGGGGGTCAGCTAAAACAGTCATCACTGTCCAAATAAAAGACATTGTTCTCTGCACAGGACTACGTAATCAATTCTCAATTTCAAAGGCACTGACCTGAGACAGAAAATAAATCCTCAAGTATTCCAAAACATACTTTTGGTCCATCAGTGGCTTTAAGAGTCTAATTGCGTAGGAGGTATAATTTTTGTCGGACTGTTCAAGTTCTTTGTAGGCAAGGACCATGTTCAATCCTGCCATCTGCTGTGCTTCCACATACAGAGAGACCCAGTTGGTACCCAATTAATACCTACTTCCCTCAAACACCAACAGCACTGATGAGCAACAATGGATACTAGCCATTAGGCAGAGACATTTCCCAAGCAAAGAATTTTTGGGTAACCTTCCCCAGAGTTGAAGGCTCAAATAATATGGGAGGAACAGAAAGGGCAAAGGATTCCAGGTCAACCCTAAAAAGAAAATCCTGAATGACCAGAGGAACAAAAACCACAGAATGAAAACTGGAATGATCAAACAGAGACAGAAAATCACAGAATGTTGACATCAAAGAGTTGTTGGACCAGCATGCAGTAAAGGGTGGAAATCATTATGTTTTTCTAAACAGAGATTTAATGCTCCATCCCCACAGAGTGCAGGGAAGTACGAGGTACTGGCTACTATTTTTATAAAGAGAAAATAGAAGCAAACAAAATACAGCTGCAGCCAGCACCCAGTCCTGAAAAATCAGCTTCCACAGGAGAACAGCCCAGCAGCCCACAGGTGGCACAAAGGAGAAAGTGGCTTTCAATCAGCAGGTGGTCCCACAGCTGTGACCACTTTGCCTGACGGGTGCTGAGTCTCCAGCCCCATCCTAGGAGATCCTGGCTTCCGGGACCCACCAGCTGCCCAGTCCTCTGGGGAGCCAAGAAAACATACTGCCCTCCTGTGAGCGGTAGAGAAGGGAGGCAGGGACGTGCAGATCAGAACGGGGGGAATTCGGTACTCTGCGGATTTAGTCAAATTATACGGCAAAGATTTCCCTACAAAACACCAGCTTAGCAGAAAAACTCCAGGATGGAATTTAATGTTTACTTGCGAATCTATCACCAATTTTGGAAGATATGAAAAGTATTTAATTTCTCTGAAATGATACACATGCACCATTTCCTGGTGTGCTAATTTCTACCTTCTGTTAACCAAAATGTTTTAAGACAACTTAATATGCCATGAGAATACATTTCAAGGGAATTGGGGAGCTACACACAAATACCACGCATTCAGAAAATCAACTTTTGTCTCTTTCATACTTACTGGGCGTCAGAAACAGCCCAGTGCCTAACACAAGTGAAGCTGTAATATAAACTCTTCAATGGAAGGGGAAATGTGATGCAGTTATCAAGAGTGAGAAGTAGTAACAGAAAGGTTACAAAGCAGTGGTTCCCAAATCTGGCCCACCACCAGACCCACATGGAGGAGGTGCTGCTAGTTGACTCCTGGGCACAACCCTAAGAACCTGCTTTACTTGGTCTACTACGGTGGATCACAGGAACCCACAAATATAACCTGCCCCTCCTCCAGGTGATCTGATCACAAGACAGGTTTGTCAGTAGCTGCTGTAAGAAGGATGCCAAGGGTGGGTAGACTGTGTTCACCCACACTAAGGAACACCAGGTTCATAGGCTGCTTTGTACAGAAATGCCCAAAAGATCTCAGCCACCTTGGAGGGAGTCCAGATGGCCCAAGACAGCCATGCCTCTCGTCCAGCTGGACTCAAGAGCAAAAGGCCTCCTCCAGCAAACTTCCTGGACATCGCTGCCAGGTGCTTGGCAGTTCTGCAGAACCCTGGGTCAGAATGCTAGAAATCTTCAGAGCTAGAGAGACTTTGGGAGCAAGGAGTGAGCATGTCCAATAGTGCATTTGCACGGCCCCGTGATGGTGAAGCTCACGGAGGGCAGCTCACAGAGGATGGCTAACAGGCTCAGGGAGTCCAAGAGCCAGGGAAAATAAAATCAGTTTCATTCTTTAATAGAAAGAACTCCAAGAAAGTAGGCTGTGTGGCTACCCTTCTTGGTTACACAGGGTTTAAAGAAACTTTTCTTTCTAATTAACCAACAGTTTCAGCTACAGATAACAAGGTCCAAAAAGGGCTGTGTTAGATTGCTCCTGTTCCCTCCAATTCTGTCTTCCATAGAATCAGAAAGTGAGCAGAGCACAAGCATCTCCTGCAGTGAGTGGCAACGTGATCGAATTCCGCACAGTGCAGTAGGAGCACAAGAAATATGAGCAACTTCAAGGTCATCCTCTTCCCTGGCCCTTCCACCTACCCTTTCTTCCTCCCTGTTCTTGGGGCCACACCAAGGAGAGCAATACTAGAGACAGGAAAGCCACCCGATGGAAGGAGCCTGGGCCCAAGACTTCAGTAGAACAAGCACCAACCCAGGCAACTTTAACATAACTCCATCCTGTCCAAGTCCCTGCCATCAGGTTTCTGTTAGAGCAGCTGTACATGAATCCTGGACAAAGGTTTTCTTTCCTACATGGAACATGTTAAGAATTACTGATAGCAACAAGAGATCTCTCCACACTTGCCTCTTCTTGCTCCATCTAACAATATGGCAGACACAACTGTCCTTGACTCCAAAGGATATCAAGTTATACCAGGAGATCCAAAAATCTCTCTTTAATACCAAACCTCAGGTTTTAAGTGTTAGACCACCTGAAAATACAAATTTTCCTCTTTTGGCCAACCAAAGATGGAGGATGGCCTCCATCTACCTTCCAAAGTGAATTTTCTACCGATAATTGCCATGTAAATTATTCACAATTTCTGGAACGAGTCTAGCATGGCTTTGCCAATACGAATGCTGTTCCCTCTGCCTAGAAGGCCCTTCCTGACCTAGAAAATTCCTCAACATCACAGCCAAGTTCAAATGTAAAAATGTCCCAACTCCTAAGGGCTTAGAGGATTTAAAAATTGGACTTAAGTACACTGTGGTATATTTTCCTCTTAACCCTTGAGTCTGCTAGGTTCTTTTTTTTTTTTTTTTTTAAAGATTTCATTTATTTATTTGAGACAGAGAGAATGAGAGACAGAGAGCATGAGAGGGAGGAGGGTCAGAGGGAGAAGCAGACTCCCTGCCGAGCAGGGAGCCCGATGCGGGACTCGATCCCGGGACTCCAGGACCATGACCTGGGCCGAAGGCAGTCGCTTAACCAACTGAGCCACCCAGGTGCCCGAGTCTACTAGGTTCTTGATGGCAAGAACTATTTATTCATCTTTGTATCCCTGACACCCCCAACCCCCACCACTGCATGCATCTCAGTACCTGGCACAGCAAGAACACAATCAACATGCAGTGAATTAATGAATCCAACTGTTGAATTAACCATGTTATCTTGAGAGTAATTTTGAAAATTCAAAGGCAGAGGCTAGGACTTAAGGAAATCTTCTTGCAAATCCAATAAATACAAGTATCCCCCATAAACTATTACAACTTAGTCTGTTAAGACAAGAGACACAGCCTTTAAAGGCTAAGAGTAGAGCTAGAGATCCGTGAGCATCAACTATCATTTGTTAGGAGGTGCACTTAATGGAAAAGCAATTTTGCACCTAACAGAAAAATAATTAGCTAGCGTACTATGAAATCCCAGCTGTCATTTTTTTAAGTGATCATTTTGCTTTGAAAATAAATCAAGAATTGATTGAATCAAGAAGAAAACACATATACATTAAACAGTGTTTTAAGAAGCTTTATTAAATACTATGTAGATTTTTTTTAACCCTAAAATGTAAAAGAAACAAAAAAACAAGAACCTTATACATACGTTCCATGCTTGTACCAAAGCTACAGCCTAAAGTCTTCTCTCTTCAAAGATAACAAAAAAAATATTCTTTCAAACATCAAGGATAGGTCATGGGTCCTAATTCCCAAGGACAAGGCAAATCTGGACCAAGTCAATGCTCAGAGGAAATTTCCACTTCTGCTATTTGCGTACAGCTCAGCACAGGACTAAACAAATGTCCAACAAAGGTTAAAGAACAATACAGACAATGAGAAAATTCAACTACTAAAAAAATACCCTGTCGAGAATATTAAACAGGAGCCTAAGAGGAGCTACCTTGAATGATAAGCTCAGACACAGTTTTTTTTTTTTTTTTTTAAATTCTACGAAGATCGTCTTGACCTTTTACCCTGGAACTCCCAAAAGTAAAACAGGTCTTTCTTGCTCTTAAAATCATAGCTTTTAAAGGTAGAGGGACCCTCAAGACCACATGTTTTAGATGCCCAGGCATATTAAGTGACTTGCTGGAGAACACAAGCCACTGATAAACACATCAAAGCCTGGACCCCCACCGGTGCCCAGAGATCTAATCCGGGGATCTTCTCCAGCACAGCACACAGATTAATAGGCACCCCCTAAAACTATCTTCACAAATAAAACCAACTCTGGAAAAGGCCCACACAACCCATTGTGAACATCTTCCCAAAACACATGCATGTGTGCACACACACATCCCAGCAATTAATAGAGCACAGATTACAGACATTTAAAAGCACAAACTTGGGGTATCTGGGTGGCTGAGTCAGTTAAGCAGCAGACTCTTGATCTCAGCTCAGGTCTTGATCTCAGGGTCTTGAGTTCAAGCCCTGTGTTGGGCTCCACACTGGGTGCTACTTAAAACAACAACAAAATGATGATAATAATAATAACAATAATTAATAAAGGGCAAACTTTACAATGGGATTCACTTAATGTAGCAGGTACTAAAAATTTAAGAATGAATGAGACTAAAGCAAACACATTCCACAAGGAGCTCATAGTACATGAGGGGAATGGAGCCTACAAAATTACAAAATTACAAAACCACGAGCCACATCCCATACTGGAGATAAAAACAGGGTATGATGGGACATTTCTGACTCCATGATTAAAATGTTTGGATCTTTCTTCCCTCTCATTGCTAGGGTAGCTTCTAGAAAATTATACTCTAACTCAAGTGAATAAAAAATAACAACTGTTACACACAATGCCCAGAATGAAGTCAAAAGACTATTTCAGAACTTTTGAAAACAACATTCTTCAGACAAAGGAAAATTCATACTTGCAATTTTTTTTTCTAAGTCAAAGTTCAAAAATGTCGATGGTATTAAATGTGTTGAAGACTAACAAGGATTCGACTACAGTACAATACCTGCTAACTCAGAGTCAAGTCACCGTCTTGGGTAGGTGAGACATGAACCCCTGGTCTGGGAACCTGAAAGAATCCACACCCTTGATAGTTCCAGAGGTTGACAGCCTCCATTAAGCAGGACACCAATGGCAACTGTGTTCTGGGGACATTTGAGATCAAAGACCATGAAAATAAAACAGACATGTGACCTTCACCGCCACAGCCACTAATAAAATACTGGACCTTAAGAGTCTGAGTAACCCACGCAGGCCACGGGGAACAGACTGCTGGGCCCTGGTACAACAGCCCTCAATGCAGCTCTTTACTGGCTTCCTAGAGCAAGCGTGGACCTGGTGAACCACGAAATAACAACTGACAGAGAGACATAAACACTCACAGGAGGTATTTCACCAGGGCCTTAACCAGCGCAGAAGATGGGGGCAATATTGAGGAAGACTCTAGAAAGGGCCGGTGAAAGAGGCAAGATTTCAGAACCCGCTCAAACGAATGGGACGGAACAATATTCCCCATACATAGTCTGAGCAGTCTACACCTCCAGGGCCAGGGAACGAATTCGTGTTGGAAGGACCCAAACTCCTGGATTCTAAACATAACTTTGTTATTTCATAGTGTGTGAGCAAAAGATCAGATTGATTCAAGCATTTATGATTACTGCACAGCACCCAGATACCGCACCTTTGTTCAGGCTGCGGACCAACTAACTGCGGGGGAGACTCAAGAGGGAATATTCGACCACTTGCGTCCTTGTCACTGCCCCAGGTTTTGTCAGGAAGGAGTGACCCAGAAAGCAGGTGAAGCATCCTAACAGAGGCGTTAGTACAGCCACGAGCACAACTTTTTGTGGCCCCCTTCCCGCACACCTAATGCATCCTGTTCCCCCTAAGGCAGAAGGAGAACTGTATTTTAATGCTTCCATTGCAGACAGCTCAGAGAAGAAACTTACTTTTCCCAGAAGTTGGCACATGTGTTTACTTAGGAAGATGTATCTATCCAACACTAGCAATAAAACCAATTCAGCTCACAGGGAATTATTCCAGAGAGACAATGTCACCTCTTTCTCCTTCTGAAAATCAAAAGGGGGTTGGAAAAAAAAGAGAAACAAATGCAAATTGCCACTGGCAGGGTTTCATGGGGAAGGTACACAGAATGATTCAAGAGCAATCCAAGGTTTGCAGCAAATGCCTATTCATTAAACCAGTAGGAGGTGCAACGCCATCTGGCAGCCATGTCCAGGGGAAGATCTATTGCTCAGGATCACTTCGGATCAGCCAGCAAGTTTATTTTTACCCTTTTATGCACAGAACTACAAGGACATAAATGTCGGCATTAGGCATGCCAGGAAGGCTTAACGAGACTGGAAAATGAGATCCAAAACTGGGGTCCTGCCAAAGCCAGCTTTCATCGTGCTTGATGAAACAACGTCCTCCCAACGTTCAGGAATCCCAGCAAACCCCAGTGTCCCCACTGGAGACTCTTTAGGAAACCGCAAGGACTTCGGGCATATCTGGGAGGAGAGACTGCCCTGCATTCGCTGATGCCAGGAGGCTTGGTGAGGGGGACGGAACACTCCCACTGAATCCTAGCCTCGGGAGCCTGGCTGCGCAGGAGAGGGCAAGTGCAGCTCAGTCTGGGCACGAGGCCAGCCAATCGATGGGTTCCAGGAACCCCCATAAGGCCCCCTTGGCAGAGTTCTCCCTCTGGGGCTTGCTCTCTTTGAACCTCAACATAACCAACCAGAATCTTCTTTTTCCCAAGTGAAGTTACTGCTTTTTCTCTAATGGAAACATAACACTTACTCAATGCCAAAAGTATGCTCAGTGCCAAAAAACCAGAAAATCACAAAGAAATTTAAACAACTATTTATCATCCGACCACCTGCAGATATCACTTGTAAGATTCTGGAATATTTCTTGCTCTCTCCCACCTCCCCACCTCTCTCTCACTCGCTCTCTCTCACACACACACACACACACACATATACATATATATGTCTCATATTATTATGCTTGTTTTCTTATGGCCTGCTTTTAGGTCTTACCACATTTTAAACACTTTGCCATAGTAAATATTTTCCAGCAACAATTTAAAAGCTAAATAGTACTCCGCTATGTAACATGTTTTATTTAAATAATCCCATGGTATTAGGCATTTATTTTTCTATATTAAAAAATAACAATAAACTTTCACCCTTACCTTTGCAATGTCAGATGTTTCCTTAGACTAAAGCAATCGCCAAGTCAAATTAGAGGATTTCTAGGCTTTTGATGTTGTAATATTCCCACAGTGTCTTTCAGAAAAGTTCTACCAATTTATGCTCCCCACTAAGAGGGTGTAAGAATGCCCCTATACCATCTGCTTTTACCTAAGCTTCTATTATCTGTATTTTATTGTCCTTTAAATTGGACGATTTTTTGCCAGATAGGTGGCAATTAAATTATTTGCCAATTAAATAGGTAGAAAAGACTATTGCTAATAAAAACCACAACCACAACATTTCCCAGGCACTTACTATGTACCGGGTACTGTTGTAAAATTTTACGTGTTTGAAGTATATTAACTCCACATAGGAATGGCAAAAATGAGGCACAGGAAGATGAGGTGATGTGTCCACCTGGGACCTGGAAGAGCTGGAGTCTGAAGACAGATAATCAATGGTAGTAGTCTAGACTCTTAACCGTGACACCACACAATCACATGAGGGACTACCAAAAAGAAGGAGAGGAAGGGACAAGATTAACACGTGGTAGAGGGATCACTGAAAACGTATCCTCATCTTTATTCACATGTTCAACGTCACCATTTGTGGTGACGCGGAACATCACCAGCATCGTCCAACCATCAACGTCGTTCAACCACCAAAGTCACCATCACCTAAGTGATGGACACAGTCCTCTGATCCAGCAAACCAAATCTAAACATCGACTCTTAACTTCCCGCTGGCTCACTCACCAAAAAGTTGATTCCATGCTGATTACTCTGGCATGGAACTCTTTGCCTGTTCATACTAATCGCATAAAAGAGAATGGGCTTACTTGTTTTCGGGTGTAAAAAATGATTTGGGATCCAGCCATCCACTGGTAGGTACATATCCCACAGAACTGAAATGGCTGGAATAGATACTCGCACACCCATGCTCACAACAGCATGATCACAATAACCCAAAGATGAAAGAAACCCAAGTGCCCACTGACAGAGGAGTGGATAAACAAAATGTGCTATATACGTACAGCAGAGTATTATCCAGCCTCGAAATGAAGAAAAGTCTGACACATTCTACAACATGGATGAACCTTGAAGACATCATGCTAAGTGAAAGAAGCCAGACACAAAAGGACAAATACTGTATGCTTCCACCTATGTTAAGTACCTAGAATAGGCAAAGTCATGGACAGGAAAAGGAACAGTGGTTGCCAGGGGCCGGGGGTGGGAGGAACAGAGAGTTGTTTAACGGGTACAGAGTTACAGCTGGGAAGATGAAAAAGTTCCAAGACATGGATGGTAGGGATGGTTGAACAGCAATGTTAATGTACTTCATGCCACGGAATTGCACACTTCAAAATAGTTATATATGTATTTCACCAAAAATTAAAAAAAAAAGGATTTGGAAGGTGAAGGGCTGCCTATGAACTTTCTATCTACTTAGGGTGCTTCAGCCACTTGGGCCCTAATCAGATCCTCATAAGCTCTTCTGGGAAATGCTACTCAACAGAAGTTGGGGGCATGGTGCAAATGCTCAATAAAAGATGAAAAAGCCTCCAGAAACACTCAGTCTTTAATTGCAGGGACCAACTTATCTTACGATGCTCACATAAGTGAATAGTCTGGAATACCAAAGGAAAAGCAGAATCAAATAGCCTAAAAAATCACATTTGCTACAGGAATCAAAGAACAAATGGGAAAATGCTCAGGTGAGCTTTCACGAATGACTATGGAGAATAACAAACCACAGGAAAAGGTCTTAGCACAAGCCTGTACATCAACTTAGCTCAGGTCATCGTGGTTAAGAACATCAGATGCAGAAAGACTGCCCATCCAAAAGCCAGCACCCCGTGTCCACCCAGATTTGAGGTGAACTTATTGAGAAGGATACTTCTGGGATTCAGAAAGACAACTTATGGCTAGTCAGCAGCTCACTGTATTCACAAAGCACCACAGAACAGTTTCAAAGACTTACTTTTTCAAGACTCAAATTCAGAAATACCGTCTTTATGACTTGTTTAATAGAGGGTCACTATAAAACCCCAAAAGACTGCTTCATCCCTATGAGACTAAATAAAGTTGTTCTGAAGAAAGGAAAGCTAGAGCTATCAAAGCTAATACATGTTACTACTGCCCAACCTGACACTGGATTAGGGTAGTTAACACAAAGACAAGAGCTGGGCTCCCTTCCCAGGCCACCATCTTAGGTCTTGCTATCTCAAATATAATCCCCTATTGTACAATAAAGAATTTGACTGGTCTTTGTCCCTGGTTCCTAAAAGGGATACTAATTCCTTGGAATTTCCTGAGGAACAGAAGTGTCTTTGTTCTTGACAAGTGCCTTGGATCTCACCTGAGTTTATGCTAAGAGATGAGAAGACTTGGACTAGAAATTGATCACCAGAATGACCAACCATGTGAAGAGAATGCCAGGGCTTTGAGCCTGCCCAGTCCAAAGGGGAGTGGAGGGGGCTCAGACTGATTAATTCATTAGCCATGTGGATGAATTCAATCATGCCCACAAAATGAAATGCTCAATAAAAACTCTGGACTTCAAGCTCAGTGAAGCCTCCCCAGTTGGTGAATATGTTGATGTGCCAGGAAGGTGACACGCCCTAATCCCAAAAGGAGAGGGCATGGACACTCAGCATCTGGAATCGTCTCAGTTCTCCTCTCTCTTCATTTGAATGGTCCTGATTTACATATTTTAGATTAAAACTATAATCCTGAGTATAGTGCTTTCCCAAGTTCTGTGGGTCATTCTAGTGAATTATCAAACCTGAGGGGGTCATGGAACACCTAGGTTAGTAGCCAGTTGAAGTGTTAGGGTCTGGGCACCCCACCTGCAGCTGGCATCTGAAGTAAAGGCAGTCTGGTTGGGGACTTTACCTTTTAATTTATGGGATCGGCACTAACTCCAGGTGGTTAGCATCAGAATTTATTGCAGTACACCATTTGGTGTACCCTCCCCAACCCTGCACGCACACACATTTCCAGTTGACTCAAGTGCTGTACAAGGATTCAACACCCAGCTTCAAATGACATCACTTTTATCTACTAAAATTTATGCCAACTACTACTGACTATAAAGTTTCCCCCACTTAATAGTAACTGAAATGTTTTGAGTAATTGCTATCCCAGACATGGTTCTAAGACCTTCCACGTATATTAACTCACTCACTCCTCATAGGAAATTCATAGGGTAGATACAGTTGTTACTTTCATCTTATAGATGAGGGTGCTGAGGCACAGAGAGGTTAAGGAACCTGCCCAAAGTCACATGGTAGAGGTGGCAGGATTCAAAGCAAGTTCCTTGCCTCTAGAAGCTGCGCCTTAGCCACAAGCCTAGTGGAACTGTCGTGAAACCTGGTCCCCCATCCCTCTGAAGGGCCCTGGGTCAATGTTCTTCTTTATCCCCATTTACTCCCATTCTCCATCTTTAGAATGGGCACATGCTGATTTCCTCGGGGCAAAATGTGTGCATTCTGGTGACAGAAATATCCAGCTTCAACTGTAGCTCAGGAAAACTAACCGAGAAACAGGTTGTCCTGGGGGACATGAATTATTTCCCCGAAAGTCTCTTCCAACAAAAACACAAACAGCTAGAGGGTACTAGATATAAATGAAACTGACAAATTTCACTGCAGTAGATGAATAGATTCAAAGTTGTTCCCTTGCATTATTTCCCCCACCATGGGCAGAACCTCTCCATGATCAACACAAACCCTCTCTCCCCTCTTTTTTCCTATTACTTACATTGTTAAGCATACTTCCTCGTTTTTATTAAGTTGGTATTACAGTCTGATGTTCTCGGTATCTTCAGCATTGCAATTTGAACTTCAGGCGGTCATGGTGGTCATTTTCCTGGTGGAAATTATATAGTAAAGACAACAGCTGATCGTCCTTCTACCTGATGCACTCCTTCAGTAAATATTTTGAGCCTCTACTGCATGCAGGAAAGCACTTAGGCACCAGGCCTCCGCAATAATGACGACAAAGCCTCCCTGCCTGCGAGCATGGTGCTTACACACCAGCAGGAGAGACAAAGCAGCAATAAGTGAGGGTGGGCATGGATGTGCACATGCATACATGTGTCTAATTCCAGGCAATGATCAGTGACGTTTAAAAAAAACAAAAAACAAAAACAGAGTGAGTACAGATGTAAGGGAAGTACAAGATGACGTGTATGGCTGGAGTAAGATCAGCTGGGAAAGGTCGCAGGAGATGAAGAGAGAGAGGCCGGATCTTTCCAACCTGAGGCACCCAACCCCGTGTCACCTTCTCCCTCCCCTCCCGAGTCTATGCCACCAACACCTGTCATCCCTACCTGATCCCTATGCTTGCACCCTTGCTTGCCCCTTATAGTCAGTTCCTCACACAAGCCAAATGACTTGTATAAATACAAATGAGATCAGGTCACCCCCCCTCCCCCAGCTCAAAACTCAGAACACATACAACAGAGTCAGAATGAAACTCACACTGTACCCTGGCCATCAGGGTTCTGTATGTTCCAGCACTACTCGCCTCTCGACTTAGCACCTTGTTCCCTTCACTCTGCACACGCCTTCATGATGGGCCCAGTCTGTCCCCACCTCAAGCACCTCTGGGTGCAATGGCCTCCTCCTGGAGCTCTTTTCGTCATGGACACTGCCTCGACTCCGTCGTCATGCAGCTATCTGCACAAACATCTCTCCCTGAAGTAGCCTTCTGGGCCACCACATCTAACCTAGCACCCAACGTGTGCCCTCTACCCCTTGCCCCATGGGATCCTTCCTCTCCCACATCTCCATCTGACCTATGATTCACCAATTTCTCTACTTCCTTTGTCTTTGTCCACCTCTGTTTCCCCAGTGCCTAGAATGGAGCCAGGTACAAAGGAGGAGCTCAATAAATACATGTCAGATGAAGAAGTGAATGACTTTGATGAAGCCGTCAAACTCATCATCTACGGTCCTGTGCATCCAAGCTGTCTACACCACCTGACCAGAGACAACACACCTCGGATCAGTTCTTATTGGCTGCAAGCTCAGAAGGCAATGTCTTCCATTCCACAGAGAGAGCTGTTCCAATTTACCCTGTGATTCTGATACTAAGAGGACAAGGACACCCGACATAACTATTTGACAACCCAACATTTACACAAAAAGACCCCAAAGAACTTATTGGTTGAGAAGTTTACCCATACTGTGAAGTAAGGAGCTGCCATTTCAAATCCTTTCCATGAGTCAATGGATATACAGAATTTCCAAGGAGGCAGAAAATGTCTCCAGTGCCCACCTTCCATGCACAGACTCAGCCCCCACTCACTGAGCTCCTCTGAGGTGATGACTATGGGCTCGGCCCTGGGAACACAATGAGCCCTAACAGGACTTAGGTCAAGAGGCTTGCAGAGTCTAGTAGAGGAGACAGACAAGACTGGCCATCTTTCAGCCCACCACTTATAAACCTCAATGCTTTGTACTTTAAACCACTGTCGGGGGAAAAAAATGTGTCTGTCCCTACACCTTAGTGTGAGGAATCAGTAACTGAAAGGTGTTCTGCTCTGGCAGGGGTGGACTCAGCCCCCTTAGTGGAACCCAGGTCTGAGTGGAAATTGGGGAGCTCATCACAGATTAGGGAACGGGGAGAGGTAGTGAGAGAAGAACCTCACAGTTACCTGAAATCTCACCCCTAAAGCTGCCTTCAATACTTTCCAGCAGTCAGAACCAACTTTTCCCTGGACAGTGGTAGTAACGTGGAAGACAGGCTCACAGGGACTAACAGAGCCTTCCAACTTGAGGCCTGGGAAAGGGAATGTACTTTTGATGTTTGTAATCCAGAGGCCCTCCAACTTGTGAGGGCAGGAGAGCCCCTACCATTTTGAGCTCCCAGGACACCAGAGAAAATCCTGCAACATGGAACCCCTTCTTCTGAACCAGAACAATCCAACTGACAGGACAGGGCACATGTAGACACAGGCCTCTGCATCTCAGAAGAATGCAGAAAATATTAAAAAGTCCCATCTCTCTTGTTTTCCTGCAGAATTTGTTTTTTCCTCAGTTCTTCATTTCAATACCCACTGGCACTCAATGGCAAGTAAGTCGTGGCCACAGATCTGAGCAGGTTAGGGAAAGTGAGATTCAAATACAGGAAAACTTTACCCCATCGCTTAATGGCTTTTTCTGGGAATGAAAAGACACCTCTATAATGATCTGGGGGCCAAATACCAAAATTACTACAGAAATGAAATAAGGGGCGCCTGGGTGGCTCAGTCGGTTAAGCATCTGCTTTCTGCTCAGGTCATGATCCCAGGGTCCTGGGATTGAGCCCCACATCGGGCTCCTTGTTCAGCGGGGAGTCTGCTTCTCCCTCTGTCTGCCACTCCCCCTGCTTGTGCATGCACGCATCCTCTCTCTGTGTGGTAAATAAATAAAATCTTAAAAAAGAAAAAAAGGAAATAAAATAAGACATGCCACACACACAGCCTTCATTGGGCTGCACAGTAATTTTGTTAAAAATGACAAGTATTTCTTCTAAAGAATGATAATTAATACTGCCTTTACATCACCTGCCTTTTTTTCTTTTTCCTCCCCCCGCCCCACCTCTTTTTTTTTTTTTTTTTTTAGTTTTTCTTTTCTACTGATACTTTCCTGCATTGGCAATTTGGCAATCAGCAAGTGAATCAACATCATCACTGTCAGGCATTTTCTCTGGGAGAGGAACACGTTCATCAACACTTTCCCATACATAGAGGCATTCCCATTTGGAAAACAAGGGAGTGGGGATGGGGTGGGAAGTATTAGAGCATCTTTCCTACGCCATAGCATTCCGGGATTCCCGTGCACCTGATTACAAAGCCACAGGATGAGGTTCTGCCCATACACTCTGGACTTAATACAAATGACTGTAAAACAAGGAAAACTCTCCCTTGCCTCTACAATGCTCGCCCCATAGGCCAGCCTAGCCTTGTCCTTCCCTCAAACATTTCTGAGTACCTCTGTCAGGCACTGAGCACGTGACGATAAATAGGTACAATTCCTGCTCTCAAACTGTCATGGGGAGACAGACACATGGATACATCATGAGAACATGAAAGTGCAATCCATATGTGAGTTCCACAAGTAATCTGTTGAGCACCTGCTACATGCAGGGTATTGTTCTGGATGCTGGACACACATCAGCATACAAACGTGTATACAAGAGAGTATGGGATATACATGGGGTACAGAACAAAGAAGAAACGCCCCTCATCTTATCCAGGAGGATCAATGAAGGCTTCTTTGAAAAAACCAAGCCCAGGAAGGAACCTTGAAAGATAAGATGAGGAAGGCAGAGCAAGGTGTCCCCGACAGGGAGAAGAGCAGAGGCATGAGTGAGCTGTCAGCCACACTGGAGGGCACCATTCCCTGCAGGCCTGGGACACAAGGGGAGGCAGGGGTTGCCAAGTCCAGTCTTGGGCAGCAAGACAAGGTAACCAGGGATCTTGAATGCCACAGCAGGACCCAGGGCCCCCCTGTAGCTGAAGAATGACTTTGGAGGGTCTTGAGCCCAGGAGTGACAGGATCCAATTCCCATCTCAGATAGAACTTCCAGAATTGGCTTTTATTTGCAAGCACTGCCTCTCCTGCATGAGGGGCTTGAAAATGAAAACAAAAACAAAAACAAAACCAGACAGCTTTAGCAAGTGGATATAAAGTTCCAAAGAAGAAGGCATATAGGATTCTTCCCTATTTTGAGAAGATGGCTAGAAACCACTCAGGAGGGAAGAAAGAAGAGAATGTTTTTTATAGACCAAAAAATTAAGTGAGCAAAAAGCAGCTTCCCAGAGACAAACATCCCTGACTTAGCAATTTTGCGAGAACTGTTCGTTTTCATCTCTGCTGGGACTAAGAGAAGCTGCGTGGCAAACACTTTTCACGTCTTGTGTGGCCTGCTGCCACATAGCACCTCAGCAGGAACCACACCAACCTCCCGAATTGGCCGCCACAGCTCATGGTGAATGAGCCAGCCACTGACAGATCCAGAAACCAGTGAGAATACATATTCTCACCACAGATGATGGTTGCAGAGAAGGTTATTTTTTACTAAATAATACTTTTATGTTAATTTAACAGCTCAACATTCCCAAGGGCCTTCAAACTAAATATTGATTTCCTCCCACTACATGGAGGGCAATTTCAGACCCTTGTGGCCCAAACTTCAACTATTAAACATCCCATCCATTCTGTCTCTATAGACAAGACACGCTTACTACTCAGAAAATGGTAGCGTGAATACATCAAAGCCATAAAATTGCATTGCCATGTTATGGCTCCCAATCTAAATCCAATTATAAGCTTCTCTACAGTGTATCCAACTTATTGACCACACTATAAGCTTATAAGCTACTCTAGCTTCAAATGGACTGGATTACTTCAATACACAAATTCCAACTTAATGTCCATACAATTATCTGCCTTCCACACAAAACTCTAAAGCCCAGCAAGTGACATAATTAAGTTCCTTGTGTTCTTCACTACCGAAGCCAGCATATTAAATGTTACTACCCTGAAGGCCAATGCTTCTGTGAGTGAAGCCACACATGAGCTAGACTGGAAATTTTTGTTAATCTACCACTCAAAGTTACCAAGATGTTTAAGTGCCACATTTTGGAATATTTCAAATGTCTCCAGTCACCATCAAAATCGAGAGAGACGGGTTAAAATTAGTCTTCTCTTTATGTACCGTATAATGAATTCCATTTATGTAACATCCAAAAACAGCACAACTGATCTGTGCTGTTATAAGTCAGGCCAGTGGTGATGCTGGGAATGGGGGTGAATGGAAATCTCAGCTAGAACGGGGGCACCAGGGGGGTGCCAGTTATTGTTCACGTTTTGTTTCTTGATCTGGGGACCGTGACAAAGCCACCTTTGGCTGTGACAAGTCATCAAGCTGCACACTAGCAATGTATACACTGTTCTTTACGTATAAATCAACCAAGTTTTAAAACATCAGGGTGGAGGGCAAGATTTGTCTACTTTGCGAAGACCCTAAGAGGCCAGAATTTCAATCCTGTGTGGCATTCCGAAGAGCACTGATATTGCATGGACAGAAACCAGATCGACAGAAACAACTACATGCTTTCCTGGACCCACTTCCATTCCCTTTCATTCATTTTTCTTACAGATCTCAGCCATCCTAACAGGGGCATACCTACCATAGGGGACACTCAGGGCAGATCACTACCTAATAGTCCCTCTTCCGTATAAGGAAATTATTTCCAGTGATGTGCATGCAATAATCAATCATCGTCATATTCTTGAGTCATTCTTTAGTTTTTAAGCAACTTTTTTTTTTTTTAAGAGAGCAAACACGTGCAACAGAGGGAAGGAACAGAGGGAGAGGGAGAGAAAGAATCTTAAGCAGACTTTCATGACCCTGAGACCAAGACCTGAGCCGAAATCAAGAGTCAGACGCTTAACCGACTGAGCCACCCAGGTGCCCCAACAACCTTTTTGTTAAATGTCAGTTTTTAAAGTGACTTCTAAAATTCAACTAAATACTTCTCCTACTACGTAAAACATACACTTGCCAAACAACATTACACTTAGGAGTTCTCAGTCTTTCACGGTTTTAAATTTTAATTACACGTAAAAGTTCCAAATGGTCACAAAGAGGGACAGCCTTGAAGAACCTCCAGTTCCATTTTTTTGTCCCCAACTGCGCTATCGTTTATTGTCAAGCTCTGTGGAAACACAGGAATATGCTGTACCGCAAGGGCTGGAGGCATGAAGCGCACCCAGAGCGAATACCAACAATCCTGAACTGTTAGGAACAGACTCTCCCAGCCACCTGTGCAGCTCAGTCCATGTGCGTCAGGGTCAACGGCAGACGGGAAATTCTCTAGATTAATTTCCGTGCAGAATACCATGTTTATGAAATGGCAGGTACAAGGGCGTACTAACGGGCGCCTGGGTGGCTCTGTTGGTTAAGCGACTGCCTTCGGCTCAGGTCATGATCCTGGAGTCCCGGGATCGAGTCCCACATCGGGCTCTCTGCTCGGCAGGGAGTCTGCTTCTCCCTCTGACCCTCCTCCCTCTCATGCTCTGTCTCTCATTCTCTCTCTCTCAAATAAATAAAATCTTTAAAAACAAACAAACAAAAAAACAAAAAACAAGGGCGTACTAACCTTAAGTGTGTATATATAAATATATCTATTAACATTGCTATATAGCATTACTCACAGCAGTATTTAAGAACTTAGACCAACAAGAGTTTTTCCCAGGAAGTATTTATCACTGGCTTTGTTTAGAACGGCCCACACATTGTGACAACAACAACAAAAAGCAGACCAGACCGGCTGAAGTCAGCTTCCTTGCTTTGGGTCTCTAGAGCTGACACACCCCCTGTAGCCACACCTGGAGAGTACCACGCCCACTGCCGCGCGCGGAAACCAGGCAAACAAAAGCCCGAACATCGAAGTTCAAACACAAAAGCACTTGTCTTTCCCACATTAAGACAGCCCTCACGGTTTATAACGAGGGTGGGGAAAGGTTTTCAGACCTCAGCACTATTGACTATTTGGGCCCAACACTATGCTGTGGGGCTGTCCCGTGCGTTGTATGGCATTTATCAGCACCCTGGGGCTCTACCCACCACAGAGCCAGTAACACTCCCCCAGGCTTCCCCGGATATGTGCCAATGTCCCTGGCTCACCACCAGCTGAGAATCACTGGGGTGGCGGTTAGAACACCTCTGGGAAAGTACACAAGAATCAGGCACAGTGCTTGCCCCAGGGAAGGGGCACTTTGTATTTTTTTTTTTTTTTTTTTTACAACCTTTTAACTTTTTTTTTTTTTTTTAAGATTTTGTTTATTCACTTGACAGAGAGAGAGAGAGCACAAGCAGGGGGAGTGGCAGAGGGAGAGGGAGAAGCAGGCCCCCCACTGAGCTGGGAGCCCAACTTGGGGCTCGATCCCAGGACCCCGGAATCCTGACCTGAGCCAAAGGCAAACGCTGAATCCGACTGAGCCATCCAGGCGCCCCTATCCTTTTAACTCTTAACAAGTACATCTATTTCTTACTCAAACACAAGTTTAAATACATCAAGAAAACTAAAGAGACAAGGCAATGAACAATGTCTAGGCAAGTGTACCACTGAGGAAATGCCAGCAGCCCCCTCAAATTAGTTTTCCTTTATTTTTTACTTATTTTCCAATATTTCCCTAATGAACAGAAAAAAAAAAATGAACATCTTTCCAGAAAGGTCATTCTGGTCAGGAAAGACTTTCTATAAACATGGAAATAAACGGTCATTTTAAAGAAATGGAAGACCGTTTCTGGTCCCTCCTTAGAATCACTTATTTTACACACAATTATAACTTTCTGTGGTTTCTCCAGAACAAAGCAGAATCAAAGCAGCAAAGCTGAATCTCAGTGGAAATGCAAGCATCCCACCCCCAGGGCCTCGCTGAGAGCCCTGGTCAATACTGCAAAAAGAATGAAGGACCTAAAGCCAGGAAACAGGTTGGAGTCTCTGTCGAACAATTCCCTCTCACCCTGGGGCCCTGACCAAACCACAGCCTCCCCACACACCAGGTTTTATTTATGAGATGGAGGGGTGATGTGCACTTCACAGTGCTTCCAAGAACAAACGCCTATGAAATACATGGAAGTTTTTATACAGACGTCAAACATTATAACCTTTATTGCAGGGGTATACGTATAATAATCCTCAACGAGAGGTAACCCTTGGCTTTACCACAGGAGTTTAATCACTGAAAGCAGCCCTGGTGTTGGTTTCACCAGCATCAACAACAGATTCAAAAGGGTAAGAGTATCCAGATGTAAAAGCCAGTTGAGCACAGAGGTGAAGAGCGATGGGCGGGGCTGCCTGGGTGACACCTGGCCATCTTTCTTCAGTTCTACACACCTCAGTCTGTCTACAAACTGGGGATGAGAGTAGTACAGTCAACAGTCATTATCTGCCATAGTCATGTTCTATGAAGTCACAGGGAACACTGATTTCAGGAATACTGAACCAGTGTTCCCAGGGGAAACACAGGGTTAGGTTCCTATGAGGCTCTGGTCACAACATTTCTGTCAATGGATCAATTCCTAATCGTGTTTTAGGTGTTTCTGTTTTGAGACACCTTCTTTCACACAGACAGTTGACTCATTAAACCTTGACCTCACAGCCAGTGGTAGTCTAACTCATGCTTGAAGACGCTTACCTAACACACGCATACTCTCCATCAGGCACATCACTGCCTTCCCGCACTTCGGAATGCCAAACAGCACTCTAACACTATGCTCAGGGGCCATTTTAAACCAGAAAATCACCCGAGGACAGTTCAAAGAGGCCCCAAAAAAGGGGCGCTAATTAGACCACAAAGAGAACACTCATCTACAGCATGAGAAACAAGAAGGCAGGGCACTGCCTTGTTCAATCTCGGCTGGGAACGTGCATTAGGCCACTTATGTTTCCCTGCACTCTGTGAATGGCCACAAAAGCACCACAACTATTGGTTTTGTTACAAACACATTTTATAAACACATTTTAACAAGCAGCCAAATATTCAAATACAGAATCCTCACATAACGAGGACTGACTGTACCTGCCTCAGAGCTGCTTTGATAAGTCAGTGAATTCAGACAGATCAAGCACTTAGAACTCTGCCACCTTGGCACACGGTGAGCATTCAATAGATGTTAGCTTTTACTGAGGAGTCAAATAGGTCCGGAAAATAGCACGTGGTGCAAAAAGCATTTAACAAAATGATGAAAAGGAACACAGGTGGTAGTAGAGAAACACAGAGGAGAGAATATGGCATGGAGGAAAGAAACCAAAACTCAACATTTCTTTCCTAAAGCGATCTCTTGCTTTATTCATTGTCCTTCTACTGATTCTCCTTCCTTTCCACTGAGAGGTTCCACTCCCTGGGCCAACTATCTACCTTCCTGCTCTCAAATGCATTCTCTGCATGCCCTGCCCTTCCTGCGACACATCATAGGAAACCACATCTCCCAAACCCGCTGGCCATCTGGTTTCCACGTAGGGTCGGCCTCTGGGAGGTGCCAGCAGAAGCTGGGAGGGCGGGCACAGGGAGGAAGCCAGAGTCTCTGCTCAGCAGCATCTCCTGCACAGATGCATCTCTGCCCAGGGGTCCCCATAACCTTTGTGACACCACCACCAACTCCCACCCTGCTGCAGCCCTGAGGGGGGTGGGCATCTTCCTGTGGCTGCAGATCTCTGGATGGACACATATTCTTCTTGGTAGCTCCCCTCCTCCACCTCCTACATGCTCACTTTTCCATAGCAGGTTCTCTGCAAAAGGCCTAGTCCAGCTTTCCTGGTCACTCTAGCACACACAGGCTCCAGAAGGATGCTATGCCCTGCAACTCTGCCAAGACCCTCCCTGGCGCACACTCACCCATCCCTCCCACCATCTCACCTCTCTTATTCTAACTCACTGGCTTCCCTGGATTGGAAGCAAATAAAGGTGTCTGGGGGGTTTGGTGTGTTTTTTAATTCACCGCTGCTGGGAACAACAACAACAACAACAAACCGTGCACTTATGAAAATATTAGAGCTACTCCTGCTTTTTATCAATTTACATTACCTCGGCCACCTTTCACCATGGGCCACTGGCCACCCCCTGCACCCATGGTTTCCTTCTGCTTAAGTGCTATTTACTTTTTAAAGACTAAGCATTACTCTCAACTCATAAATACCTGGATTAAAAAAAAAAATCCAAATGCGGCCTATGGCACATAGCCAATATTCCTCTGTAGTCAGCACTGGCCGTTCCCAGCTGCTGACAGCAGCCTGTGTAATCACTACCCGTGAATTGAGGGAAGTTCCATTCTCTTTTCTTCCCATTGTTTCTCACCCCAGTGCATAAAACTGTAACGCCTGGCCATCATCACAAGCAGGCATAAAAGAGGAATAAAAGAGTTCATGTGGATAAAAGAATGTAATAGCGAAACGATTCGGGTAAGTGAATCAGAAAATCAGGAGTCAGGGAGGCTATGGACAATGCTTGCGCCTCAATGAACCCACATCTTCTTCCCCCCGGGACACACAGCTAGACTACATCTTCTGGACAGGTGCGGCCAAGTGACAGAGTTTGAGACAACGGAACACAAATGGCAAGGGACTATCCACTGCCAGGCCTGGCTCCTCCCAGGCGGGCTCCTGTACCTGGTCCCCCCATTCCAAAGGCTACCCCGGACACCACTGCAGGATAAACCGTGGAGGGCCTGGCTTCAAAGTCAGGACCTAGCTGGCCTCGGTCAGTAAAGGACTTCATAAAAGGGATCATTACCCTACACCACCCCCAAAAGGACTTCGTAAAAGGGATCATTACCCTATACCGCCCCCACCAGGCTCAAACTATCACCTAGAGAAAACCTACACTGGGTGCCACCTGACTGCACACACAGACCCACACACACATGCAGAGAGATCCGCTTGTACAGAAGGTCACAAATGCAGGACACACACCTTTCGAATGAGCTGGCTGGACATCTATTTCAGGTGGCCTAGGGGGAATAGGAAATAATCCCCAGCATGTCCCTTCTAGAAAGATCTCTGAAAGGAAACCCATTTGGATGGGACACTCAGGAACAAGCACCTGTTCCTGGTCCCTCATTTCCTGTCAGGGAGAACAGTGCTGTGCAAACCCACTTTTACTTTATAAAGCAGAAAAAAACAAGATAAAGATAGGTCAGGGCGGGACTCACAGCATAAAAGGCACAGAGCTGGGCGCCTGGATGACTCAGTTGGTGGGGTGTCAGACTCTTGATTTCAGCTCCGGTCATGATCTTGGGGTGGTGGAATCGAGCCCCACATCAGGCTCTGTGCTCAGTGGGGAGTCTGCTCTCCCTCTGCCCCTCCCCCCACACTCTTTCAAAT
Source organism: Mirounga angustirostris (assembly GCF_029215605.1). Classification (NCBI taxonomy): domain Eukaryota; kingdom Metazoa; phylum Chordata; class Mammalia; order Carnivora; family Phocidae; genus Mirounga; species Mirounga angustirostris. Next base: position 101,533,048 of record NW_026991711.1, on the reverse strand, counting down.
AAACAAATCTTTAAAAAAAAAAAAAAAAGGCACCGAGCAAAGACTCACATCTCCTAAGTAAGTGCTACTCCAAGCAGAGGGGGAGGACAGTCCACAGAGCGGGGCCAGTCCATGAAGTGTTTCCTCTATGGGGATAAGTACCCAACTTGAGGGTAAGTGTTTTGGAAACTTTTATGGTAATGTGACAGGGTAATTTTCTGTCTTTGAATCCACTAATAAAATTGAAGGTTTGTATTCTGGACCTCCTTGGTTGCTTTTTGTTTTTTGTTTTTTTTTTCACTTCCTAGTCATTTATTTGTATTGTGCCAATCCATGATGGTTTAGAAGTTTAAAAAATTGTTCTGTTCCTCCATTCACCCAGAATCCCCAAACTCTTCAGCCAAATTCCCAAGGTTCCTCCACCACCTTCCCCACTCCTTCCTGCCTCACCTGGGGTTCTCCTCCATCCTCCTGACCCAGCAACTCCCTCACCCCCACCATTTCAAGGTGGTATCTCATTAGCTACATGGTGGCAAACTCCCCATCAGCCTTTCTGATGCATGAGCTGCCTCCATGGACTTCTGTAACCATCATGAGGCTCACATCAAAATGAAGAGTTAAGTGGTCAGTCATCCATCAACACAGCTAAAATAACACAGGACTCTGGTCCCAGAAAATGGCCACGGTAAGAGAATAAATGACCAGAAACTTGTCAGTGGGCGTTACCCATGTTAATTAACCCGAGGGAGGGTCTCAGCCTGCCCGAAGTGTCCATCCATCACTCTAAGGCTGAGAGGCAAAATAAAATGGCCTTCGCCTCCCACCTCTAGGGAGGTCGACATACACAGAGAAACCGCATACTGGCTTGGGGAGAAATGAGAAGCTCTTATCAGAGTGAGTCCTCTGCGTGCGGCACCAAGTCTAATGAAGTGAGCAGCCTTCGTCATAGGAAGGGCACAGGATGTGGAGACAGCATTAGCTGTGCTGAGCAGGACTAACGGAATTGCCCATTACAGGGGAGTCCTGAACTAGCTGCAGAGAGGGATTTAAACACATACGCATCTTGGGGCACCTGGGTGGCTCAGTTGTTTAAGTGTCTGCCTTCAGCTCAGGTCATGATCTCGGGGTCCTGGGATGGAGCCCCACATGGGGCTCGCCCCTCAGCAGAGGTGTCTGCTTCTCCCTCTGCCCCTCCTCCTGCTCATGTGCTCTCTCTCTCTCTCTCTCAGATAAATAAAATCCTTTAAATAAATAAATAAATAAACAAACAAACAAACAAGCAAGCAAGCAAGCAAGCAAGCACATAAGCATCTCCTTGAAACTGAATGGAGAGAAAAACAGATTGATGGCAAGGAGGGCCAGGACAGAACAACAGAACGAAAAGGAAACCACAGGTAAGGGGAGATCCAGGGAGCACCAACCATCCTCAGAGTGTGGGTACGGTGGGGCTCTATGTAGGTCTAGGTTCCAGGCAGACCCCATTTTAAAAAATTTCCAGGGACAGAGGTACAGTAACTTCAACGTAAGACAACGTAAGCATCTTTCAGTTAATAAAGACAGGAGTCAGCAGCAGCATCAGAAAGGGACCCATGAGATATGGGGACGGGGCGGGGGGAGTGTAAATGAGCGAGCATTTTAGTTAAGTCTCTGCACTTCTCTGGATACTTGAAATATTTCACCATTCCATTTTTTTCCAAGTAAAATCAGAGAAAAGATACATGCTGTTGTATGGAAACCTCTTGCCATGAACCGGGAATTCTGATTAGATTCAGTCAAAGCCAGGCATGTCTTGTGAAGACAAGGCTCTGCTCCTCCAAGTGTGGTCTGGTGACGAGACACGTGGCTGGCCACAGCCCTGACCTCTGTCCCCGCAGCCCCCCTCCCCCTTCCCTCCGGCCAGGTGGGAAGCAGGGTTTCGTCCGCCATGCCCATTCATCGGTACTGGGCAGTGGCTATCCCACATGCAGTCCTCCAGGCTCTGGGGCACCTGTTGGATTCAGAGAAAGAGGAATGAGATGCCCACGTGCACCACAGGCAACGGGCTGGGCAGGTGACACACATACCTCTGTTAACCATCTTCCCAAAGCCTGCAGCCCCATCAAGCTGGCTCAAGAGCCCGTTCCCGCCCCACTCCAGGCGAGCTAGCAAACTACACATGGGACTCAGCTGCGCAGCACACAGCCAAGGTCAGGCACTGACATTTCCTAAGACATGACGAACGTCCGGTGGACCACAGAAAGAAATCTGAGCCCAGGTAGTGAAGGTGTTTCATTTTAATCACATCTCATGCCTGCCATCGAAGCCCCTGCCTCTTCCAAGATGACTCATCTTTGATGCCAACAGGAAAACATCATTAACTTTAAATCCCATAATCTGGAATTGATGATTAACATATTTCAATGTCTGTACTACTGGGTTAAAAAAAAAAAAAGAAACGTTTTCTACCTAAAATCTTTCCTTCTTTACACTCATTTACTCAGCTCACCATGGGGCCACGAGCCAGGTTCTGCGCTAGCTACTGGTGGTATGAAGACCAAGAAGGCCAGTCCTAACCCTCAAGGAATTTACACTCTAAATAGACCCACAAGAAGTAAAAGCCATCCTGATTCCACTCTGGGCTTTCTCTGGCAATATATGTTCACGAGATTTACTGGTGTGGCTCTGGTTTTATTTTTACCACCAACACTGCATCTTTCTCTTCTGGTCATGTCTCAAGAAATCAAAGTTAGAAACTGGTTCTTTGAAAAATGAGGGTGTTAAAAAAAAAAAAAAACACCGAAAACCAAAAAACCAGGAATGGGATCTACCAACCCCTTCAAGAAACCTTTTCTGACATCAGTATTCCTCTCTCATCACAGGCTCTGTGGTAATCAGAGTTCAAGAGTCATTTGTCTTTAGGAGACAATTATCCTGACCTAAATGGACTCCTATGGTCACACAGAACCTAGGTACAAAGGCAGGACCAGTTCCTCCTACTTAAGTCAGAAAGGAGATGCTGCGGGGAGAATGGTAACCTGCTTCCCCTCCCCCTCCAGGAAGACCCAACTATTTCTGCACTCCTGGGGGTTGCCCCAGTGTATGAAGGCCACGGGCTGCAGGTTCTGAAGGCTAGTTAAGGGATTATCAGGAAAGCAAACTCGTCTGTGATATGGCTTTCAAGTTATAAATGTCAATGACAGCCAAGTCTGCCGTGTTGGGAACTCCTCCAACAACAGGTTGACAATAGCCCAATTCGACGGCTCTGGAGGAGGCTGACAGACAGCTGCTCCTTCAGTAGTTATTCCCAAAGGAGCCAAGAGGCCCCTGCAAAGGCAGCTAGATATGGCAAGCTCAAGAGGGAAGGTGACAACATATTTGGTGGCAGATAGACATAGCCCAGGAGTGCCACACTATGCCAACGCGTCTGCCTGCTCCAGGAAAGCTGTCAACCCCACACAGTGCAGAACTGAGAGCAGGAGGCAGGGGCAGACACGGACATTTAAAAAAAAAAAAAAAAATCACAGCCCAAGGAAAGACAGAAAGAAAGATGCTGATCCTTCCCACAGTGTAAGCCACGGCAGCTGGGTATCAGGGACCGCAGACCCAGGTCCAGGTCTCCGCGATGTCAGCCTGCTACCCCCAGCTGCTGCGCTTGGCAAATCTCAGTGGGCAGTGCATGAACTTGCCCTATCTGTCAACAGTGAACTAACTGCCAAAACAGACTCCTGAAGATACACTGTTTGGTTGTGCAGTCCCTGAGATGAAGTCCCATTCCAATTAAGTGATATACGGTGGGGGGGTGGGGGGCTGGATTAAATACGCCTGTTCCATCTTAGACAAAATCCCACATCCTCAGAAATTCAAAATCCCTTTGCGGTTCTGAAGGAGACACTTCTTGTTTCTCTGGTTTCTCCCAGCAGGACAAACTCTCAAGGTGACAGCTAGAGAGAAGCCACCGATAAAAGTCACATGGTCACATGATTTTCTAGCTCTAACATTAAGGCTTTTATTTATATCAGACATTTGTCTGCTTGTGAGTTGCTGGGGTAGGATATCCCCCCCCCGCATTTTTTTCCCGTGATGTTATTACAGAGTTTGTTCAAAGACCCACATACATAAAAGAAACAGGAATTAGGAATGCTTAAAGTTTCATTCTGTTAGCCCCATAACCTTGACACCCAAATCCTAGCAGGCTGTGAAATCTGGATACTCTGTTCCCAGTTAACAACTCATTTACCAAGGTAACTCTCAAGGGTAGCCTGGGCAGTGATTTTAAGTGCTACAGACTATTCAGATGGTTCAAATAAGGAAGCACTTAGCAAATTTCTTCCTCCATAAAATACGTTCATAACTGAGGACTTAGGAAAGTGTACATCTTGAGTTCCTTGATACACAGTTCCGAGATTGTGCGGTCTTTAGCAATCACACTCTTCAATTCATCGGTTTTACTTATATTCACATCATGATCCTCTGTGTCGGATTTGGGTTGGGCTGCTCTGAAGGAACCAGCCATTCTATGGAAGGGTATCACGCTAAATAAAGTCGTGTTTGATCATGATGGAATAAAGCAATAAATGGCCTTCTGCTCCAGTCACTTTACTAATTCTAGACAGATAAAATATCCTTGCCCAATTATCCCAAGAGATTAAACTCCACCAGGCCTTCACCAGATAGCCGGAGATGTCCCCTGAGGATTAGGGTGGCACTGGGAGAGCCACCCCTCAGCCCTTTGGGGTCTGTATTTTGACACTTCCAAATGTTAACATCTGACTCAGCTACTGGATCTTCTCCCTCCCAAGGGCAAATATTTTGGGTCTGTGCTAAGCCACATGGATATCTGCTTACTTCAGTACTTACATGGCCTAATGGATCCTCTCCAATGTCCACTTTAGAACAGTAATCACTCCTGAAATCACAAGGACAAAGACGTTTTTAAGTTTCTCTTTAACAACTTGATCTATTGCAAACAGGCTGACAAAGATCTTCTATGGACTTTGCTTCTCCCATTTTGCAACCCAACTGCCTTTCAACATAGTCTCCCAAAAAGAAATAACCTAAGAACAGCTAGCTGGGAGGCCCTATCACTTCAACACCCAAAGGCATTTACCTTAAAAAAAAAAAAATTGTATTATCTCATGTGTTAAGATCCAAATCCATCCATTATTGGTTTAGCAGGAGTAAGGCTACATTTAGCGAAGATGAAGCTTCTGCACAAAACTGCTCTTTGCTCCAAGTCTCAGGAGGCATTAAACCCAAGCTTTTACCAATTCTAATGCTTTCCAGACCAGACTGCATTAATATACACATACAGTTCCAAGTATATGTACACACACAATTTTAAAAACAGATAGCTCTATCACAAAAAACTATGGAGTTTGCAACAGGAGATAAACCCAATTGAATTACAAGCCTGTTCATTCAAATGTAACAGATTACTTGCGGCAACTTCACCTTGAGGAATAAAAGTAAATAAAAAGAGTGAAAAGTATTTTAGAAACAGATCTACTATGTGCTGATAAAGCTAGTATTTTCCTTCTGTAATACTCCTTTATAAAAGAAAAGAGGGGTACATGTCCTTTAATAGATATCTTCAGCATGTTTCTGATACTCTTGGAATTTATCAGCAGAGAATTATAAAAGAGTTCAGGAGGGAGGGAGGGAAGGAGAGAAGGGGAAAGGAGGGAGGAAAAAACAAACATGTTGCACAGACCCATCTCCAAGCTGACTGCCCAAAAGTGTTCTTTTTTTTTTTTTAAAGATTTTATTTATTTATTTGAGAGAGAATGAAATAGAAAGAGAGAGCATGAGAGGGGGAAGGTCAGAGAGAGAAGCAGACTCCCTGCCGAGCAGGGAGCCCGATGTGGGACGCTTAACCAACTGAGCCACCCAGGCGCCCCTGCCCAAAAGTGTTCTTAAGGCTAACCAACTGCTCTGACCACTGAAGGACCTGACAGTAGAGCATGCACCAGGTTCTGCTAGAAAATGTTGGAGTTTTGTTTTTTTTTTTTTAATCAAAACAAGCCAGTTCCCTCTTTGTACGGTCTACAGCACACAACCACCCTTCGCAGCATGAACATCTGTGTTGGTGTCAACAATCTGAGCGGTACCAGAGAGCCATGCCCTGGGGCAACTGGGGAGAGCGGGCTCCACCTGCAGTCCTTCCCAACCCACCAACCACATCCAGCAGTCCTGCCTCACAGATGTTTACTCAAGAAGGACGGAGGTTAGAAAGAAGAGTCAATGCCAATGACCACATGGCCCCCTCTTTATACCAGCCTCCCTTTGGACACAGCTCTGAGGTGAAGGAATGGTTTCTGGAAACACAGTACTGTGACACAGAAAAAGCTGCTAACTCCAGCAAGTCCCATCAAGATATATTTTAAGAAAACAGGGCACCGGGGTGGCTCACTCGGTTGAGTGTCTGCCTTCGGCTCAGGTCATGATCCTGGGGTCCGGGGATCGAGTCCCGCATCGGAGCTCCCTGCTCAGCGGGAAGCCTGCTTCTCCCTCTCCCTCTGACCCTCCCCCCACTTGTGCTCTCTCTCTCTCCCTCTCTCATAAATACAGAAAATCTTTAAAAAAAAAAAAAAAAAGAAAACAATCCTAAGCATTTTGGTTGGTATCAAACCCCTTCATTCACGCGTATTGGTGTGCACTAACAAAAAGAATACCCATGTGCCTCAGACCTAAATGACACAGGCTGACTTTCAGTGCTTTTACTCTTTACTGTATGTTTTCATCAACATCTCAACTAGTGTGTTACAGGACAATTCTCCAAGTGAGTGCTGGGAATCGAGTGAGCGCTGGGATCAAGCAGTTAGACTGTAAGATTCAAAAAACGTTCCGGATGTGTCCTCCTCCCCACCCCCACCCCCAAAAAAGTTCAACTTTACCTCCCCCAACATTTTCAAATCTCAATGTTTTCTTCAATGATACTCCTATTAAGTAAGAACTCAATCTTGATTTCCTCTGAAGCATCAGACAACTACTCCCTGAGTCATATGAGAACTACTGCATTACCCTTGGCTCTATCATCAGCAAAATTCATGGTCACCATGAAACCAAAAGGCCGTTCGTGTCTATCCTCAGGAAAGCTTTAATGTTCAACTCATCCTAAATATCATTTCCTGCGGAGCCAAATATATACCATTAATGAAAATTTGTAACTACTTCTAGCCAGGTCTCTAGATCAAGAAAACACTGAAGGATATCCTTTCTCCTTCCTCATTTTCAAAACAGCACCACTCCACAGCTTTCTCCAAGATTTCACCCAAACGTTTATTTTCTGGAGATTAAGAGGCTCCCTCACGCTCTTCTTGAGCTTATGCTTCTCTTTCCTCTCTTAATTACACCTAAACTATGAATGCATTTGTAAAGCATCACAGGAATTCAATTCAATCTACAAAGAATAAGGCAGCGATCATAGGGGACAGTCGGTGAAAAAGTAGGTAGGAAAAACTGGAATCCCATTTTCAACCAACATTTTAGCCCTTTCTTTTGTTATTTTGGAGAAAAGATATTACAAATGGCCCACAAGCAAAATACCCTACTTGACCAGCTCTGCACCCTAGGGTGGCATTCTATGAGGAATCTGCATTGGAGTTTCTTGCCTCACATGTTCGAAGAACCACCTCTGCAGTACGTCCTCTGGATCCAATGACAGAGGACAACGGTGGCCAATTTCAGACCCAGGGGTCTCACACCTCATTCCTTATGCCCTTCTGCACCAGAAGCTGTCAGACTGATCCCCTTCTCAAATTTACACTCAAGTTTTTCACCCTCTTATTCCCTATGGACCATGTCTTTCCAAACAGAGAATCTCGGAATCTTGATGCCAAAAAAAAACATGGACATAGCTCAAAGCAGTCTTTCCCTCTCTCATTTTCCAGAACCTAGTAAAGCAAAGTGGCTCATGGACAGCACCAAAGCTGTCCGGTAGACTTACTCCTGTGAGAAAATAGTGGGAAGGGAGTGTAGAGCTCTGCTCAAAGTATCTTCATGCTTACAAAAATAATTTCAGATGATTAAGACCATCTACTGGTGCATGCGAGAAACAAATCATGAACATGTTTATAAGCTTTAAGTCATTTGATCTTCCTTACCAAATAACAGAGTCACATAGGGGAAAAAAAAAAACAACAACCCATAATTGCAATACTGGCCTCAGAAAGTTTTCATCTTATGTGGGGCAGAGCAGCTCAATTCATCACATAGTGAAATTTTGCCCCGTTACAAAGATCTAGAATGACCCTCGACCTCAGAACTTATACAACCTTAAATACATTTGGTTGCAACATACTTCAAAACTTTCTAGCATCTTTCCATTTCAGCAAGGCCTCTCATCACACTGCCACTGAAAGTTCCCCAAAGTAGAGCCAAATCTCAATCTGCCCCACATTGCTCACGCTGCCTGGACTCAAATAGAGAAGTCCAACGCTCACAAGCTGTCCCAGCCCCCATCTTCTTGTGCCCCGGTACCTCCTTCCGAGAACGGCGGTGGGACTCCTACGAGCTAACACCACACAGCCAGAAGCACAGCCACCACCTCGGAGAGGCAGTGAGCCCTCCATAAACACCGGTGATTCTCACTGCTGTGGTTGCTACTGCTAGAATAGGATAGTAAGTTAACAGGATAATAAAAGGCCATTCTAGAGCCAGTCAGAAACCTAGAACCACAGCCACTGGTAACACGTGATGCATATTTTCATCTTGTGAACAGCTACTTTGCCAGGCAGGTGTGACAATGACAACGATTCAGTGGCTTGGGACTTGGAATACCCTTAGCTAAAGCGACTGTTCTCCTACAGATGGTCCCCACGTAAAGTGTGTTTGACAAGAAAAAAAAAATTCCAACCTTGCAACTTGAGAATTTATCACTAAACTGAGTTCTCAAGACATTGGTATCCATCCAAGTTTATCCAAGATTTTGCCAAGACAGGAGGACAATGGGCCAGGAGAGACAGGAGACCACTCATCTATGTTTGCACCTGTTGTTCATGTTCACTCACAACGTCACAAAGAGCAGATGCCCTTGACGAAGCTTGCACACCACCCCAAAGACTAATTTGTATTTTCATCAAGATTATTTTAACAGACACTGGGGAATTAATCTTAGAGTTCAGTTTCTTGAACCTTCCCCCAAGATACACCTGTCCCTTAGCCTAATGGTTCTCAACATGCAATCTCAAACCAGCAGTATCAACATCACCTGTGAAGCTGGGAATGCACAATCTCAGACCTCACCACACCCCCTCCTTAATCACAAACTCTAGGCTGCGGCCCAGGAGATTCGGATGCTAGCTCAAGTTTGAGAACCACTACCAATAGGCTATTAACACGTGGACTGGGGCATCACTAAGGACAGCTCTTTTCCTTAAACTATCTGGCATTTCTCAGATCCATAAAACCTGCTATAGGATGATGTCAGCTGTTCCTTTTATTTTTAATTCCTCATGACGAGGCTGATGATGATTCACGCAGCACCTTAATGGATTTCTTAAATAGTAAGAATCCTTCTTTCCCACCCCTAATGGAAGGTGACTGCTGCCTGTTATTTCTGATGTAAATAGTAAGAATCCTTCTTTCCCACCCCTAATGGAAGGTGACGGCTGCCTGTTATTTCTGATGTAATTACAGGAACAATTCAGGAACAAAAGCTTGTCCTTTATCAACCTCAGCAAAAGCTGTAATAGAGAGTTATAATTACAACACTCCATTCTTTCCCATAATGTGTTCACAACAACGTACCCTTTGAAACTGATCATACCACATGTCATAACAAGGAAACACAGAACCCAGGATCAAATTTCGCTTATTGTCAATAGAGATCAAAACTGCAAGTGTCTGGGCACACCTTTTCCAATGGACAGGAAACAAGTATGCATTAGCCATCTGGCTGTATCTCATTTATCTAAGTGAAATACGGGGGAGGGGGAGGGGTGGAAGTTGATTTAATGCATTCTATGGTCCTAAGGTAACTTCACAATACTCAACGGTCTTATCACCAGACACTACCCATCATCTAATTATCAAAGCAGGAAGCACTAAGGAGCATTTCCTAAATAATAAATAACCCTTTTCCATACCTTTAATTTGTTGATGTGTGTATTAATTTGGAGAAGTTAATTTCATACTTGCTGTGAGGTCTCCTGATGAATTGTGAATACCGGCAAATTATTAATTTCCCTTTCCTTTTTGATTAATTTCACACTTAGGCTAGATAAGAAAGGTGAGATTAATGATGTCTGGAAGACAATGTTCAGTTCTTGTAAGATACTCAGTCAACCTTATGTTCAAGTAAACAGAGGACGCAGATAAGGAAATGATAATGGGATTGTCTCCAGGATGCGTCCAAGGTGTCATGCAAATAAATGCCCAGAAACGCAAAGTGTTTAAGCTGTAAGCTCCAGTGAATACCCCTCCAGAAGCGGGGGGTGAGGTGGGGGGGGTGGGGAGAAAAACCTGGAGTTCTGAAGACCGCACTATGCACCCATCAACTTGTGCCCTTACCACTGACTGAAGACATGAACTGATTCATCACACTACAATTCTCCATTTTCCAAGGGTCCTTCTGTATATTAGTTGGCCTCTCCATATCCTTGTCTTTTCTAGACTCTCTGCAACAATCTTAGGACTCCTAGGTCAATACGTATTGAACAGATAGGTCTCCTTCTTCAGAGGATAAAAAGGAGCATAAACTCAGGCTTGACATGCAGTTTCAGTATGCACATATGTGCTAATCCTATTTCTGATAGTGATGCCTACATTAATTGAGAGCCCGCTAGGTACCAAGACACTAGGCAGTTTGTATAAGTTATCTAACATAACAATAGCTCTTTGAGGTATAATTACACAGTTTGCAGGTGAAGAAACTGAGGTTCAGAAAACTACCTAGCTTGCATAAGCGACCCCCATCCTCACATAGATCTGTCAAGCTCCCAAGCCTGGAGTCGTCCATACGCACTGCTTCCCTAAAGCAAGAGTAAATAGAACATTTATGGTTGCCTAGACATTATTCCAGAAGACCTGAAAGCTACAGATGTGCCGTCTTCCTCCAAGAAACTTCCCTGCCTACTCCAGCTCCAACTGACCCAATTCTTGTTTGCATCCCAGTATTTAAAGACAATGTCACAATTCCATGCTATCCATTTGACAGTCTAATGTCCACTAGAGTACGCTGTGTCTTAACCCTCCCCTCACAAACAAGCCTGCCCAACTGAGACCCATATCCAAGTCCTAATGCAGCAATCTGTCATCTCTGGCCACTCTCTCCGGCAGTGCTGCCCAATATGGGAGCCACTCACTACATATGGCTTAACTGAAATCAATTACAACCAAATAAAATAAAAAATTCAGTTCCTCAGACATACTAGCCACATTGCAGGTGCCCGATACCCACATGTGGCTAGTGGCTGGTCTACTGGACGCTACTGACAGAACATCTCCATCATGGCATAAGTACTGCTGGGCGGTGCTGGTGCAGAGATCTCTCAGGACAGCATCTTTTCATCTAATATCCTACCAAAACCGTGCAGGAGGACAGAGCCTCTTCCCCACAGAACTCACTAAGGGTGCCATCAGACTAACTGCGGTCATACCTACGTGTCTTCAGATCACATCCTTGAAAGAATGACATTCCTTTGACAAGTTAGGTCATTCGGTAAACTTATAAATAAAGCAAGTGGACTGACCTCGGAGAACAGAAAGGGGACAGAAAGGAGAAGAAACAATCATCATCAGCCCTTCCATTCGGGAATAACCACCAGATGCAACTGTGGGTGAGGACAGACTCAGCAGCAACTGCGGACACATGCGCGGTCACCCACACGGCGGTGTCCCTGAGGCACGGCCTCACCAAAGCACTCTCTGCTTGAGAAGTTAATCTCTGCTGCTCCTCTTTGGCAAGACACAGTCCCCAAATTTGGGCTCTTATTTCTAATTATTAAAGAAATCAATGCAAGGAAACCACTTCTCAAATCACTCTCACCCAACTGTTTCACTAAAAATTGGATCATCAGCAAATGAGACAAGCCTTTGGTGACAATGACAGTCTGACAGCAGACTAGAAGAGAGAGCCTCCGTCCCCTCAGTGACACCTGACCTGGAAGGAATTACCTCAAAGCTTTCCAGGAATTAAAAACTTGCGAAGCTCCAATCTAGGCAGAGATCCTGAAATATACTATTGGTTACTATTAAATTGGAACAGCCTGGGGTACAACACCCAGAGTGATAAACATCAAGGTCACTGATCTGACCTCTGATCTCTACAACCTACAAGTGCGCAGCACATAGTATTTCTTCCCTTCGTCAGTTCTTCATTGCTTTCCTCCTCCAGCCTCCCTGCTGTCTGGGCATTACGCCCAAGACAAGCCAGTCTTCATAGCTGCCAACATGGGTTATAAAGTGATGGACCCAAATCTAAATGCCAACTCCTTCAGGTAACTCCCCTTGACAGTCCCAGACTCAAGATCATATACAGGGCGGACCTGGACCTCTCTCACCACAATGATAAAGTAATGAATGGGAACTCCGTGGAACTAGGACAAGAAATCAAGGTAGAGAGTTTTCTAATAAAAATACAAATCAATTCATCCTTGTGGAGGGAAGAGGAAATAAACTCACACGTTCCTCTCTTAGACCCTAGGAAAGTCATCTAATGCTGGATAAATGTTCCTCTCTCCTCTGGGCTCCCACCTCAGTCACACGAGTAAGGCCCATTCCTGCCTGTCATCCGGGCATTACTCACCTTCGCTGAAGGACCAGAGCCCACTGAATTACTAACCCTAATGAAACTTCCAACATTCACCCTTTCCTGCTCAGTGGCTCACAACAATAGCTCTGTAACCTGGTGGACCTTTCTCCCCCCTCAACCCCCTCCCCCGCAATCCATTCCTGACAACCTGCAGGATGAACCTCAGAAACACCCCCACACCAGCCTTTCCATTTCAACAAGGTGGCTTAGGCCACCATCTCGAAGATCAAACCCTGGCCTCTTAGGCCCTCCGAAATCGGGAAGGACTGCTTTGCTCAAGCCAACTGGTCTCTTTTCTCCCTGCCCCCAACACATCCATGCACTTCCCCTTCCATAACACAAACATCGACTCCAGGACACTCTCCCAGACCTGAAGGGCTGGCTCCCTCCATTGTGTGGTAACACTCAAAACCAGAATGCCAACCCCTCAAGAGCAGGGCGTGTCAGAGTTTTCTGTATCTCTGAGGAGCCAGAATCTTAGACCCAGAAACTTAAACAAAACCGCCGCTTCTTAAATATTTGATAATCCACTGAAAAGAATTCCAATCCCGGGGCACCTGGGTAGCACAGTTGGTTAAGCGTCTGACTCTTGGTTTCAGCTCAGGTTGTGATCTCAGGGTCGTGGGATCAAGCCCTGCACTGGGCTCCGCACTCAGAGTGGACTCTGGTTAAGACTCTCCCTCTGCTCCTCTCGAACTCCCCCCGTTAAAATAATAAATCTTAAAAAAAAAAAACAAGTTCCAATCCATGCTTGTAAGCCCATTACTCCAACTGGATTCTCAGACTGCTAAGACCCCTTCAATACACAGTTTGCTCACCAGGAGCCCATGGAGGCTCCATGATGCAGGCAGGAGCCCAGGTCTGGACTCCACCATGTACCAGGTAAGGAACTTTACACCTCTAGGCCTCCCTTTGGCCTTCTGTGAAACCCAAGTAATATTAATACCTACCCCCAGGGGCACTTAGAGTTCAAGAGACACTGGTAAAGCACTTAGCTTAGCTCCCAGCATCCAGCAGATGGTCAATAAACGTTACTTTACCGCTCTCCTGTTATAAGTCTCCTTAAGGGGACATGTAGTATAGTTGAAACAACATGGTTATGAGGATAAAAGTCACCTGTGTTCAAATCCCAATTCTATTCAATAGATCCCAACTGTGGGACCTTGGGGGAAATTATTCAACCACTAAGCTTCACGACCTGTATCTATAAAATAGGATAAATAATCAACCTCAAAAAGTAGGTCTAAGGATTAAATGAGGGAATAGATCTCAAGTTCCCAGTACAGAGTGAGCAACTCAATTAGTGGCATTTGCTAAATATGATTTCAATCCAAACACAACTGGAAAAAACATCCTCATGCTCCTTGCTCACATCTGTCATGTCCTTCCGGTCACATTCTTTAAGCTCATAAACCAGGCCCCGGCCTTTCAGCTGACAGCCCCCACCTCTGGGTCATCAGCCAGAGTACTCACACAGGGAATGCATATAAAAAAAGAAAAAACCACATTGAGAGCTGCAAGGAGATTCATTTCCTCAAGGCAAATGTGTGCATCCTCATTTTTACAGCTTCCCCGATCTCTAAATATTCATAGCTATTCATATTTACACATAACACTAGCAAGGCCATTCCTGAGAGGGAAACACACTGGTACTATCGGTTACTTTTTTAAAAATGAATCTGTGATTGAAATCAGTCTAACCGAAAAGAGGCCAAAGTGCAGAGAGAGGAAAAAAATCCACAGATATGAAATGAGTATTCAAACAAGTGGATAAAATGTTACAACCCCACCAAAGGCAGCCTCCAGCCAGGAGCAGACCCTCACAGCAAAGAAAAATAAACTCTACTCTTTTCAGATCAATTTGCAAGTTTTTGCAAACTGAGAGGGGAAGTCAGAGCAAAGAGAGGCCTGGTGCTCTCACTCTCCCCCTTCCTTGGGCCCCGGGGGGTTCGTAGCTTCCGCTCCTCCAAGCTCCTGTCCTGGGCCCCGCAGGGGGAATCCTTGGCCCGGGTCTCAACTGCTAGAGGGCAGAGGAAGAGCACAAGGCCAGCAGTCTGAAGTTACAGGAGTTACCAGGTAACCAGGTTTCCACCAGAAATATGTCTCTTCTCGGCCACGGCCTTACTGCACTGAGCTGGAAAATGACTTCACTTCCTTCCCGTGGCTCCCAGGCCCAGCCCGGCCACCAGGGCAGGGCCCAGCAGGCTCCTCACCGCCCTGGGCTTGCTGGAGCACACAGGTCCTTATCTCACCCCCTCACCTGGTGCAAGGACAGGCTTTTCCTCTGACGCAGGCCAGGGGAGGCTCGGCAGAATCCAGGGTGAGGAAGCTGAGTGGGCTGCCTCACCAGGGCCCCCATCTCTCCGAAGAGCTGCCGACGCACCGACCCTGCTCCGACAGTGCAGGAGGCTCTCTGCCCCGGGCTTCCTCACCGGCTCCAGCTGTCCCGTTTTCCCCTTGCCCACACCTACCTCGGGGCTCACAGGTGCTCCTTGCTCAAACCATGAAGTCAGCAGGGCCCTCCCAGCTGATCCGAGCCCGGCACTCGCCGGAAGTCTAGGAGAACATTAGTGATGGTAGCAGAGCAGTAGCCAAGGCTCCCATGCAGTGTCCAGGGCAGCCCCGTCCGGAGCTACAACCACGTGCAGAAGGGGGAAGGGACCCACAGAGTCATAGCAACTGCACAAAGTCACACAGCTGACAGGTGGCACGGCCAGGCCGGGCACCCCAACTGCCTAACCACAGAGCCCTCACCATTCACCTCTGTACTGGCCACTCTCGACCATCTGCCCTCCTGCTGGCCTTTCGCTTCAGTGCTAAAGCAAGAAGGACAAGCCTTCTTCAGGTGCTGGGTGCCAGGGGGCAGGGAGGACCAGCTGTGTCTGCGAGACACACTGGCCGACCCTCCCCTCCCCGGGACAGCCGCTGTCCTCAAAAGCCTTTCTCCCCACAGCTCTCGCAAGCCAGGCGGCACTTTGCCAAAGTGGAAACTGAGGCATACCAGGCTCACTGCCATACCAGCAGGCACATGTGTTTACTGATTTGTTGGGTGCAAATGCATCCTCTTTCCTGGCATAACCCAGCAGCGCAGAGCTCAGGAATCTGCACTTTCACCCCCAGACGACTCGGATGCCGGTCAGCGACCACCTGACCACTGCGCTTCCCCAGCGGGGCCATTTTCAAGGCAGCGTTGAGAGAAGGATGTGCGATTCCGCGCCCCTCCCCAGGAGCTTATAAAAAGCTATGCCACCGCCCCCCAACAAAAACAAAACAATAAACCCAGAATCTTCTAGGGCGGAAAGAGTAAGAGGTACTGCAAGTAGTGATTAACTTCCTAAGTTTGTGAGCTAGTATAAAGCACCAGCCACCTTCTTCTCTGAGCAGCCCTGTCATGATTCAAATGATTTAACATTCCCGTTTCTGCGGATTCAGCTCGCAGACTCCTTGCAAGCGGACAGAAAAGGAGTGTGGAGGGAGAGAGAGAGAGAGAAAGAAGAGAAAAAGACAAAAAGAATGGTGGAAAGAGGGAGGAAGGGAAGGGGAGAGATAGAGAA
Source organism: Mirounga angustirostris (assembly GCF_029215605.1). Classification (NCBI taxonomy): domain Eukaryota; kingdom Metazoa; phylum Chordata; class Mammalia; order Carnivora; family Phocidae; genus Mirounga; species Mirounga angustirostris. The sequence continues at coordinate 101,516,785 of NW_026991711.1, read as the reverse complement.
GTTCCGGGAAGCCTTTTACGTGACACTGGCAGAAATAATGGGGACCCTTCACACGCAGACACACAGAATATGAGTAGGATTTAGACCAGCCCCATCCAAAGGAAATATAATGGGAGCCACTATGTCAGTTTATATGTTCTCGAAGCCACATTATAAAGTAACAAGGAACAGGTGACATTAATTTTACTAATGTATTTTATTAGCCCAATATATACAAAATATTATTATAAAACATGTAATTGATATTAAACATCATTAATGAAATAGCTCCCATACCTTTCTTCATACTAAATCTTCAAAATTCGGTGTGTATTTTTGTTTCCCTAGTATAGTGGATAGCTCATTCGTGTGACAAATTTTGATGTGTACTTTATATTTCCAGTATATCTCAATTCAGATGAGCTGCATTTCAAGTGCTCAACAGCTACACATGGCTAGCGGCTACCATGCTAGACAGCCCAGACAGACAGAGGAGCAGTTAAAGAGGAAGGGAAGGGGTAGGAATAAGGCCTTGAACAAAGACCTAAGGGAATATGACATCCAGACTGATCTATGACCCACAATCTGTGCTTTTAAGGGGTTAGCTGTAATCAGCTTTCAGACTCAACAGCACATACATTAGCATCATTTGCTAAAACCTATCTGGGTGTCGCCATTTTGGTGCCCAAAAGTATCAAGCCCACAATGGAAGAATCAGAGTCCATTACCATATGGACACTCAGTAATATTATGCTCAGCTGTACATCACACACATCTATTAGACATTAAGCAGCAGCCTCAACCCTGGACACCCACCCACATAGAGCTCAAACAGCTGGAGAGCAAAGCTCCTCTCTCTGCCCATGGGCGTAAACTCCACCCAAGGAAATAAGAGAACAGGTACCACTTGGGGTGGGCAGAATGGTAACCCAAAGATGCCTTTGTCCCAACCCCCAGAACCTATGAACATGTTACCTGACAAGGTAAAAGGGACTTTGCTGATATGATTAAGTTAAGGATCGTAAAATGGGAAGATTATCCTGGATTATCCAAATGGGCCCAATGTAATCACAAGGGCCTTATCAAAGGGGGGCAGGAGGGTCAGAGTCAGAGAAGCAGATGTAATGATGGAGGCAGAAGTCAAAGTCATTTGATTACTGGCTTTGAAGGTGGAGCTATGAGCCACAGAATACAGGGCTGCCTCTAGAAGTTGGAAAAAGTAAGGAAAAAGAGTCTCCCCCAGAACCTCCAGAAAACATGCATGATTTTAGCTCCATGAGACTTATTTTGGACTTCTGACCTCCAGAACCATAAGTTAACAAATTTGTGTTATTTAAGGCCACCCGTTAGTCATTTATTATAGCAGCAATAGGAATCTAATATCCCCTTTGTAAAATGGAGAGCCAGACAACACACATTAGTTAAAATGACCCTTCAAGGTATCAGTAGTAGTAATTATAATTGTATTAGCAGTCATGATAATGGCCACCATGTACTGAGGTCTTACTAAATCCCAAGCACTTGGCCACATGCTTCACAAATGCTTTTTAAAATACATTTTCCTTCTGGAATAATTCTGGATCTGCTGAGAAGTTGCCAAGACAGAACAGATTCCCTGTCTACCGTTCATCCAGATTCCCTCACGTGAACATCTTATACGACTACGATGGATTTCTCAAAACCAAGAATTCAACAACTGCATGTTACCATTAACTCAACTACAGATTGTATTTGGGTTCCACCAGCTTTCACTAGTATTTTATCTTCCCAAGAACCCTATGAGGCAAGCACCATTCTAATCTCCATAGGATGAAGGGTGATGCTAATGCTATGTAAGATTCAATCACTTGCTCAGGGTCACAACAGTCAAGAACTGGCAAGACGTTTAAATTTGATTCCTCTGCTTTACCCCTACACTGTGAGCTGCCCTGCATATCATCACCCCCCGTGGATAGGACAGGAAAAACCGAGAAGCTAGTTACCCAAAGGCACACTAGCGGGAGCGACATCAAACGTGGACGTATCTGACTCCAAAGGCCCGGTTCTGGCAACACCCCGCCCCCCCACCAACACAGAGGGGTAAGGAGCTGCAGAAGCCTACGAAAAGCCCCTCAAATCCACAAACACATGGTCGCGGCTGTGATGGTGAGGAAGGAAGGAGATCATGCCTCTGGAAAGTGCCTACCTATTCTAGGACCACTGCAAACTGAGAGCTTTCTTGTCGCTCTCAGTCAGTGAAGAGGAACCGTTCCTAAAGGGCCCACTAAAATGCCCTTCACGAGGAGCATTTCTGGAAGAACGCACTGCAGAGGGAGGTGGCGTCAATAACTATGCTAAAGCTAGCTTCAGGCAAACCACGGGTGTCCTAGCTGGGGGGCCTCAACAGCACGATTGCAACGAGCCCCTCTAAAAACATTCTTCTCCTGGGGGACCCTATGCCTCAGGCCTGTAGAGCCCCTAGATTTTACCCCCTGAGCTACAAAGGAAGTAGGAAGAAAGGCTTTTCCCGCTCTAAGGCTATTAGCCTCACACAGAACTCTACTTAGTGAGTGGGGCAGCAACTAGGACAAACTCACCTGGATCGCCCATAACAAGCCACCTGTTCACTTTTTTCCTAGCCTTTATTTCCTGCGTGGCATTCCATGACCTAGCCAGCCTCTGGACACTGTTACTCCATCAGTGGTTCTCAAAGTGTGGCCCCTCGACCAGCAGCACCGGCATCACCCGGGAACCTGTCAGAAGTGCTAACTGGAGGGCCCCACCCCAAGTCTACAGAATCGGAAATTCTGGGCGCAGGCCCAGTAACAGGGCTTTAACAAGCCCTCCCAGGTGTTTCTGATACACGCTACAGTTGGAGAACCGCTAAGCTCTATCTCCCCGGCTCCATGGCTGACCTATGACCTAGAAATGTATTTGGAAAGGTCTCTGCAAATAAACACCATGTCGTACATCAACAGAACGTCCAGGCAAGAAGCTCACAAGTCCAGATGGGGGAGTGGGACTCATTCGTCACAAGGTAGGAAGCATAGTACGGGCCACAAGCCAGGCCTGTGCCACGTGCTGGGGATCCATCCTTGGCTTCATGGAGCCGAAAGCATAGGCGAGCTTGCAGATCAAGCAAACCTACACACAAATGAATAGAGAATTACACACTGTGGCAAACACTATGAAAGAAAAGAGTGGAGTGGTGGGGGGACACACAGAGAATGATGGGGACCTACTTTCACCTCAGTCATCCAGGGAGGTCTCCCTGAGGAAGGAACGATTAGGCTGGCATAGGAAGGAGGAGCAAGAGTTGGTCAAGCAAAGAGGGAAGGAAGCAAACGTTCTTGGTAGAGGATAAGCTTGTGCAAAGGAGAGCTTGGTACTTTAGAGATGCTAACAAAAGCCAGTGTGGGTAGAAAACACAGAAGGAGGCAGGAGTAACTGGAATAGAGAAGTTGCCAGGCCTTGGATCATGCTGTACCTCATTGGCTTCGTCAAGAGTATGAGCTGGAGTCTAAGCTTATAAGGACACCCCTGAATTTCAGGCAGAATATTACATAATATAAACGTAATAAACATAATTACTAACAGTCAGCACTGGTCTAAATGCTCTGCATAAAAATGTCATCCTCGTAACCACTCCTACGTAGGTTCTATTATCATCATCGTTTCCATTTTACGGATGAGGGCAGAAGTTAATTAAGTTGCCCCATGTCACCCAGCTAGTAAAAAATTAGAACAGAGCTGAACCCACTCTAGACTCAAGCTCTCCACCACCTCGACAGGCTGCCTCTCAGCAGGAGAGTGAAGCGGTAGACTGATGGCAATATTCGGGTTTGCTTTTCCAAAAGTTCTCTGGGGATGCTGTGTACGTAGATGGAAGCAGAGGCCACTGCATCATCCAGACAAGAAACGACGGTGGCCTGGGCCCGGGTGGTGGCAGAAGAACTGTACAACAGAGAAGGAACAGACTCTGTCCCAGGCCCTGCCCAACAAGTTCTCAAAGTCCTGAACAAATTCAGCCCGTCCTCACCCACCCCTGCATGTCCCATCACAGAATTAGAATAAGGGCTGAAAAGAGGGCTCCCTGTCCGTGGGGCTGACCCAAAACACAGGGCTGTCATTGTGACAGAAATATCACACTTGGCTTCTTCAATCCCAGCCACTGTAATTCCTAAACTTTCACATTTTGAGGGGAAAAGTCTGCTCCTTGTTTAGAGTGGATGTTGTTATCCACCGGGAAAGGCCACAAATGGCGAAGACAGCCTCACACAGGACCCTCAGAAACACCGATCGGAGTCAAACGCAGATGTAAAAGGAGGCTTCTTGCGAGCCCTTGAGCAAGCAGGGTTTCATTTAGCCATCTCGATTGCCTCGCAGCGCCTGAGGGAGAGTATGACAACACATCTGTCAGACTGGCTGGCGCTTCCAGGAAAGCCCCGCCTACGCCTTGGGAAAATCGTACGGGTCTTGGAGAGGACTGGTGCTCAGCCATTTCCCCAGGTTAGATCAAGAGTCTGAGGGGTGTGATGAGTGTTACCTGACCTCAAATGAAAGGGTCATCTTACAGAGCTTGAGAACCAAAGCCACTGACTGAGGTCTGTGTCGGTGGCGGACGCACCCTGGCCAACCCGTGTTGCCACTGGCCTTCCTGTCTCCCATGACGGGTCAAATGAGGGTCCTGCTGGGCTTCCCCTTTCCCAAGATGAGCCTCGCTTCGGCCCTCTGACCGGCATGTCTGGACTCAGCGTGAACAGGTCAAGTGTGGAGTCAGGTGGGCCTCCACAGGTGAGGGTGGGACAATATGGCAGCAGCGAAAGCACCAGTTCCTTAGGTCAGTCAGTCAAAGCCTCAGTTACTTCAGTTCTGAAAGGGCCACGTGGATTTCAGAGCTTGGACGGGCTCTGTCTTAAAAGGCTACAGAAAAGGGCAAACCGCCCCTCTGCAGCTCTCCCTTGCAAACCTGTCCATTCCCCCCCCCCCCCACATTCCTCTGTCCCATATTCTTCTTCCATATACTCAATTAGCTACCAGGTCTCTGTCTTCTAGGTTGAAACTTTAACACAGGGTAAGTGAAAAATGCTATGTCTTTCTCTTCTTTACAAAAGTACTGAATTGACTGCCTCTTGTGTTCTAAAGGGCTCCCATTATGTTTTCCCTGTAGGATAACAAACCTTAAAAAGACAGCTACAGCCCTGCCCCTGCCCCCATTTGCCCCCCAAGAAGCTTCTGATGGTGCAGGAAAGAGAAAGGGAAAGGATTCGAAGGAGAACCCCATCTCTCTGGGCCTCGACCCCCACTGCATTAGGCCCTGAGGACACTCCCTTCCCAAGGAGCCCTAAGCACCAGGGAACACACCACTCAGCACACGCAGCGGGAAGTGCCCTAGCCAGCTATAAGCAAACAGTCCTCGAGTGGTCTGTAAGATGCCGAGTGAGTGGCTTAATCACCCAGCAGGGTCTAGTATGCAGTACATAAAACTCCTCGGAGACAGCAAGCCTGTAAATGGAAAGCATTATCATTTCTAACAGGATTAATAACAACACAGGCTTGAAACAAACACACGCCACTGGATTACTTTTCCGACCTCTTCAGGGAGACCACTGAGTTCAATGGAGGATTTTCTTTCTCTGTTTTGAAACAAGACAGCATCTCCCACCATGTGACAGCAGGATCCCTCTCCAGGGAAATCAGTCCTTGTGCATCAATGACAGGCTATGTGAAGTTCAGGGGGTCAACATGAAACGAAACAAAAAAATGGAGTCTGGAGACGGTGCAGAGTACTGTTACAATTCTGATTTGGGGCGGGGGGTGGGGGGGAAGGCCAAAGATCTGATCAAGCATCAGCACCTTTAAAAAGGCCTAAGGGGGTCCACGCCCCCCATTGCAGTGTTTCCTGAGCTGTTTCTTGAATCACCTGGGGTGCTTGGCTGGCCTGGGACTCCCTGCCTTGGGACTGGGGTGGGGCACTGGCCTGAGATCTGCCTTTTTAACAAGCTCTCTCAGTCCTTCTTATACAACTGATGCTCCAAACCCCTGCACTATTTCATGAATGCACCGCTGATCTACAGCTGGAGTCAGAGAACAATTCAAACTTTTTTTTTTTTTTCAGATTTTATTTGACAGAGAGAGTACAAGCAGGGGGGACATCAGGCAGAGGGAGAAGCAGACTCCCTGCTCAGCAGGGAGCCGGACTTGGGGCTCGATCCCAGGACCCTGGGATCACGACCTGAGCCTAAGGCAGACGCTTAACCGACTGAGCCAACCAGGTGCCCTGAACGATAAATACTTTTAAAAGTATGAGAGTCTCAGCCACAACTGCCTGTAACTTGGAGATAAAACACAGTTCACTGTATTCATCAGCCAAGTCTCTGGCCCCAAATCTTTCAACAGATAGTTCATTATTTAAAAAAATAAAAAGACACTGATTTTACATTTACTTCTTTTCTTTTCCTTCACCTAAGTCTCTGTGGACTAGCAACTATCTAAAAATGTCAACACCTGGGGGCGCCTGGGTGGCTCGGTCTGTTGAGCGTCTGCCTTCCACTCAGGTCATGATCCCAGGGTCCTGGGATCGAACCCCGCGTCAGGCTCCCTGCTCAGCGGGGAGCATGCTTCTCCCTCTCCCTCTGTCTGCCTACTTGTTCTCTCTCTGTCAAATAAATAAATAAAATCTTAAAAAAATATAAATAAATAAATAAATGAAAATGTCAACATCTGGATACAGAAGGGAGAGCGGTCCCCATGGAAGGGAGGTTCCTACAAGGTTCACTTCCTCGTGCTCTATCAGCCTGATACTTACACAAAATGCAGACACACGCTGACCTTGACTCCTTCCAAACCCGGGTCAGAGAAGGCACAGAGGCAACAAGAATCAAAGGACACAGAACACAGAGGGATGGGGTGTAGATTTGGCAAGAGCCCAATTCACAGCAGCCTCAGATCCAGACTTGTGATACTCTGAGGTCACGGAGCCTCACAGAGATACAACGATGGGGTGGAAACAGAAGGCATTCTGTCATATAACTTTGAACTGATAACCTCAGTACCAGACCGCACCGCCGACAGTGTGCTGTCTCCGTATGTTTGTAACTCCTATAATTATCTTGTGAGAAGCATGATTAAGTCGTATTATGTTTCTCTATGTTAAAAAAAAAAGTTCCACTCTCACGTGTAAACATTTAAGATTCCCCATGGTGTTTCTAATACTAAAACATATTTTCTCACTTTTTAAATACATTGCAAGGCTCAAATTACGGAAGCAGCCCAGTCTCTTGAACCTGTTGAGCAGAGGTGAGGCTGCTTGAGCACTAGTGTGATTTCCTAGCTCCCAGAAAGGACTACTGGAAATCTCCAGGCATTGGTCTCCGGAGGAACAAGAGAGGGAATTTGCAAATTAACATCTCCCTGACCGGACCTCCCTGTCTTTAGTATATTGCCTGCCCTGTGGAAGACACACACTAGGGGACAATTTACGCAGACGGTTTCTCTGCATGGCCACCAAGAGAGCAAGAGCTCAGAAAGATAGGATAGATCTTTATTCAAGGGTTTGCTTTTTAGTAGGTGAAGTTCTTCCTCCTTCTCTCTCTGCCTCCATGGCCTTGTTGGTGCTCTTTTAAGAAAGGAGTAAACAAGCTGCCATCCAAAATCCTAGGAGGCAAGGGGAAGGAAACTGTACCGGGCACAATCTGAGTGCTCACTTCTCCAGAAGGCACCCTACACAGTTAGGACATCTAACAGCCTCTGTGCTGGTTATCTGGTCATCATCTGTCCCGCTCCCACCTACTCTCAGCCCTCTTCTTTTTTTTTTTTAAAGATTTTATTTATTTAGGGGCGCCTGGGTGGCTCAGATGGTTAAGCGTCTGCCTTCGGCTCAGGTCATGATCCCGGGGTCCTGGGGTCGAGCCCCGCATCGGGCTCCCTGCTCCTTGGGAGCCTGCTTCTCTCTCTCTCTCTCTCCCTCTCATGAATAAATAAATAAAATCTTTAAAAAAAATTATAAAAAAAAAAAGATTTTATTTATTTATTTGACAGAGAGACACAGCGAGAGAGGGAACACAAGCAGGGGGAGTGGGAGAGGGAGAAGCAGGCTCTCCGCTGAGCAGGGAGCCCGATGTGGGGCTCGATCCCAGGACCCTGGGATCATGACCTGAGCCGAAGGCAGGCGCTTAACGACTGAGCCACCCAGGCGCCCCTCTCAGCCCTCTTCTGTTCCTGATCGCCGACAGCTGTAGATTACATCAGCTGGGCTCCACTGTCTGCTGGCTTTCCCACTGGGTCAGCTAACCAGAGGCCCAGTAGGGGACTGGAGAAAGGAGGAGAGAGGTCGGGGTATTTCTTCCCAGCCCCCTCTCTCCTTGGATGCCACATCTTTGGGCACCATTCTTCTTGATTACAGCTCTTGCTGGGCAGCCCCCTTCCAACTCTCGATCTCACTGGGCTCCGGTAACTCTACTCCTCCTCTGGCCCCCTCAGCCCAGGTGAGGATACTGGTTTCCCACCGTTGTCAGTCCCTGGGTGCCTCATGGTGCCTGGCCCGCCCTCTGTGACTGTCCCTTCCATTAGTCTTCATTCAAACCATCTAGGGTGAATTCTGTTTCCTGCCAGGCGCTCTGATACTGGCTCTCATTTTAAACATAATTGCCTTTGCAAGTGAGATGAAATGCAAAGATGTGGGTCAATAAGCACGTGGGGGCCTTTCTAAGAGTTTGTTAACCTGGTATATATACTAGGCCAAGAAGAGCTGATAAGGCTAATTCATCATCAGCGTGGCCTTGAACCCAACTGCTTATCCAGCCAGAGGACGGCAATCCCAAAATACAGGGGGAGAGCCTTTAGACCCTCTGTAGTAGGTACACAGGGATTTTTCTTTTTTCCACTTACCCTGTGCTTTCCACTACCTGCATGCTAATAGGAAAAAGAACTCTGAGGCGCCCAAAGAGTATTTCAAGCTCCTTTGTGGAATACAATCTGCAAGGAGGATAATGGTAATAGCCACCTGTCACTGACCTTGGACACATTTCACAAGAGCCCTGTAAGGAGGCATTCTTTGTCTCCAACTGACAGATGAGCACACAGATTCAAACATGTTGATGTGGATTAGCATTGTGCCCTGAGTCCCGCACCCCAGATGGGCCTGACCCTGATGCTGTTCTTTCCTCTCCGCTGCACTAGCTCTTAAAAGAAGGAAATAAGGATTCACGGTCTCCAAATTACTCCTGAGCTGGGCCTACAGGGATCAGACTCTCTAGTTTTAGACAAATCAAAAACACCAAATAAAGAGAATTTTATTTTTTTTTAAGATTTTATTTATTGGGACGCCTGGGGGTCTCAGTTGGTTAAACATCTGCCTTCGGGTCAGGTCATGATCCCAGGGTCTGGGGATTAAGTCCCACATCAGGCTCCCTGCTCAGTAAGGAGCTTGCTTCTCCCTCTGCCTGCCGCTTGTGCTCCCTTTCTCTGACAAATAATAAAATCTTTAAAAAAAAAAAGATTTTATTTATTTATTTGAGAGAGAGAGCAAGCATAAGAGCAGGGGGGAAGGGTAGAGGGAAAGGGAGAAGCAGACTTCCCAGTGAGCAGGGAGCCCAACACAGGGCTTGTTCCAGGACCCTTGGATCATGACCTGAGCCGAAGCCAGACGCTTAACCGACTGAGCCACCCAGGCACCCCAGAAAGAGAATTTTAATCTCAAGGACCTACCTACCTCAGAAACTGTAATGAAAGTGCTCTATGATATAAGCAAAAAAAAATGTATGAAGTATGTCTGTAGGGTAGACCATGCACATACAATCCACTGTGGATACGTGTGTGGATGTGTGGGTCTATGACTGTTTATGCACAAAACTGTTAGCAACAGTTATCTCTAGAAAGGTAGGAGACTCTGCTCTTCTGTACTGTTTGAATTTTCTACCATGAGCATGAAACTTAATTTCCTATTTAAAAAATGAGGAAGGAAGGCAAGAGGGAAATAGAACGGTTTATCTGAACAGACAGACCAATGGTTCTCAACCTCAGCCGCACACTGGGTTCACCTGTAATCACTAAGGTCCCACCCCCAGAAGTTCAAATTTAATTGGTCTGGACTAATGGCCTGGGCACTGGGAATCTGCAAGCAATTCTAATGGGCAGGCAGGGCTGAGAGCCACTCCCTCAGTCCTAGTCTGTTAGGGAAAAATTTAAAGCCCAGGAGAAGAGGAGGGTCTTAACTTTTTGTATGCCATGGACCACACCGGCAAAGAGGTACAGCGCCTGGATGTCTCCTCCAAATAATTTTCAAATGCATACAATAAAACTCAAAGAATCCCCAAATAAACAAATTATCCTTAGATTTATTTATCACAATATATTTTTTTTAAACTTACTTATTTATTTAGAGGGGGAGGGGCGGAGGGAGAGAATCTTTCAAGCAGACTCCCTGCAGCTGACGAGAGCGGAGCCCCACTGTGGGGCTCCATCCCACAACCCACGACATCACAACCCAGCCAAAACCAAGAGTCAGGAGCTCAATGGACTGAGCCACCCAGGCGCCCCCCACAAGATTTTTAAATTGTTATACCAGAATGGGTGCCCTTTATCACGACACCGAGTAACAAGATCTAAGAGTAGCTCTGTGATCTACCATCATTTTGAAGTAGTGATGAGTGTAAATACTATTTGGAGATATTTGCAACCACGTGGTCTTACTGGAGACAAAGTCGGGGTACTTCTCACACTACTCTGGTCAACATGTTGCCTATGTGCACAACTGAAGAAAATGCTGAGTCCCGGTTAGCCTCACTGTGCATAAAGATGGAATGCTTTTCCCACTCGAGCTCACAGATTTCCCGGAATAGAGGGAGGCGGGCAGGTGCTATTAGGGCACAGAGTTCCAGGAGTCATTCGTCCCAACAGCAGCTCCATTACCAGGTGGAAGAGCTCGAACAGGAGAGAAGGAAAAAAAAAAAAAGAAAGGTAATTTCTGGTAGAGGCTGTTCCTTTTTTCTTTTTTGTAACTCTGTCAGGTTCCTTCAAGCCGTGAAAATTGTGCATTTCCTAAAAACTAACTACCCTATATATTTTAATTACAGCAATATTTTTCAAGTACCACTTCCTGGGAAAGGATCTCTGTTTCTTCCACTAAAAAATTCAACTGTTTTATCTTCCTCAAGACATCCATCACATGAATGCCAATATCTTGGGATTTAAAAAGGAGGTTTCTTGAAAGTGTTTAATCAATTGGTTCCTTTTCATACAGTGTGACACTGCCTACATAGAACCAAAATGGTTTTTTTCTTTAACCTGAATGTAAAATACCATTATACCATGAATTGAGGGACCATTATATTGCAGGTACAGTGTTAGGCTCTCTTCCTGAGTTAGTTCTCCTGCTCACAACCATGCTGTACTTTTATCCCATCTCACTAATACAGAAATAACGTGATTAGGAATTTCAAAACAGAGACTGATGTTATCACTCTAGGGGTGGGGGAGGGGTAACGGGGGAAAAAAGCCCCAAATACATCAACATCTGCGTTGAAATTCCAGTTATACATGAAAAGGTAGTTATTTTTAACTAAACAATAAACTATTTTCCTGGTGTGGGGAGGGGGCCGTCACACCCACTTATCCTAGCAAGAGTCTGAGCTAAGTAGCTCATAGGCCTATTTTTCTTCATAACCACGTGTTTCTAAGGACTCCAGAATGATCTTTAAATTTCTTCCACTCTTCTTCCATTCATGAAGTATTAACAATACTCTGAATAAACGCAGGAGGGAAGCCCAGTCCAAACCAGCATGCAGGCACGTGGCTGGCCAGCACCCAGAGGTGAGAGAGAGCCAGCCATGGGGGCAGGTACCCAGCACTCCCGCGGCCTGGCTACATAATGTCACAAACAGGCTGGGGAGGGTCTCGTGGCCACCAACAAGGTCACTATCTTCAAAGAGGAAGGTTCCTATTCCAAAACAGCAAGAGGGCTTTTGAAATGACCCTACACAAATGTTTTGATTCGAACTCAGTTCCTTTGATTTAGTATCTGAAATGGGGTTGGGGTAGGGGGTTAACATTATTTTGTTTTCTGCCCCCCTATGAAATCCGTTCCTCATAAAGGCATTTAATGAGGTGGGGCAGGTTCATAATTAATGAGTCGTTTTGACATTAACCAAGCACCCTAACAGAATTTAGGATGATGCCCCAAACTCTCCTTAAAACAGAATAAAGGCTGGGGCAAGGAACACACCAGAAGTCGCCAGGAAAACCGGGGCTCACCAACATCATGGACACCTTTAAACCAGCTCAAGAGGAAGTCTCAGTGCTGTGCCCCTTTGTTCTTTCTTATCTGTCTCTTCCATCAGGCTGCAAATCTACAAGAGGCGAGCATAGGAGGAAACTGGAAGTGGGGTGGGGCATGTCAGCGAGGAGAAAGAACTGGCATTTATTGAGTCCTAGCAAGTTTAAGGGATTTTCACATGTATCGTTAACTCCTTTCATTTTTTCCAAAACGTATCAGCCAAATAGTCACCTCTCCAATTTTAAAATGAAACAGGTGTCAGAGGGGTTAAGCAACTTGCTCAGAAGTGCTCAGCTCAGAACAGCAGAGTCAGAATTGGAAGCCAGGTCACCTTGGTTCAAGACCAGACTCTTCTCCTTACCCTGCCCCCCTCACTCCTCCGATCTTGTGAGTTAAATGCAGCTCAAACTTCAAGGTTAAGGAAAATGGTATCCCAGGTTCCTAAAAAAAAAACAAACAAAAAACAAACAAAAAAAACTTCCCTAAGTCATATTCCCTTGGGGAAAAGGGAGACTATTAGTGAATATCCAAGAAGTCAGAAGAGAAGGGGAAAAAAGGTCCAATTTTCAAAAACAAACAAAAAACAAAATACAGGGTTCAGGGGTAGAAATGAATTCTAGAAACTCATGAAGTTGGTGGGTATTCAAGTTCTACAAGGAATATTGAGCAAATAGTTTGTGGTCACTTAAAAAATGTAGTCTGTAGCACATAATGGGTTTGCAAAAAACCAGTCCCTCTAGGGAAACCTTATGCCCTTTCTGGTGGGTGCCCTTAGTTGGTCAACCAGGAAATGGTAACAGAGACACAGAAGAGACACAGAGCTTCTGTTTCAGCAAGCCATGTGACCTGGTCTTCCGTATGACTTCACCCCCAAACACGTCCATCCAAGGACCTGTCCAAACCAGAAGTCTTCACAAATACTTTGGTCACATATCCCATTAGTAAAAAGGGAACATGCACCCTTAAGATATGTTCATTTATTTTAAAATAATAAACATGTATATGTTACTGATATGTAAGCCCTTAATTTTAATGAAAAAAAATAAGAGTAAAAATTTTCACATTTTCTTCCCTACCCCTAGGGTTATCCTGAGTACCAAATTTTGGAAATCACTGGCCTGGGCTCACTCCACCTGGAGCCCAGTGACCTTTACCTTCATTCCACCTGAGCCACATCCCTGACATCTTGTCCAGATCAGCTATCCCAGTCTCCACTCCCAACACTGTGGGCCTGCCCTCTATGCCTGAGAGTCCTAGGAGCACTTGGTTCCATTTTCCTGGGCTCACAGGCTTCCCCTCCCAGACTCCCCTACCTCCCTGAGCCATTTACTCCCAAAGTCCCCTCTTCCCCCAAATCCTTGTCTTCCCACCGTCATCATGCAGCAAAATCCCCAACAAACTGGATCTCACAGCAGAGTCTCCCTTCCCTTCGACACTCAGGCAGTTGGGCAGCACCAGAAAAAGTAGATGAAGACACAGAAACCGACCACAGGAGCAGTGTTACCAGGTGACTTCAAGCTCTCCTCTTCCCCAGGGCTTCTAGCATCAGAAACTCGGGCTTTTTCTTGTCCTCGGTCTGCTCCATTTCCCTTTACCGTCAGCCTGCAATTCCAAACTGGTACCCCCTCCTGGTCTATTTCCAGGAGCCCGCCCAACCTGCTTCATCCATCCATTCCAACATTTACAGAGCACACACTCTGCGCTGGTGCCCTTCCAGTACTAGAGAGACCGGACTGAATCTCATGGCTCTTGCATTCTAGTACATTTTAGGAAACAAAACAAGGTCCGCCGTTGGGAGGGGATGAAAATAAAGCCGTTACAGAAAGGGCGGGGAGCGGGCAGGGGCCAGAAAGTCCTGGTCATCAGATGTGACCTGCTGCACTTCCTTCCGACCTTTCCCCTTTGCAATTTTTTTTTAATTGAGAGGAAAATCATCTATCATTGAATCAATCCCTAAAGATGTACAACTCAGTGGCATTTACTACATTCACAAGACTGTGCAAACCCCACCTCTGTCTAGTTCCAGAACATCATCATCTCAAAAAGAAACCCCGTGCCCATCAAGCAGTTACTCCCCATTTCTCCCCCTCCTCTCTTTCTCCCTCCCCCACCCCCAGGTCTCATCCCTCCTCTTGCCACTAAAGATCTGTCACCTGAAGCATTGGTCCTGAGACCCCAGGCCTGCCCCTGCCTCTACCTTCAAAACACCCTTCCTGGCTGGCTCTTTCTCTCATTCTTTAATGCCTGAACCCACAGTGACCCCGGTCCTTAGCCTCCTGGACTCCGGCCAGGTTTGCACTGCTGTGGCAGACCCCACAGAGCACAGCAGTAGCCAGACGTTGCCTAGAATGCAACATGTCCAGAGTGAAGGGTCACCCCCCCGTCACTCCTCTCAGCCTCCCTTCCCCCCCACCTCCACTTCAAGTTCCCATGATCGCTTACTGGGACCACTGCAGTAGCTTCTCCCCTGCCCCAACCTCCTTCCTGTTCCTTCCACCCTTCACAGGGCAGCAGGAACACCCCATCTGAAATCCAGTTGCCCGTGTCCCTCCCTTGCTCAAAGCCTCTCAGGAGCTCTCCACAGTTCTCAGGAGCAAGCCCCATCGCCTTCCCCGGGGAAAGGGTTCCTGACCTAGCCCCATCTCCAGCAGCCCCTGCCTTGCCCTCTGTGCTCCGGGAATAGCTGACCGCTGAGGCAACGCTAGAGTTACCCCACATAACCTCTCTGCTCGGCACGCCTGCCCCCGATTCTCCCAAATGCTGCACATCTTTCAAGGCTCATGCCCCAGATTAGACTAGGTACCTTCCTGCCTGGCAGTGACCACCATTAGGTGTTTATGGATCTGTCTTCCTCTTTAGATTATAAGCTCCCTGAGGACCCCATTTATCTCATCCATCCATCTACCCACCCATCCACCCACCCATTCAACAAAAATGCCCCAGAGCCTACACGGGGCCAAGCACTAGGAATACACGTCAACAAGATGAACACGGGTGCTGCCTTCCAGCAGCTGACAGGCCAGCAATGGAGGCAACAAGAAGGGGCGACAGCCCCCTACACACACACACACACACACACACACACACACGCACGCCCCTATCCCTCACAAGCGCGGCACAATGTGGGCTCTAGAGCCAGGCTCCCTGGGTTCAAATCCTAGTTACGCTGTTAGCTGTCCAACCTGGGACAATGACATCACTTCTCTGTGCCTGTTTCTTCATCTCCAAAACTAGGACAGTCGTACCTACTTCACAGGTTTGTTAGGAGGATTAAAAGAACTAATAGATATAAATCAATGGGAAGTATCCATAACTCCCTGGCACGTAATGAACACTTGTAAGAGTTAGCTGTCCCCATTAACATTGGAACAGTGGGAGTGTCTATGACAGGTCCCCTCCCCAGAGGAAAGGTCAGGTGTTGCGTTCACCTGTGTATACCTACGCCTGACATATACATCCTCAGTAAACTCGCTCACTTTGGCAAAAGAGACAGGGGCTCATGAAGCTAGTTAGTGGCAGGGAAAGACCTGACTTCCCAGCTGATATTTCCTGCCCCCTTCCAAGAGGACCCTTGGTACCCAAGCCAGCACAGCTGTTCTGCATCTTCCACAGTCTATCCTTTTCCACAGCAGAAAGGCTGCCGCTTGCTACCTAGGCCCCTGCATTTACCCCCCTGCTTCCCCTTCCCACGTTTTGCCTCCAACCCTGTTTTCTTTTTCTGTCTTATGGCCTATGGTTCTTACAGTCTGATGTTGGGAAGCCAACCAGAGATCACTGCATTCCTCAGGGAGCAGCTTAACCAAATCACACGAGCAGGTGCCAACCCTTGAACCCCACCCCACCCCCAGTCCCTCTCCAGGTCCCACTGGTCACTCCTTAATGGCGGGCAACTTCATCACCAGAAAGTTTCATTTTGCTCACTCAGAGACTGTCCTTTTGGGGTGTTCCAAGCTTCAGAAGGCAGAGTGCCCAGGCACCTGGGTGTAGAAGGAAGGCCAAGTAACAGCTCTCAATTGAAAGCTTGATCCCAAATTTCCAACCAAACACGTAACTCTCACCCATCTGCCTGCTTGCTCTAGCAGTGCCTCTGAGCGGCACGTCACTCTTTGGCGCTGCTGACTTGAGGATGAATGGCAATCCAGCAGGACTTTTAGAGGCCGTGGTGTTTACGGAATTGCTTTGTTAGGAAACTTTTGCTTTCACACCTCAACGGGCCTCGAAGGCAGCAAGAGAACATGACACAGGAAACAAATCCTGGAGAGCTATGTGATGTTCTTTATTACTTTCCATGGCTGGGCTGTAAGATCAGTTTTTAAGTACCCTGGGCTTCATTTATCTTCGTGCCTGCACCTCTGCTGAGTGTGTTCACACGTGTGTGTCTGAGGCTCACGGAGGCACGGAGACTTCTCACAAGCCAGAGTGTCCAATGTCGGCTGTGCAATCTACTCAGGTCTAGGGATTTCATTTTAACATCTCACAGTAATGATTACACCACACAAATCGGCCTTCATAATAATCGTTGTGGCCAGAGTGCTAAGAACAGGGTTGGTGAACTTCATCTACACATCCTACTACTGAAGAATCGACTCTATCACTCTGTGTCATAACAGCTACTGGCTATGAAGATGTTTGCCCTGGATATGAGATTTATGAGCCTCACTTTATCTTTCTTGTAAATACTAAAGCAGACCCATTCTTTTCAACGAATAATGGAAAACCACGTCTTAGGAAGAGAAAAACCATCTGCCTTCCCCAAAAAAACCCTTTCTACATTTTTATATGAAAGAACATCCCTACTAGATGTTTCTCTTGCCAAAGGAACTTTTACCTAGCCTCAGAGGCATTTCTCTTTGGCTCTATACCTAGTGCAGAACTCATCTTCAGAAGGTTATTCAGGGTGTGCCTTACCAATTCAGCTGGAGATGAGACCGCCTAATCTAATACATCTAATGGAGAACAGACAGGCTTTGGAACCAGAGACCTGAGTCAAACCCTCAATCTGCACCTTATTAGCAAGGGGCCCATAGTACAATCGAAGCCTATTATCCCAGCATAATCATTACCAGCATCCCCTTTTACTCTCAAAAGTGTTCAAGTTTGGATAATAAAATTATATGGGCACCTTATGATTACGTGAATCACTGCAAACAAGACACTTAACTTCCCCAAACCTCGGTTTCACGTGTGTTCAATGAAAACAAGGGAATCTAATTTACAGGGCTGTCATCAGCATGAAATTAGACAATGTGCTCCAGGCTTGGTTCCCAGAAGTGCCCCATATTCCCCTGAACACCAGCTACGTGCTTACGAGGTTGACTTTAGGGAAAAAATGTTACCCTGTATGTGAGGTCCTCACCTTTGTCAGTTTGAGGACCTGTATTTTCCACTTTTCATTGTGACAAGGTCTATAGAATGGTAACGGGATCTATCTGTGTCTAGCAGCTGCACCATTAACTTTGTTGTCCACCTGACCAGGAGATGAATCACTCATGGATATTTAAACTTTTATCCTCCAGATCTTCTGCATGCTGTTTGTTCTATCCACAGAGGTAGGATACGATCAAAATTCATTCCACACCAAACCTCTATGAAAAACAGACCCAGTAAATGTGGCTCTGAATGGGGAAGAAAGGTAAGAGAGCCTTCAAACTGCATAAAACCACCACCCCTCAGCCAAAGAAGTTGGTAAATTTCCTGCTTTCTCAAGTCTTTTCCCAAAAAACACCTGGCCTTATGGATCCAATGATATGACAGTTTCCTTGGTAAAAGGACCTGAGGTATCTCACTTTAAGTATCAGGCCAAATGGTGGATCAAGAGGGTATAATGCAAAGTGAACCAACTCTGTCAGAGAAAGACAAATACCACATGATTTCATTCATATGTGGAATTTAAGAAACAAAGGAAGAAAAAAAGAGACAAACCAAAAATCAGACTCTATAGAGAGCAAACTGATGGATTACTAGAGGGGAGGTGGGTGGGGGAGGGGTGAAATAGGTAAAGGGGATTAAGAGTATACTTAATAGTGGTAAGCCCTGTATAATGTACACAATTGTTGAATCACTATATTATACACCTGAAACTAATAGTAAACACTGCATGTTAATTATATTGGACTTAAAATAATAAAATAATAAACAGGCTATGCATAAAAAACTTACTTAAAACTTAAAAATAAAAATTAGGCCAAGTGGTACCCACAATCTTGCACATAAATCTATAAGGACAGTCAGTAGCTCAGGATCAACAGAATTCTGCTGTTCCCTTTCACAGAGAGCGAGCAAGAGAGATGCTGTCACTTCATTAATAAGCTTGTTAAGTACATGTATGTTCCCTTTCATCTGACAATATCATGTAACGGGGCTGCTCCTACTTCCTTAAGGGAGTGGCTTTTACTCCATGAAAAATTTGATCAGTAACTAAACCCATACAAAAATAAAGATTAAAAATTTGAAACTACTCAATTCCAATCTTCAGCATATTTTCTGAAACAAAGAATAAAAAATATGATTCCCATGATTATTTAATATGGCTGTCCAAGATATTAATGTTGAATGCACGAAGAACCCTCCCTATGCTCAACTTCTAAAAAATTAGAAAGGAAATGTTCAGCATTTTCATGCTCTAAATATAGATTTAGAAGCTGTGAGAGGAAAAAGAGGCACATGGCAGCACAATGACTCCGTGTCTGGAGGACAGCAAGGAACAGTGCAGTGGGCTCGTCTGTGGCAAAGCCATTGTCTATTAAGAGAAGTTTCCAGAAACAGAGAAAGGTTGGGGTCCTTCCCAGAAATCCAGTGATAGCTGGATAGAGTGGTGGGCACTCTACCATTCTACACTATGATTTCTGTACCACTGTACCTCTAGGCTGGACTCCCTGGGTGGCAAGGTGCCAACCAGACACCTATGGGGCTGTCTACCTCCACCCAAACCCTAACTTCTAGGAAATACCCCTCCCCCACAGGCCAGATGGTAAGGAAGAACACCCCTGGCAGCCATTTGTGCAACAAATTTCTTAAGCAATGCAGTCTTTCTTAGAGTTGGTTGTGATTATGTAACTCTGAAGTATACAAAGAGGAAAACAGAAGTTGGGATGTATATAGGGAATTGTCTTGTGGAATGTCCGTGGTTTTCTCCACTTGAAAAACTGAACTAGAAATCACACTTCTGCTTAGGATTCAGATAATCAGTATGTTTTGGCTTTACATTCATCATGCACCTTGTACTGATCAATACAGCCTTGCTGGAGGAATGTTCTGACAAACCTGCCTCCTCATGCCCGATAAAAGAATGAGCTGAGGGTGAATCAAGCTCAATCCTTTGACCAGTTCCGGTCTAAAACGAAAATAAGCCAATTGGGGATAAACCCACACCCCTTGCACACCCGTTTCTGGCAGTCTTGGGGAAAGGCCATGTTAGGAGAAGGTCAACTCCCAACAAACAGAAGAGACAGGGCAGGGATGGGTGGGCACTCCACCATTCTACACCATGATTTCTGTACCATCAACCCCCTGGCAGACTGGGGACATCCACAGACCCCTTCTCGGGATTTTTTAAAGACATAAAATGAAATACACAGGATGACGGATGAAGTCAATGATATTTAAATACAGTCACCAAAATATTTTTTAAATTGTGATATAATAACACATATGCTTGTTTATTAACGCATTAAATAACACTATCTAGCAGCAGGTGTAATAACCACCATAATTTTAAAGTATTGATATTTCAAGATATCTGTCAGACATCTACAATGTGAGATGAAAATACTGGATTTCTACTGGTGACAAAGTCACAGACAATCATAATAATACTGTGATTTATGACCAATATTCAAAAGCTAAGGATTGCTCAATTTGGGTTAGAGGTTAGTGAAAATCAAGGTGTAGTATTTTCCCATGCAAGCTCACAGCCTGAGCTTTAAGCCTGACGGAGTGGTCTGCAGGAGTTCATTTGAAACTCATGTGATAATCTGATTTAATTCCCTACGCCTATGGCTCTTCCATAGGAGAGAATGATGAGGAGACCCACAACGGAGCCCTGGCCCAGCAGGAGCCAGAAACCACACAGACGGGAGGGTAGGCAGTATGCACCATGGAGAGCCCACCATCCACACAGAGGAGCAGTATGGGGCCAACATGTCTATTCCTTTTTTCACAGTCAGCTGCACAAAATGTATGAGACACAGTTTTTTTATTTCCTAAATGGTCAGTGTTAAGAATATTTAATTCAGTTGAATCACTACGCTAGAAGAAAAAAATGACTTTACAAATCACTTTTCCCAGGGGCGCCTGGGTGGCTCAGTCGTTAAGCGTCTGCCTTTGGCTCAGGTCATGATCCCAGGGTCCTGGGATCGAGCCCCGCTTTGGGCTCCCTTCTCCATGGGGAGCCTGCTTCTCCCTCTCCCACTCCCCCTGCTTGTGTTCCCTCTCTCGCTGTGTCTCTCTCTGTCAAATAAATAGATAAAACCTTTAAAAAAAAAACAACAACAAATCACTTTTCCCAGTGCAGTGTTCTAACCTCTATCAGCCCTGAAGCTCCCAGCTTATAGCAAACTTCTAATACCCCTTTACTATCTCCAATCAACTTCTTAGATAACCCTCCTAAACACAATTTCAAACATATATATTTGTTGCCCTAAGAGTAATATAAATGAAAAGGAAAACAAACCTAACAGATATTTCAATATGCAACTGGTTGGCCGAGACAGATCTAGAAGGCATAATGGGGTCATTAGTTGCTTGTGTTTTAATGTAAAATCCAAAAATGGGTCGGCTACAAATGAGGACTGGCACGGGTGACATGGTGATGCCAGGGGTGGTGTGATTTTCAAATGGGAAACATCTCTTGGTACATTTCCCAATGAAACAAAGCACAATCTTTCTTCATCAGCTGAGAAAGTCAATGCTTACCTAAAACATACAAAATGTTCTTTGTTTATGTGTAAGATAGGGCCTCTAGGTTCAGATAGTAAACAGGTTTTGTTGTCCATGATTGTCTCATAGTGGGACATGGGATACATTTCGGAGTGTAAGACTGTTCCAGGGGCTCCTGAGTGGCTCAGTTGGTTAAGCGTCTGCCTTCGGCTCAGGCCATGATCCCAGGGTCCTGGGATCCACCCCCACATCAGGCTCCCTGTCCCTCCCCCCATTTGTGCACGGCATGCGATCTCTCTCTCTCAAATAAATAAATAAAATCTTTAAAAAAAAAAAGACTGTTCTACCCATCACAGATGGTTAGCATCCCTGGTCCCCACCAATAAATGCTAGTGGCACTCTTCAATCATTAACAACCAAAACTTCCCCACAAATTTCTAAAAAGCCCCCGTAAGACTCCCTGGAGCTAGCCAAAATCCCATTGTAATTCCTAGCGCTGTCCACCTCTGGGTGATGTCAAGCTGGGCCACTGAGGAGATACTCCCCAGGAAACTGGAATTTGTGTTACAAGAAAGATTAGTCTTGCTGGGTGACTTCCCCAGTAGCTAGTGTTACCCACAGTCCTGCCCTTGGGACAAAAAGAAGCACAAGCAAGGGGAGAATTAACCAACCAGGCAGATGGACTCAAAGAGGAAGCAAAGGAAATTCCTAGGGTTCCCAGAGCCTCAAGATCCCAGGCTGCAGGAGGCTCCACGCTCCTGGAGCCCTAACATGAATTATCCACTTCTGTTGAAACAAGCTCTATCAGGTCTCTGTTGCTAGCACTCAGAAGAGTCCAACCACCTGCATGAAATAAGGGAGGCAGCTAAGATAAAAAATACTCAAGGGGTGCCTGGGTAGCTCAGTCAGGTGAGCGTCTAACTTTGGCTCAGGGTCCTGGGACCAGGCCAGCATAGGGCTCCACACTCAGTGGGGAGTCTGCTTCTCCCTCTTCCTCTGCACCTCCCCCTGATTGCGAGCACTCTCTCTCAGATAAATAAAAACAAATACTCAAAAGAATCTATTCTAATGTCAAAGAAACCATCTTTATTAGGGGACATTTCTCAGATCTTATCTAAACTCTTCATGCTGTATTTGAAGCTCATTTATTTTGATTTCTTTCTCACTGCCAATAAATAAATGAGCCAGTGACCATTCTTCACCTGGTATTTCAGATTTTAGAAAGATGCATTCAGATCCTTCCGAAGCCTTTTCTGCCTCAGCTCCCTTTCATCAATCTCATCAGCCATACGACATAAATAACACTATTGTCCCTACTTGACAGGCTTGGAAAATTTAGGTGTCAGAAAAATTTGGTCTTTAAGGACCTAACTAGGTCTGAATGAAAAAAATAATTTTTTCCAAAGTCTTTCTAACACCCAAAATCCATGATTTAATGTGTTTAAATTTTATTATGCTCAGGAGTAATACCACCCTAATTCAGAAATGTGGCAATAAGGACAAACTGCCAGAAAGGTGTGGTAAAAAGAAGCTACCTCTGTTTCTCTCCCACTTCCACTAATGGACTCCATTATATCACACCAAAAAAAAAAAAAGGCACTGCTGCAATCTAATGAATAAATAACTAGCACTTGAATGGAATCTGTGTCCATTTTAATTCCAGCTAGTTTCCACAAGAAAGCCTCATTTAAATTAGAAAAGGGGGGCACATAATATTACTTAAAAATGAAACATTTTAGAAATGTTCCAAAAGTGTCCTATATAAGCCAGTCAGGTATAATGTTAAATCCCAAAAACAGTAATTGTTGAATCTAAGGAAATAGAGGAGAGATTCTGAGTATGACACAGGAAAAGGGGTAGTTCACATGTGACAGGTTTGTTTAGTGTAATTTCCAGAAGACTATCAGGAGAGCTAAAGGTCACTTGAACGGTGTCTTCTAAAATGGAGGGTTGCAACTAACTGATGGGTTATAAAATCAGTTCAGTGCAGGGTCAGAAAACTTCTTCAAGAGCCAGGTAGTAAATACTTCAGGCTCTGCAGGCCAGATAATCTCTGTCACAACTACTCAACTCTGCCACTGGGGCTTGAAAGCTGCCATAAACAATACATGAGCAAACAGGAGTAGCTGGGTTCTAATAAAACTTTATAAAATCGGGGCGCCTGGGTGGCTCAGTTGGTTAAGCGACTGCCTTCGGCTCAGGTCATGATCCTGGAGTCCCTGGATCGAGTCCCTGGATCGAGTCCCACATCGGGCTCCCTGCTTGGCAGGGAGTCTGCTTCTCCCTCTCCCACTCCCCCTGCTTGTGTTCCCTCTCTCGCTGTGTCTTTCTCTATCAAATAAATAAATAAAATCTTTAAAAAAAAAAAAACTTTATAAAATCAGCAGCAGGAGTGCTGACTCCTGATCAGCATTTTTTAAGTCCACGAAATAGAACAGAAAGCATCTGAGGGCATCAGAAGCAGAGGGGTAGATACTGTGTCTTGAAACTCTTCTTGCTGTTATATACATGGATATATGAGTTAGGAGTTAATATGCATTTCTTACTGTACACTGGGGGCCTAAGCCAGTGTGCTAGAAATAAATAGTTTGAGGAGGAAAAGCAAGTCTGCTTTGGACTTAAACTGATAAGAATCTAAAAGATATTCATGTTAAAAAAAAAAAAAAGGAAGATAAAAGGATAGATACCGACGTGGATGGAACTGGAGGGTGTTACGCTGAGCGAAATAAATCAGAGAAAGACATGTATCATATGACCTCACTGATATGAGGAATTCTTAATCTCAGGAAACAAACTGAGGGTTGCTGGAGTGGTGGGGGGTGGGAGGGATGGGGTGGCGGGGTGATAGAAATTGGGGAGGGTATGTGCTATGGTGAGCGCTGTGAATTGTGCAAGACTGTTGAATTACAGACCTGTACCTCTGAAGCAAATAATACATTATATGTTAAAAAAAAGAAGAAGAAGAAGATAGCAGGAGGGGAAGAATGAAGGGGGGGAAATCGGACGGGGAGATGAACCATGAGAGCCGATGGACTCTGAAAAACAAACTGAGGGTTCTGGGGGGTGGGGTGGGAGGATGGGTTAGCCCGGTGATGGGTATTAAAGAGGGCACGTTCTGCATGGAGCACTGGGTGTTACACACAAACAATGAATCATGGAACACTACATCAAAAACTAATGACGTAATGTATGGTGATTAACATAACAATAAAAAATTTTTTTAAAAAGGATAGATACCACGGGCAAGTTCTTGAGCCTAAAGTATAACCTTAAAAGAATATTTTAAAATGTATTAAATTTTTCCAAAGAATATTAACTAGTTATGAGCAGTCCAAAATGATCTTCAAAAGGACTCTAAAAATACTTCTGATGCTATTCAAACACCTGACACGAGGTGTGTATCAGTTAGCAGCTGCTGTATAACAAACTTCCCCAGAACTCAGTGGCTTAAAACAACAACCATCGATTATTTCTACAACTCTATGGGTTAGCTGGGTGGCTCTGGTGATCTAGGACAGGCTTAACTGATCTTGCAAGACATGCTCAGGAGACCTGGAGCACCCAACAGTTCAGCTGCGGGCTGGCTGGTCTAGGGTGGCCTCGGCTGACACCACTTGGCTCATCCCCATGTGTCTCTCAGAACTCTCCAACCTGCTAGCCTGGGCATGTTCTCACAGCGGTGGCAGGGATCTGAGACAGCAAGCCCAACTGTGTAAAAGGCACTCAGAAACACGCAGGCTCTTTTAAACTCTGTCTACAGGACGTTTGCTAACGTCCCACTAGCCAAAGCATCATGTGGCCAATCCCAGTGGTGGGGGAGGGAAGGAAGGGGGACTACAGAGTTATAAGGCAAGAAGTGTAGGTACATGGAGGCCATTAACTGGGGCCATTAGTGCCATCAATCTACCACAGGCAATATTTGCTGTTTGTCATCACCTTGGCAGAAGCAGAGAGATTTGACATTATTTTACATTTCCCCATTACTGTTTCTCATTTTGTTTTTCCATTATCACTTTGGAGGCAGAAAGGCAGAGTGAAAAGAACCCAGGCTTTGGAATCAGTGAGATCCACTTTCACACCCTGGCTCCAACACTTCTGGCTTCATGACCCTGGGCAAGTTCCCTCTGCCCCTCGGTTTCCTCACTGCAGGAGGACTGCTGATACCGCACAAGCCTGAACTTGTAAATGTGCACAGCTCCACGTCTGACCACAGCAGAACTCAAATCCTAAATACTGGGTTTTACAAACAGTCCATTTTAATATAGTCAAAAAAGATGAGGGAAATAAGCAAATTTCCTATGACACTAAAGTTCCTTGACAGAAAGGAGGGGTTCTACATAAAGAGTTAAAAAAACATTTCTTTACAGAGTTTTGAACACTGTGGGAGGCATCAAAATGGCCCCAGAGATGTTCATGTCCTAATCCCTCGAACCTGTGAATGTTACCTTACAGGACACATAGGATTACGTTAAGGACCTTGAGATGAGGAGATTATCCCGGATTATCCGGGTGGGCCCAATCTGATCACACAGATCCTTAATATCAGAGAAACTTTCCCAGCTGTGGTCAACGAGCCAGGCTGAGGGCAGAGGAACAAAAACTCAGCTCAGCATTACTGGTTTCGATGGTGGAGGAAGGGGGCACAAGCCTATGAATGTGGGCTGCCTCTAGAAGCTGAAAGAGGCGAGGAATTGGATTCTTCCCTAGAGCTTCCAGAAGGAGCAGACACTGGATCTTAGCCACAGAGGCCTGTGTTGGATCTCTGACCTACACAATTATAAAATAAATTTATATTGCCTTAAGCCACTAAATTTGCAGTTGTTAACAGCAGTAACAGAAGGACTGCATAATCTTGTAATCTTTATACTAAAGGTTGACAATAAGGGAACCGAAAAGTCTCTCTTGAAGCCCCTGGAGTGGGAGGAAGAAACTGGAACTTGGAGAACACTCACTGGGCATGGCATCAAAAATGGAAAGCTGTCTCTGATTCTGGTTATAGGGGCAATTAGAGAAAATGTATTATGATAGAATAAGCAACTCAGAAAATGCTGTACTGCAGTCTATAGGAAAGCGCAATAAAATCATTATCCATACAATCTTCAAAGATGTCCTAGCTATAGCTCTGACAAGCATGTGCTAGGGAAAAGCCATATTAACAAAATGGTTCCACACAAACTTTCTAGAGACTTCTTTTAACTGATAGCTGCTCCAGATCTGCAGCTCCAATCTGATCACTCCTACTTCCTTTTGTAGATAATAGGACAATAGGGTAATATGCCCTATCGGTATATACACGTGGACGGACACACACACACACGCACATACACCCTATTTCACACAGAGTCCCGATTTAATGGGTCCGTAAGCCCATGAATTATGCTCACAGTAAGGGAGAAAAAAAATGTCTACACAAAGTCCACTGATGGATTTAAACAACAGAACCGTAAACAAGCACAACCAAACAGGCCCTCCAAACTAGGAAAACACCTCAGCCTGTGAAGGACAGATTACAGAAGTAGAGTTAGATAAGCAGGCTGAGCTTAGCCAAGAAGGCACACTAGAGGAATCCCACAGAGGTAGGAGAAGCTGAGATGCCTCTTTGACACATGAGGAACCGGACTCATAGAACACGGAACCGACCTGCGTGAAGACAGACAGCTGACGGCAGAGGCGGGCCTGCCACGGTGGCAGTTTACCCATGATGCCCGGCTGCACCGTCGATCATGTGACTGGTCACGTGCACAGGCCCTGTGCCAGGCAGTGGAGCTTCCATACTCCTTTCTGAAAAGCCCGTGGGGTAAGATGTATTGTTTTTTTAAACCAACCTAGGGAAAAAAACTTGCCCTTTCTGAAGCTTATTGGCCAGGGGGAAAAAAAAAAGGCAAATAAAGAATGGTGAATCTACAGAAGAAAAATGAGAACATTCACCCGAGAGAATTCTATCTGTACATCCTAAGTAATGGATGACGAAAGATCCACAAAATGTCACCTCTGGAGGCCCTTCCCCTCCAAATCCCCACTTAGTGCTGCCACTAACCCTGGTGGCTCTGAAAAATTAGAAGAGAGGAGGCAAGGGAAATCCCATGGAAGTACAGAAGAAATACGCAGAAACGCACTGAAGGGACACAGAAATATACTTTGCATGAGGTAGAGATAATCCTCTCCTAACCAAGATGCGTAAGAGAAAGAGTCGGTCATTTAGAAAACTCCTTGGCATGAACGCTAGTAAATAAAAAAAAATCGGAACTGAAAATAACAGATGGTTAAGGAAAAAAAAAAAGCAGCTACAAGGAGATTGATATCAAACTCTCTGTTCTTTGAATGTAGTTGTTTCGCAGGAAGCTGTAATGAAGGTATGTACACAGAATTTGGCCCAGCTTGTGGCCGGGTAAGTCCTTAGCCACTTTCCCCAGGGCACTGTGCCACAGAACCACAGAACTCTGGGAGCCTGGTCATCTTCTGCTCTTTGAATCTCAATTCCCCAAAGGAAAAAAACAGCTTCACTAGGGGAAACGGGTTATTTCTAGGCTGAGAAGTAAGGACCAAGGCTTTTTATTTCTAAATATACAAAAATAAACATCCCTAAAGAAGAGTGATAATAAAGGGTTGGTTCTTCTTAGGTAAGCATCTCAACTGTATACTGAAGGGAGTCTACCAGCAAAAGCAAAAACAACTTGAGTGTTTCCTCAATCTTTTTTTTTATTCAGTAAGGGAATTTTCTTTCTTTATTCCACACCTCCTTTGCCATATGTAGAGGATTATACAACGTCAGGACTGAACAGAACTTTGGAGCTCATTCAATCCCCTCTTACTTTTCAACATAAGAACTGAGGCCCAAAGTGGTCACATGGGCTGCATTAATGTGTTCTTCATTTGCATACTGCCTCCCAACTGAACTCTTCCATGTGGGCCCTGACCAGAACTAGACTTTAAACTCTTTAAGCAGCTAGGGACTATTTGTTAACCAGAAATGTTCAGAATCAGGAATAGGCAGGGGTCCTGGTTTGCCCCGTGTAATCCTGGTCACATGGAAGGAGTAAAATGAAGGGAAATGGTGCTTGCTGTCACAGCCAACTGGAAGACTCCATGAAGTACGGTGATCCCAGTGGTCAGAGAAATATTTTCCAAGGCCTCAGCAGTCTTTCCAGGATTCCACAGACACTGTGGGAATGTCCTCACTGGCTCTTTATTGGAACTGTTAAGAAAGAGCCCTGAGGCCCCTGCCAGGTCACCTCTTGCCTACCCCATGCTCCTGTAGAGTTGAAATCAATGCTGAGCCCTAAGACACACACATACACACACACACACACGCACACACACAAAGAGCAGGGAGAGAACATAAGAGTGAAATGCGGAGGCACCTGGGTGGCTCAGTCTGTTAAGCGTCTGCCTTTGGCTCAGGTCATGATCCCAGGGTCCTGGGATCGAGTCCCATGTCAGGCTCCCTGCTCAGTGGGAAGCTTGCTTCTCCCTCTCCCACTCCCCCTGCTTGTGTTCCCTCTTTTGCTGTCTCTCTCTCTGTCAAATAAATAAAAATAAAAATAATAAAATCTTAAAAAAAAAAAAAGTGAATGTAAAATCCATCCCAGACTATATTCTTAAGATGTAAACTTAAGGACATGAAGAAGGGGACATGTCACTTAAAGGCATAATTTAAGTTGCTCAGATTCTCCCGTTTGGGGATGGTGAAAAGATCTAGACATACCACCTGCTCCCCACCAGATTCTAAGGTGAAGTTGGATATGAGCTCACAGGCACAGGGAGGTTCTAGGAGGGGGAGGGGCAGATGCCAAATGACCAGCGCATTTGCTTCCTGAATCATTTCTACAAACAAAGGAGGCACACAACTGTTATCAGTTGTTATCAATTGTTCCTGTGGGACCCAGGGTCAGAACTGAAACCCAGCTTTGTTACTGCTGCCCACTGGCTGATGAGACTTCAAGTAAGCCCTTCTCGCTCTCTACACCGCCATGCCCTTGACTAGAAAGAGAAGAAATCCAGAAGGATCTCCCCGAGCTGCTTTCCAACTCCTGAACATCTAAGGCTCCTCTTGGCTTTGGTTGGAAAGAAAGTGCTGACAGCTCAGGATGAGGCTGCTAGCCTTAACTAAGCATAGCCCAGCTAATATGGACTCTGGACCTAGCCCACCCGCGTTCAAATCCTCGCCCTGTCACTTGCTAGCTGTGTGTGACCACAGCCAGGTTTCACAACCTCACAAACGTCTCATGTCCCAATATATAAACTGGGAATGACAACAGTGCCCACCTTACCATTGTAGAGAGTAGTAAAGGAAAGAGGAAAGAAACATATGCAATCAGGTCAATTACAGAAGGTAAATTTTTTCATCCCATCTCTATGGTCCTGCCCACCTCTTGACATTTCTCCACAAGGACACGTAATATCTGTGACGATCACCAATACAACACACACCCATGAGTGGACTGAGACACGAAAGAGATCCAACACTATTACCGTGGAAGACTGTTCTGTGTAGGATACTTAGGAAAAGCATCTTACCGGCGTGACAGGACTTATAAGCCGTCTGTGCTCAGAACGACACCACTAAGGAGTGCAGCTGAGACAGGAGTGGGTGGGCGGCACACATTCCCTCCAGGGCCAGCCACAAAAAATCACAGAGGGATGCAAAAGTGAGGCTGTTAATCTATTCTAGGGGTAACCTTAAAGGGCCGACTTTTTCTTTTTTTAGTAAATCAAATGCAAACACCAGTATTTAACTCTTACAAGTAATAAAGTACTTGAATACACCTCACTCCTAAGTGCATGGGCAACAGGATGGAGAAACACTCCTTAGCCATCCTTGAGAACCACCCCAGCTAGGGCCAAGGTCCGGCAGGCCTCAACACAAGCATGGCAGGGGAGGGGGGGAAAGGGGGCAGTTTACAGGGAGAACTCCACCAAACCCGGCCATAGCAGCTTATCCCCCTTGCCTGTGCTGATTTTTCAGGCTGGACAAACAGCCTTGAAAGGAAGGCTCCTGTTCCCTTTCCAGAAGGTCATGTGTTCGGATAAGAGAGCTCTGGAAGTTTGAAGAACTAAAGCGATCCTTCCAACCCCTCTCATGCACACATACAGCTTTCCAGATGTGATAAAGTCAGGAAAACATGAATTTAATTGTAGCAGTGAAAAAGCAAACAAATAAATAAAACGGCCCACAGAAGC
Source organism: Mirounga angustirostris (assembly GCF_029215605.1). Lineage (NCBI taxonomy): Eukaryota > Metazoa > Chordata > Mammalia > Carnivora > Phocidae > Mirounga > Mirounga angustirostris. The sequence goes on along the minus strand of NW_026991711.1, from coordinate 101,486,496 downwards.
CAACGGAGCTCAAGTCCCCACGCTTCCAGCTGAGAGAACATAGTTAAAGTACTAAGGCTCCTGGGACCCACCTTGGCTACCTTCCAAGAACTATTAGCTTGCATTAACACACAGAAAGAGAAGGTCAGATAAATTAAAAGTTCAAAAGGTAATTCTGAAGAAGGACATCTTTATCCTCAGCCCCAGCACAGGGCATGGCTCATGGCACTGCAGGACAAACTCACTCAATGAACACACCTGCAGCAGGCAGAGGTCACATGGTGCTCCGATTCTTGATGTTAAAACAAGATGCCATATAGAATAGGGACAAGACCTAGATTAGAAACTTAAAGAAGGGGACGCCTGGGTGGCTCAGTTGGTTAAGCCACTGCCTTCGGCTCAGGTCATGATCCTGGAGTCCCGGGATCGAGTCCCGCATCGGACTCCCTGCTCAGCAGGGAGTCTGCTTCTCCCTCTGACCCTCCCCCTTCTCATGCTCTCTCTCTCTCTCTCTCATTCTCTCTCTCAAATAAATAAACAAATAAATAAATAAATACAAAAGAAACTTCAAGAAGGGTTGGGGAGCTCACTACTCAATTTCCAACACATTAAAAAGTACAACCGTCTTCTGGTTCTTAAGAGTGACTCTATACTTCAAAGCCACTTATGAACTTTAAAGGCAGACTAGTAAAACTTGCACTGACAAGCACTGAATTTATTTGTGACCCAAACCTCTCAACTGTTCCTGGATTCTGGAACACATACATCTTCCGTCAGCCAAAACTCTCAGTTAAGTTTTCACCTGATACAAGGACCCTTTCTCAAACTTTGACATACACAACAAACCCCCAGAGACAAAGCTCCTGACAGTATGTGCTTTCCTGGGATTTCCTATAATAATATCGACACAGGAAGCCCCTCACCACCTCCCCCCCACCAGCCCACCCTTCTAGAGCCAGGAGGCCAAGACACACAAGGAAGAGGGAATAAAATGAGTCCGCACTGCTTTTTACATCTCTTGGGAAGGAGCAGGGCAACCACCTGCCTGGATGACCACAGAGTGAGAAAGGACATGAACTTCCCAACGCAAGTCTCACGATCACTGCTCCATGCAGTTTTCTGGACATCTCGGCCGGGCACACTGGACACTGTCTGTCCCCTGCCAAAATCAATCTGAGGGTGACACTGCAGTGACTTAGATCCCAAGCCACAGGGAGCATTTGGAAAGGTGGTGTTAAATGACTGACATCTATTAGGGATCCTGAGGAGCTACACTCTTCGGGGGAGGAGCCAAAGCCCCCACCCCGCTAGAATCACAGGGGACTCTGGCATTTCCATGCTTTTGGAGGCCAGCTGGGCAGAAGGCTGCTTTAGTTATTTTTAAACAGAGAAAACTGAATGGGAAGGGAGAAAATTTGAATTCCTATGATCTCCTGAGGTCCCTTCCAGCTCCAAGATGCTACTGAAGAACATTGCATATGCACATACTTCTTTATAAAAACGTATATACACATACATATGTGTGAATATATATATGTACTGTATTCACACCTCAAACACAAAGCACTTGAAATGTGCGCTGCTGAGATCAAAAAGCCCATGAGCTGCTTTGGCAGCGGGGCTGGGGTGCACAGATGCCATTGGCAGATCTGGGCAGAGCCCCCAACCCTCATGCCATCCCCATCCGCCTAAACACCAACCCAACCAGCAGCTTTCTGGTGTAGATGCAAACCCCGCAAGGCTCCAAACCAGGACTGCAGACTCCTTTCTCCTACTGACTCCAGGCCTAAGTGTCTCAAACCCAGGCAAGTTGGAACAAAGGTGAAGACCAGAGGAAGAGCCTAAACCTTAAGTCCAGCCACCCAGTTCTGCCAGAGTCAAGTGTCAGGCAGAGGAGTTCCCTTCTCCTCTTGTCCAGCTCCTAAAAGGGGCAAAAATGGCACCTTCTTCCCCCTCCTCTATCACTCCGTTTTTCAGGACCTCTCCACTTCACTGACTACCCGGACAGCAAGCTGGTAACTGGAGAAAACTACAAAAGCCTCTAGAAAATAGAGCTTCGCTCTAATCCTAGCAGTGCCAAAGTTAAGGGTGCTTATCTCAGCCTTGAACAATAACAATAAAAAGAATTTGTAGGGAAGAAGGAAGTGGGGGGGGGGTGTGAAAATCATTTATCAAGACAGATCTGTGATGGGTTTGCCTGTCAGGAAAAACTGTTTTTTGATTTCTTGAATTAAAAACAAGGCAGGTCTGATCCTGCGTCGAGGCTCAAGATATGGGTGATAGAGTTGCTAACATGGTGGTGGTTTGTGGGGGGAGGTGCTCTCGGACTAAAATCCAACCAAGTCCCTCAGGTCCTGACAATGAACACAGGCGGGGACACCGGCTTCCCACTTGCCTCTCTTTACAATGAGATCCTGCCGCTACTACTCGAATCTGAGTGTTTCCAGGTGCACTGTTGCCATTCCACCCGAACCCCATACACACCTCAGCTTTCCCCTCCCCAACTTCACAGCTCCGTAAGTGCCCAACCTTCCCTAACTGGGCTGCCAGAGCCGGGTGTTCACAACAGTGTCCGCCCCGCGCCGGGCTTGGCAATCAGTGTCGGGAGCACCGGGCCCTAGACCTCGACCCCGGCATCTCTGAAAACGTAAGCATCGCCTGCTTCGAGCTGAGCACCCCGCTGGCGCTCCGAACGAGGCTGGACAATGCAAGCGCCACCTCTTCCCTCTTCCGCGCGGTAGCTACGAAACCACGGCTTTGTGTGTGACAGCAAGTGTGTGCGCGAACGTCCCCGGCTCACACACCCCCTTCCACCCAGTCTGCTCCCGGCGCGGGGTCCGTGCGCTCGGCGAGTGCACAGAGAGCGAGTCCACCAGGCCAGCGGCCGCACCGCCAGGCCTCTGGCCTCCCGGCCTCGGACCTGGCCTCGGGCAGCGGGGGATGACATCCACACCCCCGTTCCCAGCCGCGGAGGCGGTTGGCGCGAGCAGCGCTGGGATCCGAGCAAAAGCGAAGCAGGGGCCAGGGGCACGAAAGGGCGACAGGCGGGCGCCGCGCCCCCCCACCCGCGCGCTCGCTCGCTCGCCCCCAACTTAGCACGCCGTGAACCCGGAGGGGGGCCCACAGGGGCCGGGGCGGCTCGCTACTCGGCAGGAAGTTCCCAGGGCCGCACTGAGCATGCTCTCGGGGAGTGTGTGCGCGGGTGTGGGCTCCGCGCTCCCCGCAGCCTCTCCGGCCGGGCAGCCTCGCGGAGCGCCCTGACGGGGTCGCGGGCGGGCGACCGGCCCCAAGGGATTAGGGGGTTCCCCCGGGCTTCCCTGGTCCCCCAGCCCCGAGCGTCGGTCCGTCGCATCCCTCCTCTTCTGGGCCTCGGGCCAGCCTCCCTTCTTCCTCCCCACCGGCCGTTGGCTGAGCCCGCCCTGCGCGCCCCGGTCCCGGAGACCCCAGCCCGGCCCACACCCGCAGCGTGACCCCACCAGGCTCCTCCGCGGTCCGAGCGCCCATCTGCCATCCCCAGCCCGCGCCACCAAAGCCTCCTCTGGACAGTCCCTTAAAAAGCCCACAAGCCTCTTCCCCAAGGGCCCTGGGGGCCTGCTGTTTCCCTTGGGGAGGGCTGCCCCAGGCAGGTGGGCGCTTCAAGGCGCGTCCCCCGCTGCACTCCCGGGTCCCGCAGAGCGGCCGCAGCCAGGGCACCCACGCAGGCGGCAGGCGGAAGCCCCCGGCCGCGCCGCCCTCGGTGTAGGCTCGTCCCGCCGGCGCCCAGCTCCCGCGCCCTCCGCGGTCCCTCTGCGTGCATCTCCCCACGGGGATGGCGAGCCCGACGCGATCGCCCCGACCCAGTGGCTCTCACCTCCTTGTTGAACAGCAGCAGTAGCAGCAGGGAGCGCCCGCCAGCCGCCGTCCCCGCGGGGCCCACGACGAGGCGGGGTACGGGGTCGCGGCGCCCCGAGCCTGCGGCGCGGCTACCTGGGCTGGATCGCGCCCGGGGCCGCCGCGGCTGCCGCGGGAGCCGCAGGGCCGCCGCCGAGCGGGCCGCGGCAGGGACGGTCTGCAAACTCCCAGCCCTGGCGGGGCCGCGCGCGGCGCGTCCACACACAGCCCGGACGCGGTAGCTACGCTCCTCGGGGGCTCAGCCTAGCAGGGCGGGAGTCTGTCCGCAATTTCTCCCAACACCTCCCAGCCCAACGTCTCCAACTTCTCCCCGCTTCTGGCTCGAGGCACTTGAAGGCAGGGATTCTGGCCAGGGACGTTCGGCAAACTCCCCGCCCTCCCAGGCCGAGCGCTCAGCCAATTCGGAACGCCCCAGCTTCTCAGGGGCCGTCTGCAAACTCTCAACTCTGTCGGAGAGGACTTTTAGCAACCTTTCAGTCCCGCAGCCCAAAGCGAGAAAGGAGCGAGGGAGACAGGTTAATCTCGGCCATAAACAATATGCTAGCAAGGTCGGGGATAGTGTGCCAATACTCATATGACAAAGCATCCTCTAGAGTGGTGCAGTCCAGGGGCCTCGAAGCACCAGGGGCCCTCTACCAGTGAAGCCCAGTGAGGGACGACTGGGGGCTCACCCATTTACAGGTGCATACAACTTTAATAAGTGCCCTGAGTTTCAGTTTCCTTCGTAGAATGTGTTAGAGGTAGCCATTGAGTCTACCACTTGGTTTTTGTGACCTTGGACAAGTCACTTAACCATTTGAGTTCAGCCTCTTTATCTATGAGCATAATGCTGCCTCAGGAGCCTATTTTGAAGATGAAAGAAAGCATATGTAAAGTACTTAGGTACACTTGGCATACAGTAGGCGCTCGATAAATGAATTCCATTTCTTTCTTTTTCTTCCTCCCGCCCTTGGATTCTATGACCACGCTGGATGAGCTAGCTGAACACTGTACTATTGTAAATTCAAAACGAAATAAAACACATCGCATGCCCTGAAGGTGCCACAAACATTGACTGACAGGACATATTAAATCCAACCAAGCCCCGGGAGAGATAGTCATACATGTACATCAGAACATTATAGATCATTGTTAAGTAGGATCTAGAAGGGAGGGAGAATGGCCTGGTGGATCACCTAAGGGTCAACATGACAAGGTTCATAACCCCAGCACGTTTCAGGCTGTGTAACCTCAGCTGTCAGAAACTGTCCAGGTGATATTTGAGAGCCCCAAGGAAATCTGCATGGGCAGGACTATTCCTCTTAAAAAGACCTTTTGGTGAAATCCCAGGAACGTTGGGAGGCATGCATTTCCCTCAGTCCCTTGTTAGAAAAGGTCTCAGAGCTCTAAGGGCACGGGGAGGGAAATAGAAGAATAGTGACATCTGGTGGCCAAGACCTTCTGTGCTCTGAATACGGATGGTGCAGATTCTAATCCTAATAGATTTGCTTCAAAGCCAAGTTCCAGCGGGTGGTTAATAACTGTACCACCTGGTTACCTAGGGATTTCTGAAAGACATCAGTCATTCAAACACTGCAGACCCACTGCTATAGAGGAAATTACATATGGTTATTATTTCAGGATCTTGTTAAAAAATGTATGTGTATATAGAAAAAGTGTAAGGGTGTGATATTCATATGTACACACATTATGTGTATTTGTATGATACAAATATATTTAGATTATATATCTTCTATTTATTTGTATAAATAATATACTTACAATGCCTTTGAAGGACATTAATACTATCTCCATTGTTTTTCTTACAAAGTTAAGATTATAATTTACATTAATAATTACTAAAGGTCATTGCTTTTAGATGTAAAGATGCTTACTAAGATGGAGTTGTATATTTCATCATGTCCTCTCAAGAGAGAATTCCTTACAAACTTAGAGAGGAAGAAAATAGCACAGTGGGATTTTAATAGTGAAAGCCCCGGCTGATGATGGTCAAGGTCATGCTTACCTGATGAGTAGTGATTGATTTTTAGCATTTCCACCACTTGTAAACAAGGGATGTTAGGTTAAAAAAAGGAAGATATTTGGGACTACTTCATAACAATGCAACAGTGTCTATTGGTATTGCTAAGTCTGCTCTACTTCTTTCCATATATTTGTCCCGTGTAACATACTTTAGATAATTGCCCAATTATAAATGTAGAAAACACAACTCTGTCCATACAAGCAAGTCCATTGTTTCTCAGCATCTCTTACTAAGCTCTATGTGAATTTTACTGATCCTCGTAACAACTCATGGAGCAGATTTACTATACCCATTTTATAGAAGAAACAGCTAAGACTTGGAAAAGCTATGTAATATGCCCACCCACAGGCACTGTAGGTTAGGGCCAGAGTCAGGATTGAACCGAGTTTTCCCAACTCCAGAGCCCACAAATCTTTCCATTACACTATGTTGCCCATCCCCAGGAAACCAGGAAGAAATGAAGATCAAGACAGAAATCACTCTGAAGAGTACACTAAAAACTAAAAGGGATATTTAAGGCACTAAACACACACCACATTTCTTAACCTATTCAAGTTATATGAAAATTATAAGCAACAAAGTAACAACTGTGTGTGTAAACCTTACAAAGCTGGGACCATGTGATTCAGTCTTGAGGCAGATCTCTGTGAAATAAAAAAATGTTTTGTTTTGTTTTGTTTCGGTTTGTTTTCCTGCTCAGGACCTGAGCTATCTTTAACAGCTTGGGAATTATGCACTATGGAATCCCAGTAGAAGGTAAAGCCTCCAGTGGTAAAGGTGGTTGATAAAGTTTTAGGATGGTACTGCTCGCAGTGCTACCAGTGACAGATGCCACGATGACAGTAGAAGCTGACATGTCTAGGGGCGCCTGGGGGTCTCAGGCGGCTGAGTGTCTGCTGGTTGAGCATCTGTCTTCGGCTCAGGTCACGATCTCAGGGTCCTGGGATAGAGCCCAGATGGGCTCCCTGCTTGGCAAGGAGTCTGCTTCTCCCTCCTCTCCCCCTCCTCCTCCCCATGCATGTGCAAGAGCGCGCTCTCTCAAAGAAATAAAAAAATAGGGGCGCCTGGGGGGCTCAGTTGGTTAAACGGCTGCCTTTGGCTGGGGTCATGATCCCAGAGTCCTGGGATGGAACCCCACATGGAGCCCCACATCGCATTGGGCTCCCTGCTCAGCGGAGAGCCTGCTTCTCCCTCTCCCTCTGCCCCTACCCCCTGCTCGTTCTCTCTCTTTCTCTCTCAAACGAATAAATAAAATCTTTAAATAAATTAAAAATAAAATCTTTAGAACCTGGCATGTCTAGTATATGGTGACAGAAGTAGCAGAGGAAGGTCTTCACCTTCCCAGTTTTATGACGTGATTTGAAGATTTGTTTCTAAGTACACGTGCCTCTGAGCCTGACTCTAAGCTTTCCTTTAGATAAAGTCCTTTTCTCCTTAAATCAAGTAGAGTAACTTTCTGTTGCATAGTTAAGTAGCCTGATTGACACAGACATTAGAACCAGCAGACACAAACTCTCAGGAAAACAGAAGGATGGGTTATCTAGGTTGAGTAAGACTGAGGGTTGAAAATCCAACTGGATTTAAAGGGTTCTCATGCAGGCAGCTTATAGCATAGAGTAGCAAGGTGGTTTAATTCAATTATCACTGTGCTACCTAGAATGAAGTACCCATCGAAATCAATATTGGGGCAACCAAGTAGCGGCTGAGGAACATAAGGACTGTGGGAGTAAGGCGATTGTGTCTGTTGTTTTATGGAGTTGGACAGCTTAAAGAAAGAGAACAATGAGCTCTAACTCCTAATTTCTCAGTTCAAATTCCTAAATTCTCAGCTCAAAGGACATATATACCAGGGATTTTTCTGTGATTTTTAAGACAGTCAAACAAACAAAGAAAAAACAACAATAACAACAAAATTTCTTTTTTCTAACAGCTAGAGATCAAGATTGGTGAAAACTAAAACTGAAATTTGATCTTGTGGGTCACTGAATTATAAAACCACTTAAATGCACAGCCTAAGCACTCTTATTTGAAAGCAAGGACATTGATTAGAACAGAGTAGGACCCGGGGGACTAGATGGAGAGACATGAGAAAATCCAGATGACTGAATGTACCTATGGCCCTCAAGCTCTGTGCTGGCTTCCCTTGCCAAATGGAGGCCATGATGAGGTTCCTAGCACATCTCAAGAGACCAACTGAAAAGATAAACCCCAAAAAAGACTGAACCATCACACAGAGTTTTGACATTCGGCTGTCTTGGAAAAGCAAAAATCTGAGGAATACATGTGGTGAGAGATTCTGAGAATTCTAGAATAAAGAAAGAAGAACACAGCTTTGGATTGGGCTGAATCTACTGATATGGAAGCAGTTCTCAAAATTCCAGACTCTGTGTTCACATGAGCAGTTGGGGGTAGTATTAATCATCTGCTCGGCTGGTGCTAAAACCCAGACTCAGGGGGCCCAGCATAAATAATAATGCTAGCGGGCACTCATGTAGCTTTTACCAGGTGCCAAGCACTGTTGAAAATTCTATCATATATCAAGTTAATCCTAAGAATAAGCCTGAGATATGTATTATCATCCCCACTTATAAGAGCAGAAACTGAGGCATTTGGAGGTTCAACAATTTCCCACATGCAGCTTCTTTATTTATTTATTTATTTATTTATTTGACAGAGACACAGCGAGAGAGGGAACACAAGCAGGGGGAGAGGGAGAGGGAGAAGTAGGCTTCCCGCGGAGCAGGGAGCCCGATGCGGGGCTCGATGCGGGGCTCGATCCCAGGACCCTGGGACCATGACCCAAGCCAAAGGCAGACGCTCAACGACTGAGCCACCCAGGCGCCCCCACATGCAGCTTCTAAGTAGTAAAGCTGAGATTCAAATCAGTTAGCCTGGTTCTAGGGTCTGGGCTTTTCAGATCTATGCCGAAGTTCTTCTTACGAAGGGGAGATGCCAGAAATCCCTTGATATTATGTAGAGAAAGCAATCCGAGAACTTAGGGAAATAATATAAAAGATTTATCAGGTGTGACCTACTTATCCATTCTAATACTAAGTTCTCCAGGATGGCCCAGAAGACACATACTTGCCTCGCACTGAGCAGCCCAGTGGTGAAGGGAATGCCAGTATTTTTGAAGAGCACTACTGTGGCTTTTCTCTGGAGGCCAGACCTCACAACACAGAGTTGTAGCCATCACTCAGTTCCCAAATTTGCTGACCACCAACCAGGAGCCCCTTGAATGAAAGAGAGACTGGACATTTGCTGCAAACCCCAATGGACAGTCATCCAAAAGCCATTCCCAGTCTCATTTTCTTTGCTACATACCACTTCAGAGTCTGGAAAGCCAGATTCTTGCATTTTCCTGTCTACAAGACTGGGAGTTGGGGGAACCAGTGACCCAGTTCTGGCCAATGAGATCTAAGGAAAAGTATGCTGAGGGATGCTGAAAAAGATGATTTGGTTCCTTTTAATAGAGATGTAAGAGGAAATAGGTTCTCACCTTGACCACCCTTGTACTTCTTGCCTTTGAATGAGGTCATGATGCCTGGAGCTGCAGCAGCCATCATTCAAACATAGGGTATAAAACTAAGTGTAAAAGCCACTCAGATGATCAGTACATAAAGATGAAAAGAGCCTGGGTCCTTGAAAGACCATGCCCACAACCATGTGCCTCCAGGCTTCTTGTTATATGAGGGAAACAAATCCCTACTTGTTAAGATATTATTGGTCCCCTTTTCTAACTCTTGCAAACTAACGTATTCCTCAATGATAAAAGAACCCTTCAGGAAGGGTCCAAAATAACATTACAGATATGTACTATGTATCTTCCTTCCAACACCCAGAAGAAATCCAAAAATTGCATATACTGGTATTCTGTCTTTCCTGAAAACTTTAAAAGGGATCCATTTATATCATTTACAGAAATGCATTAAGAAAAAAATTCCCTTTCTCATTCTATCTACTTTGATCACAGCATAGAGGGCTCCGGGGCATCTTGCTCCATAGGCCTCCAACTCTTTTTCTCTCTCTTTTCTTCTTGCTCCTTTCCCACTGCTTCTACCTTTATGACATAGACTTCCTGGCTTCTAACCAGCAACAGTGAAGAGGGAGGAGGGGGCACTTGTAACTGCAAAATTCCCTTCGGTGACTCCCAAGTTTCCTACATGAATAATTTTTGTTCCCTCACATATCATTTTTTACTTTAACTTTTTAATTGTGTTTACAGTTGCTTCTACGTTTCTGTATTTCAGATTCCTATTACTCACTGACTTTTATTTTTAAAGTAAAGATGTCTTCTCTTGGAAGATGAGTTGGTTTCAATCTAAGGTCAAGCCTCATGTCAAATGTTCACAAAGTGCGTATCTTAAAAATAATAGTATATATTTTAAAAATAATCCTAATGCTTAAGATGGCATTGTATGTAAAAGCAGAGAAGCTAGGATTATTCCTACATAAGATTGTATTAATGGTCCTGTATTGGTCCTATATGTTGCAATTGCTGCTGTAACAAATTACCACAAACACAGTGGCTTAAAATAATATAAATGTATCATCTTACAGTTCAGAAGATCAGAAGTCCAAAATGAGTATTAAGGGGCTAAAATCAAGCTGTCAACAGAGTTGGTTCCTTCTGGATGGTCCGAGGGAGACTCTGTCCTTTGCTTCTTCTAGCTTCTAGAGGCTCTGGCAATCCTTGGACCCTCGTTGCATCACTCCAATCCTTGCTTCTCTTATCCTATCATCTCCTCCTGGCTTTGACCTTCTTGCTTCTTTCTTATAAGGACCCTTGTGATTATATTTAGAGCTCACCTAGAAAATACAGGATAATCTCTTCATCTAAAGATCCTAACAATGATAGGTGCAAATTCCCTTTTGCCATATAGAGGGTCATCCACAGGTTCCAGAGATTAGGAGATGAACATCTTTGGAGGATCCTTATTCAGCTTACCACGGTCTACATTCTGGCCCCCAAAGATTCACATCCATCCCACATCAAAATACATTCACCCCATTCCGATGTCCCCCAAATTCTCAACCTATCACAGCATCAAAGTTCAAAAATCTCTCTGAATATTATCAGTTCAAAAGTCCCAAATCACTTCATCTAGATAAAGAATGAGTGAGGTTCTGGGTATGATCTATCCTGGGGCAAAATTCCTCTTCATCTATAGATCGGTGAAGCTAGCAAACGATTTATTAGTTCCCCCAAGTACAATGTAAGACAGGACCTGGACAACAGTTATAGACATTCCCATTCAAAAAGGAATAAAATAAAGGGAAGGAAGAAGTCACCTCTGCCAAGCAACTTTGAAATTTGCCTGTGAAAACTATTTCAAGGTCTGTGATTAAACCTCTGTGGCTTTTGGCTCAAATTCCTGAGGCAAGAGTTTATCCTGAGTCATTCTTTCTTTTTCATGAAAAGTAGAACATGTTTTTACCACCAAGTAGTTTTATCTACCTGTTTCCTGTCTTTGGAATTTGGGGAGTCCAGAAGTCTCTTTTTACTTTGTGCCCCCTGTGTCCCTTTTGGTGCAAGGTGGCAACATTTCTCATATCACATCCTTAAGCGCCTTGTGGATCTCCCATGTATGTTACAGAGATTCCCTCCATCAGATAAAAGACTCCTCTATAGATTCTTCCTGCAGAGGCCCATGATGGCTGAGGAAATCCATGAGTCACATGCTTAATCTCTCAAAGAACCCCCTGTGTTACAGAATACCGTGACATTTTATTTCTTTCCAGGCACTAGCAAAAGATTGTCCAGACACACACTCAGCTTCCTCTTCAGGCTTTCTTTCCTTATAGTAAAATCTCCTAATTTTGGTTTTTTATACATTCTGGATAGGTTGAGAATTTCCAGAATCATTAATTCCTGGTTCCATTTGCTTAACATTTATTTTCTCAATGTATCTCTTTTTTCTTGTATTTTACTACAATTAGTAAGATTCAGCCAGATTGCATCTTCGACACTTTACTTAGAAATCTCCTTGTTAAATATCCAAGTTCATCACTAACAAATTCTTTCCACATAAATATAGGACACAATTTAGCTAACCTTTCTGCCACTACATGACAAGAATCCCTTTTCTGCCTGTTTCCCATAACATATTCCTCATTTCTCCCCTGAGCTCTCACTATCAGAGTCTTGAACATCCATATTTCTAACAGTCTGTTCAAGGGTTTTTCAAAGTTTCAAACTTCAAATCATGCTTCCAATTCCAAAGCCACATCCACATTTTTAGGTATTCGTTACAGCAGCGCCTAACATTCAGATACCAAAATCCCTACTGGTTTTCACTTGCCACTCTAAAAAAATTATCACAAACTTAGTGGCTTAAAATAACATAAATTTATTCTCTTACAGTTTGGAGGTCAGAAGCCTAAAATCAAGGTGTTAGCAGGGCAGCATTCCTTCTGGAGGCTTTGGAGGACATTCTGTTTCCTTGCCTTTTCCAGCATCTAGAGGCTGTCCCCAGTCCTTGACTCAGGGCCCCGTATCACATCAACCTTTCTCCTTCTGCTTCCCATCTCCTTCTTCTCACTCTAATCTTCTGCCTTTCTCTTAGAAGGGCCCATTGGTTACATTGGACCTACCCAAAAATCCAAGATCATCTCTCCATCTTAAAACCCTTACTTTAATCACATCCGAAAAGTCCCTTTTGCCATATGAGGTAATATTCGAAGGTTCCAGAGATTAGGATGTGATGTCTTTGGCATGTATTATTCAGCTTACCCCTGGTCCTAGTTCTTCACCTCTCCTTGGAACCATGCCCCTGGCATGTCATTTTGTAGCACATTCTCTTTGTGGGTGGAGTGTCCTCCTCACCCTTGAACTCTGGTCTTTGCCCTGTGACTTGATTTGGCTAATAGACAAGAGGCAAAAGTGATGCCTTCAAAGGGTTTCAAAATTCCTCCTGTCTTTTGAGCCACTGCCATGAGAAGAAGTGTTTCTATCAGTCTGGCCCAGCGATCCCACAAGATGGATGAGGGACATGTGGAGAAAAGCTGCCCCCGCCAAACCTAGCTTAGAGTGGAGCCCTGGCTGCTCCACAAATAAAAGAGTGAGCCCAGGTAAGAGCAGATAATCTCCACCGCTAACCCTCAGATGTGAGAAATGAATGCTTATTCTTGAATGCCATGGAGTTTTAGGGTGGTTTATTAGGCAGCAATATAAATCTTTTATTTGCACAATAATTTTAAGGCATAAGGAAAAACTACCAATGGTCACAATTGTTCAGAATACCTAGTCATGTGAATTTTAACACACACATACACACTCTTCATTTTATAGTGTATCAAACTTATTTTTTTAGGGCTTTGTTAAAACTGCTTCCAAAGAAAATGTCTGGGCTGGAGCAAAGTGAGACCGGAGAAAAAATTGGAGAAGGCAATGATCATCTTTCTTGGAACCTCCTCAACAGAAGCTTAAATAGTGAAGGAGCCCTTCATTCAGCCTTCCCAAAAAAAGGCTTCCAAAGAAGAAAATTCTGTAAAGAACACCTTCAGGTATTGCACAGGATGCTTTTCTTTGTTTTACAAATTTTGCAAATTCGGAAGGTTTCTCAAAGTGTTTCCTGCAGCACTAGTTCCACTGTCCCGGTTGGCGTTGTTGCTGTTATACGGTGGCAGTTGTGTGCCGACAGCTGATTGTGTGCGTCTCTTCCCAACTCTGTTGGGCGGCTCGGTGACATCAGGTTGATAGCTAGTAATGAGCCACGGGGGGAGTTTTTGTATCACGGAAATCTAGCTTCAGTTATGGATGTGTGCACTGGGTCGTAATAGAAAGTGCATTTCTTACACTGGGTCATGGTCAAACGCTGTGAAACCATGGCTCTCAGAGTGATTGAGTAAACTTTAAGTCCCTGCAGGACTAACAATCGATTTGTGTAAAACATTTCTGCCCCTGGAAGCAAGGCTTGACACGGCAGTAAAGCAAATGGTGATGCTACCCAAATTAATTTGGAAATGGGCATTTTTCTATGGACATTTCTGCTGTGGGCGTTCAGTTTCTCTGTTTCTCTTTGTCCTCCATGCAGCTGCAGAAGCTGGGGGGCAGGGTGTGTGTGTGTGTCTATTTCACCCTAATGTTTCTGGCTACGAGTTGCAATTTCTGTCAGTAATGGGGAAAGAATGGAATGGGTATTTTGCTTGCATGACTTCAAAAGATAGTGGTGATCTCTGCTGACCTTCTCTCTGTCCAGGCTCCATGCCGCAGGAGTGCCATTCTGGAGTGAAATGGGGGACAGAACTGGCTTTGAACCATGCTAGAGGCCCTTGTCTGCAGCCAGCAGGCACTTGCACAACAATCTGAGAAAACTTATGCTCCGGAATAATTCACCAGCTCCACTGGGGCTGGCAACTAGAAGCAAATCAAGTTGGCATCGCTAATGAAGTTTGGAACAATCTCTGTCAGACAAGAATCTTAAAATCTCCTTTTGTGGGTCATCCTTACGACAAGGCTGAGAGGCTGCTTTCCTTTGGATTTCCGCATTTTGATGAAACCCACGACATATTTTGATAAACATACTGAACGTCTTGCTTTTGCTTTATGACTTTCTGTGCATTCCAAACCTCAGACATATTTAGGCCTTGGGTGCCTCTTCCTGCCCATTTCAGTTGAATTCCCCACTTTCACTGTAGCAGAAGTTTAAACAGGGGCACTGGGTAGATACTGATGGAAAGGGAACCTTCCTGGAGCCAAACAGTGCAAACCCTTAGTCAAGCTTTGTTTCACAAAAAAAGGTGGCGTTGGCAGGACTTAACCCACACCCCACCTCCAAAACTTCACCATTGGATCTGATCAATTGACTCCAGTCACCGTTGCCTAAAAAGTTATGCAGATGCGGTATCAAGTGGAGCCCTTAGCCACCCCTATAACCTTAAATCCAACCGGACTGGGGCCAATGAGCCCCTGCTAGAGGGTAGCTGCCGCGTAGGGACAGTGCTCCAGAGAGCAACACTTAGCCAAGAAAAGTAGAAAAGAGTGACAACAGCAATCGAAGTTCTAGTAGTCGGCATCGCTAATTCCACATTGCAGACATGATTCCGGGTGCTTTATTTGTATCAAATCACAAAATTCCTTGGAAGCAGATGCTATGAGTATCATTTTACAGTGGAAGAAAACTGAGGTTAAGTAAGTCGCTCAAGATCACAGAGGCAGTAAGAGGCAAAATCTGGATCCAAACCCGGGAGTTTGGCCCCAAGGCTCAGGCTCTCGGCCAGACAGCATCTCACCCCTAATTCTGTAGCCTAGGTTCTCCCAAAGGGCCCTCCTCACCCTGTCCTTGGCTGTCTCTCCAGCCTCACCTTTCCCACCTCTCAGGGCCCTGAAGCTGCAACAGTGTTTGTGGGAGCTTCTGCACAGAGGGCCTGTCACGTGAGCAGGGATGCCACAGACTCAGTCTGAAGTTCTGTTTCAAAAGATAAATCATCTTTAAACATTAAAAAAAAAAAAAAGAATCTGATGATGCATCTTACAATGGATTACAGTGATAATGATCACTGTGGTGTGATGCCAAAGTCAAAGCCCCTAAAGTAACAATCATAGTCATAGCTTACACGCATTTGCTTGATAAGCCCTCACAACGTTAAACTTTACCTGAGCCCTAGGGGCGCCTGGGTGGCTCAGTCAGTTAAGTGTCTGCCTTCAGCTCAGGTCATGATCCCAGGGTCCCGGGATGGAGCTCCACGTCGGGCTCCCCGCTAAGCAGGGAGTCTGCTTCTCCCTCTGCCCCTCCCCCTGCTCATGCTCACTTTCTCTCTCTCTCAAATAAATAAAATCTTAAAAACAAAACAAAACAAAACAAACCTCACCTGAGCCCTGTTTGCCAGGAAAACAGCAAGGGTTAAGATATCCTCCTATCGTTTTGTTTTCTGAAATGCCCCACCCTTTTGTGTTTCAGAAAACAGCTAAAGGCAGAGAAGCCCTCCCCTCCCAATATGACTTAGATCATCACACCCACCTCCACTACCCCTCACAATTCCTTTATTTACCTGGTTCTATAAAACCCCAGATCCTCTTCCTTTTCTTTGGGATTCCTCATTAACAGATTTTCTCCTTATTGCAACAGCCTGAAGAAACTCACCTCCTCCATTGTCCTGACAGTTTGGTGCCTTGATTCCTAGGACTGGTCTTCTCCTTCAGATGCTCCTTTACTCCACTCAAGTAACCAGACCCCTCTGTTACCACCCTGTGCTCCATTCCTGACTGGTGACTGGGGGACCCACTGGTCCGCCTGACTCCTGGTCCTGTGTTCCAGACTCTTGCCCGCTCAGAGTACCCTAAGAAGTTGATTTTGATTCTTTTTGAGTACAGGTTTCCCCCGCCATTTGAAAGCAGAGTGTTCCTATAAAAAGTTTTGTAAGCAGAAATGGCATAAAACAAAGAACAGGGCCACTTCCCAAAAGTTTGAGTTATGTCACTTTGCTTTTATGAAAGACTTAGCATTAGTGCCTGTTTTGACTAACAGGAAGAAATCTGAAGAGGATTTTCACTTTTGTGGAAAAAGCTGGTACTGTACTAACGTAGGTCTTTCGTAAAAGTGATGTGGTGTAACATCAACTTTCAGGAAGTGGGGGGTACCTGTACTTGGTGATTTCTAACTCCAGCTTCTCACGGTTTTATGATCTGACCATTTGTGATTTCTGCAAATGGATCGATGGTTTATAGGGATCCTGTCTCTGATGGGTGAGAGACGACAGATCATCCATCTTGTAACTCTTTTCTGTTTGTCAATTTGTCTGTTTTTAGCTCAGATCAATTAAGAATGCATAACCAATGAAAAGAGAACAGCTCTTTGATGTGAAGCAGTGGGTTTTGTAATTCTTTGTTTATGTGAAATTTTAAAATTGGATCTATAAACTGTCTATCTGTATCCATATGTATATGTGTCTGCGATTTTTTAATATATTCCTATATTCAGATGGTATTACCAAATTAGATTATAAAATCCCTTAAAAAGAGCTCTATTCTGATTTGCTTAGAGATAGATAACACTTACATGAATTGAATATTCCTAAGGTTCCCATAGGATGCAGAGAGGCCGTATCTTGGGGTCTGTTAATAAATTTGTTTATTTTTGTGTCACTTTGAGAAATTGTACTAAAGGAGATGTGTTTTTGTTAAAGAGAGAGAGAGAAAGAGAGAAGAAAGACGGCAGTTTTCTCCTAAAATAAAGTAACTGGCTCTTCAAGAATGAGAAATAAGAAGGTTTGGAACAAACATGAATGGGTATAAAAGTTATAGCGAGTTTGCAGAAAGGCAATTTTAGTTGCCATGATCAAAGCTGGTTAAGGTTTATGATTGATCTGCAAGATTTTTTTAAAAAAAGCTTTAGCATCGGGGCACCTGGGTGGCTCAGTTGGTTAAGCATCTGCCTGCTCCTGCTCTCTCTTCCACTTTCTCTCTCTCAAGTAAATCTAAAAATCTATAAACAATCTAAAAATCTATAAAAAATCTATATAGATGGATAGATAGATTTTATATATATTTATATAAGCTTTATATATATATATATAAGCTTCAGCATCAATTGTACTGATGAAAACTAGAATTCGTTTTTTTTTTCTCAGTTAAGATGATAGAAGTTTCTGAGATTATTGGTCTGCTCCTGATAAGAGTTTGCAAAAGTTTACTCATACCTTTTGTGTCATCTGTCCAGATAACAAGAACTCTGTGTATTATAAGAATAATTTCCAGTGCTTTATGTTGACTTTGTCATGTCTGTAATTATTTAAGAGAACAAAGCCTTTCACTTTTGAAAGGGCTAAGTTAAGGTTCTTTATCATCATGGTATCTCCTATGTTTACTTTTTGATTCTATTACTGTCATTTTGATTACATTGGTAGCTACATATTATTCTCAGTAACCCAGGATCCTATCTTAACCAGTGTTCAAATTCTCCTGATAATTTTTGGTATTTTGCCTTTCCTAAGTTGAATCCTAAAAGGTCTCTTTTACTCTTAAGTCCATCTTTAAGATTTCCCAGAGGGTCCCCCCAAAATCACAAGGGACTTGTGCTTTTCCCTCTTAAAAAAGAGAGGTGCTGGGAATAATTAGGTTTATTTGATACATTACCATTGATGAGTTGCATGGAAAACTTTGTCAAATCAGAAAAGATACCTAACCTTCCCTAGGTTAAATCCACATGGGTAAAATGTTACTAATATAAATATTTAGAAATGATATGCTGTATGGGAAGCTCCTAGAGAATTGTCAGCGCTCTCCCTGTCCATGATATGCTTCTATTACTGAAAGTCCATGTGCTACTTTGTATAAGAGTAGACAAAAACAGTGTAATGTCACTAGTCATAATTTATTTTTTAAATGTTAATTTGGTAACAACTTTACTTCTTTAATTTGATCTCGCATCCAGGCCAGTGGTTTTCAAGTGAGGATTCACATTCCTGACCTATGGAGTTTTCTTGATATACAGAGACTTAGGACCCACTTCAGACTTAACTGAAGTATCTTGATGATACTATCAATATATTCCTGGTATATTCTAATTATGTGCTTAATACCCATTGTATATTATGTCTCAGGATTATTTTGTGTTTTATCTGAAGATATTTTTCTCTGTAAAGATTATGTTCGCCCATTTTTAAAAGTTAGATGCAGTATCTACTGTTCTTTGAAAATAGGACGAATTATTATGTTTATAGATACTTTATCTAAAACTTGTCTTGGATTGACTTTGTTTTGCACACCACAGGAACATCCCCCAATTTGCTTTTTAGCTACATTATTCTTGTAATTAACTTTCATCAAATCTTTCACTTTTGAATGGTGTTTTTAAGTAAGCTCTATGCCCAACGTGGGGCTCAAACTCAGGACCCTGAGATCAAGAGTCACATGCCCTTCCAACTGAGCCAGTCACATGCCCCCAGATCTTTCACTTTTGAACATGATCAGTAATAAAGTAACTACAATCATTTTGAGTCTTTTGTCACCTACAGATAAGTCTTGCTTTACTCTGATCCTTCCATGAGTGGTCTCACCTGTAGCACTCAGCTATATGCCCGAGTGCTTTTCTTCAACAGGAGACTGTCTCAGAGCCCTGTGGAAAGGGACTTTGCCAGGTACTTTTTTGGCACAGGCTTCTGAAAGCCTCATTTAAGCAAGGTAGAGATAAATGGACGGAGTCAGAATTTCCAGGACATTTGTCAAAAAGCAGATGGGTTCATGAAATTGCTAATCCGAGTTGCAGGGGAAAAGGACTAATTACATAGGACTGAATGATAAAGGATGAATGTGGCTTGTGTTAGGAATATTGTTCATATTTTAATATCCTATTTTCTGGATATAAAGAACCCCCTGTCTCGGGCGCCTGGGTGGCTCAGTTGGTTAAGCGACTGCCTTCGGCTCAGGTCATGATCCTGGAGTCCCGGGATCGAGTCCCACATCGGGCTCCCTGCTCAGCAGGGAGTCTGCTTCTCCCTCTGACCCTCTCATGCTCTATCTCATTCTCTGTCTCAAATAAATAAATAAAATCTTTAAAAAAAAAACAAAAAAAAAAACCCTGTCTTTTCTCTTAAGCTGACTATAACTCATAACAATTTAATAGATTATGCTTTTATGAACAGAAATAACATGTTTATCTTTTTCTGACCCCTCCAGAATTCAGGAACTATTAAATGCCTGACCTCTCCAGAATTCAGGAACTATTAAATGTTCTCTTTTCATGGCAACATACTGATTTGAATAGGTTCAATAATTATCAGTCTTCCATGTTAGCAAGACAATTGGAAACATTAGTTATGCAACCATGGCCTTACTTGGAATGACATATTTGAAACTGATGCTCATTTAATCAGATATGACCAAGCACTTTTAAGAAACAAAGGTTGACTTTATGCAGCCAATGTTTATAAAGCCTCCTTGGAAAAACTGTCCTTGTATCTGCCTTACACTAGAGTTTCTAGTGTGACAGGTGAGTAAGAAAAGTCACATATATGGGAGGCTCAGGAAAATTAGGATTTTTTTTTTTTTTGAACTCTAAGAAGAGTGGATTTCACTGAAATCTATAGGTACTGCAGGTGAGATCTGTGGTAAGTTCTTGGCTTGATTTCCTAGCTTCCAAGGATTTTAAAAGTCCAATCTGAGATTCTTTTTAAAAGCTTCCCGAAAAGCAAACTTAAGAAGACCTACATAATGGTACATTACCATTCTTGCTGCATCTATGTAAATCAGCTGGCCAAATCTGATGAGATTGTCCTTATTTGGGGATCAAGAATAATTTTTCTTGGAGATTATTTTTGATCAAGAGGAGGGTGACTGTAAAGAAAGATTTTGTGTCAGTGGAAAACCATGCATTGCCCAGAGCACTTTTTTCCCAGTTATTAGATTCTGGCCCTGTTGTTCATTGCCGTTGAGCTATTTTGTGCTTCTCTGTTGAGTGCAGAAAACTGATACACAAACTCTGTCATATGTGGTAGAAATTTAGTTGATTTTCTTCTTTCCCCAACCCTTGGAAAAACCACTTGTGGTATCCACCTGCAAATTGGATTGGATCCTGTTGCTCTGCCCACATTGCCAATAATACCAAATTTTCAATTCTTTGAGTTTCCTTCGGTATCTAGCACAACAATCCACACTAAGTTTTCCAGTTTTTCTCCCTCCCCCGCTGGGCTGGTGTCATGGAGAACTAAAACCTGATCACCCAGATTCCTGTCTATTGAAACTCTAAGTTGCCTTGTTCTCACCCTTGGAAGAAGCCCTGAGAGTCAAAGTCCAATGACTTGACACAAACCTTCAAGGATTCATTGCTGCAGCAGACCATGCATAGGCCAGATTTTTTCCTGGACAAGCTGCTCTTGGGGCTCCTAAGGAAGCAAGTCCAGTGATGCTTAGGTCATGCATGTCCTTATATGAGAGGTAACCAACACCGTGCACATCACCAGAGCATTGACATTCTAGCTTTAAGAAACCCAATGAGTGGTGTTGCATAACTGAAAGATTTTCCTCCACTGACCTGGATTCCACCAGACTGGTAACCCTCAAGGTTCAACTCCTGACTATTTAACACAACCTTCTATAGTAATATTTTTCTTTTTCATGTAAGATGCCTGATATCCAGGACTTCAAAAAACCTGATTTTTGCCACCACCCCTCAACAACAGATGGTTCAACTGATTTTATGGGAACAATGCCAAGAACAGTCCTTGAGAGACTATTTCTTAGATTTTGCTTCGCCCCCACTCGAGGTTTATGAATGTTTCTGAGATGTTCGGGGATGAATAATACTCATTCATCCTGAATGACAGGGGAACTGACGGTGTTGAACTTCATCTGAGCCCTATGCTCCCCAAAAACAGTGACCATTAGGAAATTCTCCCACACTTTTGTGTTTAGGGAAGTAGACTGACCACAAAGAATCACTCGTTCCCATTTGATATAGGTAAGACCCACCTCCACTCCACTCTCTTCACAATTCCTTTACTTACTTGCCTCTACAAAACCCAGACCACATTCCTGTTATTTGAGTCATTGCTCTTTAATGAATGTTTTCTCTATTGCAATAGCCGGGATAATATTATCCCTTTAATTGTCTGGTGTATTTAGTCTTCCACACCCTGTAAAATAGATTCTGGCTATGTCAATAGGCTCTGGCTTCTGGTTCAGTTAGGGTCTATAAGGAAGACTTGGCGGAATACTGGAGGGAGAAGGGAGATGGTAGTTGGGGAATTTATTCTCCTGGTTGTGCCTTATACATCTTTCTTCTACACAACTCTCCCCTTCTGAGTTCCAAGACCTACACCTTCCCCTCATCCCTTCAGCCTGAAGGTAATGACAGCTCTTTTGCCACTGGACCCCTGGACACTGCGTTTCTCCTGTGGCTGTTCTATACCCCTGTCTCTCTCAATGGTCTCTTTGTAAATAAACACATAACATGAGAGTGCTGTTTTTTGTTGGGACTCCGCTTGACATCATTTATTTTAGGACCTCAGGAGACATTTTGGTCTTTGGGAACCCATTCTCCAAACACTCTTGGGAAGGACAATGGCTTCCCATTTTTTCCCAAATTACTTTCAAAGAACAAGGTCCACCATGATCTGTCCGCTTTCTCACCTCTGCACTTCTTCTCACTCATGCTTGAGTGAATTCATGCTTGAGCCTCTTGAAATTATTTGAAATTCCTCAAACGTGGAATGTTATTTTACCCCATCATACTTTGTCTCAGCCTGGGACATACACTCATCCACATCTGGTAAACTCTTACCTATCTTTCAGGATCCAAGTCCAGTACCCTTCTCTAGAAATATGCCCCACCTGTGCCTCTTGGGCAGGGCTGCCCACTCCCTCCTTCACATCCCTCCTCTTTTACTGACCTCTAGGTTCTGCACCTTCAACACTCTCCTGCCATGTATGGTTCCCTGCTACAACTCTTCCTTGATTTATGATGGGGTTATGCCCTGATAAACCCACTCTAAATTGAAAATGTCATAAGTCGAAATGCATTTAATACACCTCATCTACCAAACATCATAGTTCAGCCTACCTTAAATGTGCTCTGAACACTTATATAAGCCTACAGTTAGGCAAAATCATCTAACACAAAGCTATTTTATAATGAATTGTTGTCTATCTTATGTAATTGATTGAATACTCTATTGAAAGTGAAAAACAGAATGGCTGCGTGGTACAGGATGGTTTTAAGTGTATTGGTTGTTTGCCTTCCCGATTACATGGCTGACTGGGAGCTGTGGTATCACAAGAGAGTATCATACCATATACCGCTAGCCAGGATAAGATAAGAATTCAAAATTCAAAGCACAGTTTTTACTGAATTCTTTTCACTTTCACACCTTCTGAAAGTCAAAAAATCATAAGTTGAACTACTATAGGGACTGTCTATCTATTCCTAGGCCCTTGAAGGCAGGGACTGGGTCTTATTTAATTCATGCTAATGTATGACTTACATATATTTAGCATTTGAGAAATATCAGGTTTGTTAACTTACAACTGACTGAATTAAACTGAGAGTCCAATTCCCACTTGCAAGGGGAGGGGTGAGGTGTTGGATCTTGACTTCTGCCTAGAGTGGGCCCCACATTCCTTTTATAGACCTAATAAGAAAGGAGAGGAAAGAAAAAGCTTCATGGGTAATATCTCAGCAACGAACTGGGTCATAATGAAGCTGAGGGTATTCAAATTGGTCTTCTCTCTTGGGAGGCAAACTACATAAATTAATACACTGAACCATGGCCTGAAGAGACCAGAGGCTTTAATAAATAAAGAGCTGCACTGGGTCAAACAAGAATATAACACTGCCAAATGTCCTGGCGTCTCAGTTACAATAACAATGTTTCCTGGACCAGGGCGAGAGAGCAGCTCAGAGAACATTAAAGAATTTTTGTTCTCCTCTTAAAATCCTCTTTGATTGAAGAGACAGCTTTGGCATCTCCCCAAAGCAAAGTGGACGTCTCCAGTCTGCTCAAGGCTCCTGCTTGATTCTGGCTTGAAAGGAAGGCTATTTCTGGAGCCTTTTTCTCTGTACTGTTCTCTCCTTGGTGGCTTCTCCATTTATTTAGGACAAAAAACCAACTGGTGTTAAGGGATAA
Organism: Mirounga angustirostris; assembly: GCF_029215605.1. Classification (NCBI taxonomy): domain Eukaryota; kingdom Metazoa; phylum Chordata; class Mammalia; order Carnivora; family Phocidae; genus Mirounga; species Mirounga angustirostris. The sequence continues at coordinate 101,463,041 of NW_026991711.1, read as the reverse complement.
TTCTGCCGAGTATGGCTGGGCCTTTGTTAACAAGATCTCTTTCATAGGGAAAAAGAGGGTAATTCTGGAGATGAATGGCCCTTACTACATCATAGAATATTAGAATATTTGAGCAAAAGGGACCTTAGAAGTAATGTCATTCAATCACTTACTTTACAGATAAAAAATTTAAGGTCCAGAGTGGTGATCAAACTCGCTCAAGGTCAGAGAGTAGGGACAAAATTGGTTTGGGATTCCAATCTAGAATCTAGGATTTCAAGCAATACTCTCTGTTCTTTGAAATATCTCTAACTTTCAATCCATTCATCAATCAAAAGTTACCTTAAGCATTTATTAAGAGTAAAATGCCCTTCATTCTACTATTAGGAATAAAGCTTAATTTTTACAAACTCACAGTGTGGTAGAGATTTCTAGGGTTTACCCATATCTGGTTTTCCTTTTCTTTTGGTCACATGAAATGACTAGACTTCTCTGCCCCCCACAGTTGGGAAAGACCATATAACTAGTTCTAACCAATGGGCTTTGAGCAGAAAGAAGTAGCTTGTGTCAATTCTGGGCTGAGGCAGGAGATGCCTGGTGTGAGACCTCCAGCACTCTTCCTAGCTGTAATGACTAAGGAGGCTGCTGGTCAAGTCTTGCATGAGCCTGGATTTTGAATGATTATATGGAGCAGAGTTCTCTGCTGACCCATGTAAGATCTGTAACATGTGTAAGGAACCTTTATTGGGTTAAATCACTGAGATTTGGGGGCTGTTTGTTATTGCTACATAAACTTAATCCATCTGGCTTAATATGGGATGAGAAATGATGAATGTTAATTTATAATAACATGTAAATGATTATAGGAGCTCTTTCCCTGGGATCAAGTTTTGATATCAATTTTTAGGGAGGACGAGACAAAGACCTTTTCTTTTAGAATTTTATAATCTAGTGTTGGAAAGAGAATGTGTATAGTTACATGGGATGTTACGAAAACTGTCATTAGAGTGCAGAAAATGTGTTTTGGGGGAGGGAGATGATCCTCCACGGATAGGAGAAATTATGGAAGACTCAATGTTCAATGAACATTAATTGAGCTCCTCTTACATGCAGGCATTGAAAGAAGAGGTCTTGAGAGAGACTGGATTTAGAACTTCAGAGAAGTTAGGATCATTCAAAATCTTATAGGAAAGGAGATGAAATACACTTCATTTATGCTCTTCACAAACTTTGCATTGAAATTTCTTGAGATTCTGGAATTTGATGTTGAATTTCACTTTGGAACTAAACCAGAAGCCTCAGGCCTCTATTTTCTGAGAGTTTAGAAAGAATGGCATTAGTATGGTTGTTTGAAAAAACCCTGGTCCAGGCCAAACTCAGACTCTTCCACTGACTGTGTCAATTTGGGCAAGTTATTTAATATCTCTGTACCTTAGCTTCCAGGTCTGTAAACAAGAGAGATGGCCCGAATCAATGTTTTCGGTTGTGTGTTTTGAAAGTGCGTACAGTGAAACACTTGTTTCCCAGGATACTTGATGGAAAAGGGTTCTGAAGTTGGATAACTTTGGGAAATTCTGTCCGCTCAATGGATTTGAGATCCCCTCCTGGAGATTCCCAGAGGTACCCATTAGCTTAGGAAAGTCTCTAAAAAGTCCTCCCACAAAGAAACTTATTTTAATTTACTTAATTTAGTATTTCTCAAATTTATTTGATTATAGATCCACTTTCCCACCCCAAACCAAAAAGCAAAAAACATTTGTTAGTATCACCTGGAACAATTACTGTTTGACATGCTCCTTGGAAAATGCTGATCACTGACCAGCATGATTTTGTAACATGAAGGTGTTCCCTTTGTTTTCTAGCTTCTCACAGCCTCAGCAAACTATTTGTCATTTAACATCTTCTTCAACTTTTCTGTGAAGGGCAGTAAGTAAGTCATCATAGATCAGGCTAGTGCCCTTTATTCCAGATTCATTAAAAAAAAAAAAGGTGGGTTAGAAAAATAAATCTTTTACATTTGATGATTGTTCTATACTTTTCACAAATTCATTATTCCCTGCTGGCTTTACATTATGGTGACAGAGGAAAGTGAGAGACACTATTATCCTTGTTTGAGGCATAAAGCCTCAAATCATTTTGCTATCCTTACAGAGTTTATCATCCAGTGAGGTAAAGAGACAAGTAAATAATAATAATAATGGCTATCGCTACAAAACCGCTTATTAATTGCTAAGCCCTGTTCTAAGTTCCTCATGTGTACAGGCAAACCTCTGAGGTAGAGTGGGTTCAGTTCTAGAACACTACAATAAAGTGAATATTGCAGTAAAATGAGTCAAATGAATTTTTTTATTTCCCAGTACATATAAAAGCTATGTGTACACTATACTGTAATCTATTAAGTGTGCAATAGTATGATCTCCAAGAAAACAATGTATATACCTTAATTTAAAAAAACTCTTTATTGCTAAAAAAAAAAAAAGATGCAAACCAACATCCAAACTTTCAGTGAGTTGTAACCTTTCTGCTGGTGGAGGGTCCTTGCCTGGATCTTGATGGCTGCTGCCTGATGAGGGTGGTGGTGGATGCTGAAGGTTGGGGTGGCTGTGCCCATCTTTTAAAATAAGGCAACAATGAAGTTTGCTGCATGGATTAACTCCTGCTTTTGTGAACGATTTCTCTGTAGTATGCAATGCTGTTCAACATCATTTTACACACAGTAGAACTTCTTTCAAAATTGAAATCAATTTTCTCAAACCCTGCTGATGCTTTATCAACTAAGTTTACGTAATATTCTAAATCTTTTGTTGTCATTTCAACAACCTTCACAGCATCTTTGCCAGGAATAGATTCCATCTCAAGAAACCACTTTCTTTGCTCATCCATAAGAACTCTGCATCCATTCAAGCTTTATCATGAGATTGCAGCAATTCATCATATCTTCAGGCTTCACTTCTAATTCTAGTTCTCTTGCTATTTCCACCATACGACAGTTACTTCTTCCACTGAAGTTGGGAACCCCCAAAGTCATCCAGGAGGGCTGGAGTCAATTTCAGAACTCCTATGAATGCTGATAAATTAACTTCCTCCCATGAATCACAAATATTCTTAATGGTATCTGGAATGGTGAATCCTCTCCACAGGTTTTCAATTTACTTTGCCCAGATCCATCAGAGGAATTGCTATCTATGGTAGTTATAGCCTTATGAAATGCATTTCTTAAATAGTAAGACTTGAAAGTTGAAATGACTCTTTGATCCTTGGGCTCCAAAATGGATATTGCGTTAGTAGGCATGAAAACAACATTCATCTAATTGTTCATCTCCATCAGAGCTCTTGGGTGACCAGGTGCATTGTCAATGACCAGTAATATTTTGAAAGGAATCTTTTTTTCTCTGAGTAGTAGTTATCAACAGTGGGCTTAAAATATTCAGTAAACCATGTAACAAACAGATGTGCTGTTATCCAGGCTTTGTTTTTCCATTTATAGAACACAAGCAGAGTAGATTTAGCATAGTTCTTAAGCACCCTAGGATTTTCAGAATGGTAAATAAGCATTGGCTTCAACTTAAAGTCACCAGTCATATTAACCCCTAACAAGGGAGTCAGCCTGTCCTTTGAAGCGAGGCATTGACTTTTCCTCTCTAGCTATGAGGTCCTAGATGGCATCTTCTTCCAATAGAAGGCTGTTGCATCTACACTGAAAATCTGTTGTTTAGTGTAGTCAACTTTATTAATTAGCTCAGCTAGGTATTCTGGAGAACTTGTAGCTTCTACATCAGTGCTTCCTGCTTCACTTTGCACTTTATGTTATGGAGATGATTTCTTTCCTTAAACCTCATGAGTCAACCTCTGCTAGTTTCCAATTCTCACCTGTCTCAGAATTCACAGAATTGAAGAGAGTTAGGGCCATTCTCTGGCTCAGGCTTTGGCTTAAGGAAATGTTGAGGCTGGTTTGCTCTTCTATCCAAACCAATAAAACTTTCTCCTTATCAGCAATAAGGCTGTTTTGCTTTCTTATCATTCAGGTGTTCACTGGAGTAGCCCCTTTAACTTCCTTCAAGAATTTTTCCTCGGCATTCACAACTTGGCCAACTGTTTGACACAAGAGGCCTCACTTCTGGCCTATCTCAGCTTTTGACATGACTTCCTCACTAAGCTTAATCATTTCTAGCTTTTGATTTAAAATGAGAGACATGTGACTCTTCCTTTCAACTTGAACACTTAGAGACCATTACAGGGTAATGAATCGGCCTAATTTCAATATTGTTGTGTTTCAGGGAATAGAGAGGCCTAATGAGAGGGAGATAGATGGGGGAACAGCTGGTTCATGGAGTAGTCAGAACACACACAACATTTATCATCAAGTTTGCCGTCTTATATGGGTGAGGTTCACAGCATCCCAAAACAATTACAATAGTAACATCAAAGATCACGGATCACATATCACCATAACAAATGTAATAATAATGAAAATGTTTGAAAGATTGTGAAAATTAACAAAATGTGACACAGAGACGTGAACTGAACAAAATACTGTTGGAAAAATGGTACCAATGGACTTGCTTGACACAGGGTTGCTGCAAACCTTCAATTTATAATATCTGTGAAGCACAATAAAGTGAATTGCAATAAAATGAAGGATGCCTATATATTAACTCATTTGATACTCAACACCTGAGAGGTAGGTACCGTATCAACCCAATTTCTACAGACAAAAAAAAAAAAAAGAAAGAAACACAGTTAAAAAGACTAATATTCAAGGTAACACAGCCAGTAAGCGTCAGAACTAGGATTCAAATCATGGCAATTCAGCTCAAAGTCATAGTGTTGAATACTGTCCTATCCTACCCTTTCTGTATGATAAGTATCGGGATAGAAGAGCACAGATAAAACACCTACCTCAGCCAGTGAATAGGGTCAGAAAAAGTTCCCTGAAGAGGTGGCACTTGAATTAAGTCTTAAAAGTTGGAAAATAATTAGCCAAGCAGAGACTGCAGAAGAGTCTTTCTAGATAGAAGGAACAGAATACATGCCTGGAGATGAGGCAGCAGGTGGCACCTTTGGGCAATTGTATTTAGCTTTGCAGGGCAGACGCATGGTGTGTGGGGAAGGGGCAGTGGGGCAGAGGAGACTGGTGAGACTGGCAGGAGTCAGCATGTTCCAAGGTTCTAGCATCTTCTCATAGAGGCACTGATGAAGAAGGAAGGCATTGACAGCTCTTAACTAAGAATGCCACATCCTCAGAGTTCATGTCAATTTGGGAGGGATGACCTTATTGTCAAAAAATCCATTTAAGAAGCTACTGCAGTAAGTAATCCATATGGGAGGTGATGAAGTCTGAAATAAGCGATAGTGGCACAAAAAAGTAGAGACAGATAAGACATATATAGGAAGTGGAACCAAAGGGCTATAGGGTAAGCTGGGTAAGCAGAGAGGGGATGATCAGACACCAGCCAACCTAGGACAGAGTCTCTAGAGGAGGGTTTCTCAAGGGTTCCTTGGTACCACCGATTGTTTGGGCCGGATAATTTTTTATTGGGGGGAGGTATATGGCTGTCCCATACATTTTAGGATGTCTAGTATCATCCCTGATCTTTACTCACTAGATTCCAGTACCACTCATCCTCCAAGGTCATGACAACCAAAAATATCTCAAGATATTGCCAAATGTTTAAGGGTCAGAGTGCTGGGAGCAGGGGAGCAGATAAAATCATTCCCAGTAATGTTTCTCAACATGTGGCCTGAAGACCAGCAGCTTTGGCATCTCCATGGAACTTGTTAGAAATGCATGTGCTAGAGCCCCAAATCAGGTCTACTAAGTCAGAAACTTTCAGGTGGATCCCAGCAATCTTTGAACAAGCCCTCCCAGGGAAGTTTGAGAACCAGCAGTATTGGAGAAGAGGAGGCAGACGAGGCTGAGATCAGATGACATCAGATGCTATGGACAGGGTTGGGTGTGTCAGCCCAGAAGAGGGTGTATTCTAGATGGAGATGAGGTTAAGTCCTAGCAACCCAGATTGAAGCCAGCTCAGACCACTTTTCTCTGAAGCTTGGGTGTAAGGGGGTGGAGGGAGGGCTAAAGGATCATGTAGGATCCAAGGAAGGGGATTTATTTTTTGGATGAGGCTTAAATATGTATATAAGTTTAGGCAAAGAGCCAGGAGGGACAGAGCTTAAAAGCTGAAAGAGAGAGAAGTAGAAGGTCTAGGAGAGATTAATTCAGAAAGAAAAAGTAATATTTGTGAGTAAACAACCCAAAATATCAAAAAAGGCAATGATAAAGACCATGGTATGGTTTAGAGTGAAATCTCATGGGAGAGGTAGGGAAAAGTTCATTCTTTGGGTTCAAAGTTGGCCATGGGAATACACCTGGACCCTGGGAGGGTCTCACTGAAGGTTCAGGCCTACCCTATACCCATGCAAAATAACTACTGATTCAGGCCGAGGACAAAGAACAGAGTCCTCAATTATCTGGACATACCAATTAAAAGGGGCTTCCTTTATTTAATGGATTTCATCACTCAAATTAAGAACAAATTCTTTCTGCACCTGATTGGTCCATTTATCTTGCACACAGATTCTGCTTCAGTGGCCTGGAAACTCTAGGTTCATAAATCACTGTACAATCCTGGATTCTTGGCATGAGAGTACCTTCAGAGGTAAACTGGTCTCTGCCCTGTCTTTGGGCAGGTAAAGCATCTTTATACTCACCTTCACAGGTAATTCAACTGAGTACCCAAGAGAGAAAGAGACTTGCTCAGAGGAACAGAATCACCTTGTTATATGTTAAGTGTTAAATGATGTGCTTTCCAGGGAAAGGAAGTCCAATTGATCTGTGACCCATGGATGACTCAGTGGAGATTGGCAATAATAGGAATGTCTGTGGAGGAGAGGATAAGAGGCAACATCTAGCCAGCAGAATTTTCAACTAAGCTTCCAGTAACAGACTTACCCCTCATTCTTTGGTCAGCCAATGCTAAGTATACCAAGGTGAGCAAGGTCTGTTCTTCACTCTCAAGAAGCTTACCGCCTAGTGGAAAAGGAAATGCGAGCAAATCATTGCAATACAATGTGATAGGTGCTGTGATTGTTGCAAATACAGGTGATCTGAGAGTGTACAGTGAGGAGAGGAGAGAGGAGAGAGCCATTCCCAACAGAGAGGAGGGCATGCATGTAGTCCTAGAGGCAAGGATACATGGTGAGTGCAGGGAAGAGCACCCAGTGCTCTCTGGCAAGGCATAGGATGCAGGGAGCAGGGGAATGTCGGAGATGGATGGGGTGTGGCTAGGTCACAATGGGCCACAACAGAGATTCCCAAACTTTCTCAGTTCATTGCTCTTTGAGTATGTCAGTTATTTTTCCCCAGGGCTCTGAGGCCCAGAGAAACACCAAGTATGAAGTAGTTGGTCCAAACAGCTTAATAGGTATTTATGTCCAACAATTATTACCATTTGAAAAAAATACATGTAAGTTAAAGGAAAACCTAATATTATCATTCTATTCATATTCAAAGGATCACAATTCCTTATGAATAGGACATATGTAGCTATTGGACACTGTACAATTTCTCAAACCTTGGAATCAGATTGGGGACTGCCATTTTCATTTTCTGCTCCACATTGAATTTGGGGTGACATTTCCTTGTTATCATCATGCCCTCCCAAACCCCAGCTTTGCAAAGACATGATGTTATCAAAAAGAATATAGTTGGGTCTAATGCTAAACTGTGAACTATCTCAGGCTACTGTCCCTCAACATTGAGCCTTGCTGCATTTCCATCAAAAAAAGTAGAGGTAAAATATCCTGAGTTCCCCTGAGTCCCCCACAGTGCTCTGAGGCACCCCAGGGCCAACTATGGGAATCCTGGGGCCTCCTGGGGCCACAATACAGTTCATGGTTTCTAAAAGAGGGTTAGCAATGAAACCACGAAACTCAAAACCGGGAGTTAGTAACTGGGGACACTGAGCAGTTGTTTACACTGTTAGTGAAAGACAGAAAATTCTTGAACATATGCAAAGCAGATTGAGAAATGAAACACTGGAAGGGAAAGATTATAGCAAAGGAGATACTATGGGCTTGAGAGATTATTTTTAATCCTTTACAAATGGTTTTGATTTTTGTTATACAGTGAGAAGCCTCAGCCACGGCGTGAGGAGGAAGGCCTGTCGATGGTGAGACTTACCCTGGTGAGCCATTACGCTCGCCTTTTTGTTGTTTCGGTGGTGGTGTGCTGTGTGCGTGTGCATGCACGTCTTTTCTGGTTCAGCCAAGCATAAACAACTCTGAAGTAATTGCTGTGGACTCTAGGGCTCTTACGCTCCAATCCCCAGCTTTGGATAAATTGTTAGCGGAATTCTAGGATTTCCAAAGGACTGTAGCAGCAACAAATGTCAAAGGAGGCAGAGGAAATGAAAAAAAGAAAAAGTCAGCAGGCAGCAAAGATCTAACTTACCTGCAATAGAAAGACCCCCTCAGTGAAGGAGATAAAGGGGAGAATGAGTGACCTTTATTCAGGGGAGACGAGATAAAGTCAAAGGAGCTGGTGCCATGAAAAGCAAGGGGAATGAGAGCCTGCAGAGAGAGGAGCATTTTCCTGTCACTTGGACAGCGGTGACATTATTGAGTCTCTGCCCACGTTGCCTCTGACAGAAACTGTTTCTCTGGACTGCCTGACGAATGGATAGGGACACTCCTACGAAGAACAGGCAGTTGGCTGCATAGAGTGATTAGAAGTCACATAAACTTCCCAGCCCTGGACCAAAAATAACCTCCCCACAGGCGGGCCACCAAGCCTGAAATGCTCACCATTGTCACTGTGCATCTGAATTGGGGCACTGTGTCTCCAGGGGTCCTCTCTTAAAATAGGAAGGTGTTATTTTGGAAGGGTAAAGCATTAACCCACCCGTGTTTGTCCACATTGTTAGCCAATATAATCTAATGAATTGGCTAGTAAGTATTTTACCGTATCCAAGTTTATCTCTTCCTGTATAACAGATTGTCCCAAAACTCAGTGGCTTAAGTCCATAAAAATGTATTGTCTCCCAGTTTCTGTGGGTCAGGAATTCAGGAGCGGCTTAACTGGCAGTTCCGGAGCAGGGTCTCTCATGAGGATGTGGTTGGGAGGCTGGCGGGGGGTTCCGGGTCTGCATGTGACGCCTTGAGTGCTTCCAAGATGGCTACGCATGTGGTTCTTGGCAGGCAGCCTCAGTTCCTTCCCACATGTGCCTCTCTGGGGAGCTGAGTACATGGCTGTGGACTTCCCTCAAGAGTGAGTGACTCCAGAGACAGAAGCAGGGAGGGAGCTACAATGCCTTCCGTGTCCCGGTCTTAGAAGTTACACTCTCACTGCTGGCATACGCCATTCCTTGGGATGAAGTCACTAAGTTCAGCCCCTACTCAAGGGGAGGGTAATTAAACTTCATCTGTTGAATGGAAGCGTATCAAAGATTTGTAGACATATTTAAAACTCACCACACCTAATCACCCAATAGCCACGAAAAGATGAGGAATGAGGCAGGTAAGGATATTTTTTCTCAATGGCTTTATTGTGGTATATTTGACATGCCATACAGTTGACCGATCCAGCGGTTTTCAGTACAATCATGGTGCCACACAGCCATCACCACTCTCTAATTCTAGAACATTTGCATCACCTCAACAAGAAACCCTGTACCCATTAGTGGCCACTCCCCATTCCCCTACTCACCCAGCTTTGGCTTTGGGCAACCACTAATCTACTTTTGGGTTAGGTAAGTTTTGATTGAGGAACACAAGATCAGAATGGATTTCCATCCTGGTCTTCCATCTTGCTAAGGCTGGTCAGTGGAGGGTGGACAGAGGCAGGAATCTGCTTCCGACAGCAACAGAGATAGCGCCAGGTCGACCTGTTTGGGGCAAGCAGCACTCAGAGCTTACACGGAACTTCTCTCTCACCACAAGTAGCCAGAACACAAACGCCATGTAGGAAACTGACTCTGCCTGGTGCTCTAGTGGGGTCCCGAAGCCGCAGACCAACAATCTGACAATCCCGGTGCCTTCTTGGGGGGAGACACGGGCCTGAATGGAGCGCTATAGGTAGATAGATGCTGAACTGAGAATCGGATCTTCTGTGTTGGGATCCCAGCTCTGCCCCTGACTAGCTTGTGTCTTTCGCCAAGTCTCATTACTTAAATTGAGCCTTCCTTGCGGAATGGTGCAGATTCTCCTTTTGATTTCTCTCCGGCCTACCAGTTCTTAAGACCCACCTTAAAAGTACCATCCTTGCAATTTTGTTATAAGAATTAGACATATATAGACTATACTTAGCCTGAGAACTTTGTATATAGCATGTCTCCAATAGAGGATGGTTACTACTACCGTTTTACTTCCTTACTATTTGTAGGGTTGCTAGGGAATAACCTGGATTTAGGCTGGGAGCCTCTCAGTAACCTCTGGGGTATTTTGGGATAGGAATCCAGGTGAGTCCTATTTGGATTAGCTTACTGCAGTTTAAGACACACCGGCCCCCTCTCACCTCCCCTGGGGCTGCTCCAGCCTTTCTTTTGAACGGAGGGTGAATCTGAGAAGCTGTTTTGTTCTCACTGAGCTTTAGTAGTACAAGAGATTAGAAATACTGCTATATACGTGTATACATTTATATAAAAGTTGGTTTCTTCCCTTTTAAATGCACACCATTTAACAAGCCCAGACAGACGCAAATGCACTGCTTTGCAGTGTTAGCATAAAAAAAAATATCTACAATCCAAACAAATGAGCAGCTTGGCGCAGCTGCAGAGGCAGAATGGGGGGAAGATGCATAGCTGGACGGCTCTCTCCCTGGTCTCCTGTTCCAGATTTGTGCACGGTCAAGAGCAGTGTTACACGGGCCCACAGCCTCTGTCGCCCTCCTTGGTGCCATCAGCCCAGACATGCCTTATGGCAGAGAAAGTACCAGGAAAAGAAGCTTCACTTTGAGAAAAGAGAGAACAACCTGTCCCTCTGTGACCCTTCCTTCCCAAGGCTGGCATTTCCCTGGCACTGGGTGGGTACAGAGGATTTACTGACACCTCGACACCCTTCCTTCCTTGCGTGGTTGGGGGACCAGCCCCGTAGGGAACTTCTGACTATCCTCATCTCACCTGGATACCCTATCCAGCCACTCACTATCATGTTCCCACGTTTTATTTCCTTCATGCACTACATCTCAACATTTTTTTATTTGCTTATTTGTTCAATCTCTCCATACCAGGGGAACATAAATAAGGTCCACTGGCATGAGGGAATTTGCCATCTTTCTATCCAGCATCCCAGTTTCTGGAACTGTGTGATATAGAGCATTTGGCACGTGTTGCTGAAAGAATGAATAGAACCATTTAGCACTATCTCATTTGATTCCTCCGAAACCGGAGAGAACCACTTTCCTTGGCTTTATTTTATAGATGGGGAAACTGAGGGTCCTGATTCATGAATGACTTGTCCGAAGTCACACAGCTAGTAAGAGAGAGAGCCAGAGTCTGAATCAGCTTCTGACTTCAGATCCTTTGTTCTTTTCTCAAATCCTGCTACTATCCTGCCTACCACATGATGATGTCCCTGCTTCTAGAAAGTCATCCCATCCCCAACTGTTTAAGGTTGATGAACTACTTGGACCATGTTTTCTTCCTCAACAGGAAGTTTCAGCTTTCTGATTATGTCTCATGAGAAAGCCACCAAAGGAAAATGTGTCCTGGTTGTCATAAGCTTAGATGCATGATCCTTTCCATATATATATATTTTAAAACTGCCATTAAGAATTCATTGGAACTGATATGATCTCCAAAATAATAAGTGAAAAAAGTAAGATGCAGAACCCACTGTGGGTGGAAAGCTACTGTTTTGGTAAAAAGGGAGGGAAGACTGTTCAATCCCAGTTACATTCCTTGGTATTTACCCAAATAAGTTGAAGCTTTATGTCCACGCGAGAACCTGGACATAGATGTTTATAGCAGCTTTATTCACAATTGCCAAAGCTTTGAAGCAACCAAGATGTCCTTCGTAGGTGAATGGATAAATAGACTGCAATCCATCCAGAAAATGGCATATTATTCAGTGCTAAAAAGAAATGAGCTATCGAGCCATGAAACTGCATGGAAGAACCTAAAATGCATATTACCAAGTGAGAGAAGCCAATCCGAAAAGGCAACATACTGTAGGATTCCAACTATATGGCATTCTGGAAAAGGCCCAACTATGGAGACAGTAAAAAAAAAAAAAAAAAAAAATCTGTGGTTCCCAGGGGGTCAGTGGGGAATAGGGGGAGCACAGGGAATTTTTTAGGTCAGTGAAACTATTCTGTTTGATACTATAAAGATGGATACATGACAGGCATTTGTCAAAACCCACAGAATGTACAACACCAAGAGGGAACCCTAATATAAACTATGGGCTTTGAGTGATAATGATGTGTCAACATAGGTTTATCAATTATAATGAATGTACTACCCTGGCAGGGGATGTTGGTAACAGGGAGGCTCTGCATATGTGGGGGAGGGGGTATTTAGGAAACTTCTGTACCTACCTCTCAGTTTTGCTCTGAACCTAAAAATGCTCTAAGCTTCTACTTATAAAATAAGTCACAGGGATGAAAAGTTCAGCATAGGGAATATAGTCAATAATATTGTAAGAACATTCTATGGTAACAGTCACTACACTTATTGTGATGAACATTAAGTAAGGTATAAAATTGTTGAATCACTGTTGTAAACCTAAAACTAATATAACGTTGTTTGTTGATTATATGTCAATTTTTTTTAAAAAGGGGGAAAAAGCCCATTTTAAAAATTTAAAAATTTAAAAATAAGATTAAAAAAGGGAATGGAGGGAATACTTACACATGTCATTTAATTTTTCTGGCAGGATAGATAAGAAATTAATTACATTAGTAATTTCCAGTGAAGTAATTAGGTACCTGGAGTCATGGGTTGGGGGAGAACTTTTCATTGCAAACCCTTTTGTTCCTTTTAAATTTTATAGCATGTGACTATATTATATACTCAAAAATAAAATATCTCATCTATAGACACCATGATCACACCCAGAATCTGCTTTAGCTGAAGTCTCATGATATGGGTGAGTTCTGAATACTCAGGCGGGGTTTCTCTTGCCTTTCCAACAAAAAATGGCAGGGCAACAGGATGCTGGCTGGGGACTAGGGGCAGATCCCATGTCAGCTCTCCCAAGCAGACACATCCAGACAAGATGCCCATCCCTGCAGGATGTGTGGTTTTGTTTTGTTTTGTTTTGTTTTAAGATTTTATTTATTTATTTGACAGAGAGAGAGACTGTGAGAGAGAGAATACAAGCAGGGGGAGTGGGAGAGTATGAAGCAGGCTTCCTGCTGAGCAGGGAGCCTGATGTGGAGCTTGATCCCAGGACCCTGGGATCATGACCTGAGCCAAAGGCAGACGCTTAACAACTGAGTCACCCAGGCACCCTTGATGTGTGGTTCCTGGCACTGTAAGGGCCTGTCCCTTTGGGAGACCTACAGATTATGTGCTCTGACTCCCCTCTTGCCCTCTAGTCCTCCGGTCCCCCAATTGGGAATGAAGACCCCTTATCCTGCCATCTTGCTGAGGCAGTCTCCTCTTTGGAAAAAAAAGGTGGGAGATGGATGAGGGGGTTAAGGCTTGGGTTAGTGGGGGGCAGGCAGGTGGACACTGGATGGGGGTGGTGGGGTAGGTTAGTGGGTGTGGACAGGTGGAGAGTGGTGAGGGGTGGTCATGTGGGCAGGGGAGGCATGCTCATATGAGTGGATGGGTAGGGGAGTATGGACTAGAGATGCAGAGCTGTAAGTAGAGACGGGGCTGGGGCAGGTGCTTAGGACAGCAGTTACTTTCTCTGAGCACATTCTCTAAAAGATCTTTCAATATTTTTTCCCACCAGGTAATTTGTTGATATGCTGGTTGGTAGTATTATGTTGAAAAAAATAGTAACAAGAGCATGTGAAACCAGACAAAGTTGGCAAAGGGAGTTGCCGCTCTTTTTTTTAATCTGTTCACTTTCCCATCAAGTATGAAGTCAGTGTCCTTGTTGCCCCTGCCCCTAAGGTTGGAACCTGCCCACTCCCCTGTTTGGCTCCCATCCCCGTATTTTTCTCTTTGTGGACAAAGTGGTGAGAAGTACCACACTCAGCTTACCATCCCCTTTCCCCCTCCTCGTCTCTCCTTCTCTAGATGACTAGCAACCCTTTGGTGCCATCCTGGGTTAGAAAGCTGAGCAGCTTGTACAAGACTGAGAACTGAAGGCAGATGATTTCCTGTTTACCGCAACTCCTCTTCCCAGGAGGTGAGAGCACGCTAGTGGCCTCACCACCACTTGAGGACTCCAAACATCCCCCAGAGATTCCTTACCCAGCCAATGCCACAGCCACTCGAGTATCCACTAAACTCAGTGCCCTCTCTCAGGCACTGGTGTGGCAGGGGCTCAGAATCAAAGGGAAAATGCCATTGGCTGAGGAAGTCTTCATTCAGATAAGGGAGGCACACACCATACTTTAAAAACCCCAAACATAATACCATAGTGGACTAGCAACAGAAGCACGAGTGTGCAACTAATTACAGAGAGGGAAGCAGATGGCCTAATCCTCCTGGAATATGTGAGGAAAACCTCTGCAGAGCAAGGTTAAGTAACCTCTCGCAGATGGCAGAAAGGCAGGCGGTAGTTCCTGTCTCATCTATCCTCCCCACGCTTTGAAGGCTAGAGAAGTGCTCCATCATTAGCATGTCAGAGCAAGGGCTTCAAACAAAGGGAAAGGCCCCCGCCTTTTTGGCAACTTGAAATTCTAAGAGGATAAGAGAAGTTGAGGGGAGGAAATGCTTTCCTGTATTTCCCCTGCCCTTCCGATTTGGAAGCATTCCACCCTTTGGCTGTCTTTAGTTGTGTCTGTCCCACTAACCGTGCTTGGGAAATGTCTGTCTGGCACTTCTTCACATTGATTAGTGCGGTTGGCAGAACCAGGGTCCCCTAAACATGTTCTTCTCCTAATCCCAGGAACCTGTGAAGATGGTAGGTTACCAGGCAATGGGGAATTAAAGGAGCAGACGGACTTAAGCTTGTTAATCAGCTGGCCTGATAAAAAAGAGATTATCCTGGATTGTCCAGGGGGCCCAGTGTAATCATGGAGTCCTTAATGTGGAAGAGGGAGACAGAAGAGTCAGCATCAGGGTGATGCAGAGTGAGAAGGACGCAACCTGCCATTGCTGGCTCTGAAGATGGAGGAAGGGGCTACGAGCCAAGGGCTGCTGGTGGCTCTAGAAGCTGCACAAAGCAAGGAGAAGGATTCTCTCCTAGAGTGTCCAGAAAAGATTGCAGCCTTGCTGACCTTGATATTAGCTCAGTGAGATCCACTTCAGGCTTCTGATCTCCAGAACTATAAAATAATCCATTTGACTATTTTCAACCACCAAGTGTGTGGTAAGTTGTTACAGCTTCAATAGAAAATGAACAGAATTGGAAAATTGGATCCTGCTTGACTCAGGTCAAGGCAAGGCCTGCCTCCAAAGTCTTCCTGGTGGGAGTCAGCTCCATCAACATCATCCATAAAAGAGGATGAATCCTACATATTGGCTTGACCTGGGGCAGCAGGGAAGGGTCTAGAAGACCTAAAAGTGGTCTCTGACCTTTTGCTCCCGATGTCTTGAGGTGAGATGAAACAAAATGGTGCTCGATATTTATAAGAGGAGATGATAGGAGCATTTTCTTAGAGGTCCAGGCATTAAGAGTTGGGGTCAGTTATGGGAGAAAGAAGGGCATAAGCTCAGGTGGCAGAAGCAGGGTGTGTTTGATCTAAAGTTTGACAAGGACCTAGGGAAGTGGAGCCTGGGGAAAGATGCCCCAGCTTGAGGGGTCCCCAGGGGCAGGGGAGCTCTAGAGGGGAAGGTGCATATCCACTATTAGAAAGAATGATCTTGGCCTGAGGGATTCACTAGCACACAATAGAGAGTTTCACTTGAAGCTCATAATTTCTTGGGAATTACAAAACTAAACCCTGTGGATTCATCAAAAAGGGGTAGTGACCACTGAATGGTGTGACAGCTGTAACTTTTAAAAAATTCAGCAGAAACTCATTACTAATTCATTCCTAGAATCAGCTTTTTAGAATCCCCATCTTCAGTGCTCATGAGGTACAGAATTGGGCTTTACAAGCTGTTTATCTTTCCAAAGTAAAGGCAACATACCATGTGTCCGAGCCTCTTCTATTCCTCAACCTTCCCCCACTGACTCCATCTTCTTTCCTCAGGAAAAGAGTGGGGAGTACGGAGAGAAGAGGAAGGGCCAGCATTGGATGGAACCCAGAAAAGCATTTCTCTCACTCATCTTGCTCAGTGGAGGGGATCTCTGCTTAGTGTTGTAGGAAGCATAACCCCTAAAGTGGGTGGAACATGTTGGGGGGGGGTGCGCATGTGACAGCTGCAGGAATTCTTTGGGATATACTTTGGGTTTCCTTTAGCTAGAACCCAGTCCTTAGGTTTGGGACTTCTAGAAACTGAGCTCACGTCTGTTTCCATTTTTTCACCCACCCTACCCCTCCATCCCAAGTGCCAAGGAGAGTGCTGGGCACAGGACATTCCATTAAACCCTTGCTGAATTTCATGGAATTAAAGGTGCAGCCAGGGTCCTCTCTCCCTCCCAGCAACTATGACTGAAGATCTCTTTTCCAACAGATTCCAAACTTCTCTACATACTAGGTCACAGGAGGTTAAATGAGATGATATAGCATTAATGTAAATTAGAGAAGATGTCATTAAGTGAATACTTCCAGTAGGAACACTACTGGATGACTAAGACTTTGGAATATAGTCTAACTTCTTAGTGAAGCAAACTAAGGACAACTGAACTTGTCCCCTGTCCCAACTACTTCTTCAGTTTCTCTCTTTCCTTCTTACATACCCACTGACTGACACAGGCCTCTGAGCACATCAGATTCCCTTTGGCTGGTATGCCCTCCCTGAGTCCCTTTCCTCACCTATCTGGCAAACTCCCATCCATTTGCTAAGACTATTTGTGCATGATGTCTACCAGGAGACCTTTCCTGATGCTCAGGTGCCTCTTCCCCATGCACTTCCATCCTAGTGACTGCTACCTGTTTCAAGCATAATTAGTACTCTTCATCTTCAGGGACTTTGTATCATCATACACTAGCAAAATGCCTAGCATGCAGTAAATTCTCAATAAATGTCTACAAAGTGACCCTATGTGAGCCCCTACTACTGACTGAGCACACTTTACTATGGACATCACATTATGCTAAGCTTTATATATATACTGACTCATTTAGTCACCCCAACAGTCATATAAAGTTATTTATTCTCCCATCCTACAGATTGAGCAACTGGGCCTGGAAAAAAATGGATAACCTCCTGAAGTTTTCCAGGTCCATCAGTGGAAAAGCCAACATTCAAATCCAGTGTCTATCAGATTTGGTGGGTCTTCTAAGGTTCCTAAAAG
This sequence comes from Mirounga angustirostris, assembly GCF_029215605.1. Taxonomy (NCBI): domain Eukaryota; kingdom Metazoa; phylum Chordata; class Mammalia; order Carnivora; family Phocidae; genus Mirounga; species Mirounga angustirostris. The sequence continues at coordinate 101,445,599 of NW_026991711.1, read as the reverse complement.
GGTGATAGGCTACTGCTTCAGTTTAAAATAGAAAAGATTAAACACCCCAAAAACCAATAATCCAATTTAAAAATGCAGAAGACACGAACATACATTTCTCCAAATAAGACTTCCAAATGGCCACCAGACACATGAAAAAATGCTCAACATCAGTCATCATCAGGGAAATGCAAATCAAACGTATACTGGGATACCACCTCACACCTGTCAGAATGGCTAAAATCAACAACACAAGAAACAACAGGTGTTCGCGAGGATGTGGAGAAAAAGGAACTCTCTTGCACTGTTGGTGGTAATACAAACTGGTGCAGCCACTCTGGAAAACAGTATGGAGTTTCCTCAAAAAGTTAAAAATAGAACTACCCTACAATCCAGCAATCATACTATGGATATTTACCCAAAGAATACAAAAACACTAATTCATGGGGATACATGCACCCCTATGTTTATGGCAGGATTATTACAAAAGCCAAGATAGGGAAGCAGCCCAAGTATCCATGGATTGATGAATGGATAAAGAAGGCATAATACACACATGCGTGCACGTGCACACACACACACACACAATGGAATACTATTCAACCATAAAAAAATGAAATAAAAAAATGAAATCTTGCCATTTGCAACATGTATGAATCCAGATAATGCTAAGCAAAATAAGTCAGTCAGAGAAAGACAAATACTCTATGATTTCACTCATATGTGGAATTTAAGAAACAAAACAAATGAACAGAGGAAAAACATATATATAGAAAGAGACAAACCAAGAAACAAACTCTTAACTATAGAGAACAAAGTTATGGTTATCAGAGGGGAGGTGGGTGGGGGGATGGGTGAAATGGGTGATGGGGATTAAGGAGTACACTTGTCGTGATGAGCACCGGGAGTTAAATAAAAACTTAAAAAAATAAACTAGAAAAGATCAGAGTGATAGATCACATTATTTTTCCCATTTGTTCTTCAATCCACACCCTTTGACATGTGAGTATATAGTTCCTACCATGAGAAGTGGAGTTTATTTTTTTACTCCATTGATGATTGGGTTTAGCCATGTGATTTGCTTTGACCAAAGGAATGTTTGTGGATGGAAAGTGAGCATAGAATTTATTTTATTTTTTAATATAAAATAAGTATTTTATTTAAACTAAAAATACCAGCTCCCCCTTTCCCCCACAAAAAACCCTCAGTTCATCCTTAGAGTGAGCGCAGACTTTAAACCTATTGATAGGCATGGGCTCATTCTTTGTGTTCCTGCTTTTCCCCACCAGAAGACCATTGGAAACCAGTGATTTGAGGAGAATGAGAGACAAATGGAGCAGCCCTCATCCCCACTCACACAGCTTGATGCCAACTTAGCTGAGGTCAATTTAACAACCCACAGATGACTGAGCAAGAAAGAAATACTTTGGTTATGTCACTGAGTTTTGGGATTGTTTATTAGGCAGCATATTTTGGGCAACAGCTGATGAATATAGTTAAGAATATAACTTTATAGACATAAAATAGAATAATATATTTCCTTCCAGTGAAGACTAAAAAAGGGCCTCTATCATTTAGATACATTGAAGAATTTGTTGATGATAACTGTGTTGTCCTAGATTGGTTAATTGGGGAGCACTGGAAGATTTTTTTCCAGTATAGCTTAATGAAGAGTTATTTTTCTGGAACAATACAGACTCAGACATGGTAAGAGAATAAGCTACAGGTCTTTTTAAAATCCCTTAAAACCCTGCAGATTTTGTTGACCTGTAATGATTTAGAAAAGGAATTTAAAAGGTTTTTGAAGGCACAAATACATAACCTTTAAAAAAAAAAAAACCTTAAACTGGCAACCTTTTGATTAAGAGGCAAAATTGTGCTATTTACTTTCTGGGAAGGTTGAGAACAACTGTACCACTACACGGTTCATGTAGAAGTATAAGTTAGAGGCCAGTGAAAAGAAAGGATTTGGATTGGGAAAAAATATGCGCCCAGACTATGAAAGTTCACATCACTCACACATACCTCCATTAAATTCTATGCTTTCGAGCAAACTTCTGCTGAATCCATAGATTGAAAAGCCCTTCTCTGGGCTATCTGGGGAGGGACATCAAGCTTAGAGTGGTGAGATTCATGGCAGGTTCCCCTTCGTGCAGCTCAGGCTTGGCCTCCAGAGTTGTCAGCCTCCTTCTGAGGCACCAGGAGGGAGACTGAATGTTTGTGGTCAACCATGGCAGACTACCGAAGCATCCACTGTACAACTGCCTCAGCACCAGTGATTCTGATGATAATAAATTTCATGTCGATGAACTCCTTGCGGGTGGAGATGATGATCTTCAAAACTTCAAGAGCCTCTTTCTCTTCCGTGATTTTTCTTTAATTAATTGGACAAGTTCCCCCTTCCTCCAAGCCCCCAAGTGCAGCCAGTGAAAGAATTAAAGAGAATTGTTAAGATTTATAGCACCACAGTCTGACCTACTTTGGAGCAAGCACATTCTGGGGAGGGAAGGAGCCCAGATTTTAACTGTTTTCTTTGTGTTTAAATCCTTCCCTCTTTTAGTTAAAGAGGGCCAAAGACAAACGTTGTTTCATTGAGATTTAGAGAATTTCATATTCTGTTGTGGACGGTTGACTAATAAGCTTGATTCTCCTGTGGGTGAAGGCCATTACATAAACGAAGAGCCTTTGTAGTTGGGTCAAGAGAGCAGTTTTAATTTCAGCTTCATTAAAAACTCCAAACTCAGGGCAAAAATCTTAGCACTTGCTAAAGCAGACCAAATTGCAATGATAAATGTTTAACTTTCTCTGACAATCTTAGAAAGAGAAAAGGGGGTGGGAGAAAAAGATGATGGGGATTAAGGGGTGCACTTGTCATGATCAGCACCAGATGATGTATGGAGGTGTTGAATCCCTGTATTGTACCCCTGAGACTAATAAAACACTGTATGTTAATTACACTGGGATTAAAACAAAACAAAACAAAACACCCCAGAAAGGTGAGGGGGGTAGAACTTCTGATGAATAAATGTTACTTGACAGTGTTGCCTGAAGTCTTCTAGAGCATTCATTGTCTTAAAAGATAGCTATGTGAAAAAATCTAGAGCCAGTGGTGGAACAAAAAATTTCAGATCCAGGTAATTAGTCAAATGTTTCAGAAGAACTTTAACATTCATGATTTTTAAGCTTAATGATCAACACAAAAACAAAAACAAAGAGTCAGACTCAACCCTTTCCAATCAACAAATACTGACTCATGACCCTACATCTCCTGGAGGTCCCAGGGGTGGGGTGGGGGGACACAGTTTTTTCTGGAGCTTCTTTCCCTGTCCCATTGTTTTTTTTTTTTTTTTTTTAAGATTTTATTTATTTATTTGACAGAGAGAGAGAGACAGCAAGAGAGGGAACACAAGCAGGGGGAGTGGGAGAGGGAGAAGCAGGCCTCCCGCCAAGCAGGGAGCCTGATGCGGGGCTCGATCCCAGAACCCTGGGATCGTGACCTGAGCCAAAGGCAGATGCTTAACGACTGAGCCACCCAGGCGCCCCTCCCTGTCCCATTGTTTAGCAGGGTTTTTCTTACATATATTTCCAGCTGCCACATTGTTCTGGGTCCAGCTTATCCATGCCACTGTTGCTCTGTTCCCACTCTACCCCCCTCTCCAGGACAGCACAACACACATTTAGTGACAGTGTGTATGTAACTAGAATCTACACTTATCTGTGCAGTAACTACTGTCACAGGTGGCACAGCTTAATGGAAAGCACTGGAAGTGTCAGGAGACTCATTGCTGCACCACTGTAATGGTGAAAATATCCTAAGCATTCACAACCTGACAATAGGTAGATATACTATGAAACAGCCGTAATATAGAATACTACAGGTGTGAAGATGCAGGTAAATGTTTACAAAAATGTTGAATGAAAAAAAGAAAGTTGTAGGAGGATCCCAAAGTATGACAGTAAGAATATATAAGCTAAAGCATGCAGAAAATATACTATCTAACATGTACGTGTGTAGTAAAGACACTGAAATCTTCGTGGGCATGAAGAACGACACTCAGGACGGTGGTCACCACTTGGGGGTCAGGTGGGGAGGAAGAGCAGGATGGGAGAAAAGGAATATGGGAGGCTTCCTTTATATTTTTATTTCTGAAATTGGGCGGTGGACATAACTTACTTGCCTTATTTTCTATACTTTTTTTGCATGCCTGAAAAAATTTTCAGGATAATAAAAAAAATGAGAGAGTGCTATAGACTGAATGGTGACCCCAAATCTATGTTACATATGTTAGAACCGAATTCCCAATGTGGTGGTATTAGGAGGTGGTGCCTTTGGCAGGTGATTAGCTCATGAGGGTGAAGCCCTCATGAATGGGATTGAAGTCCATGAAAGACACCCCACAGAGCTCCCTGCCCCTTCCACCATGTGAGGACACACAAGGAGACAGCCATCTATGAGCCAGGAAGTGGGCCTTCACCAGACACCAAATCTGTTGGCGCCTTGATCTTGGACTTCCAGCCTCCAGAACGGTAAGATGTAACCGTATGTTATATCTTATGTGTCTGTTATGTATAAACGTCACCAAGATTGTGGCATTTTTGTTACAGCAGCTGGAACAGACTGACACAGAAAGTCAGCATCAAGCTCAAGGGCCTGAACTCTCAGCGTTGCCCCCACGTGTGCTCACCCTGGGCTCTGTTGGTCTTATTTTCTGACCCACGAGATGAAGAGTTTTCCCCCCAAATCCTTTAGGGCCTTGGGTGCCAGCCTGAAGGAAGGAGACCAATCCCCCTGCCTGTCTATCAGCATCCTCCCAAGGCCATGCCTGGACAACAGGGTGAGGAAAAAAGTGAAAAACTAAGTGATTACGTACAACCCCAAATGCCTGGCATTTGGATATTTTTAAAAAACTGTGCTGACCTGCTACTTCAGCACCTGCTGAAGCCACTCCAGCGGGATGGGACTCTTCTGTTCTCCAGTTCTTCCAGAGAAAGAAGATTCTACAGTTTCTCTTGGTAGCCCATTCTTGTATCTGGCGAGCTCTACTAACGAGAGCTGAACCTGAGGAAATTCAGCTACAATCATCCCCTTTCCCTTTACCCCTTAGTGTTTTTATATTAGCAAATGTGGAGACTTAGGTAAAAATCACATGACATTTTTAAATGTCACTAAAATAATATTTCTTTTGGGGAAGACTTAACAGCTTGATGAAATGCCTGTGATACATAACACTAAATGACAAAGGAAGATATATTACCATATATAGTATGATCCCAATTCTGCTAAAAAAAATTATATATACACGTGCAGGTACACCGAAGACTGGAAGGAAATGCATCTAGGCAGTGGAATTATGGGTAATTTAAAATTTCTTCATACTTAAGTGAATTTTTTAATTTTTGTTACCTGAGCATGTACTACTGTTAGAACCAGCCTGTCTGTGGGTATGCATTGCTATTTATTTTAAAATGTGGTTTGTTTTGGACGGGAAACAAGCTTCTACCACTGTCCACCTGGCACTCACCCTGGCAGCCTGGAGGGGCCTGGGGCCCGCTCTGAGCTAGTGGGCAGCCCTCCCCAAGACTCATTTATACTCAAAGCCAGGTTTTCGAAAACCTGGTCTCACGGAGGCTTTTGGAGTTCTATTTGCCACACTGCAAAGGAACACACACATTGCCAGAGAGGGTTCGAATGCTTCCAGAGAGTTACAGAGAGGAGAATGAAGTCGGCTCTGATTGCCAGTATAAAGTCTCCGTCTAGGGAATGATAAAACGCCCCGATGCATTTCCTCAGCCCAAAGCCTCATTCGAGACATCCCCTGAAACCACACAAACGTCTCTCTCTTCGTCAGCTTGGGCTGCCAAAACAAAATACCAGACAGTGTGGCTTCACATTGATCTCCGCACAGTTCTGGAGGCTGGGAAGTCCAAGATCAAGGTGCCGGCAGCGTTTGACTGCTGGTGAGAGCAGGTTTCACGGTGAGGTAGGTGGCCGCTCTCTCTGTGTCCTCACTTGCCCTCCCTTGGCCTTTGCTTGGAGTGTGTGTGTGTGGAGTGTGTGGGATATTTCTTCTTCTAAGGGCACTACCCCTATCACCCTGAGGACCTTGTCTGACCCTAATGACCTCCTCTAGGCCCTGCTTCCAATACAGTCACATTGCAGATTAGGGCTTCAACATATGAATTTGGGAGAGGGGGACGCAGTTCACTTCCTAGCAATGTCCTAAAAGTGAACTTTGGAGAGCCCAATCTGCCTTCTCTCTGTGGAGTCAGGCTGCCAAGGCCCTCAACCCACCTGCCTCTGCATGGACCAGTTCTTTGAAGAATAGTGATGGGAAGGACACAGACCAACATAGAAGTAGGTGGAAAACACACAGCTTTTGTGGGGAGTACACAGGGTAACACCTGGTAAAGGGCAGCACCTGTGAGGAAACCACCATCCAATCCTGTAAGGTTGGAAGCGAAGGGACAAACTCCACGTGTGCAAGGATGCCTGGAAATGGGGCCCCAAAGATTTATCCTTCTCTCCAGAACTCTCTCCCTACTAATGACAGCCATTAAGGGATTTCTCCTTCCTCTTAAGAACCCCCCTCCCAAAGGTGCCATTGCTTTTCTCTTCTCAGTTCCCTGATGTATACAAGCAACCAGATGGGTTCACTTAACCAGGTTTTACTTCTGTGCACACTGAGTCATCTAGGAATTTCCTTGGTTGACAACTCAGGGTACTTACTCAGTGTTACCTCCTCCAATAGTATTCTTAAAAAAGGAAATGACCAGTTGGCAGAGACTGGTTTTGCTTTAGAACAATTAGTAAAGAGACTGTGGAATGCACCTGGAGCTGAGATTGGTCCCCACGGATGCCTGTCACTGTGTTAGTTTCATTCTGACTTATGGCTGCAACAGGAGAGAATTTCCCATCCTCTTCTTAGAATGATGACATGCTTCAAATGACCCAGCTCTCTGGGAAATACTTGCTGAATGCACACATGAGAAAATGACCAGTCAGGATGTCGAACACAGCAAGCACTTCCATCATCATCGCCAACAACCATCACAATAATAATAGTTAATATTTATGGACTATTAACCGTATGGCCAGAACTTTGGAGATGCCCAGAGGTATCTCAGAGGGCTTGGGCAGAGAGAGCTGGGAGGTAGCAACAGCATCATTCTGTTTTCCATATTGGCAGTCCCATAAAAGGTATAATTAGAAGGAGGGCTCCACTGCTAAAATTTGAATAGCATTGCTTCACTCAACACTCTCATTGAGAAAATCAGGTACCAGAGTTAGGAAGAGGTTTAGCAAATGGCACACAGTAAGTGGCAGAGTGGAGACGGGAAACTAGGTCTCCAAGACAGTGCTCTTTCAACCACGCTCCATCACCCTCTGCCCATGATAATGCCATCAAAGTCACAATAAAGTGATCTCTGGGTTATCAATTGGGTGACTATTATAATTAATGTCATATTGAGACCCCACTATGTGCTGGCGTTCAGCTAAGTACTTTACAGGTATTAATTTATTTCATTCTCATGAAAATCCCAAGAAATAGATACTATTATTGCCATTATTTAACAGATCCAGAAATTGAGTCACTGAGAGATCATGTAACTTGCTCAAGGTCTCACAGGAAGTGTGGGAGGAAGCCAGGATTTGACCTCCAACAATACAGCTTCTCCTGACTGGTATATTATTCTACATCCAGGCTGAAAAGAATTTACACTGAAGCAAAGATACACAGAATTCATCCTTAGCTTTTCCCTCTGCTCACCCTATTCTAGTCACCCTATTTTCCAACTTTTGAGAAATGAAAATTTTAGAATCCTCAATGGATTCGTTGAAATCTCTGCACAGAAGAATTAGCAGTGAGAGAATTTTTTCCATTTTATAGATGAGGTGCCTTACAGAGGCTTATTAGACCTAACTCACCATTTCTCATTCAGCAGATGCAGATAAGGTAGGAAATTGTTGTATGTCCGAATCCCCAAACTCCACTCACCCAACAGCATGAGTGGTCTTAATGTATGTGGAATAAAATGGTTGTGTGTGTATGTGTGTATGGTGGGGGGAGGCACCGTGGGGGTGGGTGTTGACAGATGAGGGTAGATAAGCATCCTCAGTGGCCTTGAAATCCTTCAGCTGCTGTGCATCACACAGAAGCCACTGGAAGCTTTAAGAGAGTGAGTAAACAACAGCCATCTTTGTGTTTTAGAAATATTTTGCATGGCGAAGATTGGATTGGAGTTGGAAAGTCTCCTTGAAGACTACACAGGAGAGTGGGGTTCAAGGAATTGAGTTAGGAAGCTGTTGCAGTTTTCCAAGAGAGAGGGGTGGGTGCTCTGTTTAAGCAATGGCAGAGATGGCTGAACAATATTTGTAGGCAATCCACATACCTTGAATGCTATGCATTTCAGAGATGAAAAATACTTTCTAGCATCCCTTAAGCTCTCAGGAAACCCTCTAGTGTTGATTGGATATAAAAGTGGTTGAAGGCTCATGGTGTGTGGATGCCTGATTAGAAATTTCAAACTAACTAACCCCTGTCCCTGTGGGTGGTAGAGGATGAAAATTAATGTGTATATTTATTACACTGTTGATGCTACAGAATTTAAAAGGAAAGTACACAGCTGACAGCATTAACCAAATGATGTGGTGATGATTGACAGCTCAAAGGAAAGGTGAACTGAAAGAGATTTTTACCTTCCAGGATCCTTCTGTCTACAAGGAAGACAAGACAAAAAACATACAACAGTTGCCTGGTCAGATGAGGCAATGTACTACGAAGGATCTAAGTGCAGGTGGTAAGAGGGACAGGTGTTCTCATAGTTGGTGAGTGGCAAGATGGACTGAGTCAGGAGGACACTAGCTTTTCATTCATTTAGCAAATATTTACTTAGCAGCTACTATGGGTCAGGCCCTGTAGGGATGGATCAGTGAAGGAAATAGACTGATGAGTCCCTCCCTGTGGGGAGCTCACATTCTTGGAAACATTCTTGGAGGGGGTGGGGCTTGAGCTGGATTCTGAAGGAAGGGAGCCTTGATAGGCAGAGAGAAGACAACATCAGAGTGGGGGACAAAAAGTAGGAAACCCAGGCAGAGGAAATACTTACAGTGGGAAACAATGAGAGGCTTGGGAAGTGGCCAAGGTCAGTTTGTGCTTGGGGATGGGGGCAGCAGGAAATCAAATGGGAGGGTGAAATCAGGAAATGGGCAGAAGACATGAACAGACATTTCTGCAAAGAAGACATCCAAATGGCCAACAGACATATGAAAAAGTGCTCAACATCACTTGGCATCAAGGAAGTACAAATCAAAACCTCAATGAGATACCACCTCACACCAGTCAGAATGGCTAAAATTAACAAGTCAGGAAACGACAGATGTTGGCGGGGATGCGGAGAAAGGGGAACCCTCCTACACTGTTGGTGGGAATGCAAGCTGGTGCAGCCACTCTGGAAAACAGTATGGAGGTTCCTCAAAAAGTTGAAAATAGAGCTACCCTACAACCCAGCAATTGCACTACTGGGTATTTACCCCAAAGATACAAATGTAGTGATCCGAAGGGGCACATGCATCCCAATGTTTATAGCAGCAATGTCCACAATAGCCAAACTATGTAAAGAGCCTAGATATCCATCAACAGATGAATGGATAAAGAAGATGTGGTATATATTTTTATATATACAATGGAATATTATGCAGCCATCAAAAAGTGCCATCTTGTCATTTGCAATGACATGGATGGAACTAAATGGTATTATGCTAAGCGAAATAAGTCAATCAGAGAAAGACAAGTATCATATGATCTCACTGATATGAGGAATTTGAGAAACAAGACAGAGGATCATAGGGGAAGGGAGGGAAAAATGACACAAGATGAAACCGGAAGGGGAGACAAATCATAAGAGACTCTTAATCTCAGGAAACAAACAGGGTTGCTGGAGTGGTGGGGGGTGGGAGGGATGGGGTGGCTGGGTGATAGACATTGGGGAGGGTATGTGCTATGGCGAGTGCTGTGAATGGTGTAAGACTGATGAATCACAGACCTGTATCCCTGAAACAAATAATACATTATGTTAAAAAAACAAACAAACAAAAAAATGGGAGGGTGAGGCTGGGGCTGGGCTTGAAAACCTGGCAGGGGCAACTGAATGTTATCCTGTAAGCATCACAGAGCCCCGGGGAGAGGATGCAAGCTTCTAGTTGAAAGGAGGAGGCAGCAAAGATAGCAGAGCAGATGGTGGGGCAGGAATCTGTGGCCATTTCAGAAATCAATTATTTTTTCCTTCCTTGCTCTGCCTTGTCTTTTTCTCCACCCTCGGAGTTTTAAAGATATCTAAAATGTTGTAATTATGTCTGAATGCATAAGAAGAGTAGAATCAGGTGAAGACAGCACAGATCCATGGAAATTATTATGTTAATGACTTAGCAGTAATACAGACAATGTTCCCAGAGTGAACACTTAACCATTCTTCTACTGGCTACTTAAGTATACTGTGAGCTTAAGGATAAATCCAGGCGACTGATATGCTTGGATGGAGTGGGTCCCTGGGCAGGGTCATCTGAACATAGTCCTCCACTGGAAGTCCCTCATGGAGAATTTAAATTTAAAAGGATGATAATAAAGTGAAGAATTAAGAGCCAATAAAAGGGAGGGAAAATGGGTAACATCTCCAAATTCTCTCTCTCTTATTCATACCACATGCTTTATGGAATCTTTTATCATTCTGACACTTGCCATTTATATTCCCAGCATCCCCTCCTGCCAAATTTATTTTACTCATACTACTGAGGAGACATAAAGCTGCTGAGGCAATTCTCTAGATTGCTCTGCCAAGTGTAGAACCCTGTGATGATTTCAAGTGTCCCAAATCCCTTGGATTTCAAAGCAAAGAGGTGCATCATGGCTACCTTGAAAAGGAACATGGGCGTGTTCCCTGTTTGGCCCAGATGTCCCCAAGCTGCTACAACCTGATGACACAAATGATCGTGGGGCAATTGTGGGAATGCACAGTCTCCCCCAGTGATTTCCCGGGGCCTCCAGGGCATCTCACCTTGCTCAGAAACACGTCTGCTCATGTCCTGCTTGCTGCTGGTGTCCCCAAGAGAATGCTCTCTTCTTGACACACCATTCCTTGAACCCCTGGGCTGCCTGTGTCCTCCAAAGATGAGACTTTGGGGTGGTCTACGGTGAGCTCTTGCACTTTATCATTGAGGCCCTGAAGCATTAGTGTCGTATCCAGTCTCAGTAAGTCCTTACGGCTTTCAGCCTTGAACCCCTCTCTCTACAGAGTTCGACACTAGGCTGTCAGAAATGTGCATCAGAATGTGTGTTGCAGATGTGTTTTAATATTGAAGAACTGCAAGTAAACTGATTTTCCGTCAGGGGAAGAAATTGGTTAAATAAATTGCAATATATTTGTACCGTGAAATAACATGCAGAACTTGGAATGAATTAGAAATCTTTCAGATGACTTGGAGGGATTTGCGTTGTAAATAAAAGACGTAGAAATGTATATGAAATTTGATTCCATTTTTGCACAACAATGGAACCCCTCATATGTTTTAGGATATGTGTATATGTAAGGGAGTTGTTTAATATGGTCTTTATAAGGTTCTATCAGTATTAAGAAACAAAATGGAAGGACATAACTTAGGTTGTTATAAAGGTAGCAGGCATCTTCTGTGTCCCACTTCACATCTTTTCAGTTCACCTTTAAAAAAAAACTTGTTAAAACTTCTGAAAAAATGTGGTAAACTACACATAACATAAAATTCACCATCTTAACCAATTTTAAATGCAGTTTGGTGTCATTAAGTATATTCACCTTGTTGTGCAACCATCAACACCATCCACCTGCAGAACTTCGCTCATCTTCCCAACTGAAACTCCATACCCATTAAACAGTAACTCCCCGTCCCTCTCCCCAAGCCCCTGGCAACTGCCATTCTACTTCCTGACTATGAACTGTACCCGATATATGTGGAACCATACAATATTTGTCTTTCTGGGACTGACTTAAGTCCACTTAGCATAATGTCCTCAAGGTTCTTCTGTATTGTAGCATGTGTCAGAATTTCTTTTCTCTCTGAGGTCGAATAATATTCCATTGTATGTATATACCATATTTTGTGTATCCATTCATCCAGCTTGGGTTGCTCCATCTTTTGGCTATAGTGAATAATGCTGTTGTGAAGCTGGGCAAACAAATATCTCTTTGAGAACCTGCTTCCGATTCTTTTGGATGCATAACCAGCAGTAACCCTGCTAGACCATACGATCATTCTATTTTGAATTTTTTTGAGGATACACTATACTGTTATCCATAGCAACTGCACCGTTTTATGTTCCCACTTACAGGACGTAAGGGATCCAATTTCTTCACATCTTCACCAACATTTGTTATTTTCTTCTTTTCTTTTCTTTTCTTTTCTTTTCTCTTCTTTTCCTTTCCTTCCCTTTCCTTTTCTTTTTGGTAGTAGCCATTCTAATGGGTATGAGATGGTATCTCACTGTGATTTTAATTTGCACTTCCTTAATAATTAGTGACATTGAGTATCTTTTCTTGTACTTATTAGCTATTGGATATCTTCTTTGGAGAAATGTCTATTCAAGTCCTCTGCCCATTTTTTTCATCCAATTGTTTTTCTTTCTTTCTTTCTTTCTTTCTTTTTCTTTCTTTCTCTCTTTCCTTTCTTTCTTTCTTTTAGTTGTAGGAGTTCTTTATATAGTCTGGATATTAACCCCCTTAACAGATATATGATTTGTAAATATTTTCTCTCATTTTGTGGGTTGCTTTTTCATTCTGTTGATTGTGTCTTTTGATGCACAGAAGTTTTCAATTTTGATATAGTCCCATTTGTCTATTTTTTCTTTTGTTATCTATGCTTCAGTCTGCCTTTTATGCCAAACTTTGCTGTAGCAACCAGCTTCACACAGGTATAACTTGACAGACCCACCCTTCAGCTCCACTGCTTGCCCTTACTTAGGATTTCTGAGTCTATTGTGCAGCATGCCTCCTGGATCCCACCTAGTATCATGCGTGACTACACAACCTGGAAGGTCAAAGTGGGTGACACCCATATGGCATCCCTTGACCAATGGGTCTCAGGAGCTGGTATATTAAGGCTCTCTTCTTCCTTCCTGCAGGTGGGCAATTCCAAGGTGCATTCCACACAACTTGTCAGGTGTCTGAGCTAGGCCCCAAAATGGCTTGCCCAAAGAGGTACGTGTAAAATCTCTAGAACCTATGAGTATTATTTGAAAAAAGGGTCTTGGCAGATGTGTTTCAATTAACGCATAGTATAATGGATATAGACAACAATATTGTAATATAGTCATCAAACTTGCTAAGAGACTAGAACTTAATTATTCCACTAAAAAGAAAGGATAACTATGTAATGTGATATGGGTGCTAATTATCACTACAATGCATATTATAACATATGCATGTATCAGATTAATATGCTGTACACCTTAAATTTACACAATGTCATATGTCAAATATATTCAATAAATAAATAAGGATCTTGAGATGAGATTATCCTGGATTCTCTGAGTGGGCTCTAAACCCAATGACAAGAGTCTTTTTAAGAGCAAGGCAGAGGAAAATTTGAAACAGACAGAAGAGGAGGAAACACAGACACACAAAGAAGGTAATGCAAAGACAGAGCAGAGAGAGAGATGCAGTCACGAGACAAGGAATGCCAACAGCCAGCCGAGGCTGGAAGAGGCCAAGGAGGATCCTTCTCCAGAGCCTTCAGAGGGAGGACAGCCCTGCTGATACCTCAATTTCAGACTTGTAGCCGACTCATCTATGAAAGGATTAATCTCTGTTGTTTCAAGTCAACAAGTTTTGGGTGATCTGTTACAGCAGCCACAGGAAACCAACACAACGTTCTCAAGAGGATCCAGCCATAGTTGCCCACAGTTGGGGCAAGCTCAATAATTGAAGGACTGGCCTGCCTTCCTTCCGTATTTCACTCTTCCTGGGGCCCCATTCCTATTCCCTAGGACCATTTCCCAAAATAAATTCCCTGTGTGTAAGCCCTGGTCTCAGGTTCTGCTTTCTGGGGGGAGGGGGTGGGGATGTAGGCTAAGACACTTGGTTCCAGAAGTGACCCTAGAAAGTAGAAGCTCAGGAAGGGACTATGGAGCTGGCTCACTCACTGGGCAGACAGTGATGACTCTGGTGCTGGTAGTAAGTGGGCTGATAACAACTCCAGGCATCCAGTGCATTATGAAACGTTTGAGGCTCAATGCTCTGGGGAATGCAAGGACACAGCCAGTAAGTTGTAAAACACAACTTATTTTTTCTTGTACCTCCTACTACCAAGTAGGAGATAGTACATTTGGTGTGCCTCTTTCAATTTCAGAGGCTGCATTTGATACATTTGGGAATATTGCCCTTACCCATTGATTGGGTAACTCAGAATCCTGTCAATTTTGAGAAAACCCTGTAGCAAGCAGGGTCAGGCTTTGGGGCAAGCTGTTATCACTTGGGTCATAAGACCCAGCAGATCCAATAATGCTAGAAGTACCCACGGTAGATGAAGATGCTTGTGTGGGTCCTGGGAAAGCCCTAATAGGAAAATCACAGCCTACACCCCTAGGGTTCTGGATCAAGGTCATGCCTTCTGCAGCCGAGATTTACTCACCATTTGCAAAGCAGCCCTTACGTGCTACTCGTCTCTAGAGGAGACTGAGCACCTGGGACCTGAGCTGTCGATCAAAAGTAGGGCATTAGGGCATGCACCAAATCATAAGATTGGACAGACGGAGCAGCGATCTATCATACAAAAGAAAAGGTAGATTTTGGATTGCACATGAAGAGGCATGGAAGGCACATCAAGTCACATGAACAGGCAGCCCTGACTTCCACGCCACCTATGATTGCTGTACCATTATGTCCTGTCAACTTACACCTGTAGCCTCATGGGAGTTTCTTGTGAACAACTGACACGGGAGGAAAGAACCTGAACACCATCCATAGATGGATAAGCACAATATGTTGGCACTAACTGAAAACGGACTCCTCTGCCCTGTAGCCCCACCCAGGTATACTCTGTGGGACAGTGAGAAGAAAAATCCTCTTTGTTGGAAGAGCTGCGAGCAGCGCATTGATTACTCAATTTGTATGGACACAGAGATGGCCTGAGATATGGTGATGTATAGAATCCTGGCAGTGATAAGTGCCTTGGCTGAGTGGTCAGAGACCTGAAAGGAGCAAGGTTGGAAGATGAGTCAAGGTCAGGAGATGACCTTGAGGTGTTTGTACACACAGGAGTGGGCACAGTGTGAAAGATTTTGGGGTCTCATGTTAATTCTCACCAGAGAGCATCTACCACAGAGAATGCCCACCTTGTGTGAATAAGAGCCAGCCTCTTTCCTTGGCCACCCCAGGGCTTCTTCGATAATCTCCTGAATGCCATAGTAATAGAGATCAAGGCTATATGCCTGGCCCAACAGCATGAGCTCCTTCTCTTCAAGGCTGATTTGGCCACTGCCACTGATGAATGCCAGATTTCTAGCCAAATAAATTGCAGACAAGCTCTTCACGTGATAGCATTACTCAAGGAGGCCAACCATCTATCTGGTGGCAAGTGGATTTCTTCAGATGCCTTCACCTTGATGGGGGCAGCAATTTGTTCTTATAAGAAATGACACCTACTCTGGATATGTGTGAGATCCCACCCCCTGGCTGTTAGCATCACCATCCAAGGGCCTACAGAATGCCTGGTTTAATAGCATAGAGTGTATATAACATTGCCTCAGATAAGGGACCCATTTTATAGTAAAGGAGATATGCCATTGAATGCATGACTACAGGAGTCACTGCTTCTACCATAATGCACATCACCTGGAAGTTGACAGCTTAATGGAAGGATGAAAGACTTACCAAAGACTCCTTTAGGATGTTATCTTGGGCACAACATTCAGTGGTGTTGGAGTGTAGCTTTCAGGATGTGTTATATGCACCGAACCAATGGCCAGGGTATGGTCTGTGTCCCAAATAGCTAGAATACATGGATCCTGAAACCAAGGGGGTAAAAGAAGGATTAGTCACTCTCACCATTATTTGTAGTGACCCACTTAAGGAATTTATGCTTCCCACCTTTAACTTTATGTTCTATTGGATTAGAAGTTTCCCAGGTGGAAGGTAAGGGATTTGGAGGCATGCTTGTACCAGAGGGTTCTGCTGAACTTGAAGTTACAACTACTGCCCAGTCATTTTATTTTATCTTTATATTTTAAGATTTATTTATTTATTTACTTATCTGAGAGAGAGAGAGAGAGAATGCTTACATGAGTGGGGGGAAGGGGCAGAGAGAGAGAATCTTCAAGCAGACTCCCCGTGAGGGTGGAGGCTGATGTGGGGCCTGATCCACGACCCACGAGATCATGACCTGAGCCAAAACCGAGTCAGATGCTCAACTGACTGATCCACCCAGGTGCCCCTGCCCAGTCATTTTAGATTCCTTGAGCCAGAGGATCCTAAAGAACTATATTGGTGGGGATAATTGACTCTGAACACCATGAGGAGCTAGGGTTGCAGCTCCCCAGTGGGTTAAGAAAGGAGAATGTTTAGAAGCCATGAGACACTGGTGCTGCAATCCAAGGGGTAAGTATAAATGGGCCATCCCAAAAACCATGACCCAATAGGGGTGCGAGAACTAAGGTCCAACCCTGCAGATGAAGGATGAAGGTCTGGCTGAAGGTGAGGAAAGTCTGGAATAGGTGTGGGGGGAGCCATGATGCTCAACAATGGTATTGGGACCATGTGTGGCTGGGAGGACTGAAGCTTGGTCCACTAACTGTCCTGCATGAAGCCTTTTGTAGAAATTGCTACTAGCTACCACATTAAGGACCCTGTGACTGACTGGACTCCAGAAAGGGCATGAGCACATCTGAGTGGTATAAGGAGTAAATCATATTGGACCTCTCTCATGCCTCATGTTTTACATCTCTCCAACCTACCTCTAACTGTGTCAGTTGCTGCAGTGACCAGTGCAGATATAACCTTCCGGCATCTTCCCTCTGCTACATCTCATTCCTTACTTTCTGTGTGGAGTCCTCTCTGAAGCCACTCTATGAGAGGACTGCTAAACCAGCCTGGCATCTGCTTGCTCATGTGCAATCTAGAAGAGAGCATTCATACTCCATGTGGCAATCCTTGACCAGGGGGAGATAGAAGCTAGTGAACAAATATGTGCTTCTACCTTCCTTCCCACAGGTGGACGACTCTGGGGTCAATTCCACACAACTCCTTAGAGGGTCTTGGGCAGATGGAGTAGCAGTTGCTCATGGAGTGACCAGCTCAATAAAGCACCCTTGCATTGGCTTTTTTTCCTACCCTGATTTGTACTCTTTCCAGTTCCTCATGCCTATTCTCTGGGTCACTTCCCCAAATAAACTATTTGCGTGCAAACCCTTACCAAAGTCTCTGCTTTCTGGCTAAGACACGTAGGTGACTTGGGAAAAGTGAAGGTAGATGTGGGCTGCTGATATGGGTGAGAAGAGAGAGAGGTGGGGAAAGGTGTCCACAGGAAAAATTATCATTTGTACTAGATCTAATTTTTGTAAAATGACATAGATGTGTGTATGTAGACATAAAGAGATGCTTGCAAAATGGTCACCCAAATATTTGCATTGGTTATCTTAGAATGGTGGGATATATTTTCTTATATTTTAAAAGCATTATATTTTTGGGGCGCCTGGGTGGCTCAGTTGTTAAGCGTCTGCCTTCGGCTCAGGTCATGATCCCACGGTCCTGGGATCGAGCCCCGCATGGGGGGGGGGTCCCTGCTCAGCGGGGAGCCTGCTTCTCCCTCTCCCACTCCCCCTGCTTGTGTTCCCTCTCTCACTGTCTGTCAAATAAATAAATAAAATCTTAAAAAAAATAATAAATAATAAATAAATAAAAGCATTATATTTTTATAAGTTATTTGAAATATTTACACTGAATGTGTGATATTTACATATAATAATCAGAAAAACATTGCAAGGAAGGGGGTATAAACAGTGGGGAAGGAAGTAAGCCTTCAGGCCAAGGTGGGAGTTCTCTCTCCAGACATCTGTGCACAAAGCTCTTCCTCCTTCCTGAAGCCAGAAAACAAATCCCTCTCTCTCACTATCAGCTCAATGTAGATAGAAATTCCAAGGCATGACCAGAACCCACTAGTTTCATAGCAGTGGCCAAACTTCAATCTGAGCTCAACTGGGATCCCCTGCTCTGCATATGCACAGTATTGCAACCTGGTTGAAATGAGATGACTCAAACCCCAATTTGTAGGGAAAGAAAGAGAAAGTTCTGAGCTCATAGGGGTTTGTTATTTCCTCAAAATTCTCAGTTATACTAGCTAGCAAGAGGGAGATCAGTAGGCTTACAGATTACAAGAATGAATTGGCTCTTCTGAGAAATGTCTTCTTATCATCTTCTTTCCTCCATTGCTCAGGGGTCCCCACATGGGGTGAGAACCCCACTCAAGACCTCCCTCTGGGTCACAGGGCCAAGTGTCTTATTTAAAATTATCCTCAATACAGTTTGGCCCAGGTCACCCCTAACGGGGCCCTGAGTGGAAAACACATGAGGCTGTGCTTTTGGGAGGCAGAGGAAGCTACTGAACCTCTATTTTGAACTAGGATTTGAATTTTGGAAGATAGAGATAGGTTTCTAATTTGAAGAGTATGTAGTTCTGCCTCTTATAGAGGAAACCTTCCGGGGAGAAGATTCTAAATATGAAGGGTTTTTAAATGTGTTCTAGAATGAAGAAAGTTGGTAAAGTCAGATCCAAAATCCTGGTTTGACAGCAGATTTGCACGCTGTTCAATCTTGACTTTTTCCCACTGGAAAAAAATGGAATGAAGGCTGATACTTGGCGCTTGATTCAACAATTGAGAAGAGAGAGGGGCGCCTGGGTGATGAGTCAGTTAAGTGGCTGACTCTTGGTTTTGGCTCAGGTCATGATCTCAGTGTCATGAGATGGAGCCCTGCCATGGCTCTGTGCTCAGCATGGAGTCTGCTTGAGATTTGCTCTTCCCCTCCTCCTGCCCCTCCACTAGAGTGCATGCTCTCTCTAATAAAATAAAATCGATCTTTAAAAAAAAAATAAAAGCAGCAAGACCAATGTTTCTACCACTCAGTAGCTATTAAACAAATTTATGAGCATTATTGCTCATTATGGAGAACCATAATTTACACATTGAAGCTCTCAGATTTCACTGTTATCTTTCTGCTGTCCCCCAAGTTTGGGCTTTCCTTAAACCTCACATTCACTACCATCTCCACCCAACTCATTTTTCTTTGCCTTACGGCTTCTTTTACTTTGTGAAGAAAATATTCTCAAGGGCATGTGCCTACTTTGAGAAGGCAGTTGGTGGGGAGTGCTGGAATAGAGTGCCTGAATGTCTTTGTTTGAATGTTTTTATGTTTTTTAAAAAGATTTATTTATTTATTTGAGAAAGAGAGAGACAGAGAGCATGACCCTGAGCTCATGACCTGAGGTGAAACCAAGAGTTGGAGGTTCAACGGACTGAGCTACCCAGGTGCCCCCCCAATGTCTTTAAGATAAATCTTTTCTCCCATCTCAGCGGGCTACCTTGAGGTGTGGGGTTGTTTATCCCAGGTCTGGGGGAGCCTGGTGGCCTCAATGTATATAATATTTACATATTATATATTATTTACATATCTGTGCAGCCTAGGAACCTTCTGGGGTGCTGGAAATGTTCTCTACCTTGGCCAGGGTGGTCATTATAATATATATAAACTAATTGGTTTCGTAGACTTGATTGTATATAAGGTATGCTTCAATAAAAAAAATAGTTAAAAATATATATGCCTTCAAATATGCATGGATAAAACCTCAAACCCTCCTCCTTAGGACTTTGGACTTTGAAATGCAAAACTGAAGGTCATTGTTATTTTACTGGACGTTAAACACCGTTAAGGCAACGTACATTTTTTTAATTATTATTATATTATGTTAATCACCATACATTACCTCATTAGTTTTTGATGTAGTGTTCCATGATTCATTGTTTGTGCATAACACCCAGTGCTCCATGCAGTATGTGCCCTCCTCAATACCCACCACCAGGCTAACCCATCCTCCCACCCCCCTCCCCTCTAGAACCCTCAGTTTGTTTCTCAGAGTCCATAGTCTCTCATGGTTCATCTCCCCCTCCGATTCCCCCCCTTCATTTTTCCCTTCCTGCTATCTTCTTCTTCTTCTTTTTTTAAACATATAATGTATTATTTGTTTCAGAGGCACAGGTCTGTGATTCGTACATTTTGAATCAACAGCAAGTTTGGTTAGTAGGTGCGTCTTATAACTGCAACACCATTTCCTTTCCCAGGAGAAAATTAGAATAGGAAGAAACGGACCTTCTATCGCATGGCATTGTGATAGGGAGGCGGCCGTTTCCACTCAGTTGATTAGTTTTTTTCTTCTTAAGGTGACATTTGATTTATAGCTGACAGTACCACAGAATGCGGTGTAGTTTCAAAACTGAAAATGCTCAGCTCTGGAGTGATTTGTCAACAGCTCCTGCTTTCAGGATCCTTTCCCAGGAGACTGCCCTGGACAGCCTGCCTCACTGTGCTGCTGGGGGCCCTCGCCTAGAGCCTGGGGCTGGACGGGGCAAGCCCTCGTGTCATTCCACAGGCCAGGGGTCCCAGCTCTGTGTAGCTCTTGCTCTCCCCACTCTGGGCTCCTGAAACAAGACAAGACGCAGTCCAAACCACTGGCCAGGGGTCTGTTTACAACTTGTGTCTGTTAACAACTTGGAATTGTTGCGCTTTTTTTTAAGATTTTATTTATTTATTTATTTATTTATTATTTATTTATTATTTATTTATTTATCAGAGATGGAGAGATCACAAGCAGAGGGAGAAACAGGGAGAGGGAGAAGCAGGCTCCCTGCTGAGCAGGGAGCCTGATTGAGATTTGATCCCAGGACCCTGGGATCAGGACCTGAGCCGAAGGCAGATGTTCAACCAGCTGAGCCACCCAGGCGTCCCAGAATTGTTGCTTTTATTATGTTAACTCAGCCACTCTGGGTGACCTGCCCAAGTTGTTGACCTCTCAGGGCTTCAGGTTTTCACCTGGAACATGAGGGAGCCGGTCAGATCCAGTGGAGGGTACCCAGTGAGGCTGCAGGGGAGACTCACCCGGAGAGGTTCAACCCAAAAAAGGAAAGCGCATATAGTAGTAGACATTTTTCAAGCCTTTGACTTAAAGAATGTTAGTCCTTATGTTTTTCAGACATGAAGGACATAGTGTTCAAATTTTTATTAAGATTCTATGTTTGCACAATCTCTAGACCCAACATGGGTCTCAAACCCACAACCCCGACATCAAGAATTGCATGCTCCACCGACCAAGACAGCCAGGTGCCCTGCAAAAGACACATTTTTAAAAATACATGCCTGATGGTACAATCTTCTTCACCCTCTATCTCACTGAGTGGTATTTAGAATACACTAGCAATGCAACTAGGTACTCTGAACATGTTCTATAACCTGCCCATCTTCCCCCTTCACCCACCTCAAGTCATCCATTTCTTGTTAGAATAAATGAAATCATCATTTGGTTATTATTATTATTTTAAAGTGTTTTCTTTTGAAATAATCTTAACTATAAGAAATGGCAAAAATAACACAGAAAGTTCCCATGTACCCTTCACCCAGCTTCCCCCAATAATCTCTTACATAACCCCATCATCACTGGTTATTATTTTACAGCATGATTCACCTCCTCCCCCACCCTTAGCCCCAGCCCCCTCACCCCCCGGCAATCAGTCTTGGCATCTGAAAGAGCCTAGTATCAAACAGCGGCAGGTTTGCAAGGTGAGCGTGAGGAGCTGAGACTAAACCTCATTTCCTGGTTCCTATCCAGAGCTCCTTGTGTCATTATGTGCTCTGGCTTCACAAGGAGGTTAAAAAAAAAAATCCCCAAATGAAAACTTATGATTTATTTATTTAAAGTAGAGGCAGTGAATAACTCATGAATTCATGCATTTGCTTATTATTCTTCCTTGCCGTGGAGATGGATGGATGAATTGATTCATCTCTCTACCTACACATCTCACCACTGCAATGGGAAAATGAGGTGGGCTGGGGAGGGCAGGGAGGTGTGATGGAAAAGGGACAGAACCAAGACTAAAGATGTAGCCCTAGTTCTGCCAATGGAATGAACTTGGTGAGTCACTCTCTGAGTCTTCATTTCTTTTTTTGTAAAATGAGGGAGGAGGCCTGGGTAGGGGTGAAGTCAGAGGCTCAGATCGTTGCATCTAAGGAAATGGCATGATAGGTTGGGTTCCCTGGGAAGCTGACTTTGAGAAGGGGGTTAGCACACAGGCTGCTTGTTAGGAAGTTGTCAGAGCAATGCTGTGGAAATGGGACTGGAGCATGTTTGGCAGAAGGAGAAGTTGAGGCCCAATGGAAACCTTGGCCAACTGCATGGAGAGCTCTGGGGCTAGAATGCCCTATGGTATAGTGTCATTAGGGGTGAGCAGGCCAGGCCTTTATACCCCACATCCAGTGGCCTGAGCTGTCCCAGGACTGGCTGGGTCGCTGGCAAGTCAGCGGTCTGCAGCGTCAGCCAGGTCTTCTCAATGACACTCTCAATTGCTGGAACATTAAGGGTTTCATTGAAGTATCGTCTGGGAGGCTCACTACAGTGCCCACCACCGTGTGAAAGCACAGGGTGCTGTTAATGAACAGGACAATGAGAATAATAGGATATTAACATGTACAGGGATATTAAAGATCATGCAACTCAAACTTGTCAGTGAACAGGAGAGGAAAATGAAGGGTTCCATGACTTGCCTCAGGTCCCATGGTAAGGTCACAGCAAAGTCCTTTGTCCTTCTCTCCAATCATTCTTTCCAGGACAGGGTAGCTCACATGCTGTGCATGGGAGGGACTGTCCACAGGAGTGTAGAGAGGACCAGGCAGGCCACCAGCTATCCTGAGGGTGCCACCAGCCCTGGCCAGGGAGGCCTGGAGCCCTTACTGGTACTTTCTAAAAACTCTTTGACCCCCAGTGCCTTCAGCCTTTCAAAGAAAGTGGCACTCATCCTGCTGGCTTCTGGGAAGCCCATCCGGGGAATTTTTTTCAAGTTAATCTTTTATCCTTGGTGCCTGGTGAAAGGGTATTAGGATGAAGTCCACAGGCAATGGTTCTTTGGTGCCCGGAGGTCTTTGGCCACGGGGGAAATCCATCAATTCATCACCCAAAGCTGGATTGACAGTGCACAGAGCCAAGCCTGAGACTATCGGGAGCTGGTATTTTCCCTGGATTTGCACAATTCCTCTGTGAGGGTCGCTGGGGCCCTGGTTAGAGAGGCCCAGCGGGCTGGGTAATGAACTCTGGTGTCTGCTGAGAGCGGCCCCTGTGCCGGGCAGCACTCAGGAGGGGGTAGGAATCAGCAAGAAAGCGTGCCAGAAATGGTTACATTTTGTAAGGAATGTGTCTTACCTTGTTCCATTCACAGAGGAAAAGAAAACATCAGCTCCAGAGCCAAACCTATCTCTCAGGGTAATCCATCTCTGTTCAGCTGCTCCCTGCAAATCTCTCTTGCATTAGCTTTCCCGGGCTTCAGACTAATGCACGCGCTATATTCCTTGGAAATTTAATAAGAGTCCTACGTGTCTTTTGAAATTCGTGTTTCTGTGTCTTATCTCCACCTAATGCGTTAATATGGAAATTAATTTAGTGCTCATCAGATAGAGTGAATTGTCAAGGTATGGGTTTCTTTTAACCTTGCTGAAAGTTCTCCCCGCGCCCCCTCTCTGGCAGCTGAATACTTAATATTATCCAAATAGGGGAAAACACATTTGCTGCAAATACACAGGAAGTACTTTAGAGCTGAAGGGATTCTCTAGCTTTTCAAGCCTGGATCTGACCTAGCCTTCTCTGCTCAGGCTGGGCTCTCATCACTCCCACTTGGCTCCCCCCTGGGTACCCTCCCATCGAACTGACCTCTAGATGTTTCCTAAATGCTCACATTTTTCCAAATCTCTGTCCCTTTGTATACATATGCTGGTCCTTTTGCCTGGGCCACACCCTTCCTTGCCTTCCTCACCTGAGAAACATCTACTTCACTTCAAGACTGCTAAAATGTCATTTCCTCTGGAAGATTGGGGGTGGGGCTCTTTCAGTACTGGGAACAGGGGGTGGGGACAGGGACACCCTCCTGCAGGTAAGCATATGGGAATTCCTTTCAGAGCTGAGATTCTGATCCACTGCTTCCTCCCTCCGTGGAGAGAATTTCTGCAAGGGAGACCTGTTCTTATTTATAGGAGGCTGACCTTAGCCACTGCTGCTTTCTCAGTGATTGCTTTTATTTGGCTCCTACTGGATGGATTGTCAGCAATTCCTGTGGTAGGGCCTGGTCCGCCACTGTTGGTTTCTTGCACTTAGCAGTCCTAGCAAGAGAGCAGCTCATGAGAGTCTTCCTCAATGGATACAGGAAGGAAAGAGTAAAGGAATGAAATATGAACAGGAAATAAATTTATTTCCAAGAGACAATAGCTGGAAAAATTGTTTTTCCTCTGATTTAGAAGATAATAGCTTAAAAAAAAAAAAAGCCGTTCTCTTTAAGAGAAAAAAGTAGGGGCACCTGGGTGGCTCAGTCAAATAAGCCTCCAACTCATGGTTTCAGCTCAGGTCATGATCTCAGGGTTGTGGGATCAAGCTCCCTGTCAGGCTCCATGCTCAGCTCAGAGTCTGCTTGAGGATTCTCTCTCCCTCCCTTTTCCTCTGCCCCTCCCCCCACACGCGTGTGCACACGCACTCTCATTCTCAAATAAATTAGAAAAAAAAGGTAAAGGATTCTCCAGATCAGAAGCTAGACAGAATATTCCAGAGTTCTGAAAAATTGAGAACAGTGAATTCACGCCCCTTGGACCCCAAAGGCAGGTGCAACCCAAGTGTTTGCCTTTCCCTTTCAGGGGCCCTTCCTCCAGAATATTTGGGCGGGGGGAAGAAGCTTCAAATGTGCACCCCTGAGGTGTTCCTCTGTGAAGTAGGATCCTCTCCCTTCCACCCAGCACAGCCATGGGGCCTCCTCCTGTACCACACACCAGCTTCAGTAACCCTAGCCTCCCACCCCCGACCCATTTTGTATTCTGTCCACCCAGAGGGCAGGAGCTTGGCCAGAGCCTCCTTCCTGCCACCCCATTTGTTCATTTCTCATAGCAACCTCTCGTAAGGCTGTCTGGGAGAACCTGATTTCGCCGAGGGGTGGGGAGCGGTAAGGAAAGGAAATGGCAACGCAGGAGGGAAGCATTTTTTACACTGTACTTTATATCATCATCTATGGTAACCACGAGAAAAGCCATTTGCTCTACATAGAGATGACACGCTCCAGCTCCCAGCCTTGCTCCCTCCCCTCAGATCATCTTCCTCTGGAAGAGAATCAGAGGGCCGCCTGGGTGGCTCAGTCGGTTAAGCATCCCACTCTTGGTTTCAGCTCAGGTCATGCTCTCAGGGTCATGAGGTCGAGTCCCGCATTGGGCTCAGTGCAGAGCCTGCTTAGAGTTTCTCTCTCTCCTTCTGCCGTTCCCTCCCTCCCTCTCTCTCTCTCTCCAAGAAAGAAAGAAAGAGAGAGAGAGAGGAAAGAAAGAAAGAAAGAGAGAGAGAGAGAGAAAGAAAGAGAAAGAGAGAAAGAAAGAAAGAAAGAAAGAAAGAAAGAAAGAAAGAAAGAAAGAAAGAAAGAAAGAGAGAGAGAGAATGAGAGGCTACCATGTACGTTCACTACCCAATTTCAGGAGGTGCCATTTACTTAGAGTGTAGTAGAAACAGTGCCCCTAAAGTTCTGCAGTGTAGCAGCCCTGAAGAGAAGTCTCTTCAGACCTCCAGGGCTTCTGGAAAGGCCCACTGCCCTATCCTGGGTGGCTGGTCTTGCCTAAGTTTGGCTTCTCTCTCCCCCATCTTCCCCCTCTGGAGACAGCCACCTCCAGCACCAGGCAGGTTGGGACAGCCCTCTGTGGGCTTTGGCACTTGAGGTGGGTCGCTTTTGAGCTCTTCTTGTCAATGCGAGGTTTACTCACACAGATTGTTCTTTCTGTTGTCCTGGGGGTAATTATGGACTGAACTGCCCAAGACATAAGCAATTTTCTCAGACATCTATACTAATAAAGTAAAATGTCTTCATACATAGGACAGTTATTCATGTACTGACCCCATCCCACAATGGGTTATGTTACTTCCTAGTATTAGACATGGTGATGTGAGAATCGTTTTAGCCTGGTCTGGGCCTTTGTGAAGGAATAGTGTCACTGAGAGACCCCTTATCCATTACTGGGAAAACAAAGAAAGCTACTCTCTGGGGAGGCACGTTCACTTTCTGGTTTCATGTGGTTCTAGTTGTCCTGAGAACCCCCAGGCACTTTGTAGGCACGGACTTTCTGCCCATTCTCAGCTCTGCAGGCAGGAAGGCAGTCCGTCACTAGAGGCCTGTCCTGGGAGGAATTAAGGTGCCTGCTTTCAGGAAGCTCCCCACACGTGGGGAAGCCACGTCTTCTCCCTGGCAGGGACACTATAAACTCTTGAGCAGCACAAAGCAGCTAACACTGTCCAGCACACAGCCTGGGATACTGAGGGCTGTGTGGAAGAGATCCCTGCTCAAAGAGGAAAGAGGTTACCCACCATACTGCAATGCCGGACCAGAGAAGTGTCTTCCATTTGTATATTCCACCTTGGGCCTCCCCATCTTCCCTGTCCAGTATTTGCTGTAGGACACTCTGTCGTGGCAGCTGTAACTATGGGGAGGGAGAGAGCCTAGGTTACACCTGATGGGCCACTGAGCTCATTCATTATGAGAGATGTATTCAATTTAGGGGCCATTTTTTTATTATGTTATGTTAATCACCATACATTACATCATTAGTTTTTGATGTAGTGTTCCATGATTCATTGTTTGTGCATAACACCCAGTGCTCCATGAAGAACGTGCCCTCTTTAATACCCATCACCGGGCTAACCCATCCCCCCACCCCCCTCCCCTCTAGAACCCTCAGTTTGTTTCTCAGAGTCCATAGTCTCTCATGGTTCGTCTCCCCCTCTGATTTCCCCCCCTTCTTTTTTCCCTTCCTGCTATCTTCTTCTTCTTCTTCTTTTTTTTAACATATAATGTATTATTTGTTTCAGAGGTACAGGTCTGTGATTCAACAGTCTTGCACAATTCACAGCGCTCACCATAGCACATACCCTCCCCAGTGTCTATCACCCAGCCACCCCATCCCTCCCAACCCCCACCACTCCAGCAACCCTCAGTTTGTTTCCTGAGATTAAGAATTCCTCATATCAGTGAGGTCATATGATACATGTCTTTCTCTGATTCACTTATTTCGCTCAGCATAATACCCTCCAGTTCCATCCACATCATTGCAAATGGCAAGATTTTATTCTTTTTGACGGCTGCATAATATTCCATTGTATATATACACCACATCTTCTTTATCTATTCATCTGTTGATGGGCATCTCGGCTCTTTCCATAGTTTGGCTATTGTGGACATTGCTGGTATAAACATTGGGGTGCATGTACCCCTTCGGATCACTACATTTGTATCTCTGGGGTAAATACCCAGTAGTGCAATTGCTGGGTCATAGGGTCGCTCTATTTTCAACTTTTGAGGAACCTCCATACTGTTTTCCAGAGTGGCTGCACCAGCTTGCATTCCCACCAACAGCGTAGGAGGGTTTCCCTTTCTCTGCATCCCCGTCAACATCTGTCGTTTCCTGACTTGTTAATTTTAGCCATTCTGACTGGTGTGAGATGGTATCTCATTGAGGTTTTGATTTGGGTTTCCCTGATGCCGAGTGATGTTGAGCACTTTTTCGTGTGTCTGTTGGCCATTTGGATGTCTTCTTTGGAAAAATGTCTGTTCATGTCTTCTGCCCATTTCTTGATTGGATCATTTGTTCTTTGGGTGTTGAGTTTGATGAGTTCTTTATAGATTTTGGATACTAGCCCTTTATCTGATATGTCATTTGCAAATATCTTCTCCCGTTCTGTAGGTTGTCTTTTCGTTTTGTTGACTGTTTCTTTTGCTGCGCAAAAGCTTTTTATCTTGATGAAGTCTTTAGGGGCCATTTAATGTGCTTACTCTGAGCTGTGTTGCTGTGTTAGGTGCATGTTACTTAAAATTAAAGATAAATCATACACATTCTAAGCCCTAAAATGATTTCAATCTAGTAGAACAGCGTTTCTCAAACTTTTGGGGCCTTGGTATATAGTAAGAAATATCTTTTTAAAAATTTATAATTCATTGTGGTAACAAACCCACATAATATAAAATTTGCCATCCTCGCCATTTCTAAGTTCAGTAGTGGTAAGTACTTCACACTGGTGTGTAACAGATCTCCAGAACTCTTCACCTTGTGAAGCTGAAACTCTATACCCAGGAAACAATAACTCCTGTAGAATTATCTTTTATGTTGCTACACAGCATGTGTGCATGTGTGTGCACACATTCACACTCACACACCCCACTGATGCAAACATCTCACGAAATGATCTTGCTCTCCTTATAGGGGACACACATTCTGATATTTTCCTTTATTCTATTATACTCTTATTTCTATTCTATGCTATTCTTATTCTATTCTTCTTTACTTTTGAAAATGCTGATCATGAACCCACAACTCATGTCAGTACACTTTAGTTGGTTTCACACCTGTGCTTTGACAAGCTCTCCAGGAGAATAGAGACAAAATCACAAATAGCCATGTGACAAGGCGGAGTCAAGTTTGGGGCACAAGGCAGAGGAAGGAAGAACATTCTGGAGGATTCTCAGGAGGGAAGAAACCCACTGAGTCAGCAAGATCATGAAAGGTCACTTGGGAGGAGGTCGTTATCAGAAATCTACCTCAAAATCTCAATGCAATTTCAACTGTGAGTAGATCTGGGGGAGGAGGGGAGGAGGGCATGGGGTTAAAAGGAGGCTGCTCTAGGCACATGAAATATGAAATGTGATCCTGACAGCACAAGTTAGTAACTGAGTAAATTTGTGCCTTCTTTCTCTTACCTGTACAATGGGGATAGTAATACTATCTGCCTCTTAGTGACGTGAGGATTAAATGAGTTAACCCCTGTAAAACTTACAAAGCACCCAGCACATAGGAAATATGTGATGCTAGTGCATTGCTTACATTATATTTAATTTTGCACATATCGCTTCTAAGGGTCTCTGGTCCAGACATCACTGCAAGAAACAAAATGGAAGGTGC
Organism: Mirounga angustirostris; assembly: GCF_029215605.1. NCBI lineage: Eukaryota > Metazoa > Chordata > Mammalia > Carnivora > Phocidae > Mirounga > Mirounga angustirostris. Next base: position 101,416,382 of record NW_026991711.1, on the reverse strand, counting down.
TTTCCATCAGGAAGCTGCCTGAAGGCTATGGAGTTACTGGCATGGATTTAATAGACTGTCCTCTATGGAATAGTAAGTACTAAAATAGTCAAAGCAGTGATAATAATAACTGAGTGAATGTTCAAGCACGGTATTGAATCCTTCATGTGCATCCTTTGCTCTAATCTGTGCAGTAGTTACACTAATATACACCACTAACACCATCATTCAAACCAAAACCCTGGGCCATATGGATTCTATGTGGGTTCTTTGTAGAAAGACCTCTGCCTCCATCCAAATCACACTGATTCAGAAGCAGGGAGTTTTTCAGGTCGAGAAGTCTCTTTAAATCTAGACGGGCTGGGGGGATGGTTTTGTGGTAGATGGCAGGAATCCCAGGTTCTTTTGGAGAAACAACCAAGCTGGAACTCTGCTCCCACAGCTACCCCAGGCTGCAGAGAGCATTTCCTAGATAAATCGTTGAGCCAGACTTGAGAGCCGGCCTGAACATTTCCTGCCTCTGAGGCTAATTCTTTCCTTTGTAGAAACCCCAGGCTACGCATTGTTTAGCTGCCTGTTTCCTGGTGGCCAACCTCGGGAGCTCTACCAAACCCCATCTTTGGTGGCCTCCTGACCCAGAGTGCAAATTATTGAGTTCGCTGTCTTTATCCTGCACACTCAGCTACATGACAACTAATTGAAGACCAGGCACGAAAGCTCTCACTCCTTACTCAAAAGACCAGTCTCAGGCCTTCACTCAAACCTGCTCACTTTTTTACTGGGTATAACTTTGATCAGTCCAAATAGCTGGCTCTCAATCTTGAAGTAGGTACAAGGAGCATCAGATTAGATGGGACTGGGATATGTGATGGTTAGCTTTATGCGTCAACTTGACTGGGCCAGGGGATGCCCAGATGAAACATTATTTCTAGGTATGTCTGTGTGGGTGTTTCCAGAGGAGATTCAAATCTGTGGACTCAGTAATGTCCATGGACCTCCTCAGTGCAAGTGGGCATCACCTGATCCCTTGAGGGCCTGAAGAAAACAAAAGGCCAAGGAAGGAGGGATTTGCCCCTTGTTTCCTGCCTGATAGAGAGTTTGCCTGATAGATATCCCTTAATCCTGGGATATCCATCTTCTCCTGGCCTTGGACTGGGATTCACGCCATTGGCCCCTCTGGTTCTCATGTCTCTGGGCACAGGTGGGAATTACACCGCCAGCTCTCCTGGGCCTCCAGCCTACAGAAGGCAGGCATGGGACTTCCAGCCTCCAGCTGCTCACAAGAAATCTCTTCCTATGTACATATCCTGCTTGTTCTGTTTCTCTGGAGAACCTTGGGAATACAGTGGGTGTGGGGGTGTCAGGGGAGGCTGCTGAAGACAGGCATGCTGACTCCAAGATTGAGGGAAGAAGATACTGAGACATCACACATAATAAATGCACGTGCGCAGAAAACACAGCACCTGGAAATATTTGGGAGCATAACCACTTGCTGTGGCTTTGTAGCCCAGTGGATCCTCCATGTGGCAAGCCAGGGGCAGGAGACCCTGAATTCTCAAGGCACAGTTAACTAACTGGAAGCAGGAGCAGGCGTACGTGAAGAGAAAATGAGGGAGGCATGGCGGTCAGCCCCAGTTCTGCCACGCACTGGCTGTGTGACCTTCAGCAAGTCACTGTCCCTCTCAGAGTCCCAGTTTCACATGTACCAGATGGGGGTGAGGTGTATAATAATAGTAGAACACCTGCTACAGTGTTCTTGTGAAGACAAGATCATATAGATAGAAAGTCCTCTGTGAGTTTCAAAGCACTAAGTAAATGTTTGAGTTTAATTATTCAGCTCAGTGTTTAAGGAGAAGAAATGTGTGCAGTAAGATTTAAAAATAGTTCTCTCCAAAACTGGAGGAAAAGAGTTTTTGGAAGGGAAAGGGATGACTTTCAGTTCTGTGAAGAATCTACTTATGTGGATCTCTGTCTATGTATCTGTCTATGTATGTATGTATGTATGTATGTATGTATGTATGTATCTACCTACCTACCTACCTACCTATTATTTTACTTACCTATCTGTCGAGAAAGAGAGAAAAATGGAAAGTTCCAGGGATGATAAAGTAGAGATTCTGAAGTCACCTGTGTATAATGTATATGTTCATTCATTCATTCATTCGTTCGTTCACTGAGTATCTACCATGGAGCTGGTCCCTGGCTAGGTGCTGGGGATACAATGATAAGAAGAGAATGATAAGACTATGGTCTGAGCCTCATTTAGTCTCGGGGGGAATAAAATAATCCCACCAATTAATGCATAGTTACAAACTTCCATAGTGACTCTGAAGTATAGCATGGGGAAGCCAGTTTGCCAGGGTTTAAATTCAGTTTGCTGCCTGGGTGACATTGGGCAGGTTACTTAGCTCCACCAAACCTCAGTTTCTTCATCTGTTCAATGGGGAATAATAATGACACTTACCTCTTATTGTTGTTCTGAAGATCAAATCAGATAATACATCTAAGGTAGGGTTTCCTAGTCTTAGCATGATGGACATTTCCTTGCTGTGAGGGGCTGTTCTATACATTGTGGGATGTTTGCGTCCCTGGCCTCTACCTGCTACATGCAAGTAAGCATCCTTTCCCCACACCGTGTCAACCAACAATGTTTCCAGACATTGCCACATGTCCCCCAGAGGGCAAAAGTGTCCCTGGTTAAGAAGCACTGATCTAATGCTTTTAAAGTGCCAGGCACATGTTGAACACTCACTATATGTTAGCTTTTATAATTTTCATAAAGAAAAGTTATGCAGAAATAAGACCTAAGATTCAAATCCTTATATTGTCATTGACTGGTTGTGGGATCTAATCTTGGGAAGATTAATGAATGTATGCATCTCTAAAAAATATTATCACACATAACTTACTTAGTAGATCTTAAATAAAATAATGTATTAAGTATTAATCTAGTTCCACATAAAGGTATCTAAAATAATGTTTTTGTCTTTGAGGCAGGAGTCGACAAATAACAGCCCATGGGCAAAATCAGGCCAGTCTCCATTTTTGTATAGCACATAAGCTAAAATGGCTTAAAATTTTTTTTTTTTTTTTTATTGAGCTGAAATTCTTGTAGCATAAAAATGAACCATTAACCTGGAAGTGCAAATTGGTGCAGCCATTCTGGGAAACAATATGGATGTTCCTCAAAAAGTTAAAAATAGAACTATCTTATGATTCAGCAATCACGCTACTTGGTATTTACCCAAAGAATACAAAAACACTAATTCAAAGGGATACGTGCACCCCTACGTTTAGAGCAACATTATTTACAATAGCCTACATATGTAAGTAGCCCAAATGTCCACTATTGATGAATGGATAAAGAAACTGTGGTATATAAACACCATGGAATATTATTCAGTCATAAATAAGAATGCAGTCTTGCCATTTGTAATGCCATGGATGGAACTAGAGGGTATTATGCTAAGTGAAAGAAGTCAGTCAGAGAAAGACAAATACCATATGATTTCATTCATATGTGGAATTTAAGAAATGAAACAAATGAGCAAAGGGGACAAAAAGAGGAGACACAGAGCAAGAAACAGATTCTTAACTCTAGAGAACAAACTGACAGTTACCAGAGGGGAGGTGGGTGGGGGATGGGTGAGATACACAATAGGGATTAAAGAGTGCACTTGTTGTGATTAAAATAAAAATTTTAGGGCACCTGGGTGGCTCAGTCCGTTAAGCGTCTGCCTTCGGCTCAGGTCCTGATCCCTCAGCTCCTTGCTGAGCGGGAAGTCTGCTTCTCCCTCTTCCCTGCCATTCCCCCTGCTTGTGCTGGCTCTGACAAATAAATAAATAAAATCTTAAAAAAAAAAATAAAACAAATAAAAACTTGAAAAAGCCACATTAACCATTTTATTTTTTTTGCATTTTTATTTTATTTTTTAATTTTATTATGTTATGTTAGTCACCATACAATATATCATTGGTTTTTGATGTGGTGATCTATGATCCATTGTTTTCGTATAACACCCAGTGCTCCATGCAGTATGTTAACCATTTTAAAGCATATAATTTAGTGACAATGGCTTTCAAACTTTTTGATTCTTTTGAAAAAAATCAAAAGAATATTTCCTGATGTGAAAATTATATGAAATTCAAGTTTTAGTGTCCACAGAGTTTTGTTGCAACACATGCCCACTCATTCTATGCTGCTTTCCCACTACAACAGCGAGGTTAAGTAGCCACGATGGAGACCAGATGGCCCGGAAAGCCTAAAACGTATTTACTCTCTGGCCCTTTATAAAGAAGGTTTGCTGACCCCCGCTTTAAAATGGTAACAGACCAGGGAAATGAAGTACTTGCTTTCGGGAAATAATGTGCTTCCTCCTTCTTTGTTTGCCCTGCTTGCTGATTTTAGGGAATGACAGAATTTACTCAAAAATATGAGGCACTGGTATTTTTCTCCTCCAATCTGACTGACGTAGTCAGCAGGTTCTGTAGCTTTGTGACCCTGGAGGCCAGTGAAGGAGACAGCACCATGGGGACCAAAGGCAGGCACGGTTGCCTCCCACTGCCGGACTTTCAATTCCTGCTCTTGACTTCCCTTTACTGCCCAGGGTCCCACACAGTTTCAGTTTGGAAAGCCTGGTCATTTCAATTCTGGTCAGAAATTGAGGCTGTCCTGGTTTTTATTGTTTGTCACCCATTTCTACCTATGGTATCTTTTCTGGAAGAACCTGTAAGGAAGCAAAAGGTGTCCCTTTGGCAGGTGGATTATTTCAGCCTGATTATTTTTACAAAACAAAAGGAAGAATCTTTCACCTTCCCCCTAACTGCCTGAAAGAATTTAGATAGAGGATCTGCCCTAGGAAGGGAGTCACCACCATAGGTAACCACATTATAATATGAACTACTAGGGGTGATAGACAGGGAGCAACTTTGTTAAAATTCCTCTTTATGTCCCATTGTTTCTGGATGGCCTAGCAAACATTTGTTTACTATGTTTACAATGTTTGCAAACATTTACTCTTTTCCATCTTCCTATGAATTGTCTTCCTTATCTCTGAAGTCCCAGTTCCCTACCCCTTCTCCTTAGCTCCAGATGGCACATAAGCCTCAATTGCCTGCCTGCCTGTGGGGCCTCATAATCTTTTTTTTTTTTTTTTTTAAGATTTTATTTATTTGAGAGAGAGAGAGCACGAGTAGTGTGAGGGGCGGAGGGAGAGGGAGAAGCAGACACCCCACCGAGCAGGGAGCCGGATGCGGGGCTCGATCCCAGGACCCTGAGATCATGACCTGAACCGAAGGCAGACACTTAACAGACTGATCCACCCAGGTGCCCCCATGGGCCTCATATTCTTAAGGAGCCCTTGTAAGTACATAACTAAATTCCATTTTCTCCTGTTAATCTGTCTCATATCAGTTTAATTCTTAGACCAGCCAAAAATACCTTGAAAGGTAAAGACAAATTTTTCCTCCCCAATAACTCTGTAAAACATTTGCGTGCCCCACTTTCATCCCTGGTCTAAATGGATTGACCATACATAGGGCACGGCTGGGTCCAAGGATTTTTAAAAAGATTCCCATAACTGCTTAGTTCATGCTAAGCCACTAGACTACCTGGTCTGTAAAGTTTGTTAAAATATGGAAAGGGAGGACTTGAAATCATGCTTTCCTTTTGATGGGCCGTAACATAGGGAAAACCTGTGGAATATTCATCTTGAGCAGATGGAGTCAAAGCAGGAAGAGAAGCTTATATGAGACAGAAGATTTTTGAGTGCTTCCCATGCAAATACCCTAGAAAGTGTGCAAAGCTTGACTCAACTCTCAAAAAAAAAAAAAAAAAGCCTCCTCAGTTACCCGAAAAAGCCTTCCCGAGCTCTTATCACCACAGCCCCACCAGAGTATGGCCCTGGGACTCTTTCCTGGCCTCAGCACCTTGATAAGAGCTGAAGAAGACCCTTAGAGAACAATATGCAGATAAAATGAACACAAAATACTGAGCTTTTCGCCCTCGTGTCAGCAAGCCCTCTTACTTAACTAGAGACCTCAACAGTTAAAACCAGAAATAGACAAGATTGCCTAACTCATGCTCTGATTAAAACCTATTGTTCTCATTTTTCCCTGCACTTTCTTGAGGCATGGATGAAGGTGTTTTGCAATGATCAAAATATTCCAACTGCCAAGCCAGAAAAGCCCTGACAGCAATGGAATGCCTAGGAGACCACTCCCCACATGTCCCCTTCCTGGCTCACGAATGTGAGCTGAACACACACTGACCCGCCCACACCCCACAACAACCACGCGTTCTCTCCCAAACCTCTCTATAAACCTGTAGGGTTCATCTAGCAGGCAGAGAGGTGGGTTACTGCCACCTCCCCCTACTGCCAGGACCTGAAATCAATTTCTCCCTTTTTCTTTTCCAAGCCCTCATCTCTTGAGTTATTGGCTTCTCTTACTGCGACTTTATCCAAGTTTGCTTGGTAACAGTGCTGGCAAATCCAGCCAAGAGCTGCGCTTCTGATGCGTCCAGCCCCCTTTGGGTTCCCTGGGTCGGGGAAGTTGGCTGCGGAAGTGCCAGGGCTCACCCCTTCCTTTTCTGAGTTAGCAGCTGGGATAGATCATTCAGAAACACTAGGTAGTTCTATTTTTCACAATAAATGAGTGAGAGTCCTTCTTGGGTGCCTATGACACAGATACAGAGGCTACAACTGAATGAATGTTATTTCATTCGATGTTGATAATTCTATAGATTAACTTATAGCCTAAGAACCCCTTTGTCAAAATCCTTTTGTTATCCTGTCCCTCAGGATCCTGTGTCTCCTGGGCTGAGTCTAAAGTAGTAACCATGGCTACAATGTTCCCAAAACTTAGAAAGAAACTGGAAAGACTCACCACAAAGCTTGAAAGCATTTTTGATGTAGCAGGTCTTACAGAAGAGAAGGTTCAAACTCTCCTGGCAGGAGCTTTGAGCCTCAACAAGGGTGAGTGTTGATTCTTCCTGAGGCCAACCCGCCACACATCCTTGTCCCCCAGTCCGAAGAATTTTAGATTCCTCCAGAATTCCTCAGTTCTGTGATAGGCTAGCTTGGAATAGAAAAGAATTAATACGTGACATGAGGAAAGTATACCCACTAGTTTTATATTAGAGATAATTATCCAAAAATGAGTGGAGTATAAACAGAAGTCAGACAGAATAACTTTAGGAAAGTCTTCCTCTTTTTGGGGGGGGGGCGGAACCAGTGACAGCGATTATGGAAGATGGATAATCTACACCATATTCATTTGAGACTAAAAACAGTGTTACTTTCAGCTTCTATTTCGAGGGCTCTCCTATGGATTTTGTACTTTTCCTTTAATCTTTTGGCACAAGATTGAAAAGTGGGACTTTTAGCATCCTGATGAACTGTTTCCCAGAACATGGGACGTTCAGAGCTAAAAGCAAGGCAGATCTAGACAAATCCAGTTTGGTCACCCTAGTTGTCTTCCAGAAGCCCACACCACCTCTATCACTACCATCTTTTAGATCATGCTCTGGGTACCTGGAACCCAGAATTCCTTGCACAAATGGACCTAAGCCTGCTTCGGGAACCTGCACAGTCCTCTCTCCTGGGTTTGCTCTTGATTGTGAATACTATTAGTATTCACTCTCCTAGGCCCACAATGAGTATATGGGGAGAAGGGGGTTCTTAGCTATATGGCTGGGGTCTCTATGTATGAAGAAGTCCCTGGGACTATGCAACAGAGCAGGGCTGGGAAGAATAAGGCCAGACCTGAGCCTGATTCTCTCCATGTCCCCGAGTTTGATAGGGAATTTTGAGGAGTCTGAGAATTTTGACTTGAATACGTGCTTCCAGGTCATTATGAAAGTACGTTTTTTTCTAGATAGTATGATAGAACATCTTTTATTTAATAGTTTGCTATTTCGGTTTATAATATTTAAATATTTGTAGAAATAGTATGCAGATATCTGTTTGTACTTTTACCCCAGGCCCTGGCAAACGTTATGGATGGGAATTGCCTATCTTTGTCTTATGCTTGAATAGAAATTCTACAGGCAATTTTTCATGGTGGAGAATATTGAAGGCCCTGTGGGGGACATTCTCTAAAATTTTGTCTGTGGACAGTTTCCCAAGGTTTCTGAAAGAATCCAAATGCAGCCCTCAGTAAGAAGCCAAGACTGACTATTGAATTCATTCAAGCAGCCATCCATGGGCACAGCACAATAAGATTTAAAACCTAACAAAAGGGAGGAAGCTAAATTTTAAGTTCCTCCAAGTTAAAAGCTTACAAGAATAATGGGTCATAACCTCACACTATATAGTTAACTCTTCTCTAAACCCCATCCACTATATTCTACTATTTTAAAACCAAGGGCATTGGAAAAACTGATGTCCTATGAGATGTCTACAACTCCCACATGTTGGCCCTATACTTAAACAGAACATAGGATATCCTTCCAGCTTGCTTCAACCATTCCTAGTAAAATTTCTCCTGCTTTCACGTGCCAATCCTTCATCCCGTCACAGACAGAAATACACAGTTTTCTTACACTTGGGTTTCTTATTTAACGTTGTCATTTGTTTATGCTGTCCACTATCGGGTGAGATGATTATTGCTATAAGAACCAAAAGAAAGCAGTCAGCCATCATCTCACTAGATGACTTCAAACTATCCCTGAACCCTTCATGAAGGAACATTCCTTCCTCCTTGGCTTATATGTATATTGAACTGAGACTTACTTTGTAAATTAAATATAGTGATGTTCTACACTTTGAACATGGTATATATGGACCAGATCTTCCTATCTGGACAAACTTCAGTCAAAAACTAACAATGACTAAGACACAAGCACCATCCAGCTTGGATTTGACCCTTGTAGAAGTCCCATCTGTTTGTGTTTGTTAATGAGATGAGAAATCAGCTTAGAGCACCTCCTGCTAAAACCAAAGTCAAATTTCCTATGTGGCCACTTTGATCCCTTAATACCTGTGTTCAAAATGAGCAGACGAGTCTACTGCTCTGTTGAGAACCTATCCCACCTTAATGCATATGTCAGCCCTGTTCATCCCATCGTTCCCAACTCAGGATCCCAACTCAGGTCTCTGTTGTTTCACCTGGCCAATGCATTATTTTTCCTCTCCAGTATATTCTCATTCCCAATACATTTTGACTCTTCTACCATGACTAATATCTTACATCATTTACACAGATGAGATTAATCTGGAAATTGCTCGGGCTGTTGTGGCCACTAAAGATGCTTTTCTTAAGGACTGTCTATTTCCTCTTGCCACTTACCAACCATAAAACAACTATATGACTTCAAGAATGGGGTCCCTGATTAGAAAAAGTCTATCATGAAAATAGCAGTTTGACTCCTTTACTCTGTTTACAACCTGTTTACACCCATACAGTCATCCCATAACTTTCATGTCCCTTCTACTAGTCAATGCTATCAGTTGGAGGGGACACCTGGGAAAGGAGAAGGAAAAGAACAAATTGGGACCACCTGTGTGCCTGGATTATCCAGTATAGCACCTTGTCATCACGTGTGCTCTCTGCTTGTAATGCAGGGAAGTTGGTCCAGAACCATCCTGACTTGACCAGGAATTGGAGGCCTTGCAACCACCAGCAAATTAAACACATCAGCCTTCCCTTACGAAGTGGTAACCCGAAATCTTAGTGTTAATATGTTTATTTTCTGGAGGGTCCAAATATTTTCCCTGGGAGAGTAGTTTCCAAACTTTAGTATATACGAGGACTACTTGAAGGGCTTGTTAAAACACAGATTTCTGGGACACATCTTCAATTTTTCATTTAGTAGGTCCAAAGTGGGCCCTAAGGATCTACATTTCTAAGTTCCCAGATGCTGATGCTGTAGACCTGGTGGCCACACTCTGATAGCCATCACCCTAGAGGGAAGCAGACGTTATTACTTTGTCAAGACCTTGCTCTAAAAACACATTCCTCAACACAGACCCAGATTAAGTTTCCAATTATATGGGATAAGTTTTCCAGTTTTTATGTAAAGATTTAAACATTAAATTCTAACCACAAAATCCATACGCTTGAATTGCTTTGGGTGAGACAGAGAACAAAAATTATGACATTAAGCAAGACTTTGGTAGACTTTTCAATGAAGACCTTAAATGGTCTGAGGCCTCACCAATTATCATAATGAATATGTGGTTCTGCAGTCAGAGATGTCAGCCCATATGACATTGTAAGTGGATGGCCTAGGATGGTTCCAACATACATTCTAGTTGTTTTCCGCTAACAGCAGCTGGCAAACTCTGGCCCACTGGTCAAATCTGGCCTGCCACCTGTTTTTGTATGGCCTGCAAACTAAGAATGGTTTTTACATTTTAAATGGTTGAAAGAAAAAAAAAAAAAGACAGCTATTTCATTAAATGTGAGAACTATATGAAATTCAAATTTTATTGTCCATAAAGTTTTATTGGAACACAGCCATGTCCGTTGTTTTTGTATTGTCTTTGGCGAGTTGCAAAGTTGTAACAGGGATAGTAGGACCCACAAAGCCTAAAATATTTACACTCTGATTCTTTAGAAAAGACATTTGCTGACACCTACTCTAGAGGGTAAGGGAGTTACCTTGTAGCATCCACTGAGGGAAGATTATGTGAAACTGACAAAGAATAGTAGAGAACTCTTTGGAGATCCAGGTCATATGATCTCAGGACTTGAGACATAGATTAGAAAACGCTGAGTTTCCTTATTCCCATAGAATCATTACCTGTTTTTACTTTACTTCCTGTCACTGTTGGCTATGTTTGCTAGAAAGACATTTCCTCCTGCCCTCTTGCCACATTCCTCATTTCTTCGTGTCTCTGAGCTCCCATTCCTCTGCATCATCTGTGCCCAATACCCTCAGTGAACAGTTTTGTGATCAGTTCCCTAGCCCCAGCAGATGCACTGGGAAACAAGTCAGTGATGGGCTTGTGTGTATGGCCTCCTTAGTGATGGTGAGTCTTCTCTTTCTGGCCTTACTATAAATATTTCCTTTTGGAACAATTCCATGGGTTGGGTGAAGCCCTCTAGATAGAAATACAAGTGGAACGATGCCAGGCAAGGTGCTGCATATCCATCAGTATGGTCACACACAGGCCCTGCAAGCTCCACAAGAGGGACAAATGATCATCAGGCCTCACAGTTTCCTATGACTGATCGTTAATGGAACATACTGGATCATAGTAAATTCCCCAAAGATACAATCATTCAGCAAAACAGATTTTTTTGAAAAATCTTTTCAAACGCTTTTTGAAACACTATTTCGTAATGACAGAGTCTGAAGGATGACTGACAATTTGGAACACTTTCCAACTAAACAGTTCAAAAATACTTGATTGAAAATATGAAGCTTGATAAGGCTATAAGTGCTTCTACTTAAATATTTTATTAAAATGTGTGCTCTCATGGCCAGGAAAAATGTGGGAATTTATTTGTTTAAAACTAAAAATTATGAATTAAACTGCTTGACAAACAAGAATTCTATTTTCCATCATAGTCTTAAGCTCAAAAACTTTTAACTTGTTACTAAGAAAACACAAGCCTAGGAATAAAAAGTCCTGGTTCTAGAAACAGCAAGAATGTGGAGGTATTTGTTTGTTTTAAGGACTCTTGTGACTTTTAGAATCTTGTATTTCTAAAACTTTTTTTTTTAATATAGAAACGTTTGTATAATATCCCTTTAAACTTCAAAAGGTGGTTAAAAAACAATTACATAATGAGAATGGGAAATTTAACATTTTACTCTAATATTAAAAATGTGATTTGTTGTTTTTCTCCATAGAGAAAGGAGAAATTGCTTTATGCAAATGTAACATAATGTGGGATTTCAGTTGAAATGCATTGTAATTGTGTTATGCTAGCTACAATTATAAAAAATGGCACCTTTTGTGAATTGGTGCTAGTAAAACCTTTAGTAGAATCTAAAAAAATATGCATCTAGAGAAATGTTTCCACTTGAACATTTTGGATAAATTTTATTTTGTTTGAATAGGTAATATGGTTTCATGGTTCAATCAAATCAAAACAACACAAAAAAGTATGCACTAGATGTTTACGCTTACCTGTGTTCCAGCCACTCCAACCAGCTAGTTCCCCATAGGGCAACTATTTACATTAATTTTTCATTTATCGTCCTAGTGTTTGTTTTTGCAATATAAGCAAGTATGAGTATTTATTCTTATTTCCCTGCTTTCTCTCATAAAAAAGTAGCATAATAAAGACACTGTTAAATACTTTGCTTTCTTCACTTACTGTACAACTTGTAGGTCTTTTTTTATTTTTGTACATAGAGAGCCTCTACATTCTTTTTTGTTTAGCTGTATAGTACTCTTTTGCATGGCTTTGCCATGATCTATTCGCCTGATCTCTTACTGCTGGACCCTACTTGTTTCCAATCTTTTGTTCTTGTGCCCTTCAGGAATGTTTTCAAGTTTTCCTTGATAGGTTTTGTACATCTCCTGTTAAACAACTGCTTTTTGTTTATATGTAGTTCTTTATCTTGTTCTGAGTAAAATTTTACAGTGTAGTATCTGTCACTTTTTTCTAATATTTGTTTATCTTACAATGTATTTTATCTGGTTAAACTCAGTTATATTTTCTATTATGCTTTTTTTAAATTGAAACATAATTGACACATAATTTGTATTAGTTTCAGGTGTACAACATAAGGACTCAATATTTATATATATAGTAAAATGATCACCACAGTAAGTCTAGTTAACATCTGTTACCATACATACATTTTTTTCTTGTGATGAGAACTTTTAAGATCTACTCTCTTAGAAACTTTCAAATATGCAATACAGTATTATTAACTGTAGTCGCCATGATATACATTATATCCCCATGACTTATTTTATAATTGGAAATTTGTACCTTTTGACCACCTTCATCCATTTCTCCCACCCTCCACCCCTTGCCTCTAGTGACTATCAATCTGTTCTCTGTATTTATGAGCTTGGTATTTTTTCCTCCTAGATTCCACATATAAGTGAGATCATAGGGTATTTATCTTTCTCTGTTTGACTTATTTTGCTTAGCATAAAGCCCTCAAGGTCCACCCAAATGTTATCGCAAATGGCAAGATTTCCTTCTTTTTTATGGCTGAACAATATTCCAGTGTGTGTGTGTGTGTGTGTGTGTGTGTGTGTGTGTATAACATTTTCTTTATCCATTCATCCACTGATGGACACTTAGGTTGCTTCCATATCATGGCTAATGTAAATAGTGCTGCAATAAACTTGAGGGTGCACATATCTTCTTAAGTTAGTGTTTTTACTTTTTTCAGATAAATACCCCAAAGTGAAATTGCTGAATCATATGGTAGTTCTATTATTAATTTTTTGAGGAACCTCCATACTGTTCTCCACAGTGGCTGCACCAATTTGCATTTCCACCAATAGTGCACAAGTGTTTCCTTTTTTCCATATCCTTGCCAACACTTGTTATCTCTTGGCTTCTTGATAATAGCCATTCCAACAGGAGTGAGGTGATGTCTCATTGTGGTTTGGTTAGAATTTCTCTGATGCTTAGTGATATTGAACATCTTTTCATATACTCGTTGGCCATCTATGTGTCTTATTTGGGAAAAAAAATATCTATTCAGATCTTCTGCCCTTTTAAAAATCATATTGTTTAGTTTTCCGCTATTGATTTGTATAAGTTCCTTATGTATTTTGGATATTAACCTCTTATGAGATATATGATTTTCAAATATTTTCTCCCATTTGGAAGGTTGCTTTCTTTTTATTAATGGTTCCCTTTGCTGTGCAGAAGCTTTTTAGTTTGATGTAGTTCCACTTGTTTATTTTTATTTTTGTTGCCTTTATAAACGGAGCTGGGTCCATATACCTGAATCATGTCTGTGGAATCTGAAACAGCTCAAGGGCTTTGTTCCAGGCCTTTCCAGCCATAGCGCAGGGCCATTCTGCTCACCCAGGAACCTATCCAGTGGTCAATCAGCAGTCTTCCCAGGAATCTGATGGGAGCCATTCCCACCATGCATATGGTAATAGGCTTGCTGACTGAGGACCCTGCATGGAAATTCTTGTAGTAGAGCCACGAACTGAACAAAGTACTGGAAACAGTGCCATCCATCCAGGGACTAGATAGGATCCATGCCCACTTGAGCCCCTGGTAACAAGCTGGCCTATTGTGGACTCCAATGTAGACCAAGCAACAGCTGTATAACTGGCTCCAACCCACACAACTACGATTCCAGAGGTGATCCTATCAGCCCAGAGAACAGACAGGAGAAGGTCTTTACCTGATTAAACCAGTCTATAAAGAATGGAAGACATGTTTGTTCCTTCAAAGGTACAGACATCAATGCAAGGCTACATGGATCACAAAGAATCACCAAATATAATACCACCAAGTGAAAGTAATAAAGCTTCAGTAACTGACCCCAAAGAAGTAGAGATCTATAGTTTACCTGGCAATTCAAAATAATTATCTTAACGAAACTGAATGAAATGCAAGAGAACACAGACCGACAACTAAACAAAATCAGAAAAACAATGCATATGAAAATGAGAAGTTCAGTAAAGAAAATAGAAGCCATACAAAAGACCCAAACAGAAATCCTAGAGCTGAAGAATAAAATAACAGAACTGAAAAGTTCAGTAAAGAGTTTCGACTCCAGATAATCATAGAGAAGAAAGAATCAGCGAACTCAAATACAGATCATTTGAAAATAACCACTTAGAGGAATGAAAAGAAAAAAGAATTAAAAAAAAAGTAAAGAAGGTCTATGTAAATTACAGGACACATCAAGCAAATAAACATGTATATCATGGGAGTCCCAAAAGAAGTAGAGCGAGAAAAGGGGGCAGACAGTTTATTTAAAGAAATAGTAGCTGAAAACTTCCCAAATCTTGGGAGAGATGTGGACATTCATGTACAAGAAGTTCAAAGGACCCCAAACGTGATCATCACAAAGATTACTATGAGACCCATTATAATCATAATGTTAAAAGTCAAAGACAAGCAAGAATTCTGAAAGCAGCAAGAGAAAAACAACTCATCATATGCAAGGGAATCCCCACTCCCAATAAGGTTATCAGTGGATTTCTCTGTGAAACTCTGCAGGCCAGGAAGGAGTGGGATGATAAATTCAAAGTTCCGAAAGGAAGAAAAAAAAAAAAAAGCAACAAAAACCCTGCCAATGAAGAATACTGCACTGGGAAAAACTGTCCCTGAGAAATGAAGGAGAAATAGATATTCGCAGAGGAACAAAAGCTAAGGGAGTTCATCACCACAAGACCTGCCTTACAAGAAATGCTAAAGGGAGTTCTTCAGGTTGAAATGAAAGGACACTAGTAACAACATGAAAGCACATAAAAGTAAAAAAATTCATTGGTCAAGGTAAATATATAGTCAAATTCAGAATACCCTAATACTGTAATGGTGGTGTGTAAGTCACTTTGTTTCTAGTATAAAAGTTAAAAAATGATAATATTAAAAATAATTACAGGTACAATATGTTGATATTGAGTGCACAGTATAAAAATATGTAAAGTGTGAAATAATAGCATAGCATGTTGCAGGAAGGGAAAGTAAAAGTCTAGAGTTTTTGGATGCAATTCAAGGTAAGTTGTTGTCAGTTTAAAATAGACTGTTAATGTTTATGTAAGTCTCATGGTAACCATAAAGAAAAGTTCTATAGTAGATTAAAAGAGATAAAGAAGGAATAAAGCATACCTCTGTAAAATATGTATCACAAAGGAAGACAGTAAGAGAGAAAGGGAATAAAAAACAATCTGAAAACAATGAGCAAAATGACAATAGTATGTTCTCACCCATCAATAATTACTTTAAGTTAAATAAACTAAATTTTCCAGTCAAAAGACAACAGCTAAAAGGATAAAAATACCAAGATGCAACAATACGCTGCCTACAAGAGAGTCATGCTTGTTTGAACAAAACATGTAAGCTGAAAGTGAAGAGATGGGTAAAAGGTCTTCCATGAAAATGGTAACCAACAGAGAGCAGGAGTAGTTATATCAGATAAGATAAACTTTTAGTCAAAATTGATCACAAGAGACAAAGAAGGCCACTATGTAGAGGTAAAGGGGTCAATTCATCAAGAAGATACAACAATTGTAAACATATCTGCACCCAACATTGGACCATCTATTTAAAGCAAATATTAAAAGAAGTAAAAGAAAAAATAGATAGCAATACACTAGTAATAGGGGACTTCGATGATCTACTGTTGACATTGATCATTCAGACAGAAAACTATTCAGGAAATAGTGGTCTTGAATTATATTATAGACCCAATGGACCTAACAGACATACAGAACATTCCATCCAATAGCACCAGAATACACATTCTTCTCAAACACACATGGAATATTAGCCTGCATAGATCATATGTTGGGCCATGAAGAAACCCTAAACAAATTTAAGAAGACTGAAATAATATCCAGTATTTTTCCAACCACGATGGTATGAAACTAGGAATTAGCAGCAGGAGGAAAACCGGAAAGTTCACAAATATGTGGAAATTAAACCACACACTACTGAATAACCAATGGGTCAAAGAAGAAATCAAAGGGAAATCAGAAAGTATCCTCAGACAAAGGAAAATGAAAATACAGCATACCGAAACTTACAGGATGTAGCCAAAAGCAGTTCTAATAAGAACATCTATAGTGATAAATGCCTACATTAAGAAAAAAGAAATATTTCAAATAAATAACATTTTTATATCTCAAGGAACTGGAAGAAGAAGAGCAAGGTAAACCCAAAGTTAGCAGGAGGAAGGAAATGATAAAGATTATAGTACAAATAAATAAAACAGAAATTAGAAAATAGAAAAAAATCAATGAAACTAAGAGTTGGTTTTAGAAAAGATAAACAAAATTGTTATACCTTTAGCTAGACTAACCAAGAAAAAAAAAAAAAGAGGACTCAAATAAACAAATGAAAGAAGAAGCATTATAACTGACACCACAAAAATACAAAAAATTACCTAGCAGAGATTGGATAACCTAGCATAAATGGAAAAATTCCTAGAAACATACAACCTAACAAGACTGAATCAGGAAGACATAGAAAATCTGAACAGATGAATAATGAATAAGGAGTTTGGATTAAGAGTCAAACATTTCCCAACAAACAAAAGCCCAGGACCAGATGATTTCACTGGTGAATTCTACCAAATTTTAAAGAAGAATTGATGTAAATCCTTTTTAAACTCATCCAAAAAATTAAAGAGGACAGAACACTCCCATATTCATTTTATGAGGCCAGCATTACCCTGATATCAAATCCAGATTAAGGACTACAAGAAAAGAAAATTATAGGCCAATATACCTAATGGATATAGAAACAAATATTCTGAACAAAATTCTAGCAAGCTACATTGACTCCACTTTAAAAGGATCATATACCGTGATCAGTTAGTATCTATCTTTGGGATACAAAGGTAGTTTAACATATGCAAATGAATAAATATGATATACCACATATTAATAGAATAAGGGATAAAAATCATATTATCCTCTCAGGAGATGTAGAAAAGCGTTTGACAAAATTCAACACCACTTCATGATAAAAAAGTTTTCAACACATTGGGTATAGAGGACTGTAATAAAACATAATAAAGGCCTATATGACAAGCCCTTAGCTAACATCATACTCAACTTTAGATGTCCTAGCCTGGTCCCAATTAGGCAAGAAGAAATAAAAGGCATCCAAACTGGAAGGGAAGAAGTAAAACTATTTGTGTTTGCAGATGACATGATCTTATATAGAGATAATTTTAAAAACTACACACACACACACACACACACACAGACTGTTAGAATAAAAGAATTCAGTAAAGTTTCAGGCTAGAAAAATCAACATACAGCAATCAGTTGCATTTCTATATACTAACAACAAAATATTTGATAGAAAAAACAAAGGAAACAATTTCATTTGCAATAGCATTAAAGACAATGAAATACTTAGGAACAAATTTAACCAAGGAGGTCAGAGACCTGTACACTGAAAGCTATAAGACATTGATAAAAGAAATTGAGGAAGACACAAATAATTAGAAAGATATTCCATGTTCATCAATTGGAAGAATTAATATCGTTAAATATCCACACTACCCAAAGCCATCTGTAGATTCAATGCAATCACTATCAACAATTCTGAACAGATCTGAACAGATGAATGTTCAAAAATGGCATTTTTCAAAGAAATAGAAAAAACAATCCTAAAATTTGTATGGACCATAAAAGACCCAAAATAGACTAAACAATTTTGAGAAAGAGGAACAAAGCTAGAGGCATCACACTCCCTGATCTCAAACTCTACGCTATAGGTATATTATCAAAACAGTAGAGTACTGGCATAAAAACAGGCACGCAGATTAATGAAATACAATAGAGAGCCCAGAAATAAACACATGCATGTGGTCAAAAATATTTATATATTTTAGGTTCCCCACAAATCACCTAGACCAGGTTCCCATTTAATGGGACAAATTTTCCAACATGTAAGTATAGCCTAAGTCATCAAATTCCAACCACAGACATCAGCCTCTGGAAATGTGGTGGACTAAGGGTGCAAAGCAACCATACTAATGAAAACTACCAGAAATGCTGTACAAAATGCAGTTTTAAAATCTTCTTGAAAGCACTGAAGAGATGACAAGGGTGCATATAATTTTCAGGCCAAAATCTAAGTGAGAGGAAAATTATGGATGGCAGCTCAGAGAGACAGAGAGGTGGAAAATATGAAAAAGCAATGAGGAGACAAGGAGAATAGAGTGAGAAGGTCTAACTCACATGAATTGGAGTTTCAGAAATAGAAGAGAGTGAGAATGGGACAGAGGCAATGTTACGAGATTTTTATTCATTGATTTTTTAGAATATTGCCCAGGGGCTATTGGGTGGCTCAGTAGGTTGAACATCTGATTCTTGACTTTGGCTCAGGTCATGATCTCAGGGTTGTGAGATCAAGCCCCAAGTCAGGCTCCATACTCAGCCGGAGTCTGCTTGGGATTCTCTCTCTCCCTCTGCCCCTCCCCCCACTCACGTGGGCATATTCTCTCTCTTAAGGAAAAAAAAAAAAAGAATATTGCCCAAATCCTCAGATTTAGGAGTATCAGAAACTCCAAGAAAGATTACGAAGAAAAGAAAAGAAATCCACAACTATAGAAAACTAATGGCAAAGAGAGTATCTTAAAAGTAGACGGAGAGAAAGACAGACCACCACCAAAGGAGTTGCTATTAGACTGACACCTGACTTCCAAACACCAAGCATAGAAGCCAGAAAACCATATCCTCAATGTGGTTCAAGAAAACAACTGTCAACTTAGAATCCTGCACCCAGTGAAAATATCTTTCAAGAATGAGGACAAAGTTGGGGCGCCTGGGTGGCTCAGTCGGTTAAGCGGCTGCCTTCGGCTCAGGTCATGATCCTGGGGTCCTGGGATCGAGCCCCACGTCCGGCTCCCTGCTCAGCAGAGAGCCTGCTTCTCCCTCTCCCTCTCCCACTCCCCCTGCTTGTGTTCCCTCTCTTGCTGTGTCTCTCTCTCTGTCAAATAAATAAATAAAATCTTTAAAAAAAAAAAAAAAAGAATGAGGACAAAGTCAAGAGGTATTGCTTTCTGGCATCCACTGTAGGGGTAGTCAGGATTGTAAGGAAGTCCCAGTGAAGTGTACAGCGATTCAGGTCAAATATCTCAGGTCTCGTATTATGGGTTCAGAGCCCCATTTGGGTTTTCCTATGGCCCATATGACTCTCAACAGTCTTTGCTTGTGTTTTAGCTTGTTACTGCTTGTCAGGAAAAACTGTTCTCTCCCTGCCCTGCAACTCCTTGACTTGATAGTTACTGTGTGACATTTTCCTGTGTCATTCACAGAGAGCGCTGTAAGCTTGGTATAGTAAGATGGAGACACGACATTCTGCAGAAGAGATCTATTCTCTCACTTCGTCCCTCAACAATAAAGCTGCACGTCACACACTGGTGGTTAGACCTTGGGAAACAAATAAAAACCTTAAGTTTTGGTTGTCCTGAACAAATAAGGTGACCTGTTTTAAAAGTCAGTTATGAGTATGCTTTACAAATGGCTGTCTAGAAATCGCTAACCCAGGCTCTGTTTTAAAAGAACAGCAGAGATTATATTGCCATGTTGGCATACTTTGCCATGATCGGTTTGCTTCTTAATTTAATGGACCTAAAAGAATCCATTGTTCATTTTGATAGATTTAAATTGTACGCCTAGAAAGATCAGTTAAGGAACTGGGTGTTATACAATGTGTTGCATGTTTTTCCTTCATTTGTTCCTGTCTGAGGCTTTTGGGTAAATAATAAAGACTTCCTCAAAGCCTGGAGTCTGAGGTCTTATTTACTTCAATAATTTATTAAAATTATTCTTGAGCAGAGTAGTTTAATAAGCCTATGATGTAGTAGCTAAGACCCCAAGGTATTCTTCAAGGGAAAGAAAAACCCCATAATCTGTCAACTGTCTTCAAAGGAAGGTGAGTTTTTTAGCTAGAGGGACCCTCATTTTGTTGAGCACCCTGACAATGTTGTTGAGGTGAACGCTCAGTGTAGTTGAGTCGGGTGAGTCAGGTGAGGGATTTGAAGTTGGGATGAGTGCATATAAGGATTTGGGAGTTAAAGAGCACACCCAGTGAGGATGAAGGTATATACTGAGAAAAAAAATAAAATAAAACATCTTCGGAGAACGTATCTATCTTCCTAGGGTGAGGGTTCTTAGCCTACTCTGTGCCCTGTACTTCTTGGCAGTCTGGTGAAGACTATAGGTTTCTTTAAATGCATAAAATGAAATATATAGAATTACAAAGGAAACCAATTATATATGAAATCTAATTATCAAAATATAAAAAAGGAAACAAATTTGAAGTATTGTAACATATGTGCTTTGTTACTTACACTTTACATAAAAAAGCAGGGGGTCTAATAACCGCCATGGATTTTGAAGTAACTGTGAGCATAGGATATTTTTCCAGATACAATAATTGTAACATGATATGAAAATGCCTGTGATTTCTGTTAGGGCAGGACTAAAGTCATAGGTACGGCCAACACTATTGCCTATATTCAGAACGGAAGGAAATGCTTAACTTCATTTTTTGTGTGTGTGTGTCCAACCAAGGACACAGATCCTGGACAAGAACTCTGCTCTAGGGTGATGTAAATTTCCTCCTTCCCCAGGTATTCTCTAGCAACGATGACACTGAAATGCATTGCTTCCATGTGAGTAGATTCTCTTCGGAGGCGTCAAGGACAAAGAAGCAGGATGGGGCCCCATCTCCAGTCCCAAGGCACTTACCAAGGGCTCAGTGACCCATGGCTCTGCCCTGCTGAGGGTGGAGACGTGGCCTCTGCCTGTCATCTTGTGCATACATAATGCAGGTGACTAGGACGAACACACGGTGAATATCCGCTTATACAAGAAAGCACTTAAGCACCAGAAAATAAGTAGATTAAATATTTCCCTAAGGTGCATTAAGAGCTGCTATTAGGAAGGCTGAAAAGGTTTGGTGATTACTTCCACCTCCTCATATCTGCACAGCACTTTTAACTTCTCAAAGCTTTCTGTCCATCTAGTATCTAATTTGTTTTTTGCAACCACCCTGGGGTTAGCTGTGCCTTTTTTTTTTTTTTAACCTGTTCTCCTAAATATATATATATTTAAAACACAATTTGCCAGAATCTGAGCAAAAAGTCACAAGGATAAATAAGCAATGATACTTCTGAGAATACAACGATTTCAACCTCAGAGGGAAAATTTAAATGAAATGAAATATTGAACATAAATAATCTCCCTCTCCTGCTAAAGCAGACAAAAGGCAATACTAAGTACTTATTAAAGGAGAACACATTTTTTTTATTTTTTTTTATTTTTTTTTATAGATTTTATTTATTTATTTGAGAGAGAGAGAGAGAGAGAATGAGAGACAGAGAGCACAAGAGGGAAGAGGGCAGAGGGGGAAGCAGACCCCCTGCCGAGCAGGGAGCCCAATGTGGGACTCGATCCCGGGACTCCGGGATCATGACCTGAGCCGAAGGCAGTCGCTTAACCAACTGAGCCACCCAGGCGCCCCAGGAGAACACATTTTGAGGTGTAATTTTTCCAAAAAAAATAATACGCTTATGAAAAATTCAAACAATCCAATAGTGTTGAAGAGAACACTTTAAATTTTCCCCCTACTTAAATATATGTATATATATGTATATATATATGTATATATATCCGAGAAGTGGTATCAGGATGAGTCCAACTAGGAGCCAAAAATAACAATAGTTATTTGAACAGTAAGAACTTAATACAAAGATTTTTTAACTAGGTATAATGTGGTTAACTAGGTAACTGAGTGGGTAAAAAGAGAATAAAGTAGGAGTGTGCAAACTACAATCTGTGGGCCACATCTGGTTGGCTGCCAGTTTTTGTTAATAAAGTTTTATTGGAACCCAGCCATGCTCACTTGCTTGCATATTGTTTCTGGCTGCTTTGGGCTATGATGACAAAGTTAAATAGTCTCGACAGAGACCACATAGTGTGCAAAGTGTAATATCATTTCCATGTCACTCTTTGCCAGAAAGGTTTTCTTACTCCTACTCAGTGTTAAGGTATCAAGGAGGTAGTAGTTGTAAATCAAGGAGGTAGTAGTTGTAAATCAAGGAGGTAGTAGTTGTAAGAAGCAGCTTTAATCTCTAGAACTCGGGGGAGAATAGAAGGCCTGGAATTATTAACACTTGCAGCCAAACTCAGATGGCTGAGGAGAGGCTTGCAGTCTGGCTCTTGCTGGTGTCCCAGGGAGGGGACACCATGAGGCTGGTTCTCCAGTGTCGGAAGAACTGTAAACCAGGTCTGTCTGAGTTGAGGAAATAAGGCTCAAAGGGGTTAAGAGACTTGCCTTAATACCACACGGCCTTAACAGCAGAACTGGAAGTTCCTCCGGGAAATGGGATTTCAGAACTGGCTTAAAAGATGGAAAGGAGAGAGAGCATGGCGATATGTGGCGTGGGGAGGGCATTCTTGCCTAGGGAATCGCTCAAGGGGGGAAGGCAATGCAGGAATCAAGCTTGAGGGGGAGCCAGATCCCCAGGCTCGGGTCACACCCCACACAGATTTAATCAGGCCCTCTAGGTGTGGCCCACAGGCATGAGTATTTTGGAAAGCTTTCCAAGAGATACCACCTGTGGGACAAGGCTGAGACCAAAGGTTTGAAACCAAGATATGCATGCATCCTCATCCAGAAGCGTCCACCCACGCTGTTCCTGCCTCGCTCATGGGATCTTCCCACCTCGGAAGGAGTCCATTGTTTGGGGGCAGAGGGGGCTCCTTCCACACTGGCTGGGGAGGTGGCGATGGGTGGTGGAGAAGCAGTGGCCCCTAGTCCCTCAGCAAACAGACGCAGGCCTGCCTGTTCCTGATGCTGTGGCCACAGGGGTGAGCCCCTGTTACCAGACTACTCAGCCAGGAGCAGCTTGGCTCCAGCTCCCGTGTTCCTCCTGCTGTCAGGCGCCTTCATAAAGCTCCCTTCATGGAGCCAGTCCCTTGCTGCAGCTGTCCTTGTGTGATGAAGGTAAAACAACCCTCACGAGGGAGCAGAACGCCCACACACGGGGGCAGCTGGAGCAGGAACAACAGCACAACCCCAGACAACCCTGATGTGGGGCCTCCTGTGGACGGTGGCACCAGAGGGACCCAAGGGATGCAGACTTGCATCCACTCGGCTGAGCCATCGGCCGGGCCTGCGTCAGGCTCACGGATGCTCTTCCCAGGGAGCAGCATACCCAGAGAAGGAGTGGGAAAGCAAGCCTGATTCTTCTTCAGAACTGTTTCCACAACAAAAGGAGTACATGTTCATTTAACACTTTTTTTGGGAAAGTACAGAAAAGCACAAAGTAGAAAATCATCGCTTGTATTCCCTACCCAGATATGACTACAGGTAGAGTTGTGGGCTGACTGGCTGGTGCATGCAAGGCATACACACAATCAAATAGAGACAGCAAAATTTTGATCATATTGATTGTATACCCTTGTACTTTAAAAAATTTTTTTTAGATTATTTATTTATTTATTTGAGAGAGAGAGAAAGAGAGAGCACTCGAACATGAGGGGGGTAGGGGCAGGGGGAGAGGGACAAGCAGACTTCCCGCTGAGCAGGTAGCTCCATGCGGGGCTCGATCCTATGACCTCTGAGATCATGACCTGAGCCAAAGGCAGATGCTTAACCAACTGAGCCACCCAGGTGCCCCTAAACTTAATATATCTTGAGCATTGTCATCTGTAGTGTGGTTTTAATGCTTTCTTGGATTCTATTGCATGGGTAGCATGGTTTATTTAAAATTTTTTATTTAAGACTTTTTTTTTTTAGATTTTATTTATTTATTTGAGAGAGCACACGAGAGAGAGCACAAGCGGGGAGGAGGGGCAGAGGGAGACGCAGACTCCCTGCTGAGCGAGCAGCCTGACACAGGGCTGAATCCCAGGACCCCGGGATCATGACCTGAGCTGAAGGCAGACGCTTAACTGACTGAGCCACCCAGGCACCCCTTTTATTTAAGACTTTTTAATTTAAGACTTTTTTTTAGAGCAGTTTTAGGTTCACAGCAACATTAAGGGGAATGTACAGAGATTTTCCACATACCCTCTGGGGCGCCTGGCTGGCTCAGTCAGAAGAAAATGCGACTCTTGATGTCAGGGTGTGGTTCGAGGCCCACACTGGGTGTAGAGATTACTAAAATAAATAAACTTAAAAATGGTGTTAAACCCTTACATACCCTCTAAGCCCACACATGCCTAGCCTCCCCCAATATGAAAATTCCCCACCAGAGTGGTATGTTTGTCACAACTGAGGAGCCTACGTTGAAATATCTAATCACTCCAAGTCCATAGTTTATATTAGGGCTGACTCTTGTACTTTCTATGGATTTGGACAAATGTTTAATGGCATGTACCCATCATTTACACTGCCCTAAAAATCCTCTCCAGCACAGCTTATTGAATCATACCCCTGGTATTTTTATTTGTCAGACTCATAAATAATACTATAATGGTCATCCTTATAGATAACTCTTGACTCACATACTTGTTTATTTTTCAGTTCTCTTAAGTGCCGAGCTGTGGGCTTTCATACCCTTTACCTGAAACACTTCCCTGTCTCCAGGCTCTCTAATTTGTTAAGTTCTATGTATTCCTTTGAGTCTAAGCTTAAAATGTCACTTCCCCTGGGGAGCTTTCATGAATCCAAGGCTAGGTTAGACTTCCCGGTTATATACCTTGGTAGCATTTATATTGTTCTTTCATAGCACTAGCACATCTATATCTGTCTGGTTCTTTCTCTACCAGGCCCCCTGACTTAGAATAGTGTCTGGTCCCCTGGAGGTGTCCAAGAATTTGCTAATTGGATTCATACAGATATCAATATTTCTAAGCTGGGTTTTTAGATATCTTTTCATCTTTTTTTTTTTTTTAAGATTTTATTTATTTATTCATGAGAGACACACAGAGAGAGAGAGAGAGAAGCAGAGGGAGAAGCAGGCTCCCAAGGAGCAGGGAGCCCGATGCGGGACTCGATCCCGGGACTCCAGGATCATGACCTGAGCCGAAGGCAGACGCTTAACCATCTGAGCCACCCAGGCGCCCCTCTTTTCATCTTTCATAGAAAGTTTTAGAAGACTGACTGAGCTTCCAGTTCACCCACAGTCTAAAGGCTACAATACACACTTTGCAGATAATGAAGTTGAGTGGAGTCTGATCATTCCAAGTGCTGATGAACTGTGCATGACTGGTGGCCACAGTTAGCTCCATCAACGCTCAGGAAGCATACTTTGGTTTCCCCAGAAGACAAGTTTATCTGTACTAGAAGAAAACCTGTATTTCCTTCCATCCATCCATCCATACATCCATCTTATATAAAGTATATATTATTCTTTGGTTCAACAAACATTTACTGAATGTCTGCCATGCTCCAGGCATAGTTCAAATTTCAGTGAAAATGGTAGAAAATATCTCTTTCCTCTTGGAGCATGTAATTCATCTGTTATATGGAAAACATTGTGTCATCAATTTAGAGACTATCCATGGAGATAAAGTCATGGTTCTTACCCTACAAAACTTACAGTCTACTGATGAGTTATAGTAAACACACAAATAGCATAACACAAGTAGAAGGTCTGAGAACTGGAGACTAAGAATCACGGGAGAGTATTGTATTATCTCTTTTTATGGTTTCTGAAAGAGTTTCCATGTCTGTACATAATTTCAACTCTTGATCCAACTCTTGGGACATCACTCAAGTTGATCCATACCCCCAGTTTCATGACTGATTGATCCAGGGAAGGAACCCAGTCAAGCTTGACCAATCTGCTTCCTTCGCTGAAATATTTCAAACTAAAACTGAGAGTTTTTGGTTTTTTTCTAA
This sequence comes from Mirounga angustirostris, assembly GCF_029215605.1. Taxonomy (NCBI): domain Eukaryota; kingdom Metazoa; phylum Chordata; class Mammalia; order Carnivora; family Phocidae; genus Mirounga; species Mirounga angustirostris. Next base: position 101,389,976 of record NW_026991711.1, on the reverse strand, counting down.
GAGCTTTCATTTTAGGAGGGAAAGTTGCAGTGAGCTTTGGCAGCATATTTCTTGCCATTTGGAGAAAAATGGGTTGCCGTGAAAGAAGGGGCCTAAATGAAGAGAGATTCAGGAAGTGGAGTCTGGTGGCCTTTTATCCCATGGTTCTCTAGTTGTTCAGATAGCCTAGCCATAACTTCTTCCTTCACTTGTACTATTTGTCCAAGACTTCCTTGTATTTCAACAGCCAACATACTCACCACTGGTATTTATTAGTTTGGATTGGGTGTGTGTGACTTGTAACTAAAAGAATCCTTGTGAAGTCTTGCAGAGGAGGTGAAATCTGAGCTGAGTTTTAAACAATGAAAAGGACTTAGGTGTTTCAAGTTTTGGCTTTTGCCTCAAGGCTGAGCTACTAAAGAAAATGAGTCAAATCACATTTCAATGATCATTTTGTACTTAACAAAAATACCTTTTTCCTGAAGGGTTGAAATAACCTTTCCCCTGAAAATATTAAAAACAGAAAATTTCAAATAATTGAGAAAAATTTAGTGTTTCTCCCCTATCTCTACAAAAACCCACCCTCCAGAAATAACCACTACTAACAATTTGGGATGATCATCTAACACATATCCAATGTAATCTGCTCTTTCCTTACTATGGGCATCCTTTAAAACATTTGTTTTTTTTTCTTTTTTTTTTTAAAAGATTTTTATTTATTTATTTGACAGAGGGAGACACAGCGAGAAAGGGAACACAAGCAGGGGGAGTGGGAGAGGGAGAAGCAGGCTTCCCGCCGAGCAGGGAGCCCGATACGGAACTCGATCCCAGAACCCTGGGATCATGACCTGAGCCGAAGGCAGACGCTTAACGACTGAGCCACGCAGGTGCCCTAAAACATTTCTGTTTTAAAAACCTTTTTATTTGGAGGTAATTTCATATTAACAAGAATTTGAAAAATTGAAACAATACTATGAAAGGACAAGTCACCTAGATTTACCTTATCTCATTAGCTTTATCATTCATTCTCTCTCTTTTTATCATTTGAAGGCCTTTATCTCTAAATTCTTGAAGGTGTATATTCTAAGAATAAGGATATTCTCTTATATCATTGTGGTACAGTTGTCAACTTCATAAATTTATACTGCTACTTTAATCTACTGTCTACAAATGAGTTTGGTCAGTTGTTTGAATAATGTCTTTTACAGCACTCTTCCTTCCAGTTCAGGATTCCATCTAAGGTCAGGTATTATATTTACTTGTCATATCCCTCCAACTTTCTTTAATATGAAACTTTATCACAGTCTTTGTATTTTATGACATTACCTTTTGTTTTTTTTTTAAATAGAAATTTCCTCATTTTGGTTTCACCCGATATTTCCTTGTGATTAGGTCAAGGTTATGCATTCTCTGCCAGAATACTGCATAGGTGAGATTATTGTCTTTGCAGGGTATTAATTACATCGAGAGGTATAATTTACATGCAGAAAAATGCATGAATCATAAGTGTATATTTTGGTGACTTTTTGGCATATTCATATACCCACATAACCAACAAAATCAGAATCTAGAATATTTCCATCCACTCAGGAAGTTTTCTTGTGCCCCTTGCCAGTCAATGCCTACTCCTACTCCCCAGACCAAGGGAAACATTATTCTTCCTTCTGTCATTGAATTACTCTTCTATGTCTTTGGATTGCATATAAATGGAATAGTGCAGTCAGTATTCTTTTATGTCTTACTTCCTTCATTTAACATAATTTTTTGAGATTCTTCCATGTTGGATACATCAATAGTCCATTCTTTTTTTTTTAATTGTCATTGAGTATTTCATTGTATGAATTTCTCACAATTTGTTTATTCATTTTCTTGTTGATGGGCAGTATTTTTAGTTTTCAGCCTTTATGAATAAAATTGTAATGAAAAACCATTTACGAGCCTTTTGTGGATATATAGTTTTATATATCTTGCGTAATTAGCTTGCAGTAGAATTGCTGGGCCATAGAGAAAGATTATGCTTACATTTTTTAGGAAGTGCTAGTTTTCTAAAGTGGTTTACATTTTACACTCATACCAGCTGTTTATGGAGAATTCCAGTTGCTCCACATCCTCACCAATGCTTGCAGTTGTCACCTTTTTATTTTAGCTCATTCTAGGGGTTGTACAGTAATATCTCTGTGGTTTTCTTTGGCATTTCCCTGATGACTAATTATTTTAAGCACTTTTTCACATGCTTTTTGGTCATCCAGGTATCTACTTTTGTGAAATGCCTTCTCAATTCTTTTGGCCATTTCTTAATTGGGTAGCTTTACCTATTGATTTCTAGGCCCTCTTTACATATTCTGGATACAAGTTATGTCAGATATATACAGTGAATATTTTCTCCCAGCCTGTGACTTACTTTTCAATTCTCTTAATGGTGTTTTGTCATGAACAAAAGGTTTTTGTTTTGATCAAGTCCAATTTGTCACTTTTAAAAAATAATTTTAGCTTTCACAGTTCATATATCTATCTTACATTAATTTTTGCACATGGTGAGAGATAGAGGCTAAGGTGCCATCTGTGTATGTTATAAGCCCTTGCCCCTAGCAGGACTCTGGCTGCCAAGCACTTCCGCTCTCTGTTCTCCAGTCCAGCTCCAACTTGCCTCACTGCTGTGACTGCAGACCCAGCAAAAATGACACAGGGACAACTGATGCACGTGGAGAACTAGTTCTGCATTCAAAGCTCTTAGAGATTGCAATATCTCTTGCCAGCCGCAAAGTTGTTCTAAGCTTCACTGGTTTCTCCTTATCCCTGTAAAGTCCCTGTATCCACCATACACTGGATTCTCCAGATTTGTGCCAAGGCTCACAGAGAGACACGCTGGTCTCTTCTCCCTCAGGAGGTTTCACCCTTTGCTGGCACTTTGTTCCTTTCGACGTCTTTGCTTCTGCAACTCTTTAATGTTATTTAAAAATACACTCTTTGGAAGTCACATTCTCTTTTTTCTAGTTGTTACGGTGAGTGTTAGGATCCATAGCAATTGTCTACATCAGAACAGGAAGCTGGAAACCTGGTCACATGACTTTCAACTAATACCGACATGATAATTCTCAGTTCTCTCTTTTGCTAAGGAATCCCAGACCTTTATTTATCTCTAGTTATTCTGATATTCTACAAGCCTCTTAAATTTACATATCTTACATGGAACTCATAATCTTTTTTTTTCCACAAACAGGTCCCTACCTGGAATTTCTTGTCTTGGTGAATTCCATTCCCATCAACCCAGTCACCCAATATCAAGACGGTTGACTCCTCCTTCTCTCTTACCACCACATCACCAGGTTACTGATTTCACTGGAGTCTCCCACATTCTATTCCTTTGATTCTCCTCCCACTGCTCTACCCTAGGCCTTCATGATCATTGTCCAAAGCTATTAGAATCACCTCCTAACTGAATTCTAGTCTCTGTCTCTCCACCTCTCTTCCTCTACACACACACACACACACACACACAATCTTCTTGACTACTTTAAGACTGATCTTTCAAAAAATATTATCTTTTTGAATACTCAAACATGATTGAGTCATTCCAAGACTTACCAATTCCTGATAGCTCTCTTAATTTCCACAGAACACACTATAAATTACTTAGAATTCAGTCCCTTATAACCTAGTCTAAACCTATCTTTCTAGCCACATGTGCAGTCATTCTCACTTGGATGCTTAGGGGCGCCATGCACACGATATTTAATATAAATGGCCTCCCACTGCACATGGTGTTGTCAGTGTTCTGGAGTTTCATAGGAACAGCCCTGCTATACTTTATCATCTCTGGATTGCTCTCTGTCTCCTTCCTCCCCAAAATTTACATGTACACCTTTGTACTCTTCTCATCCTACCTGGAATAACTTCTTTAGCTTACCTACTGGCAAAATTCCCCTTCCTACTCCAAGACCCTACTCAGATGACTCCTAGCCACTTCTGGGTTTTTCTATCAGCCCCTTCACCTCTCTATAAGGTTGTATTATTGACATTTGTATCTCTCTCTCTCCTGTGAGGCAATCGGATTTTAGGGAGCAGCTTATGCAATTATACACCCCCATCTATCAGTCTAAGTAAGTCTTTGCTAATTGAATCGGAAATAATTTAGATGGACGGGGTGTGACTGAGTGTTGAGAGCTTTAAATGTCAGTTTGTAGAAGTTGTATTTCATCTTGTAGACAGTGGGGAGGCATCAGGACTGGGGCGGGGTGGGCGGTAGGTGATGAAATGGACTCTGCATGCTTAACAAAAATGAGGCAGCATCAAAAAAAAGAACAGTCTAGGTATGTGTATCTGGGCAGGACAACTGGGTTGCCTGTCCACACCACATGCCTAGATAATAATCCACCTCAAACATTACAGTCATATGAAGGCGTTGTTCTTGCAGTGGAGAATAATTAGCCCATTTCTGAATTGTCCCCATGTTAGCTTTCAGTTTTAATGTCCTATTTATTGTTCCAAATGTTGATTTGTTTAAATTGCCCTGTAAGCACATTCATATATGGTTCTCGATGGCATTGGCTGGGCTGCTTCTAGGTGTAAAGCGCAGCTTCTTTATTGAAGACCTGCCTGCCTATTGTACTTTCTGTTGGGATCTATGGGGAAATAACCTCCAGCTTAAGGACAGATGTAGGCTCAGTCTCTGTTTCATTCCCTTGTATGACTCCCCTTTTCCTAACTGGATCTCACTGACTTCCTAACAGAGCCAGCCTACGCATGGCAGCAACTTCACGACACAATCAAATCATCCTTCATGCTCCTTATCTCCTCCCCCTTTTCTTATTTGCTTTCTTTGTTTTTCGCTTGGTCCCAATTTTCTATTTCATTAACCTCATTGCATATTTCTTCTGCTGAAAATCATGTAAAATGCATTTTGGAAAAAGGCAGGCTATAAATAAAATCAAGAAAAAGGGAAACAATAGCATGTCTTTTTAAAAAAGAGAAATACAAAAAAAAAAAACAATACATGTGTATTACAGAAAGTTTATGAAATGTAGACAGGGATAAAGAAGACAATGAAAACCATTCAGGGAATACCAATATTAACATTTTGGTATATACCTTGATAAATATTTACATAAAATGTATACAATATAAATTTATATAAATATAATACAATAGCATATTTTATAGTTATATGTATCTATGTATACTGATACATATACAGCCTGTATCTGCATATCTGTATCTAGAGACACTAATATAGATATACATGCACACCCAAATTGATCAAATATGTGTTCTAATAACAAAATAATTGTAAATAATATTTTATAATCTTTTTTATTCAACAATTTATATTATTATCTCTCCATGTCAGTATGTATCCATCTAGTTTATACATAAATGTATAGAATGAAGTTGGAGCATAGAATTGATTTCCTTCTATGTCTAAAGAAATAAAAGCAGCAAAAAACCAAAACCAAATACAAATATAAAACCCAACAGCAACCAAATTAAAGAAAAACACAACACCATCATAAGATAGTGATTGAGAAGATGAAGGCTTCTCTTTCCAACTCCCAGAAGTAGGATATGAAAAAAGAAGATTAATCAACAAAATCCTGGGAATTTTTGCAAGTATCCTCAAATTGGTAAGGAAAAAGAATAAGAGTTGAATAGGAAGGTTAAGATCTTCTCTGTGTAGGGAAGTAAAAGCAGCTGTTGGAAAGACATGGGTGCAAAGAGGAAGTAAGCAACTGGAACTGACAGTCTCATATGACATGTAGTCTCCAAGGAGTCACACTGAATTTAGAGTATAATCCAGAGCTGACATGTAGGACTAACGTTGCCCATTTTGTTAAGTGGAATGAACCCTTTTATAAGACATTTAACTGAATCTGACATCAGAGAGGTCAGAGACACATTTTTCAACAAAGACTGCACCCAGAACAAGCTGATTTCTTCCTCTGTCTTCAAGTGGATAGAGTTTCACACTCAGCCCTTCAATCAAAGTTTGGAGTGATGGGAAACAGATTTCAAGTGGAGAGCCCATGAGAGTTCACCCACCTTCCACTGGAAGAGGAAGTGTCCCTGTTAAACACAAGCAAGATCAAAAGAAACCACATGACACTAAGTCAACGTACTATAGCAACCAAAAATAATAGCGATAATATAAATAATAACAATAAGTGAAAGGAACATAGAATGTAGTTGATAGCCGAAGATTCCATTCTGGGGGAGAAGTAACCTAAGGAACAGAAGAAAATTCTCTGCGAATATTTAAATTCTATACCATTTAACAAGAATTTAAATTCAGTTTTTAGAAGAGCTCAGAAATTACATGATACATCAACTGAATGAGCTAGAAATGAAGGTTGCAAAGCTAAGGAACAAAAATGAAGACTAAAGCACGATCACTATAGAAGTAATAACCAAATTAGAAATAAGAAGGAACATAGTAAGTGTGGCTGGAAATGTAATCATTGAAATCCAGGAAAAGCTAGAGATAATTTCAATAAATTTAAATGATTTAGAAAGAGACTAAAGGAATTAGAGGAGAAGACGATAACAGCTATGAAGAAAGGTAATAATAATCAGGTGATAATAAACAGGAAGTAGAAAACCCAACGAGTGGAATAGAACAATCATTAAAAGATTCAGTAGAAGAAAAATTTCCCTGAAAGGAATGCCTGAGATAGATGTAAGACAAGCTGTGTTGTAGAAAAACATTAGTCTGGATGGTAGACTCTGAGATATATCCTTTTAAATTTATTGGAGAAGAAAAAATCATTCTCTAGGTTGCCATGAAGAATAAGGAAGTCTTTTTTTTATTTTTATTTTTATTTTTTTATTTATTTGAGAGAGAGAGAGAGAGAAACAGCATGAGAAGGGATAGGGTCAGAGGGAGAAGCAGGCTCCCCGCCGAGCTGGGAGCCTGATGCGGGACTCAATCCCAGGACTCCAGGATCATGACCTGAGCCGAAGGCAGTCGCTTAACCAACTGAGCCACCCAGGCGCCCGGAAGTCTTTTTTTAAAAAGGTTTTTTAATTTATTTATTTGATAGAGAGAGCACACAAGCAGGCAGAGCGGCAGGCAGAGGGAGAGGCAGGAGCAGGCTCCCTGTGGAGCAGAGATCCTGATGCGGGGCTTGATCCCAGGACCCTGGGATCATGACCTGAGCCGAAGACAGACATTTAACTAACGGAGCCACCCAGTCACCCCAAGAATAAGGAAGCCTTTTTAACAAGGGTCAGGTGATTTTTAGACTTTGCACAGCAACATTCAGTGAAACAGTATCACAATCATATGAGGGAAGGTATGTTGTGAAGACTTATTATCAACAATTAACAAACATGAAAGAATCAGGGGATAAGCACATGTGAGCCATTGTGGAAGCAAATAAGTCAACAACTACTTCATGATAAAATCCAGTCACCCAAGAGGTGAATGGAGAGGCCATGGAAGAAAGAACTGGGGGAGCAATAATGTAAGTGAAATAATACCTACCTGCAAGAACACAGTGAAATAATACCTACAAGTTCTGAGGTAAAGATAAGTTTATGGCTAAGTTGATCATATGGTAGAAAGGTGAGGACTCCCCTCTGCGCCCTGCCCCCAAACCACACATGTCAGAGTTGGGTTTGATGCTGAGACCCAGAACTCCTGCAAAACATAGAGCTGAAGTCCTCTAGTGTTGAGCAGGAACTCTGGGGACCTTCTTCCTTGGCCTGCTGCTGCCTTTATGCCATCCCCTATTCTGGCCTCAGTATCTCTACCACTTTGATTTCTATCTTTTCCTTGCTCTTCCAATAGAGCATGATGTTTAGCGTAGAGCTTTTGGATTTATGTTCATGAGTGGGGTTGGACTTTTGTTACTTTTTTTTTTTAGAGAGAGAGAGAGTGCACATGAGTGGGGAGGAGGGACAGAGGAAAGAGAGAATCTTAAGCAGACTGCATGCTCATTGTGGAGCCCGAGGGGGTGCTTGATCTCATGACCCTGAGGTCATGACCTGAGCTTTCAACCAACTGAGCCACCCAGGTGCCCCTGTAATGTTACTTTCTTATAGCGTTTTGCTTTGTTTTCAAATCAAGGTTATGTTCACCTCATAATATGAGTTGGAGTGTATTATTCTTATTTTATAACCTTTGGGTAGTTAGGTCAGACTGGAATCAATTTTCTTTCTTTTTTTTTTTTTTTTTTAAAGATTTTATTTATTTATTTGAGACAGAGAGAATGAGAGACAGAGAGCATGAGAGGGAGGAGGGTCAGAGGGAGAAGCAGACTCCCTGCCGAGCAGGGAGCCCGATGCGGGACTCGATCCAGGGACTCCAGGATCATCACCTGAGCCGAAGGCAGTCGCTTAACCAACTGAGCCACCCAGGTGCCCCCAAGATTTTATTTATTTATTTGAGAGAGAGAGAATGAGAGACAGAGAGCGTGAGAGGGAGGAGGGTCAGAGGGAGAAGCAGACTCCCCGCCGAGCAGGGAGCCCGATGCGGGACTCGATCCCGGGACTCCAGTATCATGACCTGAGCCGAAGGCAGTCGTTTAACCAACTGAGCCACCCAGGCGCCCTGGAATCAATTTTCTTTAGATGTTATAATGTAATATGCATTTTAGTTGTGAATTTATATATTAATATAAGTATAGTAGTAAGAAAGCATAGTCTGATGCTACCAGTTGCTTGGAATTTACTGAGATGTATTTTATGGCCCAGTACCAAGTCAATTCTTACAAATGCTAATGTGTGCTTCATGTGTTCTCTTTTATCATTGGTTCCGGAGTTATGTATTAGGTCAAGATCATTTATGTTGTTCAAATCTTCTATATCCTTATTTATTTTTTGTCTGCTTGAAGCCATACATTTCTGATAGGTATATTAAAATCTCCCACTATGATTGTGGGATATATATATATATTACATCAATTAAGTCAATCTTATAGCAAATGTTGTATAAGTTAAACTTTATTTCCAGAAAGGCTTTATGCCTTAAAATTGATATTTTCTTGTATTAATATAACTTCAATAGCTTTATTTTGATTAATATTTACCTGGCACAGCTTTTCTATTCTATTGTTTTTACTTTTTTTCAACCTTCCTGTATCTTCACATTTTATTTACATGCTTTTATAAACAGCATGTAATTAGATTTTAAAAATTCTGACAGTCTGTGGATTAATGAATGTTCAACCTATTTATATATATTGTTATTGTATTTTTAGTTTATTTCCATTGTCTTATGTTGTGTGTAGTATTTATTGTACCTTTTATTTTTTTTTTTAAAGATTTTAAAATTTATTTGACAGAGAGAGAAAGAGACAGTGAGAGAGAGAACACAAGCAGGGGGAGTGGGAGAGGGAGAAGCGGGCTTTCTGCCGAGCAGGGAGCCCGATGAGGGCCTCGATCCCAGGACCCCGGGATTGTGACCTGAGCCGAAGGCAGACGCTTAACGACTGAGCCACCCAGGTGCCCCTATTGTACCTTTTACATTGTTGTTTTTCTCTCTTCTTTTGGAGAAATTGAATATTTTTTTAAATTCCATTTTTTTCTTCTACGGATTCAGAAGTTAAGTAATACTGTATCTATTCTTTTAGTAAAAGCTTATGAACATGAATGAAAAACATGAATGCTTAACTTACTACATTCCAAAGTTAACCAATATGTTTGCTTAGTATATCAAACAATGGATGTCAATTCCAGTCATGCTCTTCTTTCCTTATATGCTTTTGTCATATATTTTCATTGTAACCTTATTTTACTTTCTCCCACATTATTATTCTTTGATATTTATTCATTTATTTTTTAATTTTAAAAAAATTTAAAGATTTATTTATTTATTTATTTATTTATTTATTTATTTATTTATTTATTTATTTAGAGAGTCAGGGGTGAGGGGCAGAGAGAGAGTCTTAAACAGATTCCCTACACCTGACACAAGGCTTTGATCTCATGACCCTGAGATCACGAACTGAGCTGAAACCGAGTCGGATGATTAACTGACTGCACCACCCAGGTGCCCCTCATGTAGTTTTTATAATATAGTTGCATGGTTCAAAAATTCAAAACACAATAAAAAAGGGGGAGTTCAATCAAAAATTCTTTCTCCTAACACTGCCTACAATCCACCTCCTCACAAACTTTCCCACAAAAATGATTTTTGTAATCTTGTATTTCTTAGTATTCATACACAAATAGCTATGAATATAAATTCTTATTTTCTACTTTCTTATATAACAGCCAGCATTCTGTAAATATATGTTCTGTACTTCGATTTTTAAAATTTAACAGTATATTTTAGAATTTTTTCATATCAATACATAAATGTTATTATTCATTTCAATGTATTGTTCAATATTTCACTGTATGGATGTACAATGATTTATTTAATGAGGACTGTATTGTTAAAACCTTGGGTCTCCAATCTTTTACTAATACAAACAATGATGTAATGAATGCTAGAGTGAACACTGTCATTTTATATAAGGATAGTTATATCTATAGAACAAATTCCCAGAATTGTGATTGCCAGGTCATAGAGTAAATGCATTTTTAATTGAACAGATTTTTCCAAACTGTCCTCATAGGTTTGGTTTACGACTACTTAGATTAAGATTTTTGCATCTATGTTCATGGGTAAGACTGGCTTATAGTTTTTTTTTTTTTTTTTTTAAGACTGGCTTATAGTTTTGCTTTCTTGTAATGTTCTTGGTAGATTTGGGTATCAGGATTATGTTTGCCTCAAAAAATGAATTTGGGATGTTCCATTTTTTCTTTACGTTGGTAGAGTTTGTGTAAGATTTGCTTTATTTTTTATTAAATATCTGGTAGAATTTTCTAGGGAAGCCATCTGGGCCTGGAGTTTTCCTTGTGGGGAAAGCTTTTAATTACAGATTCAAGATTTTAATTGAATTATGTAGCCTGCCGTTACCAGAGGAGGAAATTACTGTGGCCTCATTATAGAAAGATATTTTTACAGGTAAAAAATTCATTTATTTCTGAATTAATTAATTAATTCATTCATTTAAATGTAGCGGTCAGTGGCATCGTTTCAGAACAAGGCTAACTTAATTTGAATTCCAACTCTAACACTTAATAGCTGTATGAATGTAGAGAAATTATTTAAGTTTTTTGCTCCAGTTTTGTTGTGTACAAAATAAGAAAATAGTAAAATAGTAGTGCCTACCTCATTGTGGTTTTGAAGATTAAATGGGTTAATGCAAGTGAAGTCCTTAGAAAGTTTCTAGGCACATTACAGATACCACATAATTGCTTATTTCTACTACTGAAGGATCTCATTCCACTACATTCTGGTTTATGCTGAGAAGAGATTTGTAGTTTAATTTTTATTCCTTTGAAATGAATTGTCTTTTCTGCCTTGTTACTTTTATGTGTTTTTTGTTTTGGATATTTTCCCATTTGATTATGATGTACCTCAGGCTATATTTCTCTTTATCCATTCTCCTTTTAAAATCTGCAGACAAGAGTAATTTATCATCTTTAGAAAGTGTTAGCTCTTATTTCTTCAAAGATTGCTTCTGCTTCACTCTCCTTTCTGGAATTCTCAGTATACATATGTTGTACCTTCATACTCCATTCTTCATGCTTTTTAACCTTTGTTTGTTTGTTTGTTTGTTTGTTTTTAAATATTTCCATCTCCTTGTCTGTGCTTCATTTCTAGGTCACTATATCTCTCTTCAGCTGTGACTAATCTGCTTTGTGGCCACTGAAGTTTTAATTTCAATTATTAGATTTTTTTGTTTTCATTTCTAGAAGTTCCATTTGGTTCTTCTTGTTTGGGTATACTTTATATTTCTAGTTCCTTGCTGATTTTCAAGGGTCCCTCTATTTCTTTTAACATATCAAACATAATTACAAATTATGTGTCTGATAATTCTAATATCTGATATATTTCATATTGTTTCAGCCCTCTTTTGTTTTGGCTTACTTTCAACCACGGCAAATTGTTTTCCTCTGTGTTTTGTGACATTAAATTCTAAGCTGCTCATTTTCCTTGGAACCTGATTTGTAGAAATTCTCAGGGACCTGGGATGAAGGTGGGTTCTTCAGAGAGGAAATACATTCGCTCCACTCAATGCCTTAAAGCAATATCACAGTCCGGTATGATTTGAAAACACCCTTTTAGGTTAAGGTTTTTCAAATCATGAGGAAATATGAATTTGGGCTACAAATTTAAGTGAAATTTAAATTAATTTAAGTAAAATCAAGTAAAATGAACTTTAATACTCTAAAAATAATGTTTAGTAAATATCTACCTGTCTGTTCAAGTGTCCATCTGTGAGTCCATCCACTTATTTATCTATGTTTCTCTGTGTATATGTGCTTAGAAAGTTGCCCGAAATGAAATCTATCTAACAACAACAAGGTTTACTCCTCGGTAATGATATCTAATGAGTTTTATTCTTTGATCTTTGTTCTATTTGATCTTTGTTCTATTTTGTATTGCTTAATTTTATTTTATAATGATCACATCCCTTCTCCCCCTCCCCCCCCAGTAAGGATGTCCTTACTTTAAAAACAAACCGAACAGTTTGCTGTAATATATTAAACATCTTCCTTCAGGAGTCTGACCAACACCTTGCCTGGTCTCCCCTTGTGCTTCTGTCCTGAACTGGATTCCTGCCTCTCTGTAACGTTGGATTAGAGTCCAGTCTCTTGTTCCTAATCCGGCATCTCCAGCTTCACTACTTGCTGACAGACTTGTACAAAGCCTGCCTGCTTGTTTTTCACATCTGACCAGCAGGGAGAGTCCTTTTGCCAGGGCCTGCTGTCCAGCAGGTCAGTCTTTTGGTCTGCTTAGAGCTATACATCAGCCTGCTCAGCCTGTAAGCTTGGGACACCCCTGAAGCAGAGTTTAAGAAATCTATATTTGATCTATTTATATAAACAAAGGCAATAGACTGGAAATAAGGTGGGACCGTGTGCTTGCAGGGGGCAAGCTGAGTCTCTGTAAGAATTGAGATTTCTTTTCAAAAACAATCGCCATGCATTCTGTGGTTTTCATTAGGAGCCAGATTTGGGACTCCAGCACTTCTTGTCCAGAAAATCTGCCTTAGGAAAATAGGATGTCTCAAGACATTCAAAGGACAAGTACTCCAACTGCTTTTAAAACTTAATCATGTGTGAAATGTACTACTTCCACCTGTATTGGCCATTTGGCCTTTGCGGCAGGCGTCCTGCCAAACCCCTGTGCATGTCACCTGTCCTGAGGCAGCGTGGGCCCGGCTTGGGACTCCGGTGCAGCCCAGGTGACCCCACAGGGGCAGGAGCTTCTCAGTCTTTTTATTCCCTCTCTCCTCTTTCTCCCCCTTTCCCCAGGCTGAGTCCTAGATGCCCCAGCAGTCTGCTGTTTTGTTCAGGTTGGGCTGGGTGCACTGAACTTTTGGTACTAAACCTGCCAGAAAAATCGATCTGTCACCTGTCCCAACCCCTTAGACTCCTGCTGTCTCTTAGCGACGTGTGGTCAATCCAGGTGTTGTATTATATTGCAGCTTTCCTGGTTGCAAAGTGAACAATGATCCTTACCAGATAACACACAGGCTGAGTTAGTACCAGCTCACATCGTCAAAATTCTTTAGGGATGTGTCTACTGAGCAATTTCTGGTACCACAGCAGGTAGGTGAGGGAAATATTTAAGGGCCTGTGGGATTTGCTTTACCACCTAAATCATGCCTATTTCGTGACTGCTTTCTTTGTCTATAAAAGAGACCGCAGAATAGGGTTCAGGTAAGGGAAGGACCACCCCGGGCCTGGAAGGAAGACTGAGAGTCTGACCCTTTGGTCAGCCTCTTTTTCTTGGATTGTGATAGACGGTTCGCCACCACCAACTCTTTTTATCTTTTGAGTAACACTTTTGATATAGTTGGGGGGGAGATTTCAAAAGTAATACATGCTTACTTTAGGTAATTAGAAAAGTCCAGAATATACAAGGTGAAAAATACAAATCATCCATAATCCTGCAGTCTAGTTATAACAACACTGCCATTTCGTATATGTACTTGTGGTCATAGATGGTATGTAGGTTGGTAGGTAGGTAGACGCACAAGCCAGAACATCGTTACATTTGGCTGTGCCAAGACAATGGAGTTCTTGACTCTCCAGAAGAGTGGGTTGCAAGGGGTCATTCTCAGACTAGCAACATAGGCATGCCTTGGGAACTTTTTAGTAATACAAATTTTCAGGCCTACCTCAGACCTCTTGGGAGTAAGAGTCTGGGGGCGGGCCCAGAGATGTCTCATTTAACCAGCCTTGCAGGTGATTCTCATGTATACTAAAGTCCGAGAACTACTGCTCTATAACTCACCTGACCCTCTGAACTACTGACCCATTCTGACCCCTTCCCCATCTGCTATATGGGATTGCCAGAAAAGATTCTCAATTTAGCTCATTGGAGTTTAAACTTAGTCCAAGCCAATCATTTATACAGTCCATTTAGGTTTAACTTTGTCTTCTTGGGACAACTGCTCAGTCTTTCAGATTTTTTCCCTGTCAAATTTATCCAGCTCCTCTCAAGACGGTGTCTGGGAATGTGGGCTTTGCCTGTCCATGTCCACAGGGCTAGAGGGACACCTGGCCTTGTGCTGATGTTCCCCTCGGTGCTGAGTGCTGGTGCTGAGAGATAGCTGGCCTGATCTCATCTTTGGACATTCTGCAGGCATTTGCCCCGACATTTGTGACCGCAGACATATTTGTGACCACTGACACATTTGTGACAATCCTGTTCTTTCTCAGATTGTCCGGGGGCCAGGGGCCTCCCTCTGCTATCTAGGTCTTTCCATAGCTCCAGCAGTTACTGTAGACCCCTGAGTTTCTGCCACATCTTCTATCTACTCTTAACTGGCTTGGCTCCCTCATGCTGTCACCTGTCCATGTCCTAACTTGGGGTCCATACCCTAAGGGGATGCTCGCTGGACTCAGCCATGTCTCTCTGCCTTATTGGTCACGTGCCTTGAGCTTGCCTTGCACAGTGGTCTCTGCCCTGAGTACCCAGAGGAGACTAGGTGAAGGTTCTGTCTGCCCATGGTCCCTCTAGCTCAGGGGGCATAGCTTCTTCTCCCTCAAATCTCCCCAACTCTGTGTCCACTTTTCTTCCCTCTAATCTCTTATGCAAAGCCACTGATGTGTTGAATGACCCTCTTTTCCTAGTTCCCAGCTTTCAAGCTCATCTCAGGTGTAAATGCCTATTTTGAATGTCAAAAGCTAAAGAGTAATTTTTTCTCTTGGCATCTGTAATCATGCCTGGCCTCGAGGCAGATGGATGTAGGAAGGCAAAAGAGAAAAACACAACAATATGTTTCCAAATCTTACCCTCTTTTCATAATCAAATATATACACAACGTTCACATAATTTGGATTCTGCTGCACGTACTTTGTGATGGGTCTTTTTTTTTTGTCACTTATCCATATGCCATGAACACTATTTCCATGTCATTAAATACTTTTCTACAACATGACTTTTAATGGCTCTGAGGAATTCAATTAAATGTGTGGTGGGAAGGAAATTACATTGCTATTTTCAAAGCTATTGGCAGTTCGTCTTGGTTTCTCTGGGGCATGGTAGCACAATTTATTTAAGAGAGAAATTATTATTATTATTAGTAGTATTTTAAAGATTTTATTTATTTATTTGAGAGAGAGAATGAGAGAGAGAGAGAGCAGGAGAGGGGGGAGGGTCAGAGGGAGAAGCAGACTCCCTGCCGAGCAGGGAGCCCGATGCGGGACTCGATCCCGGGACTCCAGGATCATGACCTGAGCCGAAGGCAGTCGCTTAACCAACTGAGCCACCCAGGCGCCCAAGAGAGAAATTATTATTTTGTTTTAATTGGGATAAAAGAAACACTTTAATGAGCCTTTTGATTATACAAAGGCAAGAAGTAATGCCTTCACTGGAGCCAATGTTTTAGGCGAAGAAGGAGGTAAATGGTGGTGAAAAAGTTGTCTCCTTGAGTTGTTCTGATGGTTGTAGAGTTTTGGCTTCCTTTGGGAGTTTGGAGTCAGGGTTTGCAGCCTAGGATGCAGGAAAGGGAGGAGGACTTGGATACAAGTAAAAATGAACTCCAAAAGGTGGAAGTGGGCCAGTACAGAGAGGTGAGATGGTCAGCAAGAAGTCCATTGCGCTGAGGCACAAAAGATGGATTTAGGAATATTGATGTCTCACTTTGACATGTTTTATTTTCCTGTCTTGTCTTCTTTTATCATAAAAATCAAGGAAAGACTATTGCACACACAGTTGCACACCCCATTGATGCCTTGAGAAATGAAGGAAGGGGGATGTTTTCATGTTTGCAGTGAAGTGGAAGGAGGGTAGAAATATGGCCAAAAGACATTAGACATTGAGAGCAGCATGAATCAGGGGGTGTCAGCTACCTCCAACCACTGCAGCTACTCCCACAGATTATGAGAAACATTCAGGAATCCCTGTGTCATAAAGATTGAGAAGTCCAGTTATTTTATTTGAGTATTAAATAACAGGGTGACCACACAAGGCTGGAAAGCCTGGGACACTTTAACCATAAGTGTATATTAGTTTGTTTAAACATGTCTTATTTGGGCTATTTTTTTCCCATTTTCTGCTGTCATTCATAACACTGATATAAGCAGCCTTATAGATAAAGTTTGGGTATATTAGTCATTGTGTCCCTGGGGCAAATTCCCTGAAGTGGGATTGCTTGGGTGATGGAATGCCCATTTCAAAGACTTGTGATGTAGAACAAATTTGTTTTCAGTCTTTGAATTTCCCAGAAGAACCTGTAGGGTCATGAATCTATCAGAATCACTACTTTGCTTGTTGTCTGTGAACCAGACGGAGGATTCCGGGTGTTTGGAGGAATGCCTATGTCCTGAGTTCAAATCCTCACACCCACTTACGGCCTGGGAAACACTGGGTGAGTCAGATCTCTCTCTCTCTCTCTCAGATTTTCCTCACTTCAAAAACAAAGATGATTCAGTATCAACCTCCTAGGTTTGATTTCATGGAAATTACGTTTAGAAAGTTCATAGAATTTTATAGATACTAAAAATCCATAGATACTAAAAATACTGAATTATCTGCCCTTTTTGTTCATAGTGAGAGAGACTTGAAGATTTCAGTGTTTTTGTCTCCGCAGCTCCAGAAAGGGAAGAAACATAAGCCATGTGGAACCTGCTTGCTCGGGTGTCCTCTGCCAGCCATTAGCCTGAGTAATTTGATTCAAGGATATTTATGACCCACTTTCTGAAAAGCTGCCGCCCAGGCGGTGCTGTTTCTTATGTTCCCTTGCCGAGAAACCAACGGACAAGTAGAAATTGTGTGTTCTGTAAAGGGGCAGGTAGGCTTCTCTGGAAATTCTGGAAAGTCCGCTGGGTAAACACACATCTGTTTCCCTAGGACTCACCAGGCTGGAGCCTGGGCGAGGGTTCCTCTTGTCCTCATTGGTGCTTCTTCTCTCAGACCCTCACTGGCAATCATTAGATCTCATCTGGCAGAGAGCAGGGGCCCTGCCTGTCTCTGAAACGCCTTTCTTTCATTAAGAATGAGTCATGTTCAGTATGGCCGGCTGGTACCAGAGGAGCAGGAAGTGTTTGCAAATGAGCTCGTGCTCCTTGACACCTGCGAGGTCAAATCCCACACACAGACAAGAGTTGCTCAGGAGCATGTGTACAGGGCAAATCGGGAGGAGAAATCCATGATGGTCCTATCTCTCTAGCTCCCCGATGTCACTGTGGAGGCTTTTTACAGACGTTCTTCCATCAGGGCTGGGCCTGGGGGGGTGGCTGAAGGAGGTGCATCACGCTCTGCAGGGGTGGATCCCATCTTTATTTAAAATTCTAGAATTTTGCTTCTCATGGATTTTTTTTGGCATGGATTTTGATTAAAAGATACTGCTCTATTGGATTGAATGGTGTCCCCCTCCTCAAGTTCAGAACCTTAGAACGGGACCTGATTTGGAAACAGAGTCTTTGTGGCTGTAGTCTGTTAAGATAGGGTCACACGGACTCTCTTTTCCGGTTACTGCGGTGTGAAGAACCATGAGCAGCAAAGTCTCCCGAGACACCCTGTGCGAGGCGGTGCGGGAAGCCCTGCACGGGAACCAGCACAAGCGCCGGAAGTTTTTGGAGATGGTGGAGCTGCAGATCAGCCTGAAGAACTCTGACCCTCAGAAGGACAAATGCTTCTCGGGCACCATCAGGCTTAAGTCCACTCCCTGCCCCAAGTTCTCTGTATGTGTTTTGGGGGATCAGCAGCACTGTGATGAGGCCAAGGCAGTGGATGTTCCCCAAATGGACATTGAGGCGCTGAAGAAACTCAACAAGAATAAGAAACTAGTCAAGAAGCTGGCCAAGAAGTATGATGCCCTTTTGGCTTCAGAATCTCTGATCAAGCAGATCCCATGAATCCTGGGCCCAGGCCTGAATAAGGCTGGCAAGTTCCCTTCCTTGCTGACCCACGATGAGAACGTGGTGGCCAAAGTGGATGAAGTGAAGTCCACCATCAAATTCCAGATTGGAAGAAAGTGCTGTATCTGGCAGTGGCTGTTGGCCATGTGAAGATGACAGATGATGAGCTTGCGTACAACATCCACTTAGCGGTCAATTTCCTGGTGTCCTTGCTCAAGAAGAATTGGCAGAACGTCCGGGCTTTATATATCAAGAGCACCATGGGCAAGCCCCAGCTCCTGTACTAAGGCACAGCTCAATAAATCCTAGTGCTACCGTTAAAAAAAAAGACAGGGTCACACGGGAGTAGGGCAATCTCTAAGTCCAGGGACTGGTGTCTTTATGCGAGGACCATGAGATACACAGAGACACAAAATGGAAGACCCACACGTGAAGACAGAGGCGGAGACCAGAGCGATGCAGTGACAAACCAAGGAAGGCCAAAGATGGCGGCAACCAGCAGAAGCTGGGAAGAGGCAAGGCAAGCTTCATCCTTAGAGCTGTTGGGGGAAGAACAGCCCTGCTGACACCCTGACTTCTGACTTCTAGCCTCCAGAACAGTGACAGAATCAATTTCTGGTGTTTGGAGCTCTCCAGTCTGTGGGACTTTCTAATGGCAGCAGACCAAGGAAACTACCGCGAGTGCATGAAAATACAATTTATCTCGATTGCAGAGTTTTTTAGCGCCCTCTTAAATTCTGTACCTGCGTTGAATGCCTTTCTCTCCTTACCCTAGTGGCGTCTCTGTCCTCTCCTTTATCTCTTCTTAACAACCCAAGGAGGAACACACAGAAGAAAATTGTCTATGGGCTCCTTCCAATATGACATATACGATACATGAATGATATTAATGTGACTTATTTTGAATCCTCAGTTGGCAAGGTCTGAACATATCCAGGCTGTGGATATTTATGTCCAGGGATATTTGTTCACGTAAAAATACTTATTAGGCCCAGACAGTGTCAGAAACTGTGCTGGCTGACAACAGCAAAATACACAATCTCTGCCTTTAAGGAGTTCATGGTTTAGAAAGGGAGATAAGAGAGAGACACAAGCATCACAGAAAGGGGTGGTGCAAAGCAGGGGTCGTGCTCCCCCAGAGGTTTTTGTCTGCCCCACAATCCTTCCAGGCCCTTCACAAGAAACTCTCTAGATCCACTCCTTCTCATCCATGGGGCAAGAGTTGAAAGCTGAATGTCTCCTTTGCCCTGTTCCCTTCCTCCTGATTCCCAGTAGGTGTGGGCCTCCTGGTGTTCTGCCAACACCTCTTCTCTCTTGGCCAAGGTTGTGAGAGAGGAGATCAGGCCCATGATGATGTCAGAAAAACTCCCGGAGCCAGGAGACCCACGCCAGGGTTCAGAAAGAGCGTTGTCAAAATAGAACTAAGAATACACATTCTTTGGGAATGGTGGGGTAAGGCTAGGGCCCTGGAGTGGGCCTCAGAGTTCAAGGGCCACTGGGTGTCTACTGGTAGTAACAGGATAAATCAGATCTCTGCTGGCTTGGAGAGCCAGCTGGGAAGGAAGGGCAAGAAGGAAGAAACAGGCTAATGGTCCCATGAGCCTGGGATTCATGGGTGATGCCATACTGGAAGAAGAACAACAGAGAAAAGAGGGATGGGCCGTAGCTCTGGTGCATGATTTTCCCAGCTGGAGAAAACTCAGCCCTCTTGGAACCAGCTGTATCTAAAGCCATTTGCCTTAGTGATGCAAGTTAAAAATAGTGGTAATTGCCAGCTCCCTGAGTGTGACCAATTATTACCATTATTATAATTGGACTGGAAATTAACCCACTGTATATGGAAGCCACAACATATCCAAACTTGTTTCAGGCCAGCTGGTGTAGAAATGCTAATGTTAGCGTGGTTGGTGTGTTCTTGGAAGAACTCAAAGAAGAGGTGGGAGGTGGGGGGGACAGTGGCGGCTGCAGCCCTTGCTTCTTCCCAGCCTCTGCAGCACATCTGAAATCCAGAGCAATGAGAAGCTGTGCCACGGGGCTGACTGGCTTTGCCCCTCCTGGCGAAGCGACATCCAGCCTGACTGTCCCCACGTGTTCACCTGTTCTCTGGCGGAATGGGTGTGTGAAGGCATGTGTGTGAAAGACACGAGTTGTGTCTTCCCACAATGGCAGCTTTATCCAATCATAAAGCAAAGTTAAATCACAATGATAAAGCACGTTCAGGATTCCAAACTCAATGACAAGTCACCATGGGATTAAACTTGGCTTCTTACACAGCATACAGAGCAGGACAGAGACAAGCCACACAACAAAGATAACAGAAGGGCGCAGGAAGTGAACGAACCCAACACAAAGTCAGTCTGGGGGCGTGCAGTTGAGATAAGGCCTCGCCACTTACTGCTTCTGATGTTCACGCAGGGAAAGCTCTCAGTTCTGTTTGGAGATCCATTGGGCAGAGCCTTCGGCAGCAGTTGCCTTTTTTAAGTGGTCAGACATAGAGGGGTCATGTCTGAAGAGTCTGACGGTTTGCTACCCAAATCCTTCCCTTTGTAAAGGGATTTCATCAGTTTTGGGTGTCTGCAGACCTCCTCTGTTCTGCTTGTTATCAGTTCTGGGTGTCAGCTGACTTTGGTCCCGGTGATATCTCCTAGCTGCAGTACCTTAACTGCTTGCATCATTGCTTGACCGGGCGGGCCCCTGCTTGACATGAGAGACTCCATTTTTCTCTCTATAGGGTGCATGGCTATGAGCGTGAGGCCTGTGTGTTCTAGAGGGTCTGAAGAGGCCTGAGATCTCTGGGAACCCTAAACTAATTGAAATTCTGAGGTTCACATAGAAGATTTGTCCATTTTGGAAAACCAGACTTAATGGGAAGAAGTTGCCCTGCACAGTGTGGTAAGAAAGAACAGAGGAGATTTTTCTCCCTGGCAACTCTACAGGAGAGCCGGGACCAGGGTGAGGCCTGCAAGGCAAAATTTAAGGAGGATCTCACTCCCAGGTCCACACGAGTATAGTGTCAGCCCCAGCACAAACCTGAGAGTGAGGGCCTCCTTAAATTTTGTGCCCTAGCCCCAGTCCTACTCTCGGGAAGCCTGCCCCTGGTCCTTATTGGAGGGGTAGTGAGCAGGATGGCTGTCATGGGGGTGAACTAGGAGAGGACTTGGGAGGATGGAGGCTTTTGTGGCAACTGTTTGTTGCCTCCCCGGACATTCACTTCTCCTTCTTCCTTTGTAACAGGAGCCTGATTTTTATTTGGGAGTGGTGAGCAATAAACCTAGTTTAACAAATCCCATAAAAAGATATTTCCCAGGAGCCCTTGTACCTTACAGCTTGGTCATGAGACCAGGCTTCCCTCTTGGAAAGAGAAGCATAAATATATGCCACATGAGCAGGACAGGCTGCTTAAAAGGAGCTAAATAAACTGGAAAAACTTTTTTTTTTTTTTGCCATTTTGACTTTCCTCCTCCTTCTAGCCCGCAATTTGGAAGCTCCAAGGATATCTCGGATCATCAGTAACCTTGAGAATGGAAGCCACATGCTAGGAAGACACAGTAAAAAGAGAAATCTAGGTCCTGAATGACACTGTGGAGCTGTTAAAGATGCTGTTATTAAATCTCATACGAGACAGGTCTTTATAGATACAAAATCTATATCTCCGAGATAGCTCTGAGAAGAAGTAATTGGCTTCACTTCTTCTTCTTACAAAGGGCCACGCAGGAATTGAGACCCAGGGCTCTCTGAGTCCAAGTCCAAGCTGCTAAGGGCAGCTACCTTGTATCACTGTGAGGCAAGAGTACTCACGGCTAAGCTTTGGGAAACAAGCTGTATGGGTGTCTGTTTGGGGCAGAGCTGACAGTCAGCCCCTTTCTTGACCCGGCTTTTGTTCCCATTAAGGGCCCCTGAGCAGCTTGTGCTCCCTAAACCTGAAGCCTGCTCAGGGGCTCTGCTGTCTCCCTACCTCCGTAGGCCAGGCCCAAGACGTCAGCCTCCCTCCTGGGGCCTTCGAGCTCTCAGCTTCCAGGAGGCCACCTGCACATGCTGATCCCGGCCAAGGGTTTTCTGATCCAACTTCCACACACTCAAATAGATTAGGATTCCATGAAATATTGATGCCTTTTCCTATGGTCTGGGGAAATCTGTATCTATCCAGATCAGCCAGGCTGACTGATAAATCAGGCTGAGGGGAGGCACTCTTTTGTTCCACTGCTTTGCCCTTCACTGACAGGAGAGGGAGAGGAGTCCTGGCTGGAGCACGCTCAGGTTTCCAGGGCAGCTCAGGACCAGCAAGGCTGCCCAAGGACAGGTTCTGTGGGGGGTGGCTGGGAAACAGGACTGTTCTTAGGAAAACCGTTCAGCCAATAGACAGGACAGGGCCTATCTTGTGTAACTTGAGCCCCCCGCCCCCTGTCATATCCCAGGTCCCCCAACTTCCCACTTCTTTTCTGCCCCCAGATACTCAGGTCGCTGCTGATGTCAGAAAGTAATTCCTTTCCTCTTGAGGACTTTGAGATCTTCAGCAGGCTCCCCAGCCTGGCTGAAATTGTGGATTGTGTTTATCTTTGTGTTCAGGCTTGCTGATCACACACAGAGCTGATGGTGGGGGAGGGGGTATGAGAGACAAGGGAAGAGAAAGTTCAAGTGCATAGTTTGGCTCAAAGGGCAAGGAAGGGATGAAGTGAGGTGGGCCACGAGAGAATTCTCCTTCCTGGTACACGTCAAATGGGGGACATCAGCACTTCCTGGTTCTATAGCAGCTTCCGGCCTTTGGACTCAAACTGGGCTCTGCAGATTTTGGACTTGTTGGACTGCATAATTATATGATCCAATTTTCAATGACACACCTCTCTCTCTCTCTCTCCATATATATATATATATATATGTATGTATGTATATATATATATATATTCTATTGATTCTGTTTCTCTGGGAAACCCTAATACACACTGTCAAGAAGCATCCCCATGGTGACCCAAATTAAAGGGCCATCACTAACCTAATTATAACTGCCAAGGGACAGCCAAACTGCCATGGGGTAGCCAATAGGGCTAAGGAACACATGTGGAAATTTCCAGAATTATCTGACATAAATCTTTAGGAAGGGTAGCTTGTTTCCTTAGTGTGAGAGCTAAGGAAATATTTCCAAGCCCTTATGGTAGGCTGAACAACATCCCCCTAAGGATGTCCACCTCCTAATCCTCAGAACCTATGAATGTGTTAACTCACAAGGGCAAAAGGGACTTTGCAGATGTCATTAAGGATCTTGAGATGGAGAGACTGCTCTGGATGGTCCAGGTGGGCCCAATGTAACCATAAGGGTCCTTATAAAGAGGTAACAAGAGGGTCAGAGGAGGGGGCAAGAGACATGGCAATGAAGCGGAGGTTGCAGAGGTGTGCTCTGAAGATGGACAAAGGGGCCGTGAGCCAAGGCAGGCGGGTGGCCTCCAGAAGACAGAAAAGGTCAGAGAGACTAGTACGGGTTATAGCTGGCAAATATGTTACTGCCCCCGGGGCAGCGCGGGACGTGAAGAAGTCAGCCTGTGGCCGACACTGAGGTTGTGCAGCCCTCCCCACTGCCATGCACTGACTGACGCACTGAGAACGCAGGGGGAATATGGATACACACGGGCGAAGTCATGGTGTGACTACCAAATGCAGCCTAACTGACCCAAGCGTCAGCTGCGTCCTCTGTGGGCGCCTCAAAACGGTGCATGTAAGGACCAGGAGCCTGGGCACTTTTTGGAGACACTTAGGGTTTTCAAGGAAGGCAGGTCTATCTCACCAATGGTAGGGACTGGTGTAGGGACCGCTCTCCCGGCCCAGGATTGTGTTTGATGCCAACACAGGACTGGACCAGGCGGCGTGCCTACCTGCTGTGGACGCTCTGGTGTACTGTGAGGGTGGCCTGAGAGAGCCCGGCTAGGCAGCCAGACGACAGCCCAAGCTGTCAAGGTCACTGGGGACGGAGGCCGTCCTTCTGTTTTTTAGCTCCCCACCCACCCTATAGGTTTCCTAAGTTTGGCTTGGCTTCCCAAATAATCGGATTTTCACATTCTGTCTTTATGTTTTCTTTAACTATTTTTAGATCCTTTGATTCTGCTTAGTTGGCCGCTGCTCTTCCCCCAAATACTTGAAGAACTTCCAATTCGGCATTTCGGCGGAGGCCAGGACTTGGGGCTGGGAAGCGGGCCCCCTTCCCACCGCAGCTCCCTGCTCTGCCCAGTGAGGCCGGAGGCCCACAGGCGGCCTTCCCGGCGGCGGGAACGAGCCAGCCCAGGCTTTCTCACCGGCCACCGGCGGGGTGGGGCGGGGAGGCGCCAGCTGTGGATGCAGCCCACGGCCTCGCTGAGGGTGGCCCTGCAAGGCTTTTCTCCAGAGAACCGCCACGGCCCTTCTAAAGCTTCTCTGTGCCAGTGGGCCAAACAGGACGGACGCCATGGCACAGAGATGGGTTTTTTATTTTTTAGTTTTTTTTTATTTTAGAGAGCACGGGCGAGCACACACAGAGGGGGCGGCGCAGAGGGAGAAAGAATCTCAAGCAGACTCTGCTCTGAGCGCGGAGCCCCACGCAGGGCTCCATCCCAGGACCCTGAGATCATGACCTGAGCCGAAATCAAGAGTCTGACGCCTAACTGACTGCATCACGCCGGTGCCCCCCAGAGATGGCTTTTAAACTCCTGTGACATTTCAATACTACTTAATGATCTCTCAGTCACCTGGGGTATTCCTTCTCCAAAGCCTGGCACCCGTTGGTGGCTGCCTGGGCTCCACTCCTACCTTTGGCTCCTACCACCTGCGTGACTGTACTGCTCTGGGGCCTCAGGGATCTCTTCTGTAAAATGGGTCTAATAATAATAGTGTCTACCGCCTGATACCGCTGTGAGGATTAAATGCGTCAATATCTATATAAAACACTTAGGACTGTGCCTGACACATAACACACACTGGGGAGGTTGTTGGCGGTTACTTGGGCCAAACCTCTGCAGCTTTCCCCCAGCTCCCATCTCCAGCCCTGAGCCTGGATTCTCAGGCAATGACGTTACTGTTTTCACTGCTGAGGAAACAGAGGCCTCGGCTACAAAGGATCTGGACTCCACTCCACTTCAAAGATTTATATTTCATGAATTTGCATCCCCTCCTTCCTGATCTCAAAGGGCAAAGGGCCCCTCCTCTTGGCCAGTGCTAACGCTCTATTTGTGGCCTGAATTCCTGCTCTTCCCGTCTCCTAAGTCTGGGTCTCCGGGGCGGCCATGCCCTGGGTCACTTCCCTTCAAGGCCACACTTCTTAATTGCAAAGGAAGTGGTAGTTAAAAGACATTCATGGTAGAAAAAAATACAAAGCACTAAAAATAAAAATCACCCAGAATCCCATTTAACTGGCCCCTCTACACCCCGTTGCCACCTGCACAAGATGATCTATTCGTGGATTTCAACACACCATTTCTCTGCTTCAGAACTTTGCAAGGTTTTCTCCACTTCCGGCAGAAGCAAGTTTATCCTCCTTGGTAGGGGCCTGGGCTCTTCCGAGGTCTACCTTTCTATCCTTCCCTCCTACCCAGAGGCCTTTGAGACCTCCCTAAACTTTGCTCCTGGTCCTTCCTCTACCTGGTAAAATTCTACTGGTTATTGAAGCTCCATATTAAATGCTGTCTGTCGGTAATGCCTTCTGTTAACTGTCTCTAGGCAGCAGGCATGTTTCCTGTGTGCTCCGTGGCATTGTGTTCACATTTCTAATAAAGCACTTATCACATCCGACCACCTGTGCAGGTTGGAATTTACATGATTCTCTAGATTCATGGACTTTGGCTGTTGTTGAGCTCAGCGCTCCTGGGAATGGCTGAAACACAGACGATAGACTACTTTCTCGGAGTTGTTCCAATAGGCATTTAACTTACCTTTGGAACTAGCGTATCATAAATGGTCCCAGATATCAATTTGCAACTGGAGCAGGGCATTTGGGGGGAGCTTATCTTGAGAGTGCCTCTATCACGGACGCCTTTCCAGGGGGTGCAGGGGACTCATCTGGGCCAGGTTTTCTGCTGTAGGTTTGCCTTCCCGAGTTATTTAGAATCTGCCGCTCACTGAACTTGAGGTGGTCCTCAAGCTTCAGCAGGTGTTAGAATCACACCCTGGTCGTGGTGGGGGCTGGGCTGAGGGGACTGGAGGTGGGGAAGGAGGAGGAGATGTGGAAATGCAGATGGCTGGGTCCCACCTCCAGAGTTTCTGATTTCCAGGAGGACTGCGGTGGGACCCAGTGATATGCATTTCTAATAAGGGCCCAGGAGACGCTGCTGATTTGGTCCTGGGACCATACCTTTCAGAAAATGGACAAGTGTAAGCTCTGCTTTCCTCCACTGCCCTGTCCTACGTTTTCTCTCTGTTTCTATGGCAATGGCTATGGTTTTCCTTTCCTCATTAGCATCACTACTAGTGACTCCTTTAGTTTTAAAACTGTTTTCCTGCTCCTCCCTGGCTCCCTTCCCCTTCTCCAACCTACGTATTATGAGCACCCAAACGACAAGGATTATGCCAGTATAATTTTTACATCCTTAGTATCAATGACGACTGGCACACACTAGGAGCTTGAATAAATGCGGCAATAATTGGGCTGGGTGTCTGGTTCTGGCCCTGCCATTGAATTCCCTTTTTGGGCAGTGAGTTAAATACTGTCCATTCAATATTTATTATCAGTAAAATAAAGAGAATGATGCTTCAAAGTAGAAATGAATTAGAGCACTGGATTAAAAAAAAAAAAAAGAGTCTGTCTAAAAGGAAGGTTAATTAACAACCAGTTAATTGATAAGGTGGAGGCCATAGCTGCCCCTGGCAGTGGGAATGGTTGACCAGGCAGCCAACAGTCCAGGTGGCCCATGGAGCTGCTTCCTGGGCAGAGAGTACCAAGTTCTGTTCCTTAACTTTTGCCACAAGAACACAGATACTGCAGCATCCATGGGAAAAACCGTCCCCGAAGAATTTTGGTTTGGAGGAAAAAAAATAAGGAAATGTGGGCTCCACACAGCTGCCCTGGCCTAGAGCTTCACTGTATATTAATATAAAGCCTGACTATAAAAATAAATGTCTATCTTTTCTGATTTAAAAAATTCATTCACAAATTAGAAGTTTTGAGAATACAAAAAGTATCCTGGAGGACATAAGTCACCTCTAATATTAATAGCCCCAAATGATCTGCATTTGCGTGTTGAATTATTTTTCATTCCTTCCAATATCTTTCTCCCTCCCCCCTCCCTTTTCTTGGTGACATTTTATGCGGTTTTAGCCTTTACATATTCTGTATCCTGCTTTCAAAAATTAACCTTGTATCATAACATTTTCTGTCATTTTCCAGTCTTCAAAAACATGATTTTTAATCCTTATTTTTTAATTACAATAATAATTGCTGTTCAGGAGACCCAAGGATTCAGAATTGTAGATAATGGGAAAGAGAAATTTTCTCCTTTCCAAATGCACTCCCCAAAGGAAATCACTGCCAAGGGCTTGAGACTTTGGGTGGAGGGGTGGGGGGTGGGGGAGCATAGTCAGTAATTTAAAATTTAAAGCAAATCAACAAATGGGCTTATATCATTCTGCCATTTACTCTTAAAAAAAGATTTAGCAATTTTGTGGTCACTTCTTTTTTACTAAAAATAGTGAAAATGTGATTTATCATAGCTGCTCAATATTCTATTACTGAACACTCATCTCGTTTGGCATTTTTATATTCTAAAGAGTGCTTGAGATGAACATCTTATATATACTTGTTTATAGGAGGTAAGGGTATTTTTAATGGCTCTTACACGCTAAGCAAGCCAGTATTAAGGATTTACCCTCCAAATAGTGCTCTTGACTTTTGTCTCACCTTGACTCCTGACTTCACCCCTCACTCTGGTCAGTCTCTCAAGCCCCTTTGGGTGCAGGCTACAGTGTGGCTCACTGAGACCCAGATCTCCCTGGTTATAACTCAGGGGTGGCACTGTCCTGTAGGAAGGAAAAGGGTGAGGGATTCAAAGGGGTAGAGATGTCTGGAGAGAGAAGGGTTCCTATCACTCACCTCTGACACACAGAGTGAGGGGGCAGGGAGGGGAGGAGCCCTGCTTTCCCCTTTACCTCTGAGTGGAAGTCTCTGTCTCCATCCCTGCTCCTGAGCCACACTAGAAAAATAGCTCTGGGAGAGGAAACATCTGAAATTATCAGGAAGATTAAAGGTAGAGGGCAATGTTATCAGCCCTTTGGGAACGGTCAGGGCAACTGCTCGCGCGTAGGGGAGAGGTGGGATTCACAGAGAAGGCACTGGAGACAGTGGATGGCAGGACAGAAGGCTTTCAGAATGGGAACTCACAGACCTTTCTCAGACAAGAGCAGGAATACGTGCAGTTTCACATGACAGGAACATGTGCTTCTTAGTGAAAGGCTGGAGGAGGTTCATGGTTCATTGGGAAGGAGGAGGAAATCACATTCTCCCAAGATGGGCAGAGATAAGGAAGGAATCTTGGGTCCTTGAAAAGCGTGGCTGATGTATGATTATTCTAGTCCTGGGACACAATTCAAGGGTCTTGGCAGTCATTTCTCATTTCCTCAGCATTTCTTGCTCTGGAATCATCCCTCTCATAAACCCTTCTCTGAGATGGTGCAATGGGGGAAAAGGATCAGCCTAGAAGAAGAGACCAAAAGGTGTGAAGTTTTCTCCTTTAAACACAAAGCTGAGAGTTTTATGGTGGCAGTTGCCCAGGATGGGAGCTCTTCAAAGTCTCATGGTATGTGTACCTGCTGGTCATGGGTCTCTAATCCTTTGAGCTAGACCTAGGTACCCTGAAGCAGGTAGAATAGATAATAGGGAAATTCTGGGGAGGAACAACAAACTGGGAACTGAATCTGACACCTGACAGCGTTTGTGGCCATCAGGCAACCTCATGAGACCTTGCGAGACCCCTGCGGTTTCTCACGGCCACAAGAATCCTGTTGTTGCTCAACAGCACTCATGTGCACACAGACCCAGTTAGCTTGCAAGTGACCGAGAATGACCCCTTCACTGGGGGCGCTAGAGGGACAATAGTACATTTAGAGTATATTTGAAGTCTTTGTCAGAAAAATCAGACTGAGCCTGTGTATCATAGCTAACACTGAGCATACGTAATGATATACAGAGTTCTTGGAATTCCCTGCCTGTTCCCAGAGCCTCATGTGACTTTTCTGTGCCCAGATTATAACCACCTTTAAGAATCAGAGCCTGGGTGGCTCAGTCGTTGGGCGTCTGCCTTCGGCTCGGGTCATGATCCCAGGGTCCTGGGATCGAGCCCCACATCGGGCTCCCTGCTCAGCGGGAAGCCTGCTTCTCCCTCTCCCCCTGCTTGTGTTCCTGCTCTCACTATCTCTCTCTCTGTCAAATAAATAAATAAAATCTTAAAAAAAAAAAAAAAAGAATCAGAGCCCCACATCCACCCAGGGCGACTCAGATCCTTTCTCTAAGTGCACCTGCACTTCCTCTTCTCTACTGTGTACTTTTGCTTTGCAATAAAACTTCTTCTGATATACTTACTCTGACTCATCCTTGAATTCTTTCTCTGGCAAAGTCAAGAATCTGGCACCGGCTGGTGGTTGAGGTCTCCAGCACCAAGAACTCCAACGTCTCTGGTATCAGACCAGTCAAGATTCAATCAGAGAAGCAGAACCACTAGGGGAATATATATATGACATTATCAATAAATAATGGGAACTGTCTTGTTCTACATAGAGTCAAAAACGTCAAATACTGGTAATACATTGTATATACACATAAATTTATGTAAATGTGAAGTACAAGTGAGCAGGGACAAGCTGGAGCCCTTGAGCACGAGTGGGACCCTGTGAGGATGAACTGAAACCCATATCAGTTCTCTTTGCCTCTGGCCTTGGTGGTATGGGCATCCTGGAGAAGCTCAGGCTCTTCATCTAAGAGTGAAACACACACCTGGCTCAAGAGTTGCCTATGTTGGAAAAGGATTTAGGGGATGTTAGGGCAGTTGTAGGCCTGACTACTCCCTCACACCAATGAGATGTACCAGCAGATAAGTGAGAACATGTGCAAGCTACAAAGCACCCGCCAGCTTCCCCTCCATTGCCAACACGCACCCAACCCCAGTCTCCCACTGTGGCTCACCCTAACCAGAAACACACAGGAAAGGGAATTCCAGAAAATGTCGCTCATCCTAATCAAGTTGCTACATTACAAAGTCACCACAGTCCTCTTCTGGACCACTTGGCATTCATACACACTCCTAATACCATATTTAATCTCCAAATAAAGACAATAACAAAGTCATGCTCCCATCTAACATAATACAACTATCCGGGGTGCAAACAGAAATACTCTTTCTCTGAAAGAGGATATAAAGTTCTTTTTTTGGCTCTGAGTAATTTTCATTCTTCCCCTAGGAGATTCATACTCCCCCTTTTGTATCTTCTGCTTTAAATACTATAATATAAAGTTAATATCTATTTATACAGTTGATGTAAGATGATAAGCAGAAGACAGAAAGAAAAATATTCAGTTAATATGCGTCTGAACATTCAGACTAAAATAAGGAATATTCATAACTATTATAGTCTTGTATGCAACTGGTCACAGAGTCGTAGCTGGTTTTTCTACCTTCTTCTACTACCTTCCCTATTTTTGCCTTCAACACTCACCTCAGCTTATTGAGCTTCCTTGCCTAGTGGTGGATAACCCAAACCTTCATTGCTGTAGGGTCAGGGCCCTTAGTAGTCCTGTCTGAATGGGGTTGTTGAATTTAATTCAGAACATGGAAATACTAAGAAGTGGCTCAGAGGATTATCTGCAATCCAGATATACTCCTCCTGACCATTCCTGTGTAGTAGCAACCCAGTTTTCCCTTGATAGGCAGGGTCAATTACCTCAATCTGTAAAGTAGCTCTCCCCACCCGCCTCTTTCTGGCCTGTTGATTCACTTGCACACGGAGCTCCAAATGGCCAGATGGCAGTCGAGTTCAGCGGAATCATTGTTGTGCTGCTAGTGGAAGCATTTCTCCCTTTGGAACTAAGACCTCTAGCCCAGCAGAATCTAAAGTTAAGGGAACAGAGAGCAAAATTTTACTAGTAGATCACTAGGGGGCTTAATAAGTGGTGCAAGTTCCATTTGCCTTCTAAACCTCTGAATCTTGGCTATGGAGAAATAGCACCATATGCTGATTCAGAGTATATTCTGCACCCTAGAGGGGACTGTTCCACCCCTTCAATATTTTACCACCTACCCAGAGCTGGTGGTAACTGGGTCTTCAAAAGACCATTCCATCATCGGGCCCAGGTGGTCATGTCCCTATGGACTAGATTATAGGCTAGAACTGGAGAGTTTCTATAGCCCTGATGTAGAACAGTGAAGGTGAATTCCTGGCCTTGTCAGCTGAAAGAAAACTACTTCTGACGGTCTTATTAAGATTTATAGAGAAAAGGGCATTTGACCAATAGCTGTATATACCAGGTCCCAGGAGATGTGCCGATTTCCTCCAACAACAAAACCACAATCTGGAAGAGGAGCTACAATAGAAGTCACCACCTGATTAAGTTTAAGACAGCCACAGCCCAGCTGTTTTCCTCAAAGGCATACTATTATAGGCTAGTTGTACAAAGATATGGTAGTGGTACTCACCATCTCTCAGGTTCTTGATGGTGACACTAATCTCTTCAGTCTCTCCAGAAATGTGATATTGCATTTGGTTTCCTATTTTCCTAGGTATAGAGTACTAGTGACTCCCACCTGGCTTTTCCTACCATAATAATTCTCACTCTACAGATTAAGGAACCAATGTGGGGATTCTGCTGAGTACGTCTATTCCAACAGTGCACTCCAGAACTGGGGAAATAACCACAGGATGGACCCACTGGGCCCACTTTGAGATGGATCTGAATCAAAAAGCCATTAGACATTTGACCTTCAGAACCCCCTACTCAAGTTGGTGGACCACAGTGACACCTCAGACTTTCAGGAATTATTGTCAAGTCAGACCCTGTGTCCCACAATAGCTGGAGAGCTTGTTTCTCCTTCCTTAATGCACAGTCACCCCGGTAAATAGTTACAGGTCCTTTTGGAGAAGGCAGGGAGGGAGGTAAACAACATAAATTTTTGACAGTGTAGCAGGCTTTTTCTTTAAGGACCCACTGACTCTGGGTTGGTAAATCAGCTGAAGTCTGGGAATTGATTGAGAGGCTGTGACTCTCTAGTTTGGTGATGTAAGCCAGATTTCTGTTCACTAGACTTAGAGCTTTTCTGCCTATACAGATAAAATAAGACTTTAATAGGTTCTCTAACTATTTTAGTCCTAGGGACAGCATGATCAACCAGCCAATGCCAAAGATCTCTGTGAGCCAGACTATTTTGATTACTGCTTTGATTACTCTTCTGTCACTTGGCCCCACAGAATCCTAACATCCCTATTGCATTTAGGAATCACAATTCACACCCTAATATCTGACTTACAGAGAACAGCAACCACAAACTGTTTCAAGGATGCTGGGGGAGAAGGTCCCCTCATGAATTTATTACAGCCTTAGTGAAGGGTGTATCCTCTGGGCCCTTCCTGAATGGATGAGGAAGTCTTATGTGATCAGTCCATTCTAGCTTTCTAATCTCCTTAGGCCTTTGAATACCTTCCTATACAGTACACCAAGGAAGTTATGCTATTTCATCTTCATTTACCATAGACCACCTTGGGATACATATTTTGGTTAACCAAGCAAAATGTTAGAGCTATTCCCATATTCCCATCTCCTTGAGCTAAATCATCAAAATAGGGATTCTCTGCTCAGTGAGCCTGTATTAGAGTTCTCAAGAGAACTAATCAGATGTATACACACGCACATATAAATAAAGAAATTTATTATAAGGAATTGGCTCATGCAATTATGGAGGTTAGCCAGTCCTAAGATCTGCAAGGTGAGTTGGCAAGCTGGAGACCTGGGGGGTGGGGGGGGTGATGGTTTAGTTCCAGTCTGACAGTGGGTAGGCTTGATACCCAGGAAGAATTGAGGTTTCATTTCAAGTATGAAGAGAAGAAAATGTTGATAACCTAGTTTGAAGGCTCTCAGGCAGGTGAACTCTCCCCTACTGAGGTCAGCCTTCCTGATCCATTCAGTCCTTCAACTGATTACAGGAGGTCTCCTCACATTAGGAAGGGCAGTCTGATTTACTCAGTCTGCTGACTTAAATGTTAATCTCATCCAAAAACATCATCACAGAAACACTCAGAATAATGTTTGGCCAAATATCTGGGCACCTTGTAGCCCAGTCGAGCTGACACATAAGATTACCCATTACAGAGCCCTTACCAGTAAATTTAGCCTGATTCAAGTTTACATTTCTTCCACCTGAACTAAGGTAGGAGTGGAGAGGGAGTGGAGGAGAAAGGTAGGATAAAGAGTCAACACAATTTAATGACCTTAATGGTCACCACTTATATCATGATGTACATTCTACTGGGTCCCAAAAAGATTAGTAAGGCACCCCCCCTAATTAACAAGCCAGATAATTTTCCCCTTAATTTGTTTATCTTTGCATTGTTAGCTTTCAGCATTGAGGTGAAGAGATGACAGAATTGGGAAAGGATGTATTGTCACTTGGAGTCTATTCCTATTCCTTCTTTTTTGTAGGGAAAGTACCTTGGATTCCAGTTTCTTCCTCTTTGAATGGGATACTGCTTCATGGAAGTTGTAAGGATTAGAGAGACTGTAAAGAGCTTGGCATATAGTAGACATTTAATAAGTAGTTGGTATCTATTCTTTTCGTTAGACCTAACCATGAGAGAAAAATTTCTTCTCATCCTTTTTGCATGAATACTTTTGAGAACATTTTGGCTTTTAGTTTGTTAATTTCTCTCTACATATCCTGAATTTTGTATAATCAGCAAACTATATATTTAATACCTATATGCCATTTCTCATGGTAACTACTTGAAGGATCTGCAATCAGAGAGAGAACCAGAAGGTACTCTTCCTGGAGCATTAAGACATATCCATGATTGGTTTATTTTATATATCCAGCACCTAACAAGTCCTGAGTAATATTAGCTATAATAATTATTATCCAGGGATGGAATTAATTGATATTCTACCCTCTGTCCCCTATGCCTTTCCAGCCCCAACATTCCACAGATATACCATCATTTTCATTCCTATCATGAGATCTTACATAAATGCCTGGTCACGTTCCAAGTATAAATTTGTTGTGTGTAGCTGGCAAAATTAATCAGACAGAATCAGGATTAGGAAGACCCAGACACCTAATCTGTAATTCAGTCATTGGTCAAGATGGAATCTGAATATAAAAGGCTGGATTCCAGGTGCTTCAATCTGAGGCATCTCTCTGGTTAGGAGAGGTAATAAGAAGACCAACTAACAATAACAACCCTTGACCTTGCCTGCTGACTCCTTAAATTCTAACTTTTATCCTGTCCAGGCTTTCTCACGGGGGACACTGAAACACCCCTGGTTTTACAAAATGGGATTCTTGCTGCCCACCTCCCTTTCAGGTAAGATTGCTTCCATTTTCTGAGAACTCAAGTCAGGTAACAGATGATCAGTTTCTCCAGTACCTAAAGCTCATGTGCTCCCTGAACACCAAGCTTGGCATTCAGCCCTTATGTCTCCTTTCAGTGAGCTCAGCCTCTCTTGAATCAGAGCCAAATGAACTTTGTGAAAATGCACTTAGGGCTACTCACATTTAAATTTCCAACTTTTTTTTCTCCTTGGTATTTTGTTTCTATTTTTTATGCTCCTTTTTTTTTTTTTTTTTTGTATTTTATGTAGCTTTGTAAGCCATCTGCCATCCTTTCTGGAATGAGATGGCATATAAATACATACATATATGCATACATAAAATGTATACTGATATTTGAGAAAGACATATCAAATACAAATGCATCCTTCTAGGTCATATTCAAGACAGAGAAGGGGAGAGGAAGGGAAGGAGAGCTATATTTTTCAAAATATATATGCCAGTATTCTTTCTGATCCTTCCTTACCCCTACCTACTCTTAGGGATCCAGGTAATATTAGAATCATGGTAGAGGGAAGATTTGCATTTTGAAAAATTCTCCCAGGTGATTGTGATTTACCTCTTTGTCTCCCAGTCCTCCACCCATAGCTCAGTGACACATCTCCAGATTTTCTCAGCTTTCTTCCTGCCTTTGGTCAGAAACAGCCCACTCCACCATATTAGCTCATCTCTCCATGGAAATGCCATTCCGGAGTTATGATGTAGCGTTATGCCCTTGGCTTTTAGAGAAGGATAATATAAGAAACAGACAGTTGAAGGGCACGTCTAAATCTTTTGCAAAGCCTTAGATGAAGCCATTGTGCATTATGTGACCAAATGTCACCCAAATAAAGATTTCTCTTCATAATTCCTCACAATACTCAGTGCTAGAGAAAAATTTGACTCTCCGAGAAAACTTGAATTCTGCCTGTCAATAGATGAGGAGAATTACTGTGCTCATGATGCTCTCATTTTTTCCCCGTTATCTACCAGGAGATTTTATTCAATCCAGCAAATAGTGGATGCTGGGTACCAGGTTACATACTATATTACAAATATTAGTAGGGCCGGTTCTGGGCTCTGGGACTCTTAAAGTCTACCAGATACAGAGCGAAATATGTGTGCAATTATACCCATGCTTTCCTCAGATTACTCTTATAATGCTCTCTCCCTTTTTCTCAGTAGTTCCTGTAAAGCCTTGTTCTCTAAATTTTTAAATGCCTTGTTGTATTCATATGTGCTTTTTTTCCCAGTAGAAGACAGAATTTTGGAGGGGCTTTCTGCTTTGTTTGTTTTTGGCTGTTCGCTGTCCTCTATTTTCTTTTCCTTTTTTCCCCTGTCTTATATTTTTAATTGCCCTACACCACCTTTTCAGAGCATGGTCTCTTTATAAGAGTCTCATGTGCAATGTACCCCTCTTCCATGGCCACAGCTGATTGAACTGGAGGTGAACACTTGGCCCAACCTGGGCCAATCAGGTT
Organism: Mirounga angustirostris; assembly: GCF_029215605.1. NCBI lineage: Eukaryota > Metazoa > Chordata > Mammalia > Carnivora > Phocidae > Mirounga > Mirounga angustirostris. The sequence goes on along the minus strand of NW_026991711.1, from coordinate 101,353,636 downwards.
TCCATACTGGGAATTTGAAGTTGGAGCACTGAGAAACAAGTCAAGTGGTCCTGGAGGCTGAGGTTACCTATTTGAGGTGGCTATGGTGGAATTCATGGTAGTGAAAAACTGAGACAGGAACGATGATCTTCAGAAGGAAGAGACTGAATTAAATACCCAGAGAAAAGTTGAAATGAAAGACCACATAGGATAAAAAAAAAATGAGTATGAGAGGGTGAGAAAACCATATGGAGGCATATAAAAGTTCTCTTTTGATTATTTCTATTTTCTCCATGAAATAACAGGCAAGGTCTTCAGCTTAGAGTAGGAATGGGAAGAGGGTGGGCAACTTGAGAAAAGAAGGTGTGAATTACTCATCATTGAGTGGGGAGTGAGCTGACTAAGGGAATGTGGTAGGAGTGACAAACAGCACTACAGGCTCACTGGAGTGACTAAAGAGAGACAAGTCATCTTAATTTTATGCTTTTTCTCTACTTTCAGCTCTGTGGGTATGGAGCAGGCAGAAAGTTGGATTTAACCAGGACTGAGTTTTATGCCAGGTGAGTATGACCTGAGAGGAAAAAAGGAGCAAATGAGTTGATTATGTCTGTGAAGGAATGCTTATAATAATGGAGCATGGACTCTAATGAAGGAGGTTGGGGTATGACTGGACAGTGAAACAATGGCAGGGTTAGAGATCTCAATGTGGTCTAGGAGTATAGAGGGAGGAAGCCTGAGAGACTGTGCTCAGAGAATGGGATATTTGAAACACAGATTAAGGAAGGGGTCAGGAAATGGTAATGACAAGAATAAAGTGAGGTTAAGTAGAGGTTAGGTGGGCAAAGTAAGTGGAGATGAGAAGACTGAGAAATTGAGAGGTAAAGGTCCAGGAGGTATCATCCATATGAAGACTGAAATCCTCAAGTATTGTAGGGGTAGTAAGAGGGAGAGAAAGGGAATGAAGAGGAGTAATCCAAAGACTTTTAGATGACTCCAATAAGGAAAAGCAACAGATGCTTTAGTATGGTGCAGAAGTTTCAAAGAAGCCATGTGTGTATGTGTATGTGTGTGCTTATATCGAGGAATGAAGGTCTGAAAATGGCAATGAGTAAGGACATTTTCTGCACACAGTCTTAGTGGTGTGAGTGGGATAAGATAAATCTATAACTTGAGGGGGTTGTGGGGGTGAGGGAAGGTGTCCTCAGGAAGAGCCTGCCTTCACCAGAGTAAGGAGAGGGAAACATTCAGTGGTTAAGAAAGGAGGGAATTTGCTGATGATGGACCATGAGTTTCAGAGGGCATGGTGAAAGAGTTTGAAAGAATAGGAAATTGGGTTTGATTAGGGAATATTTTGAACTATATGGGGATGAGAGTCCAGGTGGAGAAAAAAGACCTGAGATTGTGGACATCTAATGAGAACCTAGGGAACAGGAAGGTAGGGCCAGATGGGATGATCTTCTGCTGGGAGGTGGACAATCCATTGTAAGTGTCACCTCTTTTTTGAAAGTAGATTCTTAAGCAGATGGTAGCAGTGAGGCAGAAAATATTGGGGAAGGGGTGCTTCTTGGTGTTCCTGATGGTGGAGGCATGGCATTGGAAGGGTAGAGGCATGGAACATAGGAGTAAGCACATGACACAAGCTCACAGACTCCAGCTCCCATCAGAGACAGTCTTTTAACACTGGGAACCAATAGCCCAGACATTGGTTATCGCTTTCCACATCTGCAATCTCTTATCCCTTATTCTGAAATCCTCAAATTCTAAAACCCAAAAGGTATTACATTATGCATTTAGTAGCAAAGGCTGACCTGCCCTAACAATAAGATCTTTGTAAACATCATTTTTCTTAAAAGTGTGAATATTCATATGTTTTACCATAAAACAGTTAATGAATTTGATTATGGAGTGTGGCTTCACATCCCACTGGGAGTAATATATAATATATGGTATGTACTCTATATTATGTTTCCAAAATCAGAAAAGTTCTAAAATTCATCTGACTCCAAAGGTCTTGGCTAAGGGTTTTGGATTTATATACCCAACCAGGTATGTAAAAGCCTTTCCTAAGCCACCCTAAGTTGGGGCAGCTTCATGGAACTTGGACCCACCTGGGACCACTGTGAGGAATACTATGAGGACTCCCAAACCTCAGGGGACCTGTGGGTTTGACCTGCTTCTAGTCTCCTTTTCTTCCATAGGTCACAACATGGTGGGAAGAGAAGCAAAAATAAATGTTTCAAAAGAAGATACACACCTGTCTTTCTTCTCTCTTTATTGCTAACAAGCTTTGGCATAAAATCATCCACTCTGAGAGAAAGCTAAAGAATTTTAATTTGAGTGTTGAAATTCATACCCACTAGAGATTCCAGGACTGTTGATGGCCACGGTTCCCGACATTAGAGAAAGCTGTCTTTAGAGAGTGAAGGTGAAGTCAACATTTAGAGACATCAATGGTGAGAGGTGGAACTAGAAAGCAGGTCCTGACTATGCTCCAGTCCTGGCATCCATTATTTCTGAGGTCGGTTCCACCTTCCCATGATTTGATTATGTTAGCCCATAAATCACCATCTCCTGCTTAAGCTGGTTTGTCCCATTCATAATGAAGCAGCAGGGATGTCCTTCCAGGCAGATAGTGTATAAAGGGATCCCTGGACCTGGGGATGTTGGGCATCTTAGAAGATAGGTAGCTCTTAGTACCATGGAAATATGTCAGCCAACCGCCAAGTCTCCACTTCTGGGCTGGGCTTCTCCTGTGGGGAGAGCAGGGGTAGCTGACAGTTCTAGAGGAACCGGGGTCCTAAATGAGTTCCAAGTCACAGGCTCAGGATCATGAGGTGAATAAAGAAATCTGAGTGATTTCCTCAGCCAAGCAGAGTCCAAGGTGCTGGACCCAGAAGTCCAGGCAGAACCCTGGGATGGGAATCCCTTCCAGTAGTCTCTGATGCATAGAATTAAGGAGATAGTCTAAGGGGCAGAATGTGGGTTGAAACCCAGACTCAAACAGCTTGTCCTATGTAGTAGCTGTCATTTGAAAGACAGTAGGCAGAGAGGGTGGATATAATAATATTTATAGGTAGAAAGATGGATAAGCAGATGAGAGATAAGTGTTTCAAAGAGGACTGAAAAAGGTAGAGTCTGGAAAAATTCCTGAGCTGAAGAGAAGAGAGGTGTAGCTGCTTTTTATAGATTACCTGTGACTTAGGTTGTGGGTATAGAGAAAGCTGCTAAAGGTGACAGTTTACTGGAGACAGCAGAAGCATAATCATCAGAACTGGGGCACAAGATCAGGGCTGGACAGGACTCAGGATGAACCAGCTTGATGTGATAACTGTTATATTCATGGCCCCAGTAAGCCATGTCTCCCAGTCTTCACACTGTATAGTCCCTCCCATATTGACTCTGGGCTCAGCCAGGTAACTTGCTTTGGCCAATGAGATATTGGCAAATGTGATAAATTAGAGGTCTGATAAGCATTTGCACATTGGAACTATGTTCTTTGAACTCTGAGATCACAATGCTGTGAGGAAGCTCATGTTAGCCATGTGAGCTCTCAACATGGAGGACAATCAAGGAACTCAGACAAGAACAAAACTCTAGGTCCCAGATATATGGCTCTGATTGAACAGTCTTAGCCAGTTGCCCAATTGAACAGAAATGAATCTTCTCCATTGTGTCCAACTAAATTCCTGACTCATAGCATTATAAGCAAATAAAATAATTGTTGCCTTAAGCCACTAAGTTTGGGAACAGTTTGTTATCCAACATTGGATAACTGAAACAGGTGGCCTCCTACTTACAGAGTTTCCATCTCAGGTCAGAATTGACCCTTGAACCATTAGCCTATGAAGTATGAAGGTGATCCTGCATGGGGGCATCTATCATTTCTTGATCCCCAAAAAGGGCTATTGTATAGAGTCCTTTTCCTTTTAGCACTGCTACTGTCCAGATGCCTTGACCAGCTTATAACCATCTAGCCACTAGCCTGTTGATGAAAGCAACACATGAGGAATGGGTAAACTAAGAGAGTTCCAGAGATATGGAGCCGAACTGTAATAGAACATTCCTGGTCCCTTTCTTGCCTCTGGTCTTCCTGTTATGTGATTTAATAACTTACTGTTTAAGTTTCTCAGTTACTTGGCAGCTGCAAGTGCCCTAATGGCACAGCCTTGTGTTTTGTTGTGTTTTTAATTTATGCCTGTAAAATTCACAAATTTTATTGCAAGGTAGAAATTCTGTAAGTAAAAATGCTTGCAAACCACTTCACATCTTCAATGGGGAGGCTCTATCCTGTGTCCACCACTTCTCCTGACCTGGTACCCTTGGGACCAATTTCTGAAATGCCTGCCATTAGGATGCAGCAAGGAGCCAGGCTGGTATTTTCAGAGCATCACAGCCATGCAGAATTATTACGGGTTATGTGTGCTCGTCTTGAGCTAAGACAGACCTTTGAGTCCAATTGTCAGCTTGTGACCAAATTGGCAATACCCATTTATTCTAGTTCTCACAGGGCTTTGAGGAGATACCAGATACTTCATTTGCCCCTTCCAGCCTCGTGTCTAACACACCGGCTAACTTCTCCCTCTGGTACCTGAAACTTAAAAAGACAATAAAAGGCACACAGATCAATATGTTGAAAACCTATATCTTCCAAATATAGTCTGTTTTTTTCCTAGACATAACAAGCATGCAAATTAGCCCCGTGCAAAACCAGAAGCACAGTTTATAGCACCATTTCTGTCTGACGTGTTCTCTGACATAGAAGATTCCTTAAGACAGTCCTTCATTTTCCCCCAACGTATTCTCTACTTAAATATCAAACAACTGTAAGATGGTCTTTTGGAAATTAGTATTTATCCTTAATTGTCTTCAGCTGTATCTACAATAAGCCACTGTACTTAAGTCACTAAGTTCTAAATAGGTCAGAGGGTGAGGGTGACTTTCATCTATCCCAACCACTGGGAGACAGCTCAAAGTTTGCTCTTACTGCTCACTCTGTGGTGTCTTCCCAAAGACAGGACAGCAGGGCTGTGTTATTTGGAGAGCGCTGAGACCTATGAATGCAGAAGGTCAGAAATAATCAATGCAGCATCCCCATCATTCATCACTGGGAGAACCCAGAGAGGGAAAATGTGCCCTATTTTCTCTCCCTGCCCTTAATGGAACACAATCTTACTGCTCCATCTCTCTTCTTAGCCTGCGTTGGAGCAAATAGTTTGGGGACATGCACAGTTTGAAACAACCCCATTACGTCAGGATGGCAAATGTAATGCATTTACCCTCCTTCCTCCTTGGAGAAGTTGGATAAATGTTGCAAGTGGGCCTCCTAGGTAAAGACTAAAACAGAGCCTTAGCTAGATTTAGAACAATGGGTCAAAGTCCATTTTGGGAGGAGAATCACAGACTCTATTTCCACTTGGTGTGATAGACGTGCTAGATATGCTTGGGTCTACACTATGTTGTGGCTCTAGGCAGACACCTAGGCCAGAGCTCTTTCCTCTGGCCAGTGCTGTTGCTTTAGGAACGCTCTAGATATATTTAGCTCAATTATTAAATGGATTCCATGTTTTAATCTTCATCACTTGGTAGGTACTTGCTTTTATCCTATTTCCATCCCTTTCTTTTCAATCTTAGGCCAGGTATCTGCAGGTTGCAGTACTTCTTTCACAGCCAACCAAAGGATAGCTGGTTATTACATTCCCATGTGCTGCCAGGGGCCAAGAGGGATAAGAAATGCTAGCAACTCCCTTTGTCCATGGAAGGGAAATGGTGCAAGGGCATTCTTGTTCAGTTCAAGTAAGTATATACTGAGTACCCCCTACCCACTCAGGGGACTTAGAGATGAATAAAGCATGGCCTCTGCCTCGAAGAGCTCACCATCTAGAGTAAAGGTTGGCAAACTACATCTGTGAGCTGATGATTGTTGCCTGTTTTTGGAAATAAAGTTTTATTAGAACACAACCACACCACTCATTTACACATGGCCTATGGTTGCTTTTGCTCTACAATAGCAGAGTTGGGTAGTTATAACAAAGACTGTATGACCCACAGGGCCTAAAATATTTAATATCTGGCCCTTACAGAAACTGTCTACCTCTGCACAACTCAGTGGTTTGTGGTATGTTTACAGAATTATATAACTGTTACATTATCACATTTCAGAATATTTTCATCACCCCAGGAGACATCTCCATTAGCAGTCAGCTCCCAGCCCCTGGCAACCACTAATCTACTATTTCTATGGATTTGCCCATTTTTGACATTTCATATAAATGGAATAATGCAATATGTGCCCTTTTGTGACTGGCTTCTTTCACTTAGTGTATTGTTTTCAAGGTTCATCCACGTTATAGCATGTACCAATACTTCATTTCTTTTTATTGTCAAATTATATTCTATTGTGTGGATATAGCACATTTTATTTATTTATCAGGTGATGAATATTTGGGTTGTTTCCACTTTTTTTTTTTTTTTAAGATTTTTATTTATTTGTTTAACAGAGAGAGAGAGAGCACAAGTAGGCAGAGCAGCAGAGAGAGGGAGAGGGAGAAGCAGGCTCTCCGCCGAGCAGGGAGCCTGATGCAGGGCTCGATCCCAGGACCCTGGGACCCCGACCTGAGCCGAAGGCAGCCGCTTAACGACTGAGCCACCCAGGCGCCCCGGGTTGTTTCCACTTTTGATCTATTATGGATAATGCTGTTATGAACATTTGCATACAGGTTTTGTGTGATCATAAGTTTTGAATTCTCTTTGGTATATATTTAGGTGTGGGAATTGCTAGGTCATACAGTGGCTTTTAACAAATGCTTAACATTTTGAGGAACTGGTGAACTGTTTTACAAAGGACATCCATGGGCGCCTGGGTGGCTCAGTCGTTAGGTGTCTGCCTTCGGCTCAGTTCATGATCCCAGGGTCCTGGGATCGAGTCCCACATCAGGCTCCCTCCTCGAGGGGAAGCCTGCTTCTTCCTCTCCCACTCCCGCTGCTTGTGTTCCTGCTCTCGCTATCTCTGTCTCTGTCAAATAAATAAATAAAATCTTAAAAAAAAAAAAAAACACAAAGGACATCCACATTCTTGCTAACACTTATTATTGAGTGTTTTTTTTTTAAATTCTAGTCATCCCAGTGGGCATTAAGTGGTATTTTCTTGTAGTTTTGATTTGAATTTCCCTCATGAAAAATGATGTTGATCTTTTCATGTGTTTATCTGCCATTTATACGTTTTCTTTGGAGAAATGTCTATCAAATACTTTGTTCATTTTTAAGTTGGGTTATTTGATTTTTTATTGTTGAGTTGTAAGAATTCTTTACATATCACAGATTCTAGTCTCTTATCAGGTTTGCAAATATGTTCCTCCATTCTATGGGTTGTCTTTTCACTTCTTGATGGTTTTCTTGGAAGTAAAAAAAAGCTTATAATTTTGAACATGTCCTATTTATCTGTTTTTTTCTTTTGTGACTTGTGTTTTTGGTGCCATATCAAAGAAACCATTGCCTAATCCAAAGAATTACTCCCATTTTTTTTTCTAAGAGTGTTAAAGTTTTAACTTTTACATTGAGTTTTATCCTCCATTTTAATTTTTTTCTATATAGTATGAGGTTGGGATCCACTTTCATTCTTTTGCATATGACACTATTTGTTGAAAAGACTATTATTTCCCCATTGAATTGTCTTTACATCCTCAATGAAAAATCAGTGAACTATAAATGTTAGGGTTTATTAATTGATTCTCAGTTCTATTCCATTGATCTGTATGTCTATCCTTATGCTAGTACCACACTGTCTTGATTACTGAAGTTTTGTAATAGGTTTTGTAATTGGGAAGTGTGAGTCCTTCAACTTTGTTTTTCCTTTTCAGGATTGTTTTGGCTATTTTGGGTTCCTTATATTTCCATATGATTTTAGGTAACCCTGTCAACTTCTGAAAAAATAGCCAGCTGGGATTTTGATAGGGATTACATTAATCCGTAAATCATGTTGGGCTGTATTCCAAGATCAGTTTTAATCCTTTTGCTTCCAGAATGTGTGAGAATGGATCCTATAGATAACTTGCATCAATGATTGCCAAGAGTTTAGAGCATCAGGATCCCTTTATAGAGCCCCGCCTCGTTGCCCCAGCTCCCCGCGCCCCCACGCTCAGCCTCCCTGCCAGAGGCGAGTGCTGAGCTCTGGGTGCCGCAATCCTGAGGACACGACCTCTCCGACACCTCCAGCCCCAGAGAGTTGGCAGCATCATCTGTGGGAGCGGTCGTGGCCGCCTTGGCTCCTCTCTTGAGTCTTTTCCATCACCTAGCTGAGACCTAGTCCTTGCCACGGGGACACCCCTTTTCGTCCTCCCCCAGAGGCTTGTGGGACCGACAGACAGACACAGGGATCCAGGGCCAACTTTGGGCAGTGGCAAGCAACTTGTGAATGGTGCTCTGGAGCACTTTCTATGATTACTCTCATACATCTTCCTGGGACACTGTTGAAAGGATGAGCAAACATCCAGTTTTCTCAGATATAATCTCAGATTAATGGAGTTGTGGAATAGATTAAACTCATCTCACTAAGATCAGCTCTTATTTCTGGGCAGTTTCACAGTCACAATATTGGCTCCACTTTAGTACAATTATAAACCCTCCCTAAGCCTTTATCTTTGGATGGAACAGATTGAAGAGAGAATAAAACTTTGGTCCTTAGAACTTCTGTGATAGCAAACTGACTGCTGTTTCTTCATAGCTCCAAATCTGGAGACAAAGTTTCACTGAAAGTTCATGATCTATGAAAACAGCTGAGCATCACATACCAAGAGTGACAGCCAGTTAAAAAAAAAAAAAGCTGCAAAGTTTGGATCTTTTCCTGCCTTAGAAGCAAGAAAAATGGAAAATTGATGATCAAAGTCCTAAAATTGAGCAAGAATCTTTCTGATGTGGATACTTAATCTAGAAAAGGAGTAATTTAGGAGGAGGAACAAGATGGCAGAGTAGTAGGAGACCTAAATTTCGTCTGGTCCCAGGAAGTCAGCTAGATAGGTATCAAACCATTCTGAACACCTTCAAACTCAACAGGATATTGAAGAAAAGAATAGCAGCAACTCTATGAACAGAAAAGCGACCACTTTCTGGAAGGTGTCCTCGGATTTTTTAGTGTATATTTTTCTGGGGTCATTGTTACCCTTTTAGCATTTTGTTCTCTCATTCATCTAGCCTCCTCTGGACAAAATGACAAGATGGAAAAACTCACCTCAAAAAAAAGAACAAGAAGCAGTACTGAGTGCCAGGAACCTAATCAATATGGACATTAGTAAGATGTCGGAACTTAGAGTTCAGAATGATGATTATAAAAATACTAGCTGGACTTGAAAAAAGCATGGAAGATACTAGAGAATCCCTTTCTGGAGAAATAAAAGAACTAAAATCTAACCAAGTCGAAATCAAAAAGGCTATTAATGAGGTGCAATAAAAAATGGAGGCTCTTGGGACGCCTGGGTGGCTCAGATGTTAAGCATCTGCCTTCGGCTCAGGTCATGATCCCAGAGTCCTGGGATCAAGCCCCACATCGGGCTCTGCACTCAGCAGGGAGCCTGCTTCTCCCTCTCCCTCTGCCTGCCTTTCTGCCTACTTGTGATTCTCTCTCTCTCTCTGTCAAATAAATAAATAAAATCTTAAAAAAAAAAATGGAGGCTCTAACTGATAAATGAGGCAGAAGAGAGAATGAGTGATATAGAAGACCAAATGATGGAGAACAAAGAAGCTGAGAAAAAGAGAGATGAACAACTACTGGATCATGAGGGCAGAATTTGAGAGATAACTGATACCATAAGATGAAACAATATTAGAATACTTGGGATCCCAGAAGAAGAAGAAAGAGAGAGAAGGGTAGAAGGTATATCGGAGCAAATTACAGCAGAGAACTTCCTAATTTGGGGAAGGAAACAGGCATCAAAATCCAGGAGGCACAGAGAATCCCCCTCAAAATCAATAAAAATAGGTCAACACCCTGACATCTAATAGTAAAACTTACGAGTCTCAGAGACAAAGAGAAAATCCTGAAAGCAGCTCAGGACAAGAGGTCTGTAACTTACAACAGTAGAAATATTAGATTGGCAGTAGACCTATCCACAGAGACCTGGAAGGACAGAAAGGACTGGCATGATATATTCAGAGCACTAAATGAGAAAAATATGCAGCCAAGAATACTCTATCCAGCTAGGCTGTCATTGAAAATAGAAGGAGAGATAAAAACCTTCCAGGACAAAGAAAAACTAAAAGAATTTGCAAACACCAAATCAGCCCTACAAGAAATATTGAAAGGGGTCCTCTAAGCAAAGAGAGAGCCTGAAAGTAACATAGTCCAGAAAGGAATAGAAACAATATACAGTAACAGCCACCTTACACACAATACAATGGCACTAAATTAATATCTTTCTTTTTTTTTCTTTTAAGATTTTTATTTATTTATTTGTCAGAGAGAGAGAGAGAGAGAGAGAGAGAGAGCACAAGCAGGGGGAGCAGCAGAGGGAGAGAGAGAAGCAGGCTCCTCGCTGAGCAAGGAGCCTGATGTGGGACTTGATCCCAGGGCCCTGGGATCATGATCTGAGCTGAAGGCAGATGCTTAATGACTGAGTCACCCAGATGTCCCAAATTCATATCTTTCAATAGTTACCCTGAATGTAAATGGGCTAAATGCCCCAATCAAAAGACACAGGCTATCAGATTGGATAAAAAAACATGACCCATCAATATGCTGCCTGCAAGAGACTCATTTTAGACCCAAAGACACCTCCAGATTTAAAGTGAGGGGGTGGAAAACTATTTATCATGCCAATGGACATCAAAAGAAAGCTGGGATGGCAATCCTTGTATCAGACAAATTAGATTTTAAACCAAAGACTATAATAAGAGATGAGGAAGGACACTATATCCTACTTAAAGGGTCTATCCAACAAGAAGATCTAACAATTGTAAATATCTATGCCCCTAACATGGGAGCAGCCAATTATATAAGCCAATTAATAACAAAAGCAAAGAAACACATCGACAACAATACAATAATAGTGGGGGACTTTAACACCCCCCTCACTGAAATGGACAGATCATGTAGGCAAAAGATCAACAAGGAAATAAAGGCTTTAAATGACATACTGGATCAGATGGACTTCACAGATATATTCAGAACATTCCATCCCAAAGCAACGGAATACACATTCTTCTCTAGTGCCCATGGAACATTCTCCAGAATAGATCACATCCTAGGTTACAAATCAGGTCTCAACCGGTACCAAAAGATTGGGATCATTCCCTGCATATTTTCAGACCTCAGTGCTTTGAAACTAGAAATCAATCACAAGAGGAAAGTCAGAAAGAACTCAAATACATGGAGGCTAAAGAGCATCCTACTGAAGAATGAATGGGTCAACCAGGAAATTAAAGAAGAATTAAAAAAATTCACGGAAACAAATGAAAATGAAAACACAACTGTTCAAAATATTTGGGATGCAGCAAAGGCAGTCCCAAGAGGAAAAGATGTAGCAGTACAAGCCTTTCTCAAGAAACAAGAAAGGTCTCAAATACACAACCTAACGCTACACCTAAAGGAGCTGGAGAAAGAATAGCAAATAGAGCCTAAACCCAGCAGGAGAAAAGAAATAATAAAGACCAGAGCAGAAATCAATGAAATAGAAACCAAAAGAACAGTAGAACAGATCAATGAAACTAGGAGCTGGTTCTTTGAAAGAATTAATAAGATTGATAAACCCCTTGCCAGACTTGTCAAAAAGAGAAGAGAAATGACTCAAATAAATAAAAGCATGAATGAAAGAGGAGAGATCACAACCAACACCAAAGAAATACAAACAATTATAAGAACATACTATGAGCAAATATGCAAGCAAATTAGACAATCTGGAAGAAATGGATGCAGTCCTAGAGAAGTATAAACTACCAAAACTGAACTAGGAAGAAATAGAAAACCTGAACAGACCCATAACCAGTAAGGAAATTGAAGCAGTCATCAAAAATCTCCCAACAAACAAGAGCCCAGGGCCAGATGGCTTCCCAGGGGAATTCTACCAAACATTTAAAGAAGAATTCATACTTATTCTTCTGAAACTGTTCCAAAAAATAGAAATGGAAGGAAAACTTCCAAACTCATTTTATGAGGCCAGCATTACCTTGATCCCAAAACCACACAAAGACCCCATCAAAAAGGAGAATTACAGACCAATATCCCTGATTAACATGGATGCAAAAATTCTCACCAAAATATTAGCCAATAGGATTCAACAGTACATTAAAAGGATTATTCACGGGCGCCTGGGTGGCTCAGTTGGTTAAGCGACTGCCTTCGGCTCAGGTCATGATCCTGGAGTCCCTGAATCGAGTCCCACATCGGGCTCCCTGCTCGGCAGGGAGCCTGCTTCTCCCTCTGACCCTCCCCCCTCTCATGTGCTCTCTCTCTCTCATTCTCTCTGTCTCAAATAAATAAATAAAATCTTTAAAAAAATAAATTAATAAAATAAAATAAAATAAAATAAAAGGATTATTCACCACGACCAAGTGGGATTCATCCCTGGGCTGAAAGGTTGGTTCAACATCCGCAAATCAATCAATGTGATACAAGACATTAATAAAAGAAAGAACAAGAACCATATGATCCTCTCAATAGATGCAGAAAAAGCATTTGACAAAGTACAGCATCCTTTCTTGATTAAAACTCTTCAGAGTGTAGGGATAGAGGGTACATACCTCAATATCATAAAAGCCATCTATGAAAAACCCACAGCAAATATCATTCTCAATGGGGAAAAACTGAGAGCTTGTCCCCTAAGGTCAGGAACACGGCAGGGATGTCCACTATCACCACTGCTATTCAACATAGTTCTAGAAGTCCTAGCCACAGCAATCAGACAACAAAAAGAAATAAAAGGCATCCGAATCGGCAAGAAGAAGTGAAACTCACACTGTTTGCAGATGATATGATACTTTATGTGGAAAACCCCAAAGACTCCACCCCAAAACTGCTAGAACTCATACAGGAATTCAGGAAAGTGGCAGGATATAAAATCAATGCACAGAAATCAGTGGCATTCCTATACACCAACAACAAGACAGAAGAAACAGAAATGAAGGAGTCGATCCCATTTACAATTGCACCCAAAACCATAAGATACCTAGGAATAAATCTCACCAAAGAGGCAAAGAATCTATACTCAGAAAACTATAAAATACTCATGAAAGAAATTGAGGAAGACACAAAGAAATGGAAAAACGTTCCATGCTCATGGATTGGAAGGACAAATACTGTGAAGATGTTGATGCTACCTAGAGCAATCTACACATTTAATGCAATCCCCATCAAAATACCATCCACTTTTTTCAAAGAAATGAAACAAATAATCCTAAAATTGTATGGAACCAGAAAAGACCCTGAATAGCCAGAGGAATGTTGAAAAAGAAAAGCAAAGCTGGTGGCATCACAATTCCGGACCTCAAGCTCTATTACAAAGCTGTCATCATCAAGACAGTATGGTACTGGCACAAAAACAGACACATAGATCAATGGAATAGAATAGAGAGCCCAGAAATGGACCCTCAACTCTATGGTCAACTCATCTTCGACAAAGCAGGAAAGAATGTCCAATGGAAAAAAGACAGTCTCTTCAACAAATGGTGTTGGGAAAATTGGACAGCCACATGCAGAAGAATGAAACTGGACCATTTCCTTACACCACACACAAAAATAGACTCAAAATGGTTGAAAGACCTAAATGTGAGACAGGAATCCATCAAAATCCTAGAGGAGAACACAGGCAGCGACCTCTTCAACCTCAGCTGCAGCAACTTCTTCCTAGAAACATTGCCAAAGGCAAGCGAAGCAAGGGCAAAAATGAACTATTGGGACTTCATCAAGATAAAAAGCTTTTGCACAGCAAAGGAAACAGTCAACAAAACCAAATGACAACCACTGAATGGGAGAAGATATTTGCAAATGACATATCAGATAAAGGGCTAGTATCCAAAATATATAAAGAACTTATCAAACTCAACACCCAAAGAACAACTAATCCAATCAAGAAATGGGCAGAAGACATGAACAGACATTTCTGCAAAGAAGACATCCAAATGGCCAACAGACACAGGAAAAAGTGTTCAACATCACTTGGCATCATGGAAATCCAAATCAAAACCTCAATGAGATACCACCTCACACCAGTCAGAATGGCTAAAATTAACAAGTCAGGAAACGACAGATGTTGGCGAGGATGTGGAGAAAGGGGAACCCTCCTACAGTGTGGGTGGGAATGTAAGATGGTGCAACCACTCTGGAAAACAGTATGGAGGTTCCTCAAAAAGTTGAAAATAGAGCTACCCTACGACCCAGCAATTGCACTACTGGGTATTTACCCCAAAGATACAAATGTAGTGATCTGAAGGGGTACGTGCACCCTGATGTTTATAGCAGCAATGTCCACAATAGCCAAACTATGGAAAGAGCCAAGATGTCCTTCAACAGATGAATGGATAAAGAAAATGTCGTGTATATGGAGTATTATGCAGCCATCGAAAAAAACCCCGATATCTTGCCATTTGCAATGATGTGGATGGAACTAGAGGGTATTATGCTGAGCGAAATAAGTCAATCAGAGAAAGACAAGTATCATATGATCTCACTGATATGAGGAATTTGAGAAACAAGACAGAGGAGTATAGGGGAAGGGAGGAAAAAATGAAACAAGATGAAACCAGAGAGGGAGACAAACCATAAGAGACTCTTAATCTCAGGAAACAAACTGAGGTTTGCTGGAGTGGTAGGGGGTGGGAGGGATGGGGTGGCTGGGTGATGGACATTGGAGAGGGTATGTGCTATGGAGAGTGCTGTGAATTGTGTAAGACTGATGAATCACAGACCTGTACCCTTGAAACAAATAATACATTATATGTTTAAAAAAAAAAAAAAGATAGTAGGAAGAGTAAAATGAAGGGGGAGAAATTAGATGGGGAGACAAACCATGAGAGACTATGGACTCTGAGAAACAAACTGAGGGTTCCAGAGGGGAGGGTGGTGGGGGGATGGGTTAGCCTGGTGATGGGTATTAAAGAGGGCATGTATTGCATGGAGCGCTGGGTGTTATACACAAACAATGAATCATGGAACACTATACCAAAAACTAATGATGTAATGTATAGTGACTAACATAATAAATTTTTAAAAAGATCCCTTTATAATGCAAAACATTACTGTTGACTCCTCAAAAGATAAAAATTGCACTTTTCTAGTAATAGTAACCTTTTATTACCTTAGTACACAAAGACAAAAACTATTATGAATTCAAAAATGCTTTTATGCAAATGTTATTTTATCAATTCATAATAGCATCCATATATAATTGAGAAATCGTAAAGCCTAATGTGGAGAAATGTTAAATACTCTGTCTTCGGACAATGAGTGATATATTTGGGGTTGTACTGGTTGCAAAAGCATTGTTGGCTCCCACTAGGGGAACCTCTGGTCAGCATGAAAGTCTCTCTGATGTAGTAGTTCCATGTTTCTGCACAGAATTCCTCAGCCACAGAAGAAGGGGGCTTGGCCAGAACTGGCCCCTGAGAACTAAATAACAATGCCAGTTAGCCTACAATTAACCCAGTGCTTGTGATGAGTTGATTTTCTTATAGGAGAGGGAAACTCCCTACTGAGCCACTGCCCCTGTTGTCTTGGGTGGACCATGCTGATTGCCTCCACCTGGCTTTTGAATACTTGCTCTCAAGATGCTCTAACAGTTGAGCTAATTGGCAGTAATTCTCAGACAAACAAATCAGCCACAAAAGTACCTTAAAAATTTTTGATACCTCCAGTTACAATTCTTTGTAAAAATAGGAAACAAGCAAACAGAAATCACATAAGAACATTCAAATTTTCCTGCTGCTACCACCTTTCTTAATATTTGTAATAAAGTGCAGAAAATGAATGTACATCAATAAGTACATTGATTGTTTATACTAGTCCAAAGAATTGTTCAGCTTTTTGTTCTTTACTTGCAAAGATTCATTTTGCCGTATTTTAATTGAAAGATCCTTGATTTTAGCATATGAATATCTGAATTCATGTCTCAAATCCCTGTCTTGCTGGTCTCAGTTTCTTTACCAGTTATACAATTAGTAACAGCTAACTTTTAGATGTGAGAATTAAGGAGAAACTTGAAGACAGTAAGGTAGTTTAGTAATGCAAGTGCTGTTTTTTTTTTTTTTTATTTTTAGTATACTAGTTCTTTATTAATAATAATGTGCCTGTCACTTCATGAGATTCTCAGACTCTTCTAGAGGGCCATCTATCTCCAGGGAGGCATGGGTCTATGTGGACAAGTGGAGGCTGTGCACCTTCTCAGGGGTGTGTCCAAATCATAAAAGCTCAGGAGACACCAGGTCCCAGGAGCTTCTTTCTGGTTGCAGAAGTGGTCAAAGGCAATGGGTCAGAGGCCCATGTGTAGTGAGACCAAGAGCACCAGCAGAAAAAGGACAGAAAAAGTCATATGCCAGAGAGATGAGCATAGTACTTTTCCTTTCTCCAGTTTCCCATCAGTCCATGTAACTAACATTACTTTTACCTCTATGTGCCCTTTGGCTTCCTGAGTCCACTCCTTTTTCAGATTCACCAATAAAAAAGTTCCCTCTGATTTCCCTTCTCCTCTCTCTTTCCTGCATTCCTGTGCAAACCAGATTCCATTCTGTGTTCATTGCCTCAGGGAAGGGTTTGAAAGAGCAGGGTAGCCTGCCAGTCATTGGCTTAATATTTCTGAAGCCTGAACCAAGAGGGAGAGGGGGTGAAGTGCCCCAGGTAAGGTAGGGGGATTATAGGAATTCATGAAGATAGAGGAAGTGAAAATGCCAAGGTTAACACAGAAGAGGGTCTTCCCCCTGCTTGCCTAACCAATGCATTGAGAAGTGTCCTCTGGGCTGAGGGTTGGGTTGAGATGGAATAGGAGAGAGGTAGGTGGCAATGACAGCAAAGTTATCAGGTCTGAGAGGACAGTTGTGCACCCTACTTCAAAGGCAGGGCCTGGGAGCCCATGTAGCTGCAGAGAATTTGGAGGGGCTGGAGAGCAGGGGGCTTCTGCAAACTTCCTCTGTGACCATGGTCTTGGGAGGACACAAGAGGCTAGATGAGTTATATCTGAGCAAGATATCTCACGAGATAGGCCACAGAGAGCCTGGCTGAGAATCTTGTGTCCTATTTTGCCTCAGAAACTTCACAGTGGGTCATAAATAGAATAGAGAAATATAGACCCAAAGGGGACACATGGACAGGAATCTCAGATGTGCATAAGTGACTGAGGAGCAAATGGGGGTAATTTCCTCCAACACCTGTGACTCAAGGACCAGGAGATATCCTCCCTTCTCTCCCCTCCCCCATGGCCTTGGCACTAAATAATCTCTTTTGAACTGAAAAACTATTCTGGACAAATGAGAAGTGGAGTCCAAAGGAATGAGATTACATTTTTGCCATTCAGGAAGAATGAGGATTCAAATAAAAATTAGGTTGAGGTATAGAAAATTTTATAATTCTTGCACACTTGAATTGGTACAATAAAATTCGTATGTACTTCACCACCACACCATTCTTTGTATATCCCTTGTATCTTACTCTACTTGGTGTGAGTCCTTAGGACTGGATTAATTATGGTGTAGAAAGTATTGTTGAGCCAACCATTTGCCTGGCTCTCCATTAGGTGTGGGGCATACCCACATAACGGAGGTGTGGTTGGGGGTACAAAGCCTCTAAGAAGGCCTTGGTGATTCCTGTTTCCTGGTACGTATGACCATGTCCTCTCCCATTGGGTATGAACTGGACCTAGTGATTCACTTTTAGAAAAAAAAATGGCAGAAGTGATGGGATGCTACTTCTGATATTAGGTTATAAGACTGTGACTTTCATCTTGCTCACTCTCTCCATTTTCTCTTCTGGCTTGTTTTGAGGGAACCCAGCTGCCATATTGTGAGCTGACCCATGAATAGGTCCATGTGGAAAGGAACTGATGTCTCTGGCTAATAGCCATGGAGGGGAGCTTGGCTTCTTCCTATATTGGACCTTTAGATGATTCAGCCCTGGTTGACACCTTGATTGTAGCCATGGGAGAGGCCCTAAGCCAGAGTCACGCAGCCAAGCCACCTGGATTCTTGACCCTCAGAAACTACAGATTATAAATGTTTTGTTTTAGGCTTTTAAACTTTGGGATTATTAGTTATGTAGCAATAGATTAATACATGCTCCTTGCCCTCCAGTAACTCTTGCTCTAGGATGAGATTTCTTTAGAAAGATCATCCCTGAAAATAAAGATAGAAAATCTGGGAATAATGGTATGGATTCTGTTAGGCTTCAGAAGGTGGGAAAGGAAGGAAAGGAGATTTCAGAACACTGAACAGGCAATAATGGTTTTTGAGGTCTGTGATGAGTTTCCTCTAGCCAACACATTCTCTTTAATTACAAAAGTTCATTTTCTTGAAATGACAATATTTGCATTTTCACTTGATGGTTGGCAGAATTTGGAGAAGTAGCTTTGCATGGTAGAGATGACAAAACTGGGCTGTTCCGCTGTTGAATTTAGTTCAAACTAACAACGATTTTTTTGGGGTGCCCACTCTGTACTCATGTACATCTCATGTACTTGTAGATTTTCTGCCTCATTATCTGCTCTATGTTCCAGTGAACAGACCTTTATTGAGGGCATCTTTGCTAGGAAGGACTGTACCTATGAGTGACATCCTTAGTCCTTATCCCTTCTGTGAGGTGGGGAACTTTGAGTGAGTGGCTCTCTTCTGCCATCATTCCAGTTGAAACAAATTTAGGTACTACTTTATTGGAAATGGAAATGGATAGTTGTGATAGCAGTAACTATGAAGGAGAAATTGGACAACTATCAGCTGGACAGCTATCATTCCTCCTGAAGAGCCTTAACTCAACCCAAGTGTTGGGAGTGGTACAATCTTTTTAATTCTGCTACTTTTAGCTGAAGATACCTAAGCCGTTATGAGGGTATACTCCTTTCTCATCCAAAATACTGTGTTCTAACAAAAGCAACCCTGGGTACCTAGATAATTTTTATTCAGATTGGTTTTTCTCTTGGGTATGATTATATTGGAACACTATTCCTGGTTCTTCATTGTAGGAGAGTTGAGAAGATGCATCAGACTGAATGAGAGCACTGGAATCAATTATAAACCACTTAGCTTGGAATAGTTTCCTCATTCCTTTTATTTTTTTCCTCCCTTCTGTATTGGCAAATCCCCATGCACACTGCATTTGGGTGCAGTTAAGCTGCTACAACCTTCTGATAATTGTCTCAAATGTTGGAAGTCCTGGGGAGCACCAGTAGTTGGGAACCATTTCTACAGAAATACCCTGAGATCTGTAGAACTTTGCAAATCTTATTAGAATACTTTACATTTCATCTTGTCAGTCCAACTAGCTTACTGTCTGTTATGTGTGATGTTTTAGAGATAGCCCATTCCTAGACCCATTGTGTATTTTTGTCTGCAGAGCATCTACTCTTTTGTCTTCTGTTGACAACGCTCTGATTTTCTATGGGGAAAAATCCACTCTAAGTCCAGATGATTAGAATGGGACTGACTCCACCGTTGGCTCTAGAAGGGGACAAGGGACCCAGGAATGGGCATTCAGGGCACTGTTTCACCTAGTCCCAGCAATTGGTTTAGGATGGATATGGGACCCAATGCAGATCAAACTTAGCCACTGAGACTTGATTCCAGGGATTCTGTTAGAAGAGCTGGAACAAGGCATGTTCTGGTTTGGGGTTGATGTTACAGGTAGCCCTCCTGTGATAACAAGGAGTGGCCCTGTCACTGAATGGGGACAACATAGAGGAAAGGAGGTGAGAGAAAGAAAAAAAGGAGAGAGGAATTTTAAGTCAATACATTTTTCTTCATCCTTTTTGCTTTGTTTTGTTTAAAAAATTTAAGCTAGATTTCTATAATTTGCAACTCAAAGAATCTTGACAATATGTTGGGGAGCAATTTGCCATGGGCCCTGCACCTTCTTGCTGGATATGCCACAAATTCAAGGCCCTGAATGATCTTTTCTTGAGACATTTTTCAGGATTATGTTTGCACCAAGCAGCTTGAGAGATGAGATAACCTCTGTCTCAAAGAGCAGGTTGCTTCCACTTGCTGCGAAGGTGGTAGATCCCCCAAGTTTAGTGCTCCTTTCTTGCAGCATTGCCCACCATATGTGCAGGCATTCATCTAGGCCCACCCAGGTCACCCCATGGGACTTGGGGGGCATGAGGAACAGACACAAACCAACAGAATGCTCATGCTTTATAGGTTGTGACTACCAAAGACTTTTGTCTCTGACCCATGTGTCTTGTGTTTTCTGCCAATATCCATGAAAGAATAACAGACTAGCTTATTAACTTGAAAAGTAAGGTGAAATTCGAGACCCTTAACATTTGTTGACCCTGTACAGCTCCTTCTGGCTTCCCTGGGCAAGTGAGTGTTACATGACAGCTTGGCCAGGAACACATGCTTGACAGGAAGACAGACTGAGTTGAGTCCTGGCACTGCCACTATCTGTGTGTCTTTTAGCAAGTTACTTAACCTGTCAGCCCTTCTGTTTTCTCCTAAGAGGAATGGGGATATTATTGCCAATTACCCTGACTTTTCATGAGGACTGAGTAAGAAAATACTTACAATGCCCTGGACACAGAACCTGGCATAAAGTAAGCTCAGTAAGTGTTAACTATTCTTAAATACTTGGTAGTGGCACTTGGTATGTTATATTATTTTAAAAATATTTCAAAATATGTTCTCATTACAAAAACGAAAAATGTTTATTGCTGAAAAATTGGGAAATATGTATCAGAAAAATAAGAAAAGTCTTAAAAAATTATAATTCCACTCAGATACCCATTATTATACCTGTGGTCAATATCTATCTAGAATGTGTGTGTGTGTGTGTCTTCCGTTTGAGGCAGGATCATAATATACACATTATTTTGTTATTTGTTTTTCCTTACTTAATATATCATGACCACCTTTCTAGTTTTACTTCTGTAGCTTTCCATTAAAAATTATTATGAAATAGTTATATATGCAAAAGGATATAAGTAGCATGGAAGTTATTAAGAAGAGGAATAAAATGAACACCCAAGGGGGCACCTGGGTGGCTCAGTTGGTTAAGCAACTGCCTTCGGCTCAGGTCATGATCCTGGAGTCCCGGGATCAAGTCCCGCATCGGGCTCCCTGCTCAGCGGGGAGTGTGCTTCTCCCTCTGACCCTCCCCCCTCTCATGTGCTCTCTCTCATTCTCCCTTTCTCAAATGAATAAATAAAATCTTTAAAAAAAAAAATGAACACCCAGGAACCCACCAAGCAAATTAAGCAAAAGAATATCAGTGACATGGCTGAAACTGCTGGTCAAATTGTCTCTCTGCTCCTCTTGCCCCCAGAATACCATGATCCCAATTTTTCTATTTGTTATTCTCTTACAATTTGCATAGTTTTACCATACATGTATATATTAATAAACATTATATCATTTGTTCATTTTAGTACTTAATAGACACAGTATTATGTGGCATGTATTTTATCTGACTTGCTTTTATGCTTGGCATATATCTTTGAGGTTCATTCATGTTGATTCATGAAGTTGTTCCTTTTTCAGGGATGTTTGGTATTCCCATGTAAAAAGATGCCATGATTTAGTCAATAGCATCTGGCTAAATCACCAAGGAAATATATTTGGTGAAGGCCATCCTCTGCCTCCTTTGTCAGGTACTTCAGACTGGGAGTGGGGGATGGGAGTCTTACCCTACCCCAAGCCATTTGCTCCCAGGCCAGTTGAAGGTTTCCCAGCACCAAGGACCCAGACCATGCAGGTCCCACAGGCATCGTGGAGGAGATCTTCACAAGCACAGAGGGGGAAAAGGAGGATCAAGGGTCTGGGAGTATGGATAGAAGACAGCCTAGATGCCACTGGTACATTGCAAAGAGTCTACTGTGGGAAAATGTAGAAGAGACAAAAACATTTTTTTCATAAGAACATATGACCAGAGAGATGCAGTATTGAATAAGTTGAGATTGCTCTGCCTAAGGAAAAGCATGGAAAAGGTCATACAATTTAACACAACCTATGTGGGATGAGTGTTGGGAAATAGACACTCTCTTATATTCCTAGTAGGATTATAAATTAGCAAAACCTTCAGAGAGGGTAATTTGGCCAAATCTACAATAATTTAAAAAGCACCTACCCTTTGACCCAATTATTAAATTTCTAGGAGTTTATCTCACAGATATGTAAGATTATATATGTACATAGTAACTTATCACAGGATTATTTATGATAATAAAATATTGAAACAATCTACAGGGGATTCGATAAATAAATTGTGGTTTATCCATCCCATGGAAAATAATGCAGCTATTACAATTTTTAAGGCACTAGTACTATATAAACTCTAAGTTTTATTAAATGAAAAAACAAAGTGCAGGGGTTTCAAAAATAAAATGTATGTGTGTGTATTTACTGTCTATGCATAAAATATCTGCAGTTACTGTGGTTGCTTCTGGGGATCTGGATATAGGGGATAGAAATGGCAGAAAGATATATTATTGTTACCTTTTTGTGTATTTAAACTTTTGTACCATGTGAAGGTATCAATGAGCCAAAGAGTAAGTAAAATGAAACTGAAAAGAGCTGGGAGGCTGGAGCCAGAGAGAGGAAGGTAAAGGAGAGAAAATGTTTGCAGGTGTGCGTGGGGCCTTTCCAGAGAGGCGGACGGACTGACTGATCCTGAAGCAGGACTACTGTAAGATACACTGGAGAAGGGGATATCTGAGGAGTGGGGCAGATAGTTGGGGTAGTATACGGTTTTCTGCCAGAATGCCCTTCACCCAAGTACGTCTTTATGCAATGCCATCTTTGAAGTTGGATTCTTTTTCTTTTGTTATGTGTTTTTGTTTTGTTCTTTTCAATCAAAAGTTGTAACAGTAATAATCACACTAAGAGTAAAATAATAGCAACACCAATATTGAAGAATGGCTCTTACTTTAGCATTTACAGTGTGACAAACATTAAGCACTTTCCATGCATGATCTCATTTAATTCCTGTATTGGCTATATGAAGTTGGAGGTATTATTATTCTCATCTTACAGATGAGGAATCTGAGGCACAAACCTATCAAGTAACATATGTTCAAGATTATGTAGCTACTAAGTGATGGCACTGAAATTTTTTTGTTAAGTGAGTTGGAGCCCCATGCAGGGGCTCAAGACCTGAGCTGAGATCACGAGTTGGATGTTTGACCAACTGAGCTACCCAGGTGCCCCTGATAGCACTGAAATTTGGACTCAGTTTTGCCTTCAAAGATCGTGCTTTAAACCACTTTGCTACATTTTTTTCCTTATGATCTGTTAGAATGTGTAGTAGTTTGAGTGTGTGCCCACACACACAGATTTTGCATCTAACTTCACATGTTAACGGTGTGCAAATATTTATGGGCCAATTGTCTCAGGTGGAGCGAGGATAAGAAGGTGGCAGAGAAGTTATATAATCTTGGTCACCCAGGAAAAATCTAGAGATATTAGGACAATAGGCAGGGTGATCATTTGGGGGATATTAGGAAGAAAGATGCCTGCAACCCGACAGCCAAGCAGGTGTTGTTGCCATTCCTAGTAAGCTGCTGGGAATCCCCAGAATGTGAAACTGAAGAGGAAATCAAATAAATATTTTGCTGACTTCACTAACTTGTAAAAGTATTTTCAAAACTCCAAGGAGATTATTCACTATTCAGAGGCTCTGAGACTCTATGTGATATTTCAGAGATAATGTGTTAACCCAACGCATTTAGAAATTGTCCCAGAGCTAAGATGAGCCAAGCTGTTTCAGCTCACATGGGGGACTAAGGAGCATTTATTTTCCCTGGAAGACTAGTTCTTTCTTCTTTTCTCATATTATTACAACAAGGCTGATTCCAATGAGTTTATGAGAACAACTCAAGGCTTATTTTCTCAGCCTTTCTTCCAGAGGGAGCTGGAGTGATGTCCGTGCCTTCATTACCACTGAGGGAGAAAATCTATCTCTTTATTGTTCCCCATATTAAACTTTGATTTGTTTGGACAGCAAGTTTCTAGTCAGTTACTTGTATTCTAACCAGCACCAACACTTTTCAACTCTAGCTTGAAAGGAAAGAATACTCTAGACTCGAGCTGTCAAATACTGTAGCCACCAGCCTGTGTGGCAATTAAGCACCTGTAACATGGCTAGTATGAACTGAGCTGTTCTCTAAGTGTAAAACTATTGTGGTTTGAAGCCCTACTATGAAGAAAAGAATGTAATAGACCTCAAGCTTTTATGTTGATTATTTGTTGAAATGATAATATAGGCAGTCCTTGGTTTGCATGGCTGTGAAGAACCATAAAAGGGACTGCACAAGCTGAAACCCTACAAATGATTGTATTAATCAATGGGGGGAAATTTTGATTATTATGTGACTTTTAAAAAGTTTTGTCAAAATATTAAAAATTCTTGCTGTCCATTATAAACGTTTGCAGAAATGAAAATAGTAAAATTAATTTATTTGGTACACAGTAATTTAAAAACCATTAGAAGCATGAGACTTAAAGTGGGTTTTTTTCTTTGTAATAAACTTATCAAGAGTGGTTTGAACAGTGCTTGCTGCCTTCCTGTCACATAAGTTATAGTCTAGAGCAAGTGTCTTTTCTAAGTCTTGGTGAATTGTCACACTGTTTTCTGAGATCAGCTTCCAACATTTTACCCGTTGCTTTCCCAATGTCGTGAAGAATCTCTGAAAGTTTCTTTAACATGGGTTTTTGTTTTGTTTTGTTTTGTTTTTTGTTTTTTTGTTTGTTTGTTTTTAAAGATTTTATTTATTTATTTATTTGAGAGAGAATGAGAGACCGCACATGAGAGGGGGGAGGGTCAGAGGGAGAAGCAGACTCCCTGCCGAGCAGGGAGCCCGATGCGGGACTCGATCCAAGGACTCCAGGATCATGACCTGAGCCGAAGGCAGTCACCTAACCAACTGAGCCACCCAGGCGCCCTGTTTTGTTTTGTTTTTTTTTGCTGGTGTCACCTCCTCTGGCACATCTGTACCCTTTTCATCACAACCTGTTCCTCACTATGTTGATAGGTTTGCCTTCATTAGGTTCCTCTAACTGAACATCTAGAGTCTCTTGAGCAGAAGAAGTGTAGTCTTCCCATAGTCATCTGTCTTCTTGTCACACCTACTTTCCATTCCAACAATATCATTTTTGTTTGTTTCCTTGCTGCCCTTTCACCTTTGTTGGCCAATTCCCTCTTCAGATTATTCATTTTTGTAAGATGTCACATGGGTTTACCGCTGAGAGACAAGAAGTCAACACAACTACACACTTCCCTATCTATGCATGAACTGAACAATGGATGTGCAGTGACCAATCATCAACAGACTTTGAAAGAAATGATATGACTGGTCAGTGATAATGGTGCACACTTATTGTTTATGTAGTTCTTTGTGGACGTAAGTTTAGCAGCAAAATTTCTAGTTCATGCAATTACTCATAGTTAATATACTAGAGTAACTGAAATTTGAACTGTTAGACAACTAATATTTAACTAAACAGTAGTAACTGAAATTCATGCATATTGAACCATGCAAAGCAAAATCTGCTCATATTTTGGATATTGGACTAAATAAAGTATATGACTAAAATTAATGGCACTTGTTTTGTTTCACTTTCTGACTATGGCTAATAGGAAGTTATAAATGGCTCGCATTATATTCTTATTGGACAGTGCTGCTGTGTTATATAATACATTAACAAAAACTTTAGGAGAAGAAAAAAGAAATATGCAGCTGGGAAAGAATGAAACGTTACAGTTTTGAAGTGATAAGAGTAGTCACAAATGAACAGATTCAAATCTACACAAAATGAACATGATTGGTGAAAAACAGCAAAGCTAAAATTAAAAAGATAATAGACTGGGAAAACGTTCAAATATGTACCAAATATGTAAGCCAAGGGCAAATTGCTGATATTATAAAATTACTCATTCAAATTTATCTAAAAGTATCATGTTCCAGTAGATTGTTAAACAAATGCATAGCAATTTATATGAGAGGAAATTGAAATAGAAAATGAACACCTAGAAAAGTTCATCTTGTCTAGTTACCAGAGACATGAAAATTACCATCAACTTTGAGTTACTATTTAGGGTCCACATTATTAACAAAACAATTACAACACCTAACACTGTGGGGAATCTGGTGATTTCATGCATTGTAACTGACATTGTAATTAGATATAGTACTTTTGGTAAGTAATATTGTATAAAGAGAAAAAGTCATACAGACATTCCTAACCCTTTGACCTAGTAATACCACTTCTGAAAATTTACTCTAAGGAAATAAGTCAAGAAGAAGAAAAAGTTACACATATAGAAAGATGTATATTGTATAATTACTTATAATAGCAAAAAACTGGAAGTATCCTAATCTAATATAGAACACTGTATGCAACAATGACAGAATACACAGTGCTTTTCAAATGCACATGGAACACTACTAGAATTTACCATATGCTGGGTCATAAAGCAACCTAAAATATATTCCAAATGATTGCAATGATTAAGAGTATGCTGTCTGAGCATAGTGGAATTGCTCTTGAAAAACACAAGAAAAGCTAACTAGAAAAGCACCAACTGCTTTTAAATTAAGCAATAAAATTCTAAGCAACCCATGAATCAAAGAAATTAGAAAATATTTTAAACTAAATGATAGTGAATATATGGCATATATATGTGGAAACCAGCTAAATAGTGATCAAGGAAATAACTGCCAATCTAGAATTCTATAATCATCAAAAAAAGTCCTTCAAATATAAGGGTGAGATAAACATATCTTCCTATTAACAAAAACTGAAAGAATTCATGCAATGCCTAAAGGAAAATTTATATTCTTAAATATATATATATTTAAATATATTTTATTTAATATAATTTATTTAATATATAAATATTAAATATTTATATATATATATTAGAAGGAAAATAAAATTCCATACATCATTAATTCAAGTTTCTATCTTTAAAACTGAACAAAGATATCATACACACATAATTAGTCCAAAGAGAGAAGAAAGGAAATCATGAAAATAAAAGCACATTGTCAAAATTATTTTTATAAAAATAAAAGGTAGGAAAGAAAAGAAAATCAATAAAAGCAAAAGTTTGTTCCTTAAAGAAAATTAATGAAATTGATAAAACTCTGGCAAGACTGAATTAAGAAAAAAAGAGAAAACAAATAACTAATGTCAGTAACGAATAAAGAGAAATTAGTATAAATCCTATAGACATTTAAAAGAAGACATAAATAACTCCATGCCAGTTTAAAGAAAATAAATTCCTTGAAAAATATAACCTGCTAAAACCAACACAATAAGAGAGTAATGGGAATGATATATATCTACTAACGAAACTAAATGTTTTATTTTAAACCTTTCCACAAAGTATATGCCTAGCCCAGATGGTTTCTTTGGTGAGTTTTAGTAAATATTAAAGGGAGTAATAACGCCAATATATGTATGCTTTTCCAAAAAATAGTAAAAGAAGTTGCCTTCCCCCGCTTTTCTGTGGGCCCAGCATATCCCTGATAGTCAAATTAGTTACAAAAATTGTAAGAAAGGAAAAGTACAGATCAATATGTAGCATGACCTATATATAAAAATATAATATAAATATATTAGCCAATGGAATTCAGTGACATATAAATTAGATAATGCATCACAACCAAATGAAGTTTATTCTAAGAAAGCTAACAATAGTTTATTAATAAAGTGGAGATAAATAAAATGATTATCTTAATAACTACAAAAAACCTTTTGATCAGACACAGCATTGATTTATGATGAAAAACTCTTAGCAAATGAGGAAGACAAATCAATTTAATGGTGAATTATTTAAAACTTTCTTTGTGAAAAGTAGGGATCCGAAGGGGTACGTGCACCCCGATGTTTATAGCAGCAATGTCCACAATAGCTAAACTGTGGAAAGAGCCAAGATGTCCATCGACAGATGAATGGATAAAGAAGATGTGGTATATATATACAATGGAATATTATGCAGCCATCAAAAGGAATGAGATCTTGCCATTTGCAATGACGTGGATGGAACTGGAGGGTATTATGTTGAGTGAAATAAGTCAAAAAGAGAAAGACATGTATCATATGATCTCAGTGATATGAGGAATTCTTAATCGCAGGAAACAAACTGAGTGTTGTTGGAGTGGGGGGTGGGGTGGGAGGGATGGGGGGACTGGGTGATAGACACTGGGGAGGGTATGTGCTCTGGTAAGCGCTGTGAATTGTGCAAGACTGTTGAATCTCAGATCTGTACCTCTGAAACAAATAATGCAGTATATGTTAAGAAAAAAAAAAAAGAAGAAGAAGAAGAAGGTAGCGGGAGGGGAAGAATGAAGCGGGGGAAATCGGAGGGGTAGACGAACCATGAGAGACGATGGACTCTGAAAAACAAACAGGGTTCTAGAGGGGAGGGGGGTGGGAGGATGGGTTAGCCTGGTGGTGGGTATTGAGGAGGGCACATTCTGCATGGAGCACTGGGTGTTGTGTACAAACAATGAATCATGGAACACTTCATCTAAAACTAATGTTGTAATGTATGGGGATTAACATAAGAATAAAAAAAAAAAACTTTCTTTGTGAGATTAGTAGCATGACATGGTATCTGCTGTAATTACTTTTATTAAAAGAAAAATGGAGATCTTAAGCAATACAGCATGCAATAAAAAGAAATAAGAGTCATAAGGTTTGGAAAAAGACAAAGCTATCATTATACACAGACATGATTATATACATAAAAAATGTTTTTTAAAAATCTAGAGACAGGGGCGCCTGGGTGGCTCAGTCGTTAGGCGTCTGCCTTCGGCTCAGGTCATGATCTCAGGGTCCTGGGATGGAGCCCCGCGTCGGGCTCCCTGCTCCACAGGAAGCCTGCTTCTCCCTCTCCCACTCCCCCTGCTTGTGTTCCCTCTCTCACTGCCCCTCTCTGTCACATAAATAAATAAAATCTTTAAAAAAAAAAAAAAATCTAGAGACAAACTACCAAAGTTGACAAGTGAATTATCCAGGCTGTTGGAACCAGTTGAATATATGAAATCAATTGTATTTTTATTTACCAGCAATAAAAATATCACAAATGAAATTAAAATTAAAAAGATATAATTTACATTAGCATAAAACCCCTCAAATTTAGGAATGCATTAAATGATAGATGATTAAGACCTCTACACTAAAAACTATAAAACTTTGCCAAATGATATATTCAAAGTGCTGAAAGGAAAAATTTATAACCAAGGATATTCTACTTGGCAAGAATATCTTTCAGAATTGAAGGATAGATAGTTTCCCAGACAAACAAAAGTTAAAGGAATTCTTCACCACTAAACCAGTCTTATGAGAAATGTTAAAGGAACTTCTTTAAGTGGAAAAGAAATGGCCATAATCAGGTATAAGAAAATTATTAATAAAAAGATGTAAAATATGACAACATACACATAAAATGTGGAGAAGGGAGTGAAAAAAAAAGGTGTTTTTATTTTTGTTTTTATTTCTGTTTTGTTTTTTAGAATGTGTTTGAACTTAAATGATCATCAACTTGATATAGACTGCTATGTACTTATGTTGTTATATATGAACCTCACAGTAACCACAAACTCAACATCTATAACAGATACAAAAAAATAAATAAATAAACAGAAAGAAAGCCAAACTTAACACTACAGAAACTCATCAATCACAAAGGAGAGCAAGAGGAGAAGGGAACAGAGAAGAACTATAAAAACAACCAGACAACAAATAACAGAATAACAATAAGTACCTCACATCAATAGTTACTTTAAATATAAATGACCTATGTGCTCCAATCAAAAGACATAGGGTAGCAGAATGGATAAAACAAAACAAAACAAAACAAAGCAAGACCCATCTATATGCTGCCTACAAGAGACTTATCTCAGACTTAAAGATACATACAGCATGAAAGGGAAGGGATAGAAAAACATGTACCATGCAATGGAAGCAAAAAAAAAAGCCAAGGTAGTAATACTCATATCAGACAAAACAAACTTTAAAAACAAAGACTGTAACAAAAGACAAAGAAGGGCATTACATAATGATAAAGGAACCAATCCAACAAGAGGATATAACAATTGTAAATATCTATGCCCCCAATACTGGGGCATCTAAATACATAAAGCAACTATTAACAGACATAAAGAGAGAAATTGATAGTAATACAATAGTAGTAGGGGACTTCAACACACCACTTACATTAATAGATCAATCATTCAGGCAGAAAATCAATAAGGAAACTGCTTTGAGTGACACATTAGACCAGATGAACAAACATATACAGAACATTCCATCCAAAACCAGAATACACACTCTTTTCAAGTGTACATAGAACATTCTCTGGAAGAGATCACAGGCTAGGCCACAAAACAAGTCTCAATGAATTTAAGAAGACTGAAATCATACCATGTTACTTTTCTGACCACAACAATATGAAACTAGAAATCAATCACAAGAAAAAAATACAAATATGTGGAGGTTTACAACAGTGGTTAAACAACATGCTACTGAACATGAGTCAATGAAGAAATCAAAGAAGAAATTAAACAATACATAGAGACAAATGAAAATGAAATATATTTGTCCAAAATCTTTGGGACACAGGAAACACAATTCTAAGAGGGAAATACATAGCAACATAGGCCTAGCTCAAGAAATAAGAAAAAGCTCAAATAAACAATCTTACCTTACACCTAAAGGAATTAGAAAAAGAACAAAGCCCAAGGTGAGTATAAGGAAGGATATAATAAAGATCAGAACAGAAACGAGATTGACTAAAAAACAATAGAAAAGATAAATGAAACCAAGGGCTGGATCTTTGAAAAGATAAATAAAATTGATAAATCCTTTGCCAGACTCACCAAGAAAAAAAAAGAAAGGACCAAAATAAATAAAATCAGGACAAAAGAGAAGTAACAACTGACACCACAGAAATACAAAGGATTATAAGAGACTACAAAAAATTATATGCCAACCAATTAGAAAACCTAGAAGAAACAGATAAATTCCTAGAAACATACAATCTTCCAAAACTGAATCAGAAAGAAACAGAAAATCTGAACAGACTGATTACTAGTAATGAGATTGAATTGGTAATCAAAAAACTACCAAAAATAAATATCCAGGACCAGACAGATTCACAGGTAAATTCCACCAAACATTTAAAGAAGAGTTAATACCTATTCTTCTCAAACGATTCTAAAAAATAGAAAAAGGGAAACTTTCAAATATATTCTGAGGCCAGCATTACTCTGACACCAAACCAGACAAAGTCACCATGAAAAAAGAAAAGGGCAGTAAACCCTTACGAATGTAAATGCAAAAATCCTCAACATTAATAGTATCATTTACCACAACCAACTGGGATTTATTCTGGCAACATAAGAATAGTTCGATATTTGCAAATCAACCAATGTGATACACCACATCAACAAAATGAAGGATAAAAATCATATGATCATCTTAATAGATGCAAAAATAGCATTTGACAAAGTACAACATCCATTCATGATAAAAACTGTTAACAAAGTGGGTTTAGGGGGAACATACCTCAACATAGTAAAGGCCATATAAGAAAAACCCAGAGCTAACATCATAATGGTGAAAAACAGAGTTTTTCCTCTAAGATCA
This sequence comes from Mirounga angustirostris, assembly GCF_029215605.1. Lineage (NCBI taxonomy): Eukaryota > Metazoa > Chordata > Mammalia > Carnivora > Phocidae > Mirounga > Mirounga angustirostris. Next base: position 101,321,890 of record NW_026991711.1, on the reverse strand, counting down.
GGAACAAGACAAATATGCCCACTTTTTCCATTTTCATTTAACATAGTACTGGAAGTCCTAGCCATAGCAATTAACAAGAAAAAGAAATTAGAGGCATCCATATTGGTAAGGAAGAAGTCAACTGTCACTATTTGCAGGAGACAAGATACCATACAAAAAAAAATCTAAAGACTCCACCAAAAAGCTATTAGAAGTAATGAATTCAGCAAAGTTTCAGGATACAAAATTAATACTCAGAAATTGATAGTGTTTCTATATACTAATAATGAAGTAGCAGAAAGAGAAATTAAGAAAACAGTACCATTTGGTTGCATTTACAACTGCACCAAAAAGAATAAAATACCTAGGGATAAACTTAACCAAGGATGTGAAAGACCTGTACTCTGAAAACTATAAAACAATGATGAAAAAAGTAAAGATGACACAAACAAATGGAAAGATATTCAATGCTCATGAATTGGAAGAATTAATATTGTTAAATTGTCCATACTACCTATTCAATCTACAGATTCAATGCAATACCTATCAAAATACCAACAACATTTTTCATAGAACTAGAACAAATAATACTAAAACTTTCACTATTTACAAATGACATGATACTATATAGAGAAAACCCTAGGGACTCCACCAAAAAAACTACTAGAATTGATAATCAAATTCAATAAGGTGGAAGGATATAAAATTAATCAAGAGAAATCCATTGCATTTCTATACACTAATAATGAGTAGCAGAAAGGGAAACTAAGAAAACAATCTCATTTACAATTATACCAAAATAATAAAATACTTAGGAATAAACTTAACTAAGGGGGTGAAAGACCCGTACTCTGAAAATTATAAAACATTGGTGAAAGCAATTGAAGACAACACAAAGAAATGAAGAGACATTCCATTCTCATGGATTGCAAGAAAAAAATATTGCTAAATGGCCATACTACTCAAATCAATCCCTATCAAAATACCAACAGCATTTTTCACAGAACTAGAACAAACCTAAAACTGTATGGATTCACAGAAGACCTCGAATAGCCAAAGCAATCTTAAAAAAGAAAAACAAAACTGGAGGTATCACAATTCCAGATTTCAAGATGTATTACAAAGCTGTAGTAAATAAAACGGTATGGTACTGGCACAAAAATAGACACATAGGTCAGTAGAACAGAACAGAGAGTCCAGAAATAAACCCACTCATATGTTAAATTAATCTATGACAAAGCAGGCAAGAAATACAATAGGGAAAAGACAGTCTCTTTAATAAATGGTGCTAGGAAAAGTGGCCAGCTACATGCAAAAGAATGAAACTGGACCCTTTTTTAACATCATACACAAAAATGAACTCAAAATGGATTAAAGACCTAAATGTGAGACCTGAAACCATAAAAACCCCAGAAGACAACACAAGTATTAATTTCTCTGATATCAGCTGTAGCAACATATTTTTTTTTTAAAGATTTTATTTATTTATTTGAGACAGAGAGAATGAGAGACAGAGAGCATGAGAGGGAGGAGGGTCAGAGGGAGAAGCAGACTCCCCACCGAGCAGGGAGCCTGATGCGGGACTCGATCCCGGGACTCCAGGATCATGACCTGAGCCGAAGGCAGTTGCTTAACCAACTGAGCCACCCAGGCACCCCTGTAGCAACATATTTTTAGGTATGAGAAACAAAAGCAAAAATAAATTATTGTGACTACATCAAAACAAAAAGGTTTTGACAGTGAAGGAAACCATCCACAAAACAAGGCAACCTACTGAATGGGAGAAGGTATTTGCAAATGATGTATCTGATAAGGGGTTAATATTCACAATATATAAAGAACTTATATAACTCAACACCACAGAAACCAAACAAATTTGATTAAAAAAAATGGGCAGAGGACCTGAATAGACATTTTTCCAAAGAAGACATAGAGATGGCCAACACATATGGAAAGATACTCAACATCACTAATTATCAGGGAAATGGGACTCAAAAGCACAATGAGATATCACCTTCTACCAGCCAGAATGGCTAAAATAAAAACACAAGAAACAGGTGTTGACAAGGATGTGGAGAAAAAGGAACCCTTGAGCACTATTGGTGGAAATGCAAACTGGTGCAGCCACTGTGGAGAACAGAATGGAAGTTCCTCAAAAAATTAAAAGTAGAACTACCATATGAACAGTAATTGCACTACTGGGTATTTATCCAAAGAAAACAAAAACACTAATTTGAAAAGATATATGCACTATTTTATTGTAATATTATTTGTAATACCAAGATCTATATGTAACCTAAATGTCCACCCATAGATGAATGTGTAAGAAAGATGTGATATGGGGGATCCTGGGTGACTCAGTCGGTTGAGTGTCTGCCTTCGGCTTGGGTCATGATCCCAGAGTCCTGGGATCGAGCCCCACATTGGGGGGGGTCTCTGCTCAGCAGGGAGTCTGCTTCTCTCTCTCCCACTGCCCCTCCACCCTGCTTGTGCTCTTTCTCTCGCTCACTGTTTCTCAAATAAATAAATCTTAAAAAAAAAAAGATGTGATACACACACACACACACACACACACACAGAGGAATATTACACAGCCATAAAAAAGGGTGAGGATTTTTTAAATTATTATTTTAATTTTTTTTTTTTTTTTTGCCATTTGTGACAACATGGATGTATCTAGAGGGTATTAGGCTAAGTGAAATAAGTCAGACTGAGAAAGACAAATACCAGATGTTTTCACTCATATGTGGAATCTAAAAAACAAACAAACACAGAAAAAAGGAGTATCAGACCTATAAACACAAAGAACAAACTCATGGTTGCCAGAGGGAAGAGGGGGAAGGCAAAATGGGTTAAGGGGAATGGGAGATACAGGCTTCTAGTTATGGAATGAATCAGTCACAGGAATAAAAGGCACATCATGGAGAAGAAAGTCAATGGTATTGCAATAGCATTGTATGGTGACAGACGGTAGCTACACTTGTGGTGAGCATAGCATAACATATAGAGTTGTTGCATCACTCTGTTGTATATCTGGAACTAATGTATCATTATGTGTCAAGTATACTAAAAAAAATTAAAAAATAAAATTAAAATTTTAAAAATGGAAAAAAAAACCCTGTGCCAAGATAAATTTAATATACCTAACTTGAGAGTCCTCCCCTGCTCTCTTCATGGGTTAGAAAGAATTAAAACTGTTAGGATATAAATTCTCTCTAAATTAATCTTTACACTCTATACAATTCTAGTTAAAATCTCAGCAGATTTTGTGTAGAAATTGACAAGCGAATTCTAAAATTCATACAATGATGTTAAGAGGTCAAAAATGGTTATGGAGTTCATTAGTAAAAAGAAAGAAATTGGAGGACTTACACTATCCAATGTCAAGATAATCATGAAGTGATTAAAATTAAGACAGATTGAAGTTTGAGTAAAGATATATAAAAAAACCAATGGAATAGAACAGAGTTCTGTTCAGTTACCTGATACTTGCTAAAGGTGACAGTGCTATGTAATATAGAAAGAATGCTCTTTTTAATAAATAGTGTCAGGCTATCCACATGGGAAAAACAAATCTTTCTCCTTACCTTACAGAAATCAATTTCAGGTGGATTATAGATTTATATATGCACAAGTTAAACAAAAGAAAAGCCTTTGGAAAAAAATGAGGATGTCCTTATTATCTCAGATAAACAAAGTTTTCTTTTTTTTTTTTTTTTAACATTTTTATTTATTTATTTGAGAGAGAGAAAGAGAGTGAGCACAAGGGCAGAGGAAGAGGGAGAAACGGACCCCTGCTTAGTGGGGAGCCAATGTGGGGCTTGATACCAGGACTCTGGGATCATGACCCGAGCCAAAGGCAGACACTTAACGACTGAGCCACCCAGGCACCCCTCAGATAAACAAAGTTTTCTAAGTGGGATACAAAATGTACCAATCACAAAATGTTGACTTGAACTTCATTAAAATTAGGAAGTTCTGTACCTCTGAAACAAATAATACATTATATGTTAAAAAAAAAAAAAAGAAGATAGCAGGAGGGGAAGAATGAAGGGGGGGAAATCGGAGGGGGAGATGAACCATGAGAGACGATGGACTCTAAAAAACAAACTGAGGGTTCTAGAGGGGAGGGGGGTGGGAGGATGGGTTAGCCTGGTGATGGGTATTAAAGAGGGCATGTTCTGCATGGAGCACTGGGTGTTATACGCAAACAATGAATCACGGAACACTACATCAAAAACTAATGATGTAATGTATGGTGATTAACATAACATAATAATAAAAAATACAACAACAACAACAACAAATAAAAAATAAATAAAATAAAATTAGGAAGTTCTTAGGCACCTGGGTGGCTCAGTTGGTTGAGCAGCAGTTGATTTCAGCTCAGGTCATGATCTCTTGGGTCATGAATTCAAGCCCTGTGTTGGGCTCCTTGCTCAGTGGGGAGTATGCTTGAGATTTTCTCCCTCTACCCTTCCCCCCCAATCTCTCTCTGAAAATAAATAAAATCTTAAAAAAAGAGAATGAAAACACAAGCAAACAATATTAAATATGCTGTTAACACATATAAAAAGACTCATATCCAGAATATATAAGGAATGAAAAATCATTAAGAAATAGTTAATCCAATATAAAAACAGGCAAATGACTTAAAAAGTCACTTCATCAAAGAGGATATCCAAGTGGCCAATAAACATATGCAGACATGTTTTACCTCATCAATCTCCAGGGAACGCAAATTAAAATCACAAGGGGATTCCATTACACTTCCACTGGAGTAGTCAAAAAAAGACAGACAATACTAAATCTCAGCAAGGGAATGGAGCAACTGAACTCTCATCCACTGCTGGCAAATTGAGTGTACATCAGTAAAACTACTTTGGAAAAATGTTTCATGTTCTCTACTAATGCCGAACATACATATATTCTATGAGCCAGTCATTCCACTCACAGGTATTCACCAATAGAAATACATATATAGCATACACAAAAATGTATAAGAATGTTCATTGTATTGTTTGAAATAGCTCCCAAATGGGAAAATATGTGTTCATCAACAGTAGAATGGATAAATTTTTATCACATTTATCATATGAGAAATAGAGAAGGAGAACAATGACCCACTGCTACATGAAATGAAGAGTGAATCTCCAGACTTAATGTTGAATGAAATAAGCATGAACTCAGATAAGAGTCCATATTGCATGATTCCATTTGTATAAGCACAAAAACACAGGCAAGACTGATCTTTGGTTATGGAAGTCAGAGTAGTGGCTAACTTTGGGAGGGTGGGTATGAGGTTGAGGTTTCCAAGTTGTTGGTAATGTTTGTGAGTTGTGCTGGGGGGCTGCTTATAAACTTTATAAAAATTCATCAAGCTATGTTAAGTATTTGTACACTTTTTGCATGTATATTATATTTTATTAAAAACTTATAACACAGAATACTAACAGTATTACTGACTGTCTCTGTTCACTGTAGGAAAAGGGGAGGCACAGGAGAGAAGCAGGAGATGGGTTCACGGACCCAATTGGGTTGACAATCTAGTTACAGTTAGGAAGTCTTCATTAATAGTCACCAAGACAGAACTGGCCATGTGTATTGTGCTTTCTAGCTCATGCAGGACGTCTCCATACATTCACTTGATTCCTTTTCATAACAACCTGATGAAGTAAGAATTAATTCTTGTTCCAAATGTGCCTCTCAGGAAACTGAGACTCACGGATATTGGGTGATATTTCCAAGGGGGCAAAGCCAAGAAGCATAGAGGCAGTCGTGCGCTAGCTGCAAATACTATTCTCTTTTCTCTCCACCACGGTTAGACGACTGGACGTTTGGATTTAAACAAAGGTGGGGTGGACTAAATTGTTTCTCACAGCTTTTCTGTGAAATTGGCATTATCCTCACTTTACAGATGTGGTTCAGAAATATTAAACAATCGATGAATATACAATCTAGTACGTCACTGGGGTAGGCTCTAAACATGGATCTGTCCCATTCAAAAGCTCATTTCTTTCTTTTTTTTTTTTTTTAAAGATTTTATTTATTTGACAGAGCACAAGCAGAGGGAGAGAGAGGGGGGAGCAGGCTCCCTCCTGAGCAAGGAGCCTGATGTGGGACTCAATCCCAGGACCCTGGCATCATGACCTGGGCCGAAGGCAGCCGCTTAACCGACTGAACCACCCAGGCGTCCCTAAAAGCTCATTTCTTTCTAGCCAACGTGGCTGATAGCTGTCCATGAGTGTACAAGTAATTCAGTTATAAGAACTCAGCAGAAGGAGCACCACAGGTTATGAGCCTCGTGGAGGTGGCATCTTTGAGATGGATTTAAACAGGAGACCCTGGAGTGAAGAGAACTCTGAGTTGGGGGATTGGTCAGCAAAGTGTTAGAATTTTCAGTGGTCAGTGAGCAGACTAGTTTGGCTAAAGCAGAGTTAACTTTTAAGTTCCATGAAGTCAGGGACTATGTCTGTTTTGTGAACTGAGATCTCCCCAGGGCTTGACCTATTTTATTTTATTTTATTTTGTTTTGTTTTGTTTTATTTTATTCTTTTTTTTTTTTTTTACTTTTTATTTTTTAAAAGTTTTTATTTAAATTCCAGTTAGTTAAAATACAGGGTTATATTAGTTTCAGGTGTACAATCTAGTGATTCAACCCTTCCATACAATAGCCAGTGTTCATCACAAGTGCACTCCTTAATCCCCATCACCTAGTTCACCCATCCCCCCTTCCACCTCCTTTCTGGTAACCAAGAGCTTGACCCATTTTAAATGCTTGGTTAATACTTGCTGAATCAATGAAAGTATAAATGAATAAACTGAATATTCAGCATCAAAATTGAGTTGAAGGTAACTGTTTATGGATGGCATAGTTCATTCATGCCAATGATAACACCATTTGACATACCAGTTAAAAACTAAGTACCTAGAAAATAAGATGGTATCAGCAAAGTCTGCTGAGAAAGAAATTCAGAGAAATCAGAGCTTTCCAAGCATTACTTTGCATTTGAATGCTGTGAGTTTCTCAGAACTCAGAATAGAGATAGCTTAGATTACTACCTGCCCTGGAGCCAGCACCCAGACACCATACTGAAGGCACTGCCCCAACTCCTTCTATCAGGGTCTTTAGAGCCTTTGTCCGTCTTGTTGGGACTGGCATTTCTTAGAAACTTCTTTCTGAGCTCTTTTCACAAGAAAAATGATTTGTTGAGATAATGATCTGCACAGTGTGACAGGGTATTTCAAGCACCACTTCCTCTTGAGGGGGAAATCAGCATTTTGGGTCACTGTTTAAGAATTTGTCTTTTTTGGTGTTGTGGGAATACTGCTCCTCAAATAGCTTCCATGTATGGGATGAGGAGATGATGAATCTTCTAGCCTCAGTGTCTCTGACATTTACATTTATGTGCTTCTGGAAGGACTCATTTCTAAGACATCATGGCTGGTTGAATGATTGTACCCAAAAGGTGTTGATTAATGGATCCTGGTCAACCCTGAAAGAAGTTTCTAATAGACTATAATGAGGTTGTCCATGACTCTGTCCATTTTATCAACCACTCATGAAGACGTCAAAGCCAGACTTTAGATAGACAATTGGAATGCATTAATAATATATGTTGGATGAGAAATTATTATACAAAATTTCAGTAGGTTGTAAAGATGTGCTGAATTTCAGTAAGCATAAATGATGTCATAGGGTCAGGTAGCCAATGTCATAAGTACAGAATGGGACATATCAGACTATATTGCAAGTTAAATATAAATGGCCTAGGGGTTTAACTAACTGCCAGTCAAAAAATGGAAACTAAAACAGTGTATTTTCTAGTAAAGACTTGCAGTCCTGTCTGTCCTGTTCCAGAAAATTTCTACTTTCTAGAAATTGTTCCTTCACCTCACCCAAATGATTGCAACAAAAACACTTAAGTCAAAACATGACCTGGTTCCCTGGCCACATTTGGTAGGTTCAGGATTGGACATCTGATTCAAGAAAGAGAACCCATCTCTGAGGATTTTAAAATAGGAACTTTCTAAAGTTCTGATTTAATAATTATTAAGTTCCTCTAATTTTAAAACATGATGATCATAGAATCAGAGAGTGGTAAGCTGTTTTCTCTTGGGAAGCCTGAGTTCTAAGAGACAAAGCTCTAGATTGGTAGGGGGCCATGTCTCCATCATTGGGGCAACAGAGTAATCTGGTCTGTGGAGAGCAGAACAGATGAGAGATGGAAAGAGAGACCTCCATCGAGTTTAGTTTCCTCGGTCAGTTATTTCTGTAGCTCAACTGCATTCTTCCTCTCTCCTTATCATTCTATTCTAATAACCTATTGGAACCTAGTGACTTCCCTTTTAACCCAAGCTAATTAGGTGTCATCTGCAATGCAAAATGTCCTAAGTAATAACACACAAACTTAAGCTCCAATGATAGTGCCTGGAATAAAGGTGGGGTAATTATGACACACTAAATCCTGAGGTAACCCTAATCTAAACTGTCCTGGCTGCTCTAGTATGGACTACTGAGGTCATTCCCAGGTCAGGAGGGAGAAGACTTAGAGAAAGAGGATGTAGCCGTGTAGAATTGTTCAAAGGGTTGCCATGGAGAAAACAGAGTGGATGCTCTATGCTGCTCTGATGAACAAAAACTGATACCAATAGCAGAAAGTTAGAACAGATTTTGATCAGTATAAAAATTGTCTTTCTAAGCATTAGAGTTATCCGACAATGGAGTGGATGGCCTAAAGAAGTATCAAGGTCTCCATCAAGGGAAAGTCAGGTCAGAACTTGGCTATCACCTTATTTGGGAGTTTGACAGACAGGTGGCAACTCATAGCTATAATTTATTAGAAGGCTTTCTAAGTGTGAAGCACTGTGCTTGACATGTGCTTTATGTAAATTTACACTTCGTCTTCAGAAAAATCATATGAAATAGGTATCACCATGTCCATTAAAATATTTACCCAATATTGAGCATATGGGCAATATTTTAGTATTTTTTAAATCCAAAAGATAATTTGTGGGATTACATTATGGTTAGTTTCAATCTTAGTCCTAAGTATTTATAATTTTACCATTTCATGGCATATTTTAAGTTAATAAATGGTTCTCAATTTTGTTTCAATTCTACAGCAAATGGTGACCTACTGGATTTTCAGGTAAGTACAAGCTAAAGCACTTTCATTTCCATTATGATTAATTCAGTTGTATTTACCCCAAAAGCTCCCTGTAATATTTTCAGGACATAGTGGATAATGTCCTTTCATTTATTATATGGTAGGAAAACTGACTTTTGTTGTCTTACTGTTCTCTTGTTGTGAAGCTCAACTACGTGTCTTTCATAGGTGGGTAACACAAGCAGTTACACTTTCTACTTTACTGTTGCTCCTCATCCCAAAATCTTTAATATTATCTGCTCCATAAAGATTACAAAACCACCACTTAAGGGTCTGCTTAACATCAGACCAAATGGATCATTCCTTCTGAAAGATAACCCATATCTGGCAACTAGTCCGTCTTATGGTACTCTTTATAAGATAAGGAAATCTTATCACAATAAATTCTGAAATATTTTTTGAGACTTAAAGAGCTTTCTATAATCCTCTATTTAATTTTGTATTTTTTTTACCAGACAGGATAAAAAGTCTGCTACATCATCTCATTGTTGCTTTAATTTTACTCCTTCTCCTTTCCTAGTTTGTCCCACATTCCTTTTCTTTATAAAATGTCAGTGAAAAGACTAAACATAAATATACAAAGATCACAGCTAAACCAGATACAGAGAGACTGACAGCTAATGCCAGATGCTCGAGACTCTCTTCAAATTAAATATTCAGCACCAGGTGGTTGAATTGGCTTAACAAAGGAACACGTGCTTATGAGGGATACAAAGATGAAGTTAGAGGGACTAGTTCTCATTTGGAGAAAATTAAGTTATTTAATGAAATAAATATAAGAAGGATTTGAAATCAAAGTGAAAATGAAATTAAATTAAATCACTCATTCACATCTATACAGAAGGGAATGTTATTACAATTTGTAAAATTTCTTTTCAAAATTAATACTTAGGACAAATGCTAGTATTTGTAATAGCTAAAGGAAAAAAAATCCTTTAATTATGCTTTAGTGACAGCATAATGTTAAGTCTGTTTCCAACTCCCTACAGACTGGTAATAATTAAAATAATCAACTTTTCGGGACACCTGGGTGGCTCAGTCGTTAAGCATCTGCCTTCAGCTCAGGTCATGATCCCAGGGTCCTGGGATCGAGCCCCGCATCGGGCTCCCTGCTCAGCAGGAAGCCTGCCTCTCCCTCTCCCACTCCCCCTGCTTGTATTCCCACTCTCACTGTCGCTCTCTGTCAAATAAATAAAATCTTTAAAAAAAATAAATAAATAAAATTAAAAAAAATAATCAACTTTTCTTCATATGGGTTAAAGTACAAATAGAGTATCTTGTACAAATATACTGCATTTCTTGTACTGAAAGCTCTCAGAGCTGAAATTTTGGTTGGTGCCTTTACAACTGGTTGCGGTAAATGAACTGACCACGTAGTGTGAGTTTAAGCAGAAACTAATGACCTCAAGGGCATTTTAAGACGTTTTCTCAACACAAGTGAAACAAGTCATTACAGATATGCTGTGATATATGTTTGAGATATGTATTCACAGTCATCACTTAAATTTATTTTTTAAGTGTATGATAGAGATTAATGAGAAATTAGCCTCTTAAAAATGTTTCAGACAATATTAAAAATACAGCAAAGGAAGAGCTGTGTAGTCAATACATTGGAGTTTTCTGTATGCCCCTTCCACCTCCCCAACCCGGACCTTGCAGAAATAACCATGCTTCTGAATTTAGAGTTTATCATTTTGGAATGGCTTCTTTCAAGTCCCAATAGCAACTTATTTTTATAATAATAATATAATAGAAATAAATAGTATTTCAACTGTGGATACTTTGTAAGAGTTTCTTTTTTTGTTTAAGATCTTATTTATTTATTTGACAGAGAGAGAGAGACCACGAGAGAGGGAATACAAGTAGGGGGAGTGGGAGAGGGAGAAGCAGGGTCCTCTGAGCAGGGAGCCCAAATGTGGGGCTTGATCCCAGGACCCTGGGATCATGACCTGAGCTGAAGGCAGACACTTAACGACTGAGCCACCAAGGCACCCCTTTGTTAGGGTCTCTATAGTTGTCAACAAGAAACACTTTGATACAGTTTAAGGCTTACTCTAAGCAGCCATCTTTTATACCCCAAATCTTCTGAGTGCTGAAACTTATTTCAAAGACCACATGTTAGTCATGATCATAAGGAGATGAACATGGCAGGAACCAAGAGATCATAGGATGTTCTTCTGGTCAAATGATAAAACTATAAAGGAAATACTGTCACATGCACATAAACATGATATTTTTCATGGTTTCACAAATATGATAATGTAAAATATTTACACTTTAGGCACATAGAACTGAATATCTACATTATAAGATATAAGGTTTAAAATATAATGAAAACTAAGTGCTAAACCATATAATGGAATAGCGTGACACAGAACACACTTGCTTGTTGCAGGGTGGTGGGGCAGTAACTGGTTAGTTCGGTTGTTCAGAGCATGGTTCCCTCCACCTGTGGTACACCAAGTTGATCATATAAAAACCTTCTTTTTTAGTTGTATCTTTTTTACCATACTACTGTAACATAATTTTCAAGAGTACATGCTTCTACGGGATTTGTAACAAGAAAGTGCAGACCCCTTATCTATTCTATCCCCGCACCAATTCCCTCTCTTCAGGGATAGTTATGGTCAATTCTTCTAGCTATTTATTCTGGAATTTACTCTGTATTTCTAAATCACATGTTTGCACTATATTATTGCTTTCTGAGGGGACCAAGAAATTTTCTGTTGCTTCTGTAGCAAATTTCCATAAACTTGGTGGCTTAAACAACATAGACCTACCATCATACAGTTCTGCGGGATAGATGTCTGACACGGGTCACCCTGGGCTACAGTCCACGGTGCCTCTTATGTTCCTTCCTCAAGGCCCTAGAACAGAATCCATTTCCTTGCCTTTTCTAGCTTCTAGAAGCCCCCCCACATTCCTTGGCTCATGGCCCCATTTGCCCATTTCTGAAGCCAGCAAACTGCTTTTCTTCGGCAGTTACATCTTCCTTCTTCCTTTGGACAACTCTCTGCCTCCTTCTTTCATTTGTAAAGACCCTTGTGATTACACTGGGTCAACTAGATAATCTATCGTAATCTCCATATTATAACACCATCTTGTTAACAAACTTAATTCCATCTAGTTTCTTAATTCCCCTATGCCACGTAATGTAACCCATTCACAGGTTCTGAGGATTAGGATGTGGGCATTTTGGGGGGATATTTATTTGATACAACATAGGGGGATTGGGGCTCATCATCCAAAATGTAGGCTTTCACTCAATCGTCTTGTTCTTGGGATGTTTTGTGTAGCAGCCCAATCTTAGCTATTCCTAGTGTCTCTAAGTCCTTGATCCTATTTTTCCCTCAGTCTTCTGCTGTCGTAAAGGAAGGTCATAGTGGGACTGCATGTGGCTGGATCAGGAACCCAGAGGTTTATCTGTTCCTTAACCAATTCTTTTGTTTTCTGTCCCATTCTACTCCCCCCATCCCTAGGAATGCCCTGTCCCCCTCTCAATTCTTGAAACTCTCTGAGGTTCTATGTTGTGAATTGGCTGGTTTCAGGCTTGGTCCCTAAAAGAAGTTAGCTTCTTTCTGTTTACAGGCATTTTTCTCATGATTCTTTTCTCTCCCATTCTCTTGCTGCTTTTGGCTAAAAAATTCTTTGCTGTGATTTAAAGGGCTTCAGGAGAGAGTTGAAGCAAACATGTGTGTCCCATCAGCCATGTCTTACCAGGAGTCTAGTACACTCATTTTACAGAAGAGAAGGCAAAGTCCTAAGGATATCAAATAACTTGCCTACGGCCACAAAACTAGTTAATTTGAAACCAGAATTCCTATTGAGGCTTTTCTGATTCTTACATTGGGAGGAAGATTAGATGAGATGAACTTAAGTTCTCTCCCTAAACTAAGATTTTACAAATATAGTAAACCACAGTCATTCTCAGGATTTATTGTCTCTTTCACCTGAAAGCCAATTTGTAGCTACCAAGATGTCATATAATGTCTACAAGATTATAATTAACTTGAGAAATATTTGTCTTTATAATTCATTTGTGCCATAAACACAATGGTCACCTGATAAATATTAGAATGAAAGAATAATGAATACTTATTTGCCAAACAAACTTGATCTTCAGAGTCAACCAACTTATAATTCTGGGAGCAGTCCCTGTCAGAGCAAAGGCTCAGATTAAGCCCCTGATATAATGCAATGCTAATTCTTATAGCAGTATTCTGTGCTTTGTGAGTTAGCAGTCTGAGCATGATATTCCCAATGCTCTTTCATAAACACACTGGAGAAAAGGTGGTCATGGTCATTTGTGTGGATCATTACCACTTGGTAATATTGCCATAGGATCTCAATTTCAGGTAATTTTTCTTGATAACACTTTTGGTATTTGGGAGTAGGAGGCATCAGTGTTAGTGATATATTCCTTATAGTTTCCCAGCTTCAGAGAGAGTGGAGAAGGTGTTAAGCTAGGGCCATAACCTTAGAAACTTTAAGAATTAAAAAGTTTATAGTGTCAAGAGAATGAGAAGGTGAGCCACAGACTGGGGGAAAATATTCACTAAAGACACACCTGATAAAGGAGTGTTTTACCAAAATATACAAAGAACCCTTCAAACTTAACAATAGAAAAATAAACAACCCAATTAAAAAATGGGTAAAAGACCCAAATAGTCACCCCACCAAAGAAGATATACAGATGGCAAATAAGCATATGAAAAGATGTTCCATATCCTAATGACTTAGGGAAATGCAAATTAAAACAACAATGAGATACCAATACACACCTATTAGAATGGCCAAAATCCAGAACACTGACAACACCAAATGCTGACGAGGATGTGGAGCAACAGGAACTCTCATTCACTACTCTTGGGAATGCAAAATGGTACTGCCACTTGGGAAGATACTTTGTCAGTTTCTTACAAAACTAAACATACTCTTACCATAAGATCAAGCAGTCACACTCCCAGGTATTTACCCAAAGGAGTTGAAAACATGCCCACATCAAAACCTGTACATAGATGTTTATTCATCATTGCTATAATTTGGAAGCAACCAGGATTTCCTTCAGTAGGCAAATGGATAAACTTTGGTGGTTCATTGAGACAAGAGAATATTATCCAACACTAAAGAGAAATGAGCTATCCTTGGGGCTAAAGGCAGGCCACCCAAACACACCACAATGGCATACTGATTATTTTGAGTTGAAGCGACACAGGAAACAGCCTTGCAAGGACACTCAAACCCTTTGTCCCCCTGAAAGGAGGCAATAAATTGCCCATATGAAAGGTGCCCTCCCTGTACAAAGAAGTAAAAAGATATCCTTATCACCAGAGATAAGAACTTTAAAGCCAAGAAAGCTGTGTAAATAAAACCTGTTACGTTTTACTAATCTACTAGCTCAGGCCAAATTGCCCTAGAATTCCTTACTAATTAAAGCTTCTAAACACCCATTTTTTTATCTTATAAATTCACCACAAATTTATTGTCTCTTTGTTTAAAATGGCTATAAAAACTGCCTGCCTTGGTCATTTCTTTCATCATTGGGCCTCTGCATGTGCAACAAAACTTTGTTTTTTCCTGTTAATCTGTCTCATGTAAATTTAATTCTTATTGCAGCTAAAAGAACCTTGGAGAAAGAAAAATTTCTTCCTCCTCTTCACTCTCAAGCAATAAAAAGACATGGAGGAATCTTAAAATGTATATTACTAAGCCAATTTGTACATGCTACATACTACAAGATTCCAACTATAGAACATTCTGAGAAAGGCAGAACTATGGAGACAGGAGTTAAAAGATAAGTAGCTGCCAGGGGTTGGGGGCAGGGAGGAATAAATAGGTGGAAATCAGAGGAGTTTTAGGGCAGAGAGACTCCTCTTTATGACACTATAATAGTGGGTACATGTTATTCTACATTTACCCAAACCCATAGAATGTCCAAGTGTGACCCCTAATGTAAGCTATGGACTTTGGCTGATTATGTGTTAGTGTAGGTTCATCGATTGTAACAAGGGTATCATTCAGATGCAGACACTGATAATGAGGAAACCATGAGAGTGTAGGGCCAAGGGCATATTGGAACTCTCTGTACCTTCTGCTCAATTTTGCTGTGAGCTTAACTGATATAAAAAAATAAAGTCTAATAAAAAAGTTGATAGTGTCCCATATCCACTGATTAAATTACAAGTTGAAAAAATTATGGTATCCCCATTATAAGTCAACACTGAAACAGTATAAATTGTAAATTATTATTAGTTTTCCCTAAATGGCAATATCCCTACTTTTGGTGGGGTGGAATAGCAAATTCTTTCAAAGAAAATTTGTGCTCTCATTTTTGTGTGGGGGCTCCCACCTGCTGGAGCATGTGGTCTGTATTTTAGTGACCCGGTGGTAGGTGGAGGCCCTCAAATCATGTCGCTTTCCCTTCCCTACTGATTCCCTTGATCCCCCATGGCTGAGATCGACATAAAGATACAATCCTGAAAATCGCTGCCATGGTGAGGTAACTGTTTAGGCGATAGGTACATAATTCCCCTTGGTTCCTGAGGTCCCTGGTGAGCTTGTTGACTCTTCAGAGGCCACTTTCAAGGCTGAATATGGGTTAAGACAGATAGATGTAAATTTGAAGCCTATCTCCTCTTGTTTAACTGCCCTAATTTAGGCAAGTCATTTTATCTCTTCGAACTTCAGATTATTCTGTGATATTTGTTTTAAAATACCAGTCCCTTAGGAGGATGGTGAGGAAGAAATGGAATAGCACACATAAAGCAGTCAAGAGGTATCATTTCACTCTTCTCTTCCCTAACTCCATGATAAAAAAAGGTGATCATGGTGATACCAATATGGTACATTCTATAGTAATTTCTAGATTACAAAGTCATCTCATACATATTCATAGAGTTATCAAATATTAGCATTTGAAGGTAACTAAAGAATCATCTAGCCCTTTGTTCTTATCTTATTCATGAGTAAACTGAGGTCAAGGGAACTATGTAATGTATTAAAGGTCATCTGGCTAGGTAATAGTAAGATTATGATTAAAAGCAAGGGCAATATTCCCCCCACATGTCTCATATATATTATATACATATATATTATATATATATATCTTTTTTAGGTATATTTTATAAGAATAACTATTGTTTACAATCATCTACCAAATGCTAAGATTTTCCCAACACTTTCTCATCTAATTCCTACAATAGTCTTCTCGGGTGGGTACTATTACTTTTCTACTTAAGGAATCAGTAATGGAGGCTTAGAGAGGTTGAATAACATCTACAAGGTCACCCAGCCAATAAGAAGCAGTGTGGGAATGGGCCTGACAAAATCCATGTGTGTGCTCCCAGCATTGAAGGGTGTTTTTTATAGATGGGGTTATTACAGAAGAGACCAACTGAATCAGTTGAGTTGTTCAAACCATCTGTGTGAGTGGCTTCCTGTGGTTGGTATTTCTTGCTAGGAAATATGGCAGTACAAAGTTTGGAACCCAAACTCTAGAAAAGGCAGCCTATCTAGTGGAGCGGTTGAGTGTGGACTTTGGTATCCATCTGACCTATGTTCCAGTCCCAGTTTTGCCACTCACCAATTGTGTGACTTTAGGCAAGTGACTTGTCCTCTACAACCTCTCTTTCCCATCTGTGAAATGGGGATAATAATAGCAGCAATCTTGCTGGGTTGTTGTGAAGGGAAAATGAGAGGAATGAATACTGTTTGTAAAGTCCATATATGATACTTTGCATAGCACTTGTTCTCTAGTGGGTGCTTACTAAATGTTAGCTCTCAATTGTTTTCATCATTATTTAACGTCTCTGAGTCTTGGCTCCTTTAAATGGGAAAATGATCTCTATGTTACAGTGTGATCATTAGAGAAATGCATGTAAAATGCCGATGCTCAAAAAATGGCCACTCAAAAGTCAAATGTGTTCTAGAGGTTTCTATATAAGTCTCAAATAATTGCAGATAAATATTAACCTGTTGGAAGCATAGATAAGTAGTCTTAAGGTCAATAATATTGTTCTATGTGACATGTTGTTTCCAAATCCCCATTTTCCATTTTGTAAAACCAATATTGGGGCAAATGAAAAGCTACAGGTTAACAAAAAGGTGAGCTTTGCCTGGGGTGAAATGGACGGGGGCCCAAAATATCAACTCCAAGGCAAAAGAGCAAAATCTGTTGGTCTCTTGCCTTCCTCAGGAGTCATTTTAACCAAGTTCACCAGTTCCTGAGTTAGCTGAGATATAAGACTTAGATAAGAAAAGTCATTTAAGGGGCGCCTGGGTGGCTCAGTTGGTTAAGCGACTGCCTTCGGCTCAGGTCATGATCCTGGAGTCCCAGGATAGAGTCCCGCATCAGGCTCCCTGCTCGGCAGGGAGCCTGCTTCTGCCTCTGACCCTCCCCCCTCTCATGTGCTCTCTCTCTCTCATTCTGTCTCAAATAAATAAATAAAATCTTTAAAAAAAAAAAAAAGAAAAAAGAAAAGTCATTTAAACAGAAATGGTGCAAGAAAGCCCTTGAAAGGGGAATACAATGGTGAGGGTTTCATGTCTTTGCAACAAACTGTTACACGTGATGTCTTTTCTCAAGTGTGGCTTTTGTGCCACTAGAATTATGCAAGGTGGTTAGATACTGCTTATTCTTACACCCAAGTGGCCCATTCCCCGCTCACAGTCCTTGACAGGCGGGGACATGTGTGTTTGTCTGAACCTGGTGTCTGCTCGGGGAGGTGGTGGTACTGTGTGTGGCATGGAGGGTGGGAGGCAGGGATCCGAGGCCAGAAGTTCTCTTACATGCACACAGTGGGGAAAAGCCGATCACTAAAACTCGTTTGTGGGGAGGGCAGAGAGACCACCCAACAGAGCCCTGAAGGTGGCATGTCTGCTGGGTGCCTCTGCCCTTGGTCACACTGCTCTGAGGTCTCCCTGGCTGGCAGGTGCCCCTTAACAAGGTTGGAGGGTTTCTTTACATCATGTCGGCCTCTCTCCTTCAGATATGCTTATGGAGTGGGGGGGCACAGGGACAAGTGACGTATTAGAAACCACCGGGAAACAGGGACAGCATGAGATTTAAACCCCAGCTCCATTTTCTTTTCACCCTGGATAATAAACCAGCCGCCCTTGTTGTCCCCTAACTCCACCATCTGTAAAAGGGGACAAGGAGGCTGTGAAAATCAAAAGCAGAAATGTGTGTGACAGAGCATATTGTCCCATAAAAGTCTTCCAAAATTAAAAAATAAAAGTTAAATGTTGGAGAAATACAGAATAGGGCCCAGCCCCAAAGAAACCTAGCTTTCCATGCCTCCTGTTCAAAGCATGAAATAACACCCAGGGAACTGCTTTGATCATTACCCCAAATCTAAACCAATAGTATCATTTAAAAAAATAACTATTTACATTTTACTAGCTTAAAACTGCCTTGAAAGACATTTTCATCAAACAGTGGCATACTCTTCCTAAATTAATTTGAGAGATTAAGTCATAAGGATTGTTTGAAGAAACTTCTTTAAAAATTCTCCTTGGTATGACTTGGTATGTCAATAAATAAATGACTTTCTAACTCTGATATTTTAAATAAGTATTTGGCTACTGTCTAGAAAAAAGTCTTTTTATATTTCTGAAAAGCTCCCTATTGTCATCTTAATTTTGACAAAGTATTTAGTTTTGTACGAACACTGTCCTTTCCACAACTCACAAGATTGCAGAAAGACCAATTAATGAATTCTGACTTCCTTATTTGCATATACTTGGAGGACATAACTGTGAAGACTTAGAATATTCTTTTTTGATACATTAGCTCATTCCTGAAGAGCAGCCCACACTGGATCCCTTGACTACTTCAACCTTGTTTAATAGGAAAATATATATATATAAATTTCCCCAAATATAACCTGTAGGTTTCCATATAGAGAGACAAGATCCACACTTCCCCAAAATAATAGTGCCCAATAGAGGAGAGGAAATTTCTACTGAGCATCTGCTATGGAACCAGGAGTTTGTGCCAAGAACTTTCGATGCACAGACTCCACTTCATTTTAATCCTTACAAGAACCCCATGACAGGGTGCCTGGGTGGCTCAGTTGGTTGAGCGACTGCCTTCGGCTCAGGTCATGGTCCCGGGGTCCTGGGATCGAGTCCCGCATCGGGCTCCCTGCTCTGCGGGGAGCCTGCTTCTCCCTCTCCCACTCCCCCTGCTTGTGTTCCCTCTCTCGCTGTGTGTCTCTCTGTCAAATAAATAAATAAAATCTTAAAAAAAAAAAAAAAAGAACCCCATGACATAGACATCCCCTTCACATTTTTGTGCATCCTGCTTCCCAAACAGGTCTCTCTTCCTAGTGGCCCCACACCCTCCCTATTTCACCACCTCCAGGTGGAGCAGAGCTTCCCAGCATTTTCAGATTGTGGCACGCATGGAAAAGCATAACATTTGCTCAGCACACTCAATAAACAGCAGAGCATTCTGGAGCATGTAGATAAGGCTTGGTGAAAAAATTCATATAAGAAATTATGAGAAAAATAGAATACATGTACTATAGAAGATATTATATATTGAGTTTATACTACACTTATAAATGAAAGTATTTTAAACTTTATTTTATTTTTTTTTTAAGATTTTATTTATTTATTCATGAGAGAAAGAGAGAGAGAGAGAGGCAGAGGGAGAAGCAGGCTCCCAAGGAGCAGGAAGCCCAATGCGGGGCTCGATCCCAGGACCCTGAGATCATGACCTGAGCCGAAGGCAGATGCTTAACCATCTGAGCCACCCAGGCACCCTATTTTAAACTTTTTAATGAGAAACTTAACCCTGCTTTTCTGAACATAGCTTTATTATTTATTAGAAATGGTTATTGAGGAGTAATTTACATCCAATGAAATACACAGATTTTAAGTGTACACTTTTGATCTTTTTGACAAGTGTACATCTTCCCCAATCAAGATATACTAGCACATTTTTATCACCCTAGAAAGTTCCTTTATGCCTGCTCTCAGTGAATGCCTAGACCTTAGACGCAGCTCCTTGGTCTGGTATCTATTATTGTAGAAAGTTTTCCTATTCTAGAACTTAATATAAATGGAATAATACAGCATATTAGTCTTTTGTGTCTTGTTCCTTTCATTAAGCATTACGTTTTTAAGACTCATTCTTCCTGTTGCATGTTTTGGTAATTTGTTACTTTTAATTGCTAAGTAATATCCCATTGTGTGAATATACCATAGTTTGCATATCTAGTCTCCTGTTGATGGATACCTGGGTTATTTTTAATTTTTGGCATTGTAAGTAAGCTACTGTAAACATTCTTGCACAAGGCTTTTTGTGAACACATATTTTCGTTTTCCATGGATAAACACCTGGTGTAAAGTGGCCAGGTAATACAGCAGATGCTTGTTTAGCTTTTCACGAAACTCCCAGTTTTCCAAAGTCATTGTATCATTGTTTCGCCTACTAACAATGCAGGAGAGTTCTGTTGCTTCCACATCTATGTCAGTGGTTAGGAGTGTTAATGTTTTCACTTCTAGCTATTCTGGTTGGTTTGTGATGATATCTAATTATCATTTTAATTTGAATTTCCTTGATAAATAACTATGTTGAGCATTTTTTTCATGTGTTACCAGCCATTTTTATAAATCTTCTTTTGTGAGGTGTTCAAGATTTACTCAGTTTTAGTTTAGGCTGTTTTTTTTATTTTGAGTTTAAGTGTTCTTTATATTCTGGATACAACTCCTTTGTCAGATATTGTTTTATAAATATTTTCTCCCCACCTGGGATTTATGTTTTTCTTTTCTTAATGGTATTTTTGCTGCATGCTGAAGTTTTTAGTATTAACAAAGTCCAATTTGTCAGTATATTATTTCATGGTTATTGCTTTCTCTGTGTTCTCTATGATTTTTTCACTCATACCAAAGTCATGAAAATATTCTTACATTTCATACTATTAAACTTTATGATTTTAGCTTTTAAATTTAGATCTTTGATTGATCTCAAATCTTCTGTGTATGTGTGATATATATTTGGAGATTTTCTAGATTTGTACTAATACAGTAGTCACTGGCCATATGTGGATAAGTTTAAATTAATTAAAAACAAATTAAAAATTCAGTTGCTAAGTCACTCTAGCCAAATTTCAGGTGCTCAGTAGTCACACACAGTGACTATCATTGTCAATACAGATATCGAACATTTCTACCACTGCAGAAATTTCTATTGGAATATTTTATTATCACTGATTTCTGATTTAATACTATTGCAGCCAGAGAATATCCTCTGAATGATTTTGACTTTGGAAATTTATTGAGGCTTGTTTTATGGCTTAGAAAATAGTCTACCTTGGTGAATTCTTCCCATGCACTTGAGAAGATAACACAATCCTTTTCTTGCTCTTGGGTGTAGTGTTCCCTAGCTGTCAGTTAAGTTGAGTTAGATCTTCCATGTCTTTGTTATTTTTTTTGGTCTAGTCGTCCTATCAAATGCAGAGAGATGGGTGGTAAATTCTTCATCAGTTGTGGACCTATCTATTCTTTAGTTCCATCACACTGAAAATTGTTAATTTTCTTGATCACTTAACCATGTCATTATTATGAAATGCCTCTCTACTTTGGTAATTCTTATTGTCTTGAAGTCTACTTTGGTTATAAAATATAATAATGGTAGATTATTAATGGTTAGTTTTTGCATTTTATATTCTTTTGCACTTTCCATTCTTGCACTTTCAACTTTTCTGTGTCTTTATGTTTGAAATGTGTTTCTTGTCAACAACATATACTTTGTTTGTTTTGTTTTGTTTTGTTTTTGTTTTTTAGCCAGTTTGACAATCTCTAGCTTTTAATTTGGCTCTTTAGTCCACATGCAATTACTGATACAGGTAGGTTTTTTTATTTTTTATTTTTTTTAAGATTTTTAAAAAAATATTTATTTATTTATTTGATAGAGAGAGAGATAGCCAGAGCAGGAACATAAGCAGAGGGAGTGGGAGAGGGAGCCCAAGGTGGGGCTCGATCCTAGGACCCTGGGATCATGACCTGAGCTGAAGGCAGACACTTAACAACTGAACCACCAAGGTGTCCCTACATGTAGGTTTTAATCTACTGTAGTAATATTTAATTTATATTGCTCCATCTGCTCTATAGTTTTTGTTCCTCCCTTTCTGCCTTTGTGTGTGTGTGTGTGTGTATATGTGTGAATTAAATATTTTTAGGTATTTTTATTTTCTGTGTTAGTTATTATCATTTATGTCTTTTTATGCAAGTTTATTTTTTAGTGGTTGATCTAGAGATTATAATATGCATCTCTAACTTGTCTCATCTACAATAAGAAATTATTCTACTATTGTACAAACAATGTAAGAATCTTAAAATAATTACTTTAATTATTACTTCCTCACCCTTTGTGCTCTTATCATATATTCTATTTCTAAATATGTCAGAACCTCACATAGCATGATTATTTTACTTTAAAAGTTCAAGAGTCTTTCAATTGTGTGTGTTTGTGTGCATGTGTGTATGTTTAATGTCCTTTATATTTACTAACATGTTTTCTCTTTCTGGTATTCTTTATTTCTTCTTCAAGAACTGGATCTCTATCTGGCATTGTTTCCTTTTAGCCTGAAGAATTTATTTTAGTATTCCTTATAGTGGAGGTCTGTGTGAAACAATTTCCTTAATTTTGCCTCGTTGAAAATATCTTTATTTTGCCTGCCTTTATTTTTGGGAAATAATTGCACTAAAACTAGAATTCTAGATTGATTTTTTTTCCTCCTCTCAACACTTTAAAGATGTCATTCTACTGTCTTCTGGGCTCCATTGTTTCTAGTAAGAAGCTGTAATTTCTATTGTTGTTCCCTTTATGTAATATGTCTTATTTTCACTGGCAGCTTTTAAGATTTTCTCTTTGTTTGTTTCTCAGCAGCTTGATTATGATGTGTCTAAAAGTGCTTTTATTGGTGTTTGTGTTTATCCTTCTTTGAGTTTGCTGAGTTTACTGCATCTTCAGTTAATGTTTTCCATCTATTTCAGAAAATGCTAGGCCATTCAAATAGTTCTTCTGAGACTCAAATTATATGTTTATTTGAACATCATATATTATATATATTATATTTATATATGTTATATATAACATATATATCAGATATCTTGAATGTGGAACCGATTGTCTTCAATTTCACAGATTCCTACCCCAATGTGTCCAGTCTGCTAATAAACTCATTGAAAAGATCCTTTATCTATGATCTATTTTTCATTTCTAGCATTTCCATTTGGCTCTGCCATTGTCCAACTGTTCAAACATGTTGTTCACTTTTTTCACTCTATCATTTTATGTATTTATTATTGTTATTTTAAAGTGCTTGTCTGATAATTCCAAAAATAGTTCTATTCTACAGGTCTGGTTTTATTTACTGTTTTCTCTTTGAGGAAAAGTAATTTTTGCTTACTTTTTCACATGTCTTTGAGTTTGATTTTGATTGAATTTAGACATCATGAATTACATATAAATGGTAGAGTCTGAAGAAAATAATAATCGTATCTAGAAAAGAGTAGACCTTTTTTGTCTGGCAGGCCACTACTGAGAAGGCTTGAGACACTCTTGTCTGTAGTTGATCTTGGTCTGAAGGTTTTGCTGCTTTAGTTAGATTCAATTTGCTACAGGCTTCACATTACTTGACAGAGGAGTCAGAACCTTCCCTCTAGCAAGACTTGCCATGTGAATGCTTGGGGAGAATTTATCAGTCCTTCTCTGTCTTCGACTTTCTCAGGCCCTGTTTGCCTTTGTCTTGCTCCTGTCTCTACCCTCCCGCCCTCTCCCAACTACACATGGCCCCTGCCTTGTCCTCAATGCAAGGCTTGGGGTTTCTCTCAGTGTTCCTGTGCTGCCCTAGGACTTCAGCAGGGGCCGAGGTGTCTTCTTGAGCTCTCCAGGCCTTCCCTGAATAGGGAAAAGGACCTACCCTAGTAAAGTGAGGCTATAAGTATCAGTGGAATTTCTCAGTTCTCCTTAGACATGGCAGGTCATGCGCACCTGTAGCTGGGAAAAGAGATGTTCTCCTCAGCTCTCCAGCTCCCTCCCAGAGGCAGACAGCTGCTGCCTCATAATCAGCCAGGCTCTGAGTTCCAGGGTGGTGGTGGGGGTGGGGCGTGGAGCTCCCTTCTGTTCTGCTCGGAGGTCAGCAGGCTCCCCACACCTGTGCCTCGGGGCTTTTGCTCTTTTCCCCTACCCCCAAGCTGTTTTGCGAGCTCTCAGTGAAGGCCCAAGGGAATGAGTGGGTGGGTGCAGAACGCTGTGTCCTAGCTCCTGGGGAGTCTAAACCTCCTTAACATCATCTAAATGTGCAGCTGCTGGTTCCTTATCAGTTTCCTCTTTCCATTCACTGTGCTGCCAAGCATAAAAACAGCTCTCCTAGGAGGTCACTGCCCCTTTTTGTATTTGGGTTCAGTGGGTTTCTTTACAACCTGAATGTTCTTACATGCGTTAAAGAATTACGATTTTGTAGATTATCTGGCTCGTGCTTATTGCTAGGGTGGGAGCAATTTTCCTGTAACTTTCGATATCCCAAGTGGAAGTGGAAGCCAACATAGCTTTTTCTCTCCAGTTTTATGTTGGAATGGTTACAAGCAAATCCTAATTGCCTTTTTAATGTGTTCTCTTCACGTTCTCATCATCACCACTGAAAACAGCTTCACACGGAGGTGATAAAAAATTTGAAAACTTCTTTTATTTTACGACCACTCAAACGTTTGCAAGAATTAAAGTTATATTTAAAGATTTTAATAGGCTTCCTTTTCTTTTATTGACAAATGGTATGTTAAATTTTATTTTATAACAGTAACGCAGAGTTCAAATGAAAACTATCTTTTGCATATCAAGTATTTGAAAATAACAATGAAGCTCCAATTTATAGAACAAGCAGTCACCAGGAACCTAGCTGGGTTGCTAGTACGAGCAATCAGCCACAAAACAACACTTACCTGTTATATATGAAATAGAGATTTGGGGCTACACTGCCTAGAGCTGCACCCGCCAGGAGCCCCCAACCACCTTCACCCTAACAAGTTGCACCTTAGGGCTGTGTGCCCTGCTCTGTGGGCATTTGGATTATGAACTCTAGCGGGTCCGTGAGTCCCTTATTCACGGTGGGCAGCTGAGTGCTTTCCAGCCGGCCGTTGACATAAAGGTCCAGATGGGACTATTCTGGATGCCACCTGAGAGAAGCATGCGCCCACCACTGAACCTTGCCACACTTGGGTCAGGCTTCAGGGAGCCCTGGATGAGACTGCTGTGGCTAGAGGTGCCTGACCTTGTGTTCCTGCCACCCCAGGCTTGTGTGGCTGTGCAGAGGGCTGAGAGAATCATTATCCCACGGTCCATCTTAAACCATCGGCACACAGCGGTCGCTCAGAGACCAGGCACACTCACACTGCTTCCTGGTCACTCCCCCCACCCCGCCCTTCTTTCACTTAATCCTGTGTTCTGAGTTTTACTCTTGCTTGTAAGATAAAATGCAGATAAAAATGACAGATAAGGGGCACCTGGGTGGCTCAGTCGTTAAGCGTCTGCCTTCGGCTCAGGTCATGATCCAGGGTCCTGGGATCGAGCCCCGCGTCGGGCTCCCTGCTCTGCAGAAAGCCTGCTTCTCCCTCTCTCACTCCCCCTGCTTGTGTTCCCTCTCTCACTGTGTCTCTCTCTGTCAAATAAATAAATAACATCTTAAAAAAAAATTAAAAATGACAGATAAATAATGGGCAATATTTTAGTATAAGTATGTCTCAAGTATTGCTCAGGACCACTTACATTAAAGAACTATTATTTAAGAAGTCAGTTATTCTTTATCTGAAATTCTGTTTGTTTTTGTTTTGTTTTGTTTTTTTTAAAGATTTTATTTATTTATTTATCAGAGAGAGAGAGAAAGCACAAGCAGGCAGAGCAGGGAGAGGGAGAAGCAGACTCCCCACCGAGCAGGGAGCCTGATGCGGAACTCAATCCCAGGACCCTGGGATCATGACCTGAACTGAAGGCAGATGCTCAACCGACTGAGACACCCAGGCCCCCTCTTATCTGAAATTCTAATGTAACTCGGAGTCTTATGTTTTTATCTGCTAAATCTGGAAAGTCAACTCTTTTGGATATAGCCAGCAATAAAGCAAACTCCTGATTATTTTTGTCCTTGGCTAGCTATGTTGCGTTGACCAGCACACTCAACTTCTATATATACATCAGCTCCATCTATGTGACAGGGTTGGGTGAGACTCAAATGAGATGATGAAAGTAAATCCTATTGGTGTACCTGCTCTACAGAGGTAAGGGCCAGCATAACGATTATGGAACTCTAGGTAAAGCGACTAAGCTCTATTAAAAGTACTTTTGCATTTCAGGTGGTGTGGCGGCCATGAGGCGGATAGGCTAGAGTAGTTAGGTCACTGTAAGCCTCAGTTTGAATCCTGATCCCACCACTTTACTAGCTGTGGGATGCTAGATAAACTACTCAGCATTGCTACACCTCAATCCCTCTCTATGTAAAATGGAGATGCTATTAGGACAGAGCTCATGGGGTGCAATATGCTAGCGCTTACCGGAACACTGGCAGGTAGCAGGTGCTTGGCGGGTGAGTAGGTCATGCCTGTTTTGCTAAAAGGAGACTTTGGTACTCCTCCCACTACATCAAACAGGAGGTTGCCTCCTCCACCTTTTCATAAACATTTCCCTGAGATATTAATAGATGTCCCATAGTAAAAAAGTTCCTATGATCAAAAGTTTGAGAAATGCTGCACGTTACATGCACTGTTGAAGCTTCACACCACACATTTGCACATCAAAGCTTCTGAGACGATCCATTACAGAGAAACGTGTTCTATTTATTTTCCCACGATTTCTTAAACATATTTCTACATGAAACACCTCTTTTATGGCCCATCTATTAACATCCTGTGTAACTATCTTCACCTGCCAACATCCTTGTTATAAAAAATCCTTCCAACGCAAGGGAGAAAGTTAAGGGGCACTACTATTAATGGGCAATGCAATAAGAAATAAAGGTTGATTTAAAGTGATAAAAAGGGGGTCCTGTGTGGCTCAGTCAGTTAAGCCTCTGCTTTTGGCTCAGGTCATGGTTTCAGGGTCCTGGGATTGAACTCTGTAGGGCTCCCTGCTCAGTGGGGAGTTGCTTCTCCCTCTCCCTTCGTCCCTCCCTCCACACCCACTTGTGTGTACACCCTCTCTCTCAAATTAAAAAAAAAAATAAAGTGATAAAAATAATCAACAGAGGCAGTGCAAATAGTGGTAAAACTTCATGGAAGTTAGGGGTTGGTATGATGTTATAGGTGAGATAAACCTTCATCTACTAAAGAGAGTCCGGAGATTTCCCCTCAAATTATTTCGTAAAGCTAGAGGGACATAAACACAGTAGGTGTAGGCAGGGCAGTAACTACTCCAACAACTGAAAACAGGGATTGGGTACAGAGGGGAGCATCCATGGAGAGGACCGCCTTTCATCACACATCCCTCTGTAAACCTGATATTAAAAACTTGCTCATGAGTTACTTGGATAAAAATTTACAAACAAACAAACTCTGAATTCTCCAAGTTTTCAGGCTTGGTTAACTCTAGGCTGGACCAACCCCAGACCTGATGACAAAGATACGTCTAGGTAAGGACCCCTGCGTCCCCTCCACTGGCCAGTGGAGTTTTGATTGATCACCACTAGCCAGCTGCAACTTCATGCACTACTTCCTACTCACTCCCTTTCAGTCTGTGCTTGCTTTAATAATCTTCCCGCCCTCCCTCCTTCTTTTCTTTTTCACATTTCACACCGTCCTGCCATTCTATATTGCAATGTCAGATTAAAAAGGAACTAATAAGCCCAGGGCCACTGGCTGATTGATTGGCGAATTCAACTACTATAATATCTAGACAATACTGGGACTGTTTTTCCCTCCCAGCAACTCCACATGTGCCTGCTTCTATGTGGCGATTTTTTTTTTTTTTTTTTTTTTTTTTAGCAAAAAGATTCTGAAAATTCACCAGTAATCCTAAGATAAGAAGAATTTCAAGATGCAGCAAGCTTTAGAAATGGGCTCCAGATGCATTATCTAAGCTCCCTTAAACTGCCAAAGCAAGCCAGGGTGGCCTGAATGGCTTATTAAGTGATTGATTCTGCCTAGATTTAATTTCTGGGATTTTTGGAATTCAGGCATGGTCTAGACTAAAGCATTAGTCTTTTACTGAGAAATTTGCTTCCCCCTTGGTATATATGTGCAGCTCACATTAGAGACCAAATTTCACCCATCAAAACTCAGCTCAGAATTCATTTCCCTTCTGAACCCCCATTTCTCCCCTCCTTCCCCAGACACCTTTACTCATAATTGCCCGTAAGGTCTCATACACACTTTTGTGCCCACATCTCCTATGCTGTTCTACAATCTGTTTCCCTGTCTATCCTGACTTTACTAGAAGGTAGATTTTAGACATACAGATGGTGTGTATAATCCTGTCCCATTGAGCGTGGGCAGGACCCGTGGATACGGTGGGATAGCACTCCACTGATCAGGTTACGGTACGTCGTGGCAAAGGTGATGGGATACTCAGTCCAAGATTACCTTCCTTATGTCAGGCTATCGCAGCAGGTGGTGGGGACACAGCATGGCTGATACACTGATGTTCGCCCGTGGAGACAGTTTGGACTTCTGATCCGCAGGACTGGAAAATAATAAATGTGTGTCATTTCACGTCACTAAGTGTGTGGCAATTCATTACAGCAGCAATAGGAGACTGATAAGGGTTTCAACCCCTGCCCTGTTCTCTCTGATCTTGGTGACTCTCAGTCATGTGCTTACCCTCGTTGCTACCCAAAAAGAGGTGACCTGACCCAGATTTTCTATCCTGGATTTCAAATGTGAAGTGAACTGAGACCAGAATTAGAATGGAAGGCAATTGGAGCTAAATCATCTCAGCGCGATACCCAGAATCAGGCTCTTAAATGAATTTCAGCAGCTGAGGTCCTTCCCAAGACTGACCATTCTGATTTCCCTTTAAGCCAGTGAGCACCCCAGCATCTTCTTAAATTCCTTTTTTTTTTCTTAACTTAGTCAAATGCAGCTTCTTTTGCTTGCAACCAAAAAACAAACAAACAAACAAAATCCTACCAGCTATCATTTGGTCAGCACTTACCATCTTCTCCCCAAAATATTCTTTCTGGCTTGACTTTTCTTTCCAAGTACTGTGCTTTGTCTTTACTTACATTTTAACTTTTTATAATAATTAACACTTTACACTTCAACTCTTTACAATGACTCTTAGAGTAATTCTAGGATTAGCTATTTTGAGATCGATTTCCCTTTAGGGAAACAGACACAAAGGGTTAACTTGCCCACTGTCGTCACATGGCTGTTTCTAGCAGCACCTGAATTCAAACATGGTTTTGACCACCTTCACCCATCCATCAGGCTATCTTGCTTTAAAATAAATGATGTTTGTCGAAGAAAGATTAAGAGTATTCCTCACAGAGGGAACAGAAGAATCTATTGTTAAGGGCAATGCAGCTATTGTAGATAGAGAAGCCATGGGAGGAGATTATTTGAGAAGGGAGGAACCCTCTGGCTACAGGAATCAATCCACCAATGCTGACTGTTCCTCCCAGTATTGTGTTCTGTGCTGTGATGTTTGGACAAAATATTATGGAAAAGAATTATGAGAAACAAAAGACATGTTTCCTGTTCCCATTGATGATAAGGCCAATGGCAGCAAAGAAAAGGCCGTTGGAAGGATTATAGGAGATAATGCCAGGAAATCTCTCAGCAAGGTGTTTGGCAAGTAATGAGGCTAAATAAACATTTACCTAATTCTAGGATTGACCAACATCTCCGTCAGAGAGAGATTCTTCCTTTAGAGGGATTGGCCCCAGCTTGTGGTCCTGATCCTATGTTGGTGGGTTTCCTGCTTATTTGTCTGAAGGCAATCTTATTTTCCTCCTTTTTTTCGACTCTTGGAGGGCTTTTCATTTTGAGGTTCCACATATTCCCCCCCTCCAATGCCTATCAGACAATATGGCAGGATGGAGTTTTCTCCCTCCACCTCCCCATTCCCTCCCTTCTTGGACTGAATGGCCAGAAGGCCATCTTTAATGAGGACAGAGTGTGGGCTAAATAGTGCCTCAGAGCCATATTGTTAGCAGCGTTAGCTAGAGAAATGTTGACTGTCTTCGATGATTCCCTCTGAGGCTAGGTATCAGACCAATACCCTAGAAGGAATGAAAGGGCCCCAAACCTTCCCCTCCAGCACCATCTAGGGGAAACTGTGACAGTCCAAAGAGAAAGAGGTGGGGGCTGGGGGAAGGGCAGAGATAAAAAGATCAAGAGACAAAAGGGAGAACTGAAAGTGGAACAGAGAGGAGGTGAACTGAGAAGGATGAGTAATTCGTTCATTCATTCTCTGGATATGTATGGGCATCTTTTCAGGGAATGTGCTTGTGGGAAAACGCTCCTGCCCTCGAGGAACTCACATGCCAGTGAAGATGTGGACAATAAACCTGTGAATAAATGAAACAACTAGATGATTTCAGAGAGTGCCACATCCTAAGACAAAGGTACAAGAGAATGATGTAACAGAGAGTCCCTGGGGGTGAGAGTGGGGGGATAAGGAGGCCTGGGCAGGTCTGTCTGAGGAGGTCTGAAAGATGAAAAGACAGCATGTGGAGATGAAAGAATGTTCCAGGCAGGAAAAAGAACCATAAGCCAAGATGGAGGTAAGGAGAAAGACTGGTCCAGGTAGAAAGAAGACAAAAGT
The DNA here is from genome assembly GCF_029215605.1 of Mirounga angustirostris. Lineage (NCBI taxonomy): Eukaryota > Metazoa > Chordata > Mammalia > Carnivora > Phocidae > Mirounga > Mirounga angustirostris. The sequence continues at coordinate 101,290,981 of NW_026991711.1, read as the reverse complement.
TCGAAGTCTTGGCGGCCGTGGTCAAGCAGCAGCAAGTAGATCATAAGCCTGGGATCCAGGGACATGCATTTCTGCTCATCCTTCGGTGAGATTGACCAAGGTGCGAACTTTCTCCCAGAGGACTCCACCAGTATACCTTTCCAAAGGTCAAGGGGAAGGGCAGAGATAACTGTGCATAGTTTACAGATGAGGAACCCAAGGCACATTAGTGAGATGGCTCTCCCAGAGGGACGGAGAAAATGCAGAGCTGAGCCACGGTGAACCCGAGGCATCTCCACCACGGCCACTCTTTCGCTTAAGCCATGGAGATTTTCTCTCGATCTAGTGCATAGGCTGCTGCTCTTCAAGAAGTTTGTGTTTTCTTTACTGTTTCAACGATGTCCTAAAGAAACCTTAAGGTTTCTTCCTAGCATTAACTTTTATTATTTGGCAATTCTACCATTTTCCTTCTGTTTTCTGTCCAGTCTTCTTTTTTTATGAAGTCAAACCTACCTCCCCCCACTTGGTTTTTTCAGCCACCTCAGCAGGCCTCTAGAGACAGAGTCTCTTGGGCCAGGAGAGAATAGCCTTTTCCATGTCTAAGAGAAAGGGAGGTGGGCTTTTAATCACAGGATCCCTTGCCAAGTGCTCTGGAGCAGGGGGGTAGAGGGGGCTTAGCTCTTACCCCTCCCCTCTGCTTATTCTGATAGTCCCACTCACCCGAGTACAGATGTCATAAGGATTCTCAAACTTCATAGAAGGTGCTAGAATTTTGTGTGGAGCCTGGTAAGAATGCAAATTCCAGGGCCCTACCACCCAAGGCTCTGACTCAGCAGATCTGGGACAGGGCCCAGGAATCAGCATTTAAAAGATACCTCCATTCCCAAAGTATTAAAAGTAGTTTTGTTAAAAACAAAACAAAACAAAGTAGACATCTCCAGCAATTTTTCTCTATATCAAAATAAATCTGATTCTGGTGACATCAATAGTCTTACTTCATCTTTCAATTCAAATATGTGTATTAATACTAGTTTCAAAAGCATTATTTTTCTTGAGTATAATTTAAATTTAATATTGAGTAAATATTAGATATTATTAACACGACTAGAGATAAATTAAAGGATACATATCATAAGAAGGTTAAAAAACCTACTTCAGCTTGGTAATTAATTTACCCACAGCTAGTTGTAAAAGCAACTAAAGTACCAAGTTGCTATTTCTCAGTTATTTATTAAAAAATAATTTGACTCAGCTTCAATCTCAGTCAGTCCTGAGGACCCTCCCTTACCAGAGGTCACAGAATCAATAAGGCTTAAACAGTGTACGAGAAGGGGTGGGGGTCCTCTAATGTTCTGTCTATCAGAGGTGCCCCTGATAGCTACATTTTTTAAATTCATAGGTACCCCTTGAACCTGACAGTTCTCCTGCTTCCTGGCTGGGCTTGGGGTCTGGGAACCTGGCGGGGAGGGGTGGGCTGGGACACTGGTGCCAAGTGCCCAGCCTCTCAAGCAATTATTCCTTCCACTGACCTGGCACCTTCTTCTGGAGGCCTCTGCACAGCTGTATGGGGGGGGGGGGTAACACTACCAAGGGAACCCTCAGAATTCCTCTCCTTTCCAGTCAGGGCACTATGAAATCTGCCTTTGTACTAAATTCCCCCAAGGAAGTCTGACTTCCAGGAATGCTGCCTTAAGGGAATATATTCTGGATTTCTGTGTTCATGTGTTCATTCACTCATTCAGCAAGTGTTTATTTCCCTCTACTCTGTACCAGGAACTGTTCTAGACACGGAAGAAGCAGTGATCAAAACAGGCAGAAGCCCCTACCCTCATAGAGCTTGCATTTCTCTGTCATGAGACTGACAATAAATAAGCTAACAAAAATATACATACGATGCAGAGTCAGGTGGTGAGGGGAAAAGGCATGCAGGGGAAAGGGAAGAGGGGTGGGGGCGTTTTTCAGAAGGGTGATGGGGTTTCCTGGAAAAGACGTCCTCTGGGCAAGCCCTGGAGGAAGTGAGAGCTCTCCAGGAAGAGGGTCCCGAGCAGGGGCTATGAAGTTGCACAGGCTGAGGCTAGGGTGTGCTTCGTGAATCTGAAGGACGGTGGGGAGGCCAGTGTGGCTGGAGCAGAGTTACATGGCGAGGCAGGCTCAGCCAGGCGGCCAGCTGGGCCAGAGGACGGACCTGGATTTTACTGGCTGTCGAAGGATAAACCCCTTGGGATCCTGGCCGACCCCCCTTCCCTAGCTGCTGACCGCCCCTCCTCTCTGTGTTGTCACTTGCTCCGAATCTTTCGTTCCAGTTCTGCTTCTGGGCGAACCCAGCCCATGCCAACCCCCGGGAAGCTAATAGCCTGCGAGCTCTCCCTTTATCAGACCGCGTTCCCTGTCCCCCGGGGCGAGCTCGGCGGGCGGCCTCCAGCCGCGATTCCGTGTGATTCCCACTCGCCTCCTACTCCTCGGGCTTTATCTTCTCGATGCTTCGGAGTCTGAATCGCTCCCTGGCACTGAGAGTTGACGGCCCTGGGAGCTCTGGGGAGGCAGCAGAGGCCGCTACAGACGTTCCCGCCCAAGAGACCGCTTCCGGCTCAGCTCTGGCGTCTACGGGCTGTGGGCGAGGTGCCCGTGCCCTCCGAGCTTCGGCTTCCTCAGATGGGGATTGGTGATAAGCCACGTGGCCAGGTGCTTGTGCCAGGGAAATGCCACAAGGGGGCGACGCGGGTAGCTCCGCAGGGGCCGCTCGGCACATTCCAGAGGCTTCCTTTCCTCTGCTGCTCTCAGATACTACAACCCTCCTCCCTTTCCGCAAGGAGCTGGAGGGAGGCTTTCAAAAAGGATCACGTTAGGGGCGCTGGGGGGCTCAGTCGGTGAAGCGCCTGCCTCCGGCTCAGGTCATGATCCCAGGGTCCCAGGATCGAGCCCCGCGTCGGGATCCTTGCTCGGCGGGCAGCTTGCTTCTCCCTCTGCCTGCCGCTCCCCCTGCTTGTGCTCTCTCCCTCTCTCTCTGTGACAAATAAATAAAACTTCAAAAAAATGATCGCGTTAATAGCAAACATACGTTGTATATTTACTAAGATTCCAGGAAGAGCACTAAACGCTTTGTACATGTTACATCTCTGAGCTCTCTTACCTTGTCAGTGATTTACTTTAAAGTAGACAACGTATGTATGTGTGTGTGTGTGTGTGTGTGTGTGTGTATGTGAGAGACAGACAGAGATTGCAGTTAAGCTAATGAAGGCAGATCTTCAAGATATTCGGGCTAGATAAAGTATTTTAGAAATGTTCTCTCTGCTAGCATGAGTTGGGTATAAAGACGCAGAGAGACCTCCAGCCTGAATTGTTAGAAATAACGCGGAAGAGCTACATATCCCATCTGTCCGGTGTGCAGCCAGGAGCCAGGAGGAAGACTCTGGTGCCCGAGGCCAGTTAGAACATGCATGGAATCCTACCTCCACAGTCATTGTGTATCTGCCTTGCAGGCATCTTCTAAGCAAAGTTTGGGTTGGAGCATTAAGGGACTGCAAGCTGGGATGTCGTGGGCCTTAGGGACAAGCACTCTGAGGACTTTTGGGTTTGCTTGCTAATAAACGTCTATAGGCGTGGCAGAATTTTGAAATCTCCCTCCTTACACTGCTGGCTAGCTTGCAGAGAAAGCACTGGCCAGCTATCCCCTACTGGTATCTTCCCTGAAGGGGCCTAAGCAATGTGCGAGATGAGATTGGCTTGGTTAGCTCACAATACATCTTATCGGGGAGGAACCACCCTAGAGGAGTTAGGGAACTTGTGTGGAGTCACCAGGAAGTGGCAGGAGCAGGGTCCAAGCAGAACCCTCGATGCAGAGTCCCCTCTCCTGATCACTATGCTTCCTGCCAGGAGAACCCCCTTCTGTTACCCACACCTCCTCCCTCTTTCTCCATGGATAGGCAGCCTCAGCATAATTGACTCTTGGACTAGATAATTCTTTGCTGTGGAGCTGTCCTGTGTCTTGCAGGACACTTGGCAGCAACCCTAGCCTCTAGCCCCTAGATGCTAATAGCATCTTTTACCCCTGTGGTGACAATCAAAAATGTCTCCAGTCACTGTCAAATGGTCCCTGGGGGGCTCCTCATTGAAAAGCACTGGCATAGATCTTAACTCCATAGCAAAATGCTATCTTTTCTTTAAAAAGAGAAAAAAAAAAACAAAACTATTTTCTTGAGTGCTTAGTGTCAGGGACTGTGTCCAGAGCCTTACTGATGGATTAGATATCATGAACCACATTACATCAGCTCAGGGGAATAAGATGTGTTTACTATTGGGCTGGCGATGCCCTTGTGCATACGTATCTGCTGTCAACAGACCGAAGCCGACTGGGTCTCTCGTAGCCATGAGGTTGGTTTTGGCAGACATCCCTCACATCTCACTGCTAGACACAGGTGGGCTCTCTAGGCCCTGACACATGAAATATGCAACACAGAATGGCCAGGCCATACATGACGATAACAATGCTGACCCATAGCCTCCGCAGCAACTAGTCCAGAATGGCCAGGACTTGGTCAATGACTACAAACTTCTTTTTCTCTCTCTCTCTTTCTTTCAAGATTTCATCCATTCAGTTGAGAGAGAGAGAGAGAAATCACAAGCAGGGAGAAGGGGCAGAGGGAGAGGGAGAGGCAGACTCCCCGAGGAGCAGGGAGCCCGACACGGGACTCAGTCCGACCCGGAGATCACGACCTGAGCTGAAGGCAGGCGCTCAGCTGACTGAACCACCCAGGCATAACTCCCCTCCCCTCTTTTTTGTTCTCACTCTCACCTCAAAGAATACCAAGTAAGCTCTTCCAACCAATCCTGTGAGATCCTCTGCTTCTAGTCAGCCTTCCTCCAGCTTCCTCACACCAATAACTGGCGATCAGAGCATACCCAAAGCCTTCCCTTTTCCCACATGGCACTTTCCCACTCCTCCACCTGTCTTTGAGTCTCTGCCTAATGCAAGTGGTGGTGGCTGACCGCCTGGATGTAGCAAGCTCTGAATAAACAGTTTCTTGTGTGTTCTCATATGGGTGGTCTCCATTTCTCTCCAGTCTCCTTCCCATCCCCTTGCTTCCGGGTAGTATGGCACAGGGGGAGGCATTCTGCCACTCATAAAAATACTGTAGCTAGCAAGTGCAGTCATACAATGCTGTTGTGTAGACTTGTGGAAAACTCAGCCCTCAGTTCCCCAGGCATTTCGGTAACACCCTGCACAAAGCTTCAGCTCGAGGTCAATGAGATACTATTCCAGACAAGAGAGGCAGAGAGCTTAACTATCCTCTTGGAATCTAAGTACCTAACACCACAGGATCAAATGGGAGCCCCAGGCCTTGTACCCCACTACAGAGGGTTTCAGCCTCTGAGTTCACTAAATTCCTCTTCCTCTTCATACAGGGCCATGCATGCCTGGCAGTATTTACATTCTTTCTACATATATTGAATACAACTATTGGACCAATAAAAAATGGCTTTTAATATCCCCAGTGCTAATTTATAAACGCTCTAGCACTGATCGAAATGGCCAGATTGGGAGGCCTGCCTCAGAACTATAGTCTCCATGCCTAATTGGGGTTGTTCCTGTGCTGACAGTACCTGGAGGGTGGATTCCTGATAAGGGCTCTTTGAATGTTAAGGAAGAGCAGACCCTAGAGCAGAGGTTCTTCATCTTTTCTGTGCCTTGGACCTCTTTGGTGGGTCAGGGATCCCTTCCCAGAGGAATGTTTACAGATAATGTTTACAAATGGAGGAAACCAGTTAGATCGAATACAGTCATCAAAACTCTGGAAACCAGATACATGTAATATAATGATACATGTGCTTCTTTATTAATGTGTTAAATATTAAAGTCTGGTGGCAGGTCTTAGAAGTGCCGTGATTTGGGGAGGCCTGATGCCCAAAAATGGTATTTCAAAACATCTGCCACAGTTGTAATATAAAATACAAATGTCTGTAATTTCTACTGTTTACAGAGTCACAAGAACTTCTATGATTGTCTGCATTCATGTTTAAAGGAAATGCTAAATTCTAGTTAGATGTAGTGAAAAAAAGATGTAATTTTTTCCCCCTAGTCCAAGTTCATGAACTCCCCTGAATTCTCTCCATGGGCCTAAGCAGGAAAGCCCTGTGCCAGAGTGTGAAGTTAAATGGGGCATACTGTCTACGTTGAAGCAAGCGGCAATATGCCCCGTTCCATGACGGGGGACTGTCATTATTTGATATTTCTTAGACTTCCTCCGACTGTGTGTGGGAGACGGGCTCTAGGACAGAAGGAACTGTGTTGTGCTGACCACTGAGTGTCAGACCGTGCCTGGCACTTAGCAGGTGCTCAGATTATTATTTACTGGATGACAGGATCCCATGGAAACAGTAAGGTCACGTGTGCTGGAAGGGCCTCATCCGCCCAGGTGGTCACAGGATGAGGTGCTGGACGTGGATGAAGTCAAGGCCTCACTGGGAACAGGGGCGGCACGGCCTGAGACAAGTGAGGGCCGCTGGGCTCCCCCGTGGCTCTGAGCATCACACCAGACTGCCATGGGAGCTCTAGGCCCAGTGTCCCCTTTCCACTCTTCCAGGATGATGAGCCCTCTCGTCTGGAACCTTCCTCCAAAATCAGCATTGAGCTGTTGCTCCCCCAGCCTTCTTCATCCTTCACTTCCTCTGTGTCAGGTCTGAAGACTTTCTTTGTCCTCTGGTCCAAGAGAATTCTTCCTTCTCCTTTCAACTCTATTCCTCACTCCTTAGGCCTTCTGTTTTCTCTTTTATGTCTGCTAATCTATAATTCTCTCTTCATAAGACAATTTGACGACTCATTAAATCCAGAGCTTTGGTTCTAATGAACCTCCAAGATGGTAGTGATAATATTGTTTTCTTGAGGACCAAGAGGGGTTTGCTTTCGAAAACTCCCCCAACAGATAAAGAGCATTATTTAGAGAGAGAGATTGAGAAAGGGGTACGAAAACCAGATGAGCGTTCACAATCTCACCACATCTCTCTTGTTTCGTGTTTTCACAACACTCTGTAAGGTGTATTTTCTTAGCTCCATTTCAGGAAACAAAAGATCCAAAAGGTTAGGTAATGGGCCTCATGCCACACAGCTGGTGACTCCCAGAGGCAGGTGGGTCTAGTTCTCCCTGACCTCAAAGGCCACGTGCTTGACGCAGTTAGCAACCTTAGCCTCTCACGGCTGGGGCCCGGGCCGGGCCAAGCTGGAGAAATCTGCCTTGGGACAGGGCTTCTCAAATTCATTACTGCTCTGCTTCAGATCAGCACGGGGATATACTGCACGGGACTCGTTCCAACCTCTTGCCACAAATGACTCATCAGCAGGTTTGCGGTGCTTGAGCTGGTCGCACCCTGTTGAACCCATCACAGCCCCGAAGTCACGGCAAGGTGTGATAGCTAGCCCCATTTCCAGGGCTCGCTCACACATCCTGGGCTCACCTCCTTGGGTACTGGTAGCAAACAATTCACAGCTGGGAAGCGCTCTGTGAACCACACTCGGGGAGCTGGGGTGCTGGACACGGCCACTGGCCCCTACGAGCAGGACCCTGAGGTCGGGGATGCGGTGTGGCCCAGGGGGCTGTCATTCTTCCTACCAAACACACAGCAATCTCTAGCTGTCTTCTCACTCAGACAATTCACAGCTGGCTCTAGATAAATAATTTGACAATGCCCTCACTCATGGGGAAGACTATCTACGACTCCTTGGAGATACTAAATGAAATATTTTCAAAGTTCCCTTTGCTCTGAGTGTGATGTTAATTACAGTGTACTTATGGCTATTGCTATGTGTTTTGGCTAAGAGGCAGTTGAATCATTTAAGAGCTGCCATTTCAAGAGGGATTTTTAAGGTGTTTGAACATCCTTGCTGTCAGGGATTTGTGCCTATAATTCTCCTTTCTTTGGGGGCACCCGTGGGGCTTTCTGTGTGCCTCTGGTAAACAGATGTTTTTAAATAGTTTGCATTTCTCGGGATTATGGTTTTCATGGAAATATGAGTGTGCAGATTTGCTGCTATCTTTTTCTATCAGCATTCAACACCTCAGGAAATATGTTTTCCAATCCATTTCTCTGACCGTTGGCTTATTTCCTTCTGGGCAGCCCACCTCTAGGAACCCCTTCAAAGCCAGAAACGCCCTTGGCTTGGCTGGCTGGCGTGTCTCAAGACACACTTTTTTAGTGCCACCTAGTGGCCGATGTCAGGTCCTGGAAGAGACACTCGGATGTCTGGCTGGTAAACCAGGATTCACTCTTTCAGGAACACTCTAAATGTGTGAGAAATTGAAGCACCTTAAGACGGCAGCTGAGGACATGGCCATCTAAAACAGTTTGGGTCCCCTCCCCCCACCTAGAAGCCTCTACTTAGAGCATAGTTTTGAGAACCTGTCAGGTCTGGACTTGAACTCTGGCTCTGAGGCTTGCTAGCTGGGTGACATTGAACAAATTACTTACCCTGGCCTGGCTGTCTCTACTGTAATAGGGAGAGAATCATAACCTGGCAGTGAGATTAAACAACGTACAACATTCACAGTGGCTGGCACGTGGTAACAGCTCATTCGCTGCAATGGTCGTTACCATAATTCTCATTCCTTAGTGCCCGGAACTCAACAGGCACTTCATAAATGGCTGTAGCAAAAATAACCAAGTCCATATTACCCGTCAACTGGCAAATATTTATTAATTACCTCTTGTGCCCTCAAATCTGTGTACTGAGACTGGCGCTGAACAAAGTACTTGGGGGTGGTTATAGGTTCTTTGTCTCCGATAGCCTGGAATCCCTCTGAGTGGAGAAACGTGGCCAAGAACACGGCGGTTCTGTCGGGCACCAGAGGCTGGGGGAGGAGAAGGGAGGTGGGTGGAATGAGTGGCTGAGGAGGGCGAAAAGGTGGAAGAGAGCACTGGAGTAGGGTCTGGCTAGATGGAAGGGAAGGAAAAAGCAAAGACCTGAGGTAGGAAAGTGCAAGAAATCCTTGCTGGCTACACAGGAGGCAGCCGACTAAGGGAGCCATTGTCTGCCATCGTATATACTAGATTCCCGTGGCTGCTGGACAAATCACTACAACCTGGGTGGCTGCGAACACTGGGAATGCATTCGCCCTCAGTTCTAGAGACTGGAGGTCGGAAATCAAAGAGCCGGCAGGGCTGTGTTCCCTCCAGGAACTCTAGGCAAGAATCCATTCCCAGCCTCTCCCAGCTTCTGTGGGCACTAAGTGCCCCTTGGCTCATGGTCACATTAGTGAACGCTCTGCCACGGTGGCCATGTGGCTTTCTCCTCTGTGAGGGTTTCCTCTTGCCTCTCTCCTGTCAGGACACCTGTGATGCCATTTAGGGCCCATCAGATAATTCAGGGTAATCTCAACTCAAAATCATGAAGTTAAACACATCTGCAAAGACCTTTTCTCCAAATGAGGTCACATTTACAAGTTCCAGGGATGAAGACTTGACATCCTTGGGGCCGCTATTCCCCACGCCCCCCAACCCCCCCACCACATCTTGTTTCTTATTGTCTCCTCCAGTCTGAACTTTTTGGGCTTCCTCTTCTTTTCTAGTCCTCTTTTCCTTCAATTTTCTCTTTTTCTCATTCTCTTCCACCATACTTTTCCCCCTCTCTTTCCTTTTCACTGATTGGAGTTGGGGTGCTATGAAAATTTACCGGGAAAGGAGGAGCTCTTAGGTAAGCCAGGCCTTTGAGGGTGTGTGGCCCCTGCTGATGGCTCCTTCCCCTCCCTCCCTTCCCCGCCCACCTCCCTCCCCCTCCTCCCTCCCTACTGGGGATCCTGTGGGCTCTGCATAGGCTATTTCCTCTTCCTACAGTGCCTTCTTCCCCACTCCACACCGCCAGTCTCTTTGCCTTGTAAGGCCAGGGTAAGTCATTTGCTCAATGTCACCCAGCTAGCAAGCTTCATGCAGCCTCCACTCCTACCCAGCACCAGCACCTCTTCCAAGAAGTCTTCCCTGACTAGCCTCCCTTTCCTCGAGGAGTTTTCCAGGGGACTCCCATGGCATCCTGGGCTTTTTTTTTTTTTTTTTTTGCTTCATGATCACTAGCAAATTTGGCAAGCAGCTCTGTTCCATATCTTTAGGGACCCAGGCTGACAGCAGCTTTATCTCAATGCTTCTAAAGCTTGCTCCTAAAGTTTCCACGTAGAAAATGACATACATCACCTCTGCTCACATTTTATTGACCAAAGCAGTAAAAACGTCCATGCTCAACTTGAAAGGGGCTGGGAAGTACAAAACTGTGCTCAGAAGGAGACCAGGAAACATCTGGTAGATGACACAGATGACCAGCATAAAAATGAGCCTGCTGTAGAGTTGAAGTCCAAGCGAAGAGGACAACATCTGTCTAGGTAAGCCCGGGCTCAGCCCATTCGGGTACTCAGGGACTGATGCAAGCTTCCTCATAAATTCAGGACAGACGCAGACAGAGGGAGGGCATGGGAGCCGCTGTCGGTGCTTGCCATCAAATTCACCTCTTCAATTGCTGGAAGAGGGGTGGAGTGAGGGAAGGAGAAAGCCACCTACAGACTTAAGAAGTTCAGCCTGGGACAGGATTCAGATCCTCGGACACATCCAAGGGATGATATCAGTTCCCCGGAGCCTTTCTCTGCCCGAGGCTCACCTGACCAGAAAGAAGGGGCAGACGTGTGGCGAGCCAGGCTCTGCACACCTTCCCCCGGCACTCCCACGAATACTTAGAAACAAGTCTGCAAAGGCCTGAGAGCGGGGGCTCAGGAGGAGAGCCCGGGGGTCTCCCTGCAGTGGGGCTGCTGTGACAGTTCCCTCCACTCTCCTCTTCCCTCTCGCTGGAAACAAAGCGAGGCTTTGCATTCGGTGCCTTTCCAGGCTGTGTAGTTTCTTTAGCAGCAGAAGTGAGCAACACTGTAAGGAAGCATGACCCACGAAACTGGAGATCAATTAGAGAATTAGGGAATCAACAACCTCTGTGAAAGGGTTGTTTTGGGTAGAAAGAGGATTTGTCACGAAACTTAAGATACTTGAAACATGATCTGAGCCACGAAACCCGTTTGTACACAGCATTCCGGGGACGCGTGCCTTTATCTCAGGCTCATCGGCATATTGGAATCTGAAGAATAAGGAACCATTACAATAAAAATAGAAGAGGAACTATTTTTAGAGGGGAAAATCCTGGACTTTGGGACATGCAGACCTGGTGTCAAGCCCTGTCTCTGCCACTTACTACGAGTGAGGTGGTCCTGAACTGGGAGGATGCCCAGCTGAGTTTCTTCAACGGGCCTGAAAGCTCAGACCTCAGCAGCTAGGTGATGAGCTACCAGGCACGTGGCTCTAACCTGGTGCCTGGTACGGAGCTGGCTCTCGATAAAATTATGTTTCCCCCCTGTTCCCCAAGGAGTTGATTGGGATGGTGTCTTCACTGTGTTTATAGGCTGTGGGTGAGGGTCTCTAAGGAGACTTGTCCACCTTCAGACTGCAGAGTGAGCAGGCTAAGAGGCTGGGCTGGGGGCTGCAGGAAGCTTCTGTCTGTAGCTCACAGCCCACGGGTGAGCAAAATCAAAGTGAAGGCAATTGCTCGGGCTTCTCCTCACCTGCCTCTGGGAGAGCCCCAGGCTTTCATCTCATGAAGTCAGATGGAGCAAGAGGGCCATTCAAGAGGTAGGTTGAGAAGTTCCTAATACTTAGCTCTCGGAGCCCTGCATTTGAGAATGCACTTTCTCTACAGAGCTGGCCAAGAAAGCTCCCCTGCTCAAGGTCAGGGAGGTGGGGGAGAAGGGTTGCTAGAAGCAGCTTCTGCTGCTCCCTCCTGCAGGACCTCATACATGGGCTGCATCTGACCACATCCCACTTTCCCCAGAGAAAAGGCAGGGAAAACCAGCAGCAGAGTTCTGGGACACTTAAAGATCATGCTGTGCCATTGATGCATGGATGCGTCTCCTCCTCCTCTTCTTCCTCCTCTGGTCCTCCTCCTCATCACCTTCCTTCTCCTCCTCTTTTCTTCTTCTCTTAATTTTTTTTTTTTTTAACAGAGACCATTATTCACTTTGAGGAATTTTTTCACCCTTTGGATACAGATGCACTGTTTTTTTCTCATCTTCTCTTCTACTTCTCTGATTGACCCCGATCAGTCTCCTTTGCAGACTGCTTCCCTCATTCCTGCATTGTGGAGGCCTTTCTAGCTTCCCTTCCTACTTTATCTTCTCTCCCCAGGCAATGTGACCTTCCCCCTGTAGCTTCAGGAGATGCCACCTCAAGCCTCCTAAATCTGTATTTTGGGAAGTGACCTATGCTCACTTGCTAAATATGCATCCTCACTGCACTGTCCCACTGACACCTTGAGTTCAATGTTCAGCTTTGGCTGAACTTACTTGCAGCGTACATCTACCTAGCTGCTCAAACCAGAGACCGACATGGCATGCTTTACTGCGTTCTGTCCACCAACCCTCCTAGACAGTGACTGTTTCCTTGTTTCTTCTTACTGTCACTTCCCTAGTTCCAACATCTATCACATGCACCATCCTTTTAATGGGCTTTTGGCCTTCCAGCTTGACCTCATCCTGTATGTTCTTCATAGATGTAAATTGGGACTTTTTTTTTTTTACTTCAAAATTTTCAGTAACTTCCATGATCCACAGGATAAGCTTCACTCTCCCTAGCAAGGCAAGAAAGGTGCTCTGAGGTCTAATTCCTGTTTCCCTGCTCTGGCTTTCCTACCCTCCACAGCCACACTGCGTCAACATTGGCGGTCCTGTGGCTCCCTGAGCAGATCATGCTGCTTCAATCCTCTGTTTTCAGTTTCTGGAAAATCCTGTCTTCTGCTGTATACTTGGTGAACTCAAACGCATCCTGTAATTTTTATTTTTTCTCCATAGAGTTGTCTCTGCCTTTTGAAACTGACTTAATCACCGCCCGCTCTGGGCAACTGCTCATCCCACTGCACCTCCATTGTTGCGCTCAGAATTGCTTTTTATGAGTTCATCTTTCCCATTAGACTGTGAGTGCTTACGGGCAGGAACCGAGTCGTATTCATCCTTGTATCATCAACTTCTGGCCCAAGGCCATATCGTCAATATTAAATAGATACTGTGGTTCAGATCTTGAATGTTCCACAGGAGGCCTTCTGTGCATTTGGAAGGGAGAGATACAGGAAAATCACCTGTCCAGCCCTCACGTGCCTGCCCTGCATGCCTCCTTGCTACCTGAGAGCTGCTCAGGAACTCCCCTCCATGCCTCCCCCAACCACAGCATTCTTTTCTGTCCTATAAACTTTCTGAACCCTTCTCTCTTCCCACACCATGCTCTGTTTTGCTTTCCAATATGACAGATAAGCTGATCTGGGCTGATTAAGACCAAGATATTAAGGGCTGATAATGACATAAAAAATAACCATAGGCAGTTTAGATTTATGTAATATAACTGCTCCTAGGGATATTTATGTTTGAACAAAAATAGCTACCCCTTATGAGTTTGTTCTTTATGGGTTTTTTTTTTTTTTTTTTAGAAACTTGAGGTTATAGTATGCATTTACTTTAGTATGCATATTACTAAAATAAAAATATGTTACATATAACAAAGAAAAAGAATCCCAAATAATTGCTCAACTTCAGCTTAATGTTTCTTCTAGCGTAAGAGTTATCAGTTTCCTAAAAAAAAAAAAAGAAGAATCCTCCTAAAATTCATTTAAAAATTATGAAAAACTGTCAGGAATTAGAGTCATTACATTTGTTTAACTACATGTTAGTCCCATTTGCCTTGTTAGAGACTGTAGTGGGGAGAAGCATGTGACGCAGTTCTGGCAATGAAATGTGGGGGAGGGTCTGCAGGAAGGTCTTAAAAAAATATTTTGTTGTTTTTTACTCTTCTACTGGACACTATCACATCTGCATAGATATCTGTGGACTGGCAGCCATGGGAAGGGGCAAACAAAAGCCAAGACAACACGAGAATCTCACTGTAGACACAAGGAAGTGACCTGGATCGTCCATGACACTACAGCTGCTGAATTAACCTACATGGAGCCCCTCTACATTGGAAATTCTTACAATGTAAGTAAATGAATGTTGCTTGTTGTTTACTCCAGTGGTTCTTTGAAAAGACCAACAAAACAGTCAAACTTTCAGCTAGACAGACGAGCTAAAAAAAGAGAGAAGACTCAAATTAATAAAATCAGGGATAAAAGAGGGGGTCTTCACTTACAGAAACTGATCTTACAGAATAAAAATGATTATATGGCCATGAGAATTGCAGGCCAGCAAATTAGAAAACTGATTAAATGGACAAATTTCTAGAAAGAAAAAAAAAACTACCAAATTGGACTGAAGAAACAGAGCATCTGAATAGACCTATAACAAATAAGAAGATTGAATTACTAATCAAAAACATTCCCAAAAAGAAAAGCCCAAGACCAGATGGTTTCATTGTGAATTCTACCAATCATTTGTATATATATTTATTTATTAAATTTTTTGAGAGAGAGAGAGAGCAGGCGTGGGGCAGAGGGAAATAGAGAGAGAATCTTAAGCAGGTTCCATGCCCAGCATGGAACCCAAAGCGGGGCTTGATCTCACATCCCTGAGATCATAACCTGAGCTGAAATCAAGAGTTGGACGTTTAACCCGACTGAACCACCCAGGTGTCCCTATTTATTTTTTAAAAGTTTTTGTTGTTGTTGTTATGTATGTCTGCGTGTATGTATGTTGTAAGTAAGTAATCTGTACACCCAATGTGAGGCTCAAATTCACAACCCCAAGATCAAGAGTCATATGTTCTTCCAACTGAGCCAGCCAGGCATTCCTCTACCAATCATTTAAACAAGAATTAACACCAATTTTTCATACAGTCTTCCAAAAAAGTAGAAGAAGAAGGAATATTCTCAATTCATTCTAAAACCAGACAAAGACAATGTAGGAAAGCTATAGATTAATATCTTTTATGAATAAAGACTAAAAAATCCTTTACAAAATACTATCAAACCAATCTAGCAATATAAAAAAATGATAGGTTCCAATTCAAGATGGCAACATAGGAGGGTCCTGCAATACCTCATCTCATGGAAACACTGAATCTACAGCTGCATATGGAACAATTTTCATTGAAAAAATCCATGCACTAGCTGAGAAACTCCTACACATTGGATGAATGAAAGAAAACCCACACCAAAGGTGGTAGAAGAGCTGAGACATAATCTTGCCATAAACCACATGACTTCATGTGGTGACCCACAACCAGGAGAACTCACAAACTGAAGCTTCACTATGAAGAAAAAAGGGCTTGGACCCCACCTCAGTCACCTTAGCTTTAATGACCTGCACCAGTGAGACAAGCCCCCAAAATATCTAGCTTTGAATGCCGATGGAGGCTAGTGGGTTTGCAATTTCCCTCTGCCTCACTTCAGGGGGTGACCAGTATCTCCTGAAAAGGAGCTTGTACATGTGTCTGGCACCCTGATTTTTGCACCTGCATCCATGGAACGCCTCTAGATTGCCTGGTTGTGGTGGCCTTCCAGGCTCATGTTTGTAGGTCCTACAAGACTGAAACAAGTGGAGAAAGAGCTGTTACCTAGCTAACACCCCCAGGGCACTGCAAAGAAGCAACAGTCGAGGCACCCAGTCTTCTTGTGGAAGGGGCCTATTAACTTGTCTTCATAGTTGCACACGAGGGGCACAATCTATAGGTTGACTGTAATCCTCGCCAGGGACCTAGGAAGGTGGATACTATCTTTGCACTTTCTTTCTAACATGCTCCAGAGCATTGGTTTCTTCTGGAGGGGAGCTTACACACATGTCTGGTGCCCTGGTTTTTATGTCTGGCACCCCAGTTCTATGGCTGCTGCCACAATCAGGGGATGCCTCTCAAATATGTGGCTCTGGTAACCAGTGGGGCTGATGCTTGTGGTCCCATAGGAATGTATATATTTGCATACTTTGAAAAGCTGCTGCCAGAGGATCTGGCTTTCAAATAGGCTGAATCTGGGTGCTGAGAGCCTACTTTTAGGGACAGTGACAGGTCTTGGAACATCCTCAACTACTGGAAGCCATTAAAAATATAATATACTTCTTGGACAAGCACAAAGATTGGAGAGATGACAAAGAGCCAGGGCAGGGTTGAATGACAAGTTTCATCTACGTGAGGCCATTCCTTCAAAACAGAGAGAGGTGGTTGCTTCATCTACTGTATAGAAACAAACACAGAGAGTCAAGTAAAATGAAGAAACGGAGGAATATGTTCTAAATGAAAGAACGAGATAAAACCTCAGGAAAAAACTTTAATAAAATACTGATACATTATTTGCCTGAGAAAGAATTCAAAGTCATGGTCACAAAGATGCTTACCAAACTGGGGAGAAGGATACATGAACCCAGTGAGAACTTCAACAAAGAGATGGAGAATAGAAGAAAGAACCAAATAGAAGTCACAGAGCTGAAAAATAAAATAACTCAACTAAAAAATACACTAGAGGCATTCAGCAGCAGACGAGATGAAGCCAAAGAAAGGATCAGTCAACTCAAAGACAAGGCAATGGAATTCACCCATCAGAACAGAGGGGAAAAAAAAGGTAGAAAGCTTAAGGGACTTATGGGGCAACATCAAATGGGATAATAATCACATTATAGGTCTCCCAGAAGGAGAAGAGAAAGAGGAAATGGCAGAAATCTTATTGAAAAGAATAATGGCTGAAAACTTCTCTAATCTGGGGAAGGAAACATATATCTGGATCCAACAAGCTGAGAGAGTTCCCAAAGAGACCCACACCAGACACAACATAATTAGAATGTCAAAAGTTAAAGACAAGGTGAGAATGTTAAAAGCAGCAAGAGAAACACAGGGGAACCTGCATAAGACAATCAGTAGATTTTTCAGCAGAAACTTTGCAACCCAGAAGAAAGTGGCACAATATATTCAAAAGGTTGAAAGAAAAAAAAACAACAACTGACTATACTCTACCCTGCAAAGTTATCATTCAGAATTGAAGGAGAGAGAGTTTTCCAGATAAGCAAAAGCTAAAGGAGTTCATCACCACTAAATCAACCTTACAAGGTATGTTAAAGGGACTTCTTTAAACCGGAAAGAAAGGGTGCTAATTAGTAACAAGAAACATGGAAGAATAAATCTTACTGGAAAGATGAGTATATAGTAAAGGTAGTGGATTAATTACTTATAAGACTAGTATGAAATTTAAAAGACAAAAGTAGTAAAAATAGCTATAATTTCAGTAATTAGTTAAGAGATACACAAGATAAAAAGATGTAAAATCTGACATCAAAAATGTGTGTGGGGGAACAGAGAGTAAAAATAGTGAGCTTTAGAATGGGACCAAACTTAAGATTTATCAGCTTAAAACAGACTGTTACAGATATAAGTTGTTATATGTAAACCTCATGGTAACCACAAACCTATAATAAATACACAAAAAATAAAGAGAAAGAAATAAAAGCATAACACTAAAGAAAGGCATCAAACCACAAAGGAAGAGAGCAAGAGAAGAAGACAGGAACAGAGAGGAACTATAAAAGGAGCCAGAAAAGAATTAACAAAATGGGATAAGCACACAACTGTCAGTAATTACTTTAAATGTATGTGGACTAAATTCTCCAATCAGAAGACATAGAGTGACTGAATGGATAAAAAAAGAAAAAAACCCAAGACCCATCTATATGCTATGACAAGAGACTCACTTTAGATATAAGGACACATACAGGTTGAAAGTGAAAGGATGGAAAGAGATGTTCCAAGCAAATGGAAAGTAAAAGGAAGCTGGAGAGCTATACTTACATCAGACAAAATAAACTTTAAAACAAAGAATAAGATCCAAAGAAGGGTATTCCATAACAATAAAGGGGTCAATCCAACAAGAGGATATAACATTTATAAATATTTATGTACCCAACATAGGAACACCTAAATATATAAAGAAAATATTAATTAGACCTAAAGATAAAAGTAGACAGGAATATAACAATAGTAGGGGACTTTATACTTCATGTACATCAATAGATAAATCATCCAGACAAAAATCAATAAGGAAACATTGGCCTTATATGACACATTGGAACAGGTGGACTTAATAGATATTATAGAACACTTCTATCCAAAAGCATCAGATTACATATTCTTCTCAAGTGTACATGGACCATTTTCCAAGATAGATCATATGTTAGACCAAAAAACAAGTCTTAATAAATTTAAGAAGATTTAAATAATATCAAACATCTTTTTGAACCCCAATGGTATGAAACTAGAAATTAATTACATGAAGAAAACTGGATAATTCCAGTGGGCTTAAACAACATGCTACTAAACATCAAATGGTCAACAAAGAAATCCAAAGAGAAATTTAAAAATACCTTGAGATAAATGGAAATGGAACATAGCAAAACTTATGGGATGCAGCAACAGCAGTTCTGAGAGAGCAGTTGGTAGTGATAAATGCCTACCTCAAGGAACAAGAAAAATCTCAAATAAACAATTTAACTTTATACTGCAAGGAACTAAAAAAAGAACAAATGAAACCCAAAGTTAGTAGAAGGAAGGAAATAACAAAGATTAGAGCAGAAATAAATGAAGCAGAGACTAAAAAGACAATAGGAAAAAAATCAATGAAACTAAGAGCTGGTTCTTTGAAAAGAGAAATAAAATTCACAAATCTTTAGCTAGACCTACAAAAAAGAGAGGACTGAAAAATACACAAGTGGGACATTAAACTTCAAAAGCTCCTGTACAGCAAAGGAAACCATCAGTAAAAGGAAAAGGCAACTAATTGAATGGGAAAAATATGTGCAAAACCTATGGAATTGTACACTTTGAGAGGTAATTTTATAGATATGTCAGTTACATTTTAATAAAGATTTTATATCAAAAGATTAAAAAATAGGACTAGTTTATTGGCAGGGTTTCTCTTTTGGATTCCCCCTCCTAGCCCTTCTGAAGACTTCAACTCCGAAGAGGTCAATTAATATGGGTGTTCCGTTAATAGAAGTATCCCTCTGCCTATTCTATGACTGTCTTTGACCCTGGATCTTTAATGGTAAGATCATTGGCTTTAATGTAATGATCATTGGCTATGACTTTTATGGCCATAAAAAATGTATTTTTTTACTGAAGTATAATGATCAGAAAAGTACACCAATCCTAAGTTTACAAAGTGAACACACCTATTTAATCATTAACGAGGTAAAGAATGTTTCCTGCATCCTAAAAGTACCCTTTGTGTATCTGTTCATTCAATAACCCCTTTATTCCTCCTAAATGTAACTGTAGCCTTGACTTCTGTAACACCATTGTCTGAGGTAGGTGGGTTGGCTCTTGCCATATTCCCTCAACTAGACTCAGATCTTGTAGTGTTTTCAAGGTGCACTTCATTATGTTTTGGCCGTGCGCTTGCTTCCTTAGTTAAAATTTCTCTATCTTTTCTTTCTTTCTGTAGTTTTAATGGACTGTAAGGAGAAAATATAACAAAAATATTTCTATTCTTCCCTCACTGAAAAATCCTTCTGCTTTATTTTAATATGTGAATACTTGCTTTAAGCCAAAGTAATGAAACTTTCTTCTTAGAAATTTCAGACTGGTGGAACTGTCTTTGGAGAATCATGATCCTTACGAAAGAGAGGTACCATAGCATCCTGGAGAAACACTGGATTGGGAGTTAGCCCTGGATATTTGACTACATTCCCACTTTTATTGTCTGTGTGAAGCACTTAACTTGTTTGAGCTTTAGTTTCTTTTTATGTAAAATAAAGAGAGTAACACCATCCTTGCCAAGTTCATAGAATTAGTGGGAGGATCAAATGGGACAAACGATATTATCCTACTTGTAAAATGCTATAGAAATATAGTATTTTTTGTCTTCACATCGAGCTCCCTGGAAGCTGTCAGGGAATATGAAACAAAAAGATGTCATGGTTACTGTTGCCTTTTTATTCCATCTTAATGAATATCCCCCCAGCTAATCTGCAGTCACTGAGGAGTCACATTCATATGGAACTTGTAGAATTCATAAACTGCCACAGCAGCCTGGAAAGACTTTAATCAGCTGCTTTCACTCTTAATTATTTTAAAACCTCAATAATGGTCAAATGAGCTGCATGGCAGTTAAATTAATTTGCATTAAGCCTGAAGGTCCTGGAAGAGTGGTGAGTTTATGAATATGAAGTCTAAAGGCTCGGCAGGAGCAAGCCTCAAGCCTGAATGGGTATCCGGGCTGGTTCCCATGGGATCCTCCCAAGTCAAGCTGTGTGTATGTGTGTCGCATTCATAAAATTTCTGTCTGTTTATTACATTAGAATTGGTTTTGAAGCCTCTGAAAATGAGCTCAATTGCTAGAGCAAAGCTTTGGATTTTCTATAACTTCAATTGCCTATGCTCTCATTGCTCTAGTTTCTGTGGTTAATAGAGAGCTGGCTGCATATTATTTTTATTTCTGTGGAGGAGAACTGGTGCTTCTTACTCCCTGCCCATCATACTGGTTTGGTAACTAGTATATTTCATTGCAAAAATCCCAGTGGGTGAGAGCATCCCTG
Source organism: Mirounga angustirostris (assembly GCF_029215605.1). Taxonomy (NCBI): domain Eukaryota; kingdom Metazoa; phylum Chordata; class Mammalia; order Carnivora; family Phocidae; genus Mirounga; species Mirounga angustirostris. The sequence goes on along the minus strand of NW_026991711.1, from coordinate 101,270,501 downwards.
GGTTGTTTCAATCTGAGCCATATGCTGCACTACATTGACCCTGCTCTATAAGGTGGCTGCTCATTCCCCACCTGGGAGCCTGACCTTTTAGGCAGGGTTCTGGGCAGGATTTATTACCCACAATACCATCTCTCTGGGTTGGGAGTTATAGCCCATCTCATCACAACATATTTATGCCCACATGGTCAGAGGGCAAAGAGGAAGAAAGGGGAATCGGGTAAGTAGTTATTCATCTGACTTATTTTACTGGTCTTCTATTTTCCATCAAACACAGCCATCATGTCTGTGATATTTTGCAATTACAGCACCAGAAAATGAGTTTAGAGGAGTAGTAATATACTACTTATCTCCCAAGTTACAAAGATATAATGATACACTGTGTGTGACGCAAGGACAACAGAATCTGGTGCATTGTAAAGAAGGTGGTTGTTTATTGAGCATTTCGTATTTAAAAGCAGAGACCAGTTTTCAACTTGGTGTGTGCTCAAGGCATCTCAAGGCATCTTGCTCTTCCATAGAACTTTCTGTTCTGAAATGTGATATAGTGCTGTTCTGTGTGGCAGCCACCAGCCACATACGGCTACTGAGCACTTGGTAGTGACTGACACTGAGAAATTTAATTTTTAATTAAAATTTTTTTTTAATTTTATTATGTTAGTCACCATATGGTACGTCATTAGTTTTTGATGTAGTGTTCCATGACATATTCCATGGACACCCAGTGCTCCATGCAATATGTACCCTCCTTAATACCCATCACGGGGCTAACCCATCCCTCCACCCACCTCCCCTCTGAAACCCTCAGTTTGTTTCTCAGAGTCCATAGTCTCTCATGGTTTGTCTCCCCCTCTGATTTCCACCCCCTTCATTTTTAATAAAAATGCCAAGGTGACTAATAGCTACTGTATGGAAAAGCACAGATCTAGACCCTACTAGAAGAGGTCCATTTAAACCTTAAATAACTAAGATCTTTTCCATGAGTACTGAGAACTAGGTTCCTTACAGTCCTCTAGACTAATCTACAATGTCAGTCTTACTTAGAATTACACAACTCTTAGTTCTTAAGTGTCCAGAACATTAACTAGTTGAATTATTTTATATTCTCAACCTAACATGTAAACATCCCTATTGCTACACAAGATAATGGTAGAAAATAGTATTTAGAGAATGACCTGAATGGCCCCTAAAGGGTTTTTATGTGGAAATTTGAGGGAATTGTCATTCCTGTTCAGGTTTGCATGGATCTCTCTTGGAAGTAGAAAAAGTTGAGAGAGGTAAGGACTTTTTCTAACAGGACAGGGCCATGAAGGCGAGGTGAAGGTGGGAAAATGTGGCTTGGAGTTGGATGAGGATCTTGATGCTCTCTGCTTCCTGAGGGAGGTCGTGGAGCAGGAGGAGCCTCTGCTCCTACCTTAGGGGAGAACTATTATCCCATGTCTTCAGACACATCCGAAAACAAAAGCACAGCTGGAAGAGAAAAACCTTGATCATAGGGGGATGAGATCTTTATTATTATTATTATTATTTTAAGATTTATTTATTTGACAGAGAGAGACACAGCGAGAGAGGGAACACAAGCAGGGGGAGTGAGAGAGGGAGAAGCAGGCTTCCCGCTGAGCAGGGAGCCCGATGCGGGGCTCGATCCCAGGACCCTGGGATCATGACCTGAGCCGAAGGCAGATGCTTAACGACTGAGCCACCCAGGCGCCCCTGAGATCTTTATTATTGAAGTCATTATTTATTTGAATGGCTATTGAACATCAGACCTCTAGACAGGGAATATGGAGAATGAGCAAAAATAGATGTCACTCTTGCTCCCGTGGAGCTCGCCACCTTGTGGCCCAGATAAACATGATTACATAATGGTGTAAATAGCTGTGATGACAGGCAAGAAATTTACTGGGTGCCGTGACAATGGCTGACAGGGGACTATTTCCTTGAAGGAGGTATATTTGGGCTGAGTTCTACAGTATGAGTTGTATGCCCCAGAAAGTAGCTCCTGGGACTGAAGAGGAAAGAACAGATGATTAACCATTCATTCCATACCTTAAATTAAGGCACTACTTTAGCTACTGGTAGGAGATATAAATGTGACTAAGATGATTTCTTCCTTTTAGGACTGGGGGAGGGCCTGACCGAGGGGTAAGTGTGTGCAAAACAGATGCCAAAGCAGATGTTAGAATGCAGTCAATATCAAGTTGGGGGTGAAGGAGAGGGGGTCCAGAAGAGACAAAGATTTGTCATGATGGAAAGGGTGGGAAGGCCTTGTTGAGGGTGCGTTAGCATAGACTTTGGGTAAAAGCATGAGGTGGTGGAGCCACCTCCTTCAGGTTGCCCACGTGGGCTTGGAAGGTGAGCACCAAAGCTGACACTACCCTACTCAAAGGAGAAGGCCCTGTCAGTGTTACCTGGTCCCACTTAAGCCCAATATTGTATTCTTCTCATGGTGGTGGAGGGAGGGCAGATGTGAGCAGGGAGCCCAACAGGGACAAGTTGAATACATCTCCAGTCAGGTGGTAAAGCTTAGAACTAATTGACTTTGGTTTAGGGAAAGAATGAAGTGATCTTTGTTGTATCTTAGGGTTCCGGGGTAAAAGTCAAACTTGTTATGGATGGTTTCTATCCTCACGGAATTTCCCATCATGAGGGTGGGTGGGTAAAAATGTGTTAATATTTGCTACAGTGCAATTCATGTCCTAGGTGAGGCATCTTACAGGGCATTCAGAAGAAAGGCCACTTACGATTAGTAGAACCAAGAAAGTCAAAGAATGAAGTGATGTGGGGTTTCGTAGTGGGGAGGGAAGGGCATTCCAAATAAAGAGTTTGAGCAAAGGCATATGAAACATGGATCTTGTTCTGGTGACAGAGATGACCTAGCACTTCTAGCATAGATAGATAGAAACCCCTCGCCTTCTCCTGGCTCAGGGTCTGGTCATTCCCTACAAGGGCAAGGACAAGTCCCCACTGAAACTTGTTATATTTTATTTGTATTCCTATAGATTAGGGATATTTTATCAAGCTACATGTCATAGAGCTTGTATTGCAAAATCAATACAAATAACTATTATTTGAAATACAGTGAAATATTGGATATGCTTCTTATAAATTACAAAGGACCTCTTTAAGGACTTTCTTTAAGGACTCTCTCTTTAGACTGATTCAGTGCCAATCCTCCTCCCCATTTGAAAATCATTGGACATGAGTACAACTTAGGCTATGTATGTGGAACCCTGGGGGTTAGAACTGGGAATTCAGTAATAAGCAGATGAAACAGTCTGCTCCAGACTAAGCCGCTAATACTAAGCACCGAAGAAATCAATCAGATCAGAAGGCTCTGATCAGAATAGGACGGACTTAAACAAGGAAGAGTTTTTGAGAGAGGTCCTATGAAGAAGGCATTGAAGAACATAAAGAAAAGTTTGCAGAGGAAGAGTAGGGTAGGGGGAATGAATGTTCACTAAGTGTTAAGTTGCTGAATGAATAAGCAGATAATGAATGAATGAATGAGTGAATGAATGCAAGGTGGCATGAAATTATGCAGGTTAAAGTTCCTATGGATAGAGAGTAAGCCACTAAGGGACAGGTTCTTCAAAAATGAGCGAGTGACAAAAATGCAGGGCTCATAATTTGGAACTCTGGAGGTTGAGAGCAGGTAAAGGAAAAAAGTTCTTATTGTTGCCATTGCATGAGAAGAAAAGGTTTCCTTGGAGCTAATGGAAATTGAGTACCACCACCAGACAGACGGGAGTCAGAAAGAGCAGTTATTTGAGGTGTACCCTGGGAATTTTATCTATTCTCAGTTGAAAATCAGAGTTCTTCCTTTCATGCGGAATAACCCCAGAAAAATCTCCTGGGCCTTGCGCAGATTAACTCTGAGCAAAATTCAGGCAGAAAATAGAGGCAATGGTCAGGCTGTGGTACCAGCTGCTCAGCCCAGGGTGGGGAACTGGATTTAATTTAGCAGAGAGTGATTTTGGCAGTGAGATGTCTACCTGGTTGGACTCCCAGGACTGAAGGAGAGTCAGTAACCTTGGTGGCCTGGCTGCCCAGTGATGACAGGCTGGATTCCTCTTTGCAAAGGCACCCAGCAGTGGGAGGAGAGGAGAGGAAAAGCTAGCTCATTAGTATTTGGAGAGAGGAGGTTATTTTATCTGAGATGTAGGGCTTCCTGCCTGGAAGACAAGCACACAGAGGCCAGCTTGGAGGCTGGTTTTTATCCTGTGAATGCAGTCATGAAACTTTGTAGGTGGTTCTTGCACAAGAATTCTGCTGTCATTTTTAAAGAGAAGACAAAGCATAATAATCTTCTAGAAGGTCAGAAATCTGATCAGGTCCCCTTTTCGTGCCTAAGTTCTATGATTTGAGAAATAATACAAAGGAGAGGAAGGTCGAAGCCAAATGTCACTTTTATTATGCATAAAAAAAAAACAACCCAGAATGGAGGACGTGGCTTTTGGTTAGTGCCCCCCAGAATTAGGCACACTCATCCCTCCCCTGAAATTGGTGGCACTTGAAAAGGCAGTCTCCTTCCTCATGTGCTGCAAAGACCCTCCCCCAAAGGTATACCAGAAACCACCTGCTCCTTGTTCCCTATAGGGAGAAGAGGGAACTAAGATAAGCATGTCCAATTGTTCTCAAATTTGTAATTCTGCCCCTTAATAGGAAAAGAAGCCAGAAATGTGGTAACCAGCAGAGTGGGGAAGCAATTCTCCCTTCCAGTATCTGGTTGAACTGAGTGGTTTTCCTGGTTCATTCAGGACTTCTCAGGACTCAGAGGGTAGCAGCTCCCTCCAGTGAGCAACCCCCACCCCGCACACTCCTTGTTGACCCACTATGGGCTTTGATGTCAATGGAATTCTCTGGGATTTTTTAGTGAGGGCAGTTGCAGTTAAGATTTCCCAGAAAAGGTATCCAAAAGTGTTTTTAGAGATTGAATCTATTCAATTCAGTGACCTGTTCTTGGATCAACTGGATACTGGGAGCTGGCAAGAAACCTGTACTCAGAATTGGCTATGAAATCAGCAGGGCTCACGGTAAGAAGAAAATACAGGTCCCTGGTTCAAAAATTATTAAGGGTTGTAAGACAGCAATGGCAGAGCATTGATCCAAGTTCACGACCCTATCAGCGCTGGGTCTTGTGCCAATCCACAGCTCCCACGCCCATGAAGTCAGCCCTCTGTGCTTATGGATGCTATTCATGCTCTCTGGACTATTTCCTTCTCTGCCTATGCTCCAGCTGGGTCTGCCTCTGGGTCTCTCTCTCTCCTCTCTCTCACACACACACACACATACACATGCACCCCTTAATATTATTTGTAACGTGTGTAAGAGAAATTGTTCTTATCAGAAGTGCACAGCTTCATCAATTTTCACAAACACGTCCATGTAACTAACCTCTAGTTCAATTAACAGAACATTACCAGAATCTCAGAAACACCTTCATGTTCTAACCTTTATCCTATTTCTTTTGTGATTGGTTTCTTTCATTCAATTATCTTGATGAGATTAATCTACACTGTAGTCGGAGCTAACTTCATTCATTTATATTGCCGTATTTTAAGTCACTGTATTTACTCATTCAAGATATTTATTCCTTCTGCAGTTGATGGGCATTTGCACCCTTCCTAGGATTTGGTTATTACAGTTAGTGCAGCTGTGAACATTCCAGTGTGTCTCCCGTGCATATGTGCACTTGCTTTGTTGGAACTGCTGACTCAGGGAGCAAGCGTATACTAAACTTCAGTAGTTGCTGTTGTTTTCTCAAAATGACTGAGCAATTTACCCTCCTACTAGAAGTATAGGAGAGTTCAATTTGTTTAATACTCTTGCCAACAATCGTTTTGTCTTCTCCTAAACTGTTTTTCTTTCTTTATTTTAGCTATTGTGGTTGGAAGATTGTATAAAAATTGATCAATTTGCCTCATTTCAGAAAGGATTGAAAGATTCTTTTTTTTTTTTTAAGATTTTATTTATTTGACAGAGAGAGCACAAGCAGAGGGAGAGAGAGGGAGAAGCAGGTTCCCCGCTGAGCAAGGAGCCCGATGTGGGACTCGATCCCAGGACCCTGGGATCATGACCTGGGCCGAAGGCAGCCGCTTAACCGACTGAGCCACCCAGGCGTCCCAGGATTGAAAGATTCTTATGCTTGTACATAAAACACCCTATCTCAGCTTCTCTCTGTGCATTGGCTTTACTCTCTTGCACCATTTTCCTTTCCTCGGCATGGTGGCAAATAGAGCCAATGGCAAATTCCATTGCTGTTAGAATTTGGAAGAGGAGAGCCCTTCAGACTAGAGGAGTCAAGAAATGGAACTTAAGGAACTTGGGAAAAATGAGGAGGAGGTGCACAGGTGTTCTTAGGTGGATTAAGGTGGATAGAGCAGTCACATCGAAGGTATTCTGGCCACGGGGGCAGATTTTGCTAGGGAGCAATGGTCGGTGGGGCTGAGGGGTAGCAGGGCCAGAGTGTGCATGGGATTCCCTGTGGCAGATAGGCTTGGCTGCTACTAACTCGTTTGCTCATGTGTGGTTTAGGAAAATTAACCTGGCCATTCAAGGGACCCAAAGAGAAAGGCTGGAGGCTGATCAGGACAGGAGGAAGGGATGAAGGAGGGTCTGGATTAGGGCTTCGTGTGGTATCAGAAGACCAAGAAGGAGTTACACTTATTTGCAAGGAAGAATTGATGGCGGTTGGCCGTACTCCCTGTTCTCATGCTGCCATGTGCTACAATTGGATGTCTGGTTGGACTGCTCATGGAGAGGCACCGTGCAGAATCACTGGACCCTTACCGGCCTCCAGTGGAGGAGCACTGATATAAAGTTACACATATTAGGCATCTTTTGCTAAATAGTTGTCTAGTTGCCTAACAAAATAGTGGTGGTGCCCATTGGCCTGAATTTAGAAGTGTTATAGGGTAAAAGTACTTTGGTGTCTTTTAATTGATTTCATGATCTCTCATGATAGAAAGATTTTACTTATTCATTTTTGTAAAGAAATAGAGCTTACTGTGGTAGTTTGGAGCCTCCAAATATATCTGTACATTTGTGCTCTGTGTAGCTCTTTTTCTCCACGATGATATCTTCCTCCCCATGTCTGCTTGAAAAGTTTCACATTACCACATTCATTCCTTTCTCATTTTAATGCTTGCATATTGTCCTGTTTGTATATGAATTTGATTGTCTTTCTTTAGAGATGTATGTAGTTCTTTTAAATATTTTTTTTAAAGATTTTATTTATTTATTTGAGAGAGAGAATGAGAGAGAGCACATGAGAAGGGGGAGGGCCAGAGGGAGAAGCAGACTCCCCGCTAAGCAGGGAGCCCGATGCGGGACTCGATCCAGGGACTCCAGGATCATGACCTGAGCCGAAGGCAGTCGCTTAACCAACTGAGCCACCCAGGCGCCCCTTTTAAATATTTTTAAAAAATATTTCATTCTGTCTCATCCTCAAATGCCTCTTATAGGAAGCAGAAGATGTGTACCTAATTCTCTCTTTTGTGACCACATGTATGGGAACATGTGTAGAGCCAGTTTTCAATGGTTAGTGTGGAAGGGAGGTAGTGGTGGTGGTAGTTGAAGGATTAGGGGTCTTCAGTCTTTGCTGCGATGGGTCACTCTGCTCCTCGCCCGAAGCCACACATTTGCAATTGTCAGTATGTGTGGAGACCTGTGCCCAACGGTATCTTGAAGCAAATCTGTGGTGGGTGAGTGTTTTGGAGAGTAATGTACTGAAAGAGGGACCCGAGTGGTCAGTGAATAGGAAGGGCTGTACATTTCTAGAGTGATGTTTCATTACCTTTGTTCCCTTATCAGAAATGGCCATGAGTCTCAAGACAAACCATCTACATTCACAGGGCCTCAATTTCCAACTGTCTAGTATGAAGGTAAGGTCGCCTGTCCTACTTTCCTCTCAGCTATATTGTGAGCATCACATGTACGTGAAAGGTCTGTGTGATGTAAAGAATTTTTGTTATTAACCAAGTAAAAATAGGCTCCAGAAATCCTTCAGATATTCCCCATGAGACCTTTAGACTTGGAGCATTTGACTTTGAAGAATTAGAAAAACAGGAAAAGAGAGTATTTATTACCAGTTCTCATTTAGGCCAAGTTTGCTTATCCTGTTTATCTAAAATAAGAGCCAACAATCTGGAGTGGTTTCAGTTGGATCTAAATATTTCTCCACATTTGAACAGGCTCCAAGAGCCTGTTCCAGCACTTGGGCCAGAGCATCTGCATGTTCTGGAGGAGAGCAGGCTTGTCTGCTTGTGCAGTGGCTCTGTTTTGGCTAGAGAAAGGCAATGGTGTCATCATTCCCACCATGTGGCCGTCCAGTTACCGCCTCCTGCTCGGACATGATTGTGAGTGTTGACCCCTCAAGTCACTACAGGAAGCAAGTTTCTGCTTTTAGCAACTCAGGCCATTCTGTCTGGACATCTTAACTCTGAGAAGTTGGCCTTTACTCAGGCACTCTTTCTGCTTTGGGAGAAAAGAACTATCATAGCTAATGTTTACTGAGAACTGACTATGCACCAGGCACTGTTGTAAGCCCAGTCTTTATGTTAACTCATTTAATCCTCCTAACTCTTGAGGTAGGTATTATTACTGTTCCCACTTTACAGATAAGGAAAGAGAGGGGTGGAGAGGCTCAATAACTTGTTAAATTCAATCTGCAAGTAAGTGACATTATGGATGATGGTCAAGAGATCTAACAAGTAAGATGATCCAGGCACTGGGCAACCAGAGGCAAGGCTGTGGCCACTCGGAACAGATGCTACCTGTACACAGAGCAGGCATGGCTAAGCAGCTACCACTGGCTGAGAAGCACCTCAACTGGGGATAGAAAGCCAGGCAGTCTGGCTGCAGGGTCCACATTCTTGCTGCTCCTCAGTATTGCTTCTTCCCTTTCAGAGTGTCTGGCACAGAGTAGGTACTCAATTAACAGTGGGCTAAATTGAAGTGCTCTGTTGTCTAACTGCTTCCCTGTTGGGATTCCCGTATTTTCTGTCTCCTGATGTTCCTCTTGGCACCTAGGACTGTAAGCAAGGCCTAGAGCATGACTGTGTTCCTGTGGAACCCCTCAAAAGTAGTCTTGTAGTGTCCACACCAGCATACCTCTTCTCTTTGCCTCTCTTTTCAAGATCCAGTCCCCTTCACCTCCTTCCAGCTTCTTCTCCAAGCAAACAACCTGTCACTCCCCATGTCAATACACCCACAGTTCTTCTTTTGCTCTTTCTCAAATTGTACTATGCCATGTGATGGCTTCCCAGAAGGCAATGAGAATTTGGGGCTCTCAAGAGGTGGCCCAGGCTGGTCCTGGAGAAGTGGGGCAGGAGGCCGAGGCCTATGCAATGGCTGAATGAACAACCCTAGGAGGCCTTTCAAGTTCCTATGTCTTTTGGGGAGAGAAATAAAATTCTTGCAGTGGATCATCTCCACAGATTAAAAAAGGACATAGTGTTCCCATTTAGCAGGTCTGGGATGGAGCCTGAGAATTTGCATTTCTAATGAATTTCCAGGTTCTACTGGTCTGGGCAGTACAGCTCGAGACCACCACACTACACTCCTCTGTCCCCAGGGCCAGCCTTCCTCTACTTCAGGTGAAACTCTTAGAGATGAATTTCACCTGGGAGATTGGAAGCACTCCTAGCCTGAGGCCCCAGGCCAGTTCGAGTTCTTTCCTGGCAGCCTTGGCTGCATCTTCATTATGGGCACTTGAGTGAAGAGTTAATCCTGACCAAAGTTCCAACACCTGGCCTTGCTGGCCTGAAACCAAGTGCTACTCCAGGTGTGGTGTGGTGTGTGGGGTGTGGGGGTGTGGGGGCTTTGGCGTGTGGTGTGGTGGCCTGGCCAGCCAGGAGTACATGTGATCTACATCTCCCCACTAGGAACCTGTTAACCACCAATTCCACATGCCTGCTAATGTCCCATTGGGATCCTGATTTCCATAGGCATAAAAGAGTGCCTAATGAAAATCCTCTCTGTGATCCCACCCCAAGCCTACAGGTTTCCTCTTCAGATCAGTCAGTGTTAACCTCCTCTCTGAATTTTCTCTATCCTCTCCAGATAGGTTACAGCTTTCACCTTGGGATCCCCAAACATTGTATGCACATCCTGACTACTGCATTTGTGGCATTGGGCTGTGAGCAACCAGAGGGCATATCTCTCTGCCTTGCTGATCTTTGTGAAAGTGCAGGATACTGTGGGTACTCTAAATGCCTAACGAATGAAAACAAAAATGAGGAGGAGGAAGACAACAAAGCACAACAGATATAAACATAGTCTGGCTTTGGCCTGAGGAGAGGTTCCAGCTTTACCATGTGCTAATTGTGTAAACTTGTGGAATCACTTAACTGAGTTCTTTCTCAGTTTTCTAATCTGTAAAATAAATACAATGTATGTAAATAAATACAATGTAAAATAAATAAAATAATACAACTTCCTCATAGGGCTGTTGTGGTATTAAGTAAGATAATACATATAAAACTTCTGTCACCATGCCTGGTACACAGTAAGTGCTCAGGCAATGGTATTTATGAAAGAATTGTGTTCTGGACAGGTGAGGAGTCAGTAGGCAGGGGACTGGCCCATGAAGAGGAGTCCTGGAGTCTTTGTCTTTCAGGGTATTATTCAGTATCATCTTTCAATTTGAGATACTGAAGTGGGATAAAGCAGGATAAAGCAGGAGATTCTAAAGGGTAGATGTGTCCTGTCTGAAGGGAGAGGGCCAAGGACAGTGGAAAGACTCAAGAAGACAGACTGGTCTTCACTTCTACTTCTGTGTTTGGTTTTAGTGGTTCTAATTCACTGGCTGCTCTCTATCACGCACATCCTGTCTGGCTGTATCCATCAGCTGATCTGAATCCTACAAAGAGTAGAGGTAATCATGGTAAAACCCAAATAGGCCTGTGCTGAGAACTAGGACATCAGGGACCAGTGTTTAATAAGTGTTTGGGAATGACAGTGTTTATTATGTATGCACAATATGTCAGGACTATTAAAAACACTCCTTGTTAATAGAAATACTATATGATCCAGTAATTCCCCAATGGGTATTTACCCAAAGAAAATGAAAACACTCATTTGAAAAATGTATGCACCCCTATGTTTACTGCATTATTTACAATAGCCATATTATAGAAGCAACCCAAGTGTCCATCAATAGAAGAATGATGAAGGGGAGTGTGTGTGTGTGTGTGTATGTGTGTGTGTGTGAATGCAATGGGATATTACTCAGCTATAGAAAAGAATGAGATCTTGCCATTTGTGACAACATGGATGGACACAGATGGCATTACACTAAGTGAGATGACAACTACCATATGATTTCACTTACATGTAGAATGTAAAAAACAAAAGAAATAATAGGAACATCCAAGTACATTAAACAGTTAATAACAAACAAAAAGGAACTAATTGATAATAATACAATAATAGTGGGGGACTTTAGCACCACACTTACATCAATGGACAGATCATCTAAACAGAAAATCAACAAGGAAACAATGGCTTTTAATGACACACTGGACCAAATGGATTTAACAGATATATTCAGAACATTCCATCCTAAAACAGCAGAATACACATTCCTTTCAAGTGCACAGGAACATTCTCCAGTATAGACCACATATTAGCATACAAAGCAAACATCAACAAATTTAAGAAGATTGAAATCATACAGTGTATATTTTCTCATCACAATGCTATGAAACCAGAAGTCAACCACAAGAAAATATCTGGAAAGAACACAAATACATGAAGGTTAATAATATGCTACTAAACAATAAATGGGTTAACCAGGAAGTCAATGAAGAAATGAAAAAGTATATGGAAACAAATGAAAATGAAAGTCCAACAGTCAAAAGCCTCTGGGATGCAGCAAAAGCTGTTCTAAGAGAGAAGTTTATAGCAATACAGGCCTACCTCAAGAAGCAAGAAATATCTCACTAACAACATAACCTTGTACTTAAAGGAGCTAGAAAAAGAATAGGAAATGAAGCCTAAAGCCAGCAGAAGGAAAGAAAGAATAAATTAGAGCAGAAATAAATGATATAGAAACTAAAAAACAAAACAAAACAAAAAAAACACAATAGAACAGATCAATGAAACCAGGAGCTGGTTCTTTGGGGGGAAAAAATTAAACTGATAAATCTCTAGCCAGACTTACCAAAAAAGAGAAAGGACCCAAATAAATCACACATGAGAGAGGAGAATAGAACCAGCACCACAGAAATACAATCATAAGAGAATATTATGAAAAACAATATGCCACAAATTGGACAACCTAGAACAAATGGAAATTTCCTAGAAACATACAAATTGAAACAGGACAAAATGGTAAATTTGAAGAGACCAATAACCAGCAAAGAGATTGAGTCAGTAGTCAAAAACTCTTGAAAGTCCAGGACCAGATGACTTCCCAGGCAAACTCTACCAAACATTTAAAGAAGAGTTAATACCTAATCTTCTTAAACTATTCCAAAAAATAGAAAAGGAAGGAAAACTTCCAAATTTGTTCTGTAAGGCCAGCATTACCTTGATACTAAAACCAGAAAAAGATACCACTAAAGAAGAGAATTACAGCAACTTCTTTCAAGATACATCTCCAAAGGCTAGTGAAACAAAAGCAAAAATGAACTTTTGGGACTTCATCAAGATAAAAAGCTTCTGCACAGCAAAGGAAACAGTCAACCAAACAAAGAGGCAACCCACAGAACAGGAGAAGATATTTGCAAATGACACTACAGATAAAGGGCTGGTATCCAAGATCTATAAAGAACTTCTCAAACTCAACACCCAAAAAACAAATAATCAAGTCAAAAAATGGGCAGAAGACATGAACAGACACTTCTCTGAAGAAGACATACAAATGGCTAACAGACACATGAAAAAATGTTCATCATCATTAGATCAGGGAAATTCAAATTAAAACCACATTGAGATACCACCTTACATCAGTTAGATTGGCAAAAATTAACAGGGCAAGTAACAACAAATGTTGGAGACATTGTGGAGAAAGGGGAACCTTCTTTTGGTGGGAATGCAAGTTGGTACAGCCACTTTGGAAAACAGTGTGAAGGTTCCTCAAAAAATTAAAAATAGAGCTACCCCATGACCCAGCAATTGCACTCCTGGGTATTTACCCCACAGACACAGATGTAAGAGAAAAGAAGGGCCATATGCACCCCAATGTTCATAGCAGCAATGTCCACAATAGCCAAACTGTGGAAAGAGCTGAGATGCCCTTCAACAGATGAATGGATAAAGAAGATGTGGTCCATATATACAATGGAATATTACTCAGCCATCAGAAAGGCTGAATACCCAACTTTTACATCAACATGAATGGGACTGGAGGAGATTATGCTAAGTGAAATAAGTAAAGCAGAGAAAGTCAATTACCATATGGTTTCACTTGTTGGTGGAACATAAGGAACAGCATGGAGAACATTAGGAGAAGGAAGAGAAAAATGAAGGGGGGAAATCAGAGGGAGAGATGAACCATGAGAGACTATAGACTCTGAGAAACAAACTGAGGGTTTTAGAGGGGAGGGGAGTGGGGGGATGGGTTAATCCGGTGATGGGTATTAAGGAGGGCATGTACTGCATGGAGCACTGGGTGTTATACGGAAACAATGAATAGTGGATCACCATATCAAAAACTAATGATGTACTGTATGGTGACTAACATAACATAACAAAATTAAATTAAAAAAAAGAGAGAATTACAGGCCAATATCCCTGATGAACATAGATGCAAAAATCTCCATAAAATACTAGCAAACCAAATTCAGGAATACATTAAAAAAATTATTCACCATGATCAAGTGAGATTTACTCCTGGGTGGCAAGAAAGTTTCCATATTCTGCAAATCAATCAATGTGATAAATCACATCAATAAGAGAAAAGATAAGAACCATATGACCATTTCAATAGATGCAGAAAAAGCATTTGACAAAGTATGACCCATTGATAAAAATCCTCAACAAAATAGGTTTTTTTTTTTAAGATTTATTTATTTATTTATTCATGAGAGACAGAGAGAGAGGGAGAGAGAAAGGCAGAGGGAGAAGCAGGCTCCCTGCTCAGCAGGGAGCCCAACGCAGGACTCGATCCCAGGACCCCGGGATCATGACCTGAGCCGAAGGCAGATGCTTAACCATCTGAGCCACCCAGGTGCCCAACAAAATAGGTTTTGAGGGAGCATACCTCAACATAATAAAGGCCATCTAGGGCGCCTGGGTGGCTCAGATGGTTAAGCGTCTGCCTTCGGCTCAGGTCATGATCCCAGGGTCCTGGGATCGAGTCCCACATCGGGCTCCCAGCTCAGCGGGGAGCCTGCTTCTCCCTCTGACCCTCTCCCCTCTCATGCTGTTTCTCTCTTGCTTGCTCTCTAAAAAATAAATAAAATCTTTAAAAAAATAAATAAAATAAAATAAAGGCCATCTAAAAAACAAAAAAAAGGCCATCTATGAAAAACCCACAGCTAACATCATCCTTAATGGGGAAAAACTGAGAGCTTTTCTCCTAAGATTAGGAAAAAGACAAGGATGTCCACTCGCACCACTTTTATTCAACATAGTACTGGAACTCCTAGCCACCGCAATCAGACAACAAAAGAGATAAAAGGCATCCACATCAGTAAGGAAGAGAAGTAAAACTTGCACTATTTGCAGATGACATGACATTATATAGAAAACCTAAAAGACTCCACGAAAAAAATGCTAGAACGGATACAGATTCAGTAAAGTCACAGGATACAAAAATGAATGTACAGAAATCTGTTGCATTTCTATACACCAGTAATGAAGTAGCAGAAAGAGAAATTAAAGAACCAATCCCATTTACAATTGCACCAAAAACAATAAGATACCTAGGAATAAACCTAACCAAAGAGATGAAAGACTTGCACTCTGAAAACTATAAAACATAGATGGAAGATTTTTCAAGACGACACAAAGAAATGGAAAGACAGTCCGTGCTCATGGATTAGAAGAATAAATATTGTTATAATGTTTATACTACCCAAAGCAAGCTACACTTTAATGCAATCCCTATCAAATTGCCAATAGCATTTTACACAGAGCTAGAACAATCCTACAATTTGTATGGAACCACAAAAGACCCTGAATAGCCAAAGCAATCTTCAGAAAGAAAAGCAAAGCTGGAGGCATCACAATTCGGGACTCCAAATTATGTAACAAAACTGTAGTAATCAGAACAGTCTGGTATTGTCACAAAAATAGACACAGATCAGTGGAACAGAATAGAAAACCCATAAATGAACCCACAACTATATGGTCAACTAAACTTTGACAAAGCAGGAAAGAATATCTAATGGGAAAAAGACTGTCTCTTCAAAAAATGGTGTTAGGAAAACTGGACAGCAACATGCAAAACGATGAAACTGGACCACTTTCTTAAACCATACACAAAAATAAATTCAGAATGGATTAAACACCTAAATGGGAGACCTGAAACCATCAAAATCCTAGAAGAGAACATAGGCAGTAACTTCTTTCCAGATGTGTCTCTTGAGGTAAGGGAAACAAAAGCAAAAATTAACTATTAGGACTTCCATAAAAATAAAAAGCTTCTGCACAATGAAGGAAACAATAAAACTAAAAGGCAACCTATGGAATGGGAGAAGATGTTTGCAAATGACATATCTGACAAAATGCTACTATCCAAAATACATAAAGAACTTACAGAACTTAACACCCCAAAAATGAATATTTCAATTAAAATTAGGTACTATACAGTGGCTAACTGAACATAATAAAAATAAATAAATGAGCAGAAGACAAGAACAGACATTTCTCCAAAAAAGACATCCAGAAGGTCAACAGACACATGAAAATGTGCTCAACATCCCTTATCATCAGAGAAATGAAAATGAGATATTACCTCACACCTGTCAGAACGGCTAACATCGACAACACAAGAAATAACAGATGTTGGCGAGCATGCGGAGAAAGGGGAACCCTCTTGCATCGTTGGTGGGAATGCAAACTGGTGCAGCCACTCTGGAAAACAGTATGGAGTTTCCTCAAAAAGTTAAAAATAAAGCTACCAATGATCCAGCAACTGCATTCCTATGTATTTACCCAAAGAATACAAGAACACTAATTCAAAGGGATACATGCACCCCTATGTTTATAGCAGTATTATTAACAATAACGAAGATTGGAAGCAGCTCAAGTGTCCATCTATTGATGAACAGATAAAGAAACCGTGGTATATATACA
Source organism: Mirounga angustirostris (assembly GCF_029215605.1). Taxonomy (NCBI): domain Eukaryota; kingdom Metazoa; phylum Chordata; class Mammalia; order Carnivora; family Phocidae; genus Mirounga; species Mirounga angustirostris. The sequence continues at coordinate 101,254,256 of NW_026991711.1, read as the reverse complement.
CAATGGAATATAAGTCATAAAAAAGAATGAGATCTTTGCCATTTGCAACGACATGGATGGAGGTAGAAAGTATCATGCTAAGTGAAATACATCAGAGAAAGACGAATACCATACGATTTCATTATTATGTGGAATTTAAGAAACAAAACAAGGAAAGGGGAAAAGAAAACCAGAGACAGAGAGTGACAAAGCAAGAAACAGACTCTTAATTATTTAAGAGAGCAAATTGATGGATACTGGAGGGGAGGTGGGTAGGGGGATGGGTAAAATAGGTGATAGGGATTAAGGAGTACACTTGTCATGATGAGCACCGGGTGATGTACGGAACTGTTGAGTTACTATATTGTATACCTGAAACCCATTATTACACAGTATAATAACTAACTGGAATTAAAATAAAAACTTAAAAAAACCCCAGACTCTTAAATACAGAGAACAAACTGTTGGGGGGATGGGTGAAACAGATAAAGAGGATTAAGAGGTACACACTTCTGGATATAAAATAAGTCAGTCATGGAAATGAAAAGTACAGCATAGGGAATATCGTCCATAATATTGGTAATAACATTATATGGTAACAGATGGTGGCTACACTGATCCTGGTGAGCACTGAGTAATGTATACAATTGTCAAATATGTTGTGCACCGGGGCGCCTGGGTGGCTCAGTCGTTAAGCGTCTGCCTTCGGCTCAGGTCATGATCCCAGAGTCCTGGGATCGAGCCCCGCATCGGGCTCCCTGCTCCGTGGGAAGCCTGCTTCTCCCTCCCCCATTCCCCTTGCTTGTGTTCCCTCTCTCACTGTCTCTCTCTGTCAAATAAATAAATAAATAAAATCTTTAAAAAAAAAATATGTTGTGCACCTAAAACTAATATAACATTGTGTGCCATACTTCAGTTAAAAAACACACTCCTTGTTCAATCCTCTCAGCTATGTTTGGCTTTCATATTAGCCGACCTCCCTTTGGTGCTGTGGAAAGATACATGACATAATGTGGTTGAAATGATGAGTTGCAGTCGTCCTGGTATCATATCCAGTTCTCCTCCCCTTGCAACTGGACAGGGCCATGTGCCTAGTTCTGGGTGACCTGTGAGCAGAGGGGGTCGGTATCCCACACACCTCTCTTTGCCGGGGCATGCGATCCTGCAGGAGGCTTTGTTTTTAGGGGCAGAGCCGCAAGATTAAAACCACCTGACCCTGGAGCTGCCACACAAGGAAAGCTGTCTTCAAGAAGCATTTGCATCACCCAAAATCCTTTGCAGCCTTTAATTAAAGCCACTGAAATTTGGGGGCTGTTTTTTACTCTGAGATAGCCTAGCTTATGCTAATTCCGAAAGCAAGGAGAACATGCCACACTTCTTATCACACGTTCCCCATCATCAGCAGTTAAGACACGGCATTCCACGCATGCATTTAATGTAGCCGTCCACGTACCTTGGTTTCTAATTTTCTTGATCATTATGTTTTTGGCCTGAAGCTTCCCCCCTCAACCCCCACCCCCAATTGTAGAGGACCACCTTAGCCCAAAGTCTTCAGATGAGACCTAGCGGCCATCCTCGTTAGATCAAACCTGTCCCTATCCTGTTGAAAATATTCATGCTTTACTAATGGTGAGGACAGAGTACCAGCAGCTCTGTAAACAGGATCTCCAGATGGATCACGGATTGATAAAATCCAGGGAGATACATAAGCCAATGATTAACTACTTTGTCCATTTTTATTGTTTCTTGGTTGTGTGCCCCCAAATAAGAGGTCGCAGAGTGTAGATATCTAGATCACAGAAAGTGAAACTGGTTTCCCAGGGGAAGTTCGATTGGGAGGAGCAGTGTGGTTGAATGTAATTACAGGTCCTGGGTTACTGTCACACAACTCTGGTAGGCACTGTTCCTATCAGGTTTCACAGAAATGGAAATTTTGTGCTCAAGGAACACAGTGTTGACTGTGCAGCAGGGCAGGCCCGAATCATGTCCTGTGCCTCAGTTTCCTTCTTGTAAAATGGGGCTATTACATGCTTCCCAGGCCTTCGGAAAAACTATACTCCGTACTTTTCTTAATAGTTATACTTTTTCTTTTTTACTGTGGGTAAATAAAATTTCTATAGAACACACACAAAGAATAAGGGTTCCAAAAGAACCCAGGATCAGAGACACACTGAAATAGAAATTCTGATGGATGAAACACTATTTAAAACTCTCAGGGGTTGGCAGATTACCTCCTGGGGACCAGATCTGGCCTGGGCTTATTTCTGTAAACAAAGTTTCATTAAAACACAGTCAAGCTCATTCATCTTACATTATATTTATGGCTGTTTTCACGGTACAACAGCAGAGTTAAGTCATTGTGACAAAAATATATGGCCTACAAAGCCTGAAATACATATGATTTGGTCAATGACAGCCAAGACTAGAATAGTGGTTCTCAAACTTGAGCGTGCGTCTCAGAATCAATAGTGGTGGGCTTATTAAAATACAGGTTTCTGGGCTCTACCCTGGAGTTTCTTATTCAGTAGGTGTGGGGTGGGACCCATGAATCTATTTCTATCAAGTCCCACCCAGCTGATGCTGATGTTGCTGTTCCAGGGACCACAGCTGAGAACCATAAGACTAGGGTGTATGGTCTACAAGACATACTGATGAGACAAATTCCAATGGGAATGGAACAGAATGGGCACCAGCTGTGCATGGAGCTGTTTTTCAATTTCCAGAACAGGCTAGGGGAGAGAGGTGCTTCAGGTGCCTCTTTCTCCAGGACTCTGCCTCAGTTAAAAAAAAAAAAAAAAGAAAGGAAGAAAGAAAAGGATATCCCAGGGCTACACAGAACCAAGCTACTGATGCTATATTTATTGAATTCATGCTGCACACATACATGGGGAACTCAGTAAATAAGGTTGGCTATAAGAGAACCCCTCCACTTGTGGGAGTATGGGAATCCTGTAAGTCTGCAGCACCCAGGGCCAAATGTTCCTTAGCTACAGTCAGCTGTTACTAACTTGTAGCTATCTAATTACGAAATTCTAGGTGAACACATTAATCTGGTATTACTTCTTTCTGATGGGTGCCAACCTCTGAGCTCTGAGAACCAGTCTCTTCGAGACAAGGCCAAGCAATGATAAGCTTCTCTGTTTTGTTTTTACTTACCCATCTGTCCCCCTATCTCTGCTGCTGTGGGACATCAGTTAATTGGTGTAGGATTGTTATAAAAGAAGCCACTTGGCAGAAATGGGAAACACGGTAGGCGGAAGAGTCGTGCGCCAAGTAGGGAATGGAATGGAGGTTTGCCACAGTTCATGTTACAAGAATTCTGCTGCAAAGGAGAAAGACAGGAGTCTTCTTACCTGTGAAGCTGCAGAAGAGGAAGTGAGATCCTGCCGTTTTCGCTCGGTCTAGAAAATTCTCTTCACAGGGACACACAGGAAGGAGGATTATAGTGAAAGAAGAGGTTTCTGATCCCTCTTGTCCCATACCCATCAGACTTGGTTCTTTCAGGCCAGGCATAAAAGAAGCTCTTCAGGGACAGCCAGAGAAGGTTGGATGGAATTCAGCGAGGGCTGCCCTTCCTGCACCGCTCCAGACACTGCTCTGCTCTTCATCCCTGCAGTGTGGAGCCCTCCCAACTTAGGGAAAACAGCTGCTCCATAGGCTCCATAGGGCTCAGCGGAGCAGGAGAGCTCTGGTTGAAATTGGCCCCCTCACGTTGTTCATGCATGAAACATGAGGGCAGTTAGGAGCCAGCTGACCAATCATCCCAGGACTGACCAATCAGGGCCGAGGTTTTAAAAGTGAAACCCTGAGCTCTTTTTCAGCCCAGCCTAGGGACACTTCTTGCGTTGGGGTCTGTCTGTTCCCCAGGTCTGGGAGGACCTAGGAGAAGGTGGGGATATGAGACAAACTTAGAAGGGAAACTCAGATGTCTGGATATTACAGAGTCTCTGCTTCCTCCTTGGTCTCAGGAGGACTTCTGCTTATCTTGCAAGATGCAGTTACAGCACTCTCCTCCCCCTCTTCTCTGAAGTGTTTCCTGACCTTCCCATCAGGGCTGGTCTCTTCCCTCTTTGGCCTCTAGAACACATCTCGATCACAGCATTTTTCACATTGCTCAAATTGCCTGGTTTCATGTCCGTTTTTGCCCCTGAACCATGTGTCTTTATTTTACTTATTTAAAAACAACGTGTTTTAACTCTTGAGTGCTTAACAAATACTAACTCAGTTAATCTTTGTTTTTTCCCAGCTTTATTGAAATGTAATCAAGATATAACATTCTTTAAGTTGAAGGTGTTCAACATGATTTGATACACATATATTGTAAAACAAGACCACCGCAGGGTTAATTAACATTTCCTTCACCTCAAGTAATTACCTTTGTGTGTGTGTTTGTGTGCGTGTGTGGTGAGCACATTCAAGATTTACTCTCTTAGCAATTTTCATGTGTACAATACAGTATTGTTAACTATAGTCACACTGTAGTACGTTAAATCCCCAGAACTTACTGATTTTCTAACGGGAGGTTTGTACCCTTTGACCAACATTTGTCCATTTCCTCCACCCCTCAGCTCTTGTCAACCACCCTTCTTTCTTTCTATGAGTTCACCCTTTTTAGACTCCATGTATAAATGAGATCATTCAGTACTTGTCTTTCTCTGACTTAGCATAATACCTTCAAGATCCATCCATGTTGTTTCAAATAGTGGGGTTTCCTTCTTTCTCAAGGTGGAATAACATTCCATTGTAAATATGTATCACATCTTTTTTTTTTTTAAAGATTTTATTTATTTATTCATGAGAGACAGAGAGAGAGAGACAGAGGCAGAGAGAGAAGCAGGCTCCCCGCGGAGCAGGGAGCCCAATGCGGGACTCGATCCCAGGACCCTGGGATCATGACCTGAGCCAAAGGCAGACGCTTAACCGACTGAGCCACCCAGGCGTCCCTGTATCACATCTTCTTTAGCCATTTTTCCTTTGTCAGACTCTTAGGTTGTCTCCATGTCTTGGCTATTGCAAATAATGCTGCAATGAATGTGGAGATACAGATACCTTTTTTTTTTTAATAACAAAGTTAACAAAAAATTTATTTGGATGTTCATGGACTGGGCAATACTAAGACCCTATTTTTTTTTAATTCCAGTTTAACATACAGTATTATGTTAATTTCAAGTGTACAATATAGTGATTCAACAATTCCCTATATAACTCAGTGCTCATTAAGATAAGTTTACTTTTTAAATTTTTTATTGTTATGTTAATTACATTACATCATTAGTTTTTGATGCAGTGTTCCATGATTCATTCTTTGTGCATAACACCCAGTGCTCCATGCAGAACGTGCCCTCTTTAATACCCATCACCAGGCTAACCCATCCTCCCACCCCCTTCCCCTCTAGAACCCTCAGTTTGTTTTTCAGAGTCCATCGTCTCTCATGGTTCGTGTTCCCCTCCAATTTCCCCCCTTCAATCTTCCCCTCCTGCTATCTTTTTTTTTTTTCTTAACATATATTGCATTATTTGTTTCAGAGGTACAGATCTGTGATTCAACAGTCTTGCACAATTCACAGCGCTCACCAGAGCACATACCCTCCCCAGTGTCTATCACCCAGCCACCCCATCCCTCCCACCCCACCCCCCACTCCAGCAACCCTGAGTTTGTTTCCTGAGATTAAGAATTCCTCATATCAGTGAGGTCATATGATAAATGTCTTTCTCTGATTGACTTATTTTGCTCAGCATAACACTCTCCAGTTCCATCCACGTCATTGCAAATGGCAAGATCTCATTCCTTTAGATGGCTGCATAATATTCCATTGTATATATATATACCACTTCTTCTTTATCCATTCATCTGTCGATGGACATCTTTCCACAGTTTGGCTATTGTGGACATTGCTGCTATAAACATCGGGGTACACGTACCCCTTTGGATCCCTACATTTGTATCTCTGGGGTAAATACCCAGTAGTGCAATAGCTAGATCGTATGGTACCTCTATTTTCAAGTTTTTAAGGAACCTCCATACTGTTTTCCAAGAGTGGTTGCACCAGCTTGCATTCCCACCAACAGTGTAGGAGGGTTCTCCTTTCTCTGCATCCCCACCAACATCTGTCGTTTCCTGATTTGTTAATTTTAGCCATTCTGACTGGTGTGAGGTGGTATCTCATTGAGGTTTTGATTTGGATTTCCCTGAGGCCGAGCGATGTTGAGCATTTTTTCATGTGTCTCTTGGCCATTTGGATGTCTTCTTTGGAAAGATGTCTGTTCATGTCTTCTGCCCATTTCTTGATTGGATTCTTTGTTCTTTGGGTGTTCAGTTTGATAAGTTCTTTATAGATTTTGGATATTAGCCCTTTAATATGTCATTTGCAAATATCTTCTCCCATTCTGTCGGTTGTCTTTTGGTTTTGTTGACTGTTTCTTTTGCTGTGCAAAAGCTTTTTATCTTGATGAAGTGCCAATAGTTCATTTTTGCCCTTGCTTCCCTTGCCTTTGGCAATGTTTCTAGGAAGAAGTTGCTGCGGCTGAGGTCGAAGAGGTTGCTGTCTGTGTTCTCCTCTAGGATTTTGAGGAACTCCTGTCTCACATTTAGGTCTTTCAACCATTTGGAGTCTATTTTTGTGTGTGGTGTAAGGAAATGGTCCAGTTTCATTCTTCTGCATGTGGCTGTCCAATTTTCCCAACACCATTTGTTGAAGAGACTGACTTTTTTCCATTGGACATTCTTTCCTGCTTTGTCAAAGATTAGTTGACCATAGAGTTGAGGGTCCATTTCTGGGCTCTCTATTCTGTTCCATTGATCTATGTGTCTGTTTTTGTGCCAGTACCATACTGTCTTGATGATGACAGCTTTGTAATAGAGCTGGAAGTCCGGAATTGTGATGCCACCAGCTTTGCTTTTCTTTTTCAACATTCCTCTGGCTATGCAGGGTCTTTTCTGGTTCCATACAAATTTTAGGATTAATTGTTCCATTTCTTTGAAAAAGTGGATGGTATTTTAATGGAGATTGCATTGAATGTGTAGATTGCTCTAGGTAGCATTGACATCATCACAATATTTGTTCTTCCAATCCATGAGCATGGAACGTTTTTCCATTTCTTTGTGTCTTCCTCAATTTCTTTCATGAGTATTTTATAATTTTCTGAGTGCAGATTCTTTGCCTCTTTGGTTAGATTTATTCCTAGGTATCTTACGGTTTTGGATGCAGTTGTAAATGGGATCGACTCCTTAATTTCTCTTTCTTCTGTCTTATTGTTGGTGTATAGGAATGCCACTGATTTCTGTGCATTGATTTTATATCCTGCCACTTGACTGAATTCCTGTATGAGTTCTAGCAGTTTTGGGTTTTCCACATAAAGTATCATATCATCTGCAAAGAGTGAGAGTTTTACTTCTTCTTTGCCAATTTGGATGCCTTTTATTTCTTTTTGTTGTCTGGTTGCTGTGGCTAGGACTTCTAATACTATGTTGAATAGCAGTGGTGATAGTGGACATCCCTGCCACGTTCCTGACCTTAGGGGAAAAGCTCTCAGTTTTTCCCCATTGAGAATGATATTCACTCTAGGTTTTTCATAGATGGCTTTTATGATATTGAGGTATGTACCCACTATCCCTATACTCTGAAGAGTTTTGATCAAGAAAGGATGCTGTACTTTGTCAAATGCTTTTTCTGCATCTATTGAGAGGATCATATGATTCTTGTTCTTTCTTTTGTTAATGTATTGTATCATGTTGATTGATTTGCGGATGTTGAACCAACCTTTCAGCCCAGGGATGAATCCCACTTGGTCGTAGTGACTAATCCTTTTAACGTACTGTTGGATCCTATTGGCTAGTATTTTGGTGAGAATTTTTGCATCCATGTTCATCAAGGATATTCGTCTGTAATTCTCCTTTTTGATGGGGTCTTTGGTTTGGGGATCAAGGTAATGGTGGCCTCATAAAATGAGTTTGGAAGTTTTCCTTCCATTTCTATTTTTTGGAACAGTTTCAGAAGAATAGGTATTAATTCTTCTTGAAATGTTTGGTAGAATTTCCCTGGGAAGCCATCTGGCGCTGGGCTTTTGTTTGTTGGGAGATTTTTGATGACTGCTTCAATTTCCTTGGCGCTTATCGGTCTGTTCAGGTTTTCTATGTCTTCCTGGTTCAGTTTTGGTAGTTGATACATCTTTAGGAATGCATGCATTTCTTCCAGGTTATCTAATTTGCTGGCATAGAGTTGCTCATAATATGTTCTTATAATTGTTTGTATTTCTTTGGTGTTGGTTGTGATCTCTCCTCTTTCATTCATGATTTTGTTGATTTGGGTCATTTCTCTTTTCTTTTTGATAAGTCTGGCCAGGGGTTTATCAATCTTGTTAATGCTTTCAAAGAACCAGCTCCTAGTTTCATTGATCTGTTCTACTGTTCTTTTAGTTTCTATTTCATTGATTTCTGCTCTGATCTTTATTATTTCTCTTCTCCTGCTGGGTTTAGGCTTATTTGCTGTTCTCTCTCCAGCTCCTTTAGGTGTAGGGTTAGGTTGTGTATTTGGGACCTTTCTTGTTTCTTGAGAACGGCTTGTATTGCTATATACTTTCCTCTTAGGACTGCCTTTGCTGTATCCCAAAGATTTTGAACAGTTGTGTTTTCATTTTCATTGGTTTCCATGAATTTTTAAAATTCTTCCTTAATTTCCTGGTTGACCCATTCATTCTTTAGTAGGATGCTCTTTAGCCTCCATGTATTTGAGTTCTTTCCGACTTTCCTCTTGTGATTGAGTTCTAGTTTCAAAGCATTGTGGTCTGAAAATATGCAGGGAATGATCCCAATCTTTTGGTACCGGTTGAGACCTGATTTGTGACCTAGGATGTGATCTATTCTGGAGAATGTTCCATGGGCACCAGGGAAGAATGTGTATTCCATTGCTTTGGGATGGAATGTTCTGAATATGTCTGTGAAGTCCATTTGGTCCAGTGTGTCATTTAAACTCTTTATTTCCTTGTTGATCTTTCGCTTAGATGATCTGTCCATTTCAGTAAGGGGGGTGTTAAAGTCCCCCACTATTATTGTATTGTTGTCTATGTGTTTCTTTGCTTTTGTTATTAATTGCCTTATATAATTGGCTGCTCCCATGTTAGGGACATAGGTATTTACAATGGTTATATCTTCTTGTTGGATAGACCCTTTAAGGATGATATAGAGTCCTTCCTCATCTCTTATTACAGTCTTTGGTTTAAAATCTAATTTGTCTGATATAAGGATTGCCACCCCAGCTTTCTTTTGGTGGCCATTAGCATGGTAAATGGTTTTCCACCCCTTCACTTTCGATCTGGGGGTGTCTTTGGGTCTAAAATGAGTCTCTTGCAGACAGCATATTGATGGGTCTTCTTTTTTTATCCAATCTGATAGCCTGTGTCTTTTGATTGGGGCATTTAGCCCATTTACTTTCAGGGTAACTATTGAAAGATAGGAATTTAGTGCCATTGTATTGCCTGTAAGGTGACTGTATATTGTCTGTGTTCCTTTCTGGTCTATGTTGCTTTTAGGCTCTCTCTTTGCTTAGAGGACCCCTTTCAATATTTCTTGTAGGGCTGGTTTCATGTTTGCAAATTCCTTTAGTTTTTGTTTGCCCTGGAAGCTTTTTATCTCTCTTTCTATTTTCAATGACAGCCTAGCTGGATATAGTATTCTTGACTGCATATTTTTCTCGTTTAGTGCTCTGAATAGATCATGCCAATCCTTTCTGGCCTGCCAGGTCTCTGTGGATAGGTCTCTTGCCAATCTAATGTTTCTACCATTGTAGGTTACAGATCTCTTCTCCCGAGCTGCTTTCAGGATTTTCTCTTTGTCTATGAGACTCGTAAGTTTTACTATTAGATGTCGGGGTGTTGACCTATTTGTATTGATTTTGAGAGGGCTTCTTTGTGCCTCCTGGATATTGATGCCTGTTTCCTTCCCCAAATTAGGGAAGTTCTCCGCTATAATTTGCTCCAATATACCTTCTGCCCCTCTCTTTCTTCTTCTTCTGGGATCCCAATTATTTTAGTGTTGTTTCGTCTTATAGTATCGCTTATCTCTCGAATTCTGTCCTCGTGATCCAGTAGTTGTTTATCTCTCTTTTTCTCAGCTTCTTTATTTTCCATCATTTGGTTTTCTATATCACTGATTCTCTCTTCTGCCTCATTTATCCTAGCAGTTAGCACCCCCATTTTTGATTGCACCTCATTAATAGCCCTTTTGATTTCAACTTGGTTAGATTTTAGTTCTTTTATTTCTCCAGAAAGGGTTTCTCTAATAACTCCCATGCTTTTTTCAAGCCCAGCTAATATCTTTAAAATCATGAATCTGAACTCTAGGTTGACATCATACTAATGTCCATATTGAGTAGGTCCCTGGCAGTTGGTACTACCTCTTGTTCTTTTTGTTGAGGTGATTTTTTTCTGTCTTGTCATTTTGTCCAGAAGAGAATAGATGAATGAGAGAACAAAATGCTAACAGGGTAACAATGTCCCCAGAAAATATACTCTAAACAAATCAGAAAAGACCTGAAGCCGGGGAAAAAGAAAGGGAAAGAAAGAAAAAAGAAAAAGAAAAAAAGATAAAAACAAAAACAGAACAAAACAAAAAAAAAAACAGAGTATGATCAAATATAATCAGGCTGGTGCATAGATCAGTGCCACACACTAGATTTTGGGTGTATTTTGGTCTGTTAGAAGAAAGTGCCTCCCAAAATTTTAAAGAAAGAAAATCTTATATATGTACAAAAATAAGGGTTGATACAGTGAAGGGATGGAATATGACTGTAAAGATAAAAATTATAAAAAATTTTATAAAAGGAATTGATAAGAAGTTGTTTGAAAAAAAGAAAGAAGAGGATTTAAAAAAAAGAAAAAAAAAGGGAGAGAATGTGATCAGGCAAGAGACTAGAACAAAGCCATACACTAGAGATTTAGGGTATATTTTGATCTGATAGAAGAAAGTGTATCTCAAAATTTTAAAGAGAGAACAACTTATATTTATATGCCAAAAATAAGGGTAACTACTATGAAGGGATAGAATATGACTCTAAAAATGAAAAATAAAAACGTTTTTTAAAAAAGGATTGATAAGATGTTGGTTGAAAAAGGGAAAAATAAAAATAAAAAAAAAAGCACAGTTAAAAAAAATTAACTTTGAAAGACTAAAGAATCATGGGGAAAAAGCCATGAATTCTTTGTGCCGTATTCCCCTAGCGCTGGAGTTCTGCCGTTCTCATTGATCGGTAAACTTGGTCTTGGCTGGCTGTTCTCGCTGATCTTCTGGGGAGGGGCCTGTTGCCGTGGTTTCCAAATGTCTCTGCCGGAGGCAGAATTGCCCCGCCCTTGCCCCCTCCCGGCTGAGTAATCTGCTCGGGTTTGCTCTCTGGGGCTTTTGTTCCCTGCGAGCTTTCCGTACAGCTTTGGAGGCAGAGAGTGAAGATGGCGGCCTCCCAATCTCCGCCCCGGAAGAGCCGAGAACTCGGGGCCCCGCTCTTCAGTGAGCCCCCAGAGAAAAGCCATCAGTCACTCCCGTCTCCCTGGTCCCCGGCCACACTCCACGCTCACCTGGCCTGCGATGGAGCGTTTCTATCTCTGGCACCCGACCCCGTTTCGAGTCTCCAAACCCAGCAGATCCCTGCGGTGCGTTCCCACGCGGCTCCTCCCGGGGGAGGAAGGTGAGTCTCCCCGGATCTGCCGCTTGTTGGGTCCCTGCTGGAGGAGCAGGGGCCCGACTGTGCCGCGGATCACGGTTTATGGCGACCCGAGCTGAGAGCCCGCGCCTGGGCTCCGCCTCTGCAGCCGGCTTCCCTGCTCCGTTACCTGGGAGCTCTGCCGCCCTCAGGCACCCCCGGTCTTTCTGTGACCCCGAGGGTCCTGAGACCACACTGTCCCGGGGTGTTCCACCCCCCGCTTAGCCACCAGAGTGACGTCCCTCGGCGGAGCAGACTTTTAAAAGTTACGGTTTTGTGCTCCGCGGCTCTATCACTTGCCAGAAGTGGCCGACGGAGGCCCCTCCCCCGCCGTCTATCCTCCCGAATATCGCCTCGGATTCACTTCTTCGCACGTCCTACCTTCCAGAAAGTGGTCGCTTTTCTGATGAGAGAGTTGTTGCTCTTCTTTCCTTTGATCTCCTGTTGAGTTTGTAGGTGTTCAGAATGGTTTGATCCCTATCCAGCTGAATTCCTGAGAGGAGACAAAATCCAGGTCTCCTACTCCTCCGCCAGCCATCTTACTCTGTCCCTACAGATACCTTTTTGAGTTATTGCTTTGTTTTACTTTGATTAAATATCCAGAAGTGGAATTGTGGGATCAGATAGTAGTTATAATTCTATTTATTTATTTATTTATTTATTTATTTATTTATTTATTTATTATTTATTTGGTTTTTGAGCAACCACCATAATTTTTCAGTGGCTACACCAATTCCCACCAACAGTGTACAAGAGTTCCCTTTCTTCATATCCTCCTCAGCACTTGTTCTCTCTCATCTTTTTGATACCAGCCATTATAATAGGTGTGAGACCATAGCTCATTGTGGTTTTGATTTGCATTTCCCTGATGATGGGTGATGTGGAGCACCTGTTCATGTACCTGTTGGCCATCTGTATGTCTTCTTTGGAAAAAAATGTCTCTTTCTGTTCTCTGGTCATGTTTAATCAGATTATAAGTATTTTTTGTTATTGAATTGTATGAGTTCCATATGTATTTTGAATATTAATCCCCTATCGGTTTGCAAATATTTTCTCCTGTTCTATAGATTGCCTTTGCATTTTGTGGATTGTTTCTTTTGCTTTGCAGAAGATTTTTATTTGATGTAGTCCCATTTGTTTATTTTTGCTTCTGTTGCTTCTGCATTTGGTGACATAACCAAAAAATCATTGTCAAGACCCATGTCAAGGAGTTTTTCACTATGTTTTCTTCCAGGATTTTTACAGTTTTCAGGTCTTATATTCAAGCTTTAATCCATTTCAGGTTAATTTTTGTGAGTGGTGTAACAGTGAAGTCCAGATAAACTATTTTGCATTTGAAATAGTTTTCTCAACACCACTTATTAAAAATACTGTTCTTGGGGTGCCTGGGTGGCTCAGTCGTTAGGCGTCTGCCTTCTGCTCAGGTCATGATTCCAGGATCCTGGGATTGAGCCCCTCATTGGGCTCCCTGCTCCGCGGGAAGCCTGCTTCTCCCTCTCCCACTCCCCCTGCTGGTGTTCCCTCTCTCGCTGTCTCTCTCTGTCAAATAAATAAGTAAAAGCTTAAAAAAAAAAATAAAAATAGGGTGCCTGGGTGGCTCAGTTGGTTAAGCGACTGCCTTCAGCTCAGGTCATGATCCTCGATCCTGGGAGTCGGAGTCCCGGGATCGAGTCCCGCATCGGGCTCCCTGCTCAGCAGGGGGTCTGCTTCTCCCTCTGCCCTCTTCCCTCTCGTGCTCTCTGTCTCTCATTCTCTCTCTCTCTCAAATAAGTAAATAAAATCTTAAAAAAAAAAAAGAAAAGAAAAAAAATAAAAATAAAAATACTGTTCTTTCTCCATTCAATATTCCAGGCTCCCCTGTCAAATATTAGTTGACTGTATGCTGGAAGGTTTTTTTCTGGACTCTCGATTCTGTTCTCTTAGTCTGTGTGTCTGTTTTTATGCCAGTATCATACAGTTTTTATTATTATAGCTTTGTAATATGGTTTGAAATGAGGAAGCATTATGCTTCAAGCTTTGTTCTTTCTCAAGATTGCTTTAGCTTTTTGGGGTCTTTTGTGGTTCCCTACAAATTTTAAGCTTCTTTTTTTCTATTTTGTGAAAAATGCCACTGGAATTTTTTAAAGTTTTTATTTGAATTCCTGTTAGTGAACATACAGTGTAATATTAGTTTCAGGTGTACAATATAGTGATTCAACACTTCCATACAGCACCCTGTACTCATCACAACAAGTGCACTCCTTAATCCCCATCACTTATTTAACCCATTCTTTCCCCTACCTCCCTTCTGGTAACCATCAGATTGTTCTCTATAGTTAAGAGTCTGTTTCTTGGTTTGCCTCTATCTCTCTCTCCTTTTTTTCTTTGCTCATTTGTTTTGTTTCTTAAATACCACATGAGTGAAATCATATGGTATTTGTCTTTCTCTGATGAATTTTGCTTAGCATTACACTTTCTACCTCCATCCATGTTTTTGCAAATGGCAAGATTTCATTCCTTTTTATGACTAATATTCCTTGTGTATATATACCACATCTTTATCCACTCATTAGTTTATGGACACTTGGGCTATTTCCACAGTTTGACTATTGTAGATAATGCTCCTATAAACATCAGGGTGCATGTATCCCTTTGGGTTAGTATTTCTGTATTCTTTGAGTAATACCTAGTAGTGTGAGTGCTGGATTATAGAGTAGTTCTATTTTTAACTTTGTGAGGAACCTCCATACTGTTTTCCAGAGTGACTGCACCAGTTTGCATTCTAACCAATAATGCAAGGGGGTTCCCCTTTTTCCCCATCCTTGCCAACACGTGTTATTTCTTGTGTTGTTGATGTTAGCCATTCTGACAAGTATGAGGTGATATCTCATTGTGGTTTTTATTTGCATTTCCCTGATGATAAGTGTTGTTAAGCATCTATGTGTCTGTTGGCTATCTGGATGTTTTCTTTGGAGAAATGTCTATTCATGTCTTCTGCCTGTTTTTAATTGAAATATTCATTTTGTGTGTGTTGAGTTCTATAAGTTCTTTATATATTTTGGATAGCAGCACTTTATCAGATATGTCATTTGCAAATATTTTCTCCCGTTCCATAGGTTGCCTTTTAGTTTTGTTGATTGTTTCTTCGCTGTGAGGAAGCTTTTTATTTTGATGAAGTCCTAATAGTTTATTTTTGCTTTTGTTTCTCTTGCCTCAAAAGACACGTCTGGAAAGAAGTTACTGCCTGTGTTCTCTTCTAGGATTTTGATGGTTTCAGGTCTCACATTTAAGTGTTTAATCCATTCTGAATTTATTTTTGTGTATGGTGTAAGAAAGTGGCCCAGTTTCATTCTTTTGCATGTTGCTGTCCAGTTTTCCCAATGCCATTTGTTGAAGAGACTGTCTTTTTCCCATTAGATATTCTTTTCTGCTTTGTTGAAGTTTAGTTGACCATATAGTTGTGGGTTCATTTCTGGGTTTTCTATTCTGTTACATTGATCTGTGTGTCTATTTTTGTGCCAGTACCATACTGTTCTGATCACTGCAGCTTTGTAATATAACTTGAAGTCCACAACTGTGATGCCTCCAGCTTTGCTTTTCAAGATTGCTTTGGCTATTCAGGGTCTTTTGTGGTTCCATACAAATAGCAGGATTGTTTGTTCTAGCTCTGTGTAAAATGCTATTGGTAGCTTGATAGGGATTGCTTTAAATGTGGAGATGGCTTTGGGCAGTATAAACATTTTAACAATATTTGTTCTTCTAACCCATGAGCATGAAATGTCTTTCCATTTCTTTGTGTCATCTCGAAATTCTTTCTTTCTTTTTTTTTTTTTTTAAAGCAGTACTTTCTTTCTTTTTTAAGATTTTATTTATTTATTTGACAGAGAGAGAGCACAAGCAGGAGGAGCAGGAGAGGGAGAAACAGGCTCCCCAGTGAGCATGAGCCCAACGGGAGCCCGATGCGGGACTCGATCCCAGGACCCTGGGATCATGACCTGAGCCAAAGGCAGACGCTTCACCGACTGAGCCACCCAGGCGCCCTCGAAATTCTTTCATCAGTGTTTTATACTTTTCAAAGCACAGGTCTTTCACTTCTTTGGTTAGGTTTATTCCTAGGTATCTTATTGTTTTGGGTACAGTTATAGATGAGATTGGTTCCTTAATTTCTCTTTCTGCTACTTCATTATTGGTGTATGGAAATGCTACAGATTTCTGTACATTGATTTTGTATCCTGTGACTTTATTGAATTTGTTTATTAATTCTAGCAGTTTTTTGGTGGAGTCTTTTAGGTTTTCTATATATAGTGTCATGTCATCTGCAAATAGTGAAAGTTTTACTTTTCCCTTACTGACTTGGAAGGCTTTTATTTCTTTTTATGATTGCTGTGGCTAGAGTTTCCAGTACTATGTTAAATAAGAGTGGTGAGAGTGAACATCCTTGTCTTGTTCCTGAGCTTAGGGGAAAAGCTCTCCGTTTTTCCCCATTTAAGATGATATTAGCTATGGATGCCATTGGAATTTTGATAGGGATCACATTGAATCTGTAGATGATTTTCAGTAGACTTTGAGTATGGACATTCTGCTACCTTTGGGCTTAGCTTGTTCTTCTTTTTCTACTTTGAGATGTAAAGTTTGGTTGTTTATTTGCGCTCCTTCTTTTTTTCTTAATGTAGGCCTTTATCACCATAAACTTCCCTCTTAGAAATGCTTTTACCGTATCTCATACTTTCATTTTCATTTGTCTCAAGACTTTTTTTTAAAGATTTATTTATTTTAGGGAGAGAGCAGAGAGACAGAGTGTGTGCAAGCCAAGGGAGGGCCAGAGGGATAGGGAGAGAAATCTTCAAGCCAACTTCCTGCTGAGCCCTGAGCCCAATGCAGGGCTCAATCCCAGGACCCCAAGATCATGACCTGAGCTGAAATCAAGTTGGATGCTCAACTGACTGAGCCACACAGATGCCCCAGTTTCAAGATTTTTTTGATTTCTCTTTCATTTCTTCTCTGACTTATTGGTTGTTCTGCAGTGTATTGTTTAATTTCCACATATATGTGAATTTTTTAGTGTTTTCCTGTTATTGATTTCTAGTTACATATCATTGTGGTCAGAAAAAAAGCCTGGTATGATTTCAGTCTTCTTAAATTTGCTGTGATTTGTTCTGTAATCTAACAGAAGATTTATCCTGGAGAGTGTTTTGGGTATGCTTGAGAAGAATGTGTCTCTGCTGTTGTAATGGAATATTCTGTATGTATCTGTTAAGTCCATTTAGTTCAATTCTAAAGTATATTTCAAATCCAATGTTTCCTTGTTGATTTTCTGTCTGGGTGATCTATCCATTGTTGAACATGGGGTACTGATATCTCTTGTTATTATATTGTCTTGTTTCCCTTTAGATCTCTCAGTATTTGCTTAATATATTTTGGCACTCTGATGTTGGGTGCATGTATACTTAATTATTATATCTGAATTGACTCCTTTATCATTATATAATCATCTTCTTTGTCTCTTTTTACAATTTTTTTTTATTTAAAGTCTCTTTTGTCTGATATAAGTGTCACTACCCCTGCTTTGTTCTGATTTCCATTTCCATGGACCATCTTTTTCCATCCCTTCACTTTGAGCCTCTCTGTGTCCTCAAAGCTGAAGTGAATCTCTTGTAAACACTATGTAGTTGGGTCCTATTTTTTCCTCCCCATTCTGCCACTCTATGCCTTCTGATCACAGAATTTAGTCCATTTACATTTGAAGTAATTATTGATAAGTAAGGACTTATCTATGCCATCTTACTAATTGTTTTCTGGTTGTTTTGTTGTTCCTTTATTCTTTTATTCCTTTGTGAACAGATGCTTTTTCATAGTGGTATACTTTGAGTCCCTTCTCTATGTCTTTTGTGAATCAATCATAGGTTTTTGCTTTGTGGTTCCAATGAGAATTACGTAAATAATCTTATAGATATAACAGGCTATTTTAAGCTGACAACTTAACATCAATTGCATACAAAAATTCTACTTTTTACTCCCACTCTTATGTTTTATGTTTTTTTTTAATGTTGTAATTTCCTCTTTTTATATTATGTATCCATTAACAGATTATTAGTAGCTATAATTATTTTTAATACCTTTGTCCTTTAACCTTTACATGATAGTTAAGTGATTAACACACCACCATTTTACAGTATTAGAGTATTCTGAATTTGACTATATGTGTACATTTACCAATGTGTTTTATATTTTCATGTTTACATTTACTATTTAGTGTCCTTTCATTTTAGCTTAAAGGAATCCTTTCAGCATTTCCTATAAGGCAGGTCTAGTGGAGGTATTCTCCCTCAGTTTTTTGTTGTTATTTGGAAGTTTTTTTTCTCCTTCATTCAGAAGGACACCTTTACTGATTATGGTATTCTTGTTTGGTACTTTTTTCTTTCAGCACTTTTCAAATTTCATTCAATTTTCTCCTGGCCTGCAAGGTTTCTGCTGAGAAATCTGCTAATAACCTTATGAGGGTTCCTTTCCATGTAAGAAAGTTTTTTTTTTTTCCCCTATTACTGCTTTTGAAACTCTCTCTGTCTTTGTCCTTGATTTTAGATAGTTTTATTATAGATTGTTTTGAGTTAAAATTATGGGGGTATATATAAGCTATTTGGATGAATTTGTATATCCAAATCTTTTCTCAGAGTTGTGAAGTTCTAAGTTATTATTTCTTTATATGCTTTCTGCTCCCTTCATACCTCTCTTCTCCTGGGACTCCAATAATGTGTAGATTGTTTCTCTCTGGAGTAATCTATAAGTCACATAGGCTTTCTTTCTTCTTTTTCATTCTGTTTTTCTTCTGACTTCATAATTTCAAATGATCCGTCTCCTATTTCACAGATTCTTTCTTATGTACAATCCAGTCTGCTGTCATTGCTTTCTGTTGCATTTTTCACTCCATTCATTGTATTCTTCAGTTCAAGAATTTCTATTTGGTTCTTTTTTTTTTTTTATGATTTCTATCTCTCTGTTAAATTTCTAATTTTGTCCATGTTTTGTTTTCCTGATTTCACCAAATTTTCTTTTTGTGTTTTCTTGTAGCTCATTGAGCTCCCTTAAAATAGATATTTTGAATTCCTCCTTAGGCCAGTCAGAGAACTACATTTTTTTAGGGACGGTACTAGAGAATTATTGTGTTTCTTTGGTGGTGTCTTTCGTTTCCTTGATTTTTTATTTTCCTTGAAGTTTTAGATTGCTGTCTTTGCATTAGAAGCAGTTGCCTTCTCTAGTCTTTACTGACTGGCTTTGGGAGGGAAATACCTTTCTTCAGCTCTGGTAAGGATTCTGAGACCTTCTCAGATCTTTTCTATGGATATACCTGCTTCACATTTCTTGTTTCCTTTGAGGGGGTAATTCTTACCAGTTACTTTAAGTTTAAGATTGTATGCCTGCAAAGCCAGGCTGAGTGTTGGCATCCTCCCTTTGCTTGCTTTCCTTAGGGGGATGCCATATTCTCAGGTCTGTGTGGTTTCTCTCAGTCCTGTAGAGTCAGGCTGGCTTTCTGCACCTACTCACTATCCATCTGCAAAGGCTCACTCTTACCACCATTGGTAAGGTGGCAAGGTGGTGCACACTGAAATAGGGTAGGAGGTTGTAAATGAGGCATGCAGAATATCTGGGATGGTTGTAGGCCAGCTGGCGGGGGGATCCACAGGCACGGCCTCCTAAGGAGTCACTGATATGGTTAGTAGGATCTGCATCTACTTGATATGTTTCATTCTGAGTCCTGGTTGCTGTCCTCCTAGCCACTCAATGTCCCCCAGTCATGTAACTCACAACTCTGTGTTCTGAGTGGGGTGAGAGACCAAAGGACCTCTTTGGCAATGTCTGACACAGCTAGGGAGGCTGGGCACTCATTTATATGCTTTTGGTTTTCCCTTCTTGGCCCATGGTGGGAGGAATCATGGGCCAAGAAGTTCTCTTAGTACTGAGCTGTGCTGCCTGGGAGAAGGGGAGACAAAGGGAAAGTAAAACTGTTCCTCTTATCCTCATCAGTGTGTCCAATCTTGGGTTATTTTTGTTCTAATAGTGTGCTGGAACTTCTCTGATGGACTCCCAGACTCCCACAAAGGCCATCTCATCCATGGGTGATTGTTGAAATTAGTATTCTTTGGGGGGAAGATGGTAGAAAACTTTATTTTGCTATGTTGATGATGTCACTCTCCTCAGCTACTCTTCATGACAATACTGTGAGGTGTAGGTATTATTGTTATGCCTGTTTTTTGGAGGCGAAAACTGAGTCAGAGAGGTTGTGTAATTGCCCATACCGTAGATCTCATAAATGGCAGAGCTGGTATTCACAACTAAGCAATCTGGCTCCAGAGTCTTAAACACTGTACTATGCCATTCCCTTTTAAGGTAGCATTTGTTTATTCATCTTTTATTTCTAATTTCTTTTTTTTTTAAGATTTTATTTATTAATTTGAGAAAGAATGAGATAGAGAGAGAGCATGAGGGGGGGAGGGTTAGAGGGAGAAGCAGACTCCCTGCTGAGCAGGGAGCCCCATGTGGGACTTGATCCTGGGACTCCAGGATCATGACCTGAGCCGAAGGCAGTCGCTTAACCAACTGAGCCACCCAGGCTCCCCTTATTTCTAATTTCTAACACTGGGCTTGACACAAGGCAAAACTTCAAGAAATATTTTTGAAAGGGAGAATATCGTGTTTATCTGTAAGGAAGGGAGAGGAATGAATAATTTTTTTTAGGGCCAACATATATTCCGTTTAGTGGAATCTGTGCTGTACTAATTATGTTATTTCTCTCTGAACTTATTTCTCTAGCAAAAGATGTATGTGTATGTGTGTGTACAAAAAGTCCTTTCTAGGGGCACCTGGGTGACTCAGTCGGATGAGGGTCCAACTCTTCATTTCGGCTCAGGTAACGATCTCAGGTTTTGAGATAGAGCCCTGCGTTGGGCTCTGTGCTCAGTGTGGAGTCTGCTTCAGATTCTCTCCCTCTCCCTCTGCCCATCCCCCCACTCATGCTCCACCCCTGTGTAAAATAAATAAGTAAAATTTATTCATTTTAAATAATTAAAATTAAAAGAAGTTCTTTGTAGTTTACCATTACATATTTTCTCCAGTGTTCTGAGTGCTCTCGTGTACTTTCATTCAAAATGTGTGAGAGTGGAAACTATTCTGCACACTCTTTAGCAGTGAGAGATGGTGCTTGTCATGCAAACTTTCCATGCTAATGAGCCCTTTACTTTCACTCTCTTGAACTGAGTGTGTCTCATAAAAAGGATTATTAATTCCTCTGTAGTCTTCTCTTTCTGCCATTTATTTTGTGTTTTGGTAAATCATTCTGATCCACAATTACTGACCAAAGAAACGTGTAACTTAAGGGCCTGAGCCTGTCTTCAAGAAACACAGTCAGAGGACCCAGCTGAGTCTAAGAGGCTGACACTGTTATTCTCCAGCTCTAGCAATGCCAACCACCAGCCCAGCTCCAAAGTGTTGTATTTTGTAAGTAGCTCTTCATCCAGAAGATATCAGAGGGTTTCTTCATCTGCCTCCAAGAACAAAAAAAAAAGGACCATAAACAAAACATCTGGAGCCAGATCTGTTCAGTTTGACAGATTCAAACACTGCAGTAAGCTACACAGAGTAAAAGGGACAGGGAGGGAGCCTGTGTTAACCAACCAGCTGTCTTAGGATTCCCCAGTGCTCCAAGGACTCCATGAGCCTGTGTCCACCTTCTCGGTTTATCTTCACTATGGATAAATATGGCCTTTATTGGAAATATGTGCCATTTTAACTCTTGAGAAAAGAATTATGCATTAGGGTGTACAGTCACCATGGACAGTTGCATACTCTTTTTTTTTTTTTTAAGATTTTATTTATTTATTTGAGAGAGAGAGAATGAGAGACAGAGAGCATGAGAAGGAGGAAGGTCAGAGGGAGAAGCAGACTCCCCGCTGAGCAGGGAGCCCGACGCGGGACTCGATCCCGGAACTCCAGGATCATGACCTGAGCTGAAGGCAGTCGCTTAACCAACTGAGCCACCCAGGCACCCCGTGGACACTTGCATACTCTTGCTGAGGACCATGCTTTGGCAGAGTCTAACCTGAGCCTGTGATCATCTATCACCAGATCACTGCCAACACTTTCTCCCCATGTGGCTCCTTTTGTCTCTTTGGGACTATGCAGTTCGCCACATAAGTATATAACTTTCTGAATTTCATTTTCTTTTATTAGTATCTATTTTATAATAACCAACATTTTTTATTTATCTATTATTTGTACTGTAGTTTATACAATCAAGGAAACCCCATAGTTCTTAGTAATACATAATAAATTAGTATTTCAGGGACACATTTCCATTGGGATTGTCATATAAAGTCCCTTTACTGTACAGATTTAGTTAAATCTCTAGTTTCCTGAATGCATTCAGAGCATTAAATGCTATGTGCCATGCATTGTGCTAAGCTCTTTTTTTTTTTACATATTTTATCTCACTCTATTGTCAAGATTCAGACTTAGGTGGGTGTCTTGCTGGCTCAGTTAGTGAAACATCTAAATTTCATGAGGTCATGAGTTTGAGACCCTTGTTGGGTGTAGAAATTACTTAAAAATGAAATCTTAAAAAAAAAAAAAAGATGGAGTGCCTGGGTGACTCAGTTGGTTGAGCGTCTAACTCTTGGGTTTAGCTTCAGTCCTGATCTCATGGGTCATGGGATGGAGCCCTGCATCAGGCTCTGCACTCAGTGGGGAGTGTGCTGAGGATTCTCTCCCTCTGTCCCTCCCCCCACTCCTGCATGGTCTCTCTCTTTCAAATAAATTAATAAATCTTAACAAAATATTCAAATTTAGGAACTGCAAGGATGAAATTGCAACCAGGAAGTAAAATTTAGGTGTTAGCCAAACAAGGCATTAGCTCCTCTGTGTGGATTTGGAATAGGTAGACAAATACCAAGTGCCTAGTGCCAAACAGTCTTACTGTGTACCTGCAATAATATTGATTATGAAAATGCCAAAAAACTTTCCTTCTTCTGTGACTGACTAGACAGTTGGTTATTTAATAATAACTGTCCTATATCACTTAAAGCTTACATTAAGCTACAAATATCAGATATTGAAAATATAATTATTTATTCCAATGAAAGGTTTTGTTTTTCTCACATAGTGTGAAGTCTGGATATAGTCAGTTCAGGACTGGAAGGGTAGCTCCATGCTGTCATCAGAGACCCAGGCTTCTATGGTCTTTCTGCTCCATCATCCATAGTGCATGCTTGTCTCATGACCACAAGAAGGCTGCCATTCTCCAGCCATCTCATTTGCATTTGTGACAGAAGAAGAGAATCGGTAAGGGGTGAAAGGAACATGCTAGCTGAGTCAGCTCCCCTTTAATGGAGTTTTCCCAGTATTCTCATCTATTAATGAACTCTAGATTTCCATTGGCCAGATTTGTTTTTTTTTTTTTTTAAAGATTTTATTTATTTATTCATGAGAGACAGAGAGAGAGAGGCAGAGGGAGAAGCAGGCTCCCAAGGAGCAGAGAGCCTGATGCGGGACTCGATCCCAGGACCCTGGGATCATGACCTGAGCCGAAGGCAGACACTTAACCATCTGAGCCACCCAGGTACCCTTTTGGCCAGATTTGTGTCACATATTCACCCATAAATGCAAAAGGGAGCTGAGAAAATTTGTTATGTTTTTGAGAGGGACATGTATCTTTGAGCTTTGGTTTACTGTTTCCAGCATAGGTAATTACTCCAGTAACTCTTAGAGAGGGGGCAGGGCTGGTGCAGGTGTAGACAGACTCATTGCTGCCTACATGGTGTGGATTAAGAAATAATTGGAAGGCTCAGAGGCCAAGTTACATAGCCATGTACTGTCAGGAGCTAGAAACAGCATCTTTGGGCTTCTCATGTCCTTTCCACTCTTATCATACTTCATCTGACAGCCCAAGCGCCAATAAACTGATAGCTCACTCAGCATCTGAGGGCTCCAGGACCACTAAAGGTTCTAGAACTGTAAGACTTCCCAGTGGCAAGCAGGACATTTACATCCATAGGGTGTCAGGTAAGAATGAAAGAATGGAAAGTGTCCAGGGGGTGCTTTTTCCTTCCCACCCTCTGGACAAATGCAAAATAAGATCGATCATTCTAGAGATCATTGAGTCATTATCTACCCATATGACAATCATAGATTGGGGTTGGAAAATGGGTAAAAGGAAAGTCCTTTTTACTGTAAAGAGACAATTTTAGGAGTACAAAAAGAAATTCAATCACATGCATAGTGATAGAACTTAATCATTTTTGAGGTGGTGCAAGCATCATGATAGCAAGATTGTAGACAGAATTTAATAAAGTCATGACTGAATCATATAAGTAAAATTCTATCCCATCTCTGGGACTAAGTTGTCCCAGAAGGTCTACACTCATTAATACATTAGACCCAGATAGCAACCCTCCAATGCAGTTGGTCATCGCCCTTGTACAACTGAGGACACTAAGTTTTAACAGGTGGGCAACTTGCTCTGGAACACTCATGGTGGCTGGCCTGAGTTTGAGCCAGCTCCTGATGCAGTGTTCTTCCCAACGCACTATGCAAACCTCATAATACACTGGTAACCTTTTTAGTGCAAATAGGAATGTGTCTCTTTTTTTCAAGTATCACAACGTTTATTGATAGATACCAGTATATAAAATCAGAGCATGAACATGACTTGATAAATTAAATAGGTTTAATTCCAATACTATAATAAGAGGCACCAATTCAGTTTCTCACCATTGTTTCATATCCACCAAGACCACTTCAAGGGCATTAATGATCTCTCAAAACTAATCAGTTTGGGGGCAGTTAACCATGTTTCTTTTGAAAAGACTTGTGCACTTGCTCAGGTTCAAGAAAATTTAGCACATAAAGCCCAATACTAGAGGCAGAAATGCAGGCAATATACTATTAAGGCAACAAGCATGAAATGATCTGAAGTAGTCTCTCTTCTCTACTGGGACTCATATGGGAAATCCGCCCTTTTGCCATGTTTGCACTTTTCCAGCAGGTGGCGCCAGATAGCTTAGAATCAGCTCCAGAGCGCACTAAACCAGATTGAAGCGAACCCCAGGAGCAGTTCAGGTGAGCGTCAGCGGGGAGGAATCTCAGCACAGAGATCCTACCACCAGGCACCTAAGCATTCTCCGTCCATTCAGGGCCCTCTGCGCGGTTCCGAGACACAGCCCTCTGAGAATCAAGATGACTTGTGACATTAAAGGTGTTTGGGAAGTTGAAAGGCAAGACTTCCTTCTGAAAACGGAGAGACTGGCTGCTGCTGAACAGTTGGAAAGAAACAACAAAAATAACAACTTCATTCTGTAAGGATATGGCCCCTGCTGGGACAGCTCCCCAGTGATCTCATCCTGTATTACCTAAATATTTAGTCTATACAAAGAGGAGCAGCATGTCTACGGCCACAACCTACAAAAGCCACAGGACAGTGAACAAGTATCATCTCCAAGTGGTTTTCTTCTTTTTTTAATTTTTAAAGTGTTGGTTTTTTTTTTAAGATTTTATTCATTTATTTAAGAGAGAGAGAGAGCACCAGCAGGGGGAGTGGAAGGCAGAGGGAGAGGGAGACGCAGGCTCCCCGCTGAGCAAGGGGCGAGGCACAGGACTCCATCCCAGGATCCTGGGATCACGACCTGAGCTGAAGGCAGACGCTTAACGACTGAGCCACCCAGACGCCCTAAGTGGTTCTCTTCTTGAGGCAAAACTAGAAAAAAGAGAAGAAAATTAAAAAGCACCCAACTCCAAAAGTTTTTTGGGGGGCGTCAAATTACACTAAGATTTGTCCTCTAAAATGGGTACGAGCGGGGCGCCTGGGTGGCTCAGATGGTTAAGCGTCTGCCTTCGGCTCAGGTCATGATCCCAGGGTCCTGGGATCGAGTCCCGCATCGGGCTCCCTGCTCCTTGGGAGCCTGCTTCTCCCTCTGCCTCTCCCTCTCTCTCTCTGTCTCTCATGAATAAATAAATAAAATCTTTAAAAAATAAATTAAAAATAAATAAATAAATAAAATGGGTATGAGCAAAAATGCAGGTGGGTGTCTCAACCTTAGCTTCCCCTGCCTCTAAGTTGAAAGCAGCCAGCCACATGCAGCACAAGGAAGGGCCAGTGTCAGCCTGGCTTGGGGGGCTCCCCTGAGCCACCAGGTGATGTCAGCTACCTGCTCTTATTTCTGGAGTCCTTTCAGGTTCAATTTCCACACCCACAAATCATTTATTTCACCGGGGCCCTGAGTCACTGAGGATTTACCCTGCAGCCCAATAGGCGTCTCGCTCTCTCAGATGCATTTCGAAATTGGCTTGGGTGCAAGAAGTTTTTTAGGAGATGTGATTATAGATGTTATCAAAGCGATAGCACCTTGAAAGCCACATGGAGAATTTAGAGACCTTTAAAGCAGTCCAGTTCAGAAATAGACAAAGAGGTCATTGCTGCAGTGTCCCCTTTCACGTTGCTGATGTTTGCCTTAGCAAGGGCACGTTTATATACTTGCACTGAAGCTCAGAGCTGGTTCCCTGTGCCCTTGCTACTCAAAGCACGGTTCGTGCACCCGCAGCATCAGTATCACCAGGCAGCTTGCGAGACAAGGCACCATGTTAAGCCCACCCCAGACCTAGGGCATCAACTCTGCATTTCAGTAAGATCCCCAGAGGATTTGTAGGCTCTTCAAAGTCTGAGAAATG
Source organism: Mirounga angustirostris (assembly GCF_029215605.1). Lineage (NCBI taxonomy): Eukaryota > Metazoa > Chordata > Mammalia > Carnivora > Phocidae > Mirounga > Mirounga angustirostris. The sequence continues at coordinate 101,227,896 of NW_026991711.1, read as the reverse complement.
CAGTCCTGTGAGACCATTTTTAAAGCTAATTCCAAAAGCTAATAGTCCATAGGCTTGGGAGAAACAGAGCTACAGAGCTGGGCCCTGCCTCCTGGTGGTGGAGGGGAGAGGAGTAATATTATTGTTAATCATCAGGAACTGTGTTTTCTGTCCCATTGTTCCATTTGAGGAGAGAAAAGGGGCTAGTTGGTGGGTATTAGTACCTTCCTTTCTTTCCCTCTCTCTTTGTTTCTTTTTCATCGTTTCTTTCTTTCTTTCTTTCTTCCTTTCTTTCTTTCTTTCTTTCTTTCTTTCTTTCTTTCTTTCTTTCTTTCTTTCTTTCTTTCTTTCTTTCTTTCTTTCTTTCTCTCTCTCTCTCTCTCCTTCCTTCCTTCTTTCTTTCTTTCTTCCTGAGAAAGAGAGAGTATGAGCAGGGGGAGGAGCAGAGGGAGAGGGAGAAGCAGATGCCCCTCCAAATGAGGAACCCGATGCTGGACTTGATCCCAGGACCCTGAGATCATGACCAGAGCTGAAGGCAGACGCTTAACTGACCAAGCCACACAGGCGCCCCTAGCACATTTTAAGAGATAATAACAAGCAGGGGCTACGTGTCTGTGCCATTTTACGGGGCAGGGTGTAGATTAGTGACATAGAGAGAAGGGTAGCTCTTCTGATAAGTGAGTAGTGGGCGCAGTGTATCCTGGAGGGAAAGGGCCAGAAAACAGTGAGGTCTCAGCCCAGATGCGTTAATTCTGACAGCCAAAGACCACCTGGGATCATAAGGTGTCTCCTTACGTGAGAGTGAGCTGGGCAATTCAAGCTGGGACCTTTTCAGGCAAAATCCCTCGATATCAAGGGGTTTCCCACAGCCAAGGGGCTCGGGTGTTGCGGCAGACTGTGCCATGGGGACTCGAGGTGCTGAGTGAGGCCATATGGCGGCCTGGGTTAGGTGGCAGATGGAGACAACAGGCAAGCGCACAGGCCTTACAGTTAAGAGAATTCCATTAAAGAAGGACGTTGGTGGCCCAGAGGGGCCATTCCCATTCTTTTCCTGACCATCTCAAATGCCAGTCATGTCAGAGAGGCAGGTATCTTGCCTCTGTGCAAGTATTACATGTGCTTTGAAGTAGGATCCAGCTTTTGGCTGAAACGAAGACAAACGTCTCTCTATGAAATTTTCAGACTAGCTCAATATCGGCTGTCATTGTTAAGTAATTGGGGCGAGTGAGGTGGTATGACCACCAGAAGGCACAGTCCACCTAGGTGGGGCTGGGAGCGCAGGTGAGTGGGTTTGGGCAGAAGCGGTGACTCATTCCTTTCTCATATACACACGCATCATTAGAAGTCAGACTTCCCATTCAGAGCATGCTTCATTTCCTGACCTACCCCTGAGTCTCCAAGACCACCCAAGTCCTTGGAATTCAGGCTTGGCGCAGAGTGAGGGAAGAATCTCTCTCTCTGTTATTGCCTTCTTTATTCCCTTGGGGGCTTCAGGCTCCAGTTTCTCTCCACAGGATATTGCTTGGAGAGAAATACCACCCTGAGAGAAAACAGCAGTGTGTCACACTAGGCCTCCGCTGGGCATGTTGGGTCTTGAAATTGGGTCATAATACCAAACCTAGAAGTGAAGGTTCCCGACAGTCGGCAGTCTGAGTCTCCTCTGTGTGCCTCTGAGTTTCCCGTGCACAATTTGATCCTTCAGAAGCCAGCCAGCCAGCCGACCATCACTTCTGGCTTTCTCTCCCCTGGCATACTGGTCCCTGTAGGACGGAGACTTGGCTAGGATTCTGTCTCCGCCGCTTTCTGGACCTAGGTGGGGGAATTTGAACCACTGGACTGTGGGGCCTGGCCAGCTGAATTAAGCATGTCTTTTTATTCTGATGTTTTGATATCTGGGACCTTGCTGACCCTCCCAGGTTAGCCAATTCCTAGAGATAGTGAGGGACCTGCCTGGGAGTGAAACTGTCATATGCAAAGGGACTGAGAGCCTTCTGTTTCAAGGGAACTATGACTCTAAAAGCTTCTTCCTTCACGACAGACATTCCCTGTCTGTGTGCCTTACCGTAGCTAATTGAGACAAATCTCAGGTGCATGTTAAAACACCAGCCCTCCTACCCCTAGAGTGGGGTTGGATCATGCTCCTTGCCTCCACAGTTCATGGTGCTTCCTGTCCTGTGTGGGGACACCTCCTGCCTCCCGGACTTTCAACTTGGAATTTCCCTTCCCCTAAGCCCCACTTTGAAATTTTTTTCTGGTCACCTTATTAGATCTCCCCGTACCAGCCACAGCTGGAAATTAGGACTCTAACTGTGGTACACACTGCAAACATTGGACCAGACCCACTGAGATGCATTTTCCTGAACCAGTGCTGTTATTTCTGGGGGATGGATTCCAGGAATAAAAGTGCTGGGTATACACACAGTTCATTGTGATGGATGTTTCCAGATGGTTTTACCAAAGGGCCATCACAATTCACACGTCTCCTAGCAAGATGTGAAATGATCCCTTTCCCTGCAAGCCCAGATTCTTGGAGTCTAATCCCCTAGCATCTCAGGAAGTGAGCAAAAGCTGGGGGCGCCCAGGGAGATGGGGTGGGGCTGTTGGCAGTCGATGGGTAGCCAAGTCGCCCGAGAACCCAGGCTGTTTCCGTGTGTCTGCCCGCGCTGGGTGCTGCTCCTCTGACCTGAGCTCATGCAGGTTGCTGGGCCTCCTGGGTTCAGGCCTCTCTGCTGGAGGGGCGGTTACTGCTTTAGAATCAATTTATAGGGATGGAAAGAAACAAGCTCCCTCTTAAATGATTTCTGCTACAATTGCTTTCATGATTGGTTAATATCAAGAATTTTATGGTTCTTGGGTTGATATGTCCTTTTATGTCTTTCTCATCCACTTTGATGTCCAGGCCAGGATGGGTCTCGGTGGCAATTAGCCATTGCACAGTATGGAGGATCTCCCATGGGATTCAGGACACGAGGCTTGCTGTTCACTCCTCAGGACCATTCCATTGACTTCCTCTTTCTATGCCCTAGGGCTCCCTTTTAAAAATATTTTTTGTTTTGGGGTGCCTGGGTGGCGCAGTAGGTTAAGCATCCAACTCTTGGTTTCAGCTCAGGTCATGATCTCAGGGTCATGAGATCAAGCCCTGCGTCAGCCTCCACACTCAGCGTGAAGTCTGCTTGAATTTTTCTCTCTTCCTCCCCCCTCTGCGTCTCCCCCACTTAAATAAATAAATCTTTTTTTTAAAAAAAAGGAAAATATATTTTATTTTTGGGAAAAATTGCACGATTATTATTTTGTAGGGGAAAATACAGCTAATGAGAAAAAATGTTATTTGAAATCTCACTCATCAGAAATAACCTTCACTGACGTTGTGGGTGGGTTGTTCTGCAGACTTTTTTCATGAAAAAATTATTATTTTTGGTCTGTAATCTGCTTACATCAACCTAAATAAATCATGTGTGTCATTCCTTGTCAGTATATAGGTTTACAACAGCACCTCCCATGGATGCGTAAGTATTTTGTCACGCCTTCCATTGTTTAAATAATTGCCTATTGTTGGTTGATTTTCCCAGATTTTTGCTATTGTAATAAGTTCTATAATAAACAGCTTTGCACATATGCCTGTATAATTGTCCAATTATATTCTTAGGCAAAATGCCTAGAAATGAGATTACAGAATTAAGGCATAGTCACTTTTTAAGCGCTTCTATGTTGAACTACACTAGAGAAAATGTGTACCAATTTACTCTCTCCCAAGAGCTATTTCCCCAAGCCCTCCCCAACAGTTAAAATTGTTATTATTTTTCATCATGGCCAATTTGATAAGTGCATCTATTGTATTTACCAAATAAGGGCAATAAACCACTTTCCTCACTTCAAATAAGTCCTTATCCCTTTACTATCTCAGCATTTAACGTGAAGGGCTAAGAACTGGGGGTCTGAAGTTAGAAAGATCATGTTTATAGGATCCTGGGCAAATCACTTAATCCCTATAAGACTCAGTTTCCTCAACCCCCAAATGGGTGCAATGAAGAGACTTGACGTCACTGGATTGAAAAGGGTTTAAAATGAAGTAAGGTAGGGAAGAGATTAACATAGTGCTTGGCATACCATGTACTGTTAGTAAATATCTTTTTAGAGAGTCCTCAAGATATCTCCTGCTCTATTTTCTACCTTAAGCAAATCCCTACTCAAGCCATAGAGACCTGTCTTTCTTTTTTTTTTTTTTTTTCAGAGAGAGAGAGAGAGAGCCCGCACACATGTTGTGGGGGAAGGAAGGGGCAGAGGGCGAGGGAGAGAGAGAATCTTAAGCAGGCTGTGTGCCCAGTGCTCAGCATGGAGCCCTACACAGGACTGGATCTCAGGACTCTGAGATCATGACCTGAGCTGAAATCAAGAGTCAGATGCTTAACCGACTGCGCCACCCAGGTGTCCTGGTGGAGACATGTCTTTAATTTATTTTATTTATTTTTTTAAAGATTGTATTCATTTATTTGCCAGAGAGAGAGTGAGCACAAGCAGGGGGAGAAGCAGGCTCCCCTCCAAGTAAGGAACCTGATGTAGGACTCGATCCCAAGACCCTGGGGTCATGACCTGAGCCGAAGGCAGACGCTTAACCAACTGAGCCACCCAGGCATCCCAAGACCTGTCTTTAAAGAGAAGGTATATGCACAAACTAAGTTCTGCTTGTAATAATGTAGGAGCAATTATATGCACCCCACATGTGGGTTGTCTCTTACACACACGCGCGCCATCAGTAAGATTTCGATGTGATCAATAACTAATGAGGACCAACAACATGCCAGGTTTGGCTTCCGGGGAAATTTGGATAAATCACTCTTTGTGCCTCAGTTTCATCTGTAAATAGGGATAATACTAGTACCTATGTCACTGAGTTATTATGAAGATTAAATGAGTTAGTATTGATGAAGGACTTAGGCCAGGGCTTGGTGCATGGCAGGTGCAGTGTAAGTGTTTGCTCGCTAGGTAGGTGAATGCTAGCCCAGGATGCCCCTGAGCCAGCTGTGTTCTCACTGAGGAGCTGGCTCCTACTCCTGAGGAGGGACCAGGAGTGTAATGACCTGATGGGAAGTAAGTGGAGGGGACAGGGCTCACAGGGAGGGATGTTGTGCAGTGTGAATGCAGGATGCTGGAGAGGGTGCCCAGCTGTACAAATACAGCAGTGAATGAACACTCTTGTCCATGCACTGCTTTTCCACAGAGCAAAGGGCAGAAAAGAAGGAGGCTTACTACAGTTTCTTTGAAAAGAGTTCTGCCAGTCTGATGAGGGTCAGATGACTTGATCAAATGTCCAACTCACCTTATCTCTCTCCTTGTCACCTCAAGTCCAGTGTCACCTCAGGAAGATGATTCTTTCAAAGAAACCTGAAACTAGAAGTCCAGGTGAGCTCACACTCACAGGATGGCCTCCTGAGTCACCAGGTGAGACTGATCAAAAAGCCCTGGTACTGGCCACTGTCATCACCCTCATCATTCAGGGTGACAGCTGCAGTGTCCTTAGACCAGGTCCGTCATCAAGCAAGGGGGAGGTCGGGTCCCTGGAGAACCTCAAGCAGGAATGTCCCCTTGTCACTGAAGTAAGCCTTGGGCCATTTGGCCCAGAACCAAGGCCCAGGAAGTGAGCAAAGGAGGATCTGAGGGAGGGCTATGTCTATCTCCTGTGCAGCTGAGGCTTCTGTCAGACCTGTTGTCACCCCAACCTGCCTCGGTGCTCCCTGGGGCCTCTCTTAACTGAATCTGTTTCCCTGCTGGCGCTGGTTCCCAGAGGGGCTGTGGTTGTCTGGCAGAGTGGGTTTTAAAAATTCAGATTGGGGGCCATGGGGGTATGTGGCAGGAGTCACTCTCTGTCAGCCACCCCCTGTCACTAGCGGGGGGGGGGGTCCATTGTCTGGTTCCCAGGGGACTTGCCTGGCTCCTGGGGTCTTTGGGACCACTACCTCAGGGGCAGGAGACCCTGAATCTTGAGTGATTCTCAGAAAGTGGCAGCTAAGCTGCCTGTGTCTCACCTGTTTAGTCCCCAGGCACCCTGCATGGTCTAGTTCTCTGTTCCTGCCCCCCAGCCTGGAGCAGCAGTGCCCCTCACCTTGGTCTCCAACTGGGGGTACACTCTCAGTTCCTCCTCACTGGGAACCTGCTGCTCCTCCCAGAAAGACCTCAGGAATTCTCAACTGTCTGCATTATCTTCCCACTGAGGCCCACACCCCTGGAGTAGGAGCTCCTCATAGAGGAGATCTGCCTGATCTGAGACCAACATTAGGACGCCCCTTTGGGTGACCATGAACGGGCACCCCCTCAGGGTCCAGCCTGAAAGCAAGGTCAGCTCTCCTGGCCCCTGCTCCATGATGCCAGCCTCTCCCTACCCACTGACCACACTGTGAAGCCCGAGCAAGTCCAGAACCCTCATAATGACCTCAGACCTTTATTCAGAACTTTTTGATTCACAGAAGACACTCCATTCTAGCAGGTTTGGTTCCCTGACTCAGCCTGCAGCAGATGAGAAACAATGCATTGTAAAGCAGGACAAAAGGTGTCGAGAAGGGAAAGGGACAGTTGAGAAGGTGGCAGAAGTCAAGACCCCTGAAGAACCTTGGTATTGAGTCATAAGCTGTGTGGGCACTGCTGGGAGGTTGCCTGGGCCCCACAGATGGGCTGTCAGCATGAGCCCCCCAGTCGGTGAAGGCTGAGTGGTCTGTTCTAGAGGAGCCTCTGCAGGGTGGTTCTTACTATCTGGATAGGTGTATGCAGACTAAGTACGGAGCTTAGACATTCACCCCAATGTCTGGCACTGGTAGATCATATGAAATTCCAAATCCCTTATGGTACAAAGAAGAGATCAGTTCCTCTGTGTCTGGTGGAAGCCACTTTGAAAACGGAGCTCCATGCCAGGCACATAGTAGGCCTTCAGTGGGCACATAGTAGGCCTCTGAGTTCCCATTCTGTTCCCATTGAGCTTGTTGAGGATGGACTTGGACTTGGGGCATGAGAAGCTGGGTTGTACATGAAAAACTTAGTTGTGTAGCCACTCATCCCTATTCCTAAGATCCATGTAAGATGCACCGGATTTCAGGGATATTAAAATGGGAAAAAACGTGTATCTTAGAATTAGAATGTACATGATTGGTTTGGGAGATCCCTTTATCCCTTTGAGGGATACATACTGCTCATCATCACGTCAACAGCTCCAGGAAGGCCTGTAGGAAATGCACATGCTTATCTTTGAGTAGGTTCTCTTTTCCCAGACCTCGTTGGTCAGAGAACCCTATTTGCATGTCACCTACAGCATTCTTTGGAACTTGTATTCTATGGGACATATTTTAGGTCACCTGAAGTCATTTAGAAAAGTTTAAATTATATTTAGCATACTTTCTTCATTGACCTCAGTTCTGTGATGTGATACATTTTAGAAAGATATACCATTAAAAATGCTCAAGGAGATGCCACTTTTAGCTGCAGATTTGCATAAGTTTTTCAAAGGAGCTTGAGGACACTCCCAGCCTGCTCCAGGGGTTGATCTGCATAAAGGGCCCTAGGCTTTGGGGAAATTGCTGTGAGGCCTCTCCAAGACTGTGCCCTCCAAATGGGGTGATGTAGAATATTTCACCATCCACACCGACCAAGAGCCAGAAGTGCCCCTAGCCCACTCCCATCTGACAGCCAGTGACTGGTCCCTGGTTATGAACATCAGCTCCCCTACCTCACAGTGGAATAAATTCTAGTGTAATTTGCCCTCCAGAGCATCCTACAGGATCAGGTTAAGGCTGGGACTTTGCCTCAAATTCTATCCTTGCCCAATTTTTTCTGCTTCCCTATTTTCCTTCCTCCACTCCCTTACCGATGTTTCCTGGGAGAAAAATTCTTATTGAAGCACTGGCATGTGGATTCTTGTCTCGGGGCCTGCCTCCAAGGACCCCCATCCCAGACAGGTGCCAAAAAACATTAATAGCACTTCTTAAGTATTTTAAACATTTAGTTTGTATCAAAATGTCTCCAGTGTGCATTATTTCTTTTAACAGTTTGCTTGTTTAGTCAGGATCCAGATGGGGCTCACACATATCATTGGATGACTTCTCAAATTCTTTTTAATCCTTAGGTTTCCTTGCTTTTTGTTCCCATTACAGTTTTTTGTTTTGTTTTGTTTTGTTTTTGGGAAACTGGGCTTTGTCTTGAGAGTTTCCCACAGTCTGGGTTTGAATGCTGGCATTTCCTTGGTGCTATTTATCATGTTCCTCTGTCTTTATCTTTCCTGTAGATTGGTCATTGCCTCTGGAGGTGGGATCAGATTCAGACTTGAGTTTTTTGTAGGACTCCTTCATAGAAGGTGTTGTGTTCTTCTGTAAGTAGGTTGCTGATTTCTGGGAGTTTTTCTTTTTGTGATGTTGTCATCTACTGATGCTCGATAGTCAGATACATTCATTCATTGGGGGCTGCCAAATGGTGCTATTCAAATTCTGCTATTTCTTCTTTATTAGCTGGAATATTCTGCGACCCTTCCCCTTATCAACTATCCGGTTACCCTAAAGTACAGTTTGTGTAGGGAATTCAAAGAAAAACATTTGATTTTATCCTTTATTTACCTATTTTCAAAATAATGAATTGGTACCTTAGTATCCTTAAAAGTTTCTTCTCTTACTAGGTTTCTTTTTCTGTAATAATGAGCCCAGAGATTTATCCATATATCATGTTTTTCAATCCACTGCTGTTACATGGATTTTTAAATGTAAATGTTATGCTACTATATATTTTACTTTGTAATTTCCTGTTTTAAAAACTCGGAAGTATGTCTTGCAGATCTTGTCATGCTTACACAGAAAGATCTACCTCATTTTTTTTTATTGCTACTGTGTTTTAGGGTTCATGTTAGACTCTTTCCTATTAGGCCAGCCTTCTGTGTACATTATTTCATACAGTCTTTAAGATAACACTAGGATGGAAATATAAAATTCTTATTTTTTTGGATGAAGAAACGGAGCCCAAGTTTACCCAGAAGTGGGGACCTGGGATTTGAGCCTAGCTCTACTTGAATTTGGAATTTCTGCTCGACTTTGGAATTTCTGCTTTTGACCACCAAGTCTCTGGCTGGGCCAGCTGCAGCTGCTTTCTTTCCAAGAGAGTTACTCACATATCCCCTACTCAGTCTGAAACCAAACCTCCTCTGCACTCTGGGAACCCTCCTGCCTCCACAGAAATCCTGCTCTAATCAATTATCCCTCTTGTGTGCACATGTCTGCCTCTCAAATGGAACCTTTTCCCCAGCAGTGAAACACACTCAAGTATCCTCTATCCTAAGAAAATAAAGTGCCCTCCCCTTGCCCCACACGTCCTGTAAGTAGGGCCCACCTCTCTCCGGCAGCTGCTGTTTGTTTGATCACATCAGATGAGAGTGGGATGGCCTGTGGACCAGCTCTGTGTGTTCTCCTGTGACCTCTGGGACTCTGTACCTGCTGGGAGGCACCATCTCAGCCCACCCACCATGGTGAGCTCTGTTTCTGCAGAGTCCTCAGGGGTGACTTCCGCTTGCCCTCCCTTGGGTCAGTCCTGAGGAGCAGGTAAATTTCGGAAAGTCAAACATGGCCTTTGTACTCCTGGCTCAGAGATGTTGGGAAAATAGAAATAATAGGAAAAAAGTATTGATTTGCAAAAGGCTGCTCTTTTCATAACAAGGAAATATCTCTTTCCGCATCCTAAATACTCATTCTTTGTCATTTCTTCCTTGACATGCTCAGCCTTCATTAATATTTCTTTTTCTGCACAAGTAGTACCAGTCCTCTGCATGTTATGCTTTGCATTATTAGCTGTGCTTGGATGAATACATTTGTAAAATCTGTGAGGACTGACATGTCTTCTAGTATTTGATTTGCCCACAATTCCTTAGCCCACTCACTACCCTGTGTGTGGCAGGCACTCAGTAGTTGTCAGATGATGGTCTAATTCATTGTTCTTACTAGCCTTTGGGAACAAAAGAAGCTGTAGTGATACACGAGCCAGACAACCCATGGTTCTGATTCTATCTACTGATATAAGACATCAGACTCTGGTAATATCTCTAGATGATATCTTAAATGTGCTCCCTCAAAAGCCTATTTCACCTACCATTATTGTCTGAGGTCTCTTCTTTGAAATTGTCTGATTTCTGGGTTTTTTTTTTTAATTCAGGGAGTGTCAGTGTTCCCACCACAGCTTTTTTGGTATGAAGTAATAGGACTGGGAAGAGCATCTCAGCAGTGATGGCGTTGCTTTTGCCTGCAGAGAATTCCTTATACCTTTTGGGAATATATTTTCCTTGGGAAACCACCCTGTACCCGTGATCAGTCCACGTAATTTGGGTAGGCCTGATTCTTCTACTTCCTGCACCAGTTCCGGGGATGGCACATGACCCAAGTGGACAAAGGAAGCTCAACTTTTTTGTGGCATGACCAGGAAAGAGATGCTCCCTGTCTGCCAGGTTTGCTGTTCTGAGAATGTAGGACTGGAGCTAGTGGACTGAAATGAAGAGAGAGACTTTCCGAGAGAGATGCCAATGTAGGGTAAGGTGCAGTAGAGAAATTAGGACAGATCCAGGCCTGATGATGTCGTTTGAGCCCCTGGATCCAGTGCGCCTGAAGCCTGATCACCCCCTGGATTGACAGTTATGCGAGCCAATTGGTTCTTCATTTTGCTCAAAACAATCTGTGTACCTTTTCTACCACTTTGAACCTAAAGAGCCCTAACTCATATCATCTCTCCCTCTTTGAAGTTAGATTATTAGAGGGATACAGTATTTTTGGGGGAGGAGCTCTGTTAGCTTTTATTTTGTACATGAGTCCCCTGATTTCCTCAATACTTCGACAAGGGTCCAGTGTGCAAAGGGAAAAGGAGACAAATCAGAGGAATAGATCCATGGTTTATGAGAACCTCCTTCCCAATCCAAGGAAGGCTTTATTGCTGGGTATATCAGTTATGGATAGTTTTTATCTTAAGTCATAGAAAAAAATCCAACAACGGATGCTTAAATCAACAGTAGGTAATTTTGTCATGCAACAAGGAGTCTGGAGGTAGATGGTGGTTGGTGCAGATGAGGAGAGTAATAACATCATGCAAGTTCCCTGCCCAATCTTTTGGTCTTCTTTCTTCATACTGTTGCCTCATGGTCATAAGGTAGCTGCTGCCACTCCAGATACCATATCCATATTTAGGGCAGAATGAAGATAGAAGAAGAGTATGGTAGCATTTTCATTTCTCCCCTTTTATTTGGAAAGTGGAAGTTTCCAGAATTTTCTTGCAGATTTCTGTTTGTGTCTTATTGGCCCAAACTCAGTAATGCAATCGCTTTTATCTTCAAGGTGGGCTAGGGAAACAAATGTCCAATTATGCGTATTGATATTCCTGCCAATATTTAGGTGCTTTTAATAAGAAAGAGGTGGGGAATGGATCTTAAGCTACTCAACAAACATATGCCTGTTCTCCTCCAACTCCCTGAGTATGAGTTCTCTGTAGGAGGCTCCTCAGTCTTATTGCAAAAATGTCTGGCAGGCCTCCCTTGCCAGGTTGTCAAACCTGTCTGAATCCCAGCTAAACATCATCCTGAGCTCCCTTCATATTTGGCAAAATCAGCTCATTTGACAAGATTCAAGGCCAAATTAAAAATACCAGTATTCCAAATTACTCACTGGCTAAAAAGGGATCTAATAAAAATTGCTTCAGATGGTGCCAAAAAATTTAAAGATGTAAAGCACCCAGCACATGGTTGGCATCAAATGAATATTAATTCCCTTCTCTTTATCTTTCTTGTCATTGCTCCCCACCCTCTCTTTTTTCTCCTTGTGTTAGTAAAAAAAAGTCATTGCAGTGTGCACTGGGCATTTCGGCTCTTTGGCTCATGACCACAAATGCCCAGAGAAGGCTCTCAAAACAAAAAACACAACAATGCCCAAGACCCAAGGAAGTCGCAATTGTCACATATTTTTGTTTTAATTCAATTCACAAGTTGCTCAGCCTGAAAACCTGAATCTATAGCAAAGCAGGCCTAATCAGTTCTGGTGCTTACTTCATAGATCTGCTTGTTATCCTGTAATAACGTAATCAATAGTGCCCACTTGGCATGGAGCAGAGGTTCCATGGGAAGCTGAGACACTCGAGAGGTCATCAGGTCTGGAGTGTGACAAAAGGGAACATACCCTCGTTTTTTTTTTTACGGTAGAATCTGTACTCCTTAGAGGTAGGGCACAGGGCTGCCTATGTGGCCTACTTTGATAGGATCAAATAAAACCTCTCCCTCGTCTTTACTTTTTTATGCTTGAGAGATTATATGCTAACGTAGAAGGAGTACTCCACTAGAAGTCAAAATACAAGTTTGAATTTGGGTTCTATGTAACTATATAAACCCAGGCAAATTACTTCACTTCTCTAATCATCCTTCCTTAAAATGGAAAATTGTTGTGGAAACTAGAGAACTTCTGTGAGAGAATGTGGCCCATCATAGGCTGCAATTAATGGATGTTTCTTCTCCTGCCCAAACAATAAGAGCACCTACCACAGACCAGGCATTTTCAATATGTCGGGTCATTAGTCCTCACAGCCAAATGATGACGTGTGGGTAGAATCTCCAGTTTTGATGAGAACACCAACGCCCCAAAGACTACAAAATCTGCCCCAAATATCACATTGGTTAAGTCGTGGAGCCAAAATCTGTTCCCAGATTTCTTTTATTTCTTTCTAGTTACTGACACACTGCTTACCATATAGCCTGTTTGCTCTTCCTGGCCTAAAATCTTAATACTCTACCTGTTACATTTTCATTTTAATAGGAAATAAAGTTTTGAACTAAATAGAAAGCCTTAACAGTGGCATTTCAGGCATCAACAAGATAGGTAAGGAGATTAACCAATCAACCAAAGTTAGTTTGATCTATAAGTCATTGGCAGTATGGGAAACCCACTCTGCCCAGAGATGTCCCCTGGGGAAGTATGAGTCTGCAAAGCTGCCCTTGCCCCTGAGGCCCTTCTGAGAGGCCAGATCCTCATTCCTCTTGCAGGACCCTGGCCCACCCTCCCTTTATGGAATCCCAACAGAGAATGCAACATCTTTTTTTCTCTCCCATCCTCTTGCCTTCAAGACAATAGAAAATCCCTTTTGATTTCTTTATGCCACAGAGAAACAGAAACAGGTTAAACAAAAGGTGAACTATTTGATAAACTATGTAATTGTAGGAACTCCCCCAAAGCTGTAGTGGGCATCATCCCTCCTGAAATGTACCTAGAAGTCTCTAGGCTCCTTCTAAGGCACATTCACAAGCGCCTCCTTGGGAGCATCCAGCTTTGTTCATTTCTTTTATTCTCTTCCCCTTCTTCTTTGTGGAGAGATTATCTCCACAAGCCCAGGAGTGACACCTGACAGACCTGGGTTGAGTCTTAGCTCTGCCACTTGAATGACTTGAGGCACCTCGTCCCTCCGCCTCAGGTTCTCCCTTCTCCACATGTGGATAATAGCAGCATCTCCTCAGGGATTGTTACAAAGATCAAATAAGACACATGAATAGTGCTCAGCATAGTGCCAGGAACATGGTAAGGAATTATTAAGTGTTAGCTAGCTAGTAATAATAACCACCATCCTGTGGAAGAATCCAAGTGAATGTCTCCAAGTTTCTACTGTTGTTGTTTTTTTTTTTTTTCCTCGAGAACTGCAACAAGAAGCCAACCCAGACCCCAGAGTTCAGAATCAATCACTATTTGGCATCTTCATGACAAAGGGAAAGAATCATATTCAAAAAGATAAATTATTTCATTCATGGAAGAAACGCACACTAGTCAGAGATCTAATGATTGAAGGAGAGTCCTGTGAAGAGACTGAGGACATAATCTATTGCCACGATGTCATTGGGTAAATTATTATTGGTTTTTTTTTAAAAGGAAGTCAGCAGACAATGGAGAGAAAGATTTGTCTGTTTTTTTCCTCTACTTTTTCTTTGATCTGAGATCAGGGCTGCTCTTTGAAGGCCTGGTTTCGATGCTGCTGATGAGCTGCAGGTGGTTTTCTGAACAGTGATGTGATCATTTATCATTCTCCATTACATATTTTGCCAGGTCCAAGGTGGAATTTTTGAAACCTTTCTTGCCGGTTTATGAATGAGAAATGTGACAGGTACATTCTACGTCTTTATTTGGGGCCATAGGAGGGCCTTGCCTGCTTTAAGCAAGAGCCCACTCAGATATCTATCAAAACATTTAGGATTTCTAATGGCCATGAGGTCTGCAGAGCACCCCAGAGGTCACCCAAGCGCCACAAAGCATTTACAAGTGAACAGCTGTGTTTTCTACACGAAGTGACTGTGTGGGTGAAGACAAAAAAAAGCATACGTTTTCAAAATTTCCCTGGTGAGTGGGATGCAATTTCTGTGATTCCTTTAAACCTGTCGGGGCATAATTTTTTTCCATGTTTGCCATACACATAGTAGGAGAGAATCAAGGAAAATCAATGAACTTCTTTTTTTACTTTGTAGGAATCGTAGTACCACCTGAATTTGCTAACACATGAGTTCTGGACTTGAAATTTCTTGGGATAATCCTTTAGGTTAATTATTTAGTCATTTAAAACAATTGATTTAAACTTTAGGATTTTTTTTAGATTAAAAGTACTTTTATATTTTCCCAGCCCAGAGTTTCCATATACACTGAGCCCACATGGATATTACTGAATTACCATTGACCCCCCCTCACATTTTTTTGAACAAGTTCTGTCTAATAGAACTTTCTGTGATGATGGAAATGTCCACTCTCTGTGTTGTCTGTAGCAACTAGCCACATGTGGAACTGGATTTTCCATTTCATTTAATTTTAATTAATTTCAATTTCAATGGCACATATAGTCCGTAGCTACCTTATTGGACAGAGCAGGTTTGGACCATCCTGTGGGAGGGCTCTCAGGGGTGCTCTGAGCTCGGCTGAAGTCACGTAGAAGATATCACGTCCTTTCTGGATTATGAGAAACAGCATTGCAGTGTGCCCACTGGCTCCCATTTGTCCAGCCACACCCAAGTCTCAAGGTTACAAAGGCTTCCCTGTTCTCCCTGGTGCAGTGTTCCTCCCTTCTAGGTACTCCTGCGTTGTCATCCGTGCCCCTATCCCGGTATCCTGTGTGTGCTGCCCTGAAGAGCTAGCTTTCGCCCTGTAGGTCAATGCTCAGCATCTCTCTAGACTGTAAGGGCGTGGCACCATTGGGCTACTGGCAGGTCCCATTCCAACACAGGGAGAAGGACCAACTTAGACAAAAACAAAGCAGAAAGACCGCAAGCATAGGCTTGTAAAATTCATCCTGAACTCACCTGGACCTGCTCTGCACCCTTGCCTCTCCCCATTTCACCTTCCTTTCTACTTGCCTTTTAGAACCCCTTCTTTTCTTTCTCCATTGTCCTGTTTCTCCTATTGTCTCCTGGCTTTGACCCACTCAGTTCCCACATTAGGACCTCTTCCCAGTTCCTGGGACCTTGTGAGTTCCCCACCTTGCCTCCCGAGAACTGACCTCTTGGTGGTGAACACAGGTGTCCCCCTAAGGTCTGAGCCAGGACCAGATCTTGTGAAGCACCTGGGGCTCTGGGGTTGCCTGCCTCTTCCACTAGGTATAGGGGCCCATAAATACTGTTGATTGCTTGATATTGACAAAAATCTATTTTAAAAAGACATTCCTGTTTTGTTTTGTTTTGAATTGTTTCTCAGCTATAAACCACATGCAGTTGCTTCTGGAAAAAGCAAAATGAAAAATAAATAACATGGGGATCTAAGCTGTCCATCCAATCTGTTTTCCCCTGTTACTTTTGACGTGCAGTGAGGATCGTCAGCCATCGTGTCTCTGTATCCGGCAGTCAGTAGTAGCATTTTGTGGGAAAGATAAACAGTAAGATAAATGATCCCACTCATCAGTCTTTAGTGTATGGGCAGTGTATTCCCCGGGGAGTGAGATTTCCCATGGCGAAGGGGCGGGAAGATGGTCCAGGGAAGATGGTCCATGGAAATGAGAAGAGCAGCTTTGCCCGGTTGGAAGCTTGAGTGTATCCTGGGGCTGTACTTTATCAGAGCATATGACCAGATGCTAAGTGCTTTGGACATAGACGGAACATGCTATCAGAGGCTTCCCTGGGCAATTCTAAATCGGGGAGAAAAGTTTTCTAAAATTTAGGTTGCATTCAATCCTTCCTTTGAATGGAGTGTTCCATTGTAAGGCATTTGATGGTCTTTTACAAAATACATGTATGCACACCTACTTATAGATGTATGTACTCCTAAAAATATCTAGTGGAGCAGTAGATTACTCTTATCACACGTAGATATGCAGGCAAATGTGTTTTCCTTATTTTGCCCATTACTGATATGATATCCTTTATGCGGCCCCTTCCTAGGGGAGGTGAGAAGTCCCAGAAGAGACTTAATTTAGTCCAATTAGGTGATCTCAGCCTGAGTCAGTAGTTTAAACAGTCTCTCCAAGTAATTTTGCTTCTCTGGGGTAAATGCTGACTTTCCTATTTCTGCACCCTCCCAAATCCCACCTTGAACAACGAGGTCCTTGGGTGAGTGGAGCGAGGGGTCTGGGATAGGTGACCTGGGGGCGGTGTGGGGAAGACGGGGACCCTTGCATCCACAGGGCTTGCTCTGGGAGCTCCCTGGCCTCAGGCAGGACTGAGATGTGTGAGACTGGTGCCATTGACAAGGAACCAAGAGCTTGTCCAGATGACATGATGTGCTGGTGTTCCAGAGGCTCCCACTTTTGTATCTGGTTTCAAAGTTCCGACCCATCTTTAGGGACCCCACGCTTCTTTTGGGCCTCCTGGGCTTGTCAAACCATATGCTTCAAAACACAAAACAATAAAGGGGACAGTGAAAAGGCTTTCTCCCCCCCACCCCCCTGGCCCCACCTCCATCCACCCATCCACTCACACTGCCCCAAAGAGGTAACCATTCTTCCTATTTTTTAGGGTGGGTGTGTAACGTGTGAAAAGCAGATGAATACAGACTTTTACCTTTCCAGCTTTATGTAAAAAATGTAATATACTATATGTTCTGTACCTTGCTTTTGTCATTTCAGTTTTTGGACATTTTTTCATATTAGTACATGGAGGGTATTGTATTTTTTTGAGTCTCATATTTTCAATGGCTACATAATAGCCATTATGTAGCTACATTCTTTGGCTGTACCATAAACTTTAACTAGTCTCTTGAGAAACGTGGGATTATTTCCAGTCTTTCTCTGGTATAAACAAAACTGCAGTAAATAATCTCATATGCCTGTCATTCCGTGCCTTTGCAGCTATATCTATAAGATAAATGCCAACAAGTAGGTTTGATGGCTTGTAGGTGAAAGTCAGTCTTCTGGTGGTTTTGCCATTATGGCCAAGTTGCTCCCCCTAAAGCCTGTATCAGACAGCTCTCCCGCCAGCACCTCTGAGATGCAGACTTGATCCGATCATTCATTTCTGAAATAACTTTGACTGTGGTCTTCAGTGCGATAGACATGGAGCTGAGCCTCGTGGAAGCCTTACCCTCCCGGCCCCCTCCTTGTCCATTGGCATTCAGAGACAACCATTTTGGTCTTATGGATGAAAGTGCTCCCGTGGGAGTGGGGTGCAGAGCCTTCAAAAGGTGTGCTGGCGAGAATCACCCAAGTTGAAGGAGTTTACTCCACACCTCCCCCACGCTGAGCCCTTGCAGCTGCTTCTTGTCTGTTTATTTGCCCCCAATGATTTTGACCCTGAGCCCATCTATTCTGCTTGAGGTCTCCTGGTAAACGTTCCAACTGTTGATCCTGTGTTAGTGCTCAGCCATGATCTCTGCTTCTCTTTAGGGAGGGACACAGTCGACTTTAAAGTTTGTGTGTCTCAGGCAGACGGGAATTGAGAAAACAGAGTCTGAACAACACAAGGCAGATTAAGTTTCCTGGCTGCCTGGGTTCTTGGAGATGCCTCATGCCTGTCTGGGCTTGCCCTCCAAATCTGCTTGAGCACTAGAGTAGGGGTCCTGACCTCAGCAGCATACAGGGCCATCCAGATAAGGTACATGAATGCCCTTGGCTGGGAGAGTCTGGGGAGGGCAGAGAGCGTTCCAGCAAATTGCCTTCCTACAGGTATCCTGGGCTCACAAGGCCGGAACATTTGATATTTTCAAGAAAAGCTAGAGACCTAGATTTTTGTGTGAAATTCAACCATATTAAAATATTGACAACTGATTCATATTAAAATAACACCAGCACCTGTGATAACAGCTCTGGGGACTCCGAAGAGCATATCCAAGAGTTGGGTTTGGTCTGTGGTCTACCAGTTTGCACTTCCACCTTAGCTCAGGGTCTTTCCTCTGCTGTCCCAGGGGATGTCCCAGCCTTTCTGCTTCCTGAGTGTTGGACCCACTATGAGCCTGGATGTGAGGTGCTTGGCTTCCCGTTCAGACCTGCTGTCCCGAAGGCTCTGCTTGCTGATACTGCCTCGCGGCAACGCTTCTTGGACAATTTTCTCTTCTATAAAATCTCAACCAATTTTCAAGTCATCCAATTACAACAAATATGTTATGAGTCCCAGGCATGTTTATGTAGGAAAGCCCAGTGCTCCCAATATCCCTCCCATGTCTGAGTGCGTTGGGACTTGCAGCCTACTCCGGGGAGAGGAAGGGTTTCTTCCCCCATTTGCATTCATGAACATACAAGACTTGCTTCTCACAGGCAAGTTCAACACTGCCTTCCATGTGTCTGGCCATCTCCACCACTTTTTTAGAGGTTTCATCTCATCTTGAGTCACCGCAACCTCAGTAACCTTGCCTCTTTCTAGAATGGTCCTCTGAGCAACCCTTTGTTTGTTCTTACCTCCCTTAGTTCCTCCCTGAAGCAGAGTCTCCTGTTCTTTGGGGATATAGAGCCCGAGAATGGAAAGAAAATATTGATTCTGTGGGCTGTGTTATTTCTCCAAGCGTCAGTTTCATTAGCTGTAAAATGGGGTCAATAGCAGAGCCCTCTCCACATCACGGAGCAGTAGGAAGAATCCCATCGCTGTATATGTGAAAATGCTCTGTGACTGCAAAGTGTTGCAAAGTGCATATCAGGATTTTTTTTTTCTTCCTAGTTTTTATTATTGCATAAGAACATTAGGGCTATAAAAAAGGAAGCACTAAAGATGTAAAACAGGGACTTGCCATCTCATGATGCTAAGACATGCAGTTATTATTTTCTGGTATTTTGTATTCTCTTCCAGTCCTTACCCATATAAAAACAATCAGAGGGTGATCCTGAGCTGAATCACTTTCCCTCCAGGCTGCTCCCTGCCCTTCTGTTCTCCAGCACATGGGAGGGGAACAGAACCAACCCCCTTGGAGGATGCCCAGTGAATGATTTATCACTGAGTCTCTTTAAAGAGATCAGACATTTTATGCAGCATGAGCAGGCTAATGCAGAATTCACCTACCACCAAAACGCCTAGAAAACAGATGAAGAAAGAAACACTCCAAAAAAGATTTCTTCACAGTGATGCCTTCTTTTCAGAGTACTTCATAGCTATTAAAGGGTTTGCATAGGTAGTATGTCTTCCTATCCCTTGGACGGGGCTGAGAGGTAAGTGGGACAGAGCAGACCTATTTATTGTTATTTTACAGCCAAGGACAAGAAGGCCTTAGAGGCTAAGTGGTTTGTTCAAGGTTACGATTAGTTTGTGCTCAAGCTGGGCTTGGAACGTAGATTTAACAGACGCTTTGCTTGCTAGGTTTCTGTCTTTTTTTTTTTTTTTTCTTCATCATAATCTCTGGGTTCAGTGACCATAAATATCACTTCTTCTCTGTGAATCCATCCATAGCATTTCTCACATCATGTTCCAAAAATACTGTTATTTTATTAATAAAATATGCTCGGAAGCTACATGTATGGTTATCTGAATATTACAACAACTGCAAGATATAACTTACTGTCACCCTTTCTAAGGAACCCCAGGGAGCTGCAAATCTTGTTGATTTGCAATTGCTTGGAAGAAGTGGGTCACAAACGGAAATCTAATAGTCGATGGTTATTATATTAGTATTCTACCTTGTATGTTACTGAAACTACTTCTAACAATGACTTTCTTTACAATAGCTGTTTTACTTAGTGAAAGTAGTTTTTGTGTAACTCCTTACACGTCTATCATGTCCCTGCCATCCTCACTGCATCTCTATGAGGTGGTCAGGACAGCTGTGAAACCCAAGAGCGTCTGGGTCCTCCAGCCTTTTGGGGTCACCTTCCACCTGGGGTCAGGTCTCCCTTCTGCCTGGTGCCAGTAAGCCCACCCAATTGTTCCATGAATTTCCTGGGGAGGCAAGCTTGAGGCTGGAGATGGAGAGATGATGAGCTCCCTCTGGGGCCCTAGTGAGGGCGGTTCACAGCCCCTGGTCAGCCTACGCTGCTTCTCTCTGCTTCAGGATGCTCCGTGATGCGTGAGACTTCTTGCCTCCCCTCCCTGCTGCCCTTCCACGGCCTTTCTTCATCCTGACAATTCACTGCGCATTCCAGATTGTTGTGTGTGGCAGACTTTATTCAAGTTTTGGGGAAAATGGAAGATAATTACACCATAGGCAGAAAACCACTTCAAATTCCATTCAGATGTTCTTATTCACACAAATCTTCCGAGCATTTTTCACCACAGGGAATTTCTTATTCACCTGCTGCCATATTGTAGGAGCCGTCTTGTTACTTATACGGACTTCATCTTTCCTTTCTCTCACTTCTGATGGCTCTCTGCCCTTTGCTCTGGGCTTAAATTTTCTCTCACTTTGATTTTTTTTTTTTAACCATTTTTCTTTTTCAGACCATGCTCTGGAGGGTCCTGGCTTTTATTCTCAACGAAGCTTATTAAGGCATTTTCCTAAATAAAAACTATCTTCCCAGATTTGAATTCCCAATTTTACAAAAGTGGCTGCAGCTTGTTCTTACATTAGTATAGATTTTCCCTTTCCTTTCAAGAATAATTATTTCCATTTTGCAGATGAGGAAGCTGAGGCTCTAAGTCTTCAAATGGCTTGTATGAGCACAAGAACTGGCAAGGAGTGGTGCTAAGACCTTGTTCTAAGGTTTTTCCCTCTATCCTTCTATTTTTCAAGAGACTTAATAGTGTTTCTTGTAATGCTATCAAGCCGTATCTTAATTTACTTTTCTCCATTATAAATGATTACCTCAAAGAACACTTTGCATTGACTTTCCAATGCTCAGAATTTAAGGAGCAAACTCTTGACGCTAAAGGAGCAACAAATGTCATGGCTGTTGTTAACACAGGCAAGTCAGGCTGTTTGTATTCCTTGTAAAAATAATTGTCTCATTAATCTTCACCTCAACCACCTAGTCCTGTTGCCAAGGTCAAGTTAAAGATGCAGGTGAATTGCAAATATGTCACCATGCTCACAAAACACGATCTCCACGCCAGCGTCGTCTGAAGTGACAATGAAGTGTTGAGGGGTCAGAAGCTGGAGATGAGAGATATGGAGAGAGGTCCACCCTCTCCGAATGTGCACAAATGGACCCACTCTCAGGAACACCAGAAACATGTTGTGCATGTTAACCAGGAACAGAAAAGGCCTTCCCAGCAAGGGAGGGCTAATTTCCTGTGGAATTCCATTCCACCAAATCAACTCACTTGTGAATTAAATGGTAAACTTTTACTCCCCTCCTAAGAAAACATTTCTCTCATAGTGAACCTCCTGCTATCACAGAGGCAGTGACTTAAATGCAGGAGAATCCATGCAGACAGCAGTTTTTGCTTTGATGCACAAATGACATCACTGGATAGTAACTGGAAAAGAATGTATCATGGCAGGTCATTGATTGATGAACTAAGCTTAGGAGAAAGAAATGAAGAAAAGGATCCTTAGAGGTTGATGATGCATTTTTAGGAGAGAGGAACCCCGTCTGTCTTTAATTTGCTTTTCTAATTTACTGGGCAAGTATAGTGCTAGATACAGGAGAAGCAAGGATTAACAAGACACGGAGCCTGTTTTGTGTGTGTGTGTGTTTTTTGAAGATTTTATTTATTTGTCAGAGAGAGAGAGCACACGTAGGCAGAGAGTTATTTATTTGTCAGAGAGAGAGAGAACAAGTAGGCAGAGAGGCAGGCAGAGGGAGAAACAGGCTCTCCGCTGAGCAGGGAGCCGGACGTGGGGCTCGATCCCAGGACCCTGGGATCATGACCTGAGCTGAAGGCAGACACTGAACCGACTGAGCCACCCAGGCACCCTTGCACTGAGCCTGTTTTTAGGGGCTGACAGTAAATGGGTGAGTAAATTAGGATGACCCAGATGGGATAGGTGCTGTGAGAGCCCAGAGAAACAGTCTTGTGGTCAGGGAGAGTTTGTCTGAGGTAGTAAGCTGGTACCTGAAGGATGAGAAGGAGGGCTCCAGGCAGAGAGAAGTGGAAGTGGTTAGCCCGAGCAAATGGAAGAGCAGGGAAATTCAGAGGCTGGAAGGAGAGAGGTCTGTGCGAGCAGCTAGGTGTGGTGGTAGAGAAGGGACAGGAGCAAATGTGGCTTACACTTAAAGCCTGTTGAGACTGTGGTGCTTTTGGAGCATTTAAGCAGAGATGTGCAGGGGGAAAATGGAGCAGTTTGGAGGTGAAAATGTAGGCAGGGGAGTCCTGGGAAGCAAGCACCTAGCGTGTGTTGTGTAGACTGGGATGGGGAGCACCCAGAGAAACCTCAATAGTGATGAGATGGGCAGAAGAAATTCAGCTCCCAAAGAAGCCTGGACAAGCAGGTCACAGAGGTGGGAAGGAATGTGGCATGATGTAGCCTGTTTGTTTTCACTTGGGGGAATCGGTGGTGCATTGCCATAGTAAAGACTTTCAGGCTGGCTAACCCATGACATGCCATCCACACACCTCATGGGCCAGGCAGACCAGGAGACAGTCTGGGGACACAGCGCCGTCCACAGACACTGTGTCTGCTAGTCAGATTCAGCTTCAGACCTGCCAGTTTGAGATCCCTAAACTAAATCAATTAGATTTAGTTAGAAGAAATCTACAGCGCATTGTTTGGTAACTTGCCTGATGACTTACCTTTGGTTATTGTCCAATCGGAGAGAAAACATTCCAGTCCAGGGCTCTTTCCCATACACCACACCGCTTCAATTTTGAGCAGACATCTGTAACCTGCAAATTCTGTGCTAGGTTTTAGGTACTGTGGGGGGAGTCCCAGATGCTCATTTATCTGTAAGGATAAAGTCATTAAAACTCTCTGTGCTGTACTTAAGAAATGAGAGTTTTCATGCACCCCCTTTCATTTCTTTTGTAAACAGACCAGTGTGTTTGCTCATCCTCCAGTTGATATAGATGGTATCTTCATTTCCCAGATTCAGAAAGCAATGAGGCAGAATATTCCAGAGACTACCAGAAACCACAGCTGGAATCCTTTGATAACACAGGACCTTAAAAGTAGAAAGAGAGTAACATTCCATCCAAGTCCACTAGTATCTTACCTGCTATGAGCCTAGCACTGCAAAAAGTGTTTTTAGTTCGTGTTTTCCATTTCTTTTCATGTAAATCCTCAAGGTAGAAGTTAGCGAGGTGCTCAATACTAGGGAATGACACGCACTTATCTTTCACTTCCCGAGGAACACCTTAAAACTTTCTTTAGAAGCCACCACAGCTTTGGAGTAGAGTGTTTCTGTCAAAGCTTGTCCAGCATAGCAGGGCCCCCGTGCACCCTTTGAGGTAGGGGTAGCAACCAGAGCCTCAGCCACCTGGAGAAACATGAATGGATGTAGTCAATTCCTTCACTCTTTCATGCTTTGGATAACAAAAATTTCACTGTTTGGAGTTGCTAACCCTGGCTCTCATGACAAAAATCCTTCATTAGCTGGATTTCCCTTCCGCCCCAGGCAGTACAAGGCCATTCCTCACACTGCCCTGGGCACAGAGAGCAAAGGACATTTGTCCTTCCTTGCGTTTTCTCTTCCTCTGTGAGTTCTGTCTGGTTCTTGTGCAGTTGGGCTTGGGCCAAGAGAAACTGTGAGCTGGGGAGAACCCGCATCTAGAACTGAGTTTGCACATGGCAGCCATAACGGATTTTTCTTCTGTGTATCTGAAAATAGCCTTTCTTCCTCCCTCTCTTCCTCCCTTCTCCCTCCTCCTCCCACTTCCCTTTTTCTCACTTCCTGTTGTCGCTTCCCTATTATCGCTTCCATTTTGCCTTCCTTCTTTCCCAAGTTTTCTGGCTTTTCTTTTTATTCTTGCCTTTTCTTTTTAAACTTTCCTGCTTCTTTCCTTCCTTTCCTTTCCCCTATTTTCTCTGTTTTCTTCCCTTTTCCTTTGACCATTTTTTCTTCTCCATTTCCCTGCATTTTCATCGATTTTCTGTCTTTCTTTTCCTTTTCTTGCTGGTTTTCTTTCATCTCTTTTCTTTTTTCCTTCCTTTCTTATTTGTTTCTTTCCTTCTCTCTCTCTCTCTTCCCTCCCCCATCCTCTTTTTCCTTCTCCTCCTCTCCCTTCACTTCTTCTTCTTCATCTTTGTCTTTCTCAGTTGATGAGTTTGACAACTCTGGGATTCCTAGCTACTGAAAGAGCCTCCAATTCCCAGGAAACAAGACCAGCACTCACCTCCTGTTTCTCCCACCTTTAACCATATGAGTTCGGGCAGGTCACTTCATCCCTCTGAGCACAGTGTCCTGATCTTTAGATAATCTAGTTGCCAGTTGAGTGACTCTCTCCACCTTTTGTATGCTCATGGGATGATCTCCCTCAGGGCTGCATGTTCCAGGTCCCACGGAGGCTAATGTATGCCTTGAATGGAACACAGGGAGGCTTGCTCTGTTCTTCCCTCATGTGGCGCATACAAGATCCTACTTTACATAACTAGGAGGGATGACTGGCGCACAGAAGGCCCCACTTTAGGTGACTACTCTGTGACCCCACCACCTCACTGTGTAGACTCTGTGAGTTCAGGTCCAGACTGGATGGAGATTGGCTGCATGGCAGCCAGATCATTGTCTGCCCGATTTTCCCACTGTCAGTCAGTTCCCTTGAATAAAGCTGTGTAAATGGTATGCAGTTGCTTGTTTCATTTCTCCGTCTTCAAGTGCCTTCTCAGTTTGGAGGACACTTTACTGACCCTCCCCCGCCTTCTAATACTCTGTGTCCCAAATTAAATTGGCTTGAACCTCATCTGCTGTGCAGTAGGGGGGCCCACATCCCTCCAGATTTTAGGTGAGAGGGTTGCTTTGGCTTTCCCAGTGGAATCTGAGCTCCTGTACCTGCCATCTAGTTCAAGAGAGGAGTCTTCTTACGGTCCTACACTTTCTCTTTATCCTGCAAGTGTTTCTTCTGCTGCTTTCTTCTGGCAAAGGTCTCTTGCACACAGTGTTTGTTTGTAGCAGATTGTACTGCTGGATTATGGCCAAGGAAGGTTTTTACATCTCCGTGTTGCTGTTTGCATTTCCTCTCTCTCTCTGAAGTGGAGGTAGCAACCTCGTGACCAACAGGCTAAATCTGGCCAGAAAACAAAGGCAATCTATAGAAGTTCTGTTTAGCCCAGTGTTATACATAAACCTTTTCATTTGTTGCTAGCATTTGAAAATCAGGGGATTTCATGCCAAGATTCAGCTTTCTGGCTGTTCCTGAAAAACGGAATATCAGGTCAGGCTGGGTCCTCATTTCTGCATGATTGGGTGCACTGGAACAGCATTTGCTCCCTTCGAGGAGCCTAGCTATCCAGTTCCCCTCACCCCGCTGGCCTCCTCACTCAGGATCCTACTTGCCTGGAGCCTGGAGGCATTGCGGGGGAAGGGGCTCTTCTCCTTAATAATGCTTCTCCAAAACATCTTGTTTACATCGGAATCCTCTAAGATCCACTAAATACATGCTTTCTGACACATTACCACCCTTGCAGCAATGAACCCACAACTGCTGTATCTCCTTAAATGGAGAGGAGGGAATGAGTTTATCAGGACAAAAAAAAAGATTATTGGGAAAAACACCATTTTGCCCTGAATTATCCTTCGAAATAATAATTTCTTAATTTTTTCATGCTTTCTTTATGGGGATAAAATTTTGTGTTATTCCCACATCTTGTCGGGACAAAGTGCTGATTTGTGTGGGATACAAAGTCAGGTAAATGAAGTTCTCGAAGCACTTAAAGTCTTCTTGTTAAAATGTTTGACTTCGCCAGTTTTGATATTCTTTTGGTTCTCTCTAAAGATAATGGCATGTTAAATCCTTGCTTGCTGCTTTCAACCAGTTAATCAGAATTTTTTTCCCAGGGAATTTCCTCACATTTTTTGAATTTGGGATTTTCCTTTTTTCCTGTGTAGCCTGATGGTCGTACCTTGCACAAAGACAACGAGTCCTTCCTTGGCCGTGTTATATCAGATTGAACCCCTGGGCCTCTCTGTTCCTTCTCCTTCACCTTTGTCTCCTTCTCTATAGCCCTTGCTGTATATCTTTTATTCTCTGTCTCCCTCCGTTGGATGCAGAACCGATGAATGCAGGATGTTTGGCTGTTTAATTCATCACCCCATCCTGGTGTGGTCTCAGTAGGCTCTCAGTAAGGATTTGTGGCATTGTTGAATTCTGGGCCAAGAAGGGAGTTGACCTCTCTCTGTCTCTGCCCTAACACCCAGCTCTGTCAGGCAGGGTCCCAGCAGGAGGCACCCAGCACCTCAGGCTGGGTGTTGTATGGAAAGTTTAAATGAAGGGGGATTGTGGGCAGGGCTGAAGGGCATTAATAAGGTGTAATGTGAAACTAGCAACAGTTGTAGCGCCCCTCTACCTGGAGGGGTCAGGAGTTAGGAACCACTCCCAGAATCCGAGAGAATGGCTACTTGGCAATCATCTGCCTGACAGGGGTCCGACCCTTGGACTAGGGACTCAGAGAACCTGATGAAAGGCTCGGGTCTCCCGTCCTCCCTGCCAAGTTGATTAAACCCAGTGGAATCTGGAGACAGAAGAGCCCCTTGATGTGGTCCATCAAGTCAGTCCCTGGGGCACAGAATCTGGTGCAGAGTGTGAAGGGTAAGTCTGGAAGGACCAATGGAAACTATCCAGCATAAAAGCTCTCCTGCTGTGCTCCCAGAAGAATCATCTTTATCAAGCATAGCTGTGCTTAGCACCTAGCAGAGAAAATTGTTGGCATGCTGGAAAGGGGCCCCCCTGGTTCTAGGTGGCAGTTAGTCAGGAGACAGTTAAGTAACCAAAAGTCAGAATGCATAGCTAGATGGCTGTCCAAAGTCTATAGCAAAGTAAATAGCAAATTTGGGGGGCAGTCTATAGTTGCCTGGAGATAAGAGTGAAGAGAGGGGCCTAGAACCTGGGAGCCATCAGCAGCGTGGGATTTACAGGGCATGGGACTCCGTAGGCTTTTTCAGCCACAGGCCTGCCCATGAGCTGGTGGCTGGGCAGCTTTGGTGGCCGTTGTCTTGCTTGTACCTGATGCTTTTCTATCCTTAGTCAGCATGAGATTTTCTGATGTGTTGCAGCCTAAAAGGTGGAGCTCTCAACATGCAGGTGGGTGGGGCTGGCAAATATGTTTCTGACTGGAAATCTGCTGAGAAAAAAGGATGTTCTCTTTTGTGGAAAGGAGGCTGAGGATTCCCATGAAAGGACCCTCCTTTGATCGGGAAGTGAGTTTGGTCCTCTTGGTCTACTGCTCCTACCTTGTCAACTCTTAAGTCACTTTTCCTCTTAACATTCTCAGACCTGTGCCTATTTCCTCTTCTCAAGATTAAATCAATTGTTCCTTCATGTCTGATGCCTTTGCTCTTGGCATATTCTTATGTTAGGGCACTTTTCATATTGTAATAGAACTGGTTATTTGATTTGCTTCCTCTCCTACACAGTCACCATGTGTCTGTTCACACACACACACACACACACACACACTAATGCCATACCTTCTCTGAGGGCTTTGTTCATCTCCATATGCCCTTGCATAGTGCCTTCAGCATGGTAAGAAGCCAACAGATGTTTGTGGCATGAATAAATGACTAAATGAGAGTTGGTCTACCTAGGATTGCCTCCTTCTGTGTCCACCATGTTCTAGTGCTTCCCTGTCTCCTGACTTTGTGAAAGCTTACCTGCATGTTTCATTGTTTCTTCAAGGTCCTGTTAGCTGACCTGCTAATTTGAAATTCCAAATCACAACAATGCAGGAGTGTGTACAACGGTTATATGTTACCTTGTGCTGGAAATTTTGTAGACAAGTGTCTTCATGTTTTGATCCAAATGGAATGATTTCTGCATGTGCGTGCCCTTCAGCAATCCAGTTGTTGGGTAGTGTTTCTGCTCAAGGGCACTTTTGGTTGTCTCAGAAGTGACATGCCACAATTAACTGCCTACCTTGTGTGATTATGGTGTATTCTTGATTTTACTTCTCCCCCGTCTATCTTCCCTTTCCTTCCACCTTTCTGATCACTGCAACATCTCCCAAACCACAGCAGGTGCCTGGGACATGGTAGTTTTGTACTGAGCTTCTCTTCTTGTGGTTGGGTGAATAGAGGCTGCAGTTTCAATGCTCCTGAAAACACTGGGAAGGGTCTTCTGGTGATGGGGTTTTGGAATATTGGTGAGGTTCGGTGGGGTGAGGTCCGGAGCCAATGACTAAGAAAGAATTCTTGAGACATCTTTGGTGCAAAATGGTGGTTTATTAAAGCATGGGGACAGGACCCGTGGGCAGAAAGAGCTGCTGCCCCAGGGTTGTGAGGGGTGGCTGATTATATACTATGGGGTTGGGGGGAGGTAAGGAAAAAGGGAGGTTTCTGAAAGAACTTTCATATGCTAAAGAAGACTCACAGGATACCAGAGGCCTTGACATTGTCAAGTTAAGGTTGTTTACCCCTCTAGTAAGGTATTAATAGTAATATAGTTGGGAACTTCCTGGAGGAACATTACACTCTGCCCACTTCAAGTATCTGTTGATGGGCTGCAGGTTATAAAGACATTTAATTGAATTTACATTCCCTTCTGGAAGCTATTGCTAAGGCTTTTGTAAGTAAACTGAAGGAGACTCAGGTCTTACAGGATTGTGGTCTCTGCAAGTTAACTGTTTTTCCTTTAGGGCAGCCAGGAGTGCCTGAGAATTGTCACATATATCCCATGGAGGGAGGTGGTTGTGGGCTATCAGCTTCTGCTTTGTCCTCTGCTTGCCTTCTGTTCCCTCATCATTGGCATCTCTGAAGGTGGTGTGAGAAAGCTCAGTGTATATTCATGCATGTATATTAAGCGTAAGCTACCTGTGTTCTAAAATAATGAGTGTGACCAAAGGAGTGACCTCAGCATATGGAGAGCAAAATAAATGAAGTTAATGCTTTCCCTTCTAAAATGCTATCAACTTCAGCGTCCATCTGAATCAGATTCATTTTGCAGGTGTTTGTGCTCACCCAGTTAACCAGAATTCTACCACCTGACAGCTGATACTTCAGAATTTGCTGATTCGGAGACAGTTTATGGCTACAGACATTTGAACCCAATCACTGTGTATACTGGTAGCGTCCCTGCTCAGGTATAATCCCTCACAGGAGCCATCAGCCCTACAAGTGCTATGTTTTTGACAAGCCATTTTTGCACATACAGGATTAAATTATTTCACAGGGGAAAGAAAGCAACTAAAGATGGGAACATAGAAGGCTGCAGGAAAGGAGAAAACAAGGTCATAGCTTCCCCTTGTTCTCCCCAGGACGTTCCCGGAATCCCTATAAGTCTGCGGGTTTAGAAAAATGGCTCTAATGTATCAGATCATTTTCCTAAAACTGCCTTGTTCAAAGATCACAAGCCTAAAGGTCTGAGCCAAAAGGAGAGCAACATAAGGGTCTGGCCTCTGGAAAATTCTGAGATGAAATCCTCCTCTGGTGCTCACAGCACGTGATTTGCTGAAGCACCTAGCCTGTTTATTTCTTGTTTCAGTTGTCATTTGTATCCTCTAAATGCCAGGTTTCTTGATGATAGTGATTTGGCTCCCTTCATTACTGTGATTAACTGTGGTTAGC
Organism: Mirounga angustirostris; assembly: GCF_029215605.1. Taxonomy (NCBI): domain Eukaryota; kingdom Metazoa; phylum Chordata; class Mammalia; order Carnivora; family Phocidae; genus Mirounga; species Mirounga angustirostris. The sequence continues at coordinate 101,197,971 of NW_026991711.1, read as the reverse complement.
TGTGTCTGCTACATGTTGGGTGCTCGGCGTCCTTAGCTATGAGTGCAGTGATGCAATGTGTAGGTCAGGGTACTGATGCGCTAGCATTTTTTTTTTTTTCACACTAGCATTTTTAAGATGCTCTTCTAATACAAAGAAAAGAGGGGTAAAAGACACAGTGCTGACACAGTGGAGAGAAACACCACAAGAGAAGGGGAATCTGGGCTGCATAAGGGTTTACATGTGAGGTAACTGGTGTGTGGCTGAGGCCATTAGACACTGGCAGGGCATGCTGGGGTGTTGTCATGCTTTAAAAACTCATTGAGCATGGGAGGATACAGCAGAGCAAGGTGTAACCCTAACCTAAGCTGAGGGTATCATTCCAGTGTATAGAACATGGTCCAATTCAAGAACATCGTCAAGGCAAATCACCCCTGATCTGTGTGGGACCAGTGTTCATTCTGTGACTATATTCAAGATGGTGGTGCTGGTGGGCAAAGGGAAACTTACAGCTATTTCAGTGCCTGGTATTCAAAGTCACATTGACCCGTTGGGTCTGAAAAAGGCTCCAGGATCTCAAAGAATCATAGTAAATGTTGGTCTTAGGAAGGAGTACCTGGACTTCCTATAAGTAACAACAGGTTGGTCCTCCAGTGATTAACTAGAAAAAACAAACAAAAAGGCTTTTTGGTCTCCACATTGATGTGGCCAGACATAAAATTTGATACATAAAGTCGGAAGTATCAATGGAACATGAAGGGAGAAGTTCCAGAAGGCAGATAGAAATATATGCCTAAAATATGAGGAGAGGTTGGGGATGGAAATACAAGTATGGAAATCATCAGTATATAGATAAGACTGTCTTATATTCAGCTTAATGTTCTAGTACTCACATACTAGGGGTGAAAATTAGTATTTATTGAATGAACAAATTGATGACTAAGTGAATGAGTCAAGTTCTAACTACAAAATAGCATGATTAATTTTGGGGTTGAGAGGTAGGAACCTCCAATTTTAAAATAGTCACAGAGGGGTGCCTGGGTGGCTCAGTCGTTAAGCGTCTGCCTTCGGCTCAGGTCATGGTCCCGGGGTCCTGGGATCGAGCCCCGCATCGGGCTCCCTGTTCGGTGGGAAGCCTGCTTCTCCCTCTCCCCCTCCCCCTGCTTGTGTTCCCTCTCTCACTGTGTCTCTCTCTGTCAAACAAATAAAATCTTAAAAAATAAATAAATAAATAAAAAATAAAATAAAATAGTCACAGAGATAAAAAGTACAGCATGGGAAATATAGTCAATAATATTGTATAATGTGGTACGATGACAGATGCTGATGACACTTATGGTGGTGAGAACTGAGTACTATAGAGAATTGCTGAATCACTGTGTTGTACACCTGAAATAGAACATTGTATGTCAACTACAATTCAAAAATGAAATCAAATATGCTGGGATGTTCACACTCAGAATTTTGTCTACTTCAAAGTAATCATCTTGGATTTATTCCCATAAAATCTTTATTTCTCAGGGCAGTTTCAAGTGCCTGTAGGAATTAATTATATTCAGAGCACACACTTTTACTTATCTTTAGTGTTGGTGACTTCTTACCTTTTGAGAGTGAGTGTGAATTCGGGCAACAACCAAAGGTAGTTCATAGCCGCATTTGGTGAATGATATGTGGGATAGGAGAGATAACTCAGTTTTGGTCATTAATCGTTTTAAATTTTAAAGTAATAGAACTTAACTTCTAGTTCTGAAGTCAGTTTTAAAAAAAACAGCCTTAAAATGTTTGAGCCTCAAATCATAGCCTCCTCACATAATGGTGATTATGTTGAAGTCCAATGTTGTATTGATTTTAGTACAAAAACCTAAAACCAAAAAAATATATTTATAATATATGTAAATATTATTTCTTATATATTTGTGTCTTTTAAAATTATTTTTGAATATAAAGTTTAGGTCTTCAGTGTGGGCTGAAAGTATTTTTTCTTAACTTCTTGTTCTTCCTCATTGGAATTCATTTTTTTCTCTCTTTCCCCCCCAATCCATTTAACATTCCTTGGGTCATATCAGCTGTGGTGTTTAAAATGCCCTATGAGGGCGCCTGGGTGGCTCAGTCGTTAAGCGTCTGCCTTTGGCTCAGGTCATGATCCCAGGGTCCTGGGATCGAGCCCTACATCGGGCTCCCCGCTCAGCGGGAAGCCTGCTTCTCCCTCTCCCACTCCCTCTGCTTATGTTCCCTCTCTCACTGTGTCTCTCTCTGTCAAATAAATAAATAAAATCTTAAAAAAAAAAAAAAATAAATAAATAAAATAAAATGCCCTATGAGTACAGACAAGTACGAGTAACAATAGACCAACCTCTGAGAAGTAAGAAATGGCAGGAAATGTGGTTCATACCTCACTGAACTTTGATCCTTTTATCACACATTATTTTTAAAAAAGATACATTTATTTATTTTATTTATTTATTTTAGAGAGAGAGTGAGAGAGATAGAGCAGGGCAGGGAGGAGCAGAGGGAGAGAGAGAGTCTTAAGCAGACAGCCTGCTGAGTGCAGAGTCTGAGGCAGGGCTCGATCTCATGACCCTGAGATCATGACCTGAGCCAAAACCAAGAGTCAGTTGCTTAACTGATTGCACCACCCAGGCACCCCATGTGCCATTAAATTTTTATTGAGGGGATCTAACTCCAATACTGGGGAATGGTAGGAAAAAAAACAGGGTTAGTGGTATACTCTGGAGACCTGAGTTTGAGTCCTGCCAATAATAATAATGATACCGCTATTGCTACTATTACTAGTGCTGTTGCTATTATTAATGCTTTTTCTGTATTTTAGATTTGCACAAAAATGTTTATATACTTTGTCTCAATTAATCTTCACAACAGCCCTGTGAGATAGGAAGACATCAATGGACCAAATTCTGGGTAAGTAAACCAAGCACAAACTAAACTTTCAAGTATTTAATCAAGAATGACATTCAACAAATCACTTTAGGTCTTGGGGCTGGAGTCTCTAAGATTCACTTACATTACAAATTTTACGCTTTGTTGTTTTAACAGGGTGTAATAGATCATTATGCATCAGAGTGTAGTTCTGCATTTCATGAGTTCCTCAGAAATGGGGGATCAAGGGGAAACATCCCCCATGGTCAGAGTTCTAATATGTGCGTCAAGCAAGTTACATAAAATTAAATACTTAAGGAAAAAATAAAGTCATGGAAGTGTTTATTTTGAGCATATTTTAGTCTTACCAATTTTCCCTCTAGCCTGGGTAGAACCATTACTCTTATCTGAGAAGTTGCTATGGAAACCAATTTGTACTGTTCTCCCTTTGCCATAGTATTTTTCTCAGGCACGCTCTATCTCTCAAAAATCTTAACAGCAATGAAATAGACATTAAACCCCAGAGGATTAAAAAATAGGATTTGTATTTCTTCTCTGTACCTTCACCTTCCTCCCTTCAAAGGCATTGCTATTGACAAATTGGTAGCTCACAAATTCCACCAACAATGGTCTATTTTCCATGCAGACAGATGCTGACAGAGGGGCTGCCCTGCTGATGATGGGAGGGCTGTGGCTGCCAGTCTGCTCATCTCCTGCTGACTACGTTCCACCTGCAGCAGACACAGGTGCTCTGTCTTGGTTTGAAGGATGAGAGCCATTCATCGCACTTGGAGGAAACTGAGAAACACAGAATTATTGTTTATCAACATCAAGATGATCAAGCAGATGACAGAAATGGGGATGAGAAAGAGGTTTGTTTTATTTTTAAGGTTCTGAATCCATTGACCAATTAGGCATTGGGGAAATATGGGAAGAATCTGGAAGCCCTGTATTTATGAGGTTCTTAATCTTGTAGGTGAATTTTCATTATGGTCTGACGAGAGCACTGTCACATCAAGTCTGTCCTTCATCATAGGCTGATGGGGTATTCTACACAAGTGTTCTTGTTACTATTCCTGTCTGAAAATTATCTCAAACCTTAGTTACCTAAAATGGTAGTCATTTATTTTGCTCACCAAATTGTGCCTCAGAAACTTAAGATATGACTAACTTAGAAGTTCTCACTGGGGATCTTTCATGTGGTTGTAGTCAGAGATTGGCTGGGGCTGCTGTCATCTGAAGGCTTACCTGGGCTGGTGGATGTCTAAGAGGGCATTTAATGGTCATCCAGCCACAGCTGTTCACTGAAGACCTACATGTGACTTCTCCAGAAAGGTGGTTTCAGGGAAGTTGGATTTCTCGCATGATGGCCACTTTCTACAAGAGAAAGCATCTCGTGAGAAGTGGGTGTAAGCTGCATGGCCTTTAACGATCCAGCCTGAGAAGTCTTAGAACATCATACTCCATTTAGTGAAGCAATTATAAGCCTGCAGAGACACAAGGAGAGAGGGGCATAGACCTTAACTTTTTTCCCCCCAAGCTTTTATTTATTTATTTATTTATTTATTTATTTATTTATTTATTTGAGAGAGAGAGAAAGAGAACATGAGCAGGGAGAAGGACAGAGCAAGGAGCCCAACGTGGGGCTCGATCCCAGGACCCTGGGATCATGACCTGAGCTGAAGGCAGACTCTTAACCAACTGAGCCACCCAGGTGCCCCTGAGTTTGTGGTCATTTAAAAAAGCCTTTCAAATAAATGAGTTTTTGTGGGGTTTTTTGTTTGTTTTGTTTCGTTTTGTTTTTTGGAAAACAGATGAAGACTTCAAGTGCCAAACGTTTTAAGCTTAACTCTTTCTTGATATCTCAAGATCTTCATTAAGAGCATCCATTAATGTGTGGTAATAAGTCTTATCTCCAGGGCATATTGAATACAATAAGATTTAAAAAACACTAATTTTTGCTCTGTTCCAAGTGTTTTATATGTTTTACCTCAGTTAATTTCTACAGTAATTCAATGATAAGCATTAGCTGCATTTTTAAAATTTTTTTATTGTTATGTTAATCACCATACATTACATCATTAGTTTTTGATGTAGTGTTCCATGATTCATTGTCTGTGCATAACATCCAGTGCTCCATGCAGAACACGCCCTCTTTAATACCCATCACCAGGCTAACCCATCCTCCCACCCCCCTCCCCTCTAGAACCCTCAGTTTGTTTTTTAGAGTCCATCGTCTCTCATGGTTCGTCTCCCCCTCCGATTTCCCCCTTCATTCTTCCCCTCCTGCTATCTTCTTCTTCCTTTTTTTTTTTCTTAACATATATTGCATTATTTGTTTCAGAGGTACAGATCTGTGATTCAACAATCTTGCACAATTCACAGCACTCACCATAGCACATACCCTCCCCATTAGCTGCATTTTAAATGTGAGAAACTGAGGCTCTGAGACAAATGGCCCAAAGACACACAGCTAGTGAGCTTCAGAAAGAGGTGACAAATTCTGCAGTGCTAGATTGCAAACCCCAGATTTTTCTGCGAGACGGTGGGGGCGCCATTTTCAAATTCTTTTTGGAGGAGATAGGGACCCTCTCAGGCCCAGCCCCCTCTTCCTATGCTCCTTTTCTACCCAAAGGACAGCCACTTTCCTCCCTTCAATGATGAAGGCACCCCTTCTCCTATGCTTTGAATTCTTTTCCCTGAAAAACTGGTTAGCAAAGATATCTGTCTCCTTCATTTTCCCTCCACTTTTTACTGCTGCCTCAAAGACAGACTCAGAAACTTCTTTTTGAGTTTACTGTCAATCATCAAAGCAAAGATGGGCAAAAGACAACAACAGTTTCACTGAGGAAATCACAAGCCTAACATAGTCCACATAGTTTTGGTCTCTGGCCTATAGTTCTTGACCACTTTGTTGCTGTCACTAGTCAGTCTGAGACTCCCTGCCCTGCTTATAAACAAGGCTACATTTCTACTCATACCCAGACAGAGCCTGGCTTCCAGCCTGTACCTTCCTAGGCTATTACCAAAAATCCTTGCTGGTGTTGTTTCGTGGGACCTTTGGAATAGATCACTGCTGGCTTTTGCCTTCCACACCAGCCTCCTCATCGTGCTGCTCAGCTCCTGCTGCCACCACCGCTCCTGCCTCAGAGAGGGGGCAGTGGGCAGAGAGAAGCTATTGCTTTCCCTGTTACCATTATTTTTCAAGCAAGGGACAGGACTTTCTCTGGATTCTCCACTGCACAGCCAAGGCCAGGCTACTTTTAATAACAATAAGTTGGGGGTTTAGGTATACTAGAAGGGTCACATATCTCTATAATAACTAGGAGCTCTTACAAGATGAGAGCCCTCTCAGAGGGTCCATAAACAGAAACTACCTTTCCCACTAAGGAGCAGCACCTTCCTTGACCTGGCTGCTAGGCTACTTCCCATGCCAGGAACCAGCTGCCCCTTCCCTGGGAGTGTTTTATGGTGTCTGCACCTTAAAGCTCTGGTCCCAACAGCTCTGAAGACCATGTGGGACTGTGCTTTCTTCCTTTTCTCCCAAGCCCAGGACAACATAGGAGTGGCCAAAAATCTTGTCATTAACACTCGAGTGCCCTTATGGTGGTCACTAAATATCTCTAGAGCTTAGTGTATGTATCTATAAAGTTGTGGTAATACTCTTATATCCATCAGGGTTCTTCAGAGAAAGATAACCAACAGGATATTATTTATATATATACACACACACACACACATATATATATACATATATATAAAAATCATATATATAAATCATATATATAATAGCATATAATGTTATAATGTATATATAGTACATATATATAAAATGTCCTATTGGTTGTATATATGTATATCCGTTGTATGATATAAGGAATTGGCTCACATGATTATGGAGACTGGCAATTCTCAAGTTCTGCAGGATAAGGTGGCAAGCTGGAGTTCCAAGAAACCGGATAGTATAGTTCCACTCTAAAGGCTAGCAGGCTGAAGATCCAGGAAGAACCAAAGTTTCAATCGAAAGGCATGTAAAAGTCAGTGTCCCAGTTTGAGGGCAGCCAGGCAAGAGGAACTCTCTCTTACTCAGGGGATTATCAGCCTTTTTGTACTATGCAGGCCATCAACTGACTGGCTGAGGCCTACCCACATTAGGGAGAGCAATCTCCTTTACTCAGTCTACCCATTTAAATGTTAATCCCACCCAAAATTACTCTGAAATTGAAAGAAACACCCAGAATAATGTTTGACCAAACATCTGGGCACCTGCGGCCCAGTCAAGTAGACACATAAAATTACCCATCCCAACTATCTTCTCACACACACCTTTGTGATAAGCATCAAATAGGATAATGCGTGTTGTGACATTTGTAAAAGCATGAAGTGCTTAGCTCTTGGTTTTGAATGACTGTTCAGAGTAATGGACAAGCACTTAATTTATAATCCCAAACCTTTTCCACTGATGTGTTTTAGGAATTTTAGATATTTCTATATAATCGCCTTTTCCCCTTTTTTTGGGGGGAGGGGTTTGCTGTCTCATATTATCTTCCCATATCCTGAATGTGAAGAGCAACCTGATGAACCCATGAATCACAAGGTCTTCAGCCCTCCCTGCCTGTGTGATTGCTTAGATCTCTCCTGTCCACTCAGTTGATGGGCTTGGTTCCTAGTCACCCTCTGGTTCCCCTTGCTCCCTGTCCATTTCAGATTTATTTTCTGTGGGCCAATCTCTAATGAGTGCCTTCCTAGCCAATACTTTGGCAGTCTCCTCATGCCTTGAATACCCACACTTGCTCTTTTTCGTTTGGCAGATCTATTCTGTTCTTTTCCTCTAGATTTTTCAAATCCCTGCAACGAGAGAAGAAGGAAAAAAGGAAGAAAAGGGAATATCTGCTCACTTTACCTCCCAGTAATGATGCCGCAGTGATGCTGGGTGTACCGGGCCCCATGCCCTCAGGCTCTCTCGGGACCCCCCACCCTTATGGACATAGGACTCATGCTGAGGTCACGGCTGGACACACAAGTGAGAGAGCTGTTCTGCTTCCAAGTCAGAAGTCTGCACATATCTGATATCATTACAAAATAATGTCCTTCCCGCTGACTGCTCTGGTTTTCAAGCAGGAAAAAGTTGTCGCCCAAAACAACTGACATTTGTGACTCTTCCTCTCCGAATGCATCCTTAAGAATGTTACCATTCTAGTTTCATTTTGTCTCAGCAGGATCCTGGAGCTAATGGTCTGACACCGAAGCCTAGCAGCATAACTAACATTGATGTCTAATCAGTGGCCAGCTTCCTCTGTAGCTGTGCTTCCAAGTCTTTGCTTTAAGCTTGGGAGTCAGACTCCCTTTAGACCTTGGACGGCTGCTCGCGTTTCTCCTAGCAGCTGCTAAGTGTGCAAATGAGACTCTTTCACGAAAATAGTTCTATGGCTATTATAGGCTGCTGCTCTTATCACAGAGAGGAAATGCTTATCTCTGAGTCTTATATAATTCAAATGAGAGAGCCGCATAATGGGGCTCTCTCCTTTAAATTACAGGGAATCAGTGGTCTGCCTTTCAGAAAGGTCCTCTCCCTGAATGAAAATGAGTCAAAGTGGGGAATGTCTACTGATGCTTGTCACTAACAGGACTCTCAGCTCCCTACCAGGCAGGGCAGCTAGCAGGAGCCTCAGACATTTCAGAAATTTTTTTACCGTGGAGATCTCCTTGAGGTTCCTACATTAATTGGTCTATTCCTAACATTCACGTCAGACAAATATCAAGGAAAAACACTTGATAAAAGGAGGGCTTTGGAACCGTCTCCAGTGAATGAGAATATTAGACCGAAATGCCCACCTGTTATCATTTGCAGATGAACTGGACTCTTTATGCAAAGAATGTTACAAGAATGGCTGCTTTTCTGCAGTATTTCTTAGCCTGAAGGCTGGATATCAATTTGCAGGGATTTGAAAAATCTCTAATTGTGGCTAGTTTGCTGGTTTGTTTTTCTTCTGCTGTGCCTTCTGGAAGGATCATGACTTGGCTATACTTATAAAACAGTTGTCAGGAAGTTCCATACTACTCCAAGTGCTGTATGACTGAATGTTGGTTAAAAAGCCAGTTACTGGTTATGTTTGGGTGTGGGGGGAGGGGAATACCAAATTTTATTAATTTTCAAGTCACTACTGCAAATCTGTGTATAGAATGTCACTGTTGGTGACTACCCATTTCTAGGAGCACTATCATGGAGAGGCGCTCTGATAGAAGTTAAAGATAATCCATGCTTGGGGATGTATATGAGGCTCTCTCGCTAGGGGAAGAGCTTTGGGGAGGAGGAGGAAAAATGGAAATTTGTATGAAACCATGAGGGGCAAAAGCTTTTTTTTAAAAAAAATTGAGATATAATTGATATATACTTGTTTCAGGTGTACATCATGATGATTGGATATTTGTATGTTGTGAAATGATCTAATTAACACGGTAAGTCTAATTAACATCCATGACCACACACAGTTGCACATTTTTATTTCCTTGTAATAAATGGGGCACAAGATATGACTGACTGACAGATCTGACCACTCAAAATTTATAATCTCTCACACTAGCTACCAAATAGAACTTGTACAATTTGAGATAGAGAAAGTGAATGGCTAATAAACCCCCAAATATATTCTGCTTCCAGGTAATGCAATAAGTGCAAACTAAAGCCCTTTATCATATACCTGAATGTGTTGTAAATAAACTTTTTAAGTAAAAAAAAAAAAGAAACCATATGATAAAAAAAATAACTTTTAAGATATACTCTCTTTTTTTTTTTTTTAAAAGATTTTAATTTATTTGACAGAGAGAGATAGAGAGAGAGAGGAGTGGGAGAGGGAGAAGCAGGCCTCCCAACGATCAGGGAATTTGATGCAGGACTCAATCCCAGGACCCTGGGATCATGACCTGAGCGGAAGGCAGATGCTTTAATGACTGAGCCACCCAGGCGCCCCAAGATATACTCTCTTAAACAAATGCTTTCTTGGAGTTCTCTTCTCAGGGTGCATTCTGGTGTCATTGGTAATATGATCCTGCTATTGGAAAGGGGTAGAAGAGTGGGTATGGGGTCTGGGCAAGCAGGCACTGGGTATGATACTGAGGCTGGCCTCTGCCTCTAGTCTAGGTGAATGGGCCGGTCTTCATGCCTCCCATGCTGAGGCAGCTTACCAGGTGGATATCATCCTAAGCTTTGTTCCCAAAGCCCTGGCTAATGTTTACAGAGCAGGAATTTGCCTGGGATGCTTTAGGTTTTTAGATACAAGTTGTCTCTAGCCATGGCAGATGAACAAATAAAAGCTTAGAAATAACAGGACTGTGGGCCTCAACCAGTAAAGGCTTACTATTTAACATCTCCTAATAAAGTGCCATATATTTACTAAGCTATGGGATAAGGTTTTGATGCTGAGGTATAAAGTGTGGGTTGCAATTCACATTGGCTGGTTCCCACTTTACCATGTGGCCATCACACTTGCCCCCTTTTCTGAATATTTACATAACCATTTGAAACTCATAGTGGATAGAAGTATTTGGTCTATGTACCTCAACATGTTGATGGAAATAGCTTTCATATTTAAAACTCATGACAAATTATGCACTCAGATGTCTAAGTGCCAACTTCAGGAGCTCAGCTATTTCAAATGAAGGGTATTCTTAGTTGCAAGCTGAAACTCGTAGTCTACCCTGTGGAATGGCTACAAGTACTTAATGTTGTAATGGGTTCCACTAGTAGATTCAGTACCCTACACGGTTAATTAATCTAATCCCAAGTTTCACATGATTAAGGAAGTGAGATAGGGAAACAAATCTGTGGATTTAATTATTCAAAGGGTACACATGTTGAAAACAATGTACTGAAAATAGAAAATTGAAAAAAGATTTGAAGATAGTAAATAGAAATCTTAGATGATTGACCCACAGCATCACAGAAGGGCATTCAGAAGGAAAGGTTATAAATAGGGCGTCAGCCATGTTGCTTCGCAACGTTCCATGAATCCTTTCTTGTGCAGAATGGACCATGGGTCTGACCATTTCATTTTGTATCTTGAATCCTAAGATTCATACCCAGTGATTTAAGAACATATATTAGTAAGTAAGAGAAGACATGTGCACGGGACATTCTCAAAGGCCATTTTGGACAAAAGCACCAGTTCTCTTCCCATGGGTCTCACAAACAATGTAGTGATTAATTTGGGTTTTGTTCTTTTCCTTGTCCTCTGTAGTAGGTGCTGGTAATAAGGGTGACTCCCTAGAAGAGCAACAGAAGAGGGAAGGAAGAGGAGGAACCAGATACAGTAGTCTCCACTTACCAGCAGTTCTGTTTTCTCCAGTTACTTGGGGTCAACAATGGTCTGGAAGTGGATGACTCCCCTCGGACCTATCATCAGGTCAGTAGCGGTCTAACGCTACACCACAGTGCCTGTATTTGTCACCTCATTATCTAGGCATTTTGTCATCTCATAACATCACGAGAAGAAAAATAAGGGTGAGCACAAGACAGTAAGACATTTTGAAAGAGAGACACCACATTCACATAACTTTTATTACGGTATATTTTTATAATTGTTCTATTTTATTATTAGTTATTTTTATTAATCTCTTACTGTGCCTAATTTATAAATTAAACTTTATCACAGGCATGTATGTATAGGGAAAAAATATATATATATATAGGGTCTGGTACTATCCATAGTTTCAGGCATCCCCTGGGGGTCTTGGAATGTATCCTTTGCAGATAAAGGGGGAGGGCTACTGTATTGGCTGATTCACTTCTGGATCCTTTGAAATACCAGCAGTGTGTTAATCCATGCCCTTTTCCAAGACAGAAATGAATCTTACCTCATGTAGGTGAGGCTTCATAAACATTCAGATGAGGGCCTTTGAAGACTCCTCCCAGCCAGGGCAAGGAGACCAAGGAGACACCAGTTTCTTCTCTTACTCTTAAAATCTATGGATCGTTTGACCTCATTTGTTCCTATTATTTTCTGAGCCCACATTTGATCAAAACCCCTGCTATCCAGCTATCTGCCATGGCTATTCTTCGTGTTACTTCTCCTGACATCTGGACAGCTTTTGCCCCCTCAGCTGTATGTGGTCACAGACATGGACTGGCTAGGAAGTTCACTTTAGAAATCAGCCACAGGCTGCTTATTGCAGGGTTACTCGGCTTTAAATGGGGTCATTTTTCCAGTACTCCGTTCCCAAAGGTTTAACTGGCATGAAAACATGGTAGATTTGGAAAACTTGGTTGCTCTAGAATTTCAATTTCCACTTTTTAATGACATGGCACAGCTGTGGGGTTAGATTAACTATTGGAATTTTATGGCATGTCAATGGGAAAGGAGGAGGAAACAAAATGACAGTCATTCTCTTAACTTTGTCCTCAGCAGGTGTGTAAAGTTAAGATTGTCAGCTACATTCGGTATGGCCAGAACTAGATCCCAGTCTGGCTGCCCTGCCTGTCTTGACTTGTTCTCCCAGCAGGTCCCTCATCCTCTCTGGGCCTCAGTTTCATTTTCTATCGATGGAGACTTTAAGATGAACCTTAGGGTTTTAACTTGAGAAACCATCGTCTAGGAGCTTGCTGAACCCACTCAAACTGTATACACAGTTGTGGACGTATCTTTATGGGAGGAGAGTGTCCAAAACTTTCATTCAACTCTAAAGGATCTGTGGCCAGAACAATCTCATGAACCCCTGTATTGGATGATCTCCATGATGTTGGACTTGGATGTTCCAGGTTTCTAGAACATTGTATAACAAGGACAAGTAGATGTCGAGTTCAATTCATGCCCACTGCTGTGATGGAACTTCATCTAACTACTTCTGTCTACACTGGCCTTCGCCTCCACTAATTTCCTATACATCTTAGTTAAATCATTCAATTATTCATTCATTTACTCATTCATCAAGTATTTATTAGAAAGCCAGACTGGACATTTGCTATGTTCAAGCAGAGGCCGTAAATGTGTGCTCTGCTTAACTTTTCTCTACTGCTCTTAAATTCCTGCCTACTTTATGTCCCAGAGAGGTGCTCCTCCTTCATCCTGGTCCTGCAAGGCGAAGACACATGTTGTTGAGCGAAGTGGAGCCAAACTAAGCCCAGCAGAGCTGATCAGAGTCATAGTCAACCCACAGCCCTTATGTAATGTGGGGAAGAGATAAAATCATTTATTGTAGTAAGCCACTAGGAAATGGAGGTTATCTGTTATTACAGCAAAAACTGACCAGTACACTCTAGTGAAAACACAGTACCGTGAAATAGTCATGAAATATTTGCTGCCTGATTAAATGTGGTCCGGAGCATGGACTCTGGAGCCAGACTGCTAGGGTTTAAATACCAGCTCTGACACTCATGATCCGTGAGAACATGGCCAAATTACTCAGTCTCTCTGTGTCTTGAGTTTCTCCCTTTGTAAGATGGGGATAATAGTATTACCTACCTCTAGAGATTTTGTGAGGATTAAATTGGTTTATATATATTAGTTAGTTTACATATGCTAATATAGATCATGCTTTGTATATATATGTGTATATATATATTTATATATAGTGTTTAGAATTGTACCATGGCACACAGTATTTGTTAATATTATTATTCAGTATTTATCTTTGTTTCATTTTGACAATATGGTCATCTTTATTACATTTTTTAAAGGTTTTTCTTCATTCCACGTGCTACTTACAGTGACTTCTTACCAACCACAGTTTCTTCTGCCAGATCAGTTTTGTGTTGTGTACTTAAGAGCCCCCCCACACTGCACTGAGTATTCCCCTGCATTCAGTGGACATGTTTTTTGTTCTTACCTTCAAGTCAAAGATGAACATGTTCAGCAGGACCATGTTTTTGCTATACACATCTGGTACTTTATCAAGAGGCAAAGTACTTCTATTAAGTGGAAAGTAATTAATTTAAAAAAACCCATAGAGTGAAATAAAATACCCAGCAGTTGAGGACATCCCAATATTGGAAGTTGGGAATATATGATGGAGGATGAGATGCTCATAGTTAATAAAAGTGGACACCTACTTAAAACCAATAAGCGAAACAAAGATCAAACACTGATCTGAAAGTCAGTAAATCTGTCACTAAAAAAATTGCTTTCATTTCTCTTTCTCACTCATTGGTGATGCGTATTCATTTAAGCATGTATTCTATAATACACTTTTCTGTATGGCTCACTGTGTCTCAATTAGGCTTTAGCAGCCCACCAGAAAGCCTAATGTGTGCTGAAGGTTTTCCTTTTATTCCTTTATCTTTACCGGGCACCAGCCTAAGCTATCTATCAGTGCTTTATACTCAGTTCCTGAATAGACATTTGTTACCTAGAACATCTTCCTCAGTCTCCCAGAGTTTTCAAAACATTCACTGCCCCTTGAAATACTTTTAAATCCAAAAATATAGACTTTTCAGTCAGAACTGATATTGCCACAATGCAACTATTGACCGCCTGGGTTTTTATTTCTGAAATACCATCAGAGGATGGATTTGAACAGAAATGGGAAATTCATCCAACTTACCAGGTTTAGCTCTGTGATGTGTTGTTATTTAATAGGTATGTTTAGCAGCACAGAATCAGAGGGCATCAGAAGCCCTGGGACCCGAGGGAGAGTCATCGCTGAGATTTTATTGCTATAGATCATCTTTGGGTGAGCTGATGATAATAGAGAAACACTAATAAAGCTAGAAATAAAACTTGCAGCTATTTGGAGACAGGATGATAGAGGGAGAGACATGGATTTGAGGAGCAGGTTATCTGTGCTCTGGTCCCACGTCTTTATGTAAGTAATCCAGGTCTCATTTTCCTTTTCTATAAAAGTCCCAAGTGTCTGTTAGCAAACAGAAAAAAAACAAAGTTTTTCTCATGTAGGATCCAATTCAGGATCACCCTTTTCATTTTGTTGTCACCTTTCTTTGGTCCCATTTAACATGAAATTGTTAATTTAGTTTCTTCCATCTTTCCTTGACTTTGATGGTCTTGACAGTTTGAGGAGTAAGGGGATTTTTTTTTAAGATTTTATTTATTATTTATTTGTCAGAGAGAGATTGAGAGATCGAGTAAGCACAAGCAGGGGGAGCAGCAGGCAGAGGGAGAAGCAGGCTTCCTGTGGAGCAAGGGGCCCGATGCCGGACTCGATCCCAGGACCCTGGGATCATGACCTGAGCCGGAGGCAGACGCTTCACCGACTCAGCCACCTGGGCGTCCCAGGAGTACAGGGAATTTATGGAATATCTTTCAGTTTGTTTCTAATGTTTCCTCATGATTAGACTCGGGTTTTGCCTATTGGGCTGGGCTGCCATGAGGTGCCATGTCTCCCAGGGCATCTCATCAGGAGGCACTCAGTGTCCGCATCTTGACAGCATGACATTGACTTGGATTGCTTGGATCAGGTGGTGACACCCAGGTTTTCCTGCTGTAAAATGATGATTTTCCCCTTTTCAGTTAGTAAGTAACTTATAAGGACACACCGTGACAATTCGTTAATATCCTCTTTCTTATCATGATTTTACTCAATAGTTTTAGCATCCGTGTGCATTTTGTAGAGATTCTGCTGACCCTATGACTCCTTGATTTCACTTTAATCCTGTCAAGGTTATCTCACATTTGTACCTCCCTCGTCCCAGCCCATTTTGTCACCAACAACCCACAGATGGAAGCTGAGGGCTGGGACCTTGTCTGTTTCGTTCACCTCTGCTTTCAGTGCCCCGAACAGTACCTGGCACAAAGTAGGCGCTCTGATTGTTTCAAGTAAAGGGATATTTTCGTACTGATGCAATGATCTCTTGGGAGTTCAGGTTCAGAGCTGGCTGGGCTTCATGGATGTGAAACTCCGCAACTGAGGAACCAAGGCAGCGCTGGGCAGCAGTCCCTGTCTCTCTCTGTGTGGCTATGCCTCTCTGTGCATTTGCTATTTTCTCTCATTCTTCTCATAGCTGCCTCCTAACATTTCTTTGCACACGGTCCTGAATATTTCCACAAGTCTGCCTCATGACTTACGCCAAGTTAGTTATCACAGCTGTTGCTCTGTTGTCTCTGTCTCTCAGGCCTCCAGTCCTAAGAGAAGAATCTGATTGGCTGAGGTCCTCTGTTGGAAAAGTAGGTAACTGGCTAGCCTGCTTGGAATGTTCTGTCAGATGACCACACTTGGTCCACTCAGCTGTGGCTGAGGTGGGCAGCAAACTCACACAACGCAACATATGGCTTATGGGGAGTAGGGCTTTAGACAGAGCAGTTGCCCCTGGAGGGGTACATGAGCCAATGAGCAGACAAGAAATGGCTGTCCTGTCCATCAGGGCCCCAGAAAGACAAAATGGCACCTGTCGAGGAGAGTCTCATGAAGGGATTATTTCAAAGGTGCGAACAGGGTGTAGGGAAACCATGGAGAGGAGCAGTCCCTGGGGCTGGAAAGGCTGAAGGAGTGAGGCAGTGAGCAGTCCCAGAACTCAGAGACAGTGAGGGCTCCCAGAACTGTTATCTCTGCAGGTGGAGGGAGGAATCTGCTTGCAGTGACTCTGCTGGGCAAGGACAAGGGGGAGACATAGATACCTTGGCCTTTCTTTCCTTCCCTCCTCTGCTCTCCTGCCATGGCTCCCATCAGCCAAACACAGCTGGAACAAGGAAACCATTGGTTCAGTCCATATAATTAGGCTGCCAGGGCAGGGAAGAAGGTGGAGACATGGAACGTGACTATTAGGGCAAATTGGCACATCCAGCACAGAGAGCTTCAGTAGTGTGAGAGGACAGTAGAAGGTAAGGATGCTGCGGCAAAGGATTTTCACAGTTACCCAGAGGTAGGACCCACACCAGAACTCAAGTCTCTTACTATGCAGGGACTTTTTGAAAAGTGTAGGAGGAGTATTTTGTTGAAAATAGGTCTGTGATATATGTGTATGTTAATAATTTATCCTCGATTTGATTACTGTAGACATAGCAGGAGTGTCCTTAAATATATATAGCCAAATGTGAAATAGGTTTTCGAAGGCTACTCTGTCTCCAATAGTGGGCTCTAAACACCTGGAGTTGTTACCATTATAGTCACACTTCTGATTTAAGGCAAAAAAAAATCATAAAAAAATGTGTGTGTGTGTGTGTACATAGATGTGTTTGCATATATGTGAAAAATATAGGCATTTATATATGTGGGTTTGTGTGTATATGTGGATTTGTGTATAGGTACATGTGTACATTTATGGATTAGCCATGGACACTTTAGTAAGAGTTAATTTAACATTCCTATTACCCAAAAGACCTCAAGAAAGTTGAACATGAGGCCGGGCAAGCAGAGCTGTGGTGGAGAGATGTAACGGGAGTCATCTGAGGCACTGCACATGGGGAGAAGACCTAGCCAAGAAGAGGAGACCCTAGGGGGCGCTGACAACACAGGGCTCCCTTCACGTTTCACTTGGGGCTTATTGTTGGAGGAACCTTTCCATTATCAGCTGGATACCAAGCTGACCTAGCAGTGCACCTTCAGTTAGATTGTCCTTCTCACCTAACAACAGTTTCTTTTTCCTTTACTTGACCAAAGTCCACCCACCCTGTGGGCATAGCTCAAACCTATGCCAGGGACCCCCACCATGCTAGCTTCCTCAGATTCACAGAAATCCCCCTGTATTCTCAACAGTGGTCATGCCTCACTGGGCAGTGACTCTGCACCACGGACTGTGCTGAATACAGGAATACTTATTGCCTTTTGAACTCATAACCCTCCTATGAGGAGGGGAGTCATAGTTCTGTGTCCCGAATAAGGCAAGTGAGGCCAGCCCCCACTAGCCAGTGGTGGAGTCATATAGAGTCCCGGGCTTTGTGGTTCCTCACTGGTTTCCCAACTCCATGCTTCCTGACTTTTCAGTGATCATTGATGATAAATCCTCCTTACTATTGTCCAGGTGCTTTGGGGATAAGAATGACTTACTCTTCTCTCTGGAACCTCTCACAGCATGTGTCATGTTGCTAAGCGCAAACCAGGTACCATGGAAAGGTGGGCTGACCGAAGGGCTCTCCACCCATTGCCACTCTTGCCACCGTCTCTTACTATCTGTTTGGCCCTGGGAAAATGACTTAGCCACACTCGGCCTCAGTTTTTTCCATCAGAGAAATGAGTTTCACAGGGTTGTTGGGTGGATTTAAGAAGTTATTATGGGATAGGATGTGGCACATGAGAAGCATTTGATAAAAGTTAGCTATCACCACCATCATCATCATCACTTTAAATCTGTGTTTACTGAGATCTGAGCAGGATCAACACTGTGTTTTGTTCATGAACTGACCATACCTTATTGAGAGGGCCTGGTTTCTCCCTCCTCCATTCTTCACTTGATCTTAGCCAAAAGGCCGAGAAGCGATCTCCCTCCTCCATTCTTAATTGCCTATTCCTGAGCAACTCCCTACCAATATGGTTAGGACTTGCCTCCATAATTAAAGAGAAAGTCTTACTTTCTAGGCAGGTCGGAGAGACTCTTGTCATTAAGAATTTGCTGCTTGGGGCGCCTGGGTGGCTCAGTCGGTTAAGCTTCCGACTCTTGATTTTTGGCTCAGGTCATGATCTCATGGTTGTGAAATCAAGCCCCGTGACAGGCTCCATGCTGGGCGTGAAGCCTACTTGAGAGTCTCTCTCTCCCTCTGCCTCTGCGTCTGCCCCTGCCCCTCCACTAAAGAAAAAAAATGTCTCGGCTGCTCATTAGATGCCCTAACAATATTGTGTATCTCAATGGAAGGAAAGAGTTAAGTTTTCTGCAGCTTCCACACTGAGCTGCAGACAGAACAGGTCTCAAAAGCCTTTTAGGAGCCACCTGATTCAAGGTGCCTGAGCTACTCATTCCCACCACTAGATAGGGCTATGCCCACAGTTTTAGATTTTTCATCATTGGTTTAAAAGAACGAAAGCCACGCATAAAATATATAAAGAGGTTTCTCAACAGGATTACTTGGTGTGAAAAGTTACCTTCCAGGATTAAATTAAGAGCTTTTAGAAACAGTTGGTGGATGGAACAGTTTAAACCCTTTTTCGTGTTTTCTTAATTCCCAATAAAATAATTAGCCAACAAGCAAAAAAACTGTTGAAATTCCTGCAGTAGTTCTCTTGATGAAACAGCAATCATTTCTTCATGCACCCTCTCTCTCCCTTTTTATCCTGAAATATAATCTTCCCAGAGAGCAAATGGAACTTTGAATTTATTTTTATAAATGGCTTTTAAGTGATACCAACAAAATGGTGCAGATTAGATTAATACCTAAAGAGCTGAAATGAATTAAGCAATTAAAGACACTTTTCTTCGTAATTTCCCTTTTGGATACAAGAATTTCAATCAAAAAGAGCACCTGAAATTTGCAAACGAGGAGATTGTATACGTGAAAGTAATTTGTAAAATATAAATTGTGGTTAAACTATTAATGCTATTTTTAATTACATTGTCTTACTGAACAAGTGGGATTGTTTACTGAATTGTGATTTTGCTAAATGCCAGATAAAATTGTATTTAGGTGAGAAAATAACCACAATTAAAGAGAGGAAAGAGGATGAGGGAGAGAGAATAAAGAATCAACGCTATACCTCCAAATGAATGAGACATTTTGGAGCAGAGAACTGAGAAAGCAGACACAAAGAAAGGGTGAGTCTCTGATTTCTGCTCTTGAGAATTTACAGTGTAAGGGGAGAAATAAAACATCAGAAGTAATTTGGCAAGATCTACAGAAGCAAATG
Organism: Mirounga angustirostris; assembly: GCF_029215605.1. Taxonomy (NCBI): domain Eukaryota; kingdom Metazoa; phylum Chordata; class Mammalia; order Carnivora; family Phocidae; genus Mirounga; species Mirounga angustirostris. The sequence continues at coordinate 101,178,396 of NW_026991711.1, read as the reverse complement.
TCAATTAATTTAGGGCAAAGTAGAGTGTGTACCTAATGCTGGTAGGCTGCATATTGACCCTATTAAAGGGAAATAGGCTTAATAATGGAAAGGTTCACAGGAGGAATGGATTTCAAGTTCTGTAAAATGGAAGAGAGAGCCATGGTTTGGCGAAGCCTAGGAGCATGCAGTTTGGTGGGAATTTGTGTGTTGGTGAGAAACAGGGAACCTCTGAAGATTCAGCAATGAAGGGAAGACATATGAGAAGGGATGTCCTGCTGCTTTTTGGAGTCCCCACAATAGATGCTAACTGTTAGGGTGAAACTGTCTTTCTTTGAGCATACCAATTCAGAACTAGGAGTGCTGCTTACCTCTGAGGAGATCAGTAGGATTTTGGTTTGCAGCTCTCAACCCTCCTATCTAACGCTCTCTTCTTAAAAGCATGATGCCTTGCATCTGGCCATACCCACTCAAGACCGAGGCATTGGCTGAGTGCTCAGTGGCTCTAGGAAAAATGGATTCTCTTTAGAAATGAGATTCAGGGTAATTTTGCTTTTTTGTTCTTCCTTCCTTTCCTTTCCTTTCCTTTCCTTTTTCCTTTCCTTTTTCCTTTCCTTTTTCCTTTCCTTTTTCCTTTCCTTTTTCCTTTCCTTTTTCCTTTCCTTTTTCCTTTCCTTTCCTTTCCTTTCCTTTCCTTCCCTCCCTCCCTTCCTTCCTTCCTTCCTTCCTTCCTCTCCAGGTTATTCCCATTTAGGAGATTAGAATGAAGCAACTTTACATGATTGAGAACCAGGGGTTGAGGCAAAATTAGGACTTGAATATGGGAGAGGAACCGTCAGAGTCAGGAGGTCTGTTTCAGCCAGTTAGGAGACGCTGATGCATAGTCTCCTCTAGGCCTTCGTTTGTTCATCCGTGAATGCCAAAGATATTACTTGAACTTGCTGACCACATGGTTGTGGAGTGGTAACTCCACATGGTAACTTGCACATGGAAGTGCAAACTCTCTGAGATGTGAAGATGATACACAGCAAAGGTGAGTATCATATTTATAAAAGGCTGTGGTAGGTGTTAACAATGTCTCCATTTAAATGCCTCCTAACAAGGGTGCCTGGGTGGCTCAGTCGGTTGAGCATCCGACTCAGCTCAGGGTCATGATCTTGGGGTCGTGGGGCTGAGCCCTGTGTCATGCTCCCTGCTCAGTGGGGAGTTTGCTTCTCTCCCTCTCTGTCTGCCCCCCACCCCCTTACGCACTCTTTTTGTCTCAAATAAATAAATAAATCCTCTAAAAAAATAAATACCTCCTAATAACATCTATAGGAAAATAATCCTTTTAGCATTGGATCAAATGTTCTAGCATTTTAGGTCCTATAGATCCGTAACATTATAAAACTTGTTTTTTTTTGAGCACTTATTGTGTATAAAGTCCCTTTTCTTTTACCAAAGAGCACAAGAGATGTAAACTTATTCAATATTTTTATTATTCCACAATTACTTTGACTGCCCACACCCCCTCTTTTTAGGACTGGAGAAATAGAAAAAAATTGGTTGTAAGAATGGCATGATCGTAAAATTTTTTTAAAAGTATATTTGGGTGCTCATTAAAGGTATCGAATTACATCATTGCCCCGAATGCGTCAGCTCATAATTGCAGCGAGTTTCCTACAGCATCTTAAGGCTGCATATGGTCCTTTACTGGCCTCCTGGGTGCTGTCTGGGGCCTGTCTCTTTCAGCTGGCAGTGCCCGGGAGAGCCGGCCGAGGTAGTGGCTGGGGGGACTGCTGCTTTATATTTGGCTGTTCTTTTGTGAATATGGCTGTTGGTGGATTTTCAGGGTTGTTAATTAATTTCACTTTTGCATCAGGCACTTTTCACAGTTTCTGAAAGGAAAGGCAGTAGTTGTGGAAAAGAAAAATCCACCACTATCTGTTCAAGTCTTTGTGGTTTTATCCTCGGATGAGATGCACACTGGTTTTAGGAGGCACTAAGGGAAAGGATCTGGTCCCTCACTTCTTTTTTTTAAATTAAATTAAATTAATTTATTTGGGGGGGTGCACGCGCACAAGCAGGGGGAGGGGCAGAGGGAGAAGCAGACTCCCCGCTGAGCCAGAAGCCCAACACAGGGCTGGATCCCAGGACCCTGAGATCATGCTCTGAGCTGGTCAGATGCTTAACCGACTGAGCCACGCTGGGGCCTCTGGTCCCTCACTTCTGAGCCACAGTGGGGAGGGTATTGGATTAGTGGTACAGTCCAAGGTCAAGAACAAAAGGCTGAATAATCAAACACAAGCAATGCAGAAGCAGGGCTTGGGGGTATTAAGAACACTGGAATCAGTCATTCTGTGGAAGCAGTCCAAATGGCAAAAAGTGGGGTGGAGGCTTCTGAGGTCAGCACCCACAGCACCCAGGGAAGCTCACAGTCAGACTTAAGGACTGGAGCAGTGTGGGGACCTAGAATCAGATCAGCTCACAGAGAGTCGCTGTGGGCCTCCAATATCTGCTCAACCTGGGCCCCTTGGTTGGGAGGTCAATGCTTGCTTTTGCCTTTTTGTCTCCCTGCCATCCCCAGCAACTACTCTTCGTGGAGGTGGAGGCTCACAGAGGTAGAAGAGGCTAAAAGCAATAGCTGCTTTCAGATGCCTGAGGCTTGATGAGGATGTGTTTTGCCTGGGATACCATGCTCCTCCCAAGCTCGTCCCATGCTGACAAATGCTCCTGGGCTCAGTTTCCATGTTCCCTTTCCCAGGCAGCGTCCCTGGGCGGGTCCCCTGCCTGCCCGCATTTACAACGGCCATAGCACATTCTTTTGCAATGCCTGTCTTGCCTCACTACCCTTAGCCTGTGAACTCCCCAAGGGCAGGTGCTCCTAGACCCGGCGTGGTGCTTGGAGTGGAGGAGGTGCTCGGTGTCTCTGTGAACATGACCCGGTCTAAATCAGCGTTTTCAAAACTGCCGTTATTTTGATGTCCCCTTCACAATTTTTGCCGTGTCTGCGGACCCCTCATCAAAGTGATCTTAAATCAAATCACTTTTTAAAAACCCAGCTTTGTTATAAGCACTAATATCTGTGAAATGACAGGCTGGCTATGCTGGCAATAGTTTTTCTTATATCCATTAAGATGAATGCATAAAAATGAAGGCAGAATGTTCCACCGGTTTACTCCTCTTGTGCACCACTTAGGCGGACTGGTTGTGGCTCCAGGTGCTTATGCCTGTCCCACACGACCAAATTCCTTGCTATTGTGCCTCTCAACAGCATCACCGTCCCTCTGTCCCTGCCACCAATGCCATGGACCCTGTCAGCCGTTATGGCGCACCTGCTTGCTCTCGGTGCCCTCAGACCCACTGCCCCTGCCTGCCTTTCTCCTTCCAGCCAGCCTCCTATTCCCACACAGCCTTGCTCTCTGCACGGCCACGGTTTTATGTGTGAATGGTGGATTTTAATCCGGGACAAGGCACTAAAGGCTAGTAAGGTGATACAAATGAATGCCAAGCACAGGGCTCCAGGAAATGGAATTTTTAGGCGCATGTGGCAGATTCTTAAAGGAAGAAATTTGCAGTGGCAGGACCTTTTGGCATCTCTCATTACTTCTGCACAATCACCCTGGGGTATGTCTTGGCTCTTCGATTGAAAATTATCTATTATATGACCGTAAACTTTCCTATTTCAGGATTAAACCATCCTAGCTTCCTCAACTTTGTGTTCCGCTAGTTATTTTGTATTCCTTTTTTTCTGAAGTCCCCATCTTTTCCTTCCAGGGTTTTCTTGGTAAAATGGAGGTAGCAAATGGATCGGTGACTTCCAGGGAAGTAGAGGACTCCGTGCATGGGTTCATGCATGTAGTGGTGTGTGTTTCCTGGGCATAGGTCTCTGTGTGCAAGAAACAAGCTCAGCGGCTTTATATGCCCTGATCCACAAAGGCTAATGGGATGAACGTTTCCCCTGGGCTTTCTCTTGGAGTGCAGGTCCAAATCCTGCCTCTGTGACTTTGAGCAAAGCATCCATCTTCTCTTATTCTTAGTTTTTCATCTGTAACACAGGCCTAGTGATATCTTTCTATGTGCTATTCTCCCAGGGTGATGGTGAGCCGCGAGGCAGGGGACACTGTCACCCACCTCCCAGCATTGTCTCAGAGTGCTCGACATGGTGCCACTGCCAGGCTGTGCCGGAAATACTGGCTGACCTGGCCAGGGGCAACTTGTGTCTCTTCCCTTACGCTGGTGTCCGCCTTACAGTGAGGGTGCTTTTGTGGATGCTTCAGACACTGTGTGAAACCCAGGGGAAGATGTCAAAGATTCTGAAATGCTCTAGGCCTTTAGAATCATTGTACATTACCTGTAGATGTAATGCAGTTGACACAGACGGTAACATTTTTCTTCTCCTTTGAGTGGGATGAGCTGAATGTGCGACGCTGAGCCATTGCATTCTGCGGTCTCCTTATGTTGATTCCATTGCTATACAAAGTCTGCAGAGCCGGCCCTGAGCCAGATCGTGGGCAGTGTCTGCCAGGACTGTCTGAGAGCCAAGTATGAGCCTCCTGGGCCAACAGTGGTTTTTGGCTCTGGGAGGCCACAACACCTCATATCCAGCAGGGAGGGGAACCCACTGCCCATAAAACTCAGTGGAAAAGAACAAAAAGAGACACTGAAGTCAGTATAACTCAGAGGGAGTTTCGATGTAGTCTGGCAGATAGAGGCTCAGATGCTGGAATCTTAGGTCAGATGATGGCCTCCAATCACAGAGGTGACCCTCCCAGGTACTTAGTGACCTCAGTTTGCTCTGAAGAGACATGCTAGGTAGCACAAGACTCTCATCTGCCCAGGTCTGAATGGTCGCCTCTGTTTAAAGACAGATGTCTGACAGGACCTGCCAGGATGATGTAGGGTGACAAGGAAGCCCTGACAAGACGAGGGGGGCACTCAAACAGTGCTTCTCTGTGTGCTGGCTGGAACCAGGGCGAGGAGTCCAGAGGCTTTGTATTCCCCCGTCCCGCCGCAAAGCAAAATGATGTAATTGTGATAAATAACCGCAATGAGCATCCTGGCCTGCATAAATCTATCCTTGTTATTTGTGCTTAGTTTGAAACCTTTGTCATCACAGATCAGGCCTAATCCAAATACATGCCTAAACGTGGTTCTTCACCAGCAACGCTATTAGTGAATTATGTTGGTTTGAGCTGAGGGTAATATATTGTTAGCAGGCTACTCAGCTGGAGGAGGGAGCCCTGGGTGTTTCCAGAGGACCTGAATGAAAGTATGATGTCTGATATTTCAGCAAGTTCCCCCCTTCCAGAACCAGCCCCAAACCCTGGCCATTAGGACTGCTACTGGAATCTTGGCACATTCTTTCTCCCTCATTGCTGGGAATCATTTGTAAAGTAATGTTGTGGCAATGTACTCGAATGATACTAATCATGTCCAACTCTGTTATTTCTTTCACAGGAGGGACTGTGTCTTAGTAACCAACTCAGAGCCCATCACAAAAATCAATTTATTTTTCTCTGTGACTTTAAGATGGAATTTCGTCTTTTAAAAAACCACACGTTTTGATTACAGCTGACCCTTTTATGGTCTAGAGATAAACTCAGACCAGAAACCATCAGCCTGAAAGATATTTCCAGGAGAATGTCTTGGCCTGAGGTTTTTCTTTATGGAAAGAATTGAATGAGTAGGGAATGTAGAATGAATGTGCTTGGGAGCAGCATTAAATCTGACTTTACTGCAAGTGGTTTAATTCAATGAAATGATTATTGTCTTTTTCTAATTAAAAATGTGGGGGGACTAGATAACACTTGAATATTGTAAAAACTTCAAATAGTACCAAGAAATATACAAAGTGACAGTGAAACTCACACTCCTGATGCTCAGCCCCAAAGTGCACGTCCCCCAAGGCAGCAATTGTTACTCTTTGTCTGTTGTCATCCCAGAGATAGTCTATGGCAGACAACTGCCTTAAAATGTCAGTTTGATGTCCTACATTTTGTCATGTTCACCACTGAATCCCCAGCTTCTAGAATAGTGCTGGACACATAGGAGGAGCTCAACCAATATTTCAATATTTGTTGAATGAGTTAATGAATAAGCAGAAATGCAAGCGCACCCCCCCCCCACACACCTACATACAATTGGTAGTATACTATTTATACTTCTCTGCACTTTTTTCCATTTCATTTCATATATTTTATAGCTATACCTATAGAGTTGGCTCATTCTATTAACAGTTGCCTAGCGTTTCATTGTAGGAATGGACCTAATCTATTTCTACCATTCTGCTGATAATGAGCATTTAGGCTGTGTCCCTTTTTTCCTCTATTGAAAAAAAAAGTTGCAATAATATCTGTGTATCTCTGTCATCCCGTATGTTTTGAATTTATCCATAAAATACATTTCCGGTTAGGCTCTGAGATGTCTGTGAAGTACAATTCTGAGAATTACTTGATCAAAGTATATACATATGAAATACCTAATTTCTAAATAAGTAGCCAGTGCAAACTCTAAGGGGACTTTTCCATTTTCATTTGTAATGCAAAACTTTTCTCTGTTGTTCGCTTTGCCTGGAATCACCTTCTTATGCTCTTTAATTGAAGGACCCCTCTTAGCTTTTCTGAACCACTCAAATGTCACCACTTCCATGGAAATCTTCACATCACATTAAATTATCAATTATTCATGCACCAGTCTCTCTCACTAGACTGAAAATTCCTCGAGGACCAGGGCTGTGTCTTATTTCATTCATCTCTATGTCCCCAACAACTGGCCTCACGCCTGCCATATTATAGGTGCTGATGAAGAGTTGTTTAATGGTGAACAGGACATTGCTTGGTATCTTATGGCTTTTGGTGCAATTGTAAATGGGATGGATTCTTTGATTTGTCTTTCTGCTGCTTCATTATTGGTGCATAGAGATGCAACAGATTTCTGTACCTTGATTTTATATTCTGTAACTTTGCTGAATTCATGTGTCAGTTCCAGTAATTTATTGGTGAAGTCTTTCAGGTTTCCTACATAGAGTATTATGTTGTCTATGAATAGTGAAAGTTTGACTTCTTCCTTGCCAGTTTGGACTCCTTTTTATTTCTTTTTGTCATCTGATTGATGGGGCTAGGACTTCTAGTACTATGTTGAATAACAGTGGTGAGAGTGGCCATCCTTGTCTTGTTCCTGACTATAGAGGCTGAGATGTTGATGATGGTGGGAAGAGGAGACCTACCTGAAGTCAGCACTGTGAGACTCACAAAAGACTAGGAGGTCAGGCCAAGGGAACACCTCGATGGCCAGTTAGCCTGTCAGTAGGTCAAAGTTGGGCAACTGGCTTGGAACCAAATAGATGCAGCTATAAGAAGAGAACAAGATTCGTCCTAACCCAGGTAGTTATTTGAGCAGAGCAGATGGAATGAAAATAGGCTCAGGAATCAAGGTGACTTGTTGAAGCTCTGGGGAGAGTTGTCTCTAAGGACTGAGTGCAGTGGCTTGGCTTCATGTCTGGTCCTTTCAGTCTGAAGAAACAGTCATATTCAAACCATTTCAAGCAAGTAGGTGCTTTTTGGGAGGAAGCTTATAGGGCAATATATAGAGCAGAGATCTCCTAGGAGCTACGAAAGTGTAGTAGTTATCTACTGCTACATTACAAGTCACCCTACAACTTAGTAGTTTAAAACAACAAACATTTGTTTTTGTGGATCCACAAAACCACAGTTTTTGTGGATCAGAAATCCACAGTTTCTGTGGATCAGAAATCCGAAAGCAGCCTAACAGGGTGGTTCTGGCTTGAGGTCTCTTATAAAGTTGCTGTCCAGCAGTCATCTTAAGGTTGGATTTGCTTCTAAGCTGACTCACATGGTAGTTGACAGGCCTTACCTCACTGGCTGTTGGCTGACAATTTCTGCTCTTCCAGGCACGCCTCTCCTTGGGCTGTCTCAGTGTCCTCATGACATGGCGGCTGGCCTTCCTCAGAGTGAGTGATCCAAAAGAGGAAAGCCAAGACAGAAGCCACAGTCTTTTATAACCTAATCCTAGCCTTAAGACCTTTTTTTTTTTTTAAAGGTCTTTAATAATCTAATCCCAGAAGTGACGTACCATCACTTCTGCCATATTTATTATCATACATACCAACCCTGTGGGAGGTGGCTCTGCAACGGTATGAATACCAGGAAGTATGGATCACTGGGTGCCATCTTGAAGTCTGGCTTCTGGAGAAATGAACTGCACAATATCCAGACCTCACTGGAACAGGAACAGAAAGACCGTAAGTTACCAAATCTACCTTTTTTTTTATTGACTCCATTAGTAGATGTCGGGCCTTTCCTTCATTGTTGATAGCACTGCTGCTACTTTCTGTATATCTGTCCCACCATTGACTTCCTCTCATTCTATCAGTTGGCTTACACATGGTCATACAAGGGCTCTATGGTCCAATCCTATTCATGCTCATGTAACTTTATTTTTTCTTCTAACTGCTTAGTGCCCTGGCTACCCATTTTTAAATTTCCATAAGATAAATCTGATTGTTCCAGCTTATCTTTTTATATCAAATCATAGGTCGGGAGTTAGCCTTTAGTAGGACAATACGTGGGTTAAATGCTCACTTCCCAGCCATCAGCCATTTTTAGGAGCTTAGATTAGGTGGTTCCAACAGGGGCTCTTAGACATGACTATCCAAGGTTAGGGTCAAGTCTCCTAGAAGCGTTGTGGACAGGACAAACACTGACCGACATCTTTAGTGATTAAGAACACAGATTCTGGATCCTGCCAAAGATGGGCCTAAATCTTGGTCCCCAATATCCTAGTTGGGTCCTTAGGTAAGGCACATGTGCCATCTCTGTAAAATGGATGTAGTAATAATAGTATGGTACTGGATAGCATTGTCATGACAATTAAATGAGATTATGCATTTAACATGCTTGGTACAGAGCTGGGGACATAATAAGCTTCAAAAAATGCTAGCCGTCATTTCTATTGATATAGCTTATTTTGGGTGATGATTTTGGAGGCCAATGGATGGAGGAAAATGTGATGTCATTATCAGTTTCATTCATTAGTTCATTGATTCAACAAATATTTACTGATAACTCTTCTGTTGGAATTTGCTCTTTGGTTATAGCCTATGTGTTGAAATTGTACCTAATGTTGACTCATTATCACATCATGCTCAAGAGCTCTTTCAAGCTTCTTTCTTTTTAAAAATTCTCTCCAGGAGACCAGTTTCCTTGGAACCTTCTCCCTCTTTTTGTAGGTAACATCTTGTCTCTTTATTGAGAAGAGGTAACAGTGGGCAATGGAAAGAAGGATGGACTTTGCATAGGAAGATGTGGATTGGAGTCTTGGCTCTGTCTCTGACCAGTTGGCACATTCCTCCTCTTCACTGAACTAGTTTTCTCCTCTATAAGATGGTTCTGATAATACTTACCTCACCTTGTATTGGAGGTCACAGGGTGTGGTGATGAAGAACACTGACTCTGGAGCCAGAGCAGCAGGTTCAAGGTCCAGATCTCTTTTGCACAAGCTGACCTTGCACAGGTTACTTAACCTCATGGTGCCTTCATTTCCTCTCCTATAAGATGGGATGATAATACCAGTGTCATGCCCATCAGGCAGGACCGGGAGAGCTCAGTGAACCAATGTCAGTAAAACACTTAGAACAGCAACGGTAACTGCTGCAATAAATATCATCTTTTGCATAGTTTTGTATAGTTTTGCTCATGGCTCTAAGAGCCAGTAATAATAACACTTTGCTATCTCCATCACACACAGGAGTAAAACAAAGAACAGACATTCAGAGTTTGGAAGTCAGAAGTTCCTCATTCCCCCATGTCTCTCCCAGGAGTGTTTTGTGTCATAACCTTTCTTTCTTGCAATGTTAAAAAATATGTCCTATGCTGCTACTACTTTTCTCTGTCTCTTTATCACTGGCTTCATGAAAAGGGAGCCACCGTTACACTTCCTTTTCAACCACTTCTGCCTCCGCTGACCTTGAAGTCTGACCTCTAGCCTCTGCCCGCCTTTACTTGCTCTTTGCTGGAGCCACGTCCTTGTGGGGCACTGAGGGCCTCCTCTTCATAGCTCAGACTTCTGCGGGGCTCCATCCTTCCGAGGCTCCATCTGGAATTCTGTCCTACACCCTACCTCCTTCTTAAAAAATTGTATCACCCTCTTCTTTTCTCTTTTTTTGTTTTTAACATGTTTTCCTTTGTTACATCCTCCTAGTTCCCAAGTCTGTCCTTAACAGTCATCTCATGGAATGTTCCTCTCACGTTGCAGGTCTCTCCTCTCCAACTGCTTCAGTTCTTACTCTTACCTCTGTGGCTTTCAATCTGCAATTCCGGCTCCAACTTTCCTTTCTGAGTTCAAGTCCTTTGAGTTTTAGACTCAACAGGTCTGAAGCAAAATGTATCATCTGTCTTTCAATCTAACTTCTCACATCTCCTTACTTCTGTAAATGGCATCATACTTGCCATGGTCACCCCAAGTTCAGAGTCCTCTGTTCATTTTTTGTCCAACTATTTCAATGTGTATTGTGTGACAGGCATTTCACTAGGCATGGAAAATGCAAGCATGCATTTGACACAGTCCTTGGGCTGGAGAGAGGAAGGTATGATGGTGGAAAACTTTAGCAAGCATGCACAGAAGAGGAGGAGGAGGAGGGCATGCCCGATATGCCTGGGGAGGGGTGTAGTCAGAAAATGCTGCAAGAAAGAGGTGAAGTTTGCCCAGAATGTTGCAGGTGAGAAGACACTCAAAAAGAGGTAGGAAAATGCAAACAAAGGAGAATTTCAGCCAAGACAAGAGAAGGGGAACAGCCAAGAGCTGTCAGGGCCTGAGCAACTGCCCAGCCAGGCACTCTGCCAGGGGCTAGGTTTCCCTGCAGGCCTACACGGTTATGTCTCTGGCTCTTTGTCTCTCTTTCTTCGACTCCTTATTCACTTCACTGCTTTCTTACTGTTTTGATTATACTATTAACCTTTCATTATGGAACATTTAAAACACATACAAAAGTAAATTTTTAAGAAACTTAACCACAGTATATTATTTACAGCTCAAACAAGAAATTTACAATAGTGTCTTAATATTATTATGTACTTAAATCTCATAAATGGTTTTATCTTTCACAGTCTGTTCCTATCAGGATCCATTTAAAGTTCACATTTGTGATTGGTTGATAGCACTTTTAAGCATCTTTTAAGCTATAGGTTCTCCATTCATTTCTCTTTTTCTTACTCTTGCAATGTATTTGTTGAAGAAACCAGGTCTTTTATCTTTAGATTATTTCCATGGTCTGAATATTGCTGATTGTATCCTGTGATGTCATTAGACCTGTTCCTTTGTGCCTTATTCTTCCCATAAGTTGATTGGTATACCTACAGATTTGATTTACAGATTATTTTTTTGACAAGAGTACTTCAGAATCATAGAAGGCACATAACATCTGCTTGTCTCTCCTGTAACAGTCACTGATGCTTAGAACCTTCATTCATAAGAAGTGGCAAAATGGTGATTTTCTAAATTCTATCATTCCTTATGTGTTTATCAGTATAAGAAGATAAACTTCCTTTCATTGAGCATGTGGGTTCCCGTGGTACATTTCATGTAGAAAAGACAAGTGCATGATCCTTTCCCTTACTTAACGTAAGGGATCTTATGTTAAGTAAGGGATAAGTAAGCATCTTCCAACCATGACCAATTAATGCTTTTCTTTTAAATATGAGATTATAAAGAAAGGTTTTTGTTTTTTTTTTAAGATTTTATTTATTTATTTGACAGAGAGAGCAAGAGAGCACAAGCTGGGGGAACAGTAGGAGGGTGAGGGAGAAGCAGGCTCCCCGCCAAGCAGGGAGCCCAATGTGGGGCTTGATCCCAGGACCCTGGGATCATGACCTGAGCCGAAGGCAGATGCTTAACCATCTGAGCCACCCAGGCGCCCCTAAATATGAGATTATAGATTTAGTATATGCGATGTGTGTTGATTCCCTTCAGTTATGATCCTGATGTGGTACTTGAATAGCTCTGTGTTTGGCCTGTGGTAGCTTCTCCAAGCAGGTTTCAAGTTCTTTTTACACAACCCAATAGTCTTTGATAACTTCTTTGTTATCTGACATAACAAGTTACTCCAGACCCATCTTGTCTATCTCCTGTCCCAGACTGGGAGGCAGCCATGTCTCCAAGGACTCCTGGTTTCTTGTGGGAAATGTATGTCAAGACCACTGTTTGGGTACTAGGGTTCTCCATTACTTTCAATGTCAATTGCGATAGCAAACTTGACCCACCAGTTCTGATTCCTGTAATCTTCACAACTGCTGCATTTTTGCTACCAGATCTTCCTGAAGCTCAGAAGTAGTCATGTCCTGCTTTCATACAGCTGTTTCACTGGCCTCCCTGATCCATCAGGTCCATCAGCTGGGCATTTCAAGTGTGTTTCCCAGCCTGGTCCAACCTGAGTTCCTAGCTAGGACCCTGCTGCTCCCCTGTGTGCCCTGCCATGGACCAGCCCAAACTGACCTGCTAGCTGTTTCAAGAGCCTGCCTCCTATTTTCCCACCTCTGTGCTGTTGTTCATGATCTGCACTCACCTGGACTGCTCTTCCTCTAGACCTCTGTTTTTAGTTGTTCTTGGAGACATGGCTGATTCCAAGTCTGGGACAGGAAATACACAAGCTCTCCCTTCATGTCATCTCTGTTTTGGGGGCTGGTCTAATCATCTCATAATGAAAGTTCTCCTATCTCTGAATTCTTGTAACTCTGTCTTATGGCACCAGACACATATGTATCCTCAATGGGACTATGAATTCCTAGAAGGCTAGGATCCTGGCTTATTTATTCTTTAAATTCTCAGTGCTAAGCATTTTGCCCTGACACATAACAGATAGTCCAATACGTGTCTATAGAATGAAAGAAGGCTCAGATGACTGAATGAATTACTTATGTTCTGCTTGGTGTTATGGATACTAGGTTGCAATCCTGTTCTCATCCCCTTTCAGTTTTACCAGACCATAATCTCCCTGAAGGCAGGGCTGACACTTCTTCACCTTGGTCTCCTAATGCAGTGACTAGCTTATCTTGGAGGAGCTGCTCCCTGCATACTAGTTGAGTTGAATTTATGGAAAAAAAATTAAAAAGAGGGATTTAAATCCAAGGACTCACTTTCTTGTCTCATCCAACAAAGATTTGAGCTTCTGACCTGTTCTTTTCTGCCTTAGTGGTGGGGGATTTCAGAGCCAAAGGAAGGCACAATTCCATTTGCCCAGTTGTGCCATTATGCACTTTGGGTTAGGCCAGCTTACTATTAATATTGCAATTCTTTAATTTTTTTCCTTCTTGCTTTCCTTTTCTTACTCTCTGAGATGTCCTGTGTGATTGAGGCTCTTCTAAGCTCACTGCAGAGGCTCAGCATGGCAGTAAAAAAGCTTCCCAGAAAACACTCCAAGAACAAACAACCAATGACCCTAGGGATCATAGCACAAAAATGCTATTGACAAAAGATGGGCAGAGAGCAGTTGCCTTTATTTGGACAGAATGAGGAAAAGAACTTGAAGTGAGTCTGTTAGCCAAGTCCACTCTGGGTGTTCTATTACTCTTTCGGAGAGAGTTGCATGCCTGTAATATCTGGAGTTAGGAGAGAGCTCTCAGCAGCTGCCCAATGGCTTCTGATGGCAGATGTGGATGTGGGTAATATTACCTGGACTCAGTCACTCAGCCTGGTGGCCAGAGTTGGGGCCTGGACTCCATAGGCTGAATTTTTAGGCCCATGCTCTTTGTGCTGTACCAATCTTCCGTTTCTTTTCCTTCTATGGAGAAGCTGGAAGCCAGGGTTATCTTTTCTTTTCTACTACTACTACTACTTCTTCTCCTTCTTCTCTTTCTCCTCCTCCTCCTCCTTCTTTCTTCTTTTTTTTTTTTTTTTTTTTTTTTTTTGCCAGGGGAATTGCAGAAACCAGCTGGATATCATATCATAGACCTGGGTGTCCTGAGATCTGCTTTTTAATTCCTGTTCTTCCACAAAATGTTGCAAGACACTAGTCCTCTGGCCATTCTTTTCCCCAGTCTCTTTATATACCTAATATCTGCCCTCGGTTATCCTGAAAAGTCCTTTCTAGGTCTGAATACTTTCTGTTAAATTCCTGACTTGTCTGAATCATTTTTAAAGGGCCCTTTAGAATGTTGCAGCTGATGATTTTATTTTCTTTAAAATCATCAGCTCTGGAATTCTCAGTTCTGATTTTCAGGCCTGTTCTTAAAATGTGGAGTTTACCATACAAAGGGAAGGTTTCACAAACAACAGTACATGGCCTGCGTCTTGTTCTCCTGACCAACCTATAAAAGTTCAGCCCTTTTAGCTTCCTTGTGCTCTCCCAGATGTAGAGAACACCCCTCATGCTCAGGATATTCCAGGGACTGGAATCAATAGATGGGTGTCTGGCCACCTGGGGCTCCCATGAATAATGACGTTGTTCCTTGACCTGCTTGAGTACTCAGTTCAGCTGCCTGGGGTGCTCTTGCACAGAGAATGCTGGGAATATATTCCCTAAATGTCTCCTCTGTGCTAGGCACGGACTACATGCTTTATGTAGAGTCTGAAATTTAATTCCCACAATTCTGGGAAGTGGTTTTTATCTTTCTCAATTTACTTATGAGCCTAATAGAGAGAGGGTACTCACCAAAATGTTGTTGTGATGAAGAAAAATGTGAGAAGCAGGGGAAGGAGGAACAGACTTAAAGCAAAGTCATTTGCTCAAAACCACATAGAATAACAGGCTTTGAAACCAGGTTTGTCCAATTCCAAATCCATCTTTTATTTCCTCCTAATTGTTATGTTCAGAAAAGCCTGTGAATACCTCTCTTCTTCTCTTTAGCATTCTCTGGGTTAGGTCACAGAAGGGCTGTGTGAAAATGCAAATGTTTCCTTTCAGAGGAATGAGATGGGCAGCCTCTGTCTGTCTTTCTGGCCTCGTGGAGGGTTTCTTGACCAGATTAGTTTCACCTTCCAGGTTCTGAGGCAAAGGCTTCATCTGAGAATGGATCAGAGGGAAGGCAAGTAGCTCAAGCACTGGAGAAGCATCCAGGAAGGGGATCATCTCCCCATAGGCATACCAGCCTGAAAAGAGGCACAATGCGCCCCAAGGCATTTCTGTTTGGCTGTATCCTGCTTCAAGGTGATATGTTACACATCAGTCCTGTGCTTTAATATGCTGAATGTGGCTCATCTCCATTAAATGATAAAACTGAACTGCTGATTAGAACATGATGCTTTTGATTTATACAGCTGGGCATTGTTCTAGGAATCTTCTCTCCTCTATTTGCTGCTGACAATAAACACTTTGATTTTTGTCGGTGCCCAGGTGCCCAACTTAGAAGAGGTAGACATGGTCATTGTATTTTAGATCTTGGAGTCAGGGGCTACATTCAAAAAACCACCTTCAGGCATTGTTGCTCAATGCTGTGGGTCAGTGTTTGTGGACTCACTTTTAGTGTGAATTGGTCAACATTGTTTTCATGACTTAGGCTACCCTTTCAACCCCAACCAGCCAGCTTGCCACACCACGAGGTGTATATGGTCCCAGAATGCTAATGACTCAAGACAACTCTTTGTCTCTATGGGTGAAGTCATTTATTTCACACGCTCCCCTGACAGAGACTCTCCACCCCACATCCCTCCTGCCCTGGGAAAGAAATGTTTTCTTTCTGAAAAGGAACAGTGAGATGGCCTAGGGTAGCACTGGAAGCAGTTGAGGAGTTGCCTCCACTCTTCTTTCCCGCCTTCCCCCACTGGGTACCAACCCAGTACCAGCTGCTTACCAGCTTCGTCTTGGGCAGGGCTGGGAGATAGTGCTACTTCCTCTTGAATGCTTTGTCCTAAGGATGGACAAAGCTCCTTTTACTTCAAACCTTGTTATGAAGCTGAAACGAGATTTTTGATTATTTGCCTAGATGGCCCAGGACAGCTGAAGATCATGTCCTGCTCAGTCCAGTTTGTTCCCAGCTGTACTACATACTCAGGGACCCCCATGTGGTTGTAGATTAGGCCAATAGAAGGAGCTCTGTTTCCGGAGCTTTGCCTTGGTCTGTACTCAGGTCAGCTCTCTGACCTTGCTGCTACCATGTCCCTGGGGTTGGTTTTCTAGTAATGATATCCAATGTTTGGGGGTTTTAGCTGCCCTAGACAACCTCCCAGAAGCAGACTTCCAGGCCAACTTTACTGATGTCCTTTGAGACTGCACCAGCCCTCATCTCTGGCCCTGATGCGACTTTCTAGAATTGGATTCACTTATGGTCTCACATATTCACTCATCCCCATGTTTCTGGTAACTGATTTTCCCACCCCTTCAATTTCTACAGTGGAGACCTGGTGGTGCTGGCCTGGCTGGCCCAGTTCTTTCAGGGTTACATTGGCAAGCAAGAGGACTGCTACCCACAACTGCATCACAGAAGGTCAGAGGGTGAAGATCAGAACCAGGGTTGGAAGAGCAAGGAGATTTGATACAAATTTCAGAAGTCCCTGGGTCTTGTCAGGTTGTGTTAGTGTCTCAGAGGAAAGAACATAGAAATGAGAACCAGAGAGCAAGAATGAACAGATGGCACAGCCTCTAAAGCAATACATGTTCCCTCAGCCTTGGATTTTGCACATTTTCATCAGAGTTTGTGTGTATGGGGCAGATCCATTCGCAAATATGGGGCAGGTTGTGCCTCTAGCAGATAAACCCATACTTCTGGGTCAAGTCATTGCTGAATTTGGGTTTGACACTGTGGTTTAATAATGAGAAGAGTGAAATCATAATGAAAGCACAGGCAACCACATATAGTATCTGTTTTCTTATTCTGGGGACCTCAGAGAAATGGATAGGAAGAATGTCTTTTCTTCCTTTTCTAGATGCCCAAAGTCTGGCTCTAGTTTTCTTTAGCAGTTGACTTTGTCAAGCTTACTCCAATAGAATAGCCTTTTGTGTATTTTTTTTCTGCCAAATCCCCTTGGCCTCTGAACTAAAGCAAACTCCACTGAACGTTATTGCTGAATAGCTCACGGCATGTTTATGATATGTGTGACTTTCTCTGGCTGACCTCATTGAAGGGGGCTTTTGCTTAGCCAGGGACCCATTTAGAGTGGCAGGGGATGAGAAATTGTAGACCATCCAGCCTAACCTCAGAGGTAGGCGGATCCGAGAGACATTAAGAAGGAATGAGATCACAAAACATCTGGAGAAATATGAACTGACAAAAAACTAGCCATTGTGGTTTTGTAAAAGGTAAATCTTATTTGACAAATGTGGTGGGGGGAAAAAAGCGAGAAAGAGAATGAAGGAGATAATGTGGAAAGCAGAGGGTTATAAGACAGTGGACTTAGACTATGAGGATTTCCAAGAGACTTCGCACAAGATATTGCTAAATAGGCTCACGCATTGGGTGGCACCTTTAGGCTTCCTAAAGCAGCATACTTCAAACATTGCAATAAAGAGCTCAAGTCAAGATGTAATTATCCCCTTTCTTTTCCTAAGGGTACTATCCTAAATCCTCAGTTATTATACACTTGGGTAGTGAGACTAGAGCCAAGTAGGACTGTGTAGTTTAAGACCTCCAACATCCTCTGCAAGGTTGTTAGAATAATGGGTTGGCTTTGGTCTGTCTACGGGAGCTACTTTGGAAAGATGGCTGGGCCTCTTGAGTAGGACCATCCAGACATCAATGAAAGAGATTTCTAGTTCAGCAGTTGGCCAACTATAGCCCATAGGCCAAATCCACCTGTGTTTGTAAATAAGGTTTTATTAGAATGCAGCTATACCCGTTCATTTATATATTGTCTAAGGCTGCCTTCATGCTGCAATGGCAGAGCTGAGTACAGGTGGTCCCCGACTTACAATGGTTTGACTTACGATTTTTTTGACTCTATGATGGTGCAAAAGCAATATGCATTCAGTAGAAACCCTACTTCAAATTTTGAAGTTTGATCTTTTCCTGGGCTAGTGATAAGCTGTATGATATTCTCCCACGATGCTAGGCAGGGGCAACAAGCCACAGCTCTCAGTCAGCCACACAATCACAAGGATAAATAATAGATACACTCACAATCATTCTGTACCCACACAGCCGTTCTGTTTGTCACTTTCAATACGGTATTCAGCAAGTTCTATGTGATAGTCAACACTTTATTATAAATTAGGCTTTGTATTAGATGATTTTGCCCAACTGTAGGCTAATGTAAGTGTTCTGAGCACATTCAAGAAAGGCTAAGCTAAGCTAGGAGAGTCAGTAGTAGAGGTGTATTAAATGCATTTTGATTCATGATATTTTCAACTTAGGATGAGTTTATTAGGATGATAACCCTATCTCTGGGTCAGAGAAGTTTTGTAGTTGCAATTATATGGTCCGCAAAGCTTAAAATACTTTCTGTCTGGCAATTTACAGAAAAAGTTACTGATCCCTATTCTAGTTCATCTGTAACCCTCTCCAATCAGCCATTTTAGGTAGCCCTATGGTAGCTCTCTGCCATTTTGTTCTGTTTCATTTTCTTTCAAACATGTGGCACTATCTAAACTATCTTGTTGAGTAATTTACTTATATTTTGACTATCTTCTCCAACCAGAAAGAAAACTTGAAAGTAGAGATCTTGCTCATTCTGTTCATAACAATGTATCCCCAGCTCCTGACGTATAGAAGTTGTTCAATCACTAGTTACGGCATGAATGAATGAATGAATGAATGAATGAATGAATGAATGAATGAGTGAGTGAATGCTTGCTGGTAAGAAAAAATGGTGAGGGAAGGGGGAGTTAAAAATGAGACAATGAAGATGCTTAGTGACTGATAGGAAACAGATGATCATATATAGTTGTATCTCATTTTATCGTACTTCACTCACTGAGCAATCTATTGACACCTTTTTTCCAACAGCATATGCTTCGTGTCTCTGTGTCACATTTTGGTAATTCTCTAAATATTTAAAACTGTTTCATTATTATTATATTTGTTATGATAACCTGTGATCAGGGTCTTTGATATTACTATTGTAATTGTTTTGGGGTGCTATGAACCACACCCATATATGATGGTGAAATTTAACAGATAAATGCTCTATGTGATCTGACCAGCCAGTCCCTCGTCTCTCTCCCTTTCCTTGGGTGTCCAGAATTCCTGAGACACAACAATATTGGCATTAGGCCAGGTCATAACCCTGCAAAGTGTTCAAGTGAAAGGAAGAGTCACACGTTTCTCACTTTAATCAAAATCTAGAAATGACTAAATTTGGGGAGGAAGGCATGTTGAAAGCTGAGATAGGCCAAAAGCTAGGCCTCTTGTGCCAAATAGTTAGCCAAGTTGTGAATGCAAAGGAAACATTCTTGAAAGAAATTAAAAGTGCTACTGTAGTGAACGCACAAATGATAAGCAAGTGAAACAGCCTTATTGCTGATATGGAGAAAGTTTGAGTGTTCTGGATGGAAGATCAAACCGGCCACAATATTCCCTTAACCAAAGCCTAACCCAGAACAAGGCCCTCACTCCCTTCAATTCTATGAAGGCTGAGAGAGGTGAGGAAGCTGCAGAAGAAGAGCTGGAAACTAGCAGAGGTAGGTTCATGAGGTTTAAGGAAGGAAGCCATCTCTATAGCATAAAAGTGCAAAGGGGAAGCCACAAGTGCTGATGGAGAAGCTGAAGCAAGTTATGCAGAATATCTAGATCTAGATCTAAGAGCCTTAATGAAGGTGGCTACAATAAATGACAGATTTTCAGTGCAGATGAAAAAGCCTTCCATTGGAAGAAGATGCCATCTCAGACTTTCATAGCTAGAGAGGAGAAGTTAATGGCTGGCTTCACAGCTTCAAAGCACAGGCTGCTCTCATGTTAGGGGTGAATGCAGCTGGTGACTTTAAGTTGAAGCCAATGCTCATTTACCATTCTGAAAGTCCTAGGGCCTTTAAGAATTACACTAAATCTACTCTGCCTGTACTCTATAAATGGAAAAACAAAGCCTGAGTGATAGCACATTTGCTTACAATATGGTTTACTGAATATTTTAAGCCACTGTTCAGACCTATTGCTACAAAGCTGCATTTGGCTAGATGATTAGCTTGTAAGAGTATAAAATTGCAACAGTCAACTACCATCCTGATCAGTCAGCAGCCATCAACACTGAGGCAAGACTCTCCATGAACAAAAAGATAATGACACATTGCAATCTCAGATGATGCTTAGCATTTTTCAGCAATAAAGTATTTTTTCTGGGGGGGGGGGAGGGGAAAGGCAGAGAGAAATTCTTAAGCATGCTCTACATCCAACCTGGAGCCCAACATAGGGCTCGATCTCACGACCCTGAGATCATGACCTGAGCTGAAATCAAGAGTTGGATGCTTAACCTACTGAGCCACCCAGGCACCCCAGCAATAAGGTATTTTTGATTAAAGTATACACTTTCTTAGAGACAATGGTATTACATACTTGAGATACTACAGTATAGTGTAAACAATTTTAATATGCACTGGGAAACCAAAAAATTAATTTGACATGCTTTATTGTGATATTTACTTTATTATGGTAGTCTGGAACCTAACATGCAATATCTCCAAGGAATGCCTGTATTTGTGCCTTCTGCTTAACTGGACATTAGTCCCATATTAGTTGGAAGAAACATTTAAATTGATCTACCCACTCTGTTTTTTTGTGTGTGTGGGTTTTTTTGTTTGTTTTTGTTTTTGTTTTTACTTGAGAGAGAAAGAGAGCATAAACAGGGGGAGGGGCAGAGGCAGAGGGAGAAACAGACTCCCCACTGAGCAGGGATCTAGACGTGGGGCTCCATCCCAGTACCCTGGGATCATAACCTGAGCCAAAGGCAGATGCTTAGTCGACTGAGCCACCCAGGTGCCCCTACCCACTCTGTTACTATAAATTATAACCTACCCTAAGTAATCCAAGGCAAATTTTCTCTCCATGGTTTGTAAACATTTTCAGGAATGGATATTGCACACTTAGCAGTGGTGGCCTGGTGACTTCCTGTCCTTTTGTGGTTCTCTTATTGCTGAGCTTTTGATGTCTGGGCCATTCCCGCAGGATGGGATTACAGCCCACTGCTAAATGGAAGGAGGTAAAGAGATGTCAAGCCCATGGGATCATCTTGACTAATCTCATTTGCCATTATCTTGGAACTTGGGCATTATCTACATTATATTTATTTTTACTTCCAGAAGGAACCATTGTGAAATTGACTGTTGCAATTATATACTCTTGCAAGCTAATCATCTAGCCAAATGCAGCTTTGTAGTCCCAAGAAAACAATAATGTAAGGCTCATAGTTAATAAAATACCCTAGTATTTCCTGAGTGCTTGACAACAATCTGCAAGGTAAAAGGACATGGCTCAAACCCCTGGGTTCCAGTCTTTTTCCTGTAGCATTTCTCAAGGAAATCTCTGAATCAAGTGCTATTCAATGGGTAGCATGGCATTTTGTTAGATATGTTGCCATCTGGGAGAGAAGAGAGGTGCTTATTTGCATGAAGTTTCTCTTTATTCTGTGGCTGTTTTAATTTGTCTTAACGTAACTGTCACGGGCTACTAGGATCATAGCAAAAGGACTCAAGACCCAACTTTAACCAGGCTCCACTGGTCAAAGATGAAACAATTTGAGGATCAAATAAGGACATTAACTTCAATAGATTGATATTCATCAAATATAATTAAAGTCATGAATTTAAAATGACATTGGGGAGGAAAAACCCTAATTGCTCACCATTGACAGATGCTAGGGAACCAACTCATTATTATGAACACTAAAGAGAAAGAATCAAATATTAATTTTGTCTTTCCTATACAAACTGTACCACTGAGTAACCAAATAGTAAATAATGAGAAATTTATATTTATAGAAGTATCCAGCTAATAAGTGAAGAAGGGATGTACCATTGGATGAACACCATGACAGAACCACTAATAAATGAGTGAATGTTGGCACTAAGAATGAGTGGCTGCTAACGTCACAAAAAGAGAGGTAATGATGTGCCTCCTGACTAAAGAACACAGCCCCACCTTTGAGGTAGTCTTGCCAGTGGATGAACCTTGAATCTCAGCAAGGCTCTAGATGCAACTACCAATTTATAGGAAATACAGAGGATGGAGGATCACATCAGGAGACACCACTTGATTGGAGATGGCAAAATCCAGCCTGGAAAGCTCTACAAGATAAATGAGCTTGTTTCTTCAACAATGCATTGTGAGAAAGAGAAGAGGAAGCGGGGAACCCATGAATTGAAAAATAGTTAAGAAATTTATCAGCCAGCCAAAATGCATGGATCTCATCTGCATTCTGATTCCATAAACAAGCTATAATAAATTATTAACATTTGTGTCAATTAGTAATTTGAACACTGATGAAATATTTGATAATAAAGAATTATTAAGATTTTAGGTGTGATTTGACATTATATTTTTAAAAGAACCCTTTGGAGATACATGTTGAAATATTTATAGATGATATGTCTGAGATTTGCTTTCAAGTAATACAGGGCAGAGAGTTAGCTGAGGACAGAGGTGAAATAGGACTGGTTCTGAGCTGAACATAGTTGGGTAATAAGTTCATGGGATTTATTATATTGTTCTCTCTCTATTCTGTGTATGACTGATGTCTATTAGAAAAAAATTAAAAACGACTGTCTTGGCAAAAAGAAGAGTGGTGGTTTAACTAGTTCTTTCAATGGCAGATAGATGTGACTTATGACTATATCATTCATTGTGAAACTTATTTATGTGAACATATACCTATATGTGTGCTTTATGTATAATGCAATTTTTTATATATTATTAATTATATTTATTTACTCATATATTATTATATATAATACATGTTATACCAGTATTTAGTCAGTCACCAGGTTATCTCAGTGATTTAAACATATTTAAATAATCAGTTAAAAGGATTTGCTTAATGCAGTACCTATTACTATTTCTTCACATGAGAAGGGCAGTTCCAATTGTGGAAAACACAAATTTCATTCATTAGTTTGTTCTTTCCAAAAACATTTCTCAAGAATCCACCATGTGCCAGCACTAGGCTGATCTCTAAGAATAAAAATCAGTTTAGTCATGGTCCAATCCTGGAGAAATTCATTTTCTAGAGAGAGAGACAGACAAGGAAAACCCACAGAGCAGCAGAAAAACAGCCATGTGAGACACGGCTCATAATGCCAAGGGCATGTAGTCAGTTGGTCCTGGAAAGAAGGGGTACCCTGGCTGGCAGGCTGATCCTGAGCAGGGCAAAAAGGGCAGGGGAGGAGATAAGGTGGAAGGGCAGTAATGAGAGCAAGGTGCTCCGGGAGGACATTTACCTGGCTTTTGCTCAATATAGCTGGATTGTTGTGCGTGAGGAAGAGTGAGGAGAACAGACACTGGTTGGGGAACATTTAGTGCTGGATATTTTGGAGGATGTGGAGAAGCAAAAGGGACAAGCTCTTTTAAGGTCCTTAACATCTCACCCCACAGAGTTCCTGTCCTGCTCTTGGCCATGACAGCTGATGTGAAACAAAGCCTCTCTCCCTCTCAGATGCTGCTCCTCAGAATTCCATTTGCACACTCTCTTCTTGCCAAGCTTTCTCCTCTGCAGCTTTCCTTGTTGACCTTCTGGTCTATTCTCTGTCCTAGCCCAGGCTTCTTTTTCTTTCTCTTCAGTCTAAATCTCAGAAGGGCAAAGGCTCTGACTTTCTCTGTACTGCATTTAGCCACAACTGGACACAATCTGCATTACTATTCATCAGTGACCCTCATGACCTTTGTCCAGTTGAGATCGTCAACTAGAAAGGACTTCGGGAATTAAACAATTATTTTTTTTTAATTTGAAAGATGATCTCAAAGTGGTAGCATGTATCATATGATCACTTATCTCTATTGCTTTGGTTTAACTTACCCCTTTAAAAAAAACACAAAAACTTAAGTAGTCCAATGAGGGCAAGTCCTTGTCATTTATTGAGAGCTTTTTCTTAGTCAAAGCAAAACATTGGCATTCTTAGCTGTTCACTTATTTATACTACAGGAAACCAACAGTTATGCAAAGCCACTGCCAACATAATCACGAGCTGCTGTGTGGAGTCTTAAGTACCTCATGGAAAAATAACTCTGAATTGGAATTCTTCCCAAAAGCCAGCTTCATTAATGCTTTGACAACTGAGGTAGGCAAAAAAAAATCTAGAAAGAGGTTATAAATGTGAATGGCTGTTAAACCTTTCAGCAGGGTGATTTAGTGTAAAAAATGTAAGATATTAGCACAAATCCTCTTGCAATAGTACCATGGCTGGGTCATGCCTTTAATTTACCTACAATTAATTGTAGGCTTAAGATACTTTATAGTTTAATGAACACACAGAACACAGCCTCAAGCATGTTTTATTAACTTGGCTGTGCCTTGTGTTTCAAAACAGTCTTTGAAAATGTGGGAGACAAGCTGTGTGTGTGTGTACATGGGTGTGTATGTGTGTGTGCAAATATGTGTGTGTCGCCACATGAAGCAATGTGGAGCAGGAGGGACATGGGTAGAGGGTATAGTCTGTTGACACAGTCATTCTCAAAGCTACCATTTCATTATGCAATTAAATCTTAGATGGGCACTTTTTGGGCCCTTGTCTTTAAAAGGAGTTTCTGATATTTTTCTTTTGTTCTTTAAAAAGATTTTTTAAAATGGATTTTGCCATGAGTACTTCCTAAATACATATTCTTTGCTTGGAAGCGAAAGGCAGGAGCTATGAACAGAGAGCAAGAACTTTGGAAACAAGAAGAGTTTATAAGGTTATTGGGAGCTTTTCATCCTTGCTGAGTAAACAGGAGAGTGATGGTAGACACCATCTTTCTGAACAGAACTGTTCACATATTCTGAGAGCCAATAGACACAGATTGGACTTCCAGAGCTTAAATGCCTGTAGCACTTCAAGAGGTGTTCTTAGAGGGCTTTTAATATTTTTCATCAGTAGTTACTTGGCCACAGTCTCTCATTTATAGTCACACCCCCTATTTAATGTGCCAAGTTAGTTCTTCTGGTCTCTGGGCTACTTCAGATGACTTGATCAACTTGCCAAATTGCAAGGAGAAGAGGGTGATGGGAGTTCACTGTGTCATTGATGACCATGGTGGCCAATGATGGTTGAGTCCACCAGTGCACCAGGCTTTGCCCGAAGCGTTTACCTCAAACCTTATTCAATACTCACCACAAGCCTGTGAGGGAGAACCAGTCATTATTGCTTTTATGCAGGTGAGGAAACCAAAGCTTAGTGTGGCCAAGTCAAGACCCAAGGACAAAGACACACGCATGGCAGAGCTGGGCGTGCAGTGAAGGCAGCTGACTGGAGTGTCACTCTTGGCCGTGGGTTTTTTCTTGACTGTTGCAAGTCTCCTAAACCAGGACTCTACTCGGCCTCAGTCTTTGCCAGGAGACTGGTAATTTCCCTCCAGATTACTAGATGTATGTGAAGTTTCCAAGCTGTCCGTGAATCACATTGACCCTTTTTTCATTTAAAATAAAAAGTAGTATTTCTAAACCTATTAGAGAAAATCATAACTTTTTTTTCAGATTTTAATTTTTGGTATGTGTGTGATAATGCTTATTATAAAGTTTAAATATTATAAAGTTCTAATATGTGAAATTTTTCTCTATTTCTTGGTGTTGTTTAACTCTCTTGGTCACATTCCTCTTCGTCCAACCACCTCTAAGCCTAATTATACTTATTAGATGTAGCTGAGGTTAAAAATTTGGAATCTATCTATTTATGTCTCTATCTGTATCTTTCCCAATGCCCTCCAAAACACTACTTGACATTGTTAAGCGGGAAGTCTCTGAGGCTTGCCCCCTGGATTCAAATCCCGATTCCACCATTTATTAGCTAAGTGATTTTGTGCTAGTATTTTCTCCATGCTTCAGTGCCCTTATCTGTAAATGGAAATAATAACAGTACCTATATCACAGGTTTATGTGAAGAGGACATGTGGTAATATATAAAGCAGTTAGAACAGAGATGGGCACAAGGTAAACCCTCAATAAGGCTATCTAGATCTGTATCTCTGTGCATATACATGTCCATGGAAGTGATAATATATAAATTATTTTGCATCTTGTGTTTTTGACTTAATAATATATTATTTTAGTCATATAAGACTGCTTTAAAAAAACGAATATAACATTCCATTGCATACATGTAACCTGTTAGTAGACTTTTAGATGTGTCTGTTTTTCATTCTTATAAGCAATGCTCTAATAAACTTCTAGGTACATAAATCTCTGTGCATTTGTCTGAGTACTGCTGTAGGATAAATTTCTAGAAATGGAATTGCTGATAAAAATAGATGCATATTTAAAATTTTGCTTGAAACTGCCAAAATGCATTCCCCGAAGACCATATCAATTTACAATTCAGAATGCCAAGATTGGATGTGTCCATTTCCCCACAATCCTGCCAGTGTTGATTATGAGAATATTTTTTTGATCTTTATCTGACTGGTTGGTGAAAATATCTTGTTGTTGTTTTGATTGCATTTCTTTGATTAGTAGTAAGGTTAAGCTTTTATAATGAGTAAAATGACTCTTTGTAGTCATTTGTGAATTGGGCTGTTCTTATTTTGTCCATTTTTTATTGGAGCATTTCTCAAGTTGATTTTAAAAATTTTTATCTGTTAAGGATCTTAACCTCTTACTAGTCACATATGTTAAAAGTAACCACATATTTGTTGATCTTTTTCCTTTTTTAATGATTTTTACCCTTAGAAATTTGAAATGTATAATAGACAAATCTGTGAATCTTTTCCTCACTGAATATTTTCTTTTAGTAGCTTTTTAAAAAATATTGAAATGTATGCCAAATAGGATAGCTCTTTAAGTATATGGTGTGAGGTAGGGAATTTAACTTCATTTACCCCTTAACAAATAAGCAATTTTTAGAGAAGTTGATGAAAGACAAGGAAAAAAATAGATATTTGGAAGAACCATAGTACATGTTAATTTATTTACCCAATTAGTTAACACATATTTCCTGGATGTTTATCATATATGTACTGGACAGGTCAACACTGACCAATAAAACTTTGTGCAATGATAGAAATGTTCTCTATAGGTGCTGTTAAATGTAGTAGCAACTAGCCACAAAGAACTGAATTTTAAATTTTATTTAATTTTAATAAATTAAATTTAAAATAAAGAGCTACCTGTGTCTATTGGCTACCACACAGGACAGTGCAGTTGCAGATGATGATGAAATGGCAGAGGGGTGTGTGTGTGTGAGAGAGAGAGAGAGAGAGAATGCATGTGAGAATGCAAAGGGCATAGCCAAATGCTTTCCGTTTGAAATAGTGAAACTGTAGAAAAAGTACAATTTTATATCTCCTTATGATTTAAGAATAGGAAAAAAAGAAAGTCTGGACAAAAGATAGGATGCATTTTTGGCCTTGAGAGTCCTGGATCCCCAAATGGGGAAGAATGAGTCTGCTGGTCATTAGCCCTTCCTCTGCAAGCTTTTAAACTGCATTCTTGCTTTAGTTCTGCAGACCCCACCTTTTTTCTGCATACCTCATATCTCTTGTTCAGGAAGGCAATAGCAAACTTGCAAACCTAGGGACCTACCTTTATATTAATTTCTCCCTTGTGGGGAATACAGTGAGCTTTCTTTTAAAAATGAGCCGAGAAGATACCAATATGGAACATTCTTGAAGTGGATCCTAACATTTCTCTGATCTTTCCTGGAGGGTTCCATTAGTGTTTCAAGAGTTTGGGGTCATGGTGGTTAACTCGCTTAATACTGAATTGTTCAGGGAGCGCCAAGGAATAGTCATTTAATGATGTACTCGAGTGGTGGAAAGCGTCGCAGATTCTAGGCAAGGAGCCCTTTATTTTTATTTTCAGAAGAAAATAGGTCTATTCCTCTGCTGTGTAACATGTGAACCCAAGCCAGTCAGAATCCTAGCAAAGTTGTTCTGATGGGTCTGGGAGCACGTGGTTGCATGCGGAGGAGGTTGTTGACTGGGCATGTATGGGAAGAGGATGGAGCGGTACCTGCCTGGGTCCAGCGGCACGCGTATACAGGTGACTGAAGCCACGGGCAGGCTGTCAGGCATACAGCCACCAGATTTACGACCGAGGTAAAAGACATATATTATGTGCAGAGCCAGCTGGTCACCTGTCAGGTGGGGAGCTGAGGCTGAAAGCAAGCTTCTTTTTTTTTTTTAAGATTTTATTTTATTAGAGAGAGAGAGAGAGAAACAGCATGAGAGGAGATAGGGTCAGAGGGAGAAGCAGGCTCCCCGCTGAGCCGGGAGCCCGATGTGGGACTCGATCCCAGGACTCCGGGATCATGACCTGAGCCGAAGGCAGTCGCTTAACCAACTGAGCCACCCAGGCACCCGAAAGCAAGCTTCTTAACACTGAGGAGATAACAGCTTTATGAGGAATCTGGAGTGGGGGCGTCTAAAGGAAAAACTCTATCCTGCAAGGTGCACCTGCATGCATTTTCCGTGTTAAAAACCGGAGGAGGAGAAGACAAAAGCAAGTGCTGTTGAAGTGGTAGACCTTGAGGTTTAGAGAGTGTTTGATGTGGCATCTCATGAAACTTTAATCATGAAATTCATTCCAATTCATTGAGATGTGGGGGATGATAGGAACTGACAAGTGGCAGAAGGCCTCCCAGCTCAGGGTGGTGATTTATGGGGAGACAGCGAGCAGGGGAATCTGGCTTTCCCTCCAGTCTCACTTAACAGCTTCATTAATAACCCAGATAAACAAGCCAGCTAGTTCATGAATAGCATCTGATATTAAATTGAGAGGTGTTGGGAATAAAAAAGAAATCCTAAACAGACGGTGGCTCCACATGGGGAGAAATGGAGAATACCAATCAAAAGTAAGTAGAATTGTATGGGGGCATGGAAGAGTTGGAATTTTTTTCTGATAATCTCCATACACATTTGAGGAAAGAGTGGAAATCCTCCAAGTAATAGTTAGTAATTATTGAGTACCTATTTCAAATGCTCTCATTTAATCCTTATAGCAATTTTATGGTGTGGACTTTATTATCTTTTTTTTTTTTTTTTTTTACAAATGCAGGAAGCTGAGGATCAGGAAGCACAAGTAATTCAACAAGAGCCGTGCAGATAGTTAACTGTTACAGGTGGGGTTTGATACCCAGGTCACTAGCCTTTGAAAGCCTCTTTTTTCTGTATTCTTGCTACTCGAAGTATGATCCATGGTCAGCAGCATTGGTACCACTGGGGGAACTTAGTAGAAATGCAGAATCTCAACCCTTTCCCTGATCCCACTGAAAAAGAATCTGCATTTTTAGCAGGATTTCCCAATGACTCAAATGCACAAGAAAGTTTGAGAGGCCCTAGGCTACACTCTGTGGATGGGAAAGGAAGATCCTCATGTAGACAACTCTTTGTAATCTTCTTACTTCTGACCCAAGGTTATCTGAGTGCCATCAGCCTCCCTGTCAAGGTAACTGCCAGCCTCACACAGCCCTTGGTGCCCACAGCCTCACCTGTGGCCCTGGCTATTTAGGAAGTAAAGACAAGTTTCCAGAGTGAATGAACTCTTACCATTGCTTCATTCATACCCTGTGTTTACTGCTAACACAGCGCTGACCACACAGACTTGGAGTTGTTAATTTAATTGCTGTCAGTTTCCTACTAGGCTCTGAAGTCTTGGCAGGGAAAGTGTTTGTCTGTTACCTATCATTGTTTCCCTGGTCGCTAGCACATGGTCTCACGTGGCCCAGAGAAGATTCTCAGTAAATGTTTGTTGAGAGACTGTGAATGAATGAATGAACACTGGCAAAGTCTCCTATTCTACCTGGGCTATGTCTCATTGATGACTTTCCCTGGACACTTAAACATCAGGGGTTTGTGGAAAAACATCTGGAAAGCTCTCGAGTTTCTGCCCCACTCTTAACCACAGGTATATTTTCCTTCTAGGCTACAGCAGATGTTCTCTTCTGGCAAAAACCAAAGAAAGGAGATCTATGGTATCCTCTTGATAGTGAATTTAGAAATAAAAAACAGTTGTAAATAAGAAAAATACTTTCACAGATGGAATTTTTATGTTCTCATTTCTGTTGCAACTTGAAATTGTAGTGAGAGGCTAAGGTCAGGACACATTCATTCACTCATTCTACAAATATTTATTACGTCCCATGATGCACCAAATGTTAGAGACATTCATGTGATCAAATATACATCTTACCCACCCTTGTGGAGCAGAGAGACCGACAAGGGAGATAAGACTTAAATTGGAATAAGTAATTCAAAGTAGTTCATGAAGTTCAACGAACGTTTATTGCATTCCAGCTCTGTACCATGCGCTATGCTTGCTGCTGGGGAGAGAACGATGCCTGAGATAGAATCCCTGACTCAGAGTGGATCACAACCCAGTGAGACCGACACATAGGCATCATCCCTCTGCTGTGGCAAGGGCAGAGACAGAGGGGTGCCAAGGACCCTAAAGGAGCACATAGGCAGACAATGAATGGGGTGAGGGGGCAAAAGGAAGTGGGTCTTGGAAGAGTTCCTGGAGGAGGTGGTGCCTGGGTTGAGTCTTGAGGCATGAGTAGGACTTTGCTCAGGCAAGAAGGGAATGAACATGGAAGTCAAATCTCTTTGATGAGATTGAAAGATCAAAGAGCTACACGCTAAAATAAAGAATGCTGATGTGCTATGGGAATTCTGGATACAATTCAGTTGTATCTCAGACAGGTGCAACCAGGTGAAGGGTAGGTAGGGCTTGAGGCACTGAGACCTGAGACAGGAAAGACATTCTATGCCGTGCATGGTAGGGATGTAAGGGGGACAGGCAGGTAGCTACATTTCTCCCTTTCTTTCCCATTCTTGGTCTTTCTTGATCTTTAAATTAAGATGTTAAAATAGTATGTTTTTTAAGTTTTAAAATGAAAAACAAATATTTAAACACAAAAGATAATCGTGGGATTCGTGTCATATATCGATTCATTGCTCACTAATGTTGGTCGGTATAGTTGAGCCAGTGAGCAACAAATTAAAGATGTGTGATGCTCATATTCACTTTCTAGTCCTGGCAGTGTTTCTCTGTAACTAACTATATGAAAGCCTCTTTTGAAGATGGCTTCCAAAGTCTAAATTAGAAAGCCCCTTGAGAATGTTAAGCCTAGCTCAAAGGGTTCTTCTGGCCTAGCTCCATGTTACAGTGGATTTTTTTTTTTTTTTTTAATTGGAGAAGTGATCTGCTGAGAATGTGATGGGTCTGCTTTTTGGTAGGATGGGACACATCAGTTCTAGTGCACACAGTTACTGTCTGCCTGTTCCCTCCAGGTGCTATCACATTAGGGTCCCACTAGGGGACAGAGTTTAATCTAGTGTCTCCAACAGGGTCTTCTCCGGATGGCAAAAAATCCCTACTCTTCTTATCCCTGGGACCAAGATGTGAAATTTGCCTGTAGGGCAAATCAGTGATGAAATACTAGGAAAAGCTTCTGGGCGCTCTCCTAATGTATTGATGGAGAGACTTTGGTTAGGAATTCCAAAGCAATTTAGCATAGAAAAGCACTTAGGTAAAAGGATGTGAGCAGAGGGCACCAGGGCCCTTGTTTCTATATTCCTCTTCTTGTCCTTCTACTCCTCAACAGGGTAGAAACTTGATCTCAAAACTTCTCTTATTTTAATTTTTGCTGTGTTTTCAAAATAGAGTTCTTCCATGCTCTGGGGCTCTCATCTTTGGTATTCCAAGATATGAATTACGGGTAACGTGGAGCGTCTCAGTGGGTTTGTATGACTAACAACTGCTCATAAATGTAAGCATGGTCAGAAACCCCCGTGACGACTCTTCACGGAGTCTCCCTAAATCACAGCCAAATCTTTCATGTGAGGATTTTCAGGGAAGCCAAAGGTTATGTTCTCTGCTTTCTTTTGTAAATATGTCACAGTCCATTGGACCCAGAGACTGGAGCCCCTCACAGCTCGTGGGGGAGTCATAGTTGTGGTCTTTATTAAGATTTAAATCACTTAAAATCCCATTTCTCTCTAGCCCCAAACTTAAAGAAGATGTGCAATATCAAAAAGGGATTTTCTGTAAGAATCAACTATTTCTTTTAAAAGTAAAAGCACCGTTGACATAAGAATGTAATTCTTCAGGCTACAAAATCTATACCACATGATTTTTTTTTTAAGTAAGTGCAAATGGTAAAAAAAAATTTTAATGTAATGACTCCCCATTGTGGCATTTTTCATATTCAGTTCAAATGATGTATAGTATAAGATATGTTAGTTGACTTACTCCCACAAAAGCAAGTGTAGTTTTGGTAATGATAATGGTACGAATTGTGGAAGTAGTGCTTTTATAGTAGAGTGGAATATGGACAATTTTCATTTCATTACTACATAAAACCCATAATTCTTAGCACAAAATCCATTTACATGTATTTTTAATGGCAAAAACTTGAGCAAATTTCTGAAGTTGGATCTCATATTACCTAGCTTCCATGAATTAGACATATTTACTATGAAGTAATATCATAAATACTTAAAATTAAACTATAGCTGTCAAGATGAATAAAATACGCTTTATGATCTAGAACTTCTCCTTTTATGACTAGATTTACTAGCTACTCATCCCTCAACTTCATTAATCCACAAAACATTTCCTATTCAATCATACGAACTGAGAAAATGCAGTATTTTTGCTTTTAGTGTAATTTTTAAGGCAAAATTGTATCCATGTGTTTGTACTTGTTTTGGTAAGGGAGGGAGGATGATTATTTTCATTCCCCAAGACTGTAAAGTAATAAATAGCAAATGCCCTTCCTGTGAGTTTACTCTCTTTTGTTTTACAGACACACTGTGCTTGCCATGAATAAGGCATCTGGTTTCTGGAGGCCTGGTGGTGGACTCAGACAGATTTGGGCCCAAACTTAGGTTACTCTGTAGTCTTAGGCACATCAGTTAAACCTCTCTGAGCCTCAGTTTCTTCGTCTGTAGAAAGGGGATAATATCTAATTCTCGGCTTTTGTAAGGTTTGGAGATATTACATATAAAATTAATGTCGTACCTAGCTCCAAGTTGGTCCTAAATGAATATCTATTGTATGACAGATAAATGTACAGTATAAATGCTAAATAAGTGTATTTATTCTACACGAATAAATTCCCAGCCCTCTACTGGGAATATAAAAAAAAGAGAGAGGGAATCCCAGTTCCTATTCTCAGAGAGCTTATGATTTTACAGAGAAGGGAGGGCAAGAGCA
Source organism: Mirounga angustirostris (assembly GCF_029215605.1). NCBI lineage: Eukaryota > Metazoa > Chordata > Mammalia > Carnivora > Phocidae > Mirounga > Mirounga angustirostris. Next base: position 101,145,228 of record NW_026991711.1, on the reverse strand, counting down.
ACATCTACTCAGCAAACTATAAAATACGTCAGACCATGTTTAGACCTCTCAATATGGGATTATGTACAATGCCTGAGGGCCCAAAGGTGGGAGTAATTAATTCTGATTAGGAAAAGGGAATGAGGAGAATCACTGTGAGATTAGGGAAAACTTCATTTAAAAATTACATTTGAGTATCTTGAAGAATAAACAGGAATTTTGACAAATGGAAAAAAAAGAATACCCCAGCAAGAACATAGTCAGTAAAGTTGCAGTAGCATGGGACATGTCTACAGAGCCTGAACTGTGACTTGGCTCTTCCCTGGTCTCCAGCCTGCCTGCCCACCCTGCAGACTTTGGAGTTGCCAGCTTCCGTAATTGTTTGTATGTGTTTATGTATGTATACACACACACATACACACACAGATCTTTTTTTTTTTTAAAGATTATTTATTTGAGAGAGAGAATGAGTGGTGGGGAGGGGCCGAGGGGGAGAGAGAGAGAGAGAGAGAGAGAGAGAGAGAAAAGCAGACTCCCTGGTGAGCAGGGAGCCCGATGCAGGGCTCGATCCCAGGACCCAGAGATCATGACCCAAGTCGAAGGCAGACACTTAACTGACTGAGCCACCCAGGTGCCCCACAAAGATCTTATATATAGATATATATTCAAATTGTTTCTGTTTCTTTGGAGACCCTGACTAGCACAGATACACAATTCATATTTAAAAGCTTATATAAGGGGTGCCTGGGTGGCTCAGTTCGTTAAGCGTCTGCCTTTGGCTCAGGTCATGATTCTGGAGTCCCAGGATAGAGCCTCACTTTGGTCGCCCTGCTCAGCCGGGGGGGTCTGCTTCTCCCTCTTCCCCTCACCCTGCTCCTGTTCTCTCTTCACGTGCTCTCTCTCTCTCAAATAAATAAATAAAATCTTTAAAAATAAATAAGTAAAAGCTTATATCAAATTGAGAGAACTTGCTCCTATCTAGGTATGAATGGTCACACGCAATGTCAAGATACACTCTTAGTTTCAGTGTTTCCCAGAAGAGATTGAACTCTACTACTGGAGCGATCCACTGTTCTTGTTAACTCACTACGTCTCCACTTTCTCCAGTCCCAGCCCTGGTTACGTGGCCCTCCAGCAGTGGTGTGGTGGACACGGTGGGGCTGAGGAGTGCTGGCTGTGTGCTATGCTCCTGAAGCCTCCTGAAATGATTGCGTCCCTTGGCCTCTCACTTTACTCTACCGCTTCAGGAACCAAGGAGAATAAGGCACATGTTACCTTGTCATGCTTTGTACATGGCTGTCTGAATTACTTCACACCTAGATGCACGGTACCAGATTCCAAGGTTTGCAGCCGCTTGAGCTGAATTATTCTTAAATGAAAACTGTAAAAATCATAATATCTCTCCCTGCCCTGCAACAGCTGATGTGTGCTGCCTAAAGACCAGGTCCTACCCCACCTTACTGATGCTTTTATTATAATAATAACATCCTCATATTCTTCCTCCTTCAGTTTCATCCTTCCACAACATTCACTTATTAAATTCTATGTCAGGTATTGTTCTAAGTCTTGGACATACAGCAGGCAATAAGACAGACCTCTTCATGGACCATTTCCATAGACTATCTCCATGGAGCTTAGAGTCCAATAAGGAAGATTGGCATAAAAATTACAAATAACTAGCTTCAGTTGTGATAAGTACTATTGAGGAGACCTATTAGAGGTTTTTGAAGTGTATAAACATACTTTCCTGCTTTATTAGGGGCATGTGGGATACACGTTCTCTGTCTTGACCTCTGGGTCATCCTGAGGTATCCAGCAATGTTTTAATACTGTATGAAATTCATACTCAGCAGGAGACAAGTAGCACACTCAGATAGAGTAGCTGGGGAGAACACAATAAAAGGAATCCTTACAAAGATGTAGGCATCTCTGAGGGGATGAGGGAGGGAGCAGTTTCCAGAACATAGATTGTGTTGCTGGCGGAAAGAGCTGCCTGACAGGAGCTGTTCTCTTCAGTCAACCTGCAGCAATGTTATCAGTTATCAGTTATCAGTTGGGGAACAAACACCCCTTCGCTCCTCTCCAGCCCTCTCCTCTGCTGAGACAACCAGTAGCCTGAGGTCAAGGGAGCTTACCAAAGGGTTCTCTTTGTACGGCAGGGTGTGAAGGGTCAGAGGGTGTCTGAAGTGGAGAAATAAAGATGATTATCTTCATCTGATTGTTGCTAGCAGGTCTGCATCTAACAGCCTTTCCAGCATCCTTTGTAACTCCAATAGTCTCATGAATGGTCTCCCTGCTTGCATGTACTGTTGTCCCTTTTCCCCAGCAGCCAAACTGATTCTAGAAGAATCCCATAGACCAGATAATGTGCTAACCTAATCCTCACTGCTTTAAAATCAGCCACTTGCTTCCCATTGTCCTTAGATCAAACTCCAGACTTCCATAACTATAAGACGCTACTTGAGCAGCCTATCTCCTTTTCCAGCTTCATTAGGTACCATTCGATCCTTGTTCGTTATATCCTGGTCTTCCTGTTACCATCTTATGGCAAGCTTGCTCTTGCTTCAAGAACTCGATATTTTCTGTTCTCTCTGCCTAATGGTCTCGATATTTTCTGTTCTCTCTGCCTAATGGTCTCAAAGTGGTTTTCCTCCTCTATCTCTTCTTCCTTTTCCTCCTCCTCTTCTTCCTCTTTTCACCCCCTCCTCACCTCCTTATTATTAAAAGTAATTCACTTTCTTGAGGTATAACATCATCCGTTAAAGGGCTCAAATTTTAAGTATGCACCTTGATGAATTTTTATGTGTATTTTTATTTTTATTTTATGTGTATATGCCCATAAAAACAACCACCCAGATCAAGATATAAAGCCTTTCCAGGCCCCCCGAAGGCTCAGTTGTGCTCCTGCCACTCAATGTCTTACTCCTTCCCCAGAGGTCAAAAAGTATTCTGAACTCTATCACCATAGAGCGGTTGGGCCTGCTTTCGAACTTCATATAAATGCAGTCATAGAACATGTACATCTTTGTGTCAGGATTCTTCTGCTCCACAGAGCGTCTATGAGAGCTCTCTGTTTTTTGCTGATACCAGTAGCTGCTTGTTTTTGCTCTGTAGTATTTTACTGTGTGGACACACTAGCATTTATTTATCCATTCCACTGCTGAAAGACATTTGGTTCTAGTTTTTGGTTATTATGACTAACACTGTTACAGACATTGTGATGGGTATATACCCAGGAGCGGAATTGCTACACCAGAGGTTGGGGGGCGTTTGGCTTTGATAGACACTGCCAAATAGTTTTTGAAAGTGGTTGTACCAGCATACCCTCCCAGCAGCAGCGTACAAGTGCTCCGCTCAGCGTATGAGAGCATGTCCTTGTCAGCACTTGGTACCGACTGGCTAATTTTAGCCCTTCTGGGAGGTGCAGGGTGATGTCTCATCATGGTTTTCATGTGCATTTTTTTGATGACTAATAATATTGAGCAACATTGCATAGGCTTGTTGATCATTTAGATAGTGTCTTTGGTAAAGTACCAATCAAGTGTTCTGCCACTCAAAACCAATATTTGACACCTGTTTTTTTTCTAGCTTATAGAAGTTCTTTATGTATTTTGGATATGATTTCTTTGTCCAACATTTGAATGGCACATATCACCTCCTGGTCTGTAGCTTGCCTTTTTACTCTCTCAGTAATGTCTTTTGATAAACAGAAGTTCTGAGGTCAAATTTAGCAACTTTTTCTCATATGGCCAATGTTTTCTAATACCTAAGAATTTTCTGTATCTATTACTTCTCATTATAACCTCCTCAGACAGCCCTGCCCGAGCCTCCTGGTTGTATGTTTTGTTCTTCAGGCCTGTGCTGACCTCCCCGGGCCTGGAGCATGAGTACAAGTGGAGTCCTTTGATATTCCTGCTGGTGGATCAGCAGCAGTGGCTTTGGGTTCAGACCGATATTCACACCTAACAAGCACCAGTTGTCATTACAAGCACAGCGGACGGGCAACAACAGAGAATAATGTGTATGGTCACAAGAGACAGGGTTGGGAGAGTAGGGACTGTCTCAGCTACAAAAAGTTGTAAGCTTTGGGGTCCTTTCAACTTGATAAGTAGCTAGTCATATATTTTCTGTGGTGCATTCTGAGGCACTCGGTTCAGATCCCCCACTTCAGAACCAAGGTCCTTCTCCCTGACATTTGCCCAGGGATGTTAGCAGCTGATGACTTATAGCTGGGTCTCTTTAAGGGTTTACCCCAATATGAGATATCTCTAAAGAACCATCCCTCCTTTTCTAGGAGATCAGCTGAGGCCTCTTTTGCAAATAAATTGCAATTCATTTCTCCCTCTACCTGATTCCCATGTCTTCACTTCCTCACAGGTACAGATCCTGGGAGCCCTCTCCCAGAAACTTCCATCATGCAAATCTCCCTCTCAGAATCTGTTCTGCAGACTCAGGACCCTTAGGGGTGTGTGACTAATGCCCCTTCTCTGCTGCAGCTGTATCTCATCAATATTGGTTCCTCAGTTTCCAATAAAGTCTCAATAATGAGGTACATGTGCGTGGAATGGTGCGCTTTTCTTTTCTGGTTTCCCATTCACCTTGGGTCCAGCATAAGTAGTTGCCTGATGGTTCTGTTATGAGGTAATGTTAACCATGAGTCAAATCCTCAGGCATCCCTGAGGCTAGAGGGTGACCACAAAACCAGTTGTTAATTTTTTTATTCTAAGATGTTCTAAGGTGTCCACACACACACAACTATGCATATACCGATGCCTGCAACAGGAGTGAAAAAATAAGACACCCAGGTTTATTAAAAATGTCCACTAAATGACCACCACGGGCACTGAGTACAGGGCCAAGGGGTGAATTGTAGTTCAGGGCAACAGTGGCCCTTTTTGTTTGCTGTCTGTTTTTGTGGAGAGGCTTGGGATGGCAGGGCGACTACCCCATCTCTGGGACCTTCCTGGTTGTAACAGTACATTTCTGCATTCTGCCAACCCCTGAGTTCCGGCAAATGAGGACCACTGATTGGTTGCCCCATTAGGTTTCATCAGGAAGCTGATTAAGGAAGAGTTGAATTTTTCTGGAAGTTGAAGGGCCAACTCTTGTCTTGTCAGCACCTACTTACAATGATTAAGAAAAGATTTTCTCGCAATTTAGTGAGGCCAAAAGATTTATGCTGTATTCTGAACACATCAGAATTGGATTAGTCATCATGTGATGAAAGAGAGCCATTTCAAAAGTCCATCACATTGAGGTGAAAAGCGTGAGGCTTGATAAATAGGAAGTAATTGGGATGGCATCTCATTTTCAGCTGCTTTCCCTTTGTTACCTTCTGAACGGTGCATGGTTTACTGTTCTCCCCACATTTATTTGGAGATTTTATGAAAATGCATAAGTTGTTGACATTTTGGGCACCATTAATGAAGAAAACTTATTGTACATTATGCCAAATTGAAGGGAGTAGAAATTATAGCATCTGAGGATGACGTGGCAGCAGCAAGCAGCGCAGTGCCCAGCACAGCCACACCTTCCAATTAAAGGAGCCGAGCTCCGTGGAGTTTGCATAAAAAAAACACTGTGCTGTGAGAGTGCCCAAGCCCCAGAGCGACCTCCTGCTGCAGGAGCACTCTTAGCTGCTGGGACACTTCGCCCTGCAGGGGACTGGTTAGGCTTGCGTTCTGCTGAAGGGTACAGGGACCTGAGTAAGAGTTGCTACACTTTGTGAGGGGGTTACTTTCTACCACGTAAAGTCAAAAGGTAGCCAGTCCGGGGATGCATCTCCTCTATGCCAGTAGGGAACAGTTGCTTCTTTCTATTTAGTCATTTGTACCATGTGGTTTTTGTCTTCATGCTTATTTCATGGTTTCAAGATGGCTGCACCACCACCTGTATTCGTCTGTGTCCTTGTCAGAGAGGAGGGGAAGGGTGGGAGGCAAAAATGTGAGTGCCAGATAAGTGAAAAGTGCTTTCTCAGAGGCTGTGACAATTCCTATTTGTATCTCATTAGCTAGAGCTGTGTCACCCGGCCACCTATCCATGTGATTGCATTTGCCATGTTGCATGGCCGCCTATGGCTGCAAGGGGGTGAGAATGTAGTTGGTTTTTGTTTGTTTGTTTTAGCTGGAAACATCATTGCCTTCCATCCCTCCTCTACCTTAAATCAGAGTTCTGTTAGCGGGGAAAAGATGGGGTATGGGGTAGGCAGCTGGTAGTGTTTAGCACAAGATTAGAGCCTCCCCGTCTCCTGCCCGAAGGTAGGTTAGAAATCTATGTCTGATTAGGACATCTGCTTGGATGTAAGCTCCAGGCTATGTATTACAGAGTCCCTCAGTGAGAGGAAATGCCAAATGAATGGGGATAAGCAATAGGAAGACTTCATGCAACTCCATGAAGACAGAGAAAATGTCATTTGAGTGCATGTAAGGGGAAAATAGTCCAAACTTTATTTATAAGGAATGAGTTAGAAATACTTCATAGATGGATTAATCTAGCTCATGGTTCATGCAGCACCTAAAATTGTGCCTAGCAGTTGCTGTTGATTTGAGAGATGATGATAATCTGCTATTTCTGCCCTATAGGTGATTATATCCTCACTGGTGGTGTAGGACCAACAGATGAAAAATGGTAACCAACAAAGTAACTTCTCAATAAGAGGAGAGGTTGCTGGGTTGGGATGGGGTTAGGAAAGGCTTCATGGAGAAAGGAGGCATGTCTGGGACCTTGGATGGAGGATTTGATTTGGACACTTAGGTAAGATGGTACAGAAGGCACAGAGTCCATGCACTCCTGGATCTGGATGACCTGTTTTGGAGGAGGAACTGTGAGAAAACCAGCTTAAAGAGAAGGTGTACAGACTGCTAGTTGCCTACACATTATTACCTTCTCCATTTTCCTTCATAGGAAATCTCCCACTTTATTAGACTAGGTAATAAGTCCATCTTGAAAACTACATTTCTCGGCATCTTTTGTAGCAAAAATGGTCAATGAGGTAGAAGTCTTTTAGGATGGGACTCCCAGGACAGGGCCTGATACAGTCATAAACATGCACTTTTTTTGTCCTTGTCTCTTCTTCTTTTCTGCTGCCTAGAACATTGATGTGATGCCTGGAGCTGTAGTGGCCATCTTATGACCATGAGGTTATTTTCAAATTGGAAACTATAAGCTAAAGATTACAGAAGAAAAAGGTATACGGTGCCTGGTCCCCTGCTGACCATGGAGCTACCATACCAATTCCAGACACTTTTATGAAAGTGAGAAAAACAGTTATATTAGGTCACTGTTATATGGGAACCCCATTGTATGCAAGAGAACCTAACTCAAACATTGTTTAGGAGATTAGATTGGAAACATAGGATCAGGCCAATTTATGGATAAAGGAAAAAAAAAACTCTACAATTTCTGAGCATCAACTGTCTGTCAGACACTGAAATATGTTTTACATTATGACATTCTGAAGTACCTCCTTTTCTTTCCCCTCTATTATGTCTCAAGCTATGGTTGAGGTAAGACCAGAGCTGATAAAACTGGCATCGTATCATCTCCTGACCACCGAGAGTTCTCAGTCATACTGTTGTTATTCCTGCTAGGGACCCTGTGGTAGGGAGTTTTTCCCCTGCTGTTCGCCGAGGCCAAAACAAACACGCCAGAAGATGTCAATGCTTCTCTACTCAAGAGTTCAGACAGTATGTTCGAAACAAATCATGGTATTGACAGTTGAGGGCTCTGCGCCAATCCCCAAATCTGGCCACCCAACCACCTTGCCCAGAACAGAGAAGCAGGTCCTAACCAGTATGGATGCACATTAGGCCTCTCCCAGGGGTATCCTCTGTCTCTTTCTAATGATCCTTCTTCCTTCCCTGGTCACTTGGGTGCTCCAGAAAGCAGATGCTGTGGTAGAGTTAGGAGCACGAGCAATTTGGGTAAGGGGAAGGGAGAGATGGAATATCTGTGAAAGATGAAAGGGAGAAGAGCAAGATTGTGCCAGGAGGAGACCTCAGGCTGTGATGCCGCTCTGACCCACCCCGTCCGATGCCACAGGGAGCTTGGGAACAAAGATGCCCACTAGCGGGGTCCTGCTCTGGGCAGAAATGGTCAGATTCCCTCACCATCACTGGCTGGCAGCTGCCTAGGAAAAGTATGGCATCAACAAAAGAGCCGAGACAAAGCCTGAAGATGCTAGCAGCTGGAGGCCATTGGCTAATCGCTCTTCTCGAAGCTGCACGGCAATTCTTCTTGAAAAGATCTTAGGGGCACCTCCATGGCTGTCACAGTCCCCTCACCAAATTCCTATTTAACGCTCTCTTCTTCCCCAGAGGCTCCTGCCAACCTTCTGGGTCTATCTACCCTCCCTCAGAAACCATCAAGTTCCAAATTCTCTCTTGCATCTGACACTTTTCTCGACCTTGGTTACCCACTTCCTGCTGAGGCCCTTCTCTTCTGTTTCTGCTGCCATGTGGTCCAGATGATGAAGTACAGTCTCAGGGTCTCCCAACTTGGGGGCCGGGAGGGAAGAAGGTGAGTACTGATCACCTAGAGGGTAGGGAGGGCCAAAAAGCAAACTTCACACTGGATGCAGCTTGTTCTCAGCTAACATGTTTATAATGCAGCTAACCTCACAGCTGAAAGATGACTATCCTTCACAGACTCCCTATTCATGTCGTTTTAACACTATTTCCTAAGAACTATAACCCAGGCTATGTTATGCTAAGAATGCATCTGCTTTCTCCCAAAGCAGCCTGTGTTCACTGGACCCCAAAGGGATCTGGACTTAGCTCCCTGCATTCCAGGTCACCTGGGGAGAAGGAGACTCCACTCAAGTCCACTGTGATGCTCCAGAATGACCCCATTTCATCCTCATGGTCGCCCTGCAGTGCATTGCCTTCACATTTAACATCCCAGGCAGCCAAGATGCCATGTGTTGAGGTGATTGGAGTAGCGGAACCAGGATACAGAAACAGATCCGTCTGGCAGCAAAGCCCATCTACTTTCTGATGGCCCATGCTCAGCAGGAGGGTTTGAACCTTATGGATCCATCCATCCATTTGTTCCACACATGCTAATTAGGCATTACTATGAGCCTGCAGGTTCCTGATTCTAGGTAGCTTTGGTTTTAGTGGAGGCACAGACCCTGGCTCCATCTGTGACGTTAGCTAATGTGGACCAAACATTGCCAGACCCAGGCTGAGCCATTCTCTTGGGCTACCTTCTCACAGCACCCTATGAAGATGTAGGGGATATTTTTAATCTGCACTTTGCCCTGACAAAGATGGAGTTTAGCAAAGTGAAGCAATTGCTCAAGGTCACACAGCAGGTAGTGGGAACCTGGGGATTTATTCTCAGGCAGCTCGATGCCAGGGTATGCTGCTGGTCCAGGATGCCACCAAATGCACCAGAAAGGATAATTTGCTGGATCCATGCCTGGTTGCTGATGCCAATCCCTAAGACCAATGTTGCAGAGTCCAAGATAGTCATGAGAGATATGGCTGGAATGATCAGAGTTTTCCCCTGAGGACTGATTTTTAAAAATAATTTTCAGTTAGAAAGATTAAAGACTGCATTGGAATATTGTTTCAAGCCCATGAAAGCCCATGACATGAATACAGACTTTCAAAATTCTGAAGATGAGAACTAGGTGGCCCTCTTGTTCTAGAACACAAAGAGAGACAGTCTTCCCATAGCTGGTGTATGGTATGAACACTGTATGCTTTCTGTGTTTCGGGAAGAGCAAGCATTTTGCCCTCCCTCAAGCCATTTCTGAGAAAAGCCGTTGTTTCTAACGTTCTTACAGATAAATGTGTAGCTTTTGTTCCGATACATTTTATGTGAATGCTTATTTTAAAGATTTATTTATTTGAGAGAGAGAGAAAGCATGTGTGAGCACAGGGTGAGGGGCAGAGGCAGAGGAGGAGGGGGAGAGAGAATCCCCAAACAGACTCCCCACTGATTATAGAGCCCAATGCAGGGCTCGATCCCAGGATCCTGAGATCATCACCTGAGCCAAAGCCAAGAGTCGGACGCTTAACTGACTGAGCCACCCAGGCACCCCTTATGTGAACATTTGATACATAAGACAAACCAAGAGGACCTGCTGGAGGGGAGTGGAGGGGAGGGTCTCCTGGCTTACAGCAGCCACTGAGTCAGTTTCATGGAGAAGGGCTGAAAACCTCAGGGAAAAAGCTGATTCTGTGTCTGCAGGCAAGCAAAAATGTTCATCTTATGATACAACATCACTTTTTGGTCATCGGGCAGCATGAGAAACTTTAGCAGTCATCAAGCAATGAGATAGTTAGAAATAGGTTTTAGAACATGAAGGTGAGGAAGGGGCCAGAGTCTAGGAGCCTGTGTTTGCAAGTCTGGGAGAGGAGGCTGCCCTGGGTATGGCTGGCCTGGTAGATGGAATCCAGAGGACATGATGGTGAGGAGGTGGATTTCGAGGCATGCATCTGCTTGCTGGGGATGTGTGTGGGGGGAATTAAAGGGAATGTCCCTGTTACCAATTGAGCCTGAATTGTGTAATGCTGGTGATTTGTGGGGTAGGATGTTACTACAGTCCAAGCATATGGTCTGAGATATGCTGTAAAGTCATATCCAGTCATAAATTAGGATATGGCCGGGAATAAGGTTTTCATCCAATTATAAGATTTGTGATGCTTATTTTTAATGTTTTTGGTTTGGAACTCAAGAAGAGAAGTAAAATCCACATTTGGGCTGACTTTCACTTTTAGAATAAGACAGTAGCTTTCGAATCGTTTTTGCAATTGCTTCCAAATACTTTTTAGTGATAGAATTCCAGTTTTAAATTAAATCTTGCTTGGCATTCCATGATATTGGATAGACAGTTCAGTATTTTATCAGCATGAATGTATAATATTTATTTTATATAAAGTTAATCAGGGATAAATATGGGACTGTTTTGATGATCCATAATATTTGAAATTAGAACATAATGTTGCAGTCTTTTATCAATTCCAGTACCCCGTTTGTTTCAGATGTTTCTCCTTGTTACCACAGATATGAGGAAACAGCTGTTTACACAGATAAGGGGTAGTAAAAGTTAAGTGTTTTTAAGTGACTTGCTGTTTATTCCCAGGATACTATTCTATTAACCAAAAATAGCAGAAGATATTTCATCCCAAGTTTTTCTTCAGAATAAGTTTTATTGGCACACGAGTCAGTAGATTAGTTATTTCCTATCAGTCAATTTTTTTTGAAATTAAAATTTAAAAACTGATTCTTTGATAAGTTATCGCTGTGGTACCCAGTGCTATTTCTTTCTTTGGAATGGTTTCCCCATCTCAAATAGCACCTGTTCCTGGGCAGTTCTAGAATCTTCTGGGGCAAGTGGGGTGCTATCAGTGATTCATCATTTCACTGGTTTTCAGTCTGAGTTCCTGGTTACCCACGAGTTTCATTAGGATTTCATTTTAAAATATATTAACCATTTTCAAAGTGTCATCTTAAAAAGCACATGCATTTTATCACACTGGAGACATTTGATGCACTGTGTAATCCACCAGCCCAATGTCTTTGGATAGTCTTTGCATCAAGCATCTTGTCACCTTTGGCTAATGGAAGACTAAACTGATATTGAGGACATATCCCCTATGGAGCAGAGATTTCTCAAAATTACCCTTCTTTCTTAAAAATGGTACCCCATAGTAATGTAGCCAGCTAGAAAACATTTCCCAGCCTTCTTTGCAATGCAGTGTGCTCACATGACTTAGTCCTGAAGTGTAAACAGGGTTGTGTGGTACTTTAGGGTTTTCCTTATGGGAAATTCAGATATATAGTATTCTTCTTTATTGTCCTTCTATGCTTTCCCTTTCTTTTTGTTCTGGAGTGTGGATGTGAAGGCTGGAGCTCCAGCAGCCACCTGAGACTGTGAGGCGATCTTGAGAATGGCAGCATAAGGATGATAGTGCAAAGTAACAGAGGAAACCTGAATCCTTGATGACTGTGGAACCATCATACTAGATCTGTAGTCCCTACCTATGAACTTCTTTCACCACCACTTGTTTCAGCTGCACTTGTGTATAGTCTAACCTAATTCTGACTGATAATGTCAGAAAGCTTGGTCTAGAAGAAACTATGAATCTTTAGATTGGTAGATGTACCAGTTAATATCCTTTTGATTACATGTAATAGTCAAGTAATGGTGGATTAAGTCATAAAGTAGTTAATTATTTTATATAATAGGAAGTTAGAAGGTGGACAGTTCCAAAGTCGATTCAACAGCTTGGTAATCTCATCATGGACCCAGGCTCTTGCCATTCTTCTGCTCTTCCAACTTCTGCATTTAGGAAATGTCTTCCTCATAGTTTCGAAGTATTTACACACAATTACACTCAAAGAAGAGAGCAAAGAGTTTTGACTATCTTTAAACATCATTTTGATTTTTTTTTTTAAATTAAGGAATACATATTTCTAATATACTCTCAAGCCAACTTTCCCTTATTAGCCAGACTTGGAAATCTAGACCACTCACTAACAGAAATGGATTACCATAATTGACTTAAGAGCAAACACAAGCTCTCCCTTGAGCTTGTGCACTTTGCAACCTAAACAAAATCAGGATTCTGGAAAGTAGGGGAGAAGGAGTAAGTGATTCCTGGATGGGTAACATAATAGACTTTCCTACGAGATTTTAAAAATAGCATGAGAACTGGCAGGTCAACTAAAGAGCGGTGACCCTAATGGAACTTACCGGTATACAGGACCTCCTGGGATCTGCCTCTGCCCACAAGGCAGGTGAGAGTTCGCTCTGAGACTGGAGAACACTAGCAGGCAGAAATTTCCTGGGCAACACTGTAAAGATAAGGAGACCCCTCAAGTTTCTTCCTCTGGGAGTAGGGTGAAACTGCAGGTAACCCTCTGTTCGGCAAAGACCGTATCCACCAGCCTCATTCACCTCATGAACAAAATGTCCACATCACTTAAAAGGCTAACTTATTAAATAATTTTTCTTAAAGTATATATTATTCCTCCTTAGCTAAAGCATATGAAATATATATATTTTTTAAGATTTTATTTATTTATTTGAGAGAGAGAGAATGAGAGAGAGCACATGAGAGGGGTTAGGGTCAGAGGGAGAAGCAGACTCCCTGCCGAGCAGGAAGCCCGATGCGGGACTCAATCCAGGGACTCCAGGATTATGACCTGAGCCAAAGGCAGTCGCTTAACCAACTGAGCCACCCAGGTGCCCAAGCATATGAAATATTTTAAACCTTTTCCTTTTTTTTTGGTGGATCAGGGTCATCTTTAAGAACATGGATTTTTTTAACAGCATTATTGAGATGTAATTTATATACCACAAAGTACACAATTCAATGATTTTTAGTGTATTTAGCTCTGTGTGACCATCACCACTATCTAATTGTAGAACATTTTCATCATCCCTGAAAGAAAGCCTGGACTCATCAGTCACCCCCCACTACTGCTCTCTGGCACTCCTCCACGCCCTGCCCCACCCTCCCACACTTCCCAGCCCTAGGCAATGCCAATCCACTGTTTGACCCTATGAATTTGACTACTCTGGATTTTTCATATAAAGGGCATCACAGAATATGAGGTCTTTTGTGTGTGACTTCATTCCCTTAGAATGTTTTTGACAATCACTCACATTGTAGCATGTATCAGTGTTGCATTTTTATGACCCAATAGCATTCCTTTGTATGGCTGTATCACATTTTCTTTGTCCGTTCATCTACTGATAGACTTTGGAATAGTTTCCCCTTTTTGGCTGTTATGCATAAGGATGCTATGAACAAGTGTACACATGTTTTGGTGTGGACATCAATTTTCATTTCTAAGAGCATCAGTTTTTAGAGTGTTTTGCAGAAAAAGATAATATGAAAGAACAGGAGGCATAAATGCTCATGAATATAAGGCAAAGTATGACTCCCTCATATTGCTTATTTGTGTGGCAGTAACGGTTCTGTTAAGCCGGTTGAGAAGGGTTCAGAGGAGGCAGAATCCCAGGGAGGTGAAGGCGGTCAGTGAGGGGTGTGTGTGTGGGAGGCTGAGGACAAGTGCATGCAGATGTGTATCTTGCTTTAAGCCATAGTATCATTTTAAAAAAATTTTTTTTTATTCTTATGTTAATCCCCATACATTACATCCTTAGTTTTAGATGTAGTGTTCCATGATTCATTGTTTGTGCATAACACCCAGTGCTCCATGCAGAATGTGCCCTCCTCAATACCCATCACCAGGCTAACCCATCCTCCCACCCCCTTCCCCTCTAGAACCCTCAGTTTGTTTTTCAGAGTCCATTGTCTCTCATGGTTCATCTACCCCTCCGATTTCCCCCCCTTCATTCTTCCCCTCCTGCTACCTTCTTCTTCTTTTTTTTTTTTTCTTAACATATATTGCATTATTTGTTCCAGAGGTACAGATCTGAGATTCAACAGTCTTGCACAATTCACAGCGCTTACCAGAGCACATACCCTCCCCAGTGTCTATTACCCAGTCACCCCCTCCCTCCCACCCCACCCCCCACTCCAGCAACCCTCAGTTTGTTTCCTGAGATTAAGAATTCCTCATATCAGTGAGATCATATGATACATGTCTTTTTCTGTTTGACTTATTTCGCTCAACATAATACCCTCCAGTTCCATCCACGTCATGGCAAATGGCAAGATCTCATTCCTTTTGATGGCTGCATAATATTCCATTGTATATATATACCACCTCTTCTTTATCCATTCATCTGTCGATGGACATCTTGGCTCTTTCCACAGTTTGGCTATTGTGGACATTGCTGCTATAAACATCGGGGTGCACATACCCTTTTGGATCCCTACTTTTGTATCTTTGGGGTAAATACCCAGTAGTGCAATTGCTGGATCATATGGTAGCTCTATTTTCAACTTTTTGAGGAACCTCCATACTGTTTTCCAGAGTAAGCCATAGTATCATTTACTAATCAGTCTTTTCCCCACTGGCTTACATCAGGCAGTCGATTCAATTCGGCAAACAGCTGAACTGTACAAGGCATAGGTGTGCCTCATTAGTTTGGTTGTGGCTACTAAGACTTTCTTTTAATTTTGTCAAGTTCTTACCGTTGTCTGGCAGCTGCTTCTGGTTAGTAATGAATTCTTGGTCGGGTGGAGTGTGGGTGTAGGCAGAGTAATTTCAGAATGTTTTCATTAAGTGCTTAATCTTTCTATAAATCAGGCAGCATTCCACCCCACCTGCTTTTTTTTTTTTTTTTTTTTTGCAGGTTTGGATACATGTGTCTAGAGAGTAATAATGACCACCTTTTAGCAACTTACTTCTCTTGCTAGACAAGTGATTTTTCGCCCTTGTCTGTATGTTAAAATCATATGGAGGAGTTTTAAAAATGCCCTGGCCTCACTCATAGAGATTCTGATGTAATTAGCCTGGGGCAAGACTGAAGCATTAGTTTTATTAAAATATCCCCAGGTAACTCTTAAGATATATACTGGCTTAAGAACCATTTATACGAGACTGGGTGATGGTATGGGCACTTTTTATATAGTATCTCAGATCCTCTCCATGACCTGCATGGTGGTTGTCGATACATCCTATTACAGATTTTGAAAACATTTCTTGAGCACTTACTATGTGCCAAGCACTTTTAAGCATTTTACGTGCATCAACTTATGTAATAATTACAATGGCCCTTTGGAGTAGGTGCTATTTTCACCTGCATTTTATAGATGAAGAAGTTCAGTCTCAAGGCGCTTAAGTAGCTTGCTCAACATTGTATAACCAGTAAATGGAGGAGGGGAAGGAATTAGAACTGGAATCCACAGTCTCAACCCTCATGCTCTATGACAGAGGAAGAAATAACATTCAAAGATCTATTGTAGGAAAATAAGTTGTTCGCAAAGCTAGTTTGGAAACCAGTCTTCTCACTTCAGATGATAGCAATACTGCTCCTACTACTGATGATGATAATAATAATGAAAATAATAATGATAATAATAATAATATCATTCCTAACATTTTGCTACAGACTTGACGCAAAGGAACTTATTTAATACTTGTATCAAATTGCTGAAATAGCTCCTATAATCTCCATGGTTTTTTCAGATCAGGTGATTGAAGCTAAGAAGCATCAATGATGGTGCCTGAGGTTCTTGGTGGAGCTGGGATTCAAACTCAGGCGTGGCTGACAATGAACTGCCACTCTCCGTGGCACTCTGTGTATATCAACATCTGTGTACACACACAAGAATTTTGATATTCCATTCGGTCCTTCCAGTGGCTCCTTTGTAGGGGCAACTGGATTCCAAAGAGTTTTTAAAAAGTCACCCCAAACAGTTCTTTTTATTTGAATAAGTGGTTCTAGATGAATATTGGCCCCATGTAGAGAAAAGGATAAAAGATAAAATCAGGGAAAAGTAGAAAAAGTTATAAAGATTTAGTCTAGGCTTCTGAGGGTCAAGAATACCTTTCCCTCATGTCTGTATGAACCATGTCCAAAGCCTGAGTGCACTGTAGAGGCTGAAGAACCTCTAGGAGGGAGGAGGTCAAGTGGAGGCCGAGGAGGAAGAGGTTGTCCAGCCAAGCGAATGAGGAAAGACTAGAGGATGCTACGTGGGACCACAGATCTGGCCAACTTTTCATAACGGGTATTTATTCCCGGTGCAGGGAGGACTGCATGGCGATTAATATAGAGGGAGGCATTTGGCTTCATAGGATGAGGGCGCAAAATTAGTTTCATCCTAGAAATAGGCAGACTGGAGTTCCTAAAGAGATGCAAAAAATGAGAGGAACATGGCTCACAGCTCATGATGACAGTTTCAAATATGTATAAATAGAAAGTGGGGGGTCACACCTTGGCTATTTTGGGAACAAGAACAACTGAGGGAACGGATATCGAGAAGCTGTGTTGTTGACTTCCAGGGCCTACAGTAGGACCATAGCCTTTCACGGAGTAGTTTGACCTTGCTGGGAGAGTGGAAGGCGTCTAGTTCTGATGGCCCTGTCAAAGGGCCCCCCACGGCTCAGTCTCCGGCAGGCTACATGGGACCACGAGGTATTTCTGATCCCTTCTAAGTAAGGGCATTTTTGGCAGCCGTGTTGGATTCCAAGGACTTCCACCCAGAGGTGGTGAATTTATTGAACAAACGTGTTCTATCTAGAGAACAGGTCAGTTCACAGTCTGTCTCGCGCAGCCTCTGAAAGCCAGTGTTGTTATTTCTCCCTGGGTGCGAGAGAGAGAGAGAGAGAGAGAGTGTGTGTGTGTGGGGGGGGGGCACTTACGTGTGAAGCTGTAGGCAGGAGCTGAAGGGAGGGAAAAAGGAAGGTCAATATTTATTAGTGGGTTTCTAAGGTTTTATTTTTCCTATTTCATTTTCATGATCCACATACGCCTTCTGGTGTTGGAGGCCCCATGATTTCGCATTTATAAGTAACTAAAAACAAGACCTTATTATAGGAAATTAGGTTCTTTTGCCTGAGCTTATTTTTCATTTTTGACTTCATAAAAACGGAAAGAAATTCTATTACCTGAGAAAAGGCTTTCACTTAGAATGTTATTAAAACAAATACCCAAATGCCTTCAATGTACGCTGGATTCTTTCCATAAAATTGCAAATGCATTCACCACATTGCCTGAGTTTCCTGTACCCCTTTCTCGAGGCCCAGCCCACATAACGCATGCATTCTCTCTGGGTTGCAGGTTCTTTCTTGATTTCCTCCTTCTTTTAATTCCTTGCTGTCAGTCTGAGGAGCTTCTCCTTTTTACACATGACTAAACTTACCCTGGAACCTGCTCGCGTTTCACTGGGTGCAATCTCCTCCTGGGCCTTCAGTTCTCATTACTGAAGCCACATGACTAATCTCTGGAAAACCCCCAGCTTTTAGCCATTTTCAGACATGCTGGCATCTTTACAACAGAGATGTCATTTTTCCAAAAGGCTGAGTTTGATGTGTGTTGTTTTTTTTCCCTTGTTGTGGTTGTTCTTCATTTACGCCACTCATAGATCCTGTCCTGATGAATCCTGTTGCCTTTGCCAAACAGATGACCTATTTTCCCAGTGTCTGGTGTGAGCGGGGATGGTGGTGTTGCCTGAGTGTTGAATGTTGGACAGTAGCGTTGACGGAACGCCCCCTGTGAGCCTAATACTGCAACTGGCAGCTGTGGGAAGACAGCAGTGATGTTGTATTTGCCCTCAAGGAACCCGCGCCCTAATGGGGAAATGGGGTGAAAGACAAACAGTGATGAAAACCATTAAAAAAAGAGAAAAGAATCAAGTACCGGTGACTTCAAGTGCCTCAGCTTTGGCTGGCTGCCCATGATGCGCTCCTCCCCCCTCCTCCCCCCTCCTCCCCCCTCCTCCCCCCTCCTCCCTCCTCCCCCCTCCCCCCCTCCCCCCTCCTCCCCCTCCCCGACTCAAGTCGGTACCTGTCTTTAGACTGTGGAATCTTGGGAGCTGCATCCAGGTCTTATTAGTGTTTGTATCCCCACGTGTACTGTGGCGTTTAGCACAATGTACACATTGCAGTCAATGTCCTCGGCTGGTAGCATCCTAACATTGTAGTTTAAGTAGAAGAGGGACGAATGAAATATATTGGTTTAGCATTCACAGAATCTGTGGAAAGGCCAACAGTAGGCTTGGAGACTGTGCAGTCGGGAGCAATGCCTGAACCCCTACCCCCATGAGGCCAGCCGGTGAAGGCCCCACTGCCTTCACCACTGGCCACAAATATCTCAGGTCCCAGCCTGACGCTGGGTTCTACCTTCTTAGCCTCACTGCACATGAACATCACTTATGAGCACATCTGATTTTTGAAGTCCAAGCCTGGGAAAGATATGTGTGTCTAGTTTCCACCCTGGGGAGGTAGGTCTCATAACGAAGCACATTCTCCAAATATGGGAAAGCTGTTTAAACGTGGAGGCCACAAAGCCTGAATACATACAAAGCAACACATTTATGTTGAGGGAATTTCAACATAAATTTGTTCTTTCAAAATTCTTTAAATTGGACCCAAACCCTTATTTCCTATGCAATTTGGCAGGAGAATCTATGTACAGGGGGATTCCTGGAGCTGCCAGAGTGGCAGAAATTTCTCAAAAGCATCTGCTGGGTATTTGAGTGTCCAGTGACCAGAAGGACTCTTCGGTTTTTGCAGTGGTAATCAACAACTATTTATTAAGCACCCACTATATGCCAGGTCGAGCTTTGGATGGATTCCCACCAGCCTGCTTATCCTATAAGCCACACACTGACGATTTTCCACACCATAAACGAACAAATGTGAAAACCCAAGAGAAATTACAAGGGGTTTTCCTCTGCATTGCACTGAGATGGGGGAGCCTGTCCCCCGGTTATTTGACAAGTCAATTGGAAAATTACTCCAGGCTGACCTTAGGAAATTTCTAATTTATATCAGTTCTGGAAAAAGGCACTTGTAAGCTGTCTCTATCTTTGTGGCAGTGTTGGAGGGCTTGCATCACATCCAGACAGAATTAAGTCTTTTTAAGTCATCATTTCTTTCTGTTGGAAGTGATTTTGCCTAGATCAGCTTACCCTGTTTTACTGAAATTAGACACGAGAATATCAGACAAAACCGTCAGCTCTGATACCCCCAGCCCAGGAGTTTGTATTTAACCGTGTCTGTGGGGCTCCGTAGCTCTGAGGTTTATGACAGTGACAAAAGAATGTGTTGAGAGACACTGAAACCCAAATTCCAGAATGAGAATAACTGTTGTATCAGTTCTGTAGTGTGGTGGGGGAAAGGAGAGGTACAAAGAATCCGTATCTTCCCATAGTTTATAATATGCCTTCTCTGTCCTCCCCATATTAAAATGTAATATCTCAACACTAGGAAAAAAAAAAAAATATATATATATATAAAATTGCAAGGAAACTCAGAAACCATGGAACATAATAGTGCACAAAATCAGCCACCCAAATTATAAAACTTGCTTTTCAGTTCTAAATTTTTCAGGGACATAGTAAATGTTTCAAGTTTTTCATCAGGGTAGAAGCAAAAAGCAGGGGTAAACAATATTCCAACATAGCATGGAAGGACTCCACCCCTGCTGGGTCAGCTCACGCTTCCCCACTCAGAAATCCCCTGCCTCCAAGATGTCCATTGACAGATGAATGGATAAAGAAGATGTGGTATATATATACAATGGAATAGTATGCAGCCATCAAAAAGAATGAAATCTTGCCATTTGCAATGATATGGATGGAACTGGAGGGTTTTATGCTGAGCGAAATAAGTCAATCAGAGAAAGACATGTATCATATGACCTCACTGATATGAGGAATTCTTAATCTCAGGAAACAAACTGAGAGTTGCTGGAGTGGTGGGGGGTGGGAGGGATGGGGTGGCTGGGTGATAGACACTGGGGAGGGTATGTGCTATGGTGAGTGCTGTGGATTGTGTAAGACTGTTGAATCACAGACCTGTACCTCTGAAACAAATAATATATTATATGTTAAAAAAAAAAAAAGAAGAGGACGATAGCAGGAAGGGAAAAATGAAGGGGGGGAAATAGGAGGGGGAGATGAACCATGAGAGACCATGGACTCTGAGAAACAGGCTGAGGGTTCTAGAGGGGAGGGGGGTGGAGGGATGGGTTAGCCTGGTGATGGGTATTAAAGAGGGCATGTACTGCATGGAGCACTGGGTGTTATACGCAAACAATGAATCATGGAACACTACATCAAAAACTAATGATGTAATGTATGGTGATTAACATAACATTAAAAAAAAAAAAAAGAAATCCCCTGCCTCTGATGGGAAAAGGGGGCTGAGTATGTCTGTCATTCACTATGGTAACTTGAAAGTAATGAGAAAGGGCGCCTGGGTGGCTCAGTCAGTTAAGCAGCTGCCTTCAGTCAGGTCGTGATCCCAGGGTCCTGCTATGGATTCCCACATCAGGCTCTATGCTCAGCGGGAAGCCTGCTTGTGCTCTCACTCTCTGTCAAATAAATAAATAAAATCTTAAAAAAAATAATAAAAGTAATGAGAAACGAGAACAATACAAAGCTGTGAACACCAGAGTGCTAAGAAACATTCAAGGTGCCTGGGCAAGTTCCCTGCCAGCCCTACATCCGCCAGCCCGTCTGTGGCTTCTTCTCTGCCAGGCAGTTCTTGTTCCAGTACCTGGGCTCTCTCACCTGTGTCTTTGCACTTCAACTTCCACCTTGAAAGGCAGTCCCCGTCTCGTGTTCCTGTCTTGTTCCTTTCTGTTGGGCTTGTATCCTGTCTGGTGTTCACATTTCCCGAAACCTGGGAACATATCTTGTTTGTAGCAGATATGGAACGTGGGTCCTGTGCCTGGTGTGACTAGTTTGGCAAGACCCTTCTCTTTGCTCCAGGCCATTAGCCATCCCAGATGTCTGCAATACAGCTGCCAGACCACCCTGGCCCCCCGAGCTCAGCTACGGACTGTCTGCCTGGTATACCGTCTCTGCTCTAGCAAATCCTGCGCCGTTGAATTCTGATTCGCTGGTTCTGGTAGTAGATTCATGGACGTGGTGGGAGAAATTGGGGGTGTCATCGCAGTCTGTAGGTTGATGTCAAATCAAGGAGGGTCTTGAATGCTTGTTAAAGAGTTTAAGTTTCACTGTGGAGGTAACAGAGCAACTATTTTCTGAGTGAGGCAATGACAGGGTCCCAGCCGCACTTCAGGAGGGGATGTTGGGCTATTTCTAGGATGAACAGGACAGGGAATTATGGTAACTATACAGTTGGAATATCATGAAGACCTTAACTGGGGTGGGGGTGGGGCTGCTGCAGAAGCCAAGGTGGAAGAGGAAAGCAAGAGAAGAGCAGCTGTGTTGTGGAGTTTCCACCTAAGCTACTGGATGAGGGTGAATCTGGGAAATGCTGGTTGTGTGCACCTTTAAACATGGTAACTTCAAGCACAGAAGGGACATCTGTGAGGAGTGATCCAAAGTCACAGGGATAAAGGCATGGAGCTGCAGGGGATAGGTCAGTGTTTCAGTATGGAGGCTTGCCAATGGCAACAGGACACCATTCAGGTACTCTGGGTGGAAAGGTCTTTATATTCCGTGTACACCTGAACTTGAGCTCTGGGACAGCCTTGGGGTTGTGGAGCCTGACATAGACAATATGGCTCAATGGGAGGACTGTAGGCTTTCAGGTGGAGGAACTAAGTTCAAACCTAGCTCACCTGTTTAGGAACTGCATGACCTGGGGCAGGTCACCTAACACCTGAGAGTCTGCGTCTCCTCATGTGTAAAATGAGATTAATAACACTGCTCCCTAGCACGGTAAGGAGGCTTAGTGATGCCTAATCTCTGCGTTGCTCATGTTGCCTGCCACCAAGTAGGTGCCTAGCAATTGTAGCCATTACTCTTCTTACTACGAGACTTCGGTGTTCACAATGGATTACGATATTTTTGTGAAACATGCATTTTGAGTCATTGCATGAGTCCTCCTTATGTTTCGTACAGTGTTTTTTTCCACTTACATTCACTTAAGATTTTTTTTAATTAAAAAATTTTTTAAATTTAAAATTGTATCTTTTTAACGTGCAACATATTTTGATATCTATATCTGTGGCAAAATGATTAGTATAGTCCAGGTAACTAACATACCCTTCTTCTTACATAGTCATCTTTTAACATTTTTGTAGTGAGGACATCTGAAATTTACTCTTAGCCAACTTCCAGGACACAGTATAGGATTATTAACTGTAATCATCATGCTATACATTACATCTCTAGAACTTGTTCGTTCTACCTAACTGCAGCTTTGGATTGTTGACTGGCATGTCTCCATTTTCCCCATCCCCTGCTCTAGCCGCATTCTACTCTCTGCTTCTCTGAACTCAACGTTTTCAGGACTCCACATATAAGTGATATGCAGTATTTTCTCTGCAGTGTTTTTCAGCTAGCTTGTTGCAGGGAGGCACTGGTGATTAAGAAGGGGAGGAAGTATTAACATGTTTTATGGACAAGGATGCCAAGGCCTGAGCAAGTGAGGTGTACCGTGACACCACAGGCCCAGGCGTGCCCTTCACACCCACAAAGCCAACCCGAAATCTGCAAGTGTGGGAGGGATATGCTGAATTTCACCAGATTCTCCGTTTTGCCTGCTTTTCACTTTGAATTGGAAAATATCCCTGGGAACACAAATTAATTATGGCTCAAGGAACCACGCGGGTGTGATTACTTGTGATCACTTATGCTCCCCTTTGGAGGAGAACTAGAGCTCACTCCCACCCCCAGCTCTTATGTTAGGTGCCACTGATTTGTGCTAATCCTGAAATGAGTTTGCAGATTGGAAGCCTTGTCCTCCGTCGTCCAAGATTCCACCTCCAAGCCTGTCACCATCTGGCCGAACCCCATGGATATGGGAGGCGGGGAGCAGCCAACAGCGGGCCCTTTGCATGAGCAATCGTGCTCGGCCTTACCTTGGAGAGGGCCAGGCGTCCCTCCGTGTGCACAAGCATGCAGGTCAGTGGGGCAGGTCAAAGGAGAGGGTGCAGGAACCTGGGAACAAAGACCTGTCCCTCATGGCCGCCCTTTGTCCCCATGGAAGCCATCCATCATGCCGCTTCCCTCCGAGGCTGGATGGGCCGGCTGCCTCCCTGCAGGATCCTTTCTTTCTCTTGCCTGCCTGGGAGCACTTGAGGGCTGTCTTTTCAAAGCTATTTCCTCTTAAGACCCCTTCTGCACCAACTTTTGAATGCCCTGAGGCCAGTCCCACTTGGGACTCTTTTGAAGTTGTTTTATTGTGGGAGGTGAAGGAATGCAGACGGGGGATCATCTTGGCCACTCCTTCAGAAGTTGCCTACAACCAAATCCGGTAGCCTTGAAGTCAGGTTTTTGAGTGCAAAGACATGCAGTGCTTTCAAATTCCTCTTTGTCCTGAGCAGGAGCCTAAGTGGCATGGACTTGCTGTCTGTTGCTTGCCTGACTCCAGTGGTCCTGCCCTTGTTCCTGCTCCTGATGTGACAATATGAGTCCTGGGCTCCCAGGATTCTGTGGGCACATTATTATTGCATGTGCGCATCGCTCGGCCCTTGTTAAAATGTTATTGCAGAACTTTTCCCAGAGCCACGAATAAAGTGTGTGACAGAGACACACTGCATGTGTGTTGTAACGTAACAGATTAGATTTAGCGACTCAAATGGGCAGTTAACTTCGATTTAATGGGACTGTAATTGTACAGTGAATTTTAAATGCCCTTTTGATTATTGCATCAGGGTTATATTGAAATACATACTTGTCATTATGTCTTGACGTTTTAAAAACAATTACATCAAATCTAATGAGAGGGAAGCCAGGAAGAACACCCAATTACCTCTCAAGGGTGCCAGGTTTTCCATTTCAGCTCTGTGGTTTTCACTGACCTTGACATTTTTCTCCCAATTGTGATATAAAGATAATAAATTTGGTTGGCATAATTAGTAATTATTCTCATCATAGAGTTTTCTAATAAGCATTTCAAATTATCCGGTCTACACTTCTTCAGGCTGCTTCTCACTATCTACATTTGTTTTTCCCTCATTCCCCCAAGGCTGGTGAATATATCAAACAAATATACTGTAGTCCCCCTTTCCCCAAGGTTTGCTTTCCGCGGTTCCGTTTACCTGTTATTAACCATGACTGGGAAGCAGATGATCTTCCTCCTGACCTATTGTCAGAGGTCAGCAGTGGCCTAATACTACACCACAGCACCTGTATCATTCCCCTCACTTCATCTCCTCACGTGGGCGTTTTATCATCTCACAAGAAGAAGGGTGAGCACAGGACAGTGGGATATTTTGAGAGACCACATTCACATGCCTTTGATTACAGTATACTGTTATAATGATTCTTTTATTGTTAATTATTGTTGCTAACCTCTTACTGTGACTAATTTATGCATTAGACTTTATCATAGGGATGTGCATCCAGGGAAAAACAAGGTCTATACAGTGTTGGGGACCGTCTGTGGTTTCAGGCATCTACTGGGGGTCTTGGACAAGAGATGAAGACCGTACTTAGGGTTCCCTGGGATAAATTTGTTCTTTAGTGTAATTGAATCTGAGTGCCCACAACATGCCAGGCTTTATGTACTAGGCGATGGGACATAAAAATGGATTCAAACATTATCCTCATTTTCAACAAGCTTCTCTCTTTGTCTTCCTCATCCTCTTTGACCATAATGGTGGCCATTGTCACTCTCGTCGTCTACTGGGTATTTATAGGAGCCACTGGACTAATGTCTTTCATGTGTCTCATCATGGTTACATCTCATAAAAACCCTACAATTAGGTACCATTATTATTCCCACCCTGCAGATGAAGAAATCAAGACTTAGAGAAGTTAAATACTCAGCGGAGGAGTTGGGGTTTAAGGTGAGGTCGGCTTGGTTGCTGCTCCCACCCCAGAACCACAGGGTATATGACTCCTCATGTCAATCTGTTACTCTCAACATCTGAAACACTTTCCAGGACCAGCAGAATAGGGCAAAGCTCCTAGGGTGCTCCATACTGGGGCTTCAGTTACTTTGTAATCCCAGCTTGGCTTCTGTGTGCTGTGAGTTAGCCCAGCTGATGGGACTGCTCAGCTTTCCCTGCACCTGCTCTCCAGGCCAAGGTGTGCACAGCTCCCTTTGCCAGCAATGTCTTTCCCTTCCCTTGATTTTAGGGTTAGTCCTTTTCTGTGCCACATGCCCTTATACTTAGGTATGTTGATGCGTTTATCATATATAAATTATTGGTCTCCCCTATTAAACGGTGAGCTCACTCAGTGGTACGTGGTCAAAGAAATAGTCATTTGAGTTAAGTGAGATTTAAATCCATCCCAGTAAATAAAATTACCTACAAACTGGGACAATACGGTATTGACCACACTCTTTCTTATGTAAATAGACCTTTAGCTCTAAGTTTTTACCTAGACCACCTTAATGTTTGGAAAGTGATGAGAGTAGCTAACACGGATCACATATGGACTATGCACAAGGCTCTGTCCTCAGGGCTACTATTTTGTTCCAAGCTTTCGTTATTAGCCTCCTTGACATAGAGGAAACTGAGGCATAGGGTTTAAGGAGCTTGCTCATGCGTACATGTCTAGGAAGTGGTGGGCTCTTATTAGAGGTGCCTGAGAGAGTAAGGTTACCCACATGTGCTTGTGACTTAGTCCTTTGCAAGTGCTTTAGCATGTTCTCTTATATTATTTTCACTTACTGAATAACTTCAACAACTTCACTTTTTCCTGAAGGAATAAAAATAAAGAAGGGGCGGCTGACCTCAAAGACCTCAGAATCTCATGGGAATGGCTGGCAGAGCATTGATACCTTGGCTTCTTGCTCTTATATAGTTAATAAATGTTATGACGATAGGCAAGCCATCTGCTCTCCCTGAGGAGATCTGGATGGTAGGGTTTGGAATTAAAAGATCATCAAAAGTTTGAGATACTTGCCATCAGCAAGTCATAAGGAATCTGCAATGTTGTCCAGACCTCACCAGGGATTAGTGACAGAGCCAGGCTACACCCCAGGAGTTAAACGGTTTGCCATTTATAAAGGGGCACTCTCGGGTGCCTGGGTGGCTCAGTTGGTTAAGCGACTGCCTTCGGCTCAGGTCATGATCCTGGAGTCCCGGGATCGAGTCCCGCATCGGGCTCCCTGCTCGGCAGGGAGTCTGCTTCTCCCTCTGACCCTCCCCCCTCTCATGTGCTTGCTCTCTCTCATTCTCTCTCTCTCTCAAATAAATAAATAAAATCTTAAAAAAAAAGGGGGGGCACTCTCTTCAAACTGACCCTAGGCTCTTTTAGTTGTTTTTTTTTTAAGATTTAATTTGTTTATTTATTTATTTTAGAGAGAGAGAGAGAGAGAGCGCACGTGTAAGGGTGGGGGAGAGGCAGAGGGAGAGGGAGAGAGAGTTTCAAGTGGACTCCGCACTCAGTGCGGAGCCTGATGCGGGGTTCGATCCCACAACCCTGAGATCATGACCTGACTCAAAATCAGGAGTCGGATGCTCAACTGACTGGGCCACCCAGGCACCCTTAGGCCCTTTTAGTTTTATATGGAATAGGAGGAGGAGTTTTATTTGTGTTTTTTTAATTTAAAACTTAATAAAATTTGTATCTCAGATGAGTATCTTAATCCCTTGGGGATGGTTGCTGCTCATAGCACATAGGCTATGCACTGTACAGCTACATGGGCACCATTCACATACACTGGCCCTGCCTTGGACAACGTACGGCTCTGTCCTTAGCAACTCAATTTCCCACAAAGGAACCCATTTGATATTAGTGATATTATTTCTATGGTAAGGTGAAGCCCCATACTGGAGAAGGAGAAATGAACATAAAGGGAGTGCATCAGTGAGTCTGTGAGGTGCAACAGATGGACATTTCAGATCTTCTCTGACATCTTGAGCCAGCCTCATTTACTTCGTGTGGATCTAAAAAGCTTCATGTGGTCACATGTAACCAGTGTTACCTTCTTCCCATGAGTGTGAGAAAGAAAAGAAAATTGAGCCAATGATGTAATTGCATCAGAGATATAAAATGGGAGCGGATGCTGAGGGAACTGGAAAAGTTCCACCAGGTTCTAAGTCAGGGTCAAGGGATGAAGGGAAAGGCAGAATTGAACTAAGCATGAAGAGTTGGTGATGAAGAACATTTGGCAGATTTAGCCTGGAGGTGGGAAGAAACGGAACAGAGACATTAGCAGATTAGTTTCTCAAGCTGTGAGTGAAGGTGTGAAGAGGCCCTCATCTTTCTCTTAAAGGCACCCAATCACTTCTTTGGCAGTGGTCAATGTGAAGGTCCTGAAAAGTGACTGTGTCCCACTTATCCCAGAGGTATTTGCATCTTAAATATAGGCCTGGAGATGAAAGAAGGAAATGAGTGAATTTTAAATGATAGGAGAGAGATTGTGGGAAAGACACAATTCTTGGAATGCCTCAAATCAGACGACCCCCTGCACATGCTTGTGAAGCCCACCATTGTCCCAGTAAGGAATAAAACACGAGAGCACCTCAAACACTTGGTCCTCAATGGAAAGATGTTTAACTAAAACTGAGAAACACTTTTATTTCCACTTAATAATAGATGATATGTAGTCCTTGTATTATTGAGTTCCTCTGTGTTAGCTCTTAAAAACTTTTGTTTCCATCATTTAGACATTATCACTTATTATAGTCTTAAAGACAGCCTCCTCCCCCCCAATTTTTTTCTTGCCTCTCCTGGAGTGCTTTCATGGCTGGATAGCATTTACAATGAAAGCACCTAATTAGTTACTCAATTCAAGATAATTATCCATTATCACTCACCTAAGTAGTTACAGCGTGTTCTAGCTCCCAGGGGAACAACATCAATTAGAAAATGCCAAAGCTCTCTGTAGTTCTCTAGTTCCAAATAACCGATTCTCTCTCTCCCTCTGTCAGTCCCACATTCGTACACACACCCTCCTCACTTTCATTACATCCACTGACCTCTGGTGTAGCTTTTAAAGAAATGCTTATACTCCTTATTTATTCTTCAAAGTGAAAAGAGCCAAAATAAGCTTCTTTCCTTTGAGGAAATGTACACTGGGTTAGAATATTTTATTCCCTGGAGGGCCTGGGGGGTTTTGTATGCATGAAATTCTCAGGTCTGCTCTGCTCAGTTCTGATGTGTTGTAGACCGTGTGGTTAACTATTGTTTAAGAACGGATTAGAATGCCAACTTTTTTATTCTAGGCAATCTTTGGTAGGATGTCCCTTTGCAGTAATCTATCAGTTATTTCCTTTGCCTCTCTAGTACTTGCTGGCAGGATTCCATGGTTCTCAAGCACTCCAGGAACCCATGGTGTTCTTCCTCTACCCTCTGTCCTTGTGCTTTGGCCAATACTCCATTCTCTGGAGTCTTCTCCACTTGTCATATGATCTTTAGACACTCTAAAACAATAAAAATAAATAAATATTTGTTCTCTCTCCTCAGTTCCCGGCAGAGTTCTAAAACCTTTGGAATCTCCTGAGTGATAAGAATGTCTTTATATGCTAATGAGATGACACATGAGGGGAGGTGGGGGGGTGAGGTGGTGAGGGAATGGGAGTCAGGGGCTAGATATTTTTATGATGGGGATCCCCGAAAGATGCCAAGCCATGATTAGAAGGTTGCAACTTCCAACTCTACCCCTGGACCTCCAGGGAGAGAGGCTGGAGATTGAATTCAATCACAAGATGGGCTTCACAAGCATGTGCAGGGGGTCGTCTGATTTAAGGTATGATTTAATCAATCATGTCCGCTTAAAGGACCCTCCATAAAAAACTTCTAATCAGTGGGGTTCAGGGAGCTTCCAGGTATGTGAACAGATCCATGTGCTGGGGGAGTACATATCCTGACTCCAAGGGGAACGGTGGCCTCTGCACTTGGAACCTTTCTGGACCTAACCCTATGCACCTCTTAAGATCTGGGTGTTCTTTTGTATTCTTTATAATAAACTACAATTGTAAATACAGCACATCAATAAGTTCTATGAGTTGTTATTGCAAATTATCAAACCTTAGGGAGGGGGGGTCACGGGAACTCTCAAATTTGTAGTTGGCCAGGTGGAAGTGTTGGTAGCCTGGGCACCATAATTATGGTGCATCTGAACTGGGACGGTATTGTGGGACCGAGTCCTTAACTTGTGGGGATCCCTCCTAATTCCAGATGTCAGAATTGAGGTGAATTATGGGACACCAACAACCCAGCTGGTGTTGGAGAATTGGAGAATTGGTTGGTATCAGAAAAGGCATACACACACACATGCACCTACACACGCTTTTGGCATCAGCAGTGGTATCTGAAAACACGCAGACCCTGATCTCTGTTAGGGCCAATTTGATTTATATTAAAATTGCTAAAGTCTCAGTGCGAAACTCTTCTTTTCCCAGGCAACAAATTGACATTCAGCCAGGCACCCTCAAAACCTTACTTCAAAGTGTTCCCAATAGGCGGGGCATCTCCAGTGTGGCAGGCCAGTGTAGAACATAACTTTGGGCAGGCAATGTACGATTCAGAAGTCATACTACATTGGCAGTGGGTATAGCAGAACCCTTGGATGTGCCATTTTAATACAGTGGCATTGATTGGGGAAAATTACTTTATCAACTGATAAGAGTAATATGAGTGGTAAGAGCGTCTATAGTACATGTCATGGGATAATAGCGATGATGATGATAAACTTTAAACACTTAATAATTTGTTTCTATGGCCTGTTCCAAAATGTCCTCTGATGGTCAAAGTGCTGTGAGCAGAAGTGCAATTAACCCTTTAGTTTGAAGGATGGAAGGTGCATTAGTTTTCTCTGTTGCAGTGATCGTGGGACCTTCGGTTGGAATGGTGGATCCACGAGGTAGGGGTGTCCAGATCACTTGATCACCATGTGGCAGAGAGCTGCATCACAGAATTGCTGAGATCTGCAGGACTCTGTGTGAGTAAGACATAAACTGTACTGTGTTGAGTGCTGAGATTGTGGGTCTCTCTTTATGCAGGACTATTTAGCTATATTCCCTCGAGGAGTCATCTTCTTCCCAAAAAGCACAAAGTTAAAGCTTCCTTTTTCTGTGCATTAGGAAAGGCCCCTCTGATGTGTTTGTTTTGTGTCGATTTACCTAAGCTGGAAACACATTTTCCAGAATTCTCTTCCCTATGTAATTCCTAGTTATCACAGGCCTCAAGAAAAATTGTGCACAAGACTTGGTGTTGTTTTGTTTTGTTTTGTTTTTAATACTCAGCGTGTGGGTGCAGAGCACAAGGGCTATTGCAGTTCACCTATGTGGTTGCTTATCTGCTGTGCCACTTTGTGGTTTGGGAAATGGCCAGGCCCCCAGCCTCTAGCTCCTGCAGATATTGTGCCCCAGCTCCTCCAAGTCTGGGGCTAGGTGCAGCTGAGCACCTGATTACAGGTCTGGCTTCTCACTCAGGAACCTGTCATCATCCAAATTGAAGGTCAGGAGGTGGGGAGAGACAGAGCAGGTTGCAGTCTTTCCTGGTGACTTCCAGCTCAGTCTCACAGGTTCCTGCTTGTCCTTACTTCCTCCACTACCCGTGTTGTTTCCCTTCCCAGTTGCTGGCCCTGAGGCCTTCAGGCTCTAGCACCAAGCCTGGAAACAACGTTCTCAGATACACTGTGCCCCACTGTGTTGGGTGTCATCTTTATCATATATTTTTCCTAGTGGTTCTAGTCCTTTGAGCAAACCCTGACTGGCACATAAGCCTCGACTCTCTCCTCTCCATTTCAACTACTGTCCTGGAACATGCCACCTTGCTCACTCTTTCCTTTCTTTCCTCCTACCATCCACTCCCTTTTATATAAAGGGGATCACATCACTTCCCTAATCAAAAGCCCTGCAAGGCTTTCCTTTACCCTTAAGAGCAAAGTCCATGCAAGTCATGAATGCCCCCTCCACTTTTCTACTTCCATCTCCATTGTCTGTCATATTCCCTCTCACGATTATCTTAGGCACACACACCCTTCACCTTTCTCTTCCAAAGGCAGCTTAGAAAAATAGATGAGAGCTTTAAGCAAGGTTAGAGCCAAGCTTAACACCATGAAAATAAGCTTATGATAGGCCAAATAAGATGGGACTATGAATTTAAAACATTTTGGATCATGAACCACAGTAAGAAAATACTCTTTATGTTGCAACCTAGTACACGCACACACATATACAACAACAACAACCATTTCATTAAACACTGTAATGTGGTCCTTATGTGGTAGATACTCTGTTTCCATTTCCATGCTATTTCCTTCTCTTCCCTCCCCTGGGCTCTCCTTCCCTTCCTTCTCTTCTTTCCCTCATAAAAATATTGGCTTTGAACCACAAATTGATGTCATGACTCACTGATGGACCATAACTTGCAGTTTGAAGCCTACTGGATACAAAGAGGTTTTGGGTTTGGGGAGTAAGGCTTACAGGACTCTGGACCCTGAGGACCACTGGGAAATAAGAATAATTAGCTGGCAATCAATCAGTCACCTTTGTATGAAGTTCCTGTTTCAACCCCTGTTATCTATATTTGCTTTGCTATTTTAGAAAGCAAACTGGGGTGTAGGTTCTGAATGCTTTCTGTGCTTCTCTGTTAAAACGTGAGTGCATGGTCCATGTTCTCTTATTCACCTTCTAAGTGTCAGTGTTCTTATCTTAAAATAGGGATAATAATAATCCCCACATATGCAGTTATCATGAAGATTATATAAGGAAATGTAATGAAAAGACTAGCATGTGTCTACACATAAAAAATTTCCAGTTAAGGCTAAGTTGTGGGCCAGGCAATCCCTAACAGGCAGACATCACTAACATCATATTGCAAGCATGGAAACAGAGACTTACTGAGTTAGAGTAAATTTTCCCAAGATCCCACAATATTTCAGTGTAGCACTTTCCTGATCCACTTTGGAACCACTTAGAAATAAACAAAGGAGCTAGTCAGATAGGGATTGAGATATCTGAGAGAATGTGACTTAGATATGTGGCAACAGTGGGCTAACATGGAACTCCAGAATTGACAAATGTGCACATGCATCCAAAGGTGGGCCCAGTGCAGAGGCTCCTCAAGGAGGGATAGAGATCACCCCTCTTGATAAGGAATGGGCCCACAGGCCTCCTTAAGTAGGGGTAGAGACTCCCCACCCCTTCATGGTGTGTCTCATTTGTAGTCCAGGCAGGTGCCCAAGAGAAAGGGAAGGGCTGAGCTACAAGCACCCAGCTTCTGTGCTCTAATTTGTCCATCCAACAGTTCACTCTTCCTCTAAAAGGGAAATCAAGACTTTTACCCTAATGGGTATTTCTCCATCTGGGACGTGAGGCCTAAGGGAACAAACTTCCCTATGGTACTCCCCAGCCTTTTTTCTCTCCCAGCCCACTGAGTTAACCATTAAGTCTATGATCCAGCAGTGGGTGCAGACCCTTCAGGGAAGATCAACACCTCTCAGGACAGGCCTGCCCCCATCTTCCTGAGACTGATCTCCCCAAACAAAAGTTCAGTATTTATCTTCATGATAGCACTACTGAGCATTTTGCCCTTGAAATTCTTAAACGGGTTAGAACAGCAGATCTGGATTTAAACCCTGGCCTCACTGAATTCACAGCTGCAGCTTTGGAATGAAGGGGGGTCATGGAATATGGGGAGAACTCCAAGACAGTGAGGAACACAAACCAATAGAGTACAGGAGGAAAATGTTAGAACTTCTATTTATTGATTTTTATAAATTGTGGAAGAATCCTTTCTAATTAATCATTACTAATATCTGAGATATAAATGTATGGATTTGGGCTATATTTCAACAGGTCCTTGCTTTCTGAGCCAGGTAAGGTGATGAGATAAAAAATGTTCTATAGTGAAAGCTTGTCAATAGTGCTCCCACTTGTTTTCAGCATACCATGTTACATGTGCTGGGTTAACCACAATTACCTATTATCTTATCTTCCTTTAACTAAATTGATGGCTTTTTTGGAAGATTTTATTTATATATTAGAGAGAGAGAGAGAATGAGTGGGGAGAGGGACAGAGGAAGAAGGAGAGGCAGGCTCTGCACTGAGCAAGGAGCCCAATGTGGGACTTGATCCCAGGACCCTGGGATCATGACCTGAGCCGAAGGCAGACACTTAACAAACTGGGCCATCCAGATACCCCTAACTAAATTGATCTTCACAAAATGAACAAATGATGTATAATGAGTTCTTCAAAGCAATCAAATAAGATGAACAACATGCACACATCATAGATCCAAGATGACAAAAGCAAACTTAAATCAGGTCACAAGAAAATGGAATAGATGATACTTTTACTTTTAGGCTGAGTACTGCTTCAGTGACATCTGAAGTAAAAGCAACCATAATCTTGTAAGATCCGATAAGGAATCGGCCAAAGCATTGAAAATCTTGAAGAAAACTAGTTGACAGAATGAATTTGCAGAGAGGTTTAGTAAAGAAAAGTGTTATGTACTTTTCCTTGAGATGTTAACTATTGATAATATGAAGCAACCATAATTACTAAATGTATAAAATAATGCCTATTTAATTTTTTTAAGATTTTTTAAAAAAGATTTTATTTATTTATTTGAGAGAGAGAGAGAGCACGAGTGTGGGGGGGGGGGGTGGGTAGAAGGAGAAGCCAATTCCCTACTGAGCAGAGAGCCAGATGCAGGACTCAATTCCAGGACCCTGGGATCATGACTTGAGCCAAAGGCAGACGCTTAACCGACTGAGCCCCACAGGTACCTGCCTATTTAGTTTTTATTATAATTATTTATTCCATATGTGTATATATTAGTACAGTCATATATATGTATAATTTACACATTAAAATTTGGAAAAGTAAAAGTTTTTGAATGTCTATATATAATGTATATAAGCAAGTATAAATTAATAAATAAATAAGTAATGACATTCAAAAAAATTTTACTGAGGGAATAGACAACCAGATCAGAACAAATTTGAAGACTACTCTTATCGATGTCTGCAAGCTTATTGCATACTCCTCTAAAGCTCAACAGAAAGGAATCCTGGAACCAGATAGAACCTCTCCCATGACAGTATCCGTCAGTGAGAGCACCATACAGACAAAATGAGGTCAAATTAAAGTTGGAAACTCCCTTTATATTTTTCAAGAACCCATAGATTAATCAAACACATACTCCTTCAATGTAGAATTTCTCAGACCTTTAAAATGTTAATGTGCATTGAGAATCTTCATGAAGTGAATAATATTCAGCACTTCCCTGAATGATTTCAGAGTCCCGTATGCCGCCGAATGTGTGTGCGCAAGCGTGCTCGTATGTGGGGAGTGTGTGCGTAGCATCTCAAAAGGCTTGCTTCCTAGAACACAGTTTTGAGGTAACACTGAGACAATTATTTCTCTTCTCTGCTCACATTTCATTTGCAAATGGTATCAATAGGCCCTTCAAGCAAATGCATTTTGTCATGAGCTTTTCCTTCTTTGGACCTTCAGACAGTTCTCTAGAGACAGCTCTTTAAAGCTGTTCACATTAGTTTTAGGCAAGGAAGTCCTAAGGAAGTATTTGAGGATGGTGATTTGCATTTAAGTGCAGGTGTCATATATAAATTTTAAGGGGTAGTTGGTTTTCCATGCTGTGACTTAAAAGGACTGGTGCATGGGTGGCTTGGCCCTATGAAAGACAACCACTCTTGACAATAGCCAAGACTGAAGTGCATTCCAGTCTGCCAGTAGGCAGAGTGCTAGTCTCCAAAGATATCCACTTCCTGATTCCCAGAACCTATGAATATGTTATCTTATGTGGCAAATGTACTTTGCAGATGCGATTAAATTAAAATTTTGTGGTGGGGTAATTATCTTGAATGTTTTCAAGATGGTGTGGTTACCATCTGGTGTGGTTACCAATGTAATCACATGGTCCTTAAAGTTGGAAGGAGACCAAAGAGAGACAGAAGATGTGACTATGGAAATACAGCATTGCCAGCTATAAAGATGTAAAAGAGCCATGAACCAAGGAATGTGGGCGGTCTCTAGAAGCTGGGAAAGGCAAGGAAAAGGATTCCTTTCTAGGACATTAAGAAAGGAACACAGCCTCCTAACACCTAGACTTTAGCCTTATGAGGAGCATGCTGGATTTCTAGTCTACAGAACTGCAAGATAAAAAATCTGTGTTGTTTAAAGCTACTGAGTTGGTAGTAATTCTTTACTACAACAATAGGAAACTAATACAGCCCTGCAGAAAGACTTCTCTGGCTTTCTTTCCTTCTCTCTCTTTCTCTCTTTCTAGGGTAATCTGAATATGCCTTTGCTTCTTACTGGAACCTGCCTAAGGAATTCCTGATCTCTCCTGATCCAAAGTATCTCAGGGCCCGATGGACTACCAGGATGGCTCCCTCTCCTGGAGTGGCAAGAGCTGAAATTCCTGCTTTGTCCTGGGGTAGGGCTGGCCCCTCACCACAAGATTCAAGGAAGGTAAAAGGCAGCTTTAACACTTGTTTAATTGCTCTACTTACATCTGGAAAATTTCTCTCATTTGGAAGGAGGAAAAGGAAAATAATCTTTAACCAGATTAAAACTGATTCTGAATAATTATCTTCAGGGCTTGATCTATCTATATTATCAATCTGCATAAATCAACATTTTCCTTATTCTCAACTTCCCAAAGTTTAATCATTCAGTAGTTGTTTAGTTGTTGTTATGTGTGTGTATGTGAATTAATCTGATAATCCTGTCAAATCACTCCTTAAGTCTCAATATTGTACAGACACAACCTTCTTAAAATGACATGGACTCTCCACTTACATATTTTTTTAAAGATTTATTATTATTTATTTGAGAGAGAGAATGAGAGAGAGCATAAGAGGGGGGAGGGTCAGAGGGAGAAGCAGACTCCCCGCTGAGCAGGGAGCCCGAAGTGGGGCTTGATCCCAGGACTCCAGGATCATGACCTGAGCCAAAGGCAGACGTTTAACCAACTGAGCCCCCCAGGCACCCTCCACTTAACATATTTTAAATACTTTATTAGTAACGTGTCTTCTTATTCCAGGTTAAGGAATTGCCCCATTCTTCATGATAACATTGTTAGAGGTAATAAATGCAGGCAGTGTAGTGAGAACAGCAACTGCCTTTCAAAAATTATGTACCTGAACATCCGATTAAGATCAGCAGTTTAATAGTCAATTACAATTCTTATAACAGCCTTCATGTAAATGTCTGTTGCTGCTTATATTGTTTTCTCAGCTTGACTGTGAACTTTCTATATATTGGAGTTTGAATTGATCCTTTATAAAAACCTTCTTAAGAATTGTAAATTTTGGAGTGCCTGGGTGACTCAGTTGGTTGAGTGCGGACTTTTGATTTTGGCTCAGGTCATGCTCTCATGGGTCATGGAATCAAGTCCTGCATTGGGCTCCATGCTCAGTGGGGAGCCTGCTTGTCCCTGTCCCCTGTCCCTCCCCCTCTGCCCATCCCCTCGAATGCTCGCCCTCTCTGTCTCAAATAAATAAATAAATAAATAAATAAATAAATAAATAAATAAAATAAATCTTCAAAAAAGAAAGAATTGGAAATTTTATCAGACACATTCGATTGATGTTACTGGCTTCTTTGTGATTGTGTTTATATGCATTAAAAAAAAATTGTTCTCAAACTTTAAAGGTCAAAAGTGTGGGGATTGAATTTGTTCAGCCCCGCTGTACTTGGAGGACAAGATTTTGAAAGTTTCTAGAAAGTGGCAAAATAATAATTTTACTCCAAATCCTCCTTTGAGCTATTTATATCTTCCTGCTACCCATCTTTGTATTACAGATTTGAACAGTCCAGAATATCAACACTGTATTATCTACCATGCCACAAAGTGTTTACAGTTCTGCTTTGAGCTGACATCTGTTACAAATCGCACATTACTTACAACAATCTAAAGAAAGCTTTTTATGTGAAGCAGATAGTACCTGTATCACAAAGGCATTATTGCGTTTGAAGGAAGGCTTGTCTCTGAGCCTGATGCCATATGCTAAATACTAATGATAATAAAAATCTATCTACTGGCACTACAGACCAAAATACAAATACCTTGCTACAATATTTTCTGTTCAGGGAATAATGTAAATATCTCTGGGGTGCCTTTTTCTTTTCTGACCTGCATACAAATAGGAGGGTTATTGCTTTGGTCTGATAACTTGCCTGGCTTATACAATAGGGCCAAACCAATTATCTTCTCAGCTGACCTATTTTGGAAAATATTGCAGATATTTGCATTGCACGAGGGAGTGTTTTACCATAACAAGCATAATTCGGATCAATAGAATTCGATCAAGAGAACTTTTTCTTTTCTCAAAAGATTATTTGTTCACAACACCTCACCTTATGGCTCAACTTTTGGAATTGCTAAGACACTACAAAAAGGCTTCAACACAAAGTGCTTGTACTCCCAAAGTTTTTACCCCTAGCACAACAGGGAGCCAGGAATATTCTGGTGGGGAGAGAACAGTTCACAGGAAAGTTCCACCATGAGTTTCTTCCTCAGGACCAGTAATGAGCATGGCATTTCCTCTTTTGCCTTAACACTTTGTAAATGTACCAGCTTCATTTCTCAGAAACAGTAGTTATCATATCTATCTTGCTTTCAACCTAGGTCTTCCATGACTTCCCCTTCCTCCTCCCAGTTTATTTAACCTCATCTCATCAAATTCTTCTCCCTCCACTACTCTTGGGGTTTAAGGAATGATAATTGTGAACCAAATGAGAAAAAGACACAGATGTTAGATAGGGTGTCAAATACCCACTTCTTTTGTTGGTAAAGCAGGGTTGGAGATTGTGGCTTTGATAAGACTGAACAACAAAAGCCTCTCTTCTTCCATCTCTCCAAAATACAGCATTCTACCCTAGTGAGTTTGTTCACTAATTGGAGGAGCAAAGAGCAAAGAGGAGAAGGAACATGGCCTTTGGGCTCACAGGTTCCAAGGGAGAGAATCAAAGAAAGTCTAAGACAAACATGCATAATGATCCATTTCCCAAGGACACCAATCAAATAAATCCTTCTTTCCTTGGGAGGGAAAGAGTAAGGAGCTGGAGAGAAAGAGTTTCTCTGTTATCTGAAATTATTTATTCCTCAAAAAATTAAACATAGAAATGCCATATGATTCAGCAATTCCACTTCTAGGCATATATTTGAAGAAAACAAAATGAATATGTTGCAAAGATATCTTCATCCCCATGGTCAAGGCAGCATTATTTACCATAGTCAAGAAATGAAAACAATCTAAAGGTCCATTAACAGATGAAAGGATAAAGAAAATGTGATTATACACACACACACATATATGTGAATATATATATAGGAACCATATATATATAGGAACCATAAGAATACTATTAAGCCAAAAAAGAAGGAAATCCTGCAATTTATGACAATACAGATGGAGCTTGAAGACATTATGCTAAGTGAATAAGACAGAGATAGACAAATACTATATGATTTTACTTATATGTGGAATCTAAAACAAATAAACAAACCAAACTCAGGTCTCTGGTTCAGGAAACAAATCTGCTGTCTGTGTTGCAAATAGACACTATCTCTGTCCTTTCAGGGTTTTTTCTTATATAAACATTCTTGTAAAGATAATCTGAGACAATACCTGCTATATAATGTGTAGAAACATCACAAAGAATTGCCTTCCAACACGAGGAACAGATGGGACAAGTAGAAAATAGCTAGCAAGGTAGTAGGCTTTATTCCAGTCATAGCAGTAATCACATTAAATGTGATTAGATTAAAAAGTAGCTTAAAGACAGAGATTGTCAAATTGGATAAAAAAGAAAGACCTAACTATGCTATCTACCAGAAACCTATTTTATTTTATTTTATTTATTTATTTATTTATTTATTTATTTTTAAAAGATTTTATTTATTTATTTGACAGAGACATAGAGAGGGAACACAAGCGGGGGAGTGGGCAAAGGAGAAGCAGGCTTCCCGCCGAGCACGGAGCCCAATGCGGGGCTCGATCCCAGGACCCTGGGATCATGACCTGAGCCGAAGGCAGATGCTTAATGACTGAGCCACCCAGGTGCCCCCAGAAACCTATTTTAAATACAAAGGCATTGATAGGTTAAACATAAAAGAATAGGAAAGATATGCTGTGCAAAGAGCAACCATAAAAGGTTAGAGTATCTATATTAAACAAAAGAAAGCAGGCTTTAGACAAGACATATTATTAGAGATTATAAGGAATATTGCAAAATGATAAAAGAGTTGACTGTTCAAGAAGATATAATAATCCTAAATGTGGATGCACCTAGCCACAAAGCTTGAAAATGTATGAAGCAAAAACTGGAGAAATAGACAAAGGAGAAATAGACAAATCACAAATATAGAAGACTATTTCAACACTGAGTATTTAATAGAGAAAGTAGACAGGAAATCAGTAAGAATACAGAAGACCTGAATAACACTATTAAATGACATGACCTAATTTATAGAATATTTCACCCAACAACACTTGACCACATGCTCTTGTCAAGTGCACATAAAATAATTCATCAATATAGATTGAACTTGAGGCCATAAAGTAAACCCTAACAAATTTAAAAAGGATAGAAATCATGTGAAATGTGTTCTTGTGCCATTATAGAATTAAACTATAAGCAATAACAGAAAGATATTTGGAAAATTCTAAAATATTTCTAAATGACGAATGTGTTGAAGAGGAGATTTCAATAGAACTTTAAAAATATTTTGAAATAAAATAAAAATAAAACTTATAAAAATTTGTGGGATTCACTAAAGCAGTATTTAGCAGAAAATTTATAGCATTACATGCTTCTATTAGAAAAAAAGAAAGATCTCAAGTTGATAATCTAAGCTTCTACTTTAAGAAACTAGGAGAAAAGAACAAAGTAACCCAAGCAGAAGGAAGGGAATAATAAATACAAGAACAGAAATCAATAAAATTGAAAACAGATGAGCAACAGAGAAAAGTTTATGAAACTAAAAGTTGGGTTTTTTAAAGGAAACAACAATAAAAACAACAACTATAATACTGAATTGATAAACCTCTGGCCAACTGAGCAAAAAATAAAAATAGAGAAAGAGAGAGAGAAAAAAACACATAAACTACAGGTTTTAAAATTTTCTTGAAGTATAAAATTATATCAGATTATGAGGTTTAAAAAAAATACAGGGCTATTCTCTCACCACAAAAGATGACTGTATTATGTACTCTGTAAATAGTTACTGAGCTAAATTGAATAGGAGGCCCTGGTAGCATGGAGCAGAGACTAAGATCAAGTAATAAATGGTTTGGTATTTGCCAAATTTGTTGCCTATATGGTTAAGTACTATCTGTGAATTGAGATTTTTGCCTAAAGTTTAGTGCATGCAAGTCCATGTTTAGATTAATTTCACTGATAAATTTTAGAACGTTATTACATGGAAATATTAGAATTTTGCATTTGAATTTTGATTCTGATCTTTCTACCAGAAAAACTGGTAATGAGTCTAATGTAGGGTCTGTTAAAAATTAGTCAGGAGTTCACTTTAAGAGATGAGTTCTGGGGATGCCTGGATGGCTCAGTCGGTTAAGAGTCTGACTCTTGATTTGGGCTTAGTTCCTGATCTTGGGGTTCTGAGATCCAGCTCCTATTGGGCTCTGTGCTCAGAGCAGAGTCAGCTTGTCCCTCTCCCTTCCACTCTGCCCTTCCTGTGCCCTCTCTTAAATAAATAAATAAATAAATAAATAAATAAATAAATAAAATCTTTAATTAAAAAAAAGATGAGTTCTGGTGTATGACCATTACATTTGCTAATCTTTACCAAATAAGCCTTTGACCTGGGGATTGATGGGTGTCTACCTTGGATGAATATTTAGGGAAAGTTCGATTCCAATTCCATTTTATTACTTGGAATGTATATAGCTATGATCTAGTAAATACCACTCTTGCCTATTACCATTATACATTATAATTGCATATGTGGTTGTCATAGTTATGTCTATATTCATCATTAATTTTTCTTTCAAAGTAGAACTATTACTTGCAAGGAATTCCACTTCCAGGTTCTACAGGTCCTCCTGTAGAGAGCAGGTACAAGCAAATACAAAACCCTTGTCCTGTTCAGTGTCCTTTTGTACTAGAGTTTTTTACTGAAAGAAGCACATGTTGTTTTAACCTTTTCTTAGTGTGCCTAGCCATGAAGAATTCTTTGAAGCTGGTCTGAGCATGTTTGGTTCTTCCCCTGTGAAGTCCCTTTCTCCCACAACTTCTGTTGTCCTATTCCTTTGGGGGTTGCTCCTGCATGCATTTTTCTCTTCCTCTATTCACTCCCAAGCTTCATCATTTCACTTTTGACTTTGGCTTTTTTAACTTTTTTGCTTTTATTTGATAAGCGCTCCAGGCATAAGAGCAAAAAGATCCAGGGGGCGGAGCAAGATGGCGGAGGAGTAGAAGACTGGATTTCGTCTCCTCTCAGGAATTCAGCTGGATAGGGATCAAACCATTCTGAACACCTACAAACTCAACAGGAGATCGAGGAAAAGAATAGCAACAACTCTCTCATCAGAAAAGCGACCACTTTCTGGAAGGTAGGACGTGCGGAGAAGTGAATCCGAGGTGATATTTGGGAGGATAGACGGTGGGGGAGGGGCCTCCGTCAGCTGCTTCTGACAAGTGATAGAACCATGGAGCACAAAATCAGAACTTTTAAAAGTCTGCTCCGCCGAGGGACGTCACTCTGGTGGCTAAGCGGGGGGTGGAACCCTCTGGGACAGTGTGGTCTCAGGACCCTTGGGGTCACAGAAAGACCGGGGGTGCCTGAGTGTGGCAGAGCTCTTAGGTAACGGAGCAGGGAAGCTGGCTGCAGAGGCGGAGCCCAAGCGCGGGCTCTCAGCTCGGGGTTGACATAAACCGTGATCCGCGGCACAGTCGGGCCCCTGCTCCTCCAGCAGGGACCCAACAAGTGGCAGATCCGGGGAGACTCCCCTTCCTCCCCCGGGAGGAGCGGCGCGGGAGTGCACTGCAGGGATCTGCTGCGTTTGGAGACTCCACACGGGGTCGGGTGCCAGAGATAGAAATGCCCGGTCACAGGCCGGGTGAGCACGGAGTGCGGCCGGAGACCGGGAGACGGGAGCAACTGACGGCTTTTCTCTGGGGGCTCACTGAGGAGCGGGCCCGAGTTCTCGGCTCCTCCGGGGCGGAGATTGGGAGGCCGCCATTTTCACTCTCATCCTCCAAAGCTGTACGGAAAGCTCACAGGGAACAAAAGCTCTGGAGAGCAACCCAAGCAGATTACTTAGCCGGGAGGGGGCAAGGGCGGGGCAATTCCACCTCTGGCAAAGACATTTGGGAACCACGGCAACAGGCCCCTCCCCAGAAGATCAGCGAGAACAGTCAGCCAAGACCAAGTTTACCAATCAATGAGAACGGCAGAACTCCAGCGCTAGGGGAATACTGCACATAGAATTCATGGCTTTTTTACCATGATTCTTTAGTCTTTCAAAGTTAATTTTTTTAACTGTCTTTTTTTCTTTCTTTTGAATTTTTCTTTTTCCCTTTATCAACCAACATCTTATCAATACCTTTTTTAAAAAAACATTTTTATTTTTCATTTTTAGAGTCATATTCTATCCCTTCATAGTAGTTACCCGTATTTTTGGCATATATATATAAGTTGTTCTCTCTTTAAAATTTTGAGATAGTTTCTTCTAACAGATTAAAATATACCCTAAATCTCTAGTATATGTTTTTTTTCTACTCCCCTGCCTGATCACATTCTCTCCCTTTTTTTCTTTTTTCTTTTTGTAAATCCTCTTCTTTCTTTTTTCAAACAATTTCTTATCAATTCCTTTTATAAAATTTTTTATAATTTCCATCTTTACAGTCATATTCCATCCCTTCATCATATCAACCCTTATTTTTGTACATATATAAGTTTTTCTTTCATTAAAATTTTGGGAGGTACTTTCTTCTAACAGACCAAAATACACCCCAAATCTAGTGTGTGGCACTGATCTATATACCAGCCTGATCATATCTGATCACATTCTGGTTTTTTTTTGTTGTTGTTTTGTTTTGTTCTGTTTTTGTTTGTTTTTATCTTTATCTTTATTGTTTTCTTTTTCTTTTTTTTCTTTTTCTTTTTTCTCTCTTTACATTTCTTTTCCCACTGTTTCAGGTCTTTTCTGATTTGTTTAGAGTATATTTTCTGGGTACGTTGTTACTCTGCTAGCATTTTGTTCTGTCATTAATCTATTCTCCTCTGCACAAAATGACAAGACGGAAAAAATCACCTCAACAAAAAGAACAAGAGGTAGTACCGACTGCCAGGGACCTACTCAATACGGACATTAGTACGATGTCAGATCTAGAGTTCAGAATCATCACTTTAAAGATACAAGCTGGGTTTGAGAAAAGCATGGAAGTTATTAGAGAAACCCTTTCTGGAGAAGTAAAAGAACTAAAATCTAACCAAGTAGAAATCAAAAAGCCTATTAATGAGGTGCAATCAAATATGGGGGCACTAACTGCTAGGATAAATGAGGCAGAAGAGAGAATCAGTGATATAGAAGACCAAATGATGGAAAATAAAGAAGCTGAGAAAAAGAGAGATAAACAACTACTGGATCACGACGGTAGAATTTGAGAGATAAGTGATACCACAAGATAAAACAACATTAGAATAATTGGGATCCCAGAAGAAGAAGAAAGAGAGAGGGGGGCAGCAGGTATACTGGAGCAAATTATAGCAGAGAACTTCCCTAATTTGGGGAAGGAAACAGGCATCAAAATCCAGGAAGCACAGAGAACCCCTCTCAAAATCAATAAAAATAGGCCAACACCCTGACATCTAATAGTAAAACTTACGAGTCTCATAGACAAAGAGAAAATCCTGAAAGCAGCTTGGGACAAGAGATCTGTAACCTACAATGGTAGAACCATTAGATTGGCAACAGACCTATCCACAGAGACCTGGCAGGCCAGAAAGGACTGGCAGGATATATTCAGAGCACTAAATGAGAAAACTATGCAGCCAAGAATACTCTATCCAGCTAGGCTGTCATTGAAAATTGAAGGAGAGATAAAAAGCTTCCAGGACAAACAAAAACTAAAGGAATTTGCCAACACAAAACCAGCCCTACAGGAAATCTTGAAAGGGGTCCTCTAAGCAAAGAGAGAGGCTAGAAGCAACATAGACCAGAAAGGAACACAGACAATATACAGTAACAGTCACCTTACAGGCAATACAATGGCACTAAATTCCTATCTTTCAATAGTTACCCTGAATGTAAATGGGCTAAATGCCCCAATCAAAAGACACAGGCTATCAGATTGGATTAAAAAACAAGACCCATCGATATGCTGTCTGCAAGAGACTCATTTTAGAACCAAAGACACCCCCAGATTGAAAGTGAGGGGGTGGAAAACCATTTACTATGTTAATGGACACCAAAAGAAAGCTGGGGTGGTAATCCTTATATCAGACAAGTTAGATTTTAAAC
The DNA here is from genome assembly GCF_029215605.1 of Mirounga angustirostris. Taxonomy (NCBI): domain Eukaryota; kingdom Metazoa; phylum Chordata; class Mammalia; order Carnivora; family Phocidae; genus Mirounga; species Mirounga angustirostris. The sequence continues at coordinate 101,100,368 of NW_026991711.1, read as the reverse complement.
CAAACACTGTAATAAGAGATGAGGAAGGACACTATATCCTATTTAAAGGGTCTATCCAACAAGAAGATCTAACAATTATAAATATCTATGCCCCTAACATAGGAGCAGCCAATTATATAAGGCAATTAATAACAAAAGCAAAGAAACACATCGACAACAATACAATAATAGTGGGGGACTTTAACACCCCCCTCACTGAAATGGACAGATCGTCTAAGCAAAAGATCAACAAGGAAATAAAGACTTTAAATGACACACTGGACCAAATGGACTTCACAGACATATTCAGAACATTCCATCCCAAAGCAACGGAATACATATTCTTCTCTACTGCCCATGGAACATTCTCCAGAATAGATCACATCCTAGGTCATAAATCAGGTCTCAACCAGTACCAAAAGATTGGGATCATTCCCTGCCTATTTTCAGACCACAATGCTTTGAAGCTAGAACTCAATCACAAGAGGAAAGTTGGAAAGAACTCAAATACATGGAGGCTAAAGAGCATCCTACTGAAGAATGAATGGGTCAACCAGGAAATTAAAGAATAATTTAAAAAATTCATGGAAACCAATGAAAATGAAAACACAACTATTCAAAATCTTTGGGATGCAGCAAAGGCAGTCCTAAGAGGAAAGTATATAGCAATACAAGCCTTTCTCAAGAAACAAGAAAGGTCTCAAGTACACAACCTAACCCTACACCTAAAGGAGCTAGAGAAAGAACAGCAAATAAAGCCTAAACCCAGCAGGAGAAGAGAAATAATAAAGATCAGAGCAGAAATCAATGAAATAGAAACTAAAAGAACAGTAGAACAGATCAACAAAACTAGGAGCTGGTTCTTTGAAAGAATTAACAAGATTGATAAACCCCTGGCCAGACTTATCAAAAAGAAAAGAGAAATGACCCAAATCAACAAAATCATGAATGAAAGAGGAGAGATCACAACCAACACCAAAGAAACACAAACAATTATAAGAACATATTATGAGCAACTCTAGGCCAGCAAATTAGATAACCTGGAAGAGATGGATGCATTCCTAGAGATGTATCAACTACCAAAACTGAACCAGGAAGAAACAGAAAACCTGAACAGACCTATAACCACTAAGGAAATTGAAGCAGTCATCAAAAATCTCCCAAAACACAAAAGCCCAGGGCCAGATGGCTTCCCAGGGGAATTCTACCAAACATTTCAAGAAGAATTAATACCTATTCTTCTGAAACTGTTCCAAAAAATAGAAATGGAAGGAAAACTTCCAAACTCATTTTATGAGGCCACCATTACCTTGATCCCAAAACCAGACAAAGACCCCATCAAAAAGGAGAACTACAGACCAATATCCCTGATGAACATGGATGCAAAAATTCTCACCAAAATACTAGCCAATAGGATCCAACAGTACATTAAAAGGATTATTCACCACGACCAAGTGGGATTTATCCCTGGGCTGCAAGGTTGGTTCAACATCCGCAAATCAATCGACGTGATACAATACATTAACAAAAGAAGGAACAAGAATCATATGATCCTCTCAATAGATGCAGAAAAAGCATTTGACAAAGTACAGCATCCTTTCTTGATCAAAACTCTTCAGAGTATAGGCATAGAGGGTACATACCTCTATATCATAAAAGCCATCTATGAAAAACCTACAGCAAATATCATTCTCAATGGGGAAAAACTGAGAGCTTTCCCCCTAAGGTCAGAAACGTGGCAGGGATGTCCACTATCACCACTGCTATTCAACATAATATTGGAAGTCCTAGCCACAGCAATCAGACAACAAAAAGAAATAAAAGGCATCCAAATCGGCAAAGAAGAAATCAAACTCTCACTCTTTGCAGATGATACGATACTTTATGTGGAAAACCCCAAAGATTCCACCCCAAAACTGCGAGAACTCATACAGGAATTCAGTAAAGTGGCAGGATATAAAATCAATGCACAGAAGTCAGTGGCATTCCTATACACCAACAACAAGACAGAAGAAAGAGAAATTAAGGAGTCAATCCCATTTACAATTGCACCCCAAACCATAAGATACTTAGGCATAAATCTAACCAAAGAGGCAAAGGATCTGTACTCAGAAAACTATAAAATACTCATGAAAGAAATTGAGGAAGACACAAAGAAATGGAAAAACATTCCATGCTCATGGATTGGAAGAACAAATATTGTGAAGATGTCAATGCTACCTAGAGCAATCTACACATTCAATGCAATCCCCATCAAAATACCATCCACTTTTTTCAAAGAAATGGAACAAATAATCCTAAAATTTGTATGGAACCAGAAAAGACCCCTCATAGCCAGAGGAATGTTGATAAAGAAAAGCAAAGCTGGCGGCATCACAATTCCGGACTTCCAGCTCTATTACAAAGCTGTCATCATCAAGACAGTATCGTACTGGCACAAAAACAGACACATAGATCAATGGAACAGAATAGAGAGCCCAGAAATGGACCCTCAACTCTATGGTCAACTCATCTTTGACAAAGCAGGAAAGAATGTCCAATGGAACAAAGACAGTCTCTTCAACAAATGGTGTTGGGAAAATTGGACAGCCACATGCAGAAGAATGAAACTGGACCATTTCCTTACACCACACACAAAAATAGACTCCAAATGGTTGAAAGACCTCAACATGAGACAGGAGTCCATCCAAATCCTAAAGGAGAACACAGGCAGCAACCTCTTCGACCTTAGCTGAAGCAACTTCTTCCTAGAAACATCACCAAAGGCAAGGGAAGCAAGGGCAAAAATGAATTATTGGGACTTCATCAAGATAAATAGCTTTTGCACAGCAAAGGAAACAGTCAACAAAACCAAAAGACAACCGACAGAATGGGAGAAGATATTTGCAAATGACATATCAGATAAAGGGCTAGTATCCAAAATCTATAAAGAACTCATCAAACTCAACACCCAAAGAACAAAGAATCCAATCAAGAAATGGGCAGAAGACATGAACAGACATTTTTCCAAAGAAGACATCCAAATGGCCAACAGACACATGAAAAAGTGCTCAACATCGCTCAGCATCAGGGAAATCCAAATCAAAACCTCAATGAGATACCCCCTCACACCAGTCAGAATGGCTAAAATTAACAAGTCAGGAAATGACAGATGTTGGCGGGGATGCGGAGAAAGGGGAACCCTCCTACAGTGTTGGTGGGAATGCAAGCTGGTGCAGCCACTCTGGAAAACAGTATGGAGGTTCCTCAAAAAGTTGAAAATAGAGCTACCATATGATCCAGCAATTGCACTACTGGGTATTTACCCCAAAGATACAAAAGTAGGGATCCGAAAGGGTACATGCACCCTGATGTTTATAGCAGCAATGTCCACAATAGCCAAACTGTGGAAAGAGCCAAGATGTCCGTCGACAGATGAATGGATAAAGAAGAGGTGGTATATATATACAATGGACTATTATGCAGCCACCAAAAGGAATGAGATCTTGCCATTTGCAACGACATGAATGGAACTGGAGGGTATTATGTTGAGCAGAATAAGTCAAGAAAGACATGTATCATATGACCTCACTGATATGAGGATTTCTTAATCTCAGGAAACAAACTGAGGGTTGCTGGAGTGGGGGGTGGGGTTGGAGGGAGGGGGTGACTGGGTAATAGACACTGGGGAGGGTATGTGCTCTGGTAAGTACTGTGAATTGTGCAAGACTGTTGAATCTCAGATCTGTACCTCTGGAACAAATAATGCAATATATGTTAAGAAAAAAAAAAAGAAGAAGAAGAAGGTAGCAGGAGGGGAAGAATGAAGGGGGGGAAATCGGAGGGGTAGACGAACCATGAGAGAGGATGGACTCTGAAAAACAAACTGAGGGTTCTAGAGCGGAAGGGGGTGGGAGGATGGGTTAGCCTGGTGATGGGTATTGAGGAGGGCACGTTCTGCATGGAGCACTGGGTGTTATGCACAAACAATGAATCATGGAACACTACATCTAAAACTAATGATGTAATGTATGGGGATTAACATAAGAATAAAAAAATTAAAAAAAAATCAAGGATTTATCAGAAAGTGGCACAGGAGCGGAAAAGAAGAAAGAATGCTATTTACTTTCTTTTTCCAGATTGAGTAAAGAACCAACCTTGTGATGTATTTGTCTTAAAGAGTAATTCCCATGAATAAGCTATTTCACAACCTTTCTTCCACTGAAATGATAGGTAAACTATCAACCTATTTCCTCCTTCTGTCGTTCCAAGCACTTGTCTTGACTTCGAAACATAATTCCTGACTCTAAACGTCAATGCTATATAACCTATTTCCCTGTGCATGTAAGACTGTGCAATGATTAGATCTACATTAAATAATAATAAATTCCACTTTTGAAATAAAAAAAAAAAAGAGCAAAAAGATCCAGGAAAGTGGTCATTGAAAATAGATGTTAAGTTCCCAGTATTGCTCTGCTAAATTAATTAGTATTAAAGTTTTGGGTGGCAGTGAAAAAAGTTCGTGTTTTGAAAAGAAATTACCCAAGCTGTATATAATACTATTTTGCCTTTAAAACAGTTGTTTCCACAAACTTAAGTTGTATTTTCCATGCAGGGCTTTCTGCTTCTGCATTGGCACTTGGTAAGTTAGTGATGCTTGTCTTTAATTAGCTATAATACACCCTGCTGCTGGACAAACAAAAATTGTCTGAGCCAACTATAGTACTGGATTGATGGAAATCTAAAGGCTCATGTAGATTCAGCCTCAATGTGTTTCACTCTAGTATTTGGACTAATACCAGTTTTATGGAAAGAAGGTGAAGTGCTTGGGAGGCAGAAAGACAAAGGGGAAGAAGGTAGTCAACAGAAAGATAAACCGCCATTCAAAAACTTTTTAGTATGTCTCACATCATTTGATACCCTCTGGATGAATGACTTTTTTTTTTTAAGATTTTTAATTTATTTGAAATAGAGAGGCAGTAATCAAGAGAGCAGGAACAGGGGAGCAGAGGGAGAGGGAGAAGCAGGCTCCCCACTGAGCAGGGAGCCCAGTGCGGGACTTGATCCCAGGACCCCAGGATCATGTCCTGAGCCGAAGGCAGACACTTAACTGACCGAGACACCCAGGTGCTCCTGGATGAATGATTTTCTTTTTTCTTTATTTTTTTTAAAGATTTTATTTATTTATTTGACAGAGAGAGACATAGCAAGAGAGGGAACACAAGCAGGGGGAGTGGGAGAGGGAGAAGCAGGCTTCCCGTGGAGCAGAGAGCTAGATGTGGGGCTGGATCCCAGGACCCTGGGATCATGACCTGAGCTGAAAGCAGATGCTTAGCTGACTAAGCCACCCAGGCACCCTGAATGATTTGCAATAGGCTTTATATCACAGCCCGCACTCAGACTTGCAAATGCTCATGCATTCACAGGCAAATATATGAAATGCAATTTCATAAAACAGTATCTTTCCCTAATCCTGAAACGCTGATATTTTCTATTTTATGTCCTTTGCTGGTCAGAAATTACTAAATTGATTTCATGACCCACTAATATGTGGCAACCCGCAGTTTGTATGATACTGCTGTAGAGATTGAGACTTTTTATTCATTTCTGTGGATAATTTCTTACAGTCTCTTACTGTTCAATAAACTTTTTGTTGTCACCTTTTGCTCAAGAAGTGGCTGGTGCTGTTTGTTAAATGGATCATGACTTCTCATGACCCAGTTAAAGGCATGGAGATGTAAATAAAGGGAAGATTGAAACTCTGAAAGGCCAGGGCTTAAATGTCAGAAAAGTAAACTCACAGACCAGACCTGTTGGGAACAAATGGGAGATTATGTGACAATGAGGAGGAAGGGATAAAAAACACTGAATCACAGTCAGAATCAGAGTTTAATATAAGGAAAGGCCGCATTCTGTTTGGTAAAGTGCATGAGTTTACAGACAATAGATATTTAGATTTCATCTAATATGGGTATGTTCTATAGAAGGAGATAATGGCAGCCCCTCCCTCAGTGGGAGAGTAATGAGTACTAAGAATTATGTTTTAAAGATTTATTTATTTATCTGAGAGAGAGAGTGTGTGCAGGTGTATGAGCAGGGGGAGGGGCAAACAAAATCTCAAGCAGACTCCCCACTGAGCTTGGAGCCCAACACAGGGCTTGATATCAGGACCCTGAGATCATGACCTGAGCTGAAATCAAGAATTGGACGCTTAACTGGCTGAGCCACTCAGGCATCCCTGAACACTAAGAATAAAATCTAATTGAATCCATCCATTGGAACAGAGGTAGAGGTAGATGCTATTCAAGGTCATTGTCATTCTTGAGTAATAGCCCCACCCCCACCCCACCCCAATCAAAAAAGCAAGGCAACTCTGTTTTACATAACAGGGGACTGCTGACTCTCCATGGGGAGACCTTAGTGCATTACCTTTCTGTCATTCTTGGAAAAGGTCCCATGCGGAATGGTTCTCCACTAGGGGCTGCACAGAGAATCACAGGTGAGCTTTTTAAAAATACTGATTCAGATGAGCCACCCGGATTGAGTACGACTTAAATGAAAGGAAACAAAGTGCTTGCTGAAAACAAATGCCAAGAAGGAAATCCGAACTGAGGACCCACAGCTGACCATTGGACTTGACCCTCCTTCCACCCCACTCCCACCCCAGCTGTTAGGACTTTCCATCTGAAGCCCTTCCTACTCAAAGTGTGATCCACACACCAGCAATGCCTGGTTGGAGAGAGTAGAGCAAATGACAGCTGCCCAAGATGTTGCTGAGGGAAGAATGGAAAGACCCCTTGCACTAAGGGCATGTGTCAGAATAAACAGACTCTAGAAAGAGGGTAACACATACTCATCCCTGTATGACTCAGGTGGAAGAAGTTACCCAACATGTGGCTTCCTCAGATAAAACTCACCATGAACACAAATGGAAATGAAATTTCTGAATCACATGAAATGACAAGTAAGAGGGTTTTTGACTTTCTGTAATACAATAGAGGCTCCATAAAGTTAGGAAATTTTGTCTTAGTCACTGCTCTATCCCCAACACCCAATTCATTTCCCCACTGCAGTACAGACACATGCTCTCATATGCATACACACATGCAAACTCTAGATACCAGTTTGGATAGGATAGGCTATGTTGCAGTAACGAACGACACCCAGTATCTTCTCATTCATACACAAGTTCAGTGTAGTTCAGCAGAGAAGCTCTGCTCCTGGTCGTTACTGAGGGACCCAGGCTGATGAGGCTACATCTCAGCATGTGCTTCTCGGGCACCATGGCAGAGGTAAATCAACTCTTAAAGCCTTCAACTCAAAATGATATGGCACTTTTGATCGCGTTTCTTTGAACGAAGCAAGTCACACAGTCATGCCAAACGTCAGAGAGGGCAGGAATGTGAAACCATGCCATGCAGCCAAAGGAATAGAAGGAGAAATATTTGGTCACTAATGAAAGTTCTATGGAAATGGAGATGAGAGAATAATCAGTTTTCCTAACTAAGGTAAAGAAACAAAACTTTCAAAACACTCAAATGTGGAGCTATTCAGAGAAATTAGAATTGGTTGTTGTTGTTTTTTTTTATAGACTCATATTAATTTTTTAATGCAGGAAAGTGTTCTCCATTTCAGAAATAGATCATCTGTTTCTTTGCTCTTTTTCTTATTTTATTCTCCCCTGAATGGAATGTTCCCCTTCTCCAATTCTTTAGGCGTTTGACAGATTCCTGTGATATCATTATAGAAATGTGAGCTGGATCCTATAACGTTAGGTAGATTCATAGCTGATGAATGATTTGAGGTCACTTGGAGGAAGACCTCGAGGAGTGTGCCAAAGTTTTCTCTCTCATTTGACAATTTTTAACATGAACCTGGATGCAAACATGGAAGGCATATATACTGTATCTTCAAGATAATATGAAATTGAGAGAGCTAAGTCATATGTTGGCTGAAAAAATCAGGATCTGGAAAGATGTTGTACTAGGAGGACTGGGAAGACTACAGGATGAACTTAACCATAGACAAATGAAATCCTTGCTTTCAGGTAAAAAAGAAAAAAAAGAAAGATAATTACATAGACACTGTATATATTTACATATCACTTTGTTCTGCTACAGATGTGTGGTAACCCTTAAAGGCACATGATATAAAATAAGGTGACCTAAATTAAAAATAGTTAAAACAGAATCAAGAAAACAAGTGTTGGGGCAAAGAAAGAGCCAAGAAAGGAGGTAAGCAGTACCTATCATGATGATGTACATGTATGGGAAAGTGCATAAAAATAAGATTGATTAACATAGTGTTCAAGATGATTCTGAACAAAACAGAGTTCAGCCTGGCTCAGAATGAAGTCATGGCAGAAATGGCAGAAAGAGGTCAGCATGGGGCGCCTGGGTGGCTCAGTTGGTTAAGCGGCTGCCTTCAGCTCAGGTCAAATCCTGGAGTCCCAGGATCGAGTCCCGCATCGGGCTCCCTGCTCGGCAGGGAGTCTGCTTCTCCCTCTGACCCTCCTCCCTCTCATGCTCTCTGTCTCTCATTCTCTCTCTCTCAAATAAATAAATAAAATCTTAAAAAAAAAAAAAAGAAAGAAAGAGGTCAGCTTATGTTTCAGTTCTGACTGATTGGTAAGTGGATTCTTGGAGCAGGGTAATAGGAGGGCTTCTGAGGCTGGACTTAGTAGGAACTGATTTGGCTCTATAGCTATCATCAGCGAAGATGGGGAAGGGTAGATTTTGTGCTGGGTATATGGCGATCCTAGGCCAAATCTATCCATTTGGTCCTAGAAAATGTGCACAATCAGGGAAACAGATGTCAAAGCAAAATGTTCAAGAGTGAGGAGCTTAGCTAGGGTCTAGTAAAATGGCAGGTATGGCAGTGGGCTCATTCAACACTCATGCCCACCCTCTCCTAGAGCATGGAATCTACTCTAGGCTCCCTTTTATAGGACCTGCAGCCTCCCTCATAGGTCTAGAGGGAGTTTGGTGGCTGCTAGAATGGATTTGAATGGTTTGGCTTGAAAGGCCCACTCCGATATACAAATCTCCCACTTCAGAATTCCCTGAACTATCAGAGAATCTTTGTTATGGCATCTTCTGCCCCCATTCTGCATCCTGGAGCCCCTAGCCCCCATCAATGCTACCAGGTGTTGCTCAAGTCAGAGTGAAAGATGGTCTCTCCTGAACTGCCATTCCAGCTCCCTGGCTTTTATCTGTAACTGTCACAAAGTGCAAGAGAGAGAGGGAGATGTTTCTAGCACTGCGAGTTCTGAGTATGGTTTAACCAATTTCTGGGCAGGTGGTACTCACCCCCAAAATGTAGAATTTAGGGAGAGATTTACATGGAGCAAGCAGCATGGGATAAAGGTATACCATTTGCTTTTGCTACATAAAATGTCACCAAAACCCAGTGTTTTACAACAATAAATTCTTTTTCTCATGATTCTGTGGGTTGGGTGGCCATGTCTTCTGGTCTTGGAGTGCTCAGCTGATCTCAGGAGTCAGCTGGTGGCTTGGGTGTGGCTGAATGGTGTAGGACAGACTCCCTCACATGTCTCTTTGTTGGCTTGATGTCATCTGGGTGAGATTTGGCTAGGAGAGTTCCCCAGAGCAACAAGAGAAGGCAAGTTCCAGGACACAGGCACTTTTCAAGTCTCTGCTTGTGTCACATTTGCTACCATTCCATTGGCTAAAAGAAGTCACAGTGGCTAAGCTCACGTTGGAGGGGAGAAAATATAGACTCTACCACTTGATTCCAAGGAGGAAGTATTGACACCACTCTTCCCCCCTTAGGAGGAACTGCTAAATCACATTGCAAAGAGGCATGTGTATAGGAATGGGAGGTCGGTGCAGCCATTTTTGCAATCTGCCACAGAAGGGAACACCTGTGTATCCATTCTGAGCAGCCAAATCACTCCATGCAGATTGTCCTTCCATCCTGTGTTTTACAATTGGAATTGGAATCTCACTTCCCCATTGAAACACTTTCAAAGATGTTCAGGTCCCTTATGGAAGATTTATTTCTGGGAAGTGGACCACCATTATATGGTCATGTTGGAAATGGGGTTCTGATCATTCAACTTAGAAAATTTTTTAAAATACAACCCACTTGTAATTTGGGGTCTCCCCATTTTGTTAACTGAAATAGGGTTGCAGAAATGGGCTAGTGCTTTCTTCTTTTTAAGAAATTCATTCTGTACTCTGACAATAAGAATTCCTTTCTGAGGTGGATACAGATGATAACCTCCGGATTTGGGTTTGAAGTTTGCACTATTTCATTTTTTGGCTGGTTACAGTCAGAACTGCTATTTTCATTGTAGAGCCAAATGATTATTTATACTTCTCTTGGATCATTCTTTATATACCATTAGCAATGACATGAAAAGCACAAGGGACTGAATATTTACATCCAAAATTCTGAAGTGAATATTCCCCCTTTGGCAGATCCAATTGCTCAGGACTGTAAGTCTCAGTAATAAAGAACCATATGTCATTGCTGGATTGTATGTTGCTAAAACAATGGCTTTCAAGCAGCTGATGCTCTAAATCTCCCAGCTCCTCACTCTGTGTCTGAGTGTGGCCAAGGGTTGGTTGGGTGTTGCCTATTAAAGAACCCGGGAAGACAATGAAGAAACATCTCTTTTTTAAATTCATGATTAAGTCCTCTGAATTGTTCTTATAAATGGAGTATTGTTATAATCGACAGCATGGCAGGGTTCAGGGTTCAATGCGATTTCTGGAGATTTTGAACTTGAGGTTTTCATGATGATCCACAGAGCAATAGGCATGTCCCTTGGCCTCAGTCAGCTTATATACTAACCAGGGTGTAAAAGAGAGGCATAAATAACAATAGGCAAAATATGCTGAGTCACAAAAAGAATGCAAATAAGGAGATACGAAATTCAAAAGAAAGAAGGAGTGATATTGTTCCAGTTATGTGCATAGCACTTAGCACCTGGTGTTTAATCTTTGATCTTCTTGCCCCCTTGAAGACAGAACCTGAGGCTCTCTGGTTTTTATCACTCCCAGTGCCTCTCCAAAGTGCCTGCCACCCAGTACAATAGATATCATTGTTTACAAAATGGATTAAGTGGATGAATGCATTGATTCATTTAGCAGGCAAAGAAAAAGCTTTGTAGCTGTGGTAGAATTTCAAGGTGCATAGAAGAATTGGCAAATACCAGTGGATTTGGGAGAGAAAGAGTTTGTACTGGAGGGCACAGGCTGAACAAATATTTGAAACTGGGAAAGTACAAGACATTTAGGAGGAAAAAAATCCAGTTTGGCTATAATGTGGAGGACACGTTTAGATCCTAGACCTACCAAGGTAAAGGTGAGGTGTGTATCAAGCCATGGGTGGTGCCTTTTTGCTCCTCCTCTCCCTTCCTTAAGGAATAACTTTTCAACCCATCCATCTGTCCTTGATTCCAGCTAGACACTTGGGCAGAGTAGAGCAGAGAGGTGACAGGCCAAGGAAGAGCCAGCAGTGACATCATTGGTGTCTGAACCCCTACTCAGTGACCACCATCATTCTAGTAATAATTGTAATGGCTCCAAACTCATGAGCTCTTGCTAGCTGCCAGGTTCTGTGCTGACTACTTAACATGACCATCTCATTTTATCCTTCCAACAGCCCTGATTCTTGCTTTGACAAAGAAGGTAACACATCCTACGTGGAAATATTTGGATATATAGTCACATTAAAAAAAAAAAAAATCCCTAGCTGTATCTTCCCCTTATAGTCCCCCAAAACTTGCATATATTCTTTGTCCTTGTTAGACTATACCGATAGCATATGTTACTTTTCATGATAGGGAGTTTAGTATAGTAGTTAAGAACATGGACTCTGCAGTTACGCTACCTAGATTAAAATTCTGGCTCTGGCATTGCACTTTTTGTTTCTGTGACTATAGGTAAGAAATGTCTCCTCTCTGTGCCTCAGTTTCCTAATCTATAAAATATAAATAATAATAGTAGGACTTACCTTATAGTGTCATTATCAGAATTAAATGAATTATTATTTGCAAAAGGCTTAAGGAACAGTCTATAATTGTTGGCTGTAACTGTTAAAATTGCCATTTTACAAATGGGGAAACCAAGGCACAGAACTTGCCCAACATCACGCAGTTAGCAAGCAGGGGAGCCCAACATATTGACTTCAGGCCACCAGCTCTACACCATGAAGGAACTGACCCTCTCTTGGGTCTCTGAATGCCTATCATAGTCACCTATTTCATGGTTGCATCCTTGGCATAGTCTCATTGGATTGACCCAGGCAAATAATCTGAAGTGAAATTTCTATTTCTTTTTGTTGGAAGAGTTTTGAAGCTGACTGCTGATACCAGAACTGGCACCAACCTCCCTGGTCAGCAGAGTGCTGTTGACCACCTTCTCTGTGCAAGATACAGATGTCAGGGATCAAAGAGCTACATAGCAACACTCCTGGCACAAAGAGCTTACAACCAATTGTAAATGGACGGATGAAGTGTATTCATGAGAAAATCCAGACATAAAGTGTTCTCTAATACTATTTGTCACTTACCACAGCCAAAGAGAGAGTAATCCCTGTTTTGCTGTGGGCTGGGGTAACTGGGAATGGAGACATCTCTGAGGAGATAGGACTTAACTTTGGGTTTTGGAAGATTCAACCAGGAAGTGAGAACTATATCCCTGGGGCACAGGTAGATGTGGGAATGGATACGTGTGTGTATGTGTGTTTGTGTGTGTCTGCTTATTAACTTTGGACCCGTGGGATAATATAAGACTGTTTGGGGGTCTTTGTTTTTCACTGGAAGAAAAGAGTGTTCACCCTTCTTCTGGATATTGGGTTACCTGGAACTTTCCAGCACCACTTTGCCTTCTGTGTTTAGCATGGCACCCTAAGGACAGATTATATAAACCTGAAATGTGGCATGGGATTGGGATTATGGTTGTTGTTTTAAAATGAACCCTACTGCTTCATCTGGCATTCAGAGCACAGGTACTTTATTTTTTCAATCTTGCATTTTTCCTAAATGGGTGTAATTTTTACCCAAGTTAACTGAACCAGGAACTCTATAATGTTCAGGACAAAAGTCTTTTTTTTTTTTTTATCTTCTCATTGTTCATCACCAAGGTGTTCTATCAATACCAAATAAAAAGTTTCTTACATAGGTGCACTTGGATTAGTGATCTTTTAAAGGAACTCAAACCTAGAAGAATATCCTCTAATTACCATCTCATTATCTTGATTTTAGGCTTCACGCTGAATGGCTTCCCTTTTGGTTATTTATTGATTTTCTCTGTGAAAATTTTTTGTTGTTGTTGTTCCCATATATCATAATTTTGCATACATCTTGCCAACAATCTGTACTTGATTGCTGTCATAAATTTTACCTTCTTCCCATATATGATTCAAGCCATTTTTTGAGTTAAAACACATAAATAAATAATAACTAATTATATTTTTGATCTCTTCCAGACATCTTTGCTGGATGCAGAACTGATGTTTCCTAAACTTATTGTATTTATATAGGCAAAATTTATTTCTAGCTTTACTGGGCTTGCATTTAAATTTTTTTTTTTGCCATGATGTTCTCTAGTCTGCTTTTCTTAAATGCCTCTCCTATAATTTTTTAAAAAGATTTTATTTTTATTTATTTGTGATAAAGCAAGAGAGAGAGAAAGCATGAGCAGGGGGCAGAGGAAGAGGGAGAAAGAGGCTCCCCACCAAGCAGGGAGCCTGACTCAGGGCTTGATTCCAGGACCCTGGGATCATGACCTGAGCCGAAGGCAGATGCTTGACTGACTGAGCCATGCAGATACCCCAGCCTCCCCTATAATTTAATGGAAGGGGACAAAAGTAGAATGGAGGGAACACATTGAAAAATGGCCAATGGGGAGGGTAAGAAAAATGTCCATTAAGTGTAGTGACTTTGAAAGATTAACTTTTTCAAGTACAATCATACTTATAAAAATGTTTTTTTTTTTTTTGCTTTTTAAAAAAAATATGATAACATTTCTCTTTGAAATGATCCTTAAAGCTATTAAATAATTGTATGTACTCGCATCATTAAGTCATCTTGAAGATTTATCACACTAGGTAAGTCTAGTGAGCAAACTGCCTATGTGTTTTCTGGATTCTTTCACATGTAATTTGAATTCAGTCACGCTCAGTTCAGAAGCCCTATGGAACAGTTTGATGATGTTATTTACCATTACAGGTATTTACCATTATAAGGCTTTTCTTAGCAACTGATTTTGCTTATGCAGCTAAAGATAATATCAGTAGGCACCTCAGTGCATGGCTAAAATGTCTTTAAGTCCAGAGTACTTGAGAAGAGGTCTGTGAGTAAGAATGTCTCAGTTGTCTTCATGTTTAGTAGCTTTAGTCCAGGCATGACAATGGAGGAAAAGAGAAATTCATATAAACTAAGGACCACTAAGAAACCAGACATTTTCATATTTATTATCTAAGTACTTTTTAAAAAGTCATACTATCATCTCCTTAGAGATGAAGACTCTAAGGCTCAGGGAGGTTAAGACACCTCTCCAAGGTGACATAGTTAGTAAATGGCAGAGTTAAGCCTGACCCTACGTGTGTCAGACTGTGAGGACTGACACTTTTCATTGAGACCTGTTGCCTCTGCCTGAATAGAAGGAGTTTCTTTTTTGTAAGAAAGAAGTATATAGCACAGAGATGGGTTGGGCAGCTGGTCAACCTGAAAACAAGGCTTAAGACAAGTTCAGGCCCAGAGTCCCTCACTTCTCTCTTCCTCCTCCCCTGCGTGGCTACCTGTAGACCTATCCTTTTCCTTCACCTAAGCTCTGGTTTCTGGGGAGGATTAATATAATAGAGAATAGCCAAGGTAGGTTCCATAGACAAGAAATGCCCTTGGGAAAAAAAAAAAAGAAAGAAATGCCCATGAGAAAATCTATAATTCCAAGATAACAAACACCAGTTTGTTTTTGAAGTTACTGAGCCTTGACAAAAAAAGTCAGTTTGTACAGAATGCTTTAGCAAAACATCTTCTTGGGCAGAAAAAAACAAAAACATTGGGGCACCTGGGTGGCTCAGTCGTTAAGCGTCTGCCTTTGGCTCAGGTCATGATCCCAGGGTCCTGGGATTGAGCCCCGCTTCGGGCTCCCTGCTCGGCAGGGAGCCTGCTTCTCCCTCTCCCACTCCGTCTGCTTCTGTTCCCTCTCTCGCTGTGTCTCTCTCTGTCAAATAAATAAATAATTAAAAAAGAAAAAACAAAAACAAAAATGACAACATGTTTAAGATATCTCTATCAAACTGGGCATCTGTATAGACCTATGTGGACATGAGGAGAAGACAACCCTGTCGGAGAAGGTAGTAGGAGGACAGGGAGGGCACTAAAGTGAAGCCAGATAAAGCCGGGGCTCTGTGCACAGCTGCTCAACTCCTAAAGCCCAGGATAGTTTGTTGCCATGAGAGGCAGGATAGGCAGTGGTGAGGAGCCAGATTTCCTGGTTTGAATCACAGCTCTCCTGTTTATGTCATTGTGAGTGAGGACAACTAACCGAGCCTTAGTTCTTCCACCTGTAGAACAGGAGTAGTAACGGCACCTACCTTCATAAAGCTATTCTATGTGAGGCACTTGGAATAAGATCTGCCACAGAGAAAGTACTATGCATGGGTGGCTCTCCAACATGCTATTGAATTGCCTTCTCAAGTAGCCAACACATGAAACCCTGGAGGATGTAAGATCCTATCATGACCTTACATGTGACAAAAGTTAGGAAGAATCACTTACCAAAAATGCATTTCTAAACGCCGTAGCATTTATTTTACTCCTCATTCACTATTTTGATGACTTCTTCGATGGTCAAGATAAAATGGAAGTTGGAATTCTATATTCGTTTTCAGCACCTGCCGTCATATATGGTCCACCATCTGTGGCTTACCAAAATATTGGTTGATTCACCCCTAATCTTCTGACAGCTCTTTAAATATTGATGCTTTAAAGTGCACTCATTGAATACAAATACAAGTCAGGGTGTTTTTCTCTGACTCTGTCTCTGTCTCTCTCCCAGCTATAAATCATTATCTGTTCACTGAATAAACATCATCTGAATTCCCTGGTGATCAGCAGACCACTGATTTCACTAAAAGTTTGTCTCATCCAGCTCTGATTCTGGAGTCTGGTTTCTGAATGGCCAGCAAGATTTATTTTCCCTGGTGGTTGGAGCTGATATATTTTATCAAGGCAAACCCCCATGCAACAAAGGAATAAATACATGGAGCAGAATCATTTGCATAAAGTAAGTGAACCCCATCAATAAGCCCTACGTATTTTGTTATCAGAGAGCTAGCCCTGTGCTAGTCCTAGCTATCAGCAGACAGCCTCTCTGACCTTTCTCCCTTCAGTTCACACTGCAGTGCCCTGTCTTAGCTGCAGCCAATCTTTTCTGAAATCAATGTCATAGTTTCACTCCCAGGGGCTTTGACCTCCAGAGGTACCGGACTTGTGCGGATAAGGAGGCCCCCATTGAGAGGTACTGCCTCATCCCACACAGTCCCATTGACTGTTAGCAAGAGGTTCTTGCTTACTTCTTGTTGGTTCATTTAGAGTTGGCAGACAGAGTGGTTTAAGGAAAACATAAATAACGCCGGGCTTAAATCTTGGCTCTGCCAATTTCTCTCTGTGACAATGTGAGCAAAAGTTTTAACACAACCAAGTCTGAGTTTATGCATCTTTAACCTAAAGATAAGTACAATTTCCTCCCTAGCATTTTGTGAGGATTAAAAGAGGCAATGTAGGTAGTGTCTGGCATCATACCTGCCACATAGCAGGTGCCTATCCAATGTTTTCTACCATGTTTTCCTCCTTCCTTTACTTCCTTCTTTTCTCTCCTTCCCTTCTCTTTGTTCCTCACATGTGATCGTCAGTTTTCCCAGGGCTTTTTGTGGGATTCTAAATTATAGCTTCTGGGGTAATTGTCACTTTTAGGAGCTGAGATGTGATTTTCTGGCTCCTAAAGCCTGAACATCATTCTCACGGATCCCCATTGGCTGTGAGCCTCCCTTCCTAGCCATGGGACACTCCTCGGTAGACATCAAGGCATTAACCCCAGGTCCTTAGGTCTCATCTTTCTCCAAAATTTAATGATTTACCCTATGCCTATGACTACTGTTGTCATCTTTTGGGAAAAATTGTCAATCAGCAGAGAAGTTTGGCCTATTTGAGAAATGCTCAATAAATGCTTGATGAATTGGGACTTATGTTGGCCAAGCTCCAGGAATGCATGGAGTATAAGATACAGGTTCTGGGCACCAAGTGTGTTGGGAATCATGTTAATCAAATATATCAATAAACTTGGCTTCTGGAAAGATAACTAAGTGTTAGGTTAAGACCTGGGACTCTAGAATCATATTGGCTCTGCTCTGTGTCCTCCAACAGATTTCTTAAATTCTCTATGCCCAAATTTTCCCATCTGTGAATGGTCAATATAATGTGGCTCTGGAGTAAATGAGAAGTGGCCTCTGAGGAACCTGTTATAGGTTGAATTGTACCCACTGCCTCCTATTCACATATGGAAGTCTTAACCCCCAGTACCTCAGAATGTGACTGTATTTAGGTATAGAATTTTTAAAGAGGTAGTAAATTAAAAGGTGGTCTTTAAGGTAGGTCCTAATCTAATCTGACTCATATCCTTATTTTTTTTTAAGATTTTATTTATTTATGTGACAGAGAGAGAGAGCATAAGAGGGGGGAGCAGCAGACAGAGGGAGAAGCAGGGGGGAGCCCAACATGGGCTCAATCCCAGGACCCTGGGATCATGACCTGAGCCGAAGGCAGATGTTTAACCAACTGAGCCACCCAGGCGTCCCTGACTCATATCCTTATAAGAAGAGGAGATTAGGACACAGATACACACAGAGGAGAGACGAGGTAAAGACACAGGGAGAGGATGACTATCTGCGAGACAGAGAAATCAACCCTACTGACACCTTGATGTTGGACTCCTAGCCTGCAGAATTGTGAGAAAATAAATTTCTGTTGTGTAAGCCTCCCGGTCTGTGGTACTTCGTTATGGCAGCCCTAACAGAGTAATGTATAACCCCATGCTAGGGCGATTTCTCACTCAACCCTGTGATCCCGAGAAGGACCTTGCACTCAGTCAGCATGAGCTCCATTAATACCAGTCTGATTGAATTGAACAGATCAAATGCTTTGTTGGGTTTTCCTCCTGGGTTTTTTACTTCCTGGTGAATAATGGCCCCAAGCCACAGGCTGGCCATATTTAAGACAAGGTTCCTGCTTCTCCAAGCAGAAACCCCTTATAGGTCATCTTTTTTAAAAACAGTATCTTAATCCACTTGCTGTTTGCCTTGATTTGTTTCTTTATTTCCTAAAGAACCAAGAAACTTGGGATTGACTTTTTTTCACTGATTTGGCCATCTGCCTTGTGCGAGTCTTCTGGTTGGCCAGAAACTGGGATTTTGTTGCTTCATCTGTCTTCTTTGATTCTGACCTACTGCCTGGCTGACCTGGGTTTGTCATGTGGGTTTTGAGTGCTTTCCAAGCTTCCATGGCTTCAGTGTTTCCATGACTGAAGAGTGGGATGAGTGTGCATATTCTAATCTTGGATGGCAGCTTTGGGTGGCTGTCTTAATGCTACCCATGGACATATGAGGATGTTAAGGCCCTGTCAGGGTCAGCGCAAGAAAAGTAGCACATTGGGCATTTGGTTTTTTCTTAGTAGCACTAAGACCTTCCCATTCATACTCGGAACCTTCCCCTTTGCCTTCCTAGTTCTAACCCTTGACATTTCTATGACTTCTAGAATCTACCAGATCATTCTAATAGGTTGTTCTGCCTCCCAGAACATGGTTTCTTGCTTTGTGTCCATGACTCACCATATGCTCCTACATGTCCCCATATTGATCAGCTATAGTCTAGGGAATCCCTGACTTATTGAAGCCTATGCATCAGATTATGGATAAAGAAGGGCAGCATAAGCTGCCAAGCTCTGGCAGGGAGTTAAAACAGGATCACTTTGCTATTCCTTGGATACTGTGAACTTTCAAACCTGCCTCTACCAGGATACATAACAAAGCTAAGTGGCTGAGGAGAATTTATGTCAAAAGATCCAAGAATTCCTAGGTGGCCTTATTCTATGAAGTCTATGCCATGTGTCTTGTGTAAGATCAGATGTACTTACAAATGCAACATGCTCAGTGCTGCACATGAAAGTGGCTCATAAGGAGTAAGACAAGGAGTTAGGACTTGGGCACTTGAAATAAATCTGGAGGCATGAAAGCAGACTAGAGCCAAGAGAGCAGTGGGCAAGTCAGAATGGGGAACCACTTGGGCAGTCCAACATAGGAACATGTGTAGCAAAAGGAAGTGTGCAACCTGGACAGGTTGTTTTATTGACTTTCTGGGAAGTCATTAATCATTTCTTGCCTGAGTTATCCCTTTTTAAAAACTAATAGTTTGGACCAGCTGATTTCTTTTCTTTTTTTTTTTTAAGATTTTATTTATTTATTTATTTAACAGAGAGAGAGAGAGAGAACACAAGCAGGGGGAGAGGGAGACGCAGGCTCTCTGCTGAGCAGGGAGCCTGATGCGGGGCTCCATCCCAGGACCCTGGGATCATGACCTGAGCCGAAGGCAGACGCATAACAGTTGAGCCACCCAGGCGCCCCTGGACAAGCTGATTTGTAAATTTTATTTTATTTCTAGAAAGTGAATCTATTTTATTTGCTAAGTACCAGTATCAGAGTATGTTAACAGTCCAGCAGCCCAGCTAATAGATATAAGAACCAGCAACATTAAGTATTTGACATCTGAGACCAACTTCTTTTCTAGAAGAAAACCCCCACCCCTTTTTTGTATAGTTTCTGTTAAGGCCAAGGCAGGTGAAAATCCAGGTGTAAGGGCTAGTCTCAGAGAACACCTTTGGGAGCATAAGATGACCCATGGGTCCCCATTCCATGGACCTCCAGTAACTTGTGAGCCACTGGACCATGCAGTAGTGGGTAAACAGTGCCTCATCCTTTGACACTGAATTTAATTTTGTCAAACCATGAATCAAGACTCTAGAATAATTGAAAAATGGATGATGGTTATACATGGAGCTTTTGCCTATAGAATGACAGTTGGGGACTGGCTGTATGAGAAAGAAAAAAAAATATCTCTGAAAGAGTAAGATGAAATATGGTCATAAAACAAACAGTGAACTGTCAGCTCAGGGCAGACCAGTCAGAACCTGCCATATCACTCTCACACCCTGTGTTTGCGGGAGAGATTCTTCTTCCTAAATCACCCTCCTCAATCCTCCCAGTGGCTCCCAAATCTAAAGTAGAATGTTGGGCATGACAAAAAGCAGGGTGTTAGCCACACCCTCAGTATGGTCTTCCCAGTGCTTTTCAATTTCAACCTTGTGTTGAAATGGATAGATCTATACTATCTCTGTCGAGACCAGCTGCATCATTTGCTGGACCCAATGCAAAATGAAAATGCAGGGCCCCTGGCTCAAGACTGAAGGATTTCAAGATGGCCCCAGCACAGCATTAATCCAAGGGCAGTTCCTTACTGAGCTGGGGGCTCTGTGTGACCATACAGGGTGTGTGTCCATGGAGCTGGCCCTCATCCTTTCTCCCAATCTTCTGCTCCTCTGCCTTTCTGCAAACGAAGCCCATTCACTTCGGGTGCTGTTTTTAGTCCCTGAGCCGTTCAACAAATTCACCCAAGCAACTTGCGTACATCATTCTTTCTCTTGTACTGTCTTGTTATGAACCACAATTTTATTGAGGTGAGGAAAAGGCATTAGAACAAATTTGACAATGTTTTCTGGCTCACATTTTCCATTGAGAGACATCCTCAGAGTGCCAAGATCCTCCTAGATATTCTGACTCTGAACCAGGGGTTCTTAATGAGGGGTGAAGATCAGGGTTACTTAGGATGCTTCTTCAAAATATACTTCCCAGAGTTCCTAAATCTGTAAACCCAGTTTACACGTGCTGTTGGAAAGCCTTCTCAGCAAAATATTGGTAAAGGCCCACTTAAAGGCTGTTGCATTTGTTACTTTATGAATCTTATTGTTATTTTATTTTTGAGACATACATGCATATATATGTGCATAGGCCCCCCTTCCCCCTTGATTAGAATCTGTTTAAACTGACATTTGTCTTTGAGTGTTTTGAACTTCAGTACGGCTCGTAAATTCTGTGTAGTGATGATTATCCATGTTGACTCAGAGTGAATTTATTTGTGACTGGATCTAGCGGAGGCCACAAACTAATTATTGCAACCAACCAAGAAAAATAGAGGGAAGGAGGAAATGCCACAAGTATTGACAATATTTATTGTAGCATATGGCTAATGTACAAAGAGGTAATAGAACGCTGTATCTCAGGGGATCATTCAAAAGGAAAATTACTTAAATTAACTTTTCAGGCAAACCGAATTATGCATTATACCCCTCCTGTAATGCTATACAAAGTCAATGTTTGTGAAGAGTAGAACTGGAGACTATAAATCAAGCCTTTCACAAGAACTGTTGTGTCTGCAGGGATATTTTTTTTTTCCTTTGCGTTTTTGGCTTTTAGATGAATGAAGAATTTTCTCAGCAAATTATTAATTACTCCTTCTTGCCTATAGAACTGAGTTCACTGTAGTTATGTAGGAGTCAATGGTATTCAAACTGCAGCTTTTGATGAAGTAATCGGCTGCTTCTGGGGCCTCCTTCAGCTGCCCTGGGCGTGCTTCACATGCAAACGACTGCCAAATGGATTCTTTCGACATTCCAGCCAATTAAAATACATTTAAAGTGCAGCTGGTGGAGAGGCAAGCCGGGCGGGCGGTTGTGCAGAGAACTTCAGGGCAGGGAGACAAAAAAACAAACTTTGGGTAGCCCAGCCAGGCGTTTGGGGGCAGTGGAGAAAGTCACAAAAGGAGGCTATCTTTAGCTCCTGTCAGAATCAAAGATGACACTTTGCGCGCCACCTTGAAAGACACAAGAGAGGGAAGCATGTTTGTTAGGGTGTCAGTTTTCTCCCCTTGCCTCTTGAAACTCTGTGTGTTGGCCGGTTGCCCAATGTGGTGCTGCATACAAATATTGACAGAACACAGCGGTGTTTGTTAAAGCCGGGCCGGGGAAGCCAGTGATTAAAACTCTTGAAGGAAGATCCGAAAACCCCAGGAACGCTCATCAATAGCGTTAGAACATTGACCGAATGAAAGAGAAAGCACTGAGTGGGCTAACGTGAAATACTCACCGTCCCTGTCTGCTATGCCTTTTCGGTAAGGACAGAATTTTCTTTTCTCTTCCTTTTTTTTTTTTTCTTTAGTATTTATGTCGATGTGGAGGAAAGAGCGTCGGACGTGCTCAGCGCTGGGCTCCCGAGCTCTGATGTGCACAGTGCAGGGTTTGCCTGGGATTTTTCTGGAGGACGCGAGAGGATTGCACTGTGTAAATAGACACAAGGCCTTACCCAGCACGTGGAGTCGGCCAGCGCTTTGCCAGAATTCAGAATGATACATTTTTAAATGTTTGCCTCCACGGATCTGTCCCAGTATTTGTTGCATGTGTCCAGGTGTCCTGAGGTGGATAGCAGAGAGATTCCTCTCGTGAACCAGTGGTTAGAATGTACAGGATTGTTTAATTTTTATTTTCATTTAAAACGTTCCCTGGCTCATTCTGCTGCCATCCCCGCACCTATGCATGCAGAAGGTGTTTTCTTCTTTCTAGGTTAATACTCAGTCAAGCACAAGCATTCTGCTTTACTCAGGCAAGTCCAAAATGTTTTCAAATGCTTGGCTTTATCTTGACTTTCACTGGAGAATCTGCTAGATTAGGAATTTGTTTGGAGTCCATCTTCTCTTACACTTTAAGGAGGCAGCTGCATTTGGGCTATCTCTGTGGTTCTGCACGCTCACTAAATGCCCAGCTCTGTGCATCGTACTGGGATGCCCATCTTAAATTCCTGAGAATGCTAAGTAAGAGTATGGCTGAGCAGGGAGCATTGATTCCCACCCATCAATTTACCAGGGAAAGACACACAAAGTTCCTGATTGTTTCCTATTTTAGCTTGTTACGGTAGGCCCTTTTTGGCTTCAGTTTTGTTCATTGCAAACAAAGAATCTTGCACATTTCATGGTGAAGGATCACGTTGCAGTGTCCTGAGCTCAGTTAAATGCACTTTATTAATCTTTAATGTGCCAGTAGCTCTGAGGCTATGCCAAGCTGAGACTTTCCAAAACTCTCCAAGCTACCTGCTGCCAAGATAAACGGTGGGTAGGCCCAGAAGGGATATTTTAAGGAAACTTGCAACAGCAAAGTTTTACCCATTAAGTTTGTCCTGAGTCAGTGAAAGAAATCTGAAATAAAAGAGATTTCAGCAAGAACTGCCTCAGCTCTATACCCTCTGTGTGTGAGACCTAGTGGTAGGAGCCTACCTCCTCACACAGTGGTCTGTGCTCCATGTGGGGCAGAGAATAAGGCGTTCTACTGTATGGGTGTTGGGTGGTGGTTATGAAGTGGGTGCTGTGTAAATGGAGACATGTGTGAATGCAGAAGGCTTTCCTGCCTGTGGCAGTGTCTGAGCTCAGAGAAAAACAAGGCTGCACATGTGGCGGGCCGCTTGTCCAACACAACCATTTCAGACATACCAAAAGAGCCAGGGATGGGCAGTGGTCACAGAAGTCCATTGGGGCTGAGAAATCTAACTTTGTACAGAAGAAAAATGGGACAGTATGCTCCAGGGAATTGGGCACTGAGGTGACTTAATGACTCAGAGGGCAATGTGAACCTAGGTTTGACCAGGTCATGGAGAATGTAAGGCTGTGACCCTTTGGGGTCATGGTTTGACTCATCAGACCAACACAGGGTGAACGGTGTCATCCTCATTCCTTGAGGATGCAGATAATAGACAAAAGGGACCCTGCCCTTGAACAGAGACTTCACCTGCCAGGGTCGGGTTGCTGAGGAGAACACTGAATTGGAGCTAGGAGGAGCTCCAAGATTTGTTTCTGACTTAGAGTCACTGAAGCAAAGACTTGACAAATGTTTGTAGGCATGATGGGTAAAGATCAAGAGTGAGGGATGGTCTCAATTAAGCAGGAAGGTTTTTTGTTTAATTGAAGTATAACTAACATACCATTGTTAAGCAGATGGATTTATCACCTTTAGAGTCTAGTACAGTCTCCTTACTGTGGCCTAGAACAGGGTTGATAAACCACTGCATGACAGGCCAAACCCTGCCATCCTTTGTTCTTATAAATAAAGTTTTATTGCAACACGGCCATACCCCTATATTTACATATTGCCTGTGGCCCCTTTTGTGCTATAACGACAGGGGTGTGTTGTTTCAACAGAGTCCCTACAGTCCCCCAAAGCCTGGAGCATTTACTATCTGGTCCTTCACAGATAAATTTGAGAGGCGAGACATGGAGAACAATGCTTCTCAAACACTGTGGTGAAGGACCAGGTTTGTTTTTGTTTTTGTTCAAATTTCCAGTCTGTTATGGACTGATAGTTTCTTAAATGTGATAAAAATGTTGCTTGCCTGCTGTGTCAAATTGCTACAAAATTTCTAAACATTTACTCTTTTATTTTGGACTTACCTCATTGTGGATCCTGGACAAATGGTTTGCAGACTGGCACCAGACTGGGCCAGACTCTGAGCGGCTGTAGAACCTGTTTGGGTTTCTAGTCTCATCTCGTGCCCTTTGTCCCCAATCTCCAATCATGCTGCTGTTCTTTCTGAGGATGGAAGACAATGACCTCTTTTCCAAATCTGGGCCTCCGCTCCTGATGCTTGCTTGATCTGGAAATCTCTTTCCCCGCCTTCTCTTAGCCCCCCCTTCCTTAGGTGTCTGTTTCAGTTCACTTGGTCAAGGAGACTTTGGGACCACTCTCTCTGAAAAACCTTTCCTCATCTTACATCGCCCTCCTTTTAGAGCACTTCTGACAATGAATATGTGCCTTGTGGGTTTTTTTTGTTTTTTTTTTTAATCTTTCTATGATTTGTGTCCCTGTATTGCTCTGGAGTCAGTAACAGATAATATAATCCATTTCAGCTGGTTTAAGCAGGAAGGAATTTCACACTGGTTTTAGGTGGCATATTCCATCTTATAGGAGCCGGGGAGCAGGCAGGGCTTCTGAGCTAATGCTCGGAATAACACAACAGAATTTGCCACTATGTGTTGGTCACTATACAAAGGTCAGAATCGGGAAGTTGATGCCACCACTGCCAGCTCTCGGGTCACACTATCATCTCCTCCACCAAATGGGAATCTCTGTTTCTTGAAACACATGAAGCTAGGGACAGGATACTGGGACCTTTGTTCAAGAGACTGCAGAACACTTAAGCCTCTGGCAGAAACAGTAGGAATACAGCATCTACCTCACGATCTTCACTCTGACTTTGCAATCCCATTGATGAGGGTTCTCCCGGGTGAAATCTGGATCACAGCAGATCATGCTATCAAAGGGTTAGGTACATGCCATCTTAGTTTTTTTCGTCTCTACTGCTAGAGTGGAGTCACCAGAATCTACCCCCATACCCTCTTGGAAGTTAATATCCAGGAGGGCAGGGATCTTGTCTGCTTGCTCATCACCCTATACCAATGTTAAGATTAGCTCCCGGCATATGTAGGGACGCCTGGGTGGCTCAGCCGGTTAAGCATCTGCCTTCAGCTCAGGTCATGATCCGGAGTCCTGGGATCGAGCCCCAGGTCAGGCTCCCTGATGAGCAGGGAGTCTGCTTCTTCCTCTCCCTCTGCTCCTCCCCCTGCTTGTGCTCTCTCTCTCTCTCACTCACTCTCTCTCCTCAAATAAATAAATTTTTAAAATCTTAAAAAAAAAGATTAGTGCCTGGCATGTGAAACATACCCAATAAATGTTGATCATGAGAATGCATGTATGAGTGAAAGAATGACATGTTTCTTGGATATCTGTGATTAATAGGAGGGTAGCATGTGGCATATGGGAGAGAGATTGATGCATGTGAATCAGTTTGGGAAATGTCTCTATGGTGGGAGATGGAAGACCACCTATAGGCAATACTCTCAATTTGAAACATACCTTGTTTTTCAAAATGGAAGCATACTCATGTAGCTGCAGTGAGCCAGTCTGTCCAGAGATGAGAGCATTCTGGTACTTCCTTGTATTATCATTTATTGAGGAATTATTATGACATACACACTACACTAAGTGCTATCTATGTATTAAAACTCATTCAATCTTCAAAATATCCTGATGAAGTAGGTATTGTTTCCATTTATAGAGAAGCAGAGGTTTTGTGCCTCTGATTTCCAGAGTTGCTGTTATTATATTATTTTAAATGTCCATCTTTCCAAAAAGTTGATGAGACATACAAAAAAGAAAGAAAGTGTATTACATAGATGGGGGAAATAAAAAGGAGTCAATAGAAATGATCTCTGAGGAAGCCCAGACATTGGACTTACTGGACAAAGATATTAAGCCAGTGAACATAAATATGTTCAAAGAACTAAAGGAAATCATGTCTAAGGAAATAAAGGAAAATATGAGAAGAACATCTCAGCAAATAGAATATTAATAAAAAGAAATTATGGGAAAAAAACAAATAGAAGTTTTGGAGCTGTAAAGTACAATAACTAAAATGAAAAATTCACTAGTGTGATAAAATAGCACATTTGAGTAGGCAAAAGAATCAGAAAACTTGAAGACAGATCAAATGAGATTATTCAATATACAAACAGAAAGGAAAAGAAGAATGGAAAATATAAGTAGAAATTCAGAGACCTGTGGTACACTATCAAGTGTACCAACATATACATAATGGGAGTATGAGAAGGAAAGGAGAGACAGAAAGGGACAGAAAGAATACTTAAAGAAATAATGCCTGAAAATGATGATGTAAAACATGAATCTACATAACCAAGAAGCTCAATGAATTCCAAGTATGCTAAACTCAAAGAGGTCCACTCTGAGATATATCATAATCAGATTGCCAAAATTCAAACAATCTGGAAAGCAACAAGAGAAAAGTGTATGAGATTGTCTCACTAATATTAACAGCCAATTTTTCATCAGAAACCATGAAGTCCAGAAAGCCATAGGATGACACATTCAAAGTAGTGAAAGAAAAATTGTCAACCAAGAATTCTATATCCAGCAAAGCTATTCTTAAAAATGAACGGGAAATGAAGACATTACCAGATAAACAAAAACCGATAGAATTCTCCACTAACAGAACTTTCCTACATGAAACACTAAAGGGAGATCTTCTGGCTAAAATGAAAGAACTAGATAATAGATAGTAATTTGAACCCACATGAGGAAATAAAGAGCACTAGTAAAATATAAAAGACAAGGTAAATGTATTTTTGTTTATAACTATTTTTTTTTCTCATGGCTGATTTAAAAGCTGTAAGTGTAAAGCCATATGGATGAATTTGTATTGTGTATGATAACAAAAGGACAAAGGAGAGGGTAGCGAATAGAGCTATAATCAAGGAAAGTTTTTGTATAATACTGAAATAGAGTAGGTATTAATCCAAGTAGATTGTTTTATTAGACAACCTAGATGAAATAGACAAATTCTTAGACAAAAAATACTGAAACTGACTTAAAAAAATATAAAATATGAATAGACTTTTAGCAAGTAAAAAGATTGAATTACTAATTAACAAACTTAACACAAAGAAAAGCCCAAGCCAGATAGCTATCTAGTGAATTCAACCAAATATTAAAAGAAAAATTAATACTAATCCTTCACTAATTCTTCCAAAAAATAAAAGAGAAGGGAACACTTCCCAACTCAGTCTATGAGGCCAGCGTTACTCTGACAAAGAAACAAGAAACAAAAACTATATGCCAACATGTTTTATGGATATAGATACTATAATCCTCAACAAAATATTAGGAAGCCAAATGCAACAACATATAAAAAGGATTATACACCAACCTAAGTGAGATGATTTACCCCAGGAATGCAAGACTGGTTATGTACATGAAAAATAACCAATGTAATACAATAACACATAAATAGAATAAAAAACAAAACCTATGTGATCATCTAATATATGAATAAAAAAAAAAGTAACACTATTTCATGACAAAAACTCTAAATAAACTAGGGGTAGAAGAGAATTCCCTTAACCTGATAGAGAGCATTTATAAAAAACTTACAGCTAACATTGCACTTAATAGTGAAAACCTTTCCCCCTAAAATCAGGAAAAAGATGTCAGCTCTCCACTTCTATTCAACATTGTTTTGTAGTTTTAGCCAGATAAATTGGGCAAGAAAAAGAAAGAAAAGATGCCCAGATTGAAATGAAGAAGTAGGGCGCCTGGGTGGCTCAGTTGGTTGGGCGGCTGCCTTCAGCTCAGGTCATGATCCTGGAGTCCCTGGATCGAGTCCTGCATCGGGCTCCCTGCTCGGCGGGGAGTCTGCTTCTCCCTCTGACCCTCCCCCCTTTCATGTGCTCTCTCTCATTCTCTCTCAAATAAATAAATAAAATCTTTAAAAAAAAAAAGAAATGAAGAAGTAAAACTATCTCTATTTGTTGACATGGTTTTGTACAGAGAGAATCCTAAGGAATTCACTAAAAAAAGAGCTAATAAATAAATTCAACAGAGTTACAGGATACAAGATCAATATACATAAATCAATTGTATGTGTATACCACAGCAATGAACAACTCAAAAATGAAATTAAGAAAAATAATGCAATTTAAGATAGCATCCAAAAGAATATAATATTTAGGAAGTAATTTAACAAAAGAAGTGCAAGACTTGGGGCGCCTGGGTGGCTCAGTTGGTTGGGCGACTGCCTTCGGCTCAGGTCATGATCCTGGAGTCCCAGGATCAAGTCCCGTATCGGGCTCCCTGCTCAGCAGGGAGTCTGCTTCTCCCTCTGACCCTCCTCCCTCTCATGCTCTCTGTCTCTCATTCTCTCTCTCTCAAATAAATAAATCAAATCTTTAAAAAAAAAAAAAAAAAGAAGTGCAAGACTTATACATACAAAACTACTGCTGAATGAAATTATGAAGGACCTAAATAAATAGAAAGATAGCCCATGCATGCACATTGGAAGACTTAATATTGTTAAGATAGCAATACTATCTGAAATTGATCTGCAGATTCAACATGATTATTATCAAAATTCAAGCTGATTTTTTTTTAAGAAACTGACAAGCTAATATTAGGATTTTTATGAAAATGCAAGTGACCCAGGATAGCAAGAACAATCTTGAAAAAGAAAATCAAAGTTGTAACTTCCAATTCTTGATTTATTTATTTATTTTTTAAAGATCTATTTATTTATTTGAGAGAGAGAAAGTGTGTGCGTATGAGCTGGGGGAGGGCCAGAGGGAGAACATCTCAAGCAGACTCCATGCTGAGCATGGAGCCCAATGTGGGTGTCAATCCCACAACTCTGAGATCATGACCTGAGTTGAAATCAAGAGTTGGGCACTTAACTGACTGAGCCATCCAGGTGTCCCCCAATTCTTGATTTTAAAAACACTCCAAAGCAACCATAATAAAAACAGTGTATCACTAGCATAAGACTAGACATATGTATCAATAGAATAGAATTGAGAATTGAGAAATAAATCCTTACATTTATGGTCAGTTGATTTTTGAGAAGGGTGCTAAGGCAATTTAGTGTAGATGAAGAATAGTCTTTTCAACATAATGGCTCTGGGACGGATTTATATCCACAAGTAAAAGAATGAAGTTGGACCCTTAACTCATACCTTATACAAAAATTAACTCAAAATGGATCACAGAACTAAATGTAAGAGCTAAAACTATAAAAACCTAAGAAGAAAACATAGGAGTAAATCTTCATGATTTGGGATTAGGTCGTTTTCTCAGATAGGACACCAAAAGCAAGTGACAAAAGAAAAAACAGCTAAGTGGGACTTCATAAAAATTAAGAGCTTTTGCGCTTCAAATGACATCATCCAAAAAGTGAAAAGACAACCCACACAATGAAAGAACATATCTGCAAATCATATATTTAAGAAGAAATTTGTATTCCAGACAATGGAATATTATTCAACCAGAATATATAAAGAACGCCTACTGCTCACTTATAAGAATCAAAGTAACTCATTTTAAAAATGGGCAAAGGATTCAAAGTCATTTCTCCTAAGAAGATAAGCAAACAGCTAATAAGCACATGAAAATATGCTCAGCATCATTAGTCATTAGGGTAAACATAGCACAAAACCAAATGAGATACCACTTCATACCCACTAGGATAACTGTAATTAGAAAAAAATAAACAATAACAAATCTTGGCAAGGATGTAGAGAAATTAGAACTTTCATATATTGCTGGTAGGAATGTAAAATGGTACAGCCATTTTAGAAAAGATATGATCATTTCTCAAAATGCTAAAAATAGATTTCCTGTATGATACAGAAATTCCTCTCCTAAGTATATATACCCAAGAGAATCGTACACGTATGTCCACATAAAAATGTGTACATGAATGTTCTTAGCAGCATTATGCATTATTACTAAAAAGTGGAAAGAACCCAAATGTCTGTCAACTGATAAATGGATAAACACAATGTGGTATATCCATATAGTGGAACATTATCAAGCCATATAAAGGAATTAAGTACTGATACTACAATGTGGATGTACCTTGAAAACATTATGGTACATGAAAGAAGATAGACACCAAAGGCCACATATGATTCCATTTTATGTGAAATGTCCAAAATAGGCAAATCTATAGATAGAGAAAGTAGACTAGTGGTTGCTAGGGGCTAGGAAAAAGAGAGATTGGGGAGTGATTGGTAATTAGCGTGGCATTTCTTTTTAGGATAATAAAATGTTCTGGAACTTGGCATTTCTTTTTGGAGTAATAAGATATTCTGGAATTACATATTGGTGATGGTTGCAGGTCTCCATGAATATACTAGAAACTATTGAATAGTGCTTTTTCTTTGAAAAAGGTAATTTTATGGTTTGTGAATTATATCGCAATAAATTTTTTATTTAAAAAAATGCTAAGGGGAGAAACCAGAGTAATTGGGACTCCTCCGAGTCAGGTTTACCTTACCCATTTCTGAGCGTAAGACAAGAGTGCAAATAGAGGTCCATATGCCACAACTCAAATGTTTTAAAATTATGAATCAAGCAATCACAATCTTAAATGTGTTTTATTCTCTTGCACTGACAAATACATCTTCGTCCAGGAACGGTTCTGTACTGTTGGCTACGGGAAATCAGCAAAGGCTTTAAGAAGAACCACGATGTGATCGTATCATCATTTCTGAAGCAGCTTATTGGCAGCCCTCTCAAGGTGTAGGTAGAAGAAAGCCTGGGGATGGTAGCAGTTAGTAAGCAATGGTGATCATCCTGCCAGGAATTGAGGTGGCCACAAACCGATGTCAGAGTATGGAGATAGTGTGGCAGGTAGATCAGGCACGCTTAAAGCTGGGTCAGCACAGATAGATGTGGAAGGAGGAAGAGAGGCAAGAAATGAGAAAGAAGTGGCTGACCTTTAGAACTTCAGTGACTCAGGCTGGTGACATCATTAAGTAAGAGAGAAAAGCAGCAGCAGGTGGGAGTAGAGGAACCTTGAGAGCTGGGCTTTGGGTATGTGAGGCTGAGCTGTGTGTGGAGTATCAGGTGGGAATTACCAATTAGTATCTAGAAGCACATGCTTGGAGTATAGAAAAGAGGTCTGAGTTAGTAAAATGATTTAGAAGTCCTTGGAATTGTCAAAGTCCCAGGAGGAAGTAAGAACCAAATGGAAAGAAACACAGCAGAGCAGTACCATTAATAATTAGACTCTGAAATCTTCCTACTAAAACAAAAGACAAAGATAACACCATTTGCAAAAAAACTGTCATGCTGTGTAGTAGAGTCTCAATGGTGAGCTTGATGCTTTTGGTTAGAAAATGGTGATTATAATGTGATCCATAACCAGTTAACAGGTGGGAAGAACACACAAAATCAGCCAAATCATAATGGAAAAGACATAGAACTGAACTTTTCATTTACATATAAAGTACAGCTTATATATAAAAATATACACATAACAAAAAATACATTACTGGTGCAGTTTTGCTTGTTAGGATTCTTTTGGTGTGATAACCTGTGTTTGAAAGAAGAAAAACAGGCTGCTAATTCTTAATTGCCTTAACTGGGTGATGATGCTATTTAATATTGCTATTGGATTTATACCCTGATAGTACTTCAGAACCATTAATTAGACATTCCTTATCAGCTCTCTCCATTAGACATTACCGGCCTGCTTGCTGCTGCCATTCTCCCACGTGCTGAAATTTATGCCAGATGATGTGATTTGTTCACTGGGAAATGCACCTAGAACTGAGAACCTGCCGGTTTTTGGTCATTGATGGAGCATTGATTTGAGTTTGGTGTTGCAAAGCATTTTGTTGGTTTACTTACTGAATGAGTAACATTTGCGTGTTTTCACTGGCTTCACCTTCTGTCTAAAACACCTCTCTGTATTTTAACTGGCAAAACACAGAGCTGTTACTCTTTCCTGTCATCCAGGCCTGGCTTCAGGAGTCGCCACTCTCACCTCATCACCAGGAAGAGGCTGTGTTTTTTCTTTGGATTCATTGGCATTGTAGCATTTCTAATAGAAGCAGGTATCTGCACAGTAAGCGACTGGACTTAGTTGGTGGAATATGGAAAGGCTAGAAGTTGAATATGTTAATCAGGTTTCTTATTTTCAATTAACAGCAATCACATATTTTCAATGGACTGTGACGGAACTAGGTTTAGGCCACATTCTAAAAGAAAAGATTGTATGCCTCTCCACTTCAGTTCCACCAAAATGTTCAGGTCTTCCTCTTCTTTCCTGGCTTCTAGAAATCCTATAGCAGGACAGACTGTCACCTGCCTCTGATTTCCAGGTCATGCTCTTCTATGTCTTTATCTGCATCCTACTGTAATACTCTGATTAGATTTGAAATGGGTTGCTGTGAGATAGGTTTTCTCGTAATCTGATGGTGGGAGTATAAATTGGCACGGCTTTTATGGAAAGTGTTTTAGCAACATGTATTAGAGTATTTTAATCTATTCTATTCTAATTTTATCTGTTCAATAGAAATAATATATGATATAGACAAATGTCTACTTATAAAAATATTCATTACTATATTATTTATAATGATAAAATGTGGAAAACAACTATCTATCAATAGGAGAGTGATCAAAAACATCATGGACTAGAGAGAGCTCTTGTAAATCAACAAGAAAAAGATGACTACCCTGATAGAAAATGGTTAATGGAAATGAAATGCAGTTCACCAAAAAAAAAAAAAAAAAAAAAAGCAAATGGCTAAGAAGCATTTGAACAGATGTTCAATCTCATTAGGAATCAAAGGACAGAAATGAAAATAATGATATATTGTTTTAACTATTAGGAAAGACTAAACTATCCCATTGATGAAGAGGTGGAAATAGGCATTCTCAATTACTCTTGGTGGAAGCGTAATTGGCACAAACTGGGGGGGGGGAGGGGAGGAAAGCAATTTGAATAGGAGAGAACATACTTTTGACTCAGCAAAGCACTTCTAAGATTGTATCTTAAAAATAATCAATGAGTCTACAGAGAACATGCATAGGATATTTATCACAGTCACACTCATGCTAGTGAAAACTGAAAATAATCCAAAACCCGTTGGTAGATGATTGTTAAATATGTGATAGTACAACCACATGAGGGAATACAATATAGCCATTAAAAACTGATATAGATCTAGGGGCGCCTGGGTGGCTTAGTCCGTTAAGCCACCAACTCTTGATTTTAGCTCAGGGCATGATCTTGAGTTGGTGGGATCAAGCCCCACATCAGGCTCTATGCTGGGTGTGGAGCCTGCTTGAGATTCTCTATCTCCCTCTTCCTCTGCCCCTCCCTCAGCTTGTGCACGTGCACACACTCTCTTGTCTCCCAAAAAACAAATCAACAAACAAAACACCTGATATAGATCTAGT
This sequence comes from Mirounga angustirostris, assembly GCF_029215605.1. Classification (NCBI taxonomy): domain Eukaryota; kingdom Metazoa; phylum Chordata; class Mammalia; order Carnivora; family Phocidae; genus Mirounga; species Mirounga angustirostris. The sequence continues at coordinate 101,066,475 of NW_026991711.1, read as the reverse complement.
TGGTAGGAATCATCCTATGATACAGGAAGTGGAAAATGTAGGCTAAAAATAAATGTGTATCATGAACTTATTTTTAAAAAGGCATGTCTTTATCTGCATATATGTGCATACAAACAAAAGTTTGGAAGTCCAACCACTAAGATGAGATAACTTGTTTCTTACTGTATATTTTTGTATTGCTGAACTTGCCTTTAATTCATATATATTAATATCATAATCAGTAAAATGCACTTTCACCATTCACCACTGCAATCAAAGAAATAAAATGTTATATTCATGAAATGAAATATTATATAGCCAGTTAAAACAGTGATTTTGAAAAAAACAGTCAATTATATAAGAAATACATAGAAAAAAGACTGGAGAAGAAATTCATCAAATGTTAATGGTATGTAGCTATGATACATACCTATAACAAGAATTATGGCCATAACCAAATTATTTGTAATAAATATCTTTCATTTTCATATTTGGAAAAAAATTTAAACAATTTAAAAGAGTTATTTATTTTGTGACCAATTTCTGAATAATCTCTCTTTTTTAGGTGCCACAGATCAGAATGTCATAGGTATACCTGTGAACACACACACACGAGAATATATGTTGTACATACCAGATATATGTCATGAGCCAATTACAGAATACTTGTATGTGGACACTTCTATACCAGCGGGCAGTGTAGACACTGTGGCAGGCAGAATTCTAGGTAGTTGGGTCTTCTGGAGAGTTACAGAGAAAGGTCATCTACTTTCTTAAAACACCTCTATACATTTAGTAAACAACCCACAGACTTAGGTAAATGGTAAAAACAAATTAGGAATCATATGACCTCAATGACCCCAATTTGATCAAATTATGTATAAGATTCTTTTTAGAGGAGATGGCCCATTAACAGGGAGGAGATCGTTACATTGCAGTTGTAAGAATAGCCTTAGGCATTTAGATTTAAATATATATATATATATATATATATATATATATATATATATATATATATATATATAAAATAGGGAAGATTCAGCCGTCTTTGGGGTCTTTTAGAATCCCAAGGACAGTAGAATGAAGTGTCAATTGTCAGATTTTTTTTTTAACAATGATCTGTCTTCAGAATTTTTGCTTCAACAACTAGAAAAGGGTTCATTTTCTTATTTCAAACCAGTTAAATATTCTGGATGAAACAAGTCACTCATTTGCCTATGACCCTTTAGAGAAGTTGTTTTGTTAAATCTGGATTTGTACTATGTTTTAGTGTATTTATAAATGGTAAACTCAGTTTCTGAAATTAAACTTTTTATTTGCAATTTTCTAAAAAAAAAAAGGAATCCTATTAACCTATTTGCTTTTTCAGAGAGCAAATTTGGAAAATTTGGTAAGGTGTATTTTTTTGCCAAACCATCCAAAGTAATTTAATAACTTACCCCCTCCCCTCATACCACAAATTATCTTAAATTGATTTAGTCCTCCTACCTTCTTAGAATATAGTCTTTGGTTTTCAGAACAACCTTGTGAGTCAGGCAGGGCAAAATATCTATATTTCACAGATAAGGAAAGAGCTTCAGAGAGGTTAAATACATTGTTCAGGATCTCAAACTAGAAATTCGAGGAGCTGGGATCTGGACCCACATGTTTCTGACAATCCTGTTATTTCTGGGACTTGAATCCGAGTTTACTGCCTTCAAATGCAGTTGTTTTTCTATATATTATCATTCTATTCCTCTCTCAGAAGTTTACGACACCTTTAAGGTATTGCCAGGATTGCACCTGGATCCATTTTCTGACAAGGCACCAGTGAGTAAAAAGGAAAGGAGAATTCTAGCCAAAGGAATGACTTTGGTAAGGCATAGGCCAGGGGACATTGTTTGGGAGGGAGTGGGAGGGAGGTGGGTGAGGTCTCAAACCCAAATGTTTGTGGAAGGCCATGCAGGTGGATAGAGAACAATGGAAGCCTGCCAGCAGTGAGAAAAACAAAATCAATTGCATGATAATAAATGGGACTGTCCCTGGATCTCACTGTGGCTGAGCATCAGGGATTCCTGAGGATGTGGGTGCCCTGGGGAGTATATCCTGCTGAGTGCCTGTTCTCAGAACCAGCAATTGCTGCCAAAAAAGAGCTGGCTCTGTGTATGTATTTTTTTTTTTTTTTAGTCATTTAAAAAAAGCTGGAAATCTGATTTTTTAGGTAAAATCCCCTCATTTTAAATGCTAGCTCTAATTTTAAAATAATAATTTGTAGGCCGACTAAAATATGTCTGCAGGCCATCAAAGCCCCTCGAGTTGCTGGTTTGTGACTTCTGGGACATATTCCAGTCTTGAGGGTTTACAAGGCTCCTGACTGATCAAATTCGGTTTCTGTTTTCTTGATGTGTTAATTATGCCCCTGTGATTTTTGACAGTTGTCCTTTACATATTTAGGAAAACATTGCGCTTTCATCTTCACACCCATGACAGCCAGCCCTCCCTGACCCTGGTTCTTTCTCTCATTCCTTCTAAGAGATGGGGCGAGAAGGATGTGCCCAAGAGGATACCTCCACGCGTAACCCCCAGAGCAGTCTACGTAAATAGTAGACTGCTGTGTCTAAGTGCCGAGGAATGGCCCTCGGGGCTTGGGAAAGATGTGCTTTAATTAAGTTACATTTCTGACTTTAATTATTGTCTAGACTAGAATTTTTTGCGAGACTGTAAATGTAGGGGTGGTGGCTCTGTGATACAAATCACTCAGGTTTCCTTTGCCGGTAAGAATCTAATGAGAAGGTGCCAGGGAAAGGTTAAAAGATGTATGCGCAGTGGTATAAATGATCACATTTAAATCCGCAAACTGGAACGAATGTTTGCCTACTGCCTTGGCCTGAAATTGGCAGAGACGTGTTCTCCTAATTCCACAGGAACCATCACCACAAAGGTAAAATGTACATAAAGCTCTGTCTCTCTGTCTCTGTCTCCTCTCCACCCCCTGCTCTCTCTCACATGCAAACACACACACACACACACACACATTAACTCCAGTGGACATTATAATACATCTCTGGGGGCATTTTGACTGTAGAGATAATTCTCTTCATAAACCATCTTGGGGCTAATTTTTAACATTTTAAATACACAATGTTTTTCTACGTACAGTGTGTTTTTAATAATGATTCTTTATAGAATTTTTGGAAAATGCCACAAGGCATATGGAAGAGGACAACATATTATATATAATGCCATCACCCAGAGATGCTCACTGTTAGAATTTTGGTGTATATTCTCCTAATCTTTTTGCTATGCTTTTATGAGAAACAGACAAATGAACAACAACAAAACCGAGAAGCATCAAACCCTTGACTTTATACAAATGATTTGAATATCAAGAATTCGATTTTGGTGGCAAATTCATTCCACATAAGTCAGCAGTAAGAAAAAAGTGCTGAAAGGTGAGGCCACAAGAAAGAATTGAACTCCTAAGAGAGGAGAATCAGCACTTCCTCAGCATTTTCGGTGCATTTTGACTGAAGGGATAAAGGCCAAGGACAGACCCACTGGGGGCACTGAATACAGTGGTTCAAACACGGGTGAGACATGCGTGAACATAGTGTACAGCCCCTGTGAGACATCTGGAGGACTCTCACAAAAGAATGTCTCCGTCCCATGGCTTTGGAGGGGAGGAATTCTTGTACTATCGCAGCCTGAAGCACCTTCCATTAGTCACTCTCTCTAGCACTTTCTGCCTAATCAATCATCATAAATAAAAGCAACACAATCTAGAATACTGCTCCATGTGTATTTGTGTGCAATGGTTAGACGTGGACATTTCAGCACTGTCTCAGTGAATTTTTGGTAACTTTTTTGAGATGTCATTCACATACCATTTAAAGTATATAATTCAGTGGGTTTTAGTGTATGTCCAGATTGTGCAACAATCACCACCATATAGTTTTAGAACATTTCTGTCACCCCAGAAAGGAACCCTCTACCTATTACCAGTCACTCTTATTCTCCTCAGACACCCCAGTATATTCTTATCAGGTGTATGTTTTGCAGATATATTCTCCCATTCTGTGGCTTTTCATTTTTTGTTGTCCTTTGACCCACAAATTTCTTAATCTGTTCAAGTCTAATTTATCTGCTTCTTTCTTGTATTGCTCATGCTTTCTTTATCACCTCTAAAATCCATTGCTTCATCCAAGGTCATGAAGGGGTACTTCCATGTTCCTTCCAGGAGTTTGATCGTTTTAGCCCTCACATACAGCTCTGGGATCCCTTCTGAAGCCATCTTTATATATGGCAGGAGGTAAGGAAGGGTCAACTCCAGTCTTTCACAAGCAGATACCCTGTTGTTCCAGTATCATGTGCTTAAAAGACTATCACATCTTCGTTGAATGTCTGGTATAATTTTCACAATAGTCCCAGGAGTTAAGAATCATGGTCCCTGTTTGCAAATGAGGAAACAGGGGCTCTGGGAGGGTAAGCAACTTGTCTGAGTGCCTTGAGGAGTTCCAAGGAAGAAGTGGAATTTAATTTGACTCCAAAGGCTGGGTTCTTCCCACAATACCAAAATGAGCATCTACAACGTGCCACGTAGTAATAGAACAAACACATGCAAAACAGTACTCATCATTCTATGCCTTTACATTTTTTTCAATTAATCGTATTCTTCCTAAGGAGCGATCAGTGCCAAGAGCTCCAGGGCTAGGAAGGATGAATAAGCACAGTTCTTATTTTTTAAAAGCTAATAATAGTGCCCTAGAAACAAGGGAATTTCCTACAAGTAGGATGGCCGTAGAAGTCAGTATTTTTGATCAAAGCAACAGAAACCAGCTTAAGGAGCCCCAGTCAGAGGCTCAGAGAGTGAGCAAGAGACTGCAGAACCAGCCAGCAAACTGGAACTGAAACAAGTGCAGCGGCTCAGAAACAGGAAGCTGGCAACTAACTTGGGCAAAAGGAAGTAAGACCTGGACACAGAGCCATTGCAGAACACTACGGAAGACACTGTGAGTGCGCCTGATTGTCCCCGGGTCTTGGTTGGATACGCCTACACCCGGAAACAGGTGGGAGCACTGGGCTGGATGAGCTGGAACTGTGTGCCCACGCCATCTGGGCAGGGCGCCGAGGACCACTCCAGCCCATCTGTATCCCACGCAATGAGGAATCCTCCCAAATAACAGGGGCAAAGATGCTGGAAATGCCCATTCCTGGGACAGCAGAGAAATCACTCTTCCCTCAGCTGTTCTAATCGCTTTCTTCTCATCAGTGAGCCACAGAGCCAAATTGTCTTCATCTTCTTTCTCATCCTCTCATTATTTCCCAGGGCTTGCTTTTCTAATGTGATTGTAATCTGCCTGTGGTCAGGAGCCCTAATTCACACAACACTACTTTGCAGCTCCCATTGCGTCTTAAATACGGGCTTCTGGGGTGTGTTTTCCAATTGCTAGTGATTCCTAGGATACCCCAGGGGGGCCACAGTCAATTCTTCCTAACCCACATGTGGATTCTCATCAGCCACTTTATAATCTTACACCTGATTTTCCTTCCAGCCCCAAATGATCCTAAGGACCCTGCTCCTACCAGCAGGTGGGGCTGCCCAGGAAGCGTTTACCTCCTTCAACATCAGCCGAATGCAAAGGAGGGTTGTGGGTGGCAGGAGATGGTGGGCTCTGTCAGGGGAGGGCTGTCAGCCAAGTCATGGCTTTAGCCTTGCCCTCGCATTTCTATTAACATTGCCTTTATTTTGAACTTTCCAGCTCTTTAAGGTAGTTCTTTTTAGGGCTTCTTTAATCCACCAAAATTCTGTGGAGTTTTGGGTTCTTTCCCTTGTTTATCATCAGGGGTCAGAACTGGTTGTCTTTTCTGTTCTACAAACCCCGGGGGAGAAGAGTGGAATCCCCCAAATAGCTGAGCTCTGACTCAGCGCTTCTAGGACCTTCTCCCTCTGGCCTCTCCCAGCCCCCTTCACTACTTTCTGCAGTTTACAGAGCACTCAGTTCATGTGATCTGCTTTCAATAAAACCATCTCTGACCACACTGCAAAGGAACACCAGGTTCTTAATTTAATTATATACATTGAGGATGAAGGTTGCCAGACACCATGAAAAGCATTAATTTGTTGTCCTGTCATGTGCTGTTGTAGTTTTTCTCATCCTTGGAACTGTTGGCTGTTAAAGTCTCTTGATTTTTCTGAGAAAGTTTATGTCCACCTTTTGTCTTTGGAAAGAACAGCTTTCCTGAGGGACAGGAGGAGAGAAGCGCCAAATTCAAGAAAGATGAATAAGCGCAGTCATTAATTTGTAAAAAGTTCTCAGAGACTGTGTGCTTAGAGGGTATTTTCCTTTTGAGCGGTAATCATTACCCGATTGCATAAAATACACACACACATATATATTAAATGGGCTTCAGTTGTTTGAACCATCAACATTATTCATGACTAGTTGGCTAACATGTAGCCAGCCATGTATCCTTCTTCCTTAGAACATACATTGTTGCCAGGCTTGTTCCTACTTCCTGAGCAGTATGGAGAAGTGGGAGGAGGGGAAGCCTGTCAGGGTACATAATGAGGTGGGTTGTGCTGATGTCACAGAGAAACAAAGTGGTTTTGTGATGGTGGGGGTGGTGGTGAGAGAATTGGGTGGGGAAATGTCTTCTGTTAGTATTAAGATTCGAATCCCAGGAGACATAAAAGACATCTCAAATTTAAGTAAAATCCTCTTAGTATTTAGAGACCAGTCTGATGGAGACAATCCTACACTTGAATCTTTTTATTTTAATTTGGATTTCAATTGCTGATAATTCCTTGCTTCATTAAGTCGAGCCTTTTCAGTGCCATCTCTGCCTGGAAAGAGAGAGAACTCTGGGGGGATAGGGGTGGCGAGGCATTGTCTTTACTATTTCTCATGACCAGTTTAGGCTTATCTCCCCTTTCCAGACCCCATGCACCAAGCAGCAATCTCCTGTCCCATTTTCAGTTCTGTTAGTGTGAATCCTGATGGTAGGATTTCATTAGAATTTATGAGCATCGTGTGCCAAGCACTGTGCTAACAGCAAACCGTAATAGCCAGTGCCTTACTGTCTAGCATGTGACAGGTGCTTTGTTTATCTTGGAAACAATAGCTTTCCAGAGGGACAGGAGGAGGGAAGGGCCAAGTTTAAGAAAGAGAAATAAGTGCAGTCATTAATTTGTAAAAAGTTCCCAAAGGCTGCCTGCTTAAAGGATATTTTACTTTTGAGCAATAATCATTACCCCTGATTGAATAAAATACATACAAAAAATGGTTTTCCTCCTCATTTTGCAGATGAGGCAATTGAGACTCAGTGAAGTTGAATCACTTGTCCAACATCAAATAACCAGGTGGTAAGACTCAGAACTTGAACGGAGGTCTGTTTAACTCTACAACCCATATACATGTCATTGATTTTAATATGCTCCCTTGTTTTTCTACTTTTATCGTGTATGTTGCCTTGGAACAGAGAGGGAGATACATTAAAACCTTTGAAAATTTATGAGAATAAATATCTAACAGCTATCTATTTTCTCAGAGTGGGAAAGATCCACAGCCGAGGGCAGCCCTGTGAAGGCTATGATCGCAAGGCTCACATAGGTACTTTTGGTTGCTAAGCTCTATTGTCTGTGGTCCCAGCCCTCTGCACCTGAGTGCACAGGCAGATCCTCTCCAAGCTCTTCCCACCCCATGTACATTTCAGACCTCCCTCTGCTCTGTTGTCTCACAGATGGGATCTCTGAGTTCCTGTTGCCAATCTCTCTGGCTACTAAATTTCAGCAGCTGCTTCTAATTTTGGCAACTGCAATTTTCTGTTAGCATTACCCATTACTTTAAGGATGACACTTAGGGCCCTTTCTCAGACCTTCAGGATCAGGTTCCTCCCTGGGTTTGGGGAAGGGAGGGCAAGGTAGGGAAGGCTATACCAGGAGAATCTGGATTGGTCAGGCTCCCTGCTAAGACTAGCTCCCAAATCTGTTTCAAACCAGTGCTGATCTCAGTGTGTGTCTAAGGTAAAGTTGTTGAAGCGTGACCAGCAGTAGGTGGAAAGTTCAACTTCTAACTTTATTAGGCTGTGTTCTCTCCTGATACTCACTTTGCCCCCTGGTCCTAGGCTAGTGTTTGCATTCTAACTTAAGACCATATTAGAAAAGAAAAACTAAATCAGAAATGAATTCTCAATGTGGGCACGGTGGCTTATGTTAACTTAATACAATTTCACCCTCAGGAAAAAAAATGCGTACGCTGTACTTACCTTTATTGACTATAGTAGGACCTTAAAACTAGGTATTTGTGTGGAAACCTGCAGACTAGGAAAAGTGAATGATTTCACAGTAGCATGAAATCACATGGAAGATATTGAGGATAGTGCTGTGTTGGGGAGAATATTTCTTCATAAGGTTGCCATGATCTCACTAGCTGTGGGAGTAAATAATATCCTCATTTAGAAATGTGGGAGTTGAGCCCAAAGAGAGGGCTGAATGAGTATCTGACAGTCTATGTCTGCCTACAGTTGAAGTTCTCAGCTGAAGGCAGCTCTGACTGAATTGGGAGTGGTAACTCAGTTGAATTGCCAAGCGTCCTGCTTTTGCTATGTGATGCATCAGTCTGTCCAAGACCCCAGCTGAAGGTTATGGCACTTCCGGGGAATTGAAAAGACCCTAAATTAGGAAACTCTGATGGTAAAGAAGATTGTAATTATGGCAGGTGGTTTTTTTACCAAGTTCACAGATTAAACTCCTCGTCATGGCAATTCAGCAGCACTGAGGCACTCATCACTTATTGAAAACTGTGAAATACCTACTATGTGCCCGGGATTGTGATGGGACACAGGAATGGTTCTGTGAATATGACCCAGTCACTCTCCTCAAAAAACTCCCCATCAGTGGGACATTGGGAAAAGATAAGACATGAGCCACATGGGCCCAGAACCAGAATCTACAGAACGGAAACTGCTCCGGGAGAGCCTTTGGGATGGACAAGGGACCTTTGGTTGTACAGGAAGGAAATCATTGCTCCTGAGTCAGGACATAGAAGAGGCTGGGAGAGGTGCTACTGTCTGCCTCAGTCATCTTGATAATCCTGAGTCTGGAGACTTGAGGAATTTATTAAACTTGCATATGATGTAGCAAATGGAGTGCTGGCCTCAAAACCCAGAGAATTTTAGGTCTCGTCACCACCAGAACTTTGCCCCGTCTCCCCACCCCACCCCACCCCACCCCCTTCAACATTCAGCTTGGAAAAATGATCAAAGCATCCTGGGTCTTGGTTGGTTGATCAGTAACATGGTACTGTACTTACTAGAAGGTGGAGGCCTGGACCACCTGATCGCCTTAATTTTCTTTCGGTTCTCAAGTCTCTGATCTTATGATTTCTGCTTCTCTCTCTTGATAAAGGCAGCACAAAGGCTGATTTTTGCAGAAGTGTGTCATTTGCTAGATTAAACCCAGTACCTACCCCTGGACATTTGAATAGCAACTAACTGGTCCACAGGACCTGGTCCTAGATGTTGCTAAGTTCCCTTGAATCAAGTCTTTAAAGTGTTTTGCAGCATTAAGAGAAAGATTATTTGTAGAAGTTTCGCCCACTATTTAACCATCTGAATTTATTGATGAATTAAAGTTTCATCATCATGGTGTTATCTTTAAAGGACATTTACAATGTGTTTGGTAAATGAGATTGAGTCATGTTTAATTTTGAAAACTTCCCTGGTTTGTTTCATAACAGTGATAGTGGGTTAACAAGTGTCTATTGAGTGCCATTATGTAGGGAGAAGTAAACTGGTTCATTGTCCAGGAGCAAAGGAGTAGAAAGCACGCTTTTTATCTTTAAGAATCTTACCATTGATTTGAAATAAGGCATGCGTCTGAGAACAATTATAGAGCAGTTTGGCAATACATTCCTTAATATGCTTTGAATTGAAGGCACACGTTCCAACTTTTGGTATAGTAAAGAAGACAATATAGAAGGGAAGTTTATGTTGTTTTGAGTCTCGAAGGAGCTGATAATATGCTTTCCCAAGGCAGTCTCTAATATTAAAATTCATTTTAAAGCCTTAAAGCCAGAGTTAGACACAAATTGCAGTGAGAGGACAGACCATGGACTAATCTCTAAAATTGGGGACATAGGGGATATAAGAATGAGGGAAAAGTGTGAAAACATCCCTTGGCAATGCCTGATGTGAACCAGGGACTTTACACTCATTAGTGTGATAATCCACATGATCATGTTCTTTCTCTATTACTGATCAGGAGACTGAGATTCAGAAAGGCAAGATAACATTTTTCCCAGTTAGTAAGGGCTGGAGGTGGACTTGTTTCTAGGTCTACCTGGGTAAAAAAAAAAAAAAAAAAAAAAAAAAAAAAAAATCTCAGCGTGAGTGGTGACAAATGGTACAAGTTGAATGCAGGTCACAGATTCATCTTTATAAAGTCCGCTAAACTCCGTGATATAATACTTAGCTGAGATCACTATCCATTTTAACTGTACTGGAGAGATAGAAATTTGGATAGAAACTGCGCAGGCAATGGATTCCAAGCCTAGGAGGCGACCTGTCTATGCTTCTAATTCCCTCAGTAGTTTTTGTAAAGTTTCTTGGCCAGAGGGAAACTAAAGAGCAACTTGAAAGCTATATAAAGCAAATGTGTAATGGTGTTTGGCAATGTTCTGAAAGTAGCTACCAAGAATGCATACTACAGGGAGGAATGAAGAACCAATTTCTGGCTGAAATCCATTTTGAATGGAAAAGCTTTTAATGGATGAATTCTCCTTCAGTAAGTTGTTGCTTTCCATTTAATTGCCATTATTTGCTATTTTATTTGTAAATCTTTATTCACGGACATACGTGACTACGTTGGGAGGCAGTAGAAATTTATGTTTATGAACTATGTGTTCTCCTTTCTTACAGAGTAAATATCTAAGAACTCTGCACACTCTTCTCTTGCCTTGTGATTATCATTTGTTCTATATAATATGTAATATATATCTGTTTCTATTAAAATTTGAGAACTTGGTTTTCCCTATCTGATCTTTCCTAATTAGAAATTACATAGGTGAATTGGAGTCCTTCTAATCTACTATTGTAAATATAGGAACTGAACTTCATGCACCTATCAGGTGCCTTTCACAGCTTTTGTAAAACGGTGAGTCACAAAGCCATGCCTGAGTAGTCTTGCAGACTTGTCAGATCAAGAGACCATCTCCTTCGGGCCATACTCTCCCACTCAGATTTCTTGTTTTCCTGATTTCTGAGGATGTCTCCAGCAGCTGTTCCTGCCTGTGGGCCATGAACTCTTGTGAGTGGGAGGGAGATGCAGAGTTATTGCAAAGGGTGTGTAAATTCAGATGAACCCCAAGCAGCCATATGTGTACTATGATTTTTCAAAATATATAGAAGTATGGGATATATATGTATGCACATGGTATAATAAATGAATGAATTACAATGGCCTTTAAAAATATTACTAAATAGAGTTTAATCATAATCTTTTTTTCTGAATCAGCAAATGGTAAAAATGCAAAATTATTACATAGAAGTTTGTGAAAGTTTTTGAAGTTAAAAAAATAAAAAGAAATTTCATAACCAAAAAAAGAGTTATGCTGTACCTCAATTCAGATCATTCAAAGCACTTACACCACTCACCACCTGGGGTATGGAATTGCCAAATTTAATTGACTTCTTTTCCTCCACTTTCCAAAGCAAAGACATGAAAGTCTGAAAAAGTCAATTTTCTCCCAATATTTATCTCTCTTTTTTCTTTTTCTATTCTCATTCTATTGTTTGGAAATGTTCTGTCATTGTATTCTTGTATTGTCCCTGATGCACAGAGGATGGTCATGTTTTATTATTTATTACATTTGACTATTCGTTTTAGATAGAACTTCTTTACCATATTAATAGAAGTACTCTTCTATTTCTGATTTGCCTTGAATTACCAAAAACCAGGAATAGACGCTTAATTTCATAAACGTCTTTTAAACATCTGTTTAGATGTATATGATCTACTTGACTTAGTGTTGTAATAGATTAAATCATATCAATCAAACACTTCTTGTTTATGGTTCCTTCTTCCTTTTCTAAGCAGTAGGCCTTGATTTGTGACTCTTTTAAGAGTTCATAAATATCATCCTTATCACCATCATTGTATTTTTCCTTTGTTATTATTTGCTAGTTTCATCAAGTTTTCCTATTAGGTTTATGCAAGTTTCCCAAAATGAATTTGGAGGGTGTTCATCTTTATCTGTGTTCCAGAAACTGTTTATTTTTACCAAGTAGTAAGGTATAGTCATTGAGCCTGTGGGCTCTGGGGGACATACACAGACCTCAGTTTAAACCCTGGCTTGTTCACTCACAGGTTTTCTAACCTTGGGCAAGTTATTTAACTTGTCTAAGCATGAGTTTCATTACCTATAAGATGTAAACACAAGCACCTATAGTACAGAGGTTTTGTGAGATTAAATGAGATCATATAGGCAAAGCCCTATCACAGCTTCTGGCTGGTTGTAAGCGTTAAATAAATGTGTTTGTTGCTAAGATAATGGTGATAAAGATGGTGATGATGATTGTGATATTGTTATTATTGCATGGAAATGATCTTTTCCTTGAAATCAGTTATGTGTAATAATGGAACGGCTTTTTATTTTTATTTTTATTTTTTTTTTAAAGATTTTATTTATTTGCGAGAGAGAGAATGAGAGACAGAGAGCATGAGAGGGAGGAGGGTCAGAGGGAGAAGAAGACTCCCTGCTGAGCAGGGAGCCCGATGTGGGACTCGATCCTGGGACTCCAGGATCATGACCTGAGCCGAAGGCAGTCGCTTAACCAACTGAGCCACCCAGGCGCCGTGGAACGGCTTTTTAAAAAAGAGTTTTTGGAGGCACCTGAGTGGCTCAGTCGGTTGAGCATCCGACTCTTGGTCTTGGATCAGGTTATGATCTCGGGGTTGTGGTATCAAGCCCTGGGTTAGGCTCTGTGCTCAGCATGGAGTCTGCTTGGAATTCTCTCTCCCTCTCTCCCTGCCCCTTCCCCCGCTCTCTCACTCTCAAGTAAATTAATCCTAAAAAAAAATTATTTGGGGCATTTCCCTTTCCTTCTTTAATTTGTCCAGTTTTCCTATTTTATTCAGTTAATTTTAATGATTATTTTTCAAGAGAAATTTACCTCTAGATTATTGAGATCTTCAAAATTATTAGGCCAAGTGTAAGGTATATTTTCATGTTTGTATTTATATAGAGTGATCTACCTATATATATCTATATACATATATATATTTATATCCACTTTAATTTTTATTTTTGAATATTGTGATTTTTCTTTTTTGTTCATACTCTTATCATGGGTTTATTTTTATTCTTATGGAAATAAGATATTGTTTATTTTCAAGTTGTTTAAATTTCCTGCTTTTAAAATTATTTTCTGCTTCAAACCATATTAATCTTCCTATGCTTTTCCTAAATTTGTATTTCTTTCTTTTTGGAATATAAACTACTTGGTCATTTATTATTTATTCTTAACTTCTTAACTTTTTGAATAATGAAATCATTTAAAGATACTGGTTTGCTTCTGAGTACAGTTTTGACTGCATCCCAGAAGTTTTTCTCTGTTGCGTTCACACCGTCATCATTTTAACTTATTCCATTATTTTATAATTTTAGTTTTGACATTCTCTTTGATCAAGAAGAATAATTATAACTTCTCATGTTTTTGTTTTGTTTTTGTTTGCTGTTGTTTCATAGTTTACTTCCAGTTTTCTTACAGATGTCAAGGAATAATGCCTATCTTTTGCTTTGGTAATTGTGATTTTTATTTTGATTTAATAAATGACCAATTTTATGAGCAATGAAAAGAAAGCATATATTTTTTGTAGATCATGGAGTTTGTAGAGTATACAGAACTGCATTTATCTATACACGCACTCACACACACACAACCCAACATACATTATCAATCATTATTATTTAGATCTCATTACTTTTTTTTTTCTTTCTGTCACTTGTTGCTTCAAGAACAAAAAAGTGTGGTAAGACCTATGCATTCTCCTTTTATTATGATTCTGTAAATTTCTTTTTATATTTCCAATAGTTTCCTTTATGTGCTTTTAAGTTATTTATCTACAGCCTGAATATCAATGAGTATCAGATCTTGTTAATACTACTGTTACAAATACTAAAAAAATAGTGCTTGAGCATGTACCATGTAGCAGGTATTGAGCTGGGAATGAATTCCATTAAATTAATTTTTTTTTTTTAAGATTTTATTTATTTGACAGAGCACAAGCAGAGAGAGAGAGAGGGAGAAGCAGGCTCCCTGCCGAGCAGGGAGCCCGATGTGGGACTCCATCCCAGGACCCTGGGATCATGACCCGGGTCGAAGGCAGACGCTTAATGACTGAGCCACCCAGGCATCCCCATTAAATGAATTTTTTAATTAATACTTATAACAACTTGATAAGGTAGATACTTATATTCATCAGTTCCAATGAGGATTCTGACAGATTGTATTCATTAACAGACACACAGATAATACAATTTTTTGTTTGACATAATGCTTCTTGCCTTTAACACTGCTTCTTTAATGTTAATATTGTGACCCTTGCTACCTTTTTGTTTACATTCACCTTGTATATCCCTGTCTATCTTTTATTCACCTTGTATATCCCTGTCTATCTTTTAACATTTAATCTTCATGTCATTTAGTATGATGTGGGTGTATAGTTGCTATCCACAAAGAAATAACTTTCAGGGTCACTTTGTTTAGTGTGTATCTTTTCTAGGAGGCATAGAATTGGTTGTTGTTTATGATGAGTGTGAAATGGTTATTAGGGGAGTTGAACCCACTTACAGGTATTGTGTTAATGATAGGTTTGATTTACTTCTGACATTTAGTGTTTTGTTATTTTTTTATGTTTCCTTTAATTTTCTTTTTTTGCTTTTACTGTTGCCATATGGACTGTCAGTTCTTTGATTCAATATCCATACAAATTGGTTTGGATAGTGTACATCTTGTTTTTATCCCATTGTTGATTGGCATCTGGCTTGTCGTACCGCTGAGTGCATTCACACTGCTGGCACGATAATTGGCGTTTCCATTACAGCTGCTGCTTCGCGGGCTCCATGTGCCAGCCTATAGTAAATCATGTTCACAGCCATGCATTTCTCTTCTTGTTTATGATCTCATTTGAAATAATTTATTCTTTTGAAAATGAAACATATTTATCACACAATGTAGTCTTCTCCTCATTTATGAGTCTTGTCCTAATCATATAACAAATGTTAAATAATATGTATTGACTTTCTGTTACATACACTGTGTTGAACTATGTGAATTTGAAGGAGGAAGAAAAGGAATACAAAGTAATATCTTTGTCCCTGTTTTTAACTTGCTTAAAGCATAATTGACAGGGGGAACTGGGTGGATATCCATCAAAATTTAAATAACTTGAAAGTTAAAATATAAATGATGTCACTGGCACTGTGTATAAATAAATGCTAAATGAGAAACTTATGCAGGATGTGCCATGAATTCAGAGGTCGGAAATGTTGCCTAGGGTTGAAGTGTTCAGGGAAATCTTTCCTGAGGAAGAAGGAGAACATCCCAAGGAGGTGAATAGTGCGGGCAACGTTGTGGAGATGGGCATATCCCCAGCATGTTCATGGGGTGGCAAGCAAACGATGATGGTCACGTTAGAGCTTTCATGGGATTGGAGATGCTTATTAGGGTGAAGGCTTCATTCCACAAACAGGTCTTAAGCGCTTGAGCATACAGAAGGCAAAGGGGCAAAGGCATGTCACAGAAGGCTTTCCTGTGGAAAGTGGTCCCAGAGTTGAAACCTAAGAGACAGGTAGGAGTTCAGTGGGTAAAGGTTTCAGGCAGGGGTAGGAAAGTTGGAAAGAAGTGTTTTCTAAGCAAAGGAAAGCAAAGATATGAAGGCTTACAGGTGAGAAAGAGCATGGTGCTTTTAAGAACTGCAACTATTTTTTTCTGTGGTTGGCAGATTGAATGTGAATAGGAGAATTGGTGAACCCATTAGAAGGAGAAAAGCTTCCCCAAGTCATGAGGGCTTTGGGTACCACATTGTAGGCTTTTGGACTTTATCTATAAGGCTTGGGGAGCCTCAAAGTGATTTTGAATAGGATAGTGGAGTTGGATGGAAAGTGGAACGTGGACAGGAAGATGGAAAATGGGAATATTAGTTGGGAGATTATTGGATTAATTCAGGTGAAAGATGTCCAGGGACTGAACAGAGGCAGTGGCAATGAGGATATATTTGAGACCGATTAAAACAGAGGCTGTAGGGCGCCTGGGTGGCTCAGTTGGTTAAGCAACTGCCTTCGGCTCAGATCATGATCCCGGAGTCCTGGGATCGAGTCCCACATCGGGCTCCTGGCTCAGCGGGGAGCCTGCTTCTCCCTCTAACCCTCTCCCTTCTCATGCTGTTTCTCTCTCCCTCCCTCTCTAATAAATGAATAGAATCTTAAAAAAAATAAATAAATAAAACAGAGGCTGTAGCCCAGATACCAAATGGATAAAGGAGCTAGGAATAGGGCAGCCAAAGATTAGTCTTTGGATCTGGCTTGAGAGATGACTAGAATCTGTTTATCATTATAGGAAACACAGGAGAAAGAAAAAGTTTGCAGGCCAGGGAGGAGTTGTGGGATAGGTTGAGATAATTTTAGGTATTATACATATGGATTAAAGGTTTTCCTTTTCTGGTGTTTTCCTACTGAGTTTAGAATAATGGGGTTTTAAATGTTGGCATTTCCTTAAGATTGCCATGGGTGTATAACATTGGTAAAATTACTAGGTCAAGAAAATATGTATAAATGTACAGACTTGTTGATGAAACAGAGTTTTATTTAGCTACCAATCCCATAAATGGCCAAACAATTAACAATGATAAAGTTTGTTTCAGTAACAAAGCTTCCCAAAGACAGGGAGATTTGGATGCCTTTCAACAAAATAAATTCCTTTCTTCTCAGATGACATGTAAACTGATGTCATTTCTCATTCCATAAAGAAAAAAAAAGATGAAACTTGCTATGGTTTGCAGTATTCCAATGGTGACATTCTTCCCCAAAGTAGTCTAAAAAAAGACATTGTGAACAAACTTGTACTTCCTCTGCCAGAAATGCATGCCTGGCCACAATGCAAGCCTTTCATACTTAGCCATTTAGATAATGGTTTCTACATGAACTTTCATAACATTTATTTACTGCCATAAATGAATGGACCAACCACTGTTGGGAGATAGGAATCCAGTTCCTCAGCAGTTAGATTTCTCACTACATCATCCCAACTTTATAAACGTTGCTCTGAAAGTCGTATTTCCTGTCAGTATTTCAGGGACAATGTGAAATGTCACGGGTATCCCAGTTTTGAATTTTTACAGTTCTGCCTGCTTGTGAAACCTATTAGCCTCACTCCATGAAGATCATGCTCTAGTTATAAATATTTTAACTCCCCAGCACACCCTTTTTTTAAGGGTGTATCAGCCACCCTTCCTTCCCCTCCCCTCTTGCTGACTGATTCACACTCTTTTGTGAATTGTTGCAGCCAAAAAAAACACAAACAAACAGGCTGACTGCCTGTTTCTGAAGACAAGGCTTTCTGTACATTTACCTGGGGAAAATGGTGAAATATGATTTGGGCTGATCTGCTAGTGAGGGATTAGCCGGGATAGATGTGTTAATCTTTAATAGAGGAAGACATTTTGCTGTGATAGGTTTTCCATTGACAGGGTAGAGGCGATTGATGGTGAGCCTGCTCTGGAAGAGTTTGAACTCAAGGTGGCTCTGCTAAGCAGATCTCTTGACTTGTTGAAGTCCTGCCACCCCCCTCATCCCTACGTGCTGAGGCATGGGGTTCTCTCAGGTTGAGCTGGTTGAACTGGACAAACCACAGCCTCCCAGAGCCGACTCTTGGGCCAGAGCCTGGGGGCCGGCTCCTGCCCTGGCAGGAAGCTGTGCCCACGTGCTTGCCCTCATCATCTCCCACTCTGTTGGTGCCAGGCTCAACCAGACAGGAGCAAGGGATGGCCATGGACAGGGCAGTTGTTGCTTGACCCTGACCTTCTTCAGAAACCCTATTTCCAGAGTCTTCCCAGCTCTTGGCTGGCCTCTCAGAATGGACTAGGATTATAGACCAAATTTCTGGAGCCTCACTCTTGGTGGCTAGATAATGCAGGACCAGATGCAGCTTGGAAGAAGGCACTAGATGGTTGAAAAAGGTAAAAATAAGATATCTCTTAAAATAAAATTAGAACTGTATATTTTCTCTCCTACAGTAATCTAATTGCTTCAAGTGGGGAGAAACATCAGTAAGACGTTAGAAAGAAAGAAAACAACTGGGGAACCTTTTACTTCGAGAAAACAGAGAAATGCCTTGTTGTTAACATTGGCTGCCTCGGAGCTAAAAACAAATCTCTGATGTCCATATGACGCATATAACTGCAAAAGTTCCCCAAATACCAGAGAACTCGCGAAAGCTTCTGTTTTATTCCATAACTGTCACCGTTATCTACCTATATCTATGCCTATTTGCTGAATAAGAATAAAGAGAGAAACTGAGCAAAATCTGTTTTCACAAAGGACATAGGAGGATGGGGGAGTCATTTCCATAAGAGGTAATAAAAGTTACGATACAAGTTTGGCATGGATTCTCAGGAAGCAGTTTAACTGTCTTCACGGCTCTAATACTTCGCACAATGCTTGACTTGCAGTTGTTCTTATTTGTTGGAAGTTGGGCTTTGGCTGCCATCAACATGAATTTGAGCCATTTAAGCTAATTCTTTACGCACTAATTCTTTAGAGTTTCATTCATTTTATTTATTCATTCATTCACCGGCAAATGCTTAGAGGCCAAGCTACTGCTCTACAAGACCAAAAGCATATGTAATCAATATCAACACAATTCTAGCCTAAATGTTGACATTTGCATAGGTAACCGAGCAAGTGGTTTACATGCAAGTGAGAGGATATTGTGGGTAGGGGTTGTCTAGTGTATTAAAAGAGAGGCAAAATAAATGTGGGTTGTGCAGAAGTTTGTGTGAGTCATTAAAATAAAACTATTACATTGTTCACCTCCCTAGGTCAGTGAAGGTATTTTATTTATAAGCATCTCAGTGCTATAGAAAATGACTTGAGAACATTCTGGAGAAGCCTATCTTTCTACTGAATTCCCCGTGAGGGGCCTCTAAGAGGCCCTCCTTCCTCAGCCTAAGAGAATCTTTCCTCAACTCTTGCATATTTCCTCCTTTACAAGAATGGTATGTGCTGACTCAGCTTCCTTACCTCATAGTTATTCATTTAAAACATTATGAAATATTTAAGACAAGAATGTGTATAGAAGAGCACAGTAAAGGGGCGCCTGGATAGCTCAGTTGTTAAGTGTCTGCCTTTGGCTCGGGTCGTGATCCCAGGGTCCTGGGATCGAGCCCCGCATCGGGCTCCCTGCTTGGCAGGAAGCCTGCTTTTTCCTCTCCCTTTCTCCCTGCTTGTGTTCCCTCCCTTCCTATCTTTCTGTGTCAAATAAATAAATAAAATCTTTTTTTTAAAGAAAAATACAGTAAAGTCTCGTGTATCAACACTCAGCTAAGCAAATAGAACATTACCAATAAAACTGATGCTTGTGGGCACCCATTCCCAGTCACATCTCACTTCTTCCCAGTACACAGTGATGCAACCGCTGCCCTGAATTTGGATTGGGGTAATTGTCATTTCCATATCATTCTTTTTTTATTGTTATGTTAATCTCCATACATTACATCATTAGTTTTAGATGTAGTGTTCCATGATTCATTGTTTGTGCGTAACACCCAGTGCTCCATGCAGAACGTGCCCTCCTCAATACCCACCACCAGGCTAACCCATCCCTCCACCTCCCTCCCCTCTAGAACCCTCAGTTTGTTTTTCAGAGTCCATCATATCTCTTGGTTTGTTGACCCCTGCGATTTCCCCCTTCATTCTTCCCCTCCTGCTATCTTCTTCTTCTTTTCTTTTTTTTTTCTTAACATATATTGCATTATTTGTTTCAGAGGTACAGATCTGAGATTCAACAGTCTTGCACAATTCACAGTGCTTACCAGAGCACATACCTTCCCCAGTGTCTATCACCCAGTCACCCCCTCCCTCCCACCCCACCCCCCACTCCAGCAACCCTCAGTTTGTTTCCTGAGATTAAGAATTCCTCATATCAGTGAGATCATATGATACATGTCTTTCTCTGTTTGACTTATTTCACTCAACATAATACCCTCCAGTTCCATCCACGTCATTGCAAATGGCAAGATCTCATTCCTTTTGATGGCTGCATAATATTCCATTGTATATATATACCACCTCTTCTTTATCCATTCATCTGTCAATGGACAACTTGGCTCTTTCCACAGTTTGGCTATTGTGGACATTGCTGCTATAAACATCAGGGTGCACGTACCCTTTCGGATCCCTACTTTTGTATCTTTGGGGTAAATACCCAGTAGTGCAATTGCTGGATCATATGGTAGCTCTATTTTCAACTTTTTGAGGAACCTCCATACAGTTTTCCAGAGTGGCTGCACCAGCTTGCATTCCCACCAACACTGTAGGAGGGTTCCCCTTTCTCCGCATTCCCGCCAACATCTATCATTTCCTGACTTGTTAATTTTAGCCATTCTGACTGGTGTGAGGGGGTATCTCATTGAGGTTTTGATTTGGATTTCCCTGATGCTGAGCGATGTTGAGCACTTTTTCATGTGTCTGTTGGCCATTTGGATGTCTTCTTTGGAAAAATGTCTGTTCATGTCTTCTGCCCATTTCTTGATTGGATTCTTTGTTCTTTGGGTGTTGAGTTTGATGAGTTCTTTATAGATTTTGGATACTAGCCCTTTATCTGATATGTCATTTGCAAATATCTTCTCCCATTCTGTCGGTTGTCTTTTGGTTTTGTTGACTGTTTCCTTTGCTTTGCAAAAGCTTTTTATCTTGATGAAGTCCCAAGAGTTCATTTTTGCCCTTGCTTCCCTTGCCTTTGGCGATGTTTCTAGGAAGAAGTTGCTGCGGCTGAGGTCGAAGAGGTTGCTGCCTGTGTTCTTTAGGATTTTGATGGACTCCTGTCTCACATTGAGGTCTTTCAACCATTTGGAGTCTATTTTTGTGTGTGGTGTAAGGAAATGGTCCAGTTTCATTCTTCTGCATGTGGCTGTCCAATTTTCCCAACACCATTTGTTGAAGAGACTGTCTTTTTTCCATTGGATATTCTTTCCTGCTTTGTCAAAGATGAGTTGACCATAGAATTGAGGGTCCATTTCTGGGCTCTCTATTCTGTTCCATTGATCTATGTGTCTGTTTTTGTGCCAGTATCATACTGTCTTGATGATGACAGCTTTGTAATAGAGCTGGAAGTCCGAAATTGTGATGCCACCAGCTTTGCTTTTCTTTTTCAACATTCCTCTGGCTATTCGGGGTCTTTTCTGGTTCCATACAAATTTTAGGATTATTTGTTCCATTTCTTTGAAAAAAGTGGATGGTATTTTTTTTTTTTTAAGATTTATTTATTTATTTGAGAGAGTGAGAATGAGAGAGAGAGAGTACATGAGAGGGAGGAGGGTTAGAGGGAGAAGCAGGCTCCTCGCTGAGCAGGGAGCCCGATGCGGGACTTGATCCAGGGACTCCAGGATCGTGACCTGAGCCGAAGGCAGTCACTTAACCAACTGAGCCACCCAGGCGCCCCCAAAGTGGATGGTATTTTGATGGGGATTGCATTGAATGTGTAGATTGCTCGAGGTAACATTGACATCTTCACAATATTTGTTCTTCCAATCCATGAGCATGGAATGTTTTTCCATTTCTTTGTGTCTTCCTCAATTTCTTTCATGAGTATTTTATAGTTTTCTGAGTACATTTCGTTTGCCTCTTTGGTTAGATTTATGCCTAGGTATCTTATGGTTTTGGGTGCAATTGTAAATGGGATCGACTCCTTAATTTCTCTTTCTTCTGTCTTGTTGTTGGTGTATAGGAATGCCACTGACTTCTGTGCATTGATTTTATATCCTGCCACTTGACTGAATTCCTGTATGAGTTCTAGCAGTTTTGGGTTTTCCACATAAAGTATCATATCAT
This sequence comes from Mirounga angustirostris, assembly GCF_029215605.1. NCBI lineage: Eukaryota > Metazoa > Chordata > Mammalia > Carnivora > Phocidae > Mirounga > Mirounga angustirostris. Next base: position 101,044,411 of record NW_026991711.1, on the reverse strand, counting down.
CTGCAAAGAGTGAGAGTTTTACTTCTTCTTTGCCAATTTGGATGCCTTTTATTTCTTTTTGTTGTCTGGTTGCTGTGGCTAGGACTTCTAATACTATGTTGAATAGCAGTGGTGATAGTGGACATCCCTGCCACGTTCCTGACCTTAGGGGAAAAGCTCTCAGTTTTTCCCCATTGAGAATGATATTCGCTCTAGGTTTTTCATAGATGGCTTTTATGATATTGAGGTATGTACCCACTATCCCTATACTCTGAAGAGTTTTGATCAAGAAAGGATGCTGTACTTTGTCAAATGCTTTTTCTGCATCTATTGAGAGGATCATATGATTCTTGTTCTTTCTTTTGTTAATGTATTGTATCATGTTGATTGATTTGCGGATGTTGAACCAACCTTGCAGCCCAGGGATAAATCCCACTTGGTCGTGGTGAATACCTTTTAACGTACTGTTGGATCCTATTGGCTAGTATTTTGGTGAGAATTTTTGCATCCATGTTCATCAGGGATATTGGTCTGTAGTTCTCCTTTTTGATGGGGTCTTTGTCTGGTTTTGGGATCAAGGTAATGGTGGCCTCATAAAATGAGTTTGGAAGTTTTCCTTCCATTTCTATTTTTTGGAACAGTTTCAGAAGAATAGGTATTAATTCTTCTTGAAATGTTTGGTAGAATTCCCCTGGGAAGCCATCTGGCCCTGGGCTTTTGTGTTTTGGGAGATTTTTGATGACTGCTTCAATTTCCTTAGTGGTTATAGGTCTGTTCAGGTTTTCTATTTCTTCCTGGTTCAGTTTTGGTAGTTGATACATCTGTAGGAATGCCTCCATTTCTTCCAGGTTATCTAATTTGCTGGCCTAGAGTTGCTCATAATATGTTCTTATAATTGTTTGTATTTCTTTGGTGTTGGTTGTGATCTCTCCTCTTTCATTCATAATTTTGTTGATTTGGGTCATTTCTCCTTTCTTTTTGATAAGTCTGGCCAGGGGTTTATCAATCTTGTTAATTCTTTCAAAGAACCAGCTCCTAGTTTCGTTGATCTGTTCTACTGTTCTTTTAGTTTCTATTTCATTGATTTCTGCTCTGATCTTTATTATTTCTCTTCTCCTGCTGGGTTTAGGCTTTATTTGCTGTTCTTTCTCTAGCTCCTTTAGGTGTAGGGTTAGGTTGTATACTTGAGACCTTTCTTGTTTCTTGAGAAAGGCTTGTATTCCTATATACTTTCCTCTTAGGACTGCCTTTGCTGCATCCCAAAGATTTTGAACAGTTGTGTTTTCATTTTCATTGGTTTCCATGAATTTTTTAAATTCTTCTTTAATTTCCTGGTTGACCCATTCATTCTTTAGTAGGATGCTGTTTAGCCTCCATGTATTTGAGTTCTTTCCAACTTTCCTCTTGTGATTGAGTTCTAGTTTCAAAGCATTGTGGTCTGAAAATAGGCAGGGAATGATCCCAATCTTTTGGTACCGGTTGAGACCTGATTTATGACCTAGGATGTGATCTATTCTGGAGAATGTTCCATGGGCACTAGAGAAGAATATGTATTCCGTTGCTTTGGGATGGAATGTTCTGAATATGTCTGTGAAGTCCATTTGGTCCAGTGTGTCATTTAAAGTCTTTATTTCCTTGTTGATCTTTTGCTTAGACGATCTGTCCATTTCAGTGAGGGGGATGTTAAAGTCCCCACCATTATTGTATTGTTGTCTATGTGTTTCTTTGCTTTTGTTATTAATTGCCTTATATAATTGGCTGCTCCCATGTTAGGGGCATAGATATTTACAATTGTTAGATCTTCTTGTTGGATAGACCATTTAAATAGGGTATAGTGTCCTTCCTCATCTCTTATTACAGTCTTTGGTTTAAAATATAATTTGTCTGATATAAGGATTGCCACCCCAGCTTTCTTTTGGTGTCCATTAGCATGGTAAATGGTTTTCCACTCCCTCACTTTCAATCTGGGGGTGTCTTTGGGTCTAAAATGAGTCTCTTGCAGACAGCATATCGATGGGTCTTGTTTTTTAATCCAATCTGATAGCCTGTGTCTTTTGATTGGGGCATTTAGCCCATTTACATTCAGGGTAACTATTGAAAGATAGGAATTTAGTGCCATTGTATTGCCTGTAAGGTGACTGTTACCGTATATTGTCTGTGTTCCTTTCTGGTCTGTGTTGCTTTTAGCCTCTCTCTTTGCTTAGAGGACCCCTTTCAAGATTTCTTGTAGGGCTGGTTTCATGTTTGCAAATTCCTTTAGTTTTTGTTTGTCCTGGAAGCTTTTTATCTCTCCTTTTATTTTCAATGACAGCCTAACTGGATATAGTATTCTTGGCTGCATATTTTTCTCATTTAGTGCTCTGAGTATATCCTGCCAGTCCTTTCTGGCTTGCCAGGTCTCTGTGGATAGGTCTGTTGCCAATCTAATGTTTCTACCATTTTAGGTTACAGATCTCTTGTCCCGAGCTGCTTTCAGGATTTTCTCTTTGTCTATGAGACTCGTAAGTTTTACTATTAGATGTCGGGGTGTTGACCTATTTGTATTGATTTTGAGGGGGGTTCTCTGTGCTTCCTGGATTTTGATGCCTGTTTCCTCCACCAAGTTAGGGAAGTTCTCTGCTATAATTTGCTCCATTATACCTTCTGCCCCTCTCTCTCTTTCTTCTTCTGGGATCCCAATTATTCTATGTTTCGTCTTATGGTATCGCTTATCTCTCGAATTCTGCCGTCATGATCCAGTAGTTGTTTATCTCTCTTTTTCTCAGCTTCTTTATTTTCCATCATTTGGTCTTCTATATCACTGATTCTCTCTTCTGCCTCATTTATCCTAGCAGTTAGCACCCCCATATTTGATTGCACCTCATTAATAGGCTTTTTGATTTCTACTTGGTTAGATTTTAGTTCTTTTACTTCTCCAGAAAGGGTTTCTCTAATAACTTCCATGCTTTTCTCAAGCCCAGCTAGTATCTTGAAAGTGATGATTCTGACCTCTAGATCTGACATCGTACTAATGTCCGTATTGAGTAGGTCCCTCGCAGTCGGTACTACTTCTTGTTCTTTTTGTTGAGGTGATTTTTTCCATCTTGTCATTTTGTCCAGAGAATAGATTAATGAGAGAACAAAATGCTAACAGGGTAACAACATTCCCAGAAAATATACTCTAAAGAAATCAGAAAAGACCTGAAGCAGTGGGAATAGAAAGGGAAAGAGAGAAAAAAGAAACAGAAAAAAAAAAAAAGGAAAAGAAAAAGATAAAGATAAAAACAAACAAAAACAGAACAAAACAAAACAAAAAACCAGAATGTGATCAAATATGATCAGGCTGGTATATAGATCAGTGCCACACACTAGATTTTGCGTGTATTTGGTCTGTTAGAAGAAAGTACCTCCCAAAATTTTAAAGAAAGAAAAACTTATATATGTAAAAAAATAAGGGTTGATATGATGAAGGGATGGAATATGACTGTAAAGATGGAAATTATAAAAAATTTTATAAAAGGAATTGATAAGAAGTTTGAAAAAAGAAAAGGATTTAAAAAAAGAGAGAGAGAGAAAAAAAAGGGAGAGAATGTGATCAGGCAGGGGAGTAGGAAAAAACCATACAATAGAGATTTAGGGTATATTTTGATCTGATAGAAGAAACTATCTCAAAATTTTAAAGAGAGAACAACTTATATATATACCAAAAATACAGCTAACTCCTATGAAGGGATAGAATATGACTCTAAAAATGAAAAATAAAAATGTTTTTTTTTTTTTAAGATTATTTATTTATTTATTTATTTGAGAGAGAGAATGAGATAGAGAGCATGAGAGGAGGGAGGTTCAGAGAGAGAAGCAGACTCCCTGCCAAGCAGGGATCCTGATGCGGGACTCGATCCTGGGACTCCAGGATCATGACCTGAGCCGAAGGCAGTTGCTTAACCAACTGAGCCACCCAGGCACCCAAAAATGTTTTTTTTTAAAAAAAAAGGGATTGATAAGATGTTGGTTGAAAAAGGGAAAAAGAAAAATTAAAAAAAAAAAGACAGTTAAAAAAAAAATTAACTTTGAAAGACTAAAGAATCATGGTAAAAAAGCCATGAATTCTATGTGCAGTAGTCCCCTAGCGCTGGAGTTCTGCCGTTCTCATTGATCGGTAAACTTGGTCTTGGCTGGCTGTTCTCGCTGATCGTCTGTGGGGGGGCCCGTTGCCATGGTTTCCAAAAGTCTTTGCCGGAGGCGGAACTGCTCCGCCCTTGCCCGGTCTGGACTAAGTAATCTGCTCGGGTTTGCTCTCCGGGGCTTTTGTTCCCTGCAAGCTTTCCGTACAGCTTTGGAGGCGGAGAGTGAAAATGGCGGCCTTCCCCCGGAGGAGCTGAGAACTCGGGCCGGCTCCTCAGTGAGCCCCCAGAGAAAAGCCGTCAGTCACTCCCGTCTCCCCGGTCTCCGGCTGCACTCCGTGCTCACCCAGCCTGTGACCCAGCGTTTCTCTCTGGCACCCAACTCGGTGTGGAGTCTCCAAACCCAGCAGATCCCTGCGGTGCGCTACTGCACCTCTCCTCCCGGGGGAGGAAGGTGAGTCTCCCCGATCTGCCGCTTGTTGGGTCCCTGCTGGCGGAGCAGGGGCCCGACTGTGCCGCGGATCACGGTTTATGGCGACCCTGAACTGAGAGCCCGCGCCTGGGCTCCGCCTCTGCAGCCGGCTTCCCGGCTCCGTTACCTGGGAGCTCTGTCGCACTCAGGCACCCCCGGTCTTTCTGTGATCCCGAGGGTCCTGAGACCACGCTGTCCAGCAAGGGTCCCACCCCCCGCTTAGCCACCGGAGTGACGTCCCTCAGCGGAGCGGACTTTTAAAAGTTACGGTTTTGTGCTCCGCGGCTCTATCACTTGCCAGAAGCGGCGGTCGGAGGCCCCTCCCCCGCCGTCTATCCTCCCGAATATCGCCTCGGATTCACTTCTCCGCACGTCCTACCTTCCAGAAAGTGGTCGCTTTTCTGTTCAGAGAGTTGTTGCTCTTCTTTTCTTTGATCTCCTGTTGAGTTCATAGGTGTTCAGATTGGTTTGATCCCTATCCAGCTGAATTCCTGAGAGGAGACGAAATCAGGTCTCCTACTCCTCTGCCATCTTCACCCTCCATATCATTCTTTAAGTATGCATGACTAATCACTATGTCATGTTGTTTTCCATATCTTTAAACTTTATATAAATGCTACTATACTGAATGTGTTCTCCTGTGACTTGGTATCTCCTCCATATTTTGGTGAGGTTCATCCATGATGATGGTGTTCCATTGTACAAAAGTCCATGACTTATTTATAAACTCTCCTGTTGATGCACGTTTAGTTTGCTTGCAACTTTCATGTTGAGGGATCAGGGCAGGTATCAACATTATTACTTGGTACAAACAGGGACTTGCTGGCAGGAAAGTGTCAGAGGTGGTGTCCCAGCATCCTTTCCAGAGGTCTGCTTGAGCTCACATGCATTTGGATGCACTGGGGGATGGGTTTCCTGAAGAAGGTATCCACCAGTGGGATATTCCCATCTTGTTGCTCTCCCTTTTGGTGAGCTGAACAGAAGACCCTCATAGGATGGTCAGACCACTTTGGTGTCAAACAGTCTGAGGGTGAAGTATGAGCTGTTTGCAGTTGTCGGGCACATAAACTATCTGACACTTGGAGTTCTCGGGGCCCATGGGAAGTGTGACTCCTCCTATTGGTAAGAGGCCCCTTATTCAGTTAGTTTCTTACTGGGCAATTCAGAATCAATTTCTGAATTGCCCAGTATAAAAATTCTTATTGATTATCACTTGTCACCGCAAACCAATTTTTTTCTTGTTTCAAATACTATTGCCACGATCGTGTCTCCTTGTATACATAGGCAAGAGTTTTTAAAGGTATATACTTAGGAGTGGAATTGCTGAATTGTAGGGAGTGTGCCTTGTCAGATTTACTGAAGCTTGCCGTTTGTGCTTTAAATTATTGAACCAGTGTATACTCCAACCAGGAATACATTTGCGTTCCCATTGCTCCACATCCTCTCCAATCACTGCATTGTTCAAATTCATTAATTTTTGCTAACTTGATAAGTGGTATGAGATGGTACCTCAGAGAAGTGTTTTGATTATGGGTTAAGATTGAGCTGGTTATCTTATGTCTGTTAGTTATTTATGTTTCCTCTTTTATGAATTTCTTTTCCCTGTCATTTTGCCACATTTTGTGTGTGTGTGTGTGTGTGTGTGTGTGTGTGTGTGTGTGTGAACTGTTTCTTTTTCTTTCTGACTTGCAGGCATCTTATATTCTGGATGTTTACTCTGTATGGACCTATATGTTGCAAATCCGTCTCCTATTCTCTGGTCCTTGTGCTATACTTTTTAATGGTCTTATGATTATCAGAAGTTTAACACTTGGATGTAACGGCATCTATGGTTGTTAAGCCTAATTTCAAAGAGCTTTTTTATTCTTACTGTGGGTTTCTAGTCTCTTTTTCATTGCCCTTAAAATTCTATATGTGTGCTTAACTTAATGTAATAACTATATCTTCCCTTATGAAAAAAAATCTCGTATAAACGTTTTATTGTTGTACAGTGTTTTAGTTCTACCTTGTTTTTGTACTTCCCTCATTTGACATGATCATATGGCTTTTTACTGCCCAGTTTGATTAGATTTACCTATGCCTTTATTAATTTCTTTGCTACCAGTCATTTCAGACTTTCTCTAGTCATTGCTTTAGTGAAAATCTATTTATGGTAAACTTGAAAATTTCTCAGAAAATACATTTTCTGAATGGAGATTTAAGTAGGTAGGAAACTGGAAGTGAAGGATTCCCATGACTTCTGAGAAATCTGCTGTCATTGTTATCTTAATTTCTTTGTAAGTGTTATTCTAATACATATATTATATATATACCAGAAAGAAGGTACTTTCTTTCTGGCTGCCTCTTTTTTTTTTTTTTTTAAAGATTTTAGTTATTTATTTATTTCAGAGAGACAGAGAGAGTGATAGAGAGAGCACACGCCTGCACACAAGCAACGGGAGCGGAAGGCAGAGGGAGAAGCAGACTCCTCGCTGAGCAGGGAGCCTGATGTGGGATTTGATCCCAGGACCCTGGGATCATGACCTGAGCCAAAGGCAGATGCTTAACACACTGAGCCACCCAGGTGCCCCTTTCTGGTAACTTTTAAGGTCATGTTTGTCTTTGGTGACCTGTAGTAGTGCTATAGTATATCCAGATGTGGATTAAAAAATATACATATTAAATTTTTAAAAAATTTCCCCTTAAAATTTTTGTACTTCCTGAATCTGAGGATTCATGTTTTTCATCAAGGACTTTTTTTGTCATTATATTTTAAATATTGTCTCTTCTGGAACTCCAATTAGATGTATGTTAAATCTCATTTTATTTTCTATTTCTCTTAAAACTCTTTTTTATATTTTTCACCTCATTACCTCTATTTGCTCCATTCTAGAAACTTCTTAAAATCTGTTTTCCAGTTCATTAATTATCTCTTCCATATTCTGTCCCATTTGCTTTTTAAACCACCCATTGGATTTTTTATTTCAATAATTATATTTCAGTTATGTTCAATGATTATATTTTAATAAGTGCAAGTTGGTTCTCTTTCCAGTTTGCTTACTTGTGTTTTGTTACCTCTTGCGAGTTCTGATATATGGAGTACTGGGAAGCCTACTTTTATGGTTTTTATTCTACAAAGTCCTTACCTTGGTGTCCTGTTTCCTTAGATATAATTTTGATTTGAGAGCTTATATTGACTGATCTTTATCTGTGGGAATCCTGAGAGCTCTGCATTTGATCCTGGGATGCTATCAAATCAGGACAATATTCACTTAGTATTTTGGCTTGTGGTTTTACAAACCCTGATGTTATATAAATTTGAGCCACAAGCTCACATGGAATTCTTGGTTGTGGAAGAGCGGTAGGAAGGTTCATTTGACAAGATTTAGGAAATAAAAATACAGGGTACCCAGTTAAACTTTATTTTCAGATAAATAATTAATACTTTTAAAAGTATTAAGTATGTTCCATGAAATATTTGTCCTAGATTTTATCTGGCTGCTCATGGCTAGGGGATGGGGAGATTTTATTTTCCTAACAAGACCTGATGTTGATAGGATAAATTTCCATATTGTCTTCCTTTTGTAGGTGAGTAGATTTTTTTTTTTTCCCCTAATCCACCATTTCATGGAACATCCAGTCTTACAAAGGTCTTGGGTTTTGTGGACATTTGAGTTCTAGCTCCCCACCTTGTAGAGGTTTTGTGACCTGTTCCCCAAATGTTTATAGGTCCCTAGAGCTGGGAAATTCCATCAGCATGGTAACTGATTCAGCATTTGCTTTCCTCTCTGGGTGTGGGTGTTTTTGTTTTGTTTTGTTTATATTTTTGTTTTCTTCTTGTTTTGTTTGTTTGGTTGAGTGTGTAGTTTTTTTTAGCTCCTAGGATTTTCCCCTTCCTTTCAAGTGAGATATGCATTTAAAAGGGTTTGCCATGTTTTATCAGTTATATTGCTGGAAGCAGAAACACTTCCCTTCACTCTTTAACCAAGCCCTTGCCCTTACCACTGATCTAAAATTGCTCTCTGAAAATTCTGCCAGGGGTTCTTTATTGCTAAATCCAAGGGCCTCTTCTTGAGAGTTGCCTACTTGAAAGTTCTCATATCTTGGTTAACCTTTTTCTTTCAGTGACTTCTGCGACTCCAGTTTCTTCTTATACTTTTCCCTCTCTGACCTGCTATTGTCTGTCTTCATTAATAGCTCTCTTTCCTGTTGCTTCTTCTTTAATGTAAACATGCCTCCCGGAGACTGAGTATATACCTAAGCTAGTGTTCTGATCTCCAAACTCTGCCGGTTAGCTCTTGTATTGTTTTCTATTGGCTATCTTTGAAAAAACAGATCTTATGACTATTCTTGACCTTGAAATTCTTTGATAACTTTTTATTGCCAATATATATATAACCTTAGCATTATAATTTCTCCAATATATGACTCTTAGCCACACCTTCTTGAATTTTCTCAGGCAAACTCTATGCACTGTCCTTCTTGGACCATGATGACGTTTCAGTCTTTTTGTCTTTGTTCATAACCCTACAGTATCTGCTGTTCACTACCTGCATATTGAAATCATACACTTCCTTCAAGGTTATGTTGGGATTTCACCTTGGTGGAGGTTGGGCCCATTCCCATCCCTGGCCGGCTGCCCACTTTATTCATGCTTTTCATACAACACTTGCATTTTGTGCTGTCAATCATAATTATTTTTGTAACTTTCTCTCTCTCATATTTTTTAGAGTACAAACTATCCTTTTCATCTTATCACCTTCATTTTTCTGAGCACAGTACTGTATATTTGGTAGCTTTCAGCAAATTCATTGGTTATTTAATTAAGTTGCTTATCCTCAGTGTTTATGAGGACATATTGGGACTTATAATATCAAACCCAGTTGTATTAAAAAATGATCAACTTAGAAAAATTGCTAGAGCTTCATAAGCAGTATGAATCTTCATTTTCAATTTGGAAGAGTATTTCCCTTAATCTCTTACATTATCAGAGGAGTCTTATTTTTATGCTAGATCTTCCATCAGGCTGATGGTCATAAGCCTAGGAAATCCTAGAATCTCATGTAACAGTCCTCCCAAAATACATCCTATAACCTCATGGCCTCTGAAGTATGTTCATTCATTTTCCCAAATCTCTTTTTTTCTTTCTCTCTTTAAAATTATTGCAATATATAAATTAAAGTAGATGTAGGCATCTTATGCCTATTTAGAGCATTTGTTCTAATAGATTTCACTGTTACGTCAGCCTTCAAGTCATTTGTAAATACCAGTGAATCTTGTCCTCTTTCCTTCTTCTCTTTCTGCATAGAGTTGCCAGAATTTGCAAATGAAAATACAGAACATGCAGGTAAATTTGAATTGCAGATGAACAATGAACAATTTTTTAGTATCTGTCCCAATACTGCATAGTACATGTACTTAAAAGAAAAATTATTGTTTATCTGCAATTCAAAGGTAACTGGACACTTTGTATTTTATCTGGCAACCCTAAGTGTGTACCACTTCCAACTTCTTGTTCCTTATCATCGTAATTATCTAAAAAGTACACAGAAGGTTTCTATATTCAGAAATGAAGATTCCAAAACAGTGTTTTGTCCCTGGAAAACTATCAAACAAAGATCCCCTAGCTTGCAAATGTTAAGTGTGGAAAGGAATGTAACATGGCAACAGGATAATTAATTCTAAAGTGGGATGGTGAAAAAATCAGATCGTGGTGAAAATCTGGTCTCCGCTGCAGGAGTTTCCTAACATATGTATGTTTCTGGTAATTTTTCCAATACAACTAACATATTGTGGCAGGCACATCTGGGTGACACACACTCTGTAAGTCAGTAAAAATGCCTGGGAGAAAGCATGCGTGTATATGTGTTGAGTTAAACAGCCCTTTGTTACGAGGGAGTGGAAAGCGGCCGTGAACATTGTGCCGAAATGCAAACTAATTGATGGACAGTATAATCACCACCTTAGTAAGCGCCCCGGGACTCTTTTCATACAGGCAAGCTGTAAATTTAAATGGAAACCAAAAGGATAGCACACAGCCCGTAGCTCTGTGTTCCATTACTTCATGTATGAAATATTCGGTGAGTAAGAGAGAGGTTTAGCAGACAATAGCTGGAGAGGAGCTGCACAGTGGTTAAGGTAAGACCGAAGTGGCTGGTAAAAACCTCAATCTACCCATGTGCAGATAAGAGTTTCTATTTGAAGGATTAAACTCTATTCTTTGCTTGGGATGTAGCTGCACGTCTCTCAGGACTGAGCAGCCTTGTGATCTCTTCTCTTTGGCCCTAGCCCTCGACAGTGCAGTCTTTTCGAGACTGTGTGATTTGGGGCAAGATGGATTTATTCATGAGCCCAATCAATCCTGGTGTATGTAGCTTCAGATAACTGCCATTTAGTGTCACTGAAAGTGGCTGACAAAGAATGGAAATTGAGTTATTTTAAGCCACTAATTTTGTGGTAATTTGTTATAGCCACAATAGGAAACCAATACACCATGAATTAAAGAACAAAAAGAAAAAAAAATGCTTTGGGGGTTCCTGGGTGGCTCAGTCGGTTAAGTGTCTGACTTCAGCTCAGGTCATGATACCAGGGTCCTAGGACAGAGCCCTGTGTCATCAGGCTCCCTGCTCAGCGGGAAGCCTGCTTCTCCCTCTGCCCCTCCCCCAGCTCATGCTTGCTCTCTCTCTCTCAAATAAATAAATAAAATCTTTAAAAGAAAAAAAAAGAAAGAAAGTGGCTGAGTTTTCTAATTAGACTGACTTGGGTTCAAATCCTCCCCTTCATTCTGCTCTTTGAATCATGACATAAATTTACTGACCCTCAGCTTGTTCACCTATAAAATGAAGCCAATCCTCTTCAGCTCTCAGGGTTGTAATGTGGTTTAACGGGGTTTCTTAAATGCAAACTGCCTGGTGTGTATAAACTGCTTCCTGACAGGTAGCGATGCCCCTCTCTATCTGTGCGCTGCCTTTAGTTCAGCTCCTCGCCTGAGCCTGATGTTGGGGAGCCTGCCCATCTTCCTGCAGGATGCGCTCCCTGCTTGTGTTTCTGACTCTCTGGAGACACCTTAGTTTCACGGTCCGCTAAAGGCGAGGGAGACTGTTTGCCCGTGGCTGGACATGATTGGACGACCCCCCTCCTGGTTGATGGTGAAGGCTGGTTGGCGTCTGTTCTTGGTAACTTTCTTGGTAACTTTCTCCTTGGTCAAGTTATGAAGCAGGCAGTTTGCTTCAAGAACATGATGTCCCCTGTTGATGCCCTTTCCTCCACTTCTGGTGCCACCTTCCCCAAGTTCCCGACCGTTCACGTACTAGCTTTGTGACAGAAAACGGGAAGGAAGAACTCATTCGTTTCTGTTAGGGTCTGGGGACTTACCAGTCATTTCCTTGTACACAGGGCCTTGGGGGACTAGGCAAGGTGCTTCGGGCCAAGCTGGCAGTCTCTGCAGATGCAGCCTGGTCGTGGTCAGGCTGTGTCAGTTGTTGCTACAAAGCAGCCTACAGGGGCGCCTGGGTGGCTCAGTCATTAAGCATCTGCCTTCGGCTCAGGTCATGATCCCAGGGTCCTGGGATCGAGCCCCGTGTCGGGCTCCCTGCTCACAGGGAGCCTGCTTCTCCCTCTCCCTCTGCTTACACTCTCTCTCTATCAAATAAATAAAATCTTAACAACAACAACAACAAAAAGCAGCCTACAGAGGAGGACCCACCCAGCAGGCCCTGTGCTGTCCTAACCTCCAAAAAAAGTTTCAAAGACTCTGGTTTTATATAAGATGATGTTTAAAAAAATATCTATTATATCCAGGGGCCTCTGTGGATGAAATGATTTCTTAGTTTCGGGGAAAGGCCAAACAGACCAAAATACCTTCCTCACTTTTTGCCTGTGGACTGGATTGCTCTGATTATGGTTGCATTTCTTTAACCTTTATGAAAATGTAAGTTTTCCTGGAAGAACCTAAGGGTGGCAGCATGGAAGAGAATGTTTGAGATGAGGGTCAAGGAGCAAGAAAGAGAAATGACATTATTGTGAATACAAAATACAGACTTTCTAGCGGGAGAGGGTAATCTCTGACGCAGACAGGGTAAGACAGAAGAGTTCTGGGGAACTTCAACCTTTCAGACATTTACACATCATGCTGCAAGAAGACCACTGGAAGTTTTAACAAGTAACATTTGTTCTATTATGGTAGTAATTTTGCGAAAATGTGGGAAGTATACAAAAGAGAAGAAACATTTCTAATAATCCTACAGCAAGAATTGACCGGGTTAGTTACCATTTTGGCACATGTCCTCCTAGTATTCCTTTATTTTGTCTTGCACAGACATTTGCATATTTGCATATGAAGTATTAACCCACATGGCCCTTGTTTGCCTGAGGCTACAAAATAAGGTCACCTTGTTAGTTTTCTTTAACCTTCATTTTTACTGTCCACCTCGGTGGGGTTGAGTTCCAACCATGCATTTGCCAAAAAGTGCACCTCAGCAGCTTCTGGGAGTTTTTCAAGGGCTTAGTCTCATAAATGCTCAGAAGAAGACTCTTGTCCGGCTCTGGCCTCTACCGCATACAACTCTGCTGCGTCGGCTGTGCCCACGTGACGTGACCAACTGGATGATTCCTCCCCAGGCCTCCCCTGGTGACCACCAGTGATAGCACTAGTAGACCTTCCTCAACAAGGAAGGTCTTGGCTTATCTCTTGGCTTTGCCTTCTAATTCTTGGGACAGAACTTCCATAATTTCCCAATGTGTAGCTGGGAACAGGCTGTGTTCTTCAAAAGAATTTACTGAAGTTTAGGCAATAGGAAAGAGAAATGTAACACAGAAAATAAATTAAACCTGCTTCTAGAAGTGCCCACTCCTGAAGCTGAACTGGCCTTACCTTCAAAGGAAATAGAAATCCCTCTCTCCAGCAGAGTCCAGGAATTGCCTTCTCCATCTTTCCTTGACTGCCCCAGTGTTAATCTCTTTTCCAGAATGATTGAAATAGGAAATTCCATTCTGTTCAGAGAATATAGGACCCGAACCCCACTCACAGGGGGACAGTCTATCTGGCCATGGGGACAAACGATTTACTCATACTAGTCTCAGAAAACATGTCCCAAAGTCCAGGTTATTGCTGCATGAAGCCCAACATGGACCTTGATTTCTGGGTCTTTCCCAACCTGGAAGATAAGATCAAAACTCTACTTCTATGAAGGTGCAGCTCTGCACTTTCTGCAAAAAACTGCTCACAGAACAACTTCACATTTCTTTTTTTTTTTTTAAGATTGTATTTATTTGACAGAGAGAGACGCAGCGAGAGAGGGAACATAAGCGGGGGGAGGGGAGAGGGAGAAGCAGGCTTCCCGCGGAGCAGGACCCTGGGATCATGACCTGAGCCGAAGGCAGACGCTTAACGACTGAGCCACCCAGGTGCCCCACAACTTCACATTTCTTTAAGAACAAGCAATGATTTGAAGAGATATGGCCGACCCAGTTAAGCTCAGGTTTAGAGAAGAAACATTCTCTAAAGGAATCGATCTTCTTTGGAGATATAATTTTTAAAGATTTTATTTATTTATTTATTTTGGAGAGAGAGAGAGAGAGAGAATATGCACAAGAAGGGGGAGAAGCAGAGGGAGAGGGACAAGCAGACTCTGCACTGAGCTTGGAGTCTGACGTGGGGCTCCATACCAGGACCCTGAGATCATGATCTGAGCTGAAATCAAGTGTCGGATGCTCAACCAACTGAGCCACACAGGTGCCCCAGAGATATAATTTTCAAATGCAACTGTCTTACACTTATTAAACAGGCCTTCTCAGTCAGAATCTTTTGCATGTAGATTACTTCAGCACATTTACATATTCACTCTTGCTTTCTGTTGCGTAACTTCAAGGGACCACACAGAAGCCAGGAAGAATCTCCCCAAAGATAAAGTGAGACATTGCCTGCAAATTTTAAAACTGGTTTTCAAAATAAACCTTCAGGCCATATATCCATCTGTGATACAATTCACACATTTGCGTAATTAAAAATCATGCTTTATGTGTGATTCCATAATCTTTAATTTTCCATTGTGAACATTTTCCAATATTAAAATTTTATGTCATTGATAAGGTTATCAATGATAAAATATTATATTTTGAAAACATGATTTCTGATGATGTTATGATCTTCAAATCTGTAGTTGTTACCATGATTAACCATTGTTTCTTGTTGGGCATTTTGCTTTTTCCAGTTTATTAATATAAGTGAAAATTAAAATGAATACCTTTGCACATAAACAATTGCCCATTTTTCTGATTACTTTCAGTCTTTCAACTTTATTAAGAAAGCTCTGCAAACCCAAAGTCTTAAAATAACAAACATTTATTATTTTTCATGATTTTGTATGTGAATAGAGCATCTGTTTTTCTGGTCTGTGTTAGCTCTGCTGGGGTTGGGTGGTGTGGGATGGCCTAACTCTTATTCTGGGACAACTGGGATAATTGGACCTCTCTCCGTTGGATGTCCATCCTCCAGGAGTCTTGGCTGGGCCCAGTCATGGTGGCAGAAGGGTCCCCAGCAGTAGGAAGGGGCAAGTCCCATGCACAACTCATTTTTAAGTATCTGCTCATGTCACAATTTCTCATGTCCAGTTGGTCAAAGCAAAGACCATGACCAAAGCCAGATTTAAAGGATGGAGAAACCAATGCCCCCTCCCTGACGAGAGAAGCAGCAGAGTCACCTTGAGAAGGGGCCTGATTGCAGGCAAGAATGATGGCAGCTGCAGCCATACCTGCCTGCAATCTACTCTCCTCTCCTTGACTTTGGGAGGTAGAATGACTGCCTCAGAAAGCGGGAACTTTTTTGTTCTTTAATGTTTCTTAATGCATGTTGCCACATGTGCCCTATAGGATATTTGTGCTGATCTGCATTTTCAACCAGTGCCTATATAAAAACATCCATGCCAGTATTAACTGTTATACATTTAAAAATATGTGAATTATAGGGGCGCCTAGGTGGTGCAGTCCGTTGAGCATCCGACTCTTGGTCTCAGCTCAGTTGTGATCTCGGGTTCTTGGGATCGAGCCCCATGTCGGGCTCCACATTCAGTGTGGCGTCTGCCCGTGATTCCCTCTCCCTGTCCCTCTGCCCTTCCCACTCATGCTCTCTCTCAGTCTCTCTAAAATAAATAAATAAATCTTAAAAAAATATGAATTATAAATTTGACTTTAATTTGCATTTTTAAAATTACTCATGGAGATTAATATTTTTATGTTTATTAGTTATAGTCTCTGCTTTATGAATTTTCTTTTTATACCCATTTTCCTTGAGGTCCTTGTGCTTTTCTCATTGATTTGTGCTTTTCTCATTCATTTTAGAAGGAATATTAACTATTAATCTGTTTTAGTTTGTATAGATATTTTTTCCAGCTTTTTGTTTTTAAAGGTATATGAATTTCAAACTCTTATGTAGTAAATATATTTTTCTTTGTGATTTATTTTAAAATGAAAACATTTATTACTACCAATATAAAAATATTTCTTCATCTGCATTGTGTTCATTTTTTGTATGATATTCTTTTGAAACATTTAACTGTTTATTTTCATCTAAAATTAATTTTGGCATGTGATAGTATATAAATTGATTTTTTTCCCAAATAGCTACTTATCTTCAACTTCATTTAAAATTTATACACTATGTCCAAAACCTTACTCTGAAATGTTTCAAAGATATGCAAAATTAGAATAGTACAGTGAACCCCTAAGTGTCTAGTGCCTACGTTAAAATATTATCAACTAATACCCAATCTTATTTGATTTATTCTTACTGACTTCCTCACTATTTCCAGATCATTTTTTCAGGCATCCTATCATTTCAACATCTTTTTCTGAAAGATGAAGACCCCTTTAAAAACATAACAATATTATCATTATTATACCCGAATATCAGTAATTCTTTAATAAAAAATGTTCACAATTGTATCATGATTTCTGTACACTCTGAATAGGAATCTGAATAAGTAAATAAACTGATGTTGGTTCAAATCTCTCAGTCCTCTTTAGTTTGATAAGTTTTTCCCTCTTTTATTTCCCTTGCAATATATTTGTCACCGAAAATAGGTTGTCCTATAATTTTTTTCATATTTTAAATTTTGCTCTTTGAATCCTGTGGTGTAAACCTGTTTCTCTACCTTGTATTTCATTTGACTTGGTATTTTAATCTAGAAGCTTGGTTAGACTCGGGTTCCATTTTTGAGTAAGACTATTTCCTAGATGATAGTATTCTATATTTCTTTTGGTATGCACATATTATCAGGTTGATTTCCTTTGGAGAATAATAATCATGAATGATTGTTGCGTAGATCCATTCATTCATTATGGACCTAGGGAACAGTATTCTAATTGTATTCTTTCATCTTTATTTACTGTTAGAATAATTCTATTAAAAGAAACTTTCCCTCATCTGTTGGCTACCTGTGGTACAATTTGTAAAGGAAAACCTTGATTCTTTACTTATGTTTAATAGTTTTCACAATGATGAGTTAGTTCTTTAGCATCCTCCCCTGGTGACCAATTAGTTTGTTTTTTTTTTTTCTTTTTAAATATTATTATGAACTCATGTATTTATTTTTTTTTTAAGATTTTATTTATTTATTTGAGAGAGAGAGAGAGAGAGAGCGTGCACATGCTGTGGGGAGGGGCAAAGGCAGAGGGAGAGAGAAAAGCAGGCTTCCCGGCCAGCAGGGAGCCTGATGTGGGACTCGATCCCAGGACCCTGGGATCATGACCAGAGCTGAAAGTAGATGCTTAACGACTGAGCCACCCAGGTGTCCCCATGAACTCATGTATTTAAACACATTTAATGTGTTTTATTTTTATTTTTTTATTTTTAAATTTATTTATTTATTTGTCAGAGAGAGAGTGATCACAAGCAGAGGGAACGGCAGGCAGAGGGAGAAGCAGACCCCCCGCTGGGCAGGGAGCCCAATGCGGGACTTGATCCCAGGACCCCATGATCGTGACCTGAGCCGAAGGCAGATGCTTAACCGACTGAGCCACCTAGGTGTCCCCATGAACTCATGTATTTAAACATGTTTAATGCGTTTTAATCCACTGCGGTTATTATCCTTAATGATTCTCTAATTTTGTCTCATGTTGGCCAGTCATAGCCTCTTCGAGTTAACTACTGAATCCTTTTGGCATGGACTTAGTGGTCTTTGGAGACTTCCTTGTTCTCTGGCATGACAGGCTGTTTCAGTTTCTGTATCTCTCTTGCCTCCCGGGAAAGTTATTTATTTATCTGAGGAAGACTGATTCCTTCTGGTGAAAACTGGTATTTGGAAAGCCTGCTTTGAGTTTTGCGGGGCTCGTTGCTAGGGGGTTGGTCACTGTTTCAGTCTTTTTTCATTATTCAGAACTAAGAAGTGTGTTTATTATCTTTAAGATAAAATGAGTCGTGGATTTAAATAAGTTCTTCTGATCATTCAAGACTACAGAATTTTAACTTAACTACATTAATCTTACACCTGTATTTCTTTTTCCAGTGCTAAAATCATTTTACAATGGTACCAGCATGATTACTAATTTATTTTGTTTTGCAGTCCACATGCAGTAGTCTCGGAATAACTACTAAACCCATCCTGACAATTGAATACTAAAAGGAGTTTAAGACTTGTTACTTGTTTAGTTTAGGGATGTGTATGTGTGTGTGTGCGCACATGCGCGTGCACGCATGCACATGCACACACACGTGTGTGCAAGCATGTCCCCATGCGATATATTCCACTAAGGATGTTCTCCTCTTTCTACATTATGCCACCAACTCCAACACAGTTACTTTGTTTCATTTTGCTTTCAGTTTTTAGAGTTTGCTAAATTTTGATTGATTTGTGTTTTTTGTTTTTTTTGTTTTTTTTTAAAGATTTTTTTTATTTATTCATGAGAGATAGAGAGAGAGAGAGGCAGAGGCAGAGGGAGAAGCAGGCTCCCCGCGGAGCAGGGAGCCCGATGCGGGACTTGATCCCAGAACCCTGGGATCATGACCTGAGCTGAAGGCAGATGCTTAACTGACTGAGCCACCCAGGCGTCCCTGTGTTTTTTTTTTTTTTTTATTCTAAAGCTTTACTCTTAAAGCTGTATCTCTTAGCTGGAGCATTTAATCAAAAGTGCCATTAGGAGTATGAGATGTATAATGTGGTATCCCAGATCATCATATGTGTAGTGAAACATGTCAGAGTTCTGAATCTTGAGTCTATAAAGGGGCTGTTAGGACAGGAAATGGTTCTACTCAAATAGTGTCCCAGTGTTGAAGGGGGACCAAATGAATAGCGTGATAACTATGAGTGCTTTTATATGAACCAAGAAACATCATGGAGCAATTGTATTATAATTGTTGCCAACTTGTTTACTGTTGTTTCGAGCCTTTTAATCTTTTCAACTATGCTGCCAAAATTCTAGTGTCTGAAACTGTGCCCCGAACAAAACACAGAGGGAGGGGCATGGCTGGTCCGTGGTGGTCTTACTCAGGGGCCTGGAGCTCTGTGGCACATCCACACTGGGGGTGTATTTGTAGGAATGACTGAGAAACACATGGGTAGAAATTCCTCCTAAGGGACAGAACTTGGTTCGTTGACAACGGATCATGGCAGAGGGCTGCTTCGAAGTTTCTTTGAACGCTCTCTCCAAGGACTCATGAAAGAGCTCTGAGAAAGAAGACCAAACTAAAAGGAGTGCTTCGAGTTTCTGTTCACGCCCTAAGAACACAACCAACTCCTGCTTTATAGCTCAAGCATAATCATGTGCTGTTCAAGATTGGATAAGGGCCTGTTTCCCACTTCAGTAAAGGGACCACCCCCAGAACAGGAAAGAGGATGCAGAGAGGCCTCGGAAGGGAGCTGGTCTTCATGTGGAACAGAGGCGGCTATTGAGGACATTCTTCAGTGGCCTTCAAGAAATAGCATGGACGTCTCAGGGGCAGGCAGGAGAGCTGTGGCCGTTATCACGCCACAGTCAAAGGATTGTCTTCAAAGCCTCCAATTTTGTTTCATATCCTAGATGGTTCTATTTCCAAGCTGAAGTGAGAAACTTCCTGTGTTGTTTCGAATAATCAAATAGGGGCTCAAAATACTGGAGGAGAGGTGGAGCTAGATAAATACCATTCAGCTACTGTTCTTACAATATTCATTTCAGTTCTGGAGTGGTATGGGTGGAAGATAAACAATCTTCATGAAGAAAATCTTTCTCAGCAATTATAGCAGTGGGCCTTGGTATAAATCTCTCCCACTACAAAGTACTTGTGCGTTCATTGGGTATTGGAAAAGTAGAATAGGCCATTCCCATGTTTTGTGCTTTCTTCTAGGGAAGTCATCCTATCAAAGGTTGGAGATGTTGCTGAGAGAATGTGTGCATGGGACAGAGGCTTTGAATCTACTGTCCTGTGATTTATTTTCAGGGATTCTGAGGAAGCAAGGAGGAAGTGTCTTCAAGGAACCTTGTCTGGATATCTGAGTTTAACTTGGCTTCGTCTCTGGGGATGCTATACCTAGCCCTCATAAATTGTTTCTTCTCTCTATTTGCTTTCTTAACAGTGTACATTCTCTTCATGGGGATCGGTTCTGTAGCATCCACTCTGAGGCGTCCCTTCTCAGTGCCTGCTACTTACTGGTGTTTTGTGGTAGGTGCTCAGTCCAAGTTCCTGATGCGCTGGGTGGTTGAACAGCAAAACCCTCTCAAGGACAGCACTGCAGAAGGCTTTGCATCCATTAGGTCTTTCTTAAAGGACAGGTAGACAAAGCTAAAGTAGTTCTTTTTTTTTTTTTTAAAGATTTTATTTATTTATTTGAGAGAGAGAATGAGAGAGAGAGAGAGAGCATGAGATGGGGGAGGGTCAGAGGGAGAAGCAGACTCCCTGCTGAGCAGGGAGCCCGACGTGGGACTCGATCCCGGGACTCCAGGATCATGACCTGAGCCGAAGGCAGCCGCTTAACCAACTGAGCCACCCAGGCGCCCAAAGCTAAAGTAGTTCTTAGCATTAATTTGATCCATTTCCCCCTCTTTGCCACACTACTATTTTGTGGCCAGTGTAGGAACATAAAACTTACATCTACATTTTTCTTAGCATTTCTTAGCACTAGCACATTCACATGGAGATAAGGAAAAATGAAGTTTCCCAGAGAGAATGTTCATGTTGATCATAAAAAGAGAGCTTAAAATCATAAAAAATAAAATGCCAACTTAATGATCATGATGTCTTATATTTGTTCATTATTTTGCACTTTAAAAAGTACTTTGATATATATTACTTGGGAGACTAAGAAGATTGATTTATTATGTAGTGAAGTGTCACACTTTTCAATGTCCTCATAAAAAAAACAATCCTTAGTTTGTTTGTGATTAAAGATCATGTAGGGATAAAGAAAGATGTATCTTTCCAACCCAGATGCTCTCTCTTGATTCAGGTATTTTGACCCCCTATGGGAATAACTCGGTTGTGTCATTTATTGTTAGACTAAATCTAGATATTTTATTTCATTTACTTTTTTAAGATTTTATTTATTCAACAGAGAGTGAGCATGAGCAGGGGGAGTAGTAGGCAGAGGGAGAGGGAGAAGCAGCCTCCCCACGGAGAAGGGGATCCCAGGATTCTGGGATCATGACCTGAGCTGAAGGCAGATGCTTAACCAACTGAGCCACCCAGGCACCCCTAAATCCAGATGTTTTAGCCAACGTCTACCTCTCTTTTTCTTCACACAATCATATCTTATTGCCATAATTAGGTTTGGAGTATCTCTCTAGAAAGCTTTTGGCTTTTTCTGGTTTCAAATGTCCATCCTATCTTTCCTGTGAATTCTAAGGTCACCATTAGTTTTGTTGGAATTCTCAAGAGTATGGGAAGTCTGTTATAAACTACTAATGGCAATTAGACAAAATAGTGAGTTATTCTTGAAGAGACATTTTGCTTTTTTTCTTGGTAAGCAAAATTAATGAGGTACCTATGTGATCATAGTAGAATGTCAAAGTGACTCTCTTGATGTCTAAGAGTTGGCTGAAGTGCCAAAGCTGAAGTCTGTGGTGGGAAGTGCACCCATATTCTACAAAGGATGTGCTCTAAGTGAACTGATCAGGTCAACACCAACATCCTGCCCAGTCTATAAGAGAGAAGATGAGAGATTTGAAAACAAGGATTATTTGAAGGGAGTTTAATAGGAGAGAGGATGTGTTAGCTACTGTCTTTTAGGGATTAGTGAGGGGTCTCTAATAGCCTGTAGGAGCCCACCAGGAGGGCCTGTTAGCTGCCACACTCCACTCACCCAGCCTTTCATCCATGGTCGAATATTTTAAAGCAAATCTCAGACATCATATTACTTCATGAGGGATAAGAAGTTTTGCTGTGTTATTGAAGATAAAGGACAGACAAAAAAAAATAACACAAGAAACCTTTTAGTGGGGAAAATTCCTTTTGTCTCTGACAGCCAAACAAACAAGGGAACACATAGAACCTCTGGGGAAAGGAGGGGCCCACGAACCTGCCATCCTAACAAATATTGCAAAAGAAAGCGATGCAATGAAGGAGTTATTTTCCCCATATGACCACTTGCCTGCTCTCGGCTGCTCTCTGGGCCCCACCTTGAAAGCCTATGGCTGCTGTAACTTTGAGGACAGAGGAAGGGGACCAGAAATGCTTTTTGCCACTGGCAGAAGTGGAGGGAATCTCTGGGAGATGATGCAACAATCCGTCTCTCACAAGTGATCTGATGGGTGGATCATGCGTCAACAAAGAACAGAGCAGCATTTCACCTTGTGTTCTTGAATGCAATGCCCCTTTTCAGGCATTCAGATTGTGCTAGTATTTCAAATTTAAATCCAAGGTCATTTCTCTGGGCAGGAGGTCACTCTCACATTTCTAAGAACACAAAAGAAAAAGTACAAAAGCCCCGGAAAGCCCTGAAAATAAAAACTCTGTGCTCTTCCCTTATAACTGAAGCACCTTGTTAGCCCCACGGTCCCCTCTGACCAACATGGATTGTATTTTCATGGAAATCTGTGTCTGTGGGAAAAAAAGAATTCTGATTGAAGAAGTAATACGTTTCCTGTGGAAAATATAAGTAAACAGAAAGAAGGAAGATAACATAATACATAGTGTACTGTAAACATTTTGTTATAGTTTCTTTTGGATTATTTGTAAAAGCATTAATGTGTGTGTGTGTCTACTTATTAACTTTGGACCTGTGGGATAATATAAGACTGTTTGCGGGTCTTCATTTTTCACTGGAAGAAAAGAATGTTCACCTTTCTTCTGGATATTGGGTTGCCTGGAACTTTCCAGCACCGCTTTGCCTTCTGTGTTTAGCATGGCACCCTGAGAGGAAACGAGGGAGCTTACTGATGTGTTCATTGCCCACTGGATTTCAGAGACACCTGGACAGCAATTGTGAGGGGCTCCTAGAACAATGGTCCTTTAGCCCAAAGCTGAGAAATAATCTCTTCCGGCCTCCCTCTTCCTCATACTTCCAGTATATTCCTGAGGAGCACACTGCCACCATACAAATATATCTCCAATCCATCTTCGTCTGAACCCAGTTTATTACCTCTTTTGTCTCTTTCATCACTCCTCTGGACTATAGGGTACTTGCTAGGTTGGCTATTGTATGAGAAATATACCTCTCGTATCTAGCCATTAGGCCAGTTTTGCACAGAGATCACCCCATTGTGTCCCCCCCCCCCCACCATGACATTAAAGAGGGAAAAGATGATTCAGCATGAGTTTCAGATAGAACATGGAGGCTACTTATTCATAATGAGGAGGAAGGAGACCCAAGAAAGCAGGATGGGACACCAACTTCTCATAGGATCATTTGTCTCCTATTGGGATTAAGTAGGTTTCTGAAGGTTAAAAAGTACCACATTTATAAAGAATAAAGCTGACCCGGGAATTTAAACTAAAATTCCTAAGGAACTGTTCTGTGTGGGTGGTACCCTCTTTTCTACCAATTGCCTTATTTATTACTGCTATTTGTTATGAGTCACTCTTGACACACCCTCTCCAAATGTTTGAGCTTTAGCATTCTGGAAAATGTTTCTAAACTTTGTGATGCATGGTTTTATTTTTTTAATATTTATTTATTTATTTGAGAGAGAGAGGGAGCACAGCACATGCACAAGTGGGGCGAGGAGCAGAGGGAGAGGGAGAGAGAATCTCAAGCAGACTCCCCACTGAGCAGGGAGCCTGACGTGGGGCTGGATCCCAGGACCCTGAGATCATGACCTGAGCCAAAAGCAGACGCTTAAACTGAGCCACGCAGGTGCGCCTCAAAGTCTCTTTCTTTCAATGTCCATTATATGTTTATTTTATTTATTTTTATTTTAAAAAAGTATTTATTTTAGCGAGGAGAGTGCGCGCGTGCGAGAAGGGGAGGGGCAGAGGGAGAGAGAGAATCTCAAGCAAACTCCCCTCTGAGGACAGAGCCCGACACAGGGCTTGATTTGTGCGGGTCCACTTACAAGGTTTTTCCATGTGCAGGGGGTCAGCGTCCCAATCCCTGCATTGTTCAAGGGTCAATTGTATTCATTTCTACAAAAAAAAAAGTGGCAGAAGTTGCCCTCCATCCCTTCAGAGCTTATGAGGTGCCATTAAGCTCATGTGACTGCTTTAATAACAAAACTGTGAGAATTTCAAGATTAATAAAAAACAGCTTATTCATTCAACAAACATCAGTCAAGTACTTTCTATGTACTGACATGGAGGTAGAGAGGTGAGCAGTGAATAACTCCTTTCCTCAAAGAGCTTCCAATCTAGTGGTAAAATAATAAAAATCCCACAAGGCAGGCTGAAATTAGCATTATGTTAGAAATACACCTGAAGTACTAGTTCAGGGAAAATAAAACAGTTCTGATACTTGGCATGTCAAAAGCACTTCATAATACTGGATGCATGAATAAGAGGGAAATATCTGTAAGGGAATGCTCCATTTGGACTGGCTTTTGAGGAGGAGCAGGATTTTGTCAGGAGCTGACTGGAGAGTTTGTACAAAGACCCAGATATGAAAGTGCATGAAACATTCCAAAAGTGCCAATAAATTCTGTGGGGCTGGTCTAGGAACGCAGAAGAAGGAGAGGCACAGACTGTGAGGGAGCTGGAATACCACGTGAAGAATTTGAACTTTATTCTCTAGATAATGGGCAATTGAGGGTTTCTGAAGAGAAAAGTTATATGATTGGACTTGTGTTTTAGAAAAAAAAAATGTTTTCCCGAATCCAAATTCTGAGGGCATTTTAAGAAAGATTTTACATTTACATTACATTTCATTGACCTATTGTTGAGTCTCGAAGGAAACCTTTGAGGCTGTCTCCATTTTACCTAGAGCGGAACACACGTGGAAAGGGGGTAAGGGTAAGGCCCAAAGTGGTATGCTGAGTTACGCAGAGCCACTCCGAGAAGCCTGGTCTCTTGGTTCAAATCCTGGTGCTGTCAGGGCTCCTTCCCTCCTTGGCAGGAAAGGGCCTGTGCATCTCCAGGATCTCTACATTATGATTGTGAGTCTTCCTATAAGCTATTGGCTCTTGATTCCACATTACTAACACTCAAGGAGTATCAGGACTGTCTGGCATAAAGCTCTTGATCAAAGGAGCAATGTTGCTATTATTATTATTTTATTTGTGTGGATAAAATTTGTTACCATGAATTCTCAAACTCATTCTGGACCCTTGTGCTCTTTAATTTCACCAGATATGCAGGTGATTGGTTACCAGCCATTTAGACATCTCTGTAGCTGAAATTTATATATTAATAAAATGGCTTTATGGTAACAGCCATTAATTAATTTGGTGATTAGTCCAATACATTCCTAAAATAATGAATATATAATTAATATATTGATTCTATACACTCTTATAAACCCTTCTTCCCACAAGGTAGATGAAGAATATTCGAAAATGGGTGGAACATGTCTTTAGAGAGCGAAGTTATTTGATCATGAGAACAGACATGTTCTCACAAGGTCAGTGAGGAGTTTTAGTAAAAAGGGTTACAGAGGTATAGTGTTAACTTCAGTTGTCCTGTTTCCTGTGGATACTAACCGCCTTTTAAGAATGTCATCATATAGAATAAATAATTTTATCTTGCAAGCAGAGAAAATGTTAAAATCAGATTCACATTAGGTATTCCCTGGATCCACAGATGAAAAGAAAAAAGTTCCCCAAATCACAGAAGCTAGATCTAGGAGCGGGGGATTTTCTAACAAGATGTGAGTTAATCCCAGCAACTTGTCCCTGGATTTTATCAGCATTGAACCATCATGTTAAAAACAGAAGCCCATAACTAAGATACAGTCGTTAAAATGAGTTCCCGACTCACCCCACCAGAAAATACACGGGGATTTCCTTGTGGCCACTTGGGGGCGGTGGGAGCGTCAGCCGTGAAGGCATGCTGCGCATCAGATGTGTCTGCCATACATGGGCTTTCGAAGCAAGTGCTTAGGGATTTCACCGTTTCCTTTAGTAAACCCAAGATGGAACTTTTAAAATTATGGGTGCTTTTTTCCCCCTCTGTCATATTTAAACCTTGGAAGCATTAAAAATACCCTTAGGCATCTTCAGATGAACCTCCTAAGGTAGACTATCTGGTATTCACAGAAGGGCTTCTTCAAAGAGTCTCTCTTCCTCAGTCCCTTTCAAACCCTCCCCCACACCTTCCAGGCTTAATCCGGTATTGTCTTGGCTTGTCTGATTTGGGCAAACATGTACATCTAGTTGATTCCTTTTTTTAAAAATTTTATTCATTTCTTTGAGTCAGCGAGAGAGAGAAAGAGAGAGAACGAGCACCAGCAGGGGGAGGAGCAAAGGGAAAGGAAGAAGCAGACTCCCTGCTGAGGGGGGGGCTCTATCCCAGAACCCTGGGATCGTGACCTTAGCCAAAGGCAGAGGCTTAACCAACTGAGCCACCCAGGCGCCCCCATCTAGTTGATTCTTGAGTGAGAGACTCAAGACTCAACTCACTCTAACAAAAGGAGGGGGTGCGTGGGTGACTGGTTAAGCTTGGTGAGCTGGCACAATGGATGGAAGATATGCAATTTCATCCCATCCAAGTGGAAATGCTCCAGCCAGGTCCAGTGGGGGACTCCCATGCCTGGCAGCAGGCTTAGGAGGGAAGTGGTGAGCTCACCTCCATGACTCAGAGTGATTAATGATTTGATTAGACAACTTCTGTGAAAAGCTACCTGGAAACAGCTTTTCAACATTTTTTTTTTTTCTCAAGTCAGAATGATTAAAATGACAAATTAAAAGAGCTGGAAATAATGAGGGTTTTCTATATAGTGTGGATACTGACCTAGTAAATTATAAAAGCCATTAAAAAGATTATAGATTTTAGTATACTTCAGCCTGTTTTGGAAATGGCAAAAAAATAAAAATGTCATTTGTGTTAGACTCAGGCTTTTGTTCTTCATTAAGTATTTCTCCCAGCTACCTTTCCATCGTCTGAGGCCAGAGGTGGAGTCCTGTTTAGGAAAAAGGCCTTTTAGAGACCAGCTGAGCTATACTTTGGGTTCCTTTCATTTTATTCTATTAAACCCCCGATGAGCAATATCTGGTGCAAACAAACAAACAGACAAACCCTCACACAAATAGTAGATCTTCTAAAACGCCCCCAGATGGTAGCACTGTTGTAGCCTACAGCTGGGTAGCTGGTTGGTGCTCAGCAACCCCTGTGGGTTCAGTGTTCTGACAAACTCTAGGCCAGGCCCAAACCTCACCTCTCCCAAGCCCCTCTCCATCCCTGCCTCTGGCTTTTGGAGTAGCCGTTCTCAAGCTTGCTGTGCATCCGGATCACGGGACCGCTGGGTAACAATTCAGAGGCCCAGGTCCTGTCCTAACTTGACAAGCCTGGGCTCGGTGTGTTTATTAGCTCTCCAGATGATTCTGATACATACCAGAGTTTGAGAAACACTGTTTTGGAGGCTTTTGTAGGGACAGTCACCAGCTCTCTTCATCAGTGGGGATCCAGGTGTTTTCAATGGGGGATGGGTACTTAAGAATCCGTCAGATGGGGGCGCCTGGGTGGCTCAGTTGGTTGGGCGACTGCCTTCGGCTCAGGTCATGATCCTGGAGTCCCGGGATCGAGTCCCACATCGGGCTCCCTGCTCGGCAGGGAGTCTGCTTCTCCCTCTGACCCTCCTCCCTCTCATGCTCTCTGTCTCTCATTCTCTCTCTCTCAAATAAATAAATAAAATCTTTAAAAAATATATATATATCATTTCAGGGGCACCTGGGTGGCTCAGTCTGTTAAGCGTCTGCCTTCGGCTCAGGTCATGATCCTGGAGTCCCGGGATCGAGTCCCGCATCGGGCTCCCTGCTCAGCAGGGAGTCTGCTTCTCCCTCTGACCCTCCTCCCTCTCATGCTCTCTGTCTCTCATTCTCTCTCTCTCAAATAAATTAAAAAAAAAAAAAGAAAAAAAGAATCCGTCAGATGTACTGATCACCAATATTGAGAAGGCAGCATGAAGCTTTCTCCTGGAATTTAGGGACTAAATCTAAGAGGTGTTTTGCTGGGAAACTATTTGAGGGGGTTGTTCATAAGTTCTTTGTGATAAACAGGCTTCCTAACTTAAGTAAATTAAGGAAGGCTCTTTTTCACAGACTTCTCAGAACCTTTAATATGCTCATCCTCATTGTGAATTCTAAGAGATGTTATAATAGGGGATATTTACCAAACTTATTTGCACCTCATATCTTTTTTCATAGAGCATATTACCAGAAAAATGATGCCGCATATTTCCTTCTTTAGGAAATTCTGTTTTAAAAAAAGTTTGAAGCTGTATCAGAATCTGATTCAAGTTCGGTTTGTCAATATTAGAAGGCCAAGGTGAGGACTATGGCCTTTTCCACAGGTTAATTTGTGAAAAATCAGCATTCTTTTCCTACATTAATCTGCTGATGCCGTTGTGGCATATGCAAAGAGATAGTTTGCTTCAATTTAGTGAGTGTATTCCTTTTTTTTACATTTTATTATGGTTCTTTAGCTCATAGAGCCTCAGAGGAGATTTCCTGCTGTCTTTTTGTACTTGATTTACCCAGGTCATTGCCGCTCTGTAAAACATGTGCTAACGTAGCAAGGAATGAAATTTTAAATATGCCCAAAGAGCTGAGATGCATTTGTAACACTTTGTTCTTTGGGGTTTTCTCAGGAAATAGGCGCCCGCATTGGAACAAATCAAATCAACAAAAGCAAAGTACTAAGCTAGGCAAAATCCCCAATGCAAATTATTTATATTGATATACCTACCCTATACATAACAAGCTTTCACAAATTGATGAACAGAGTTATTTCTTACCACAATTTCTAAACGAGGCCCTATGGCTAATTCAGGGACTCTGGTTTCAGGCTACTCCGCCAAGTTATCAAGCCCATCAGTATTCTCCAGCGCTGTTTCTTCTGCCCTTCTGTGTGCGCCCCCAACTGTGTCTCTGCCCCACCGCCCCTGCTCCCCAAGAGTGGCTCAGGAACCCACGGAGGAGGTCAGAGACAGCAGCTTCAGCTGTCAGAGTCATGGCAGGATTGAACCCCAGTTCAGTGCCCAGACCACACAAATGCTCCCCTACCTCCCCTCACCGGAGGCAAGGATCCAGGATTTTCACACATAATTGCACCAGGCAGAGGATAAACTCAAATTCGCCGGGCCCAACCAACCAATTTACAGAGAGGGGGAGGCGGTTACATGAGATGGGGGGCAGTGGCTGGGGGAACAGGGCTTCGGGATCCAGTCCAGCTTACTTGGTGAGAACACGGTGCCTGTCTGCTAAGGAGCTTAAGGCACTGGCTAGGGATTAATACTGCAAACAGCCCTGGGAGGTAGATTAATCTGTATTAATTAAAACTGCAAAATGCTCTCCACCTGCCGAGTTTCCATCTTGAGAAGGAAAATATCTGTCCCAGAAAGGCCTGGGCCCCGGGAAGTACATCGTGATGGCTGTGAGGTGCTCATTTGTTTTCATCACCTTAAGGAGCAGAGAGAAAGGGCAAGGGCCAGTCCTCAGCGTTGGGCAGGGGACTCCTCAGACCTCCAGCCCCACACTACTCCCATGTTACTGGCCCAGCAGAAGCAGTAAGGGAAACCCAGAGGTGAGCGCAGGCAAAGGGCATCCTGCCCCAAGCCCGGTGTGGGTGTGAGCCCTGCATGCATCCTCAGGGTCAGATGCCCATGTCCATGTCATGGGGGGTGGGGGGGCTCTGTTATGAGCCTGCTTGCAGAAGAGGTGAACTGAGGCCCCGAAGGGGGAAGCAACACCAGTCAGGGGAGCTTGCCACTCAAACCCGGCGGCTGTCTCCAGAGTCCACGTTCTTTTTTTTTAAATTTAACTTAATTTCATTATGTTATGTTAGTCACCATACAACGCATCATTAGTTTTTGATGTAATGATCCATGATTCACGTCTTAGCTGCTGTGCTCTGCAGCCTCTCAGCAATGGCAAGGACAGTAAGACCATGGGCAAAGGGGCAAAATGAAAATTCCCGCATGCATTCTAAGGTTAATTACGTAACAGCCTAAAAACTGGCTGTCCTTGCTCCTTGGCAAGGCCCACCCATTGCTGTTATTGGCTGATTTGCGTGTTTCTCTCACCACTTGGACACTTCTCACCTGCCTTCCCTGCCTTTCCAGGGGCCTCCTTCCTCCAGACACTACAGTGAGCTGGCCAGTGGCTCATGCCTCCCCTGGGACTTACAGAGAAGACTACACCACATGGTCTTTCATGGCACCTTAGAGTCCCTAGTCTGAGGTTAAATGGTTGGTGGGCGCTCAGGAAACAGGGGCTACCTAATGCTAGGGGACCAGAAGAAGATGCAGGAGAAACCCTGCAATGGATAAAGTCCCTAAAGCCACCAGTGCCTTTAGCTTGCCCTTGGGGGACAGACACCCTTCTGGGAGCTCCCCTGAGGCTGCATCACTGGGCAGGTCACCTCCCGACTCTCTGATCGTTGTTTCTCAGCGGACTACGTGGTTTGTATCTCTTGGCTATCCAGTAGACATAGATGCATCTTCTTCACTTTCTCCTCCCCTGCATGTGTGTGTCTGCGGGAGGGGGTGGGGTCGTCTACTTCTGCAGCTTATACCACTTCCTGCCCGTTGCTTGCTCTTTATCTTAGCTGGTGAATAAAGCCCTTCTGCCTGATTCTAGATATTTAGGAATGACGAAGCCCCCTCCCCTCTGCCTCCTCCCCTGACAATATGCACAATGCCTCCCACATCTGTGTCTTCCCCTCCCTCTGTCATTAGTCTAACCCCCCACTCCACATCCTCTCCAAGACTGGCTAACTTCTCTCCCTTCCTCTAACTCAGGGGTTGGCCAGCTACAGTCAGCCCCCCAAATGGGGCCCAAGGCCTAGGTTTGTAAGAAACATTGGACTGGAACACAGCCACACTCATTTGTTGATGTATTTGTCTAGGGCTGCAGAGCTGAACAGTTTTAAGAGAAAACTTGTGGCCAACAGAGCCTACACTAGTCACTCTTTTCACAATTACAGTCTGCTGACCCTTGCTCTAAACTGCTCCCAGAGACCACTGTGCTCTTCTTCCCTTCTGAAGGATCCCTATGGCTCTCTCACCTGCAGAATAAAGGACAAGTGCCTCAGCCTAGCGTTCAGGCCCTCGCTGTCTGGCACCCATCAGCCTTCACGACCTTGGCTTTTCCAGCACCCCTGTCCTCACACGATCTCCTAAATCACCTCACTGCTCATCATCCAGAACAGAGCTTTAATTCCTCTCTTCCTTGTTGTGTCCAAATCTCCAAGGCTTGGCCCAAATGCCTCCTCCTCTGTGATCACCACACTTGGAAATCCATTTCCAAACAATCCCGTCAGCTTTTGCTTAAGGCACTTCCTACAATTGTCTGCCCTGAATAGATAGTTCTAGAGTAGCCTCTTCTCCCTCCCTAGAGTGGCCTCCCTCGCCCACCCTGGCTCCCTTTGTATCTGTTCTCCATAGAGCAGATGTCTTGATATTTTAAAAACATTATTCAGGGGGTGCCTGGGTGGCTCAGTCGGTTAAACGTCTGTCTTTGGCTCAGGTCATGATCCCGGGGTCCTGGGATCAAGCCCCACATCGGGCTGCCTGCTCAGCAGGGCACCTGCTCCTCCCTCTCCCTATGCTGCTCCCCCTGCTTGTGCTCACACGCCTGCACACACACTCTCTCTCTGTCAAATAAGTAAAATCTTGAAAAAAAAATATTCGGGTGACTGCACCCTCCTGTTCATTGTTAGTAGAATAAAATCAACCCTACCCTGGTCTTCTGGGTGTGTAACCTGAGCTCTGGCTAACCCCCTCACTTCCCACTGGCCACTGCTTCGGCTCTACTCTGGCCATGCTCACCTGCTGTCTGCTGCAAACACACCAGGCTTGTATCTGTCTCAGAACCTTTGCATTTGCAAAAAGCATTTAAAAAGCCCTTCCAGGTAGGGATTGAAAAAAAAAACAAATTTGTTTCCCACTGTATTCCAAGTGCCGAGAACCATGTGTGGGACTGCGCTGGTACTTAGTACGTATTTGTTGAATGAATGAGTAAGTGGATGAGTCTTCTTGGTCTCCCAATCTGGCAGCGGTAGCCGAAGAAATGCAGTTCACAGATCATTCATTCAGAGGCAGGCAAGCAAGGCTAGCTGCCTTTTATTTCAAGAGGCCTGAGCCCATGTCTATCAGCACGTCCGCAGACAGTTCTCTCCGCCCTCCCATCATTCCATGTGTGGTCATTCAGTCTGTGTGGTCCCCGGGGAGGCGGGGGGCTCTGCTGGCAGAAGTAAAATACATCATCCTCAGGAAGTGGCGCTGTGGTGACCGCTGGACGGGTGGTGACCTGGTGAGAAGTGGAGATAGGATGCAGATGCAGGGCACCTAAGGAAGCAGTTGGAGGGCCGGCCCCACAGACAGGAAGGGAGCCCCCTCAGGTGAGCCACGCCTGCCTCAGTGACCCCTTGAGGACGGGAGCCTCCCAGGCCCCTCCTGCCCCAGCCTTGAGAGCGCTTGCGGAGCTCCACACATCCAGGCCTGTCCGCTGCGCCTGCCAGCCATCCATCTTTCGGGAAGGACTCGCTTGTAAAGACCTTTCGGCACTGCCTCCTAGGCCTGGGACCCTTTCTCAAATTGAGAGTGAAAGTGCCACACATCAAGAGGGAGAGGTGCCAACGACGCATCCCGTGAAGGGGATTTATAATGGGACTTCATTTTCCACCAATTTACAGACAACTCCTGGGCTCCCTGCTTGTAACGCGGTCAGCTCTGCTTCAGTGGGCACGTGAGCATTTCTCAAAGGCGTCCCTACGGCCCATTGTTTGGGGTCTGGCCTTGGAACAAAAACGGTTTTGTGCACTTGCCACAGTGTGTGCCAGGACTAAAGTGTTTCACTCTGTCCCCAAAGGCCAACCTCTCTCTCTTTCTCTCTCCCTCTCTCCCTCTCTCCCCCCTCTGCTTCCCTCCTCCTTTCCCTACTTCTCTCTCTCTCTTCCTCCCACATTGAGCTCTCTGGTCTTGAGAAAGCAGAAGCGAAATCTCCTATTAGGCAAATGCTCATGGAATCAAACTCATTTCTTCTGCAGATGCAGGCCCCTTGGATAGGTGCGCTAGGACAATTGATTCCTGAGCCGAAATGAGTTTCTATAAGATCTGTTATTAAACGTCAGCAAAAAGCATGCTTACTCGTTTTCAAGTTGGCCCCCTGTGCGCTGGCTCAATGTTCTCTTTTGCGATGAGTTTATTCTCCTGAGATCTGTGTGTCTGGACCCAGCCTACAATGGGTCCCCTCAGCGGTTCCCACCTCACCGGGATGCGCATCAGCGGAGCGCCACTGTTGAGACTGGATGGGAGACCCAGCCTGTGGAGCTGAGCCCCAGCCGGCCAGAGGTCTGACAGAAGGCGGCTTCTACTCTGACTCTTCAGAAATCTTTTGGCATTCCCTCACCTCACCACGGGGTGTGTGACTGATTGGCTTTAAAACCGTTGCTAGGCATGGATAAGCAGATTGGATTCTTCCCAAAAGGCAGTGGGAAATCCCCTGCTCCCTCCCCATTTCTGATTTCATGCCCTCTGGGGCAGCGGACAGGGTTTCCAGGCGGACGCCTGTGGGGACACTCCTGAATCCTAGTGTCTCACCCTGGGTCCCAGACTTGGAGGGCGAGAGGGGCCTCGCTGTGCTTCCCAGAGCCCCATGTTCCCACAGCCACTGCTGCCTGCCCTTCTCCTCTCTCCTCTCAGCCTCTTCCCCTTTTTAGTCAACACAATCAAGGCCAGGCCTGTCTTGAAGTCAGTGAAGTGTGTCTTATAGGCAAGATAATGTATGCATTATCCAATTATTCAGTGTGCCTGGCACTTAGCAGGGGCTCTGTTCAGTGCTTCTCTTCCGCCAAAAGTCAGATGGCACCCTCCTATTGCCAAGCTCAATTCCCAGATTCCACACCTAGACGTGCCATGTGGGGATTTCACTTCTCTGACTCTCCCATCCCCTGGGTGGGTGAGGCAGACACCTGGCGGAGAGCCTACAAGCCTCCCCCCATTTCTCCCTGAAAGTGGCCGTAACTGACCCCCACACTCGCTCCTGCTGGGGTGTGAGGATCTCAATTCTCACACAGCCCCTCCTGCCCCCAATCCCAACAGCTCCGAGTCTGCACATAAGATGAAATAGCTGCCATCTGCAGTGGGTTGAGTTGTGTCTCCTAACAAGATATGTTGAGGTCTTACCCTGAGTTACCGGTGGATGTGCCCTTACTTGGAAATAGGGTCTTGGCAGACATAATCGAGTTAAGATGAGGTCCTACTGGGTTAGTGTGGCCCTCAGTCCCATGACTGGTATTCATATAAAGAGAGGGAGATGTGGAGGCATGCTGACACGCAGGGAGCAGGCCACGTGTTGACCTTCTGGTCAACCTCTGGTTGGCAGACGTTGGAGCAACACAGCTACCTAAGCCAAAGACCGCCAAGAACTGCTGGTAACGAGCAGAAGCGAGGGAGAGGCAAGGAAGGATTCTTCCCTAGAGCCTTCAGAGGGAGCACGGCCCTGCCACCACCTTGATTTTAGACTTCTAGCCTCCAGAACTGAGGGAGAAAAAGTTTCTGTTTTAAGCCACCCAATTTGTTCTAATTTGTTCCAGTTGCTCTAGGAGACTAACAGAGCATCCCTCTTTCCAGCATTCACATCCTAGTCAGAGTTCTATGCACTAGCTACAATGTGCAGGCCACCTCTTTGGGAAGCCTCCGCCTCACCCACTTGGGGAGGCCCAGTGGGGATTTGGGAGCAAGGTAACAATCATGTGTAAATTAAAGCAACTAGGCCCTTGTTGTCAGGGAGAAAGTTTCTTGCGCTGGACTCAGGTCCTGTCCATCATTGGACTAGTGGGGTTGTGACAGCTACGGGGCCAAGGTCTGGCTGTGAGTCTTAGGGGAAGGCCTAGTAAGTCTGCTTCACATTTAGCCCTTTGAAGTAGAGGAGAAGAAAAGCAATGTTCTCAGAGATGTTTGGCCCAGCCTGCTTCATCAATGCAGGGCTCCATACGGGAGTTTGGAGAAAGGTAGAAACTTGCCGGGAAGAAGATTAGGTTTCTAGAAGATCTTTAGAGCATGGTTGCCCCCAAGAACCTGCGATGTGTTATGCGTTGTGTTGCTTGTTGAAGATGAGTTATCTCTGGCATAGAAATGATGGTAAAGAGCAGCCCTGTGGTACTTGGCACCAGGCACTGTTAAATGTGCTTTGCCAACATTAACTCATGTAATCCTCACAACAACCTGATGAGTGAGGTACTCTTATTGTCCCCATTATAGAAGTGAGGAAAGTGGGAACAGAGAAGTTTGGTAATTTTTCTGAGGTTACCCCGCATTGTAGGTGATAGAGCAGAAATCCCCACTCACAGAGTCTGATGCCTGAGTTTGTATTTGTAACCACAACACCACTTAAGGCCCTTTTCCTCCTCGTTTATCCAAATGGATAAAGTGTCATTTTTATACCACTGGACCCCGGACTTCCTTACCCGCCGGTGCTCTGCAGCAGCCCCAGAGATGAGCGCATTGCTCGGAGTTAAGGGACTGACATCAGCTGCTATGATGAGCCAGAGCAGTAAGAGGGGCAGGCAGGGGACTCAAAGATTGACAAGGACCACAGCAGCTGCCTCTTTCAGGCCAGTGGTTCTCAAACTCGAGCGACTGTCAGCATCGCCTTGAAGACTTGTTGAACCTCGGGTCCTTGGACCCAACCCCCGCAGTCTCTGATTCAGTAGGTCCTGGGCGGAGAGGCTCAGGCCCAAGAATCTGCATTTTCTCAAGTTTCCGGGTGATGCTGGTGCAGTGAGTGAGTTCTACGCTTTAAGAATCATCACTTTCAGCTAATGCCCACTCTCTGCCTTAGTGGAAGCTGTGGTCAGCTCCTTAGATAATCACAGAGACCATACACTAAGATCCTTGATGTGGTTCTTCCCAAGTCTACCACTGGCAACTCATTTAGGGGAGCAAATTTGTCAGGCAGCGATTTTTGTGAAGATGAGCAAACTGAGCTTCACAGCGGCAGTCCACAGGGGTTCCCGCCAGCAGGCCTCTGTCTCTCCTGCAGCAGAATGAGAGGGAGCCAGCTTGTGGTTTGCATTAAAGTGTAGGTTAAATCTCCGGCAGGGAAGGAGGACTTCTCCCTGGTTCCAGATGATCTGGGTCTAATTCTTCTTTGAGGCAGAGGGATTGACAAGATTCCTCCTTCCCACCCCTCCATCTCTGACATCTGTGATGATAGAAGCCAGGCGTTTGTTTATTTTTCATAATGGTTCCAGTTGGTATAACGGCCTTACCCATTTCTACCTGCATGTCCCATTCGTTCCCCAAAGAGGACTCCATGTTTAAGGGAGAAACTCCTGTTTCTGCCGTGGAACCCACTTCTCTCAACTGCGAGAATATGCTAGAAACTTGAAGGCCACCCTTGACCGTATCTCCCGCACCCAATATCACAGTTTCTCCAAGCTGCTTGCCCACCTTTCTCCATTCCACCAGAGCCTGTTTCTATTATGTCGCACCGGGACCATGGCAAATGCGTCCTAAGCGTCACCCCTGCCTTTAGTGCTGCAATGTCACCATCCTCATCCCTACTTCCAGAATGACCCTTCTAACACTGGGCCTGGCACATTAAGGTCCCAGCCAAATCTACCCGCCTATGCTTTTGTATGGCTCACGAGCTAAGAACAGTTTGTACATTTTTAAATGGTTAAAACAGTCAAAAGAAGAATATTGTGTTTCACGTGCAACTCACATTTCCGCGTCCATATCTGTGGTCTTACAGGGACACGGCCATGGTCATTTGTCTGCAGATCAGCTGCACTAGCTCTCACGCTGTGTCACAGAGCTGGGTAGTTGCAAGAGAGACTGTATGACCCACAAAGCCTAGAATGGTTACTACCTGGCCGTTTACAGGACAGATCTGGTGACCCCTGATCGACAGAGAAAATCTCACCAGGTTGCTCCTGCGCTTGAAACCCTTCTGTGGGACTTCAGAGGCCTCAGGGTAAGGTTCAGGCTCCTTACCATGGGCCCACCAAGACCTCTGCTATCCGTCCCCTGCCTACCCCTCCTGCCTCGCCTCCCTCGGTTCCTGGCTTTGCAGACTTAATGCCATCAAAACCCAGGTTGGCAATGTTAAAACAAAAACAAAAAAACAGACAAGCAGCAAGTAAGGGTAAGGTCAGAGAGTAGTGCAGAGGCCCTTGATGAACTGGAGAATGTATGCCTCACTACAAACATTTAGTAAAACAGAACAAAACAACTCAAAACAAGAGCCCCATCAGCCATAGGGCATGAGTTTGCACTGTGTGGCACCTCATCTTTTTGCTTTTGACCTCACTGTCCCTCAGCTAGGAGTGGCCTTCTTTCTAGCTTCATCTGTTTGCTCCTGCTCTCTCCTAGGAGTCACCGCTGGGCCGTGTGGCATAGAAAGTTGTGTTAGGTGTCCCCCTGGGCATCCGAGGTGGTGCCCATCACAGCATACATTCCTTTGCCTTGCGGGTATTTATTTCCCCGTTGGTTTCTGCCACAAGACCCTTGGCTGCTTGAGGGGAAGGTGTCGTCTCACTCAGCTTTTATGTTCAGCGTGTGTTTGTAGAATGAATGAGTGAAAGTAAACAGGAAGAAATGAGTAAACTCAGCGACTCAGCAGTAT
Source organism: Mirounga angustirostris (assembly GCF_029215605.1). NCBI lineage: Eukaryota > Metazoa > Chordata > Mammalia > Carnivora > Phocidae > Mirounga > Mirounga angustirostris. Next base: position 101,006,758 of record NW_026991711.1, on the reverse strand, counting down.
CCTGTGATCCTCACATCAAGAGGAAGTGATGCAAAGTGTCCTCTTTAGGTCTTAAAATAATTATATTGATAACATAATGAAATAAAAAAAATAAATAAAATTACATTGGTTTTCACTGCTTTTAAGCTTCATCACAGTTTCCTTAGAATTGATCCAATTTCTTCTCTCTTTACAACACCCTAGAGAAGGAAGGTGGGAAGAATAATCTCTGTCTTATAGATGAGGAAACAGGGGCAGTGGAATACGGTTTGGTAATATCAGGGGAATCAGAGAGCTAGAAATTCCTTCCTTTTACATGGCTCTTTGGTCTTCCTTTTACATGGCTCTTTCATCCCACTCAAGATGTATGGAGTCCCTACTTGGTGTTCGGCACTACGCTAGGCCCTGAAGATCCAAAAAGGAACAAATCACAGTCTCAGACTCCAGAGGGTCACAGTTTCACTAGGTAGACAAGCTTGTCCATCTAGCGACAGCAGCAGGCCAGGGAGCCCCAAGAGGAGAGGCAAGATTGTTCAGGAATCCAGGTGTGCACACGCACCTGAGAGAGAGAGCAGGAGAGGGGCTTTTCTTATGTGGGTTGGGCATCTCTTCCCAGCCTTCCAACGAGACATCTGGGGTCAGATTCTCCCTGTGATGGAGGTGGGAGCAGCACCCAACCATCCAGCCATCTGCCCGACAGTGACCCGACACCAATACCAACCCCTCCTGAATCTATCAACCTCACCCACCCATCAAAGAAGGGCTGGCCCCACGTGAAGTGGTTGTTCTGCCACCCTGAGGGACCTTTCAGAAGGAGGCTGCCTTTACCATTTGTGGGCTGGAGTAGATTTGGGTGGGTAGAAAAGTAGAGCCTGTATGCATGACTGCATCTCTCAGGCTCTGCGTGGGTCTAGTGTCCTGGCTGGATTCCTGGGAGGGGACTGTCTATGGGGGGGCTGGGGGTGGGCACACACTGTTTGCAAATGTGCAAGGGAAGGTGGCTCAGAGACAGCGTGGAAGGCTGCTCTGGGGCCGCGCCATGCTATGCCCCCAACGTGTGGTATGTCATTTCATCCTCACGTACCGCTGTCATTGTCTCTAGTTCACAGAAGAGGAAACTGAAGCTGGGAATGGTAAATGAACATGGGCGAGACCTAAGAGCTAATACGTGGCCAGTTGCCATACCATAGATCCCAAATGGTAGTCCAGTGGTGTCCCGGTATTCCCCAGCCTCTGGCCAAAGGAGAAGAATAAAAATAATGCAGGGAATTTTTGTAAATAAGGTTTTTAGGATCTTCATAAAGAATCAAAATCCATTTTAAAATTTGGAATTTTGTTGGGCATTAAAGTATCCTTGTGTATGTGCAGTAATGATAACAGAAGATACTGTTGGTTCTGAGGTGTATCCTACTGCTCTTTGAAAATGTTGTCAGGAAATTCCAAAGTCCAGGAGCCTTCATCCGTACTACATAGCTGATCAGGGCACCTTCTTCCTTTCTCTTTTGTGAAGATGGTCAAGAAAATTATACACATGTGTGTACATGCATACACACCGAGGGTAATTTATATACACACGTCCATGGACTAACGTGCAACATTAAATAAATTTTAAAAAGCAATTCTGGGCTTCCCTTGTGGATTCTGCTTCAGCTTTGTCGAGAGATAATCTACTTAAAATTATGGTAGTAATGATTGTTTATCTTATAAGCACTGTGAACTATTCAGTCCTCCTCAGGGAAGATAATCCAGGGCCTGACTGCCTACAGCTCACAGATGTCACTGGAAATTATTCTAACAGGAATGACTCAGCTGCTTTCTGCTACAAAGATACTGTATATTTTGCCTCTAGGGGCCTGGACTGAGGTTGAGAACAAGGCTTAACCCAAATGAATTCCCATTCCGTTCCTGACACAGCTGGGTATGTTCCTAAAACTATAACTTAAAGTCTCCACATGGTTGCATTTCAGACAAAATAGAAAAATAAAAACCACTTCTCATCAAAACCTAAACACGAATCTTATACTCATCTTAAACATACAATGAAACAAATGTTTTCCTGTACTAGAAGGTCATGGCAGGCAAGGTGTATTAGGAAGAAAATCAAAGATGCCTTTTTAAAAGTAAATAGCTATTGATCTACGTATTTCTGTATGTGTTATATGACATTGAATCAATGATTGAAGCCAAAAAGCTCAGTGAGCAGTTTGGTCTTTGGGCTATCAAATTGTTACCGGTATTCCAATGAATTGTTCCCGGCGTTGTGGGCACACAAAGTCGAAGATGTACTGGAAGTCAAGAAATTGTTTTCCAGTTCCTTGCTAGCAGTGCTGGTGTTTGATAGGGGGTGGAGAAAAGGCCAAGAGCATAGCAATGAGAAAGAGATTGAGAAAGGACTGATGTAAGTGTGAAGGTCTTAAGCCTTATTTGACCTTGAGTGTTGTATAAATAAAGAAATACCTATACACACAAACAACTTTTATTTTGCTTGAGGCGGTCCTAGAGTTCTCGTTATCTGACTAGTGCACTATAGTTTGTTAGCAAGAAAGCCTGCTAGGTGCAATTGAGAGACTTGCATTTGAAACCGACTACACATTCATCAGCAAGGAACTGGTTAAATAAAATAGGATGCATATGTCCAGGAGAATTCTGTGTGGATAGTACATGTGGATATGAAAATTAGACAAGGTATATAGTCAAGTGTAAAATGTTTTATACCCATGTGAATGTTTGTGTAAAATAATACTATTTATATATGTATTTTTAAGATTTTTTATTTATTTATTTGACAGAGAGAGACAGCAAGAGAGGGAACACAAGTAGGGGGAGTGGGAGAGGGAGAAGCAGGCTTCCCGCGGAGCAGGGAGCCCGATGCCAGGCTCGATCCCAGACCCTGGGATCATGACCTGAGCCGAAGGCAGATGCTGAACCGACTGAGCCACCCAGGCGCCCCACTATTTATATTTTTAAAAAGGATAAACCTGTATTTGTGCAAATGACTGACCCTTTCTGGAAGGATGTAGAAGACACAGGTAGCAATAGATAATTATGCTTGAAGACATTTCTGAAGTTGTAGGAATGAAGAGAGGTGGTTTTTTGTTGTTGTTGTTTTGTTTTGTTTTACTTTTATCTTATACTCCTCTGTACAGTTTGAAAAAAAACCCCATCATAAGCCTGTATTACCTTATGATAAAAATTAGCAAAACAGATTAAAGACCTGGGCATGAGTCTCATTTCTGAGACAGCTTCTGTGACAGTAAATTTTCTGAGTATCAGTTCATTTTTCAGGGTTGATAAGACGAACAAAAGGTAGGCGACATGTAAAGTTCTCTGCAGCTTTTAAAGTGGGGTCCAGGTGTTTTCACCTCTCTCTTTTTTTAACGTAGCCCAGGAGCCCTCCAACTGAGTGCAATGGAGCCTGGGGCCAACAGAGACAGTTGCAGCCTGAATATTCTCCAAGCCGTGATAGAGGCCCAGGACTTTCAGACCGTACTTTCCCTTCTGCCTCTGACAACTGCCTGCACCCTGCTCTGCTCTCCCCCTCCTTCCTGGAAACACGTGGGGCTGTGTTCCCAATGCAGGGGGAGATGCCTGAACTATTTGGGAAGGGGAGGGGACAGCAGAGCTCCCATGGCAGCAGAATGGAGCAGCTGTTCTCCGAGACACGTGACTTCACGAACCCTCAGTTGGCAAACGCACCGCCTCATCAGGAAGGGAAATCCAGCAATCCAAATGCTTTATGAGGCCCCAAACTTAGCTCACACTGTTTATTTGGGCTCTCAGTTTAATGTTGATCACTGGGATCTAAATGATTCATTGCCCCACCTGACGTGCACTCCTACTTTATCTTCCAAGAGGGGTAGAAGTTCCCGCCAAGTGGGTCTTGGCTTTATTGCAGCTTCTCTGCAGTCTGCGCCCCAGCACAGGAGTGACATAGGTTCACAGAGGGAGAGACAGACAGAAACACACACACACATCACTCACATACACGCACACTCACCCACACTCACACATCCATACCACGTACACACACACTTATACACACTCCCGCGCTCGTACACAAACTCACCACATATAGACACACTCACACACTTCCGCTACCCTCACTGTGCCCTGTATGTTGTGCATAGATGCTCAGAAACGTGAGGGGGTGTCCAACAGGACAGCCCCGCTTCAGTGAGTCGGAGGGCTTGGCAAAAAGTGCGGTTTGTCTTCCAGATGTCCATGAGGGGTGACGATGAACAATCACTATGCCTTAGGCCATGGTATTCCCGGACATCTGAGGAGTCCCGAAATGAGAATTACCCAGGTCCTGCTCCTTGTGGCTTGTTACTGCCCTGACACTGGGTTTAGTAGTCCCTCCTGGCTGTTAGGATCGCCTTTCCGCCCTCCCCACCCTCGGTCAACCACATTGCTATTAGCTCCAACAGGTGAAAGAAGGATGCTCAGGATAAAGAAGTGGTTAAAGCTGCCTGTTCACAGGATCCAGCCAGCGGCCACTCCTTCAGGAGCGTCCTGGGGTTCAGGGAGGTAAGGGAGGGTGGTGCACAAGGAGGGAAGCCAGAGAAGGATGTGCAGGGTGCCACCCGTGGGAACTGGGACGGGCGTCAGCCCAGCCCTCCAGTGTTCTTTTTTGTGCATGGTGACCTAGCCATGCCTTGTCCAGGCAACAGTGAGAGATATCTTTATCTGTGGAAATAAGGTCAGCTTGAGTTTCGTGTACGTTAGCAAGGCTCTTCTCTTTCCTCAAGGCATCATGTTTTTTTGCCTCTTCTTTCTCTGTGAAGCTGTCCGCCGGGCACCAGTAGGCAGTCAATGACTACTGAATGCAAGAATGGCAGCCTTCCTGATGCAGCGGTCCAGATATTTCTGTACGGCTCCCTACATGCACATATAGGGGCTTTGGCCATCTGGTGGGCACGGAGAAGATTATCATGTGCCTGAACATTACCTCACTGTCTGAATATCTTTTCTTCTTTATTTATGTGCACTTCCTTGGTGATCTCATCCAGCCTCATGGCTTTAAATACTAGTTATATACTGACAACTCCCCAATCTAGATCTCTATCCTGGATCTCGCTTGTGAATCCCGGGATTGTATATCCAAAGGCCTTGTGGACATCTCCAATTAGATGCTTCATAGTATGCAACCTAACATATTCAGAAGAACTCCTGATTTCCCCTTGAACCCAGCTTCTCCTGTAGGCTTCCCTTTCTCAGGAAAGGTAACTCTATCCTTCTGGTTTCTCAGGTAAAATCCTTGGATTGATTTATGCCTCTTTAATTCCTTTCACTCCTATTTACTTCATCGGATCTGCATTTAATGTATATCCCAGGGGGCGCCTGCATGGTGCAGTCCGTTGAGCTTTCTGACTCTTGATTTTGGCTCTGGTCCTGATCTCAGGCTTGTGAGATGAGCCCCTCATCCGGCTCTACATTGAGCATGGAACATACTTAAGATTCTTTCTCCCCCTCTCCCTCAGCCCCTCCCCTCCCCCACTTGCACAACACTCTCTCTCTCTCTCAAATAAATAAATGAATAAATAAAATTTAAAGTATATCCCAGATCTGAGCACATCCTAACACCTTCACTATTCTGGCCAGAGCCACCCATCACATCATTCCCTGGATTACAGGAAATGTCCTATCTTGTGTCCTGGTGTCCTCCTTGACTTCTCTGCAGTGCGTCTTTCCCCCAGAAGCCCTGGTGTTTCTTTAGAAACGTAAGCAGGAAATGTCAGCCCTCTGCTGTCAAACCACCAGTGGTCCCACATCTTGCTTCCAGTCCAAACCAACCTTACCTGGTCTACAACTTTGGTCTCCACCCCCACCACCCAATCTCATTTCCTACCCCCCACTTCCCCTCATGCCCTCTCCCTAGTCCTACCAGTTTCTTGCCATTCCTTCCTAGCACCAAGCAGATTATCATCTTGGGGACTCTGTTCCACTGGTCCCTTTGTCTGGAACATCTGTCCCTAAATATTCTCATGGTTTGCTTCTGCATTTCTCTCAAGTCTGCTTCAGTGCTGCCATATTGGAGAGACAGTCTCTGATCAACCACATTACCTGGATCCCTGCTGCTCCTAGTTACTCACCATAACACTTAACCCTACTATACATGTTATGCATATTACCCAACTTCTCCTTCTAGAATGTGAGCTCCATAAGAGTAGGGGATTTATGGGTTTTGTTTTCTTCTGTGCCTCTAGTGCCTAGAGCAGCGTCTGGCTCTTAGTAGGCTCTCAATAATTTTCTGATGAGTGGAGAAAGGAAGAAAGGAAGAAAGAGAGGGAGGCAGGCAGGGAGAAATGAGAAGGGAATCGTGAGTTCTTTTGGGCCTGAACCCAAGCAATATTAGACAATGGGATTTTTCCATTAGAGCAGTATTTCTTAAACCCTTCTGGTCATGGACATTCAATAACAAATACATTTTACATTATGACATTGTGGACATATCTATACAGATACAGATATATTTACTCCATGTTACACACTCTATTTTCTATTCTTTTTAATTCCATTTTAACATTCTTCATTTTATTTCATTAACACACCACTGGTCTGGACACCTTAAACTGATTTAATCAGCAATAGATTGAACACTGTGGTTTGAAAATTACCATAATGGAGGGACTGGAAAATTTTGATGGGAATGAAGGTTAAAATGTAGGTGAGGTGCTCAACAATGTATACCGTCCTGTGAATTCATTAAATCAGGCCTCTTTCTTTGTAAAATTTTGGTATTTTGGCTAGAGTTGGAGAGGAAAAGGCAATTTTCTAGCATGGGTGCTTTGACAGAGGCATGGGTTGTAAGCTGATAACAAGGTGTTTTAAAATTAAGATGACATTAGGGGAAGATGCATGGGTTGTAAGCTGATAACAAGGTGTTTTAAAATTAAGATGACATTAGGGGAAGATGTGGGAGGGGAGATGCAAAGAACACTTTGTTCTTCTCAAGGTTCAGGAAAGTTGCATAGGGCTAAACTCTTTCTCTACATTGTCTACGTTTCAGACTGGGACAACCCAGTTTCAAACCCTGTCTGGCTCTGCTCTGCCACCCCGAGGATATTTCCCACCCTTCCTTTTAGGTGGAGACTGTGTGTACACAATTTAACTGCTCTTCTGTCCTCCACATGAATGTCTTTCCCAGGAAGATATAATTACTTCTAGATTTTTCCATTCCATCATTCCTTGCCAAGCTGAAAGATGACTGAGTATGTTGTACTCGGGTTATCTTCTAAGGAGCAGAACTGAGGCATTTCAGTTGGTCACACAGTGATTATTATCTGACACTGAGCCTTTATTATGTGCCAGACATTGTTCTAAGTAATTTACAACTCTAGGAGATAATGGTCCCATTAGTCCTCACAGTCTGCAGATCTGAGTATGATTAAGTAAGTTATGCAAGGTTACCTAGCTAGTAAATGGGGGAGCTGGGATTCAGATCCAGGAAATCTGGCTCCTGAGTTCTAGTTTTTACATACTACTTGTTCTTAAAAAATGTGCTGACTGCTATTGTAGCGAAGTTGGTGCCGGCCTCTTGCTTCACGTGAAACAGAGAACTCCACAGGCATCGAAGGTAGCCTAGTGTCAGTCTCTTCACCCTACATTTTGCAGAATTCAAGTTCTGGTGGACATATAGGCTCAAATTGATCATCCCATTCAGTGGTTGTGAACTGGTTCTGCAGATCTCTTTTGTCTGGCCCACTAAGAATTTAAGAAACTGTGGATCTGAATTCCTTTGGCTGGCCATTCACGTTCCAGCTCATCATAGTCCCCGCTCCACCATTCCTTACCATATCCCCACTCTGGGCTTCACTTGTATTACCTGCCTAGTTCCTGAGGGCAGTTTGCACCGTGTGTGTGTGTGTGTGTGTGTGTGTGTGTGATATTGGTGTCTTAAAAAGGGCTCAAGTGCCCACTGACTTCACACTAGGTCTCTTACCATGATGTAGCCACCATCTGCCCATACCACCACCCTGAGGATTAAGAGAAGGCATGGGCTGGCTGGCTTTCTTCTCATAGTGCTTCACATCTAAGTGGGAACACATGGTTCTCATTTGTTGGATGAGAACCCATTGGGAGCTCCAGACCTTGAGGAATAATCTGGTGCCTATTTTCCTGAAGTCGACATAATAGCATGTGATCCAATAACGAGTGGGAGTGACTGTTGAGGGTGGAAGTCAAGGTGATGGTAAATCACCCACAGAAAGCATCAGGTCTTATGGGTGAGTGAGAGCAAGGAATTAAGCCCCCAGGTCAAGTATACAGGGGTTCAGGAACAGGCTAGGAAGTGGAAACAGAAGGAAAGGAAGCGACTGAGGATTCAGTGAGTGTATTATTGGCCTGCTAGTCATGTGGCACTCATTTTGGCAGCTGCTGGACAGTTCTGAGACTCAGGCATTTGGATACCTAGAGAATGTTTGGCTTCAATTGGTCGTTAATATTTAAGTATTCGATGGGGTCCTACTAAGGGTTTGAGTTAATTATAACTGAATGAACTTTTGCTATTGAAACCCTCAGCCCTTAATGAACTCTGTGCTAAAGATGTTGAGGAGAAAACGCCAGATCTGCCTATTATCTCTAATATCCGTTCATACTGAATCACAGACTCTTATAAGGGCCAAGAGTGCTTGTTCTCACTTTTTCTTATTTAATGATCAGCTCCATGCCAAGATACTATTTATGCCAAAACACATAAACTTGGTGCCAGAGTAAGAGATGGAAGGAGCTGAAAAAACCTTTTTCCCTAGAAATATTTCAGAAGGGAGAAATGAAGAGCACAGATTTTGTAGTCCAGCAGATGGTTTGAATTCTCACTTTGACACATTCTACCTGTGAGTACAGGGCAGATACTTAAACCCTCTGAGGCTCAATTTCCTTATTTGTAAAATAAGGTAAATCGTGCTTGTAATACACAGAGTTGTCATAAAAACTGTTAAATGAATTAACATGCAAAATGATTAGCACATGCCTAACGCATACTATAATTCAATAATTGCAATTTTTATTATCATTGCTTCTTGAAGTGGTTGGAACAAATATAAATAGAAGTGATTAATGACCTATGACAAAATGATATTTCATATGTTTCTTGCAGTAGACAGTAAACAAGAATAAGAAACCTGGCTTGCATTCCCAGTTCAACCATGGTGTATAAACACTTAAGCTGTGAGAAGCAGTGAACAATAGAATATGCAAAGGGTGGGCTTCGATTCAGACAAACATGACCTTGATCTCTATTTATTAGGTAATTTTGGACAAAATCACTAGCGTTTATAGACCCCCCTCCGTTCCCTTATCAATAAGATGGGGATACTATTTTTTCCCAGGTTTGGTATAATAAAACACTGTAACCATTCCTAATATATCAGTGGTTTTTATTCAGTAATTTTCAATGAATATCTGTTTTCACATGGACATATGTATTGTTGGTGTATTGCATGTTAACTCATAATTTTTTAAAGAATGGTATCTCACTGTTTATGAATTTTTGTGTATACACAAACACACACATATATGTGTATATATGTATGTGTGTGTATATATATACATATATATATAAAATGGAATATTACTCAGCCATAAAAAGGTTGAGATCTTGCCATTTGCAACAACATGGATAGACCTAGAGGGTAGTATGCTAAGTGAAATAAGTCAGGTAGAGAAAGACAAATATCTTTTTTTATTTTTAAAGATATTATTACAGAAAAATTTCTTATATATTAATCATTTTTACCATCTGTGGACAATTTCCTTTTGCTCAGTTCTAAGAAGTGCGATTATTAAGTCAAAGGATATGCCAAATCTCTTCCCAAAAAGGTTGTACCAGTTTACAACTGCTGTTAACATTGTATATAGATGCTTATTTCAGCATGGTCTCGTCAGTAGTGGTTATTATCCCAGATTCTGTTCTGCAAGATGATTTGGTCTACGAAAATTTTCTATCAGCTGACTGGAGACATCTTGAACAAATAACAGTATATCCCTATCCCAACCTTTTACTTGGTGGAGGCTTAGAAAAGTGTCTTAGGATTTTTGATTTTATACCAGATTGACGGGACTGGGAGACTAGAAATATGCCATTTACTATAACAAAGTGTGAACCCAGAACTATTTTTATCTTGTCTTCATTGAAAGGCCATTGGCAACCTAGATTTCCACTATCTATAAAATGGGGTCGTTTACATCAGTCCCTTGGAGGAATTTTGCGTAGGACTTAATGGTGAGTTGCTACATCTGGATGTCTGGGGAGTTGTACATTGTGCAGCAAATCACCAGCCAGTGACCACTGTTATATTGGGGGGTATAATTGTGTGTGAGCAGGGAATTAGACAGCTGGTAGTAGTACCTTGTAGGAGAGAGTTGGAGCAGCATGAATCAGAGCTAGCTGAAGTAGGAGTAGATCATGATTGAGTGATATTCAGAGAGCATGCATGCCTAAGTCTCCAGAACAACCCTCACGCTCCCTCAGTGAGATCATATCAAGCCCCACCTTCACCTGGAACAGTAGTTCTCAAACTTTTCTTGCATCGGAATCACCTGGGGAGAGCTTGTTGCACCACTGTTGGGTCCCACCCAGAGTTTCCAATGCAGTAGGTGGGGGTGGGCCTGAGAATTTACATTTCTTACGGGCTCCCAGGTGACACTGATACTGTGGTCCAGAGACCCCACGTTAAAAATCACTGGTCTATAGGATCCCCTTGCAGCAGGTGAGCTTTCCTTAAATTAACCACCACCCGCTGTGGATTTGTGTTTTTATTCAATGGGAGGCCACTAGTATTTGCATATCAGAAGCATTAAGCTTCCCCAAAAAGCAGTCTTTTAATTATTTCTCCAGGACACGGTGTTGTGTCTTTGGAAAATGTAAAAACATTGAGTCTACCTTTCTTCGATCTGTATCTTCATCTGGTGTCCACCTGCCGTCGAATGTGTACTGCGTGGGCATGCTGGATATTGCAAGAAGAGAATATTTTCTTGCCGGTGTTAGAATCGGCCCCAGCTTTTCAATGCACAGCTATCAAACTTAACACTTATTTACAACAAAAAGTGAGATTTCAGCTCCATTTCAGGCAGTGGAGGAGCTCATAGTTCCAAGGACATGTTTGTGATGACTCTGGGTTTGAGTGGCCTGGGAAAGAGAAGGGGATATTTCATAACTTCAGAGGAGCCTCAGCCCATAGACACGGAGCTGTGGTCACTGAGCAGACAGCCGTGTTTGGTTCAGCCCCGTTCCAGGGAAATGGCTCCAATCCAGACACATGAGCAGGCCAGAAAGCCAGATTATTTAATCACCTGGAAACTCAGCCTGCCACTGCAGCTGTTGGAGGAACCTGTCACAGTTGGTTTGCCAAGGACCCAGAGCCAGATGCCTGCCCTGGGAGAACGCATTCCCAAACTAACACCTGCGCCTCGGGGCAGCCAATGAGGTCCCACCAAGCAGAACCAAGGGGCCTACTTAGCCAGTGTGTTCCAATTCAATGGGCTCACTCTCTGGAGGAAGAATCCTGCCCAGCAGGAAGTGGACAGGGAGGGGAAGAGGTGCAGATGTCCAATTAGATAACCATCTCCAGCCATGTCTTACAAGCGTGCAGCATTTTGATACTATTCACCGGGAGCCCAGATGCCTCTGAGACATTTCCTTCCCGCGTTTACTTTTTAAAATTTTCAAACTCATTTTGAAGAGAGGAAAACAAATGTTCTCATTCAATACAGATTTATTTTAGCAGCAATGGAGGATTAACTTGGGATGAGGTCATCCCATGTGAAACAGAGTTCTGAGAAAGAGTAAGTGTTAGGGGCTAATGTAGATATTATTAAGTTCTTCTTGACTTAAATCATATGAGAAGGATGGGCAAGAGGAAGGGAAAGAGGAAGGGGGTTGGAAGAAAAGGGAAGATATGGGATGTCGGCTGAGCTTTTTAACAACTGATTACCAGTAGTTATTGAGTTTAAAACCATTTATTTTTATTTATTTATTTTGAGAGAGAGAGAATGAGAGAGAACACATGAGAGGGGATAGGGTCAGAGGGCAAAGCAGACTCCCTGCCGAGCAGGGAGCCCGATGCGGGACTCGATCCCGGGACTCCAGGATCATGACCTGAGCCGAAGGCAGTCGCCCAACCAACTGAGCCACCCAGGCGCCCAAAACCATTTATTTTAAAACTATTTCTAAAATTCTGTGTGTGTGTGTATGATGTGTGTGTGTGTGTGTGAGACAGAGAGACATTAAACTGTACTGATTACACACTCTGGGTGGGTGGTATATTCACATACTTACACATATGCCTGAGACATGATCTTAAAAAATACTGACTAATATTTTTGATGTGATTGTGTATTCTGGATGCAAGCCTCAGGTGCAAAGCCAAAGTCCATCCACAATGTTCCTTACCTCCGAGGACCTGCACACTGAGTGTTCTAAGGTACTGAGAGGTGATTAAAGCTTATGGGGGAAATGCTTTCCCTGTCCAGAAATAAACCATGCTGATTTGTTCTAAGTGAGTCAGAGGCTTCCCTGGGCCTTCAAGAGACAGCCTGCTTTAGACCCTATGATTTATGCTGCACCATAACTCCATTATGCTGGCTAAGGTAGAGGCATCCATCCCCCCCAAGTTATTAAAGCTGTTCATTTCTTCTTAGCACCCCACGGTGCGCAGGATTTCCATGGTAAAAGAGAAAATAGCTATTTCCCTTCTAGGCAGCTAGCCTGGGGTTCAGTTTTCCACATCCATCTGAATAATACACAGAGCTCAGAGAAACAGAGGTACAAAAATTTAGATCCTGCTTGACCAAAGACTTGGAGTATGAATAATTTGCCGTGTAGGATTTTTTTTTAAACTTATTTATCTTCATCTTTTTCTCTTTTCTCCTACAGAGAGGTAGAAGGTAGACTGTGGTTTAAAAATTCATTCCAAGAAGCAGCAATGACCAGCGTTATCCCAGCTTAGTAGTAACTTGTGGGTGAGCAAACAGGTCACGAGGGGAAGCCAGGAAACTTTGGCCTCCTAAGTCTCAGGGAAGGAATCCATGGTTTGCACCTGTAACTTTTGATTGATGCGTTGGCAGTGGGCTCACTGGTTTGTCTAGTTTCTCTGCAGCACCAGAGTTGGATAGAAAAGGAAAAGACAACAATCTAATCTCTATCTTTTGTGTTGACATGTACAGAAGCCAAGAATACTTACGGTGTTTTTTATCCTCTATTTCTGGAAAATAAAAGAATTGTATTCTCCTGGTGGAACCCTAATGGGGAGAGAAAGATACATATGTGAAACCCACAAGGACATTGATATGGAGGTTTGGAATTGGGCCTGGGTGTATCTTAGTTTAACACAGAGGATTTCCTTATCTAGGGAAAAAAGGAAGGTCATCAAAATATTGATGTAGCCCATTGATGATGGAGGGCAAGGTTTACTGCCATGAGTGGGATGAGGGCATTAATCTTATCACTTGCTTCCCTTCCACTGAGACAGTCTTATTTCCTATTTCTGTTCAGAGCTGTCTGTATCTCTGCATTCAAATCCTTCGCTCTAGCCAGGTATGACCACTTATCTGCTTTCACACATTGAACTGGGCTGGTCAAACCTGAGCTGGTCTCCTGCCCTATAAGGAGAATAAAGGTGAGGCCAGAATCTGGCCAGAGGATCGAGGTTTCTGCTGTCATGTGCTGTTGTCATGTCCCATCTGAGCTGTCGCTCTGAGTCCTGTGTGTATTCAAGTTCCTCATTGCCTGATTTCTCACTGATTGCTTCCCCTTGCTTTAGTCTGTTTATAAATACTTAGTACATGTACTGCATTCGCGTCATATATAGTGACCGTTGGGTGGAGGCTTTGGAACCAGCTCCTTGAGTTAAAATCCTAGCTCACTAGATGTGCAAGTTTGAGCAAGTCACTCAAACTGTGTGTGCCTCAGTTTCCTCACTGTAAAAAGGAGGATAATGAAAGGATGTTGCACACATGATTGTGGCGAAGCTTAACTGAGTGAAGACATCTGAAGTGCTGTGACAGGCATTTGGCACATCCTAGGTGCTCTGTCAGTGTTTATGGGCATCACACTTACCACTGTTAGTATTTGACCTGATGTATTTTCTTTAATTCTTCAAGCTGCTGCCCTGCTTTAAGTGTGTTTCCTTTAGATGATCTGTTGGGTTGTTTCTGTGCTGGAGCGTATCCCGTAGTTTCTCACCCTGATCCAGTGTCCTAGTTACCTAAGAACTTGTATTGTATTGATTGTGTTGAGGACTCTGCAGAAACCACACACACTTTCCTGTTTTGTACTTAAAATTCTCAAGGTTTGAGGCTGTGACACAGGTTGGGCTCCCAAGAAGCAGAAACTGAGATAGAGCCTGTATATTGACTGGGTTAGGATATGGGTTGTGGGGTGGGGCGAGGTGATTGAGGTTGATACCTGCAGAGGGAAGGGAAGAATGTGGACTAGACACAAGGAGAAGGTGAACCATGATACAAACGCCACAGAGCCTCAGCCGACCCTACAGACAGCTGTCAAATGCATATGGCCCATAGGGTGACACGAATGAACTCAGGATTCCTTGGCCTTTTTATTCTTGCATGGACCAGTAACTGGATGTGGGCCCCTTTGGGAAGGATGGGCCTTGGGGTGAGGCAAATCTTGAAGGAGTTGGCAGCTGGAGGCCCCCTGTTGCTTGAGGAGGGGTCTGGGCAGCACGAGCCCATGTCCTCCACAGGTTGAGTTCCAGACTGAAAGACGAGACCTCCCCAGGAAGACACACCCCAGTGTCTATTTGAAAAGACCTCACAATTTGGCCAAATGTTTTTTACTGGGATGGGTGGGGGAAGAAAACGAGGTTGCCCATGGGTAAGGGCTGATGCTGAAGGAAGGAAGGCTGTCCAGAAAGACAGAAACACAAGACCAGAGCAGAGGTTTATGTTGCTGTAGGAAGTGGGACTCAAGAGGAAAGAGAGGAAGCCATGCAGAATCTTTACATGGGAGGGGCTGATGGAAGCAATTTGGGAGTGTTAGGGGACTTGTATAGAAACACACTGTTCCTGCTTAGACATTTTTTTTTTTTTAAAGATTTTATTTATTTGACAGAGAGAGACACAGCGAGAGCAGGAACATGAGCATGGGGAGTGGGAGAGGGAGAAGCAGGCTTCCCGAGGAGCAGGGAGCCTGATGCGGGGCTCGATCCCAGGACCCTGGGATCATGACCTGAGTTGAAGGCAGATGCTCAATGACTGAGCCACCCAGGTGCCCCCCACTTAGATTTTTTTTATAGACTTTGGGAAGTTGCTAATAGAAATTCGGTAGGCTTAGGGTGATCAACCCTGTTGGTTTGCCCAGACCAAGGGGTTTCCCAGGATGCTTGACTTTCATTGCTAAACTTGGGTTTTATGTGGATTGAACAAAGCCTTTCCCAAGGCGCCTCATGGACTTACAACCGAAGCTGTGGACAATGGATGGGTCGAGAGTTGGGAAACCATGAGCAGCTATTTTTCCATCCAGTTAGGAGCAATATTATTGATGATTCCTGCAGTGCTTCACACTCACTTGGCAGCTAATAAATATAGATCAAAAGGAAATGGAACATGAGGACAATGAATTAAAAGAGAATTTTTTGGGGGAGAACAAACTGCTGAAGATAGGGAAAGAATGGAAAGAGGAGTAAAACAGGCAATAAATCGTGGATACAATCCAGAGCTAAATGCCATAATGCACCTGAATATTTACAGTGCCATACTGGTCAGGCCAGGCCCCAAGCCAGTGTCTTCAGTACAGACCGGGACTTTCTTGTACCCCCAGGCACTGCAGACCAATCCTGGCAGACTTCTCTCCACACGTGCCCTCACCTCAGTGATTCTGAAATCTCCCTTCCTTCCTTCCTTCCTTCCTTCCTTCCTTCCTTCCTTCCTTCCTTCCTTCCTTCCTTCCTTCCTTCTTCCTTCCTTCTCCCTCACCAGAAGCGTAATATATGTTTCAAAGTTAGTAAGAAGCCCACTTCTACCCCAAACTGAAGTCCCACATATCAAGGACTCCCCTCTCCCAGAGTGAATGAGTCTCTCCTGGGGACTGGACATAATTTAGTGCTGGTGTGGAAGTCTGCTGTGGGGGCCAGGGAGGTTACCTACTTCTGGGAATGTGGCTTAATCCACATTCAAGGCCAAAAACTCTTGGTGGAAATGAATCTAGTCTCTACATTGAAATGAGAGCGAGATCTGCTTATTTTATGTCCAAAATAAGAAATGTGTTACAGGAGAGGCCCTGAAGAGCTGATATGTGGCACTCATGATGACCTTTGGACTTTCTAACCTCCTGTTAAGCACAGTTCACACTCAGTCAACAATACCATTGAGGAACTAGGCTCCCCTACTAAGTATGACTAAGTTCTTTGTATCTAAGAGGTTGGTGCATCATGCTCAATTAGCTGCACATTACTGTCAGGTTACCTTAACTTTTCCGTTTCTGACATAAAATCTGTTACCACTTTTCATCCTTAGACTAATGGTCCCTACACTTTCAGTTTATTTTCTTCAAAACAGGGGTAAAAATATTTTTCTATGTATTTTCTATTATACCTCCCAATCAGTAGATGCCCAAAGAATATTCTATGAGTACCTGTAGCTGTTTGGATTCCAAAATATCCATAGAGCCTGGAATACAGGAGGCGTCCAATGAGGATTTGTTGTATAAACCATAAAGTGCTCCATATAATATTTGGAGAGTGACTCAGTGAATGCATTAGCAAATTCAATAATAAATTTAAAAAATAATGATTTTTTAAAAGATTTTATTGTTTTGAGAGAGAGCACGCCCATGCACCAGAGCATGTGAGCATGAGCGAGGGGGAGAAGCAGAGGGAGAGGGAGAAGCAGGCTCCCCGCTGAGCAGGGAGCCCGATGCAGGGCTTGATCTCAGGATCCCAGGATCACAACCTGAGCTGAAGGCAGACGCTTAACCGACTGAGCCACCCAGCCATCCCTAAAAGATAATGATTGGTGTAGTCTTCAAGTTCACATGACATTTGTTAGACAAAAATGTGTTATTTTCTCTGGACTCCCAATATATTTTTTACCATTATTAATGATACTGATTGCATCTTGGAGGAACAGGCAGGTATGATAATCTGCATCTGCCATGTGGGCTGGAAGAGGAGTAGCTGAAGAAGGAAAAGAGGAGGAAAAGAAGAGAGACAGTCAAGTTTCCTCTTCGGAGGCACTGATGCCTTGCCTCTCTGCTTCCCTGGCACCCATTCAAGTCTGTGACTGGCATCCCATGTTGGATCAAATCTATCTGCTTGCCCTTACTTTGTAGACCTCGTGCTCAGCATCATATTAACTACAAAGTCTAGAATATGGTCTCTGAATCAGGATGACACCAACCTGACTGGGAGGTAAGAGTGGCCTACCAAAAGCAAATGTGAACCCGTGAGTCCTTGCTGTGTATAATTAAGTGCTAAGCTGGGTGCTACAGACGGTCTGGGTCAAAAGAGCTCAGGGAGCAGGGTTCAATAAGGGGTGAGTAGACAGGGAAAGAATAATGTAGTTTAGTTCAGTTTATCCAGCCCTGCCTATGAGTGTGTATCCCTTCTCTGCTCTTTTTGGCAGGTGGGAGTAGGAGATGGCTGGCGGGTGGGCTCTCAGAGGTCAGGGATACCATCCTGAAACCGTTTTAGGTAACCAAATTCTACCCAAGATTTTATTTCAAAAGTATCCTATTGCTAAAATAACATTCTAAAGGCTCCTTATTATAGTAACTATGCTCTTCCTATACAAACAAGGAATGTATCATTTTTATATTTATTCAGAAGGTATTAGCCACATCATAAGTGTTTCTAACCCAGCAGTAGCATCTCATGACCTTGACTGATAGGACTTACGTTATTATGATCAGTCAAAATAATAAATGGTAACTAATAAAATTAATGGGTATTCTTCTTTGTTATTAGAAAAGGCTATATTTTATTTTATTTTATTTTTTATTTTTATTTTTATTTTTTAAAGATTTTATTTATTTATTCATGAGAGATAGAGAGAGGCAGAGGCAGAAGGAGAAGCAGGCTCCCTGCGGAGCGGGGAGCCCGATGCGGGACTTGATCCCAGGACCCTAGGATCATGACCTGAGCTGAAGGCAGACGCTTAACCGACTGAGCCACCCAGGCGTCCCTTATTTTATTTTTTTAAAGACTTTATTTATTTCTTTGACAGAGAGACACAGCGAGAGAGGGAACACAAGCAGGGTGAGTGGGAGAGGGAGAAGTAGGCTTCCCACTGAACAGGGAGCCCGATGCAGGGCTGAATCCCAGGACCCTGGGATCACAACCTGAGCTGAAGGCAGACGTTTAACAACTGGGCCACCCAGGCGCCCCAATAAAGCTATGTTTTAAAATAATTTCCCCACCGGTAGATTTTCAGGTTTAACAATAGATTATTATACCCAGGAAAGGCTTAATCTGTCTTCAAATAGTTCCCCGGGATTTATTTAAGGTATAAAGTTTAAAACAGCAGTGACAATAGAGCTGAGAGGCTCTGTTATCTGCAGAGTTAGGTCTCACAGGCTCGCTCATTCCTCAGGGGAATTATAGAGTCTCTTAGTACTGTGTGGTTTTCTGGACAAGGGACCATTTCTTGACACCAGAGTGAGCTTTGCCTGGGAAGGTGAGGAAAGAACAGGGACTTCCTCTCTGGGGAGATACACTAAATGTGCATCATCCTTGCTTGCGTGGTGACCACTTTCTCTCTGTTGGTCTAGGGCAAGAGGGCAGAGCTGGCCCTGGACCTGAAAAAACCCATCTGGGTTAAAGCCCAGCCTGACGCATCCCCTTGAGCCTTGGCTCATGTTTCCACAGTTGTTCTTTGTACCTGAGTGAGTGGCTCTCCCTCTGAACGCCCCCCATTTCTGCCACTGCTCTTGACTTCCCAGGACTATTTGGTTGGGGACAGACTATGGAGAGGGTTGCCTGTCTTTCTCTGATCTGTAAGGTTACCTTTTCTAAAGGGCCTGTGAGGAATACTTGCCACAAAAATAAGGTGTTTCTGGAGCCTAAAATATCAGGCCATCAGAGAAAAGTACTCTGTGTGTGTGTGTGTGTGTGTGCACACGCACGCACGAGGTTCCAAAGGTGAGGGGAAGAAGAAAGAAGAAAAGGCACACCCCTCTTCCAGCCCATCCCTACAACAGAATCCTGCCCTGCCTTCCCTCCAGCATCCCTGCTTTTGTCCTTTTAGCTTAAGAAGATTTGTCAGCATGAAAGGAGGAATGCTGGGGCCCCTGGGGGCTCCGGAGTCAGCCCAGGGCTCTGCTGGCCATTTGGGCAAAATCAGGCAGGGGTTCAGAAGCCTGCGACTCTGTCCCCTGGGGACCCAATCCTGCTTCCTCCCCCCGGGGTACCCTAACCTGTTAGCTCCCTTTCTTCTTTGCATCCCAGGGCAGTTGTCAGGGGTTGGTCTGGGGGGGGCAGGCAGGGACCATTAGGTGCAGGAGCCCCAGTACATTTCAAGGAGTACGAGGAGCTGACTGTCAAGCCATCCAGGACAGGCTTTATTCAAGGCACCAATCACACAATAATCAGTGTCTCACACATCCAAGAGTCAATGGCTGTCTCCACCCTCTTCCTTCCCTCGGTGCGATCACTGATTTTAATGGCTTCTTTGTATCTGGTGAAAATTGAACTCAGGGTCTTTTTATTTAGACAATCCCCACAGGACACAAAATGAGTTGCTTTCTCAGTCTGTGGACAGCCATGTCTCTCGAGGCCTCCTTCAGGCTCTGGTTTCAGGAGGACTCTGTTCTCAGGTTAAAAGGAATGCAACTTGCATCTTGTAGTTTAATGAATTTGCATAAATCTCTGAGGTAGCATTGTTGGACCCGGCTGGCAAACTGGACTTCAATGCCGTACATCAGATTGGTGTAAAATCGAAGTGAGGGGGAGAGTATGGCTCCCCTCCCCCTCCCCTTTTCCCACCTCCTCCGGCCCGGCCCTTTTTATTTGGGGCAAGCAAAGTAGTTAAAAATGTCAAACTCACAGTATGCACTGTCAACAACACAATGAGGAGGCTGAAATAAAATCCTCCAACTTCATGGTGATACTTTATACTTACATAGGGCCTTTCATCAAGAGTCTTCTCATGCCTGAGGAACATTAACCCCCGCTTTTCCTCTGGGGCTGGACCCAGAGCCTGAGCTGGGTGGGAAAGCAAATGCATGGGGGGACAGCACCCCATTTCCAGGACACATTTTTATGGTAGGTCTCATTTTACATCTTTCCCCTTCACCTTTTTCAACAAATGTTTGCTGTATCAGCCCCTCACCAGAGGTCCCTGATACCCCAGTCATGTCAACAACCCAATAGACTACATGTATGTTGAGGATACCAGCAAGCGACACCCCCCTTCCCCCCAATGAGGAAGAAAGTATTTGTAAGTTTGAAACTTGATATATCAGGAAATGCATCAAAGCAGTTGTTAGGAGAGTAATCTGAACTTCGCTGGGCTTCACACTTTATGGTGTGCTCTTGTTTTTGTTTGATTTGTATAGGGGACTACTGTAACATCTGTAGCGATTAAAGCCTGAAAACGTTTTTATCTGACTGTGTGTTTGGGACCATCATTGTGACGCCTGTTTTGTCTTTTCCAAGTTGCATTTTGTGCACCAGCTTTGTGTCAGATGTGATCCATGAAGCTAACAGTTACCAGGAATTTGCCTGTTGGTCACAGTGCTCCTTCCTAAGGAAACTGGATGAAGCTACTTGGTCTTTATCAATGTCTGGTTGTAGACAAGAAGGTCTGATATTCGTTTCTCTTGTTATAATCGGTGCTTCTTAAAATATGGTCTGAAGACCCCTGCATGAGAATGATGTGGGCCACTTCTCAAACATGCAGATTCTCAGGGCCCCTAGACACTCACTCTAAAAAGCCAGGCTGGTTTGAATGCTGAGGTGTGCCCATGTTAATCCTTCTAAATTCTCTCCTGCTTCCTATTTCTGATCATATTAACTTTTACGGGGTAGACTGGCTGGCAACAGGCAATCTCTTAAGCATCGGCAGAACCATTAGCTCCACAAGAAAAAACAGATATCAGAACAAAGTTATGAGTTACTGAAGGCTCTGTGTAAAGGGAAACACTTGAATGCCTGTTCTTCAATATTTTCTCCTTACAATTGGAGCTTGCCCATTTCCAAGGGCCTGCAGAATTTACTCCACCAGTGATCCTCTGGGCATAAGTACCGTGAGTATGATTCCCATGGTCTTTGCACTGGTCTTTGAGGTCTACACCATATCTCCTCTAAGAACTAAGCAAAACAGACATCACACTAGTTTGATATTGAAGTCTGAAGGTCTATTGAATGTCTAATGTCATGTGTCACATATCGGAATCAGAGCTGAGTGCTTTAACAATGACTACGTGTATCTAATTCCAATTTGTCATTATTCATATTGGTTTATCAAATCTCTTTTTAGTATTCACAATCCTGAAATGGTGGATCTACCTCTTACTATTGTGTGACCATAGTCAGATTATTTAAGTAACTGTGGGCCTCAGTTTCCTTAGTTGTAAAAGGGGAATGATAATAATAGTACGTAACTCACTGGGTTATTTTAAAGGTAAATTAGGTAATGCGTTTAATGCAAATAGCACACACAAATGCTTAATAAATTGCAGTAGTTATACTTGCTTCTGGGGATAAGAGGTAGAGAGAGAGGGGAAATCAGACACTGGAGGTAAAATCCGCACCTGTGATGATAGTCTTGGTAGGTCCCCAATGATACACGACCATCACCAAAAAGCATCTCTAAGGGACCTCTTTGCTGTGTTTCACACCTCACAGATCTGATTACCATCTCGGACTTTAGGGATTTTCCAGAAAACACTCAACCATGAAGAATACAGTACAAGAGGTTTTGAAAATTGAGCAGACAAGTAGACATTCGTATGCCTTTTGTAACACCAGCTGGCAGTCCTCCATGGGTGAGGGCAGGTGTCATGAGGGGAGAGGGGATTGCCTGAAGGAGGCCAAGAAGGCCCCGACAGGGGAGGTGAGCTAAGCATCTTAGCATGTGAGGAGGTAATTTGGGCAGCTGCATTAATGATCACTTGGTAGAGGTGGGGAAGACAGTGCCCCCCCATCATCTTTCCCTTATTTAATTTTATACTAAGTTGTAAGTCAAGTTTAATACTTGTCTTTAACTTCCACTTAAGGAAGTGTGACCCTATCACACCCAAGGGGTTCCAAATGTGCATTTAAACAGAATCTGGCTTCAGGTTCCTATAATGTGTGGATTATAGCAAAATAAAAAAAAATGCAAGAAATACAGTCTGTGCTTTCCTTTTCTTGAAATTTTTACAGACATAAAATATCTTCTCACTAGGAAGGAAGACAAGACTCCAGAATGTTTTCTCTAGAGGAATAGAAATAGTGCTTTGAAAAAATCTAGCTCACCTTGGTGGAAATTTCTAGTCATTCTTTCTCGTGGACTTTTTCCCCCTAAAGAAAAACATCGTGTCTAATGCATGGCTTATGCCTGCGGGTTTCTGTCATAGAGGTCTTGTTGGCTGTGTGTAGAGGAGACAGACCTGTGCATTGGGCCATCACCCCAGGCCACTGAATTTCAAAGCCCGGAGTCCGTAACAAAGCTCTGAAGACTCTTTATGGATTAGAATTTTCTAACCTTCCTCTGGAGAGTTCCTTAATGTTAGACCAGCCATGACAAGGAGCTGGGCCAGACTGTGCCCTTACAAGCTTTCTGACTTGTCCTCCTGTGCTTGCTAGCCACCAGCGAACAGAACCAGAGCGGTTCATACTTGTCTTACCTGAAAATTCCATTTGTCAAACGGCAATTGCACAACAGAAAGGTCAGCACTTTATGTTCTGAACACTTAACTTTAATCATTGCTTAAGGTGAACAGAGTCTAAGAGGTTTTCAAACCAGTCCTCCGATGTAATGGAAAGGGGGATTGGTCACTGGCCAGGAATGCAAATCCAGTGTCTGGTTCTCACATCTTCCTTACCCCATTCCATCCCCACGTGTTGCGGTAGCCTCATAGAAACTCTGGCAAGATGTTCAATCAATAGATCTTTAGTGAGCACCTACTATATGTCAGACATTTTTGAAAAAATAGCTGGTCTCTTCTCATGATTTATTTTGAAAATTATACAACCATGGACTTCTTATTTTTAATAACAAAAGTGGAACATGCTCATCGAAAAAAAGATCAAACCACCCATAAGCATACAGAAATGCAAATTCCTCTCACTCCCTAAGGATAACCACTGTTAATAATTGGTATAATTCCTCCATCATATGCTACATTCTATACTGCAGTTTGCTTTATTCATGCAACAAGCAACTGCTTCTTTCTATATCAGTATATGTACAGTTACCTCAGTTTTTTCAAAACCTTCTCAGTTTTCTGTACTATGCTTATGCCCTAATTTGTATAACTTACCTTTTCTCATATTGATGGATATTAAAGTTATCTCTACTTTATTGGTTTATAAATAATGCTGGAGAGAACATTTTTGGGCTTATATTCTTGAGCTCTTTTGTGAATTTATTGGTGGGATCACTCTGGAAAGTGGAATTGCTTGCTCTAGAAAATCTTTAGGTATTTCTAATTTGTTTTCCATAAATATTGTGTTGATTTGAACCCATCGGAGTTCTGCGCTGTCTTTATGTGATTCCTATATGAAAGTGGAATATTTGGGGGCCTTGGTACCTTCTCAAATCAATAATCTACCACTGCTCCTTGAGAAAATAAGTTTTGGACATGCAGTGAGCATCCACTGTGGGGAAGCAGTGAGATGTGAAGTCATTGTTTTCTAAGGACCAGGAGAGTGTTTAATCTAAATATACACCCCATTCCCTGGAATCTGCCAACCTTATTCCTGCCTCCATTCTTAGCGCCCTCCCCCCATTTGGGCCAAAGATTGACTATGGCAGGCGATTTGAGTGTAAACAAATAACACAACACAATGGTTGCCCTCAAAGACCTTTCAAACTGGGTTGGGGAGACAGAACACAGATGGCTACAAAACAAGCTAAAAATACAAGTTGGTATATAAAAAGCTGCAAATAAATATAAATAGCAGCATTAGAGCAGTTCAGAGGAAGGAAGGAGAATGGAGTAGAGTGTTGAGCTTCATGACAGAGACTCAGTGGAGGATTTGTGGATTTCCCCAGGTGGGGGTGGGGGTGGGGGTGGGGAGAGTCCTATTAAAAAAAAAAGTTAAGAACCAGCTGACAGGAGAGATTCCAGGAGAGAGTGGAAAACAGGCAGGAAAGTGCTCTTTTTTGTCTTGCTGGTTCGAAGTGGCCGGGGTGGTTTACAATACTCCTTGAGATTATTACAGATACTCGGCAAAGATTTTTTTTTGGGGGGGGCATGATTGAGGTGGTGCAGGTAGGTCATTAAAATTTTGGGAAGCTGGCAAAATAAAGTGAAGGGGATCAACAGTACACTTATCTTAACACTGAGTAATATATAGAGGTGTTGACTCAATATGTTGTACACCTGAAACTAACACTGTTAATTGCATTGGAATTAAAATAAAATTTAAAAAAAATTTTGAGAATCTAAAGAAAGCTTCCAGCACTCTTCTCAGAAAAAAAAAGGAAATCCACCTATTTGCACATATATACAACATTTTGCCTACATTTCAGGGAACACATTCTTCTACCCCAAGATGAAAACCTTTCGAGTATGTCTAAAAAGAGTTGCACCCCAAGACAAGCCATTTAGGAAATACGTTAAGCAAGTATCTGTATCACAGCAAAAGCTGTTAGACCACACAAGACATAACTAATAATCATATTTGTGAATCATCAAACTCCGAAGCCGACTGCAAACAGGTGGGTAAACAACTCAATGGGGCCCTCCTGGCATTGCAAACTTTCCCTCCACGTTTTCAGTTTATCCGGCGTCAATTGGTGTAGGCGATTCTGTGTCTTTTTCCGGAGAAAAAGGCTCTGACCTGAGAAAAACCAAGCTCTTGAAAATTTGCATCAATGGGATTATTTACGCATGTATAACTGGAATCCGCTCCGAGATGCCGATTTTGCTGCAGAAAAGATACTCTTGCTCCCCACCCCCTCCTTTCTTTTTGACAGTCAGTTAATAAAGACTCAACAATAAGCAGCTGCCAGTGATGTCATTTGGGACTTTGTCCACGGAGCTTGTATTTACAAGCTCGGAGCAACCACGGAGCCGCGGCCCGGGGAGCGAGTCTCCGCAAACTTGCTCCGAATTCGCTGCAGGACTTCGCTGCTGCTTTGGATGTTCAGAAAAACTGAGCGTGGTCTCTTAGCACGGCCTTTTGATGCTGCAAAAATAAACAGCGGATAACCTCGGGAAGAAATTTTTAGCTGGAAAGAGCCGTGGCTGTGTCTGTCTCCAGGACTGTGATATGTATTGATTGAAGAGCTAACTACAAGTAAGGCTGGGGGCTGGTTTATTTTATTTTTTTTAACTCTTGTAACAGTTTTTCTTATTTATACAGCTTGCTTTCCTTTTAAAGTGCGATGATGATGTTTAGGTGTTTCTCCAGGCTCTCCGGGCTGCCACACAAGTAGGCGTCTGTTGTAATTATAGTGTGCTGAAGTTGCCGGGGGTAGGTGCAGAGGACTCCTCTCGTCTGAGAATAGGCACCGGGGTGTAGATAACAGAGAGTGAATTCCTAGTCCTCTTTTGACTCTGCTGGGAGGCTGGATTTCTTTTCTTCTTCTTCTTCTTTTTTTTTTCAAATAAAAAGCAACCAGCCATACAAAAAACTACTGGGTTGACCTAGGAATTTTAATAGAAAATGACAGACTAATTTTTAATTAACTAGTGTGCTGGAAGGCGGAAACCCACTTTTTGTTTTTGGTCTCTGATCCTTTCTGTGGTTTGTAGTTTTCTCATATGTGCATATTGTTTACAGTGTCTTGTTCCCTCCTGCCTACACCCTCGCCACACACACACACACACCCACCCACACCCACCCTGGCTCATTCATTCTTGAGGAATTTGAAAGTATAGAAAAATGTTTTGAAATTGAAACCGTTCCTATCTGGATATTTTCCCATTGAGTATCTGGAGAAATGTTCACTGCCCTGACTTGTCTTCTGAGCTGGGAACCTGAATTCATGGACTACTGAAAAAGTCAAATTCTGACACTCAGCTAGGTCTGGATTCAAGATGCACATCCTCTCTTTGCCTTCCCTTCTGGCTCTTTAGAACTGTCCAGATACCCTTGGGGGGATAGGAAGAGGGGGCTCCTTGTGTCTCCAGCCTGGACGCAGGCTCCCTCTTTATCACAGCCGCACGGGGCCACCTGGAAGTTCTCCTTTGGAGACGCGCACCTTGGGCTGTCTGTTGTGTGCCTTGGGCTGCTGGGTTTGCTCTTCAGCGCCTCGCTGTCCGTAGCAACTGGAGGCTGATTCCTGCCATCTAGAACGGACTGCCCGGCTGCGCGGGTTGGCAAGAAGTGGCTCTTAGCCTGTTAGCTCCTGCACGCAAACTCTGTGACTCACTCCTGGAGCCCCAGCCTGCTCCTCACTTCAGCTGCTCTGTCCCTCGCCTAGGAGAAGAGGGGTAGCCTTCACTGCTTTCCCCCTTTTCTCTGCTTTCAGAGACTTGTAAGAAGCCAGGGCCAGAAAGGTCCTAAAATATTCCACTGTCTTCCATGGATTTCTATGGTGGGTGACCTCCTGCCTGTTTGTCAGCCCCCAGTTTTTCCATCAGGGCACACACCCCCTGCTTGGATGTGTTTCATGTACTGAAAGTGCTTTGTGTGACTTTTCATTTAAAATAAGGGATCTGCTACTAAGACCGCTTTCAAGTTAGTAGTCAGAGCACATCATTTTTACAGAAGGAAACCTGAGGCACAAGGAAGGGGGATGGTTGGTCCGGAGTCCCCTGGCAAGATGGTGGCAGACCTATAGCTGGAGACTCGGTCCTTCGTGCTCATTCCAGCCTGCCTTCCACATTTCCATTCCTGCAGATGATGGAAGAAGTGGGCTCCACGTGTGGTTGCTAGGTCTCCCTGTAGGAACAGGGCTGGGTGAAGGTGTATAGATAGAGTGGTCTGGCCCTGCTCCTGTGTTGTCTTTGGCTCTGGGTATGCTTCTAAATGTCTCCGTTCCTCATTCTTTTTGCTAGAGAGCCAAAGGGAACTCTGTGATTATTTTACAGCTAATGGCCACAAGGCCAAGGGAGGTGATTCTGGCAGTTGAAATAGTATAAAAGGTATCTAGCATCACTTACAGGTCACAAGATGTCAGGTGGTTCCCAGCTCTGACAATCTGTGCTTCGGCTTTACTTTCAAGTATCAACCTTTTTATTATTATTATTTCTTATTGACCACACCTTGCTTTTCTGGAGCCCTTCTTGCCAATAGAACCTTCTCTTCCCTTTCTCACTGATTCCTCACCCCCCTTCCTTCTCTCACAGCAGCCTGGATTTCAGATTCTAACCTTCAGCTCAATTCCACTCACACACTACATACCTTTTCTCTCTGGAACCTTCCATGCCCCCGACACCCCTGCCTATCAGATCCTCCCATGAACTCTTAGAGTTGTCGTGATGATTTCCTTCTTTAGACCTTCATGATGTCTTGTGTTAACTTCCGCTGTGGGATCTGGAGCTCCTTGCCACATAAATTCCTCTTTCCACTGAAAACAAGGGCTGTGTTTTAATACTTCCTATATCCACGGCCTCTAGTACAGAGTCATTGTTCAATGTATAACACTAAATAAATGAATAAGTGAATGGCTAATCTTAAGTATCCCTTTTCCTTCATCAGACATCCAGCCCTCTGCACTTGGTTGAAAAACTTATCACATAAATGTGCTGAGTGGCTTTACATTCTTCTTCCCTGGGGTTGAAGGCCTTCAAGGCCAGACTCCTGAGCATGCAAACAGGACTATTCCTGATGTGGTATCAGCCAGCCTACTCCGGCTCATTATTCTCCTCTCCTCCACACCTACTTGCATATCTGTCCCAGAGCTTCCTGGCCTGACAGTTCATCTGAACCTTCCACTAAAGGTCCAAAGGCAGCAGGGCATAGCGATGGAGGACTTGGTATCTGGAACTGGACCGCCCAAGCTCAAACGCTGCTTCTACCGCATTCTGCCTTTATGATCTTTGTTAATTCCCTTAACTTTTCTGTTTGAATTTCACATCTTTAAGATGTGGCTTATAAGAGTGACTACCTCATGAAGACCTGGGGGTGGATTACATAAATTAATATAGCTAAAACACTTAGCACAATGCCAAGCGTATATTAAGTACTAATGAGTATTAGCTATTGTCATTATGATTTACCTTGCAGATGCCCATGTCCCACTCCAGGCTTAATGAAACAGCATCTCCAAGGTGGGACTCAGGTCCAGACATTGTTAAAAAGTTCCTCGGATGATTTGCATGGAAATGACTGGCTTGGCTACCCATGCTGCTTTCTGTTACCTGAACAAGCTGGGCTTCTATGTTCTTTCGCACCCCTCCACCTTTACATTTTTGCCCATGGCACCTCTCCATCCACCCAGTTTATTCTCCCGGGCCTTGCCAAATTCATAATCTCACACATAGCTCAGCACTTGGCACCAAGTGAGTTCCCAATAAATGATGAAAAAAAGTGTATGAGTGCATGCTTCATGGGAACTGTAGGAGAAGATTTATACTGTTTTCTTCCCCCTAATCACTATTGAGTGATTGCAGAATACCAAGCACATTTTAAGCTCTTTGCACATGCTGTCTCATGATGATCACAATGTACATTTTCCAGGCAAGGGTACTGAGGTTCAGAAATATGAGGTCAAATGGGCAGTAAGAGACAAGAGCAGGATTTGAACCCCAAGCCTATGGTCTTAATCTTTCACTGTACTGCCCTCTGGTTATGGGAAGCGTTTTTTCCTCATGAGCTTTGCCAATGGCGGAACTTTGATTTTTCTTGTCTTCTCCTGGGCTGATTGTTCTGGTGGAGCTGCAAATCAGATGAATACTTCTAGGTGTCAACTGGTTGAACTGGCAATTCACATTTTCTAGTTTTTTAGAAATGTCTAACCAGTCCTTTGGTGTTTGTTTTTCTTTTAGTCTCAGATAAGAATCCTCTTGCAGGCTAGCCCAAGTTTATGGCTAAACATCAAGATTATTTGCATTCTTGGTATGGGTGTTGGTAGCTGAGTTCAGCCTGGTCGAGAGTGTAATCCAGGCGATTCAAATTAAAAAAAAAAAAAAAAAATGGAAACGATGGTTGGCCATTTGGTTGGTACCTAAAAAGTTTGCCAACGGAAGTGGTAGTATTTTGTGATAGTGGATTTAAACAGCCAGAATGGTGGAGGCTGAACACTGCTAAGTCCTAGAACCAGTTAAACATACCAGGTAACTTATAGGCTTGTTTTTCTCTGGCTCTCTAATTCTACAAAGTTTATGCCTTTGGAACTTTGGATTCCCAGTTGTGTTTTCTTATAGATGAAATAATAAATCTCTCAGATGCATAGAACATTACCCACAACGTTTACTATGCCCCAACACATACTTGTCTAATGAAGTGTGTCATGTTGGTTTGGAAGCCTCAATTACACAAGGTACTTCCCAGTGGTTACATAAATTAATCTTGGGGTTTTCAGGGCAAGAAATCAGCTGTCTCCTTCTTAAAAAGAAACTT
Organism: Mirounga angustirostris; assembly: GCF_029215605.1. NCBI lineage: Eukaryota > Metazoa > Chordata > Mammalia > Carnivora > Phocidae > Mirounga > Mirounga angustirostris. The sequence continues at coordinate 100,977,164 of NW_026991711.1, read as the reverse complement.
TCTGGATTAGTGATCCTTTGAGTAGAATTTGGATAGACTAGAGGAACCCAATGGACTGAGTTCAAGAGGAAAGTCCCAAACCCAACACTGTGGAATATCAGCTCAGTCAATAATATGGCAGATAAATATCATGGTGTTGAAAGAAGAGCTGTTAGTTCTGAAATGTGGGGACAAATGTTACTATCAAGATGCATGTCTGACAAACTGTTCTACGAAGGGTATTTGCTTTACTGGGCAAACTGAATCTGATCCAGGCCAGCCTAAAAGATATGTCCCAGATGGTTCCATTGTCAGTGGTGATGTGTTATTACGAAATTTTTAAAAATCAAAGTAATACATGCTTAAAGCTTAGAAAACCAAATAGTGTGAAAATGTTTATGTAAATATATAACTACTATATCATCTATAAATAGTCTATGTATACGTATAAACTTCGCATATGTATACGAAGATCTGTATATCTCCCAGTCCCCTCTCCATCCTCCCCTCTCCATTCCCACTCCTCAGAGAATTTTTCTACTCTTTTTGCTTTTTATGTAATATTTCTAAATGTTTTTTAATCTATTTGTAATAGAAAATTGATTTATTTCCTCTTATGATAGGCAATATATGTTTCTTATATTTCCCATACCTTCTCTGTTCTCCAATCAAAATCATTGATTACATGTATATTTTGTGCTCATTTTTAATGGTCATTGTTGAATCAATTAATTTATTATCACACTTTCTGTTAAAAATATTTTTCCTAAAGTTTTTAATGGCCTCATTAAAAAGCTTATTACTTAATTTTCTAGGAATCTTTAGTTAAATTTTCCCAGTTCCATCAGCTTTTTGACCAATGTGTCAAAGGAAACCTACTTTAAAAACATTCTTCATATATCCATAATTAAATTCTCAAGTCACGATAAACTATCTTTTTGTCGTTGTCAAGCAAGGGAACTTAATTATCAGTTGAGCCATATCAGAAGCAATTTAAAGGGCCTGCCTTCAACATTTTTTTAAAATTCTAGTTATAGTCGATTACTCATACATGGGTAAATAGAAATGATCTGGTTTATTATAGTTGGTAAATAACGTTCATAATTTGGTTTTATGGTTTCACGAATATTCAGTACATTTTAATGTGGTAAATATCCTTTGTTTCTGTGTACCTTTGACATCTGGAATAGCTTCATCAGAAGAAAGCAAATGCTACTTTCATGTAAGTTATCATATGAATAGCGAATAAAAGGCCCACTCAAAATGACATTTATATCTTTCCTTTCTCATTTTCTTTTCACTCATTCTTTCAGCTGAGATTTGAATAATCAGTAATGTGAGATACTTTATTATTGGGAGTAGTTAAAATACTTCAAATTGTTTGCAAGAGACTGTGTTTTTGGAGTTTGCCAGTAGAGGGCCTTATTAAACTGGGTAACATTTCACATACAGATCAGTTGCAACAGTTACCTTGTTGAAGAAGCCAGTTTTTTTTTTTTTTAGGACACCTGATCAATAGCAGTAAAACTATCAAAGTAGTGTTTTCAAGTGCATTGTAATTCTATCTGGAAAAATGAGAAGTCTTAACTTCTCATTTTCATTGTTTTCTTAGGGGGGAATTGGAGAATTCAGATAGATTATTAATAGCCCATCAATCAAACCAGGACTCTGGGTGCCAGGAATACAATCTACACATAACATTTCTTTTGGAGTTGGAGCACTGGTCTCTGAGTCTTTTGGGATCTAGTATTGGATGTTAAATATGAGAAAGAAACAAATGATGGTTCTTTTATCCTAGGAACAATTTATACTTGCTTCCCACATTTGAGTGTGCCCCACACTCCACAAAAACAGGTTTTCTGTTTCCTGCACCTGGACCAGAATCTTCTCACTCTATAATATGCCCTTGGTTCAGACCCAGGGAGGGAGAATCAAGAGAATCTGGGAGCAGAAGAGTACTCTGTGCATTCCCTATCACGCTTATTTTCCACTGAGGGAAGCAGAAGAGCCCTAGGGAAAGGAGTTGAGTTTTCTGAAGTCATTCAGTGGATTAGGGCAGAGCTCTTCTCTGTATACTCACTGGCTGTTTCCAGCTCCTCCCACCAACCGAAATCTCTCCTTCTTGGGAAGGCTCCCTGCTCCCCACCATCCACATTGGGATAGCTCCTGCCCCACCTGCATGGCCCCCCTCAGGACGTCTTTCCCTACTTGTTATCCACTCTCATAGCCTCAGGTACTTGTTTCCATAGCACTTGTCACGAGTGCAATTAGAAGTATGGTCAACGGTTTGATTAAGAACATCTTCCCGTCTAAGCTACAGGTTCCAAGAAGGCAAAGCCTTGTCACTCCTCTTTCATATTGTAACCTTAGCACCCAGAACAGTGGCTGGCAAATGGTAGGTGCGTAGCAAATATTTAGTGAATGGGTGGATATAAACAAGTTTTCTGATTTTTTTTTTTAAAGATTTTATTTATTTGACAGAGAGAGACCCAGCGAGAGAGGGAACACAAGCGGGGGGAGTGGGAGAGGGAGAAGCAGGCTTCCCGCAGAGCAGGGAGTCCAATGTGGGGCTCGATCCCAGGACCCCGGGATCATGACCTGAGGCGAAGGCAGATGCTTAACGACTGAGCCACCCAGGCGCCCCAACAAGTTTTCTGATTTTGATTTAGTGCTTTGGCCTCTCCATTTTTATACTTATGAACACATTCCTTTTTATAACTCAACTGATGACATTCAAATCTCATGGCATTCAAATGTCTGTGGACTCAAGGCATAAAGGCATGGCATTATTATTAATATTATTATTTTTACCTAACTTTGAGTGAGTGTTTATTTCTTGACATGTAAACGTAGGTATTCATGGCATTTATCAGATGGGAGCTCGAAAGGTATGAGAATAAAGAAGAGAAGGGACAAGGATTTCTCTTCTCTCATTTTTTTTTTTTTTAAAGATTTTATTTATTTGTTTGACAGAGAGAGACACAGCAAGAGAGGGAACACAAGCAGGGGGAGTGGGAGAGGGAGAAGCAGGCCTCCCGCAGAGCAGGGAGCCCGATGTGGGGCTCGATCCCAGGACCCTGAGATCATGACCTGAGCCGAAGGCAGACGCTTAACTGACTGAGCCACCCAGGCACCCCTCTCTTCTCTCATTGATGAGGACAGCGATTAGAAAGAGGAGAATGTCCTGGACTGCATATTGTGCCTTTCTGTGTTTCCCAGGTTGGTCTGGAGATTTTCAGGAAACCTTTTTCCTGAAAGACTGCATCACATACTAGGAAGATCAGGACCTTTGGAGTCCTTTAAGAGAGTAACAGAAACCAATAGACCCAGCTCATGCCTATGTGGCATTTACCCTTAGATCTACCTGGGTTTCAGTTTCTGTTTTGATCTCTATTGACGTGGGGTGAGTTATTTAACTTCAATGAGCACCGCTTCCTTGTCCATAAAATGCAGTAATAGCAATAATGTATTCACCTCATATTAATGAAGTACTTAACAATGTGTCTGATCCTGCTGTACTTTCTATTAATGCTGTCTCATTTACTCAAGATAACCCTCTGAGATAGATATTAGCATAAATCCCATTTTCTAGATGAGAAAAACAAAGTACTAAGAGGTCAATTTGTTCTAGATTGCCCAGTAAGGCTTTGGACTGGATATTTTGATTCTATGACGTCCTTCTAGTATCATTGTAAGGATTAAATGAGAAGTAGGGTGCCAGCACAAAAATAGACTCACAGTATGTGGTGGCCAGGATCACCATTATTGGCTCCTCATCATTGAAGACAAGACATCACGGGCCCTTGTAAGTAGCTGATTGCTAGAGGGAGATGGGAGGGTTGATGATAACACTGCATCCGGGTCATAGGGACTTGTTGTTTAATCCCAGCACCAAATGTCAAAAGCCCCACATACTCAGCATTTTGGCACACACCAGTATTTGCAGCCCCAGACAACCACCAGCCCCAGACTACCCACTCCCAAACCCCTCCTGGCCATGAATGCATTTATTATGTTCTCAACATGTGGACATATTTTTCATCACTCAACACGTTGCATCTGTTTGTGATGCCCTAGGTTTATCATCTCTGCATTTTGTTTAGCAAAACTGCCAAATCCTATGGTCTTTTGTATGTGTAGAACTGCTTATGTGAAGCATAGTGGAACCAGGTTATGGAGTGGGATGGGTACAAGGAGTGTCCAGCTCCTTTTGGTGAGGACTTTCTTGGATGCCCGTTTTTTTGCATCCTTAGGGACCAACTTCCCTAGCTCTTCTTGCCCCCACCTCTTTCCCATCTCTCTAACCCACGTTACTTCTCCATCCTTATTTCTCTCAATCTTCCCTCTTTCTCCCTCTCTCCTTCTATTTTCCCCTGTCTTTCACTGTTCCTCTTCTTTAACTTCATTTTTCTCTCCTCCCCCTCGTATTCCCCAGAAGGGAGAGTAAAGGGGAAGTGAAGACGGTCGGTGTTTCTCAGTGGCCAGGGAGATACAGAAGGGAGTCATTTCAGTTTTCCCACTTCTCCATAACTTCAAAACCCCTAGGGCTCTTTATAATGCTGATCCTGTTTTTTTTTTTTTTTTGTGCTTAATAATATGACCATTGAATTTTATTTATTTATTTTTGGATCATACTTTTTAAAAATTTTATTTTATTATGTTATGTTAATCACCATACATTACAGCATTAGTTTTTGACACAGAATGCTGATCCTGTTGAAAAAAGGACACATCAGAAGTACAAGCCCAAATAAAGAGAGAAACCAAAGAGGCAGCAGCCTGGTGGGGTGGAGTGTAATTTGGAAGGAGAATTGAACAACCCTGCGTGTAAACCACCACAAGCCAGCTGTAGGATCAAGTGGCCCCATCTGCAAAGTGAAGGCGGAGATCAGATCGTCTCAAGGCCATTTCTGGCCCTGTGATCCCGTTATTCCTTAACACACAATGACTGCGGTCTGACTCACCATACAATTATCCAAAGCACTGAGGAGCAGAGCCCCTCCCCCAGGACAGTGGGTGCAAGTCGGGGCTGCGTGCTTGGGGGCTCTTGGCGTGTTTGTGATCCCCAGAAGTTCCTTTCTCCCAAAGTGCTGAAGTGCTTCGTCCCTGCACAATGCTGCGTGTCCTCACAACAGATGTTAAAGGATCACCCTTGAAAGGGTGTTTCCCCAAAGCATTTAATTATAACCTCCACAGAAGATTAACAGATGTTATAATTGTCTTTACTCTTTGATTAAATAGTTTCTGCATGAGTGGCTTTCTTAGATTTTCCTTCTCTGTTTTGTGTGATCCTTATTATAAAGAGCAGACATGTGTCTTCAATTTTCTAGAGAGAGTTCTTCAACGGGCTTGGTAAGAGTCTTCCCAGATTCATAATTTCATTCTTTCCTCTATCTATCTATCTCTAGGAAACCTGAGGCAGGGTGGGCTATACTTGCATAGACTGAACCATTGGTTACAAAGGGTGGCTGGGTGATGGGAATATGAATATTGTTCATAAGCTGACCTCTCTCCTTATCATTTGTCCATGGAAGTGACTGATGCCCGTGAATGTTCTCTGGGAAAAACAGCAAAGTGGGAAAGGAAAATTCAGCAAACCTTGTGCACACCAGGTGCCAAGTGTGCAAATGAGTGTTTGAGCAGAGAGAAAAACAGCATTCATGATGTGAATGTCTGTAGATCTCTCTGGCAATATTTGTTCTGGAAAGATGAGTTATCAGCCGGGAGCCTTATCAACATCAGAAGGGTTATTTTCATGCCATCGTGTAGAACCCAGAATTCCTTCTTTCCATTAGAGACGTGGTTTGTGTGTTATTATTTATCTTACCTTCTGTTTAGCCCATCAGGAAGGATGATGCCACTAACCTCATGTGAATAAGAATGCTTCTTTCTCATTGTCTCATTGTCCAAATTAGTATTTCTTCCTTGAGAAAAGAAAATTCTATGGAAGGGGTGCAGACATTAGGTCAATTTATGGGTGATGAAAACAAAAGGAACGGACGTAAGGAATACTGAATCAGTGCTGTGGAGGGGTCAGCTTACCAATAGTCTCCACCTCTCCATATGGAAACCTCTGAAAAGGGCTCATAAATCAGGGTAAAGGTCAGTCCTTAGATCAACTTGAAGGAAAAGAGCAAAATAGAATTTAGCTTCACTGGATGAATTAGTATTAAGACTTTAACAAATAAAGGGGGGGGGAGAAAATACATGGGTTGTTTAATCAAATAGGTCCCATGTAAATTTGATCTCTTTTATCTGAAATTGCTAAGGAAGAGGAGGGAAGAAGAGTATTTTCTAAGTATACAATGGACACTGAATATATGTGCTGCTAGAGAATCAAAAGGGAAAGTACCTATCTTTATGGGGTTCACAACATATTGGAGGAAAGGAGGTAATTGCACATGGGTCATTTTTAAAAAACACTACAAACCAATCCATATGATTACCTTCCAAAGGAATGATCAGAACTTTGCCAAATTCAGAGGTTTTATAAGTAGATGACTAGGATCTTGAACATTCTAAAACCTGTATCTATAAGAAATGGCTACAGAAATTTTATTTATTCAGGTCATTTGGAGGAGGAAGAGGATTTTTTAATCTTTTTTTTTTTTTTAAGTATAATATACATATAGGTAAATGCACCTAAGTATACAGCTTGACAAATTGTTTCAAACTCAATAGGCCTGTATTACCAGCTCTCAGAACAAGAAACAGTAGCACCATAGAAGCCTTCCTCAAATTCCCTTTCAGTTACACCTCTAAGAAAATTTGCATGCTGACTTCCGGTAGCATAGATTAATTTTGGCTGTTTTTGAACTTTATATGAATGGAATCACACCTTATGTATGGTATTCCTTCATTCAAATTGTATGTGTGATTCATCCATATTACATATCACATTTCAGGCTCATTGCTGTATAGTATTATATTGTGTGACTCTATCCTAATATTTCTTTTCTGCTGTTTGTGGGCATTTGGGTAGTTTCCAGTTTAGGACCATTATAAATGGTGCTGCTATGAATAGTCTAGGACATGTCCCTTGGTGAACAAACACACACACTACTTTCACTACTACTTAAGGATAGAAGTTAAAGAGAAGCAATTGTAACCTAATGTTAGGTAGCACTGTTGATCATTTGAAAATTCACAGAAAGGGTCTGGGACCTTATGAAATAATTCCTTGTCCCTAGAAGTGCTCAGACTGAAACGGGATGGTCTTCATTGAGGAAGAGCGTGAGGGGGAGGATTCCACGCCTCTTCCATTTACAGGGTTTGTAAGTCTAAACTAATAAGCTCTACGGAAACTGAAAGACAAAAGGGGTCAGCTGTTGCTGTGCACCAGATGGTCAGACTGTGGGAGACAACACAAAAGTAAACAGGAGTGATTACACAGACAAAGCTGACGCTGTGGGTTAGGGTGGAGGCCCTCCAGAAAGGGAGGCAGCTCCGTGGGTCGGAGCAGGAAAGGGTGGGATTGAGTGGGGTCATAAAAAGAGATAATATATTAGCGGACGGAAGAAAGTAGAGAAGTTTGCATGCCACTGCAGGTGTATTTTAAAGTTTCTCTTTTTTTTAGTAATCTGTACACCCACCATGGGGCTCGAACTCACAACCCTGAGATTGAGAGTCACGTGCTCTTCTGACTGAGCCAGCCAAGTGTCCCCACTGCAGGTATATTTTAGAGTGTGAGTGCCATGTCAGTGGACACAGTGCATTCTACTGAATGCTTAGAACAAATTATGAGCCCCAGAAAGCAAAGAAGAGGCTTTGACCAGCCCTGTCAGAGATCACATGATGCCTGTAGGATGCCCTGGGGAGAAGCTGTTCCGCAGGGAGGCAGCCAGATAAAACTTAACTGGGGTGAAAAGAACAAGGCAATATTTCTGTGGGACCCATTCGATGCTACATGGTGCTTGAACTTCTGTTCCTGCCTTTTTCACATGTTTGATCTATCAGATTTCTAATTTGAGTTTGTTTGCACTTCAGTATTCTTACTTCTGGAACAGCTCATGGTGCCTCTTCATGGTTAATCTCTGTTACAGGTACCCCAGTCACTAGCCTATGGTACCTGCTATTGACCAAGCACCCCACTGAACTCTGTTCCCATCATTGCTGATTCCCCTATGGTGTAGGGACAAGGTAGTGACAAAGAATTATTTGAGATCAGATTTCAGCTATGTCTTATTTTTTTCTACCTTATTTTAATGCGGTCTCATTTCATGATTCCTATGTAAAGACATATTTTTATCATGTCTTATACAAGACTGACTTGTATACAAGTCAGTACTAGAAACTGATCAGAGAGTACTAGGAAATTTGATCATGTCTCCTTTTTACTTCAACTGCCAGGAAGCTCAGAGCCAAATTACATGTTTAATTACATGTGCTCTGTTGACTCATGTATCTTGTATGTTTGCAGTTTTCCCTCTCTCATCTTTGTACTTCATTGTAGACAGAATTCTATGACGGATCCCAAGATGCTGGCCCCCTGTTACGCATGAACCTGGCATATAATTCCCTCCCTCTCGTCTGTGGGCAGAGCCTGAGAATATGGATGTCGTTCCAGTGATTAGGTTACATTATATGGCAAAGTGGAGGGATTTTTGCAAATATAATTAAGGTCCTAAACCGTTGCCTTTGAGATAATAAAAAAAGGTGATTTTCTTGGGTAGGCCTGACCTAATCTGGCAAGTCCTTTAAAGATAACCTCAAGGTCAGAGAACTGAAGTCTCAGAGATTCTCTTGCTGATCTTGAAAAAGCAAGTTGCCATAAGTTCTGCAGATGTAAGACTTAAGATGTTCTGCCAACAGCCACATGAGCTCAGAAGAAGACTCCAAGTCTCAGATGAGCACTCAGGCCTGCTGACACCTTGATTTCAGCCTTATGAGACCACAGCAGAGGTCCCAGCTAAGCTGTCCTTAGATTCCTTACCCATGGAAGCTATGCCATAATAAATGTGTATTATTTTAAGCCACTCAATTTGTGGTAATTTGTTACACAGCAATAGAGGACTAATACATACATTTCACTCCTCTCTATTTCAGTTTTATCCTTTATTTATTTTGTATGTGACCTCCTTAATTCCCCTGTGATTTGATTATAATTGGATGGATTCAGGAGTGAATTAAATATGTCCTAGGGCCCCCCACATCCACTTCAGAGTGACTAGGAATGGTGCTGTCTTGTTCATGGCATTAGGGTCCCTCAGTTACTTCTATGATTTGGCTCGTGTGCCTACCTCCCCTTTGAATGCCCTCTATCCTCATCTCCTCCTATCTAAACTCCATCCAAAATTAGAGGCTCAGCTTGAGTATCACATTCTTTATAATTCTTGCAGTCTGATTTTTGGAGGATTCCCCCTCCCCCATTTTAAAATCCTTACAGCTGTGGCCTCAAGTCTCCGAGCTCATAGCATCCTAATCACTTTAGGGAAGTTTTAAGAATGAAGATTCCCAGCGTTCCTTCCCTTTCTGCCTGCTCTAGGAATTTGGGTTGATTATCGAATTTTTGAAAACCATCCCAGGTGATATCAATGGGCAGCTAGGTTTGGCAAGGGTTGCCCTGTTCTTCTTATACAACTGAGTCTTAGGACTCTGTACAGAGCATGGTGTGCAATTTATTGCCCATCTTTAAGGTTCTCAGAACTTTAAGCCAAATTTATATATCACCTCAAGCCTGGACAGCGTGTTGTATATTTCTTTATTTAATCTTAACCCTGGTTTTATTATTTTCCTGTTTGTAGTTACCCTTTGGCTTTACTTCCCCAATTTATCATTTTGTTTTTGTGTATATTTTTGTAGGTAATTGCAAACGTCAGGGGGAAGGATGTTGGAAATAAATAAATGAATAAGCAGAAGACCAATGTACTCTTCCCTAATACTTTAATGTACAGGAATCTGGTTTCCCTGGCAACAGCAAAACTTCCTAGACCATGGACTCTGACTTATACTTCCCTCATGCCTTCATCATAGCTTGTACAATGTGAGTATATAGAAACAGTGTTCAAAAAACTCAAGGCTGATGGTTGTACTTATAAGAAAAGGTTCTTGCCCTTCTACAAATGGTTTTTCTTCCTCTATTTTCCCACCCCTCTTTGTCTTCTTCCTTACCCCCTTCTTACATCTTTCGAAGCATTAAAGAATTGCCTTTCGCCCTAGACTCCTGTATTGGAAGCTAGCACAATTCCTGGATAAAGAATTTAGAATAAATGAGAGGACTCTGTGCCTCTCAGAGTGTTTAATCTGACTGAAATGGCTTTCCACTGAGGTGTTTTAATGTTGTCATTGTAGTTTCCTGGTTCTGTGGGCAGGTACATTCTAGACACAGGGCTGGGGGTGGATCCCTCAATCATCTGGCACTACTCTTTCCCCTTTCAAAGCCCCATTGGATGTGCTGCATTCAGGACGGCAACAATGCCATTATGTCAAAGCACATTATCTATGATATCACTTGAAATCTTATAGATTAAAAAAATGCTACTCAGGATGCCTGGGTGGCTCAGTCGGTTAAGCATCTGCAGTTGTCTCAGGTCATGGTTCCAGGGTCTTGGGATCAAGTCCCACATCGGGCTCCCTGCTCCATGGGGAGCCTGCTTCTCCCTCTGCCTGCATCTCCTTCTGCTTGTTCACTCTCTCTCTCTCTGACAAATAAATAAAATCTTTAAAAATGTGCTACAGTTCAAGCTGTATTTGGTAAATGAAGCATAACTGAGTGGGATAGCAGGTTTATCATACAGAGTTGAAAATGCTCTAGGGAAGTTCTACAGAGGTAGGCATTGTGGAAAATCTGATAAATTGTACTCATCTTAATATTCCTTTTAGGACTTTACAACTGTTTTAGAAATACATAATCTCTTGGGCAATCGTGAGTCCCCTGATGGTTTCTCTCTACTTATCCTTTCTGCAAATCTCTTTTTACCTAGAGTCTGCTCAGTGGGGTACCTTTTTACCATTGGTTTTCAGTGTATTTGACTATATCAGAAGGTCTGAACTGAGCCAGATGGGTGTGGGAGGCTGTGCTCCGTGCGTGTGTATGTGTGTGTGAGAGCAAGAGCACACGTGCCTGTGTAGGGATGTGCATATGTGCAGATGAGCATGTGCATTTGAGCTTCCCAGCTTCTGTTTCTGCCATCTCAGACGAAAAAGCAATGGTATTTTATATATCCTCAGATTTCCAAGTTTAAGTAAACTTAGAAACCTTTTCAAACTCTTACCAAATAAAATAGTTCCAGGGTATTTAACCTAGTGGCATTCGTCTTTTCTACTATAATCAAAAGTACTTTTGCTTAATGAAGAGGTTTTTATGCTATTTTCCTCAATATCATTGGGTTATTCTTAAGCCATTATAATTTTTTTTTCAAAGGTAAGTATGTGGACCACTGAATTCTGACCTCCTCCCCTTCCTATGCCTTGTAAGGATACAAACTTTTCCCCTATGACTTCAAAATGTTTCCATTTTGTTTCTTAGGTGCGGTAGATGTACACTTAGTGAGTGCTAATGGAAGCATTATAGGATGTAGATCCCTAGAACTAGCATCTAGCTGTAGTGCTTAGTGTGTGACCACTGGAGCTAATTGGATGGAGAGACTGTTCTGGAGGTAGCCATGCAACCCATCATACACTACACCATGATGCCCAGCAGTTAAAGTGAAAATGTATTATTTTCAGAGACCATACCAGCCTTGCGGGTTCCATCACCACCTTCACTTTCTGCCTTGGCCTCCAGTTTATTGAATCTGTGCTGACCACAGGCAGAAGGAGGTAGAGACCTAAGCATGTTGGTCAGTTTCCTTGATAAAGAAGTCCCATCCTGGGAACCACCTTGCAAATTAAGCAACCCAACTCAGCTCTTTCTGCATCTCCTGCCACATTGACTTCAAACAGGAACAGGCAGCGAGTTTTGCCAAGAGTAGCTTAAGCAATAAGTTTTATATTGTGTAATGGATAATGAAAGAAGTCAGATGAAGAAAAAATTGATTTTAGCCTCCAATTCTCTACACCAGCTGTATTCAATACTTGGTTGCATGTCTCCCTATTTCCTTTTGGGTGTGACCTTCCTGAGACCCAATCAAGACTGCATGAGCCCTCATTACCCAGATATCCAAGGCAGCTCTGCCTTCCTTTGAGTCCGTAATCAGACTTTCAGAACTATTGAGAATTACCCTTACGGTGAAGTCGTCATTCACAGAGCACTGAAAAATGGGGGCATGGGAATTCTGGGTTAATGACATGGGATGACTTGAAAGTGAATTATTCTGTAGGCAGAGGACACTTAAAGCTAGATGTGAATTTGATTCTGAAGGCTGATAGTTACATTTATTGGAACTTGAGGGCATCATTCTCTGCCTTTCTGAATCAAAACAATAAGCAATCATTGGAGCACAATAGGAAAGAGGGATTTAGATTTATAGAAATTTGGATGGATTCTAAAAAAAAGGGGGCCTTAGATATTTATCCTAGAACCCCGTTTATCTGTGAGTGTGAAGAAGTGTGCTTAAGAATGCACAGTGGGGCATCATTTGCAATAGTGATAAGTTATTTGCAGTCTATATGCCATCAATAGGGCAAGAGTCAAACAAATAACACTCTATTCACCCTATGGAGCCATCCAGCCATTAAAAGACTAAATAAGAGCTATTTGTACCCTCACATGGAAAGACCTCATTGATATATTATTAAGTAACCCCCCCCCAAAAAAAACACAAGTTGTCAAAAATATGTGGAATAAGGTATCTTTGTTTCAAAACCATGTATAATTTAATATGTACCTATATGTATGTAAATGCTTAAAAAGTTCTAGAAAGATAAATTTTAATAGTTGTTTTTTTATTTCTGTTGGGAGGATGTAATTGGGAATGTGTGAAAAGGAAACTTTTACTGTTTTCCACATAGGTTTCTACATAATGTTAACTTTTTACCTTGAGAATATTTTCACACATTATCTTTTAAAAAGACCAGCATATGTATATGTATGTATATGTACATGTATATTTATTTTCATATATTTTAAATAAGAAGGGGATATTCTGAGGGAATATTTCATGAGATCATGAGAAAAGGATTTATTTTTTTCCAGATAAGTAACCTGGGGTAACCAAAGGTAGGATAAAAGAGGAACAGAATCCCAGCTTTTCTCTGGGTTGAGTTACAGTTTCCCGACATGGTAATGTTTAATTTTAGATACAATTCAAAGCTGTTAAGATACAAATCGCCAGCTATTTCCAAGTAGGCGTGAAGTGACAGAAGTTATTTGCAAAGACACTCATTGCTCCAGAGTTTGATTTCATTTTAAACAAATTGAGCTTGTCTCAGACATTCAGCCCTGGGATGGGGTGACTAGATGAGCCAGGTGTGGTCTGTCTTTGAGGACAGTCATGGGAAAGATAGACATGTCAGCACCTACGAATTATTCAGGAGTCTTTCCTTCAGTGAAAAACTGGATGAAATACTAGCAGAACAAGCAGTGCATGTGAAAAGAAAAAAAAAAAACATCTTTGGGGAGATAAAAAATAGGTTTTTGTGAAGGATTATATGGGGTAGATTCTGGGGTCTGGGATGGATGCAGGAGAAATGAAGAGAGGAGAGGGCCGATGACCTGGGAGCACAATGATCATTGAAAGACTAGAGGTTTTGGTGTTGATGAAAAGTTCGTTTCTGGAAGTTAGCAGTGATAATACTGGATTGGAATATAATATGGGATGTGAAGCTTCCAGGGGCTTACACAAAAGGCAATTTTTTTTAAGATTTTATCTATCTATCTATCTATCTATCTATCTATCTATCTATCTATCATCTATCTCTCTATCTGACAGAGAGAGCACAAGCAGGAGGAGTGGCAGGCAGAGGGAGAGGGAGAAGCAGGCTCCCCACAGAGCAGGGAGCCCAGTGTGGGGCTCGATCCCAGGACCCTGGGATCATGACCTGAGCCGAAGGCAGATGCTTAACCAACTGAGCCACCCAGGCACCCCAGAAGGCAATTTTATAGGGCTAATTTTAATAGCTGATGTATTAGGTGCTTTGTTAAGTACTTCCTTTGAATTACTAAATCCTTACAGCAACCCTATGATGTAAATAGTGTTGTGATCTTACCCATGGTATAGCGGTGGTGTGATTTCCATTTTATAAATAAAGTTGAGACTCAAGACAATATTATTACATCAGATCCAAATAGCTGCAGAACCCCATTATGCCAATTCTATACCCAGAAGTAGATGGCTTCGAGGTTGTGTCTTAAAAGGGATATCTGCTAGTTATAGTTTTCAGAGGTTAAGCATTTTGAGGAGATGATAAGAATGTAACCTATAGCTATCCAAATAGACTGTAGAAATGGTGATAGGATGAAAATCACAGTGTACAAGATGTCCAGGACATCCTGTGAAGGTTGGCTTCACCCGCAGTTGCGGCAGGGAAGCCAAGGAAGGGGAACCCAGAACTAGAGCTGAGCTCCAAACATGGCGGCATGTTCCAAAGCTTGTTACTCAGAGACCGTATGGGTGGGTGGTAAGACGGGGTTCTGCGGGTGAAAGGGAAGTGGTGGAGGACAGTTAAGAGTATCTATGTGGTCCTAATGTTACCTGGTCATGGGTCTTCACAAAGTTCAGTGACCTTAATGAAGATTTGGAAACCACCTACATGCCTGATAATGAGGGATGGCTACATTTAACACATTATGGTATATCTGGTGAATGAGATGCTGTGCAGTCCTCAAAAGTGACACCGTGGAAGAATAGTTAATGGCATGAAATGACACTCCATAGCTGTAGGTGAAGTATTATATAGCATATTCCCATTTTTGTAAGTATATTGCCATAGACATTTGTCATGTCTGTGGCTGCTTGTCATCTGATGAACAGCTTTTCTGTTTGGGGACATTCCTGTAATGTGACTACCTCCTCCCCAACATTGAAGCCAGAACTCAAATTTCTAGCCTCTCTTGCAGCTGGGATGCGGGCATAGGACTTTAGCTCCACCAACCAGATGTCCTAGGTGACAGAATTCATCCCTGAAGTGAGTAAAGCGTGCAGACGATCCCTGTGCAGAGCTTTCCATTTTACTGAATGGATGAAGGCAGGAGCATTGAGCTCTGTGGGGGTGCAGGGGGAGCTGGGCTTTGGAGGCAGCATAGCTTCCTCATCAGGTTAGCTCTGCAGTGTGGTTTTAGGGATTGTTTCTGGCAGCTGAGCCCTGAGTCGAGTTCCAGCCCTTCCAAACATTTTGCAAGATACCCAATAGGTTTTTAAAATACTCTCCTTTATTTCTTAAATCGTCAGCATCAGTTATATCACAGTGTTGACACAAGTCTTTAGTTATTGCTCTTTTTCTTGTTTTCTGCAAATATTCCAACAGAAAATTATCAACTACCTGCTACTTGCTGCATAGGAAGCCAGATACTAAAGGGAGGGATTCTTGTGATGCTTTCTTTACCTCCAGTGCACATATTAAGCACACAGCCAGGAATGTTTCTTTGAGTAATTTTGGCAAGGATTTCTCTCAAGGATGCATGAGGATATCAAGAATTTGAAGGACCATGATGTAATTAGCACACATTGCATTTTCATTTTTTTGTTATAACCAGCTTTGAATGACTATGTATTACTAAATTAGACTATGTTTTTCCTGTGGATGTTGCTCTCATCATTTGTTCTCATTTACATAATTCCCTATTTCAGTTAAATCCTCTTCTCCTTTTGAAACAGCAACTAGATTGTTAAGTTTACTAGATTATCACCGCTTTTTAATTAAAAGTCATAGCAAAGTAAAGAAGACTACAAGAAAAAATTGTGAACTTTATGTTAGGGTTTTTTTCAGCAGTTTTTTAGTGAGTGTCTGGGAAAGGTAAACATTTTTGTTTTAGTAAGTCTGAAGAGTTTCTAGATTGTTCTCATTGTTGGGTTATATTTTAGCTCACTTTGGCATTCTGGGTCCACAGTTGCTCGCTGTGAACACTTTGAAGACATTATTCTCTTGTGCTCGGGCATTTTTGGTGACTGGAAATCTGCTGGCAGTCTAGCTAACTAATAGGCTTTTTTTTTTTTTTTAATTGAAGTATAGTTGACACACAGTGTCGCACCAGTTTTAGGTGTACAATACAGTGATTTGACAAGTTATACATTATGCTGTTCTCACAAGTGTAGCCACCATCTGTCACCATACAACACTCTTCTAGTACCATTGACTCTATTCCCTATGCTGTGCCTTTTGGTCCCTGATACTCATTCTGTTACCGGTAGCCTGTACCTTTCACTTGACTTCACCCATTTTACCCATTCCTCCGTCCATAAGTTTGTCCTCTGTATTTATGGATCTATTTTTGCTTTTTTGTTTGTTCATTTGTTTTGTAGATTTCACATATAAGTGAAATCATATGGTTATTTGTCTTTCTCTGTCTGGCTTATTTCACTTAGCCTAATACCCTCTAGGTCCGTTAATGTTACCACAAGTGGCAAGATCTCATTCTTTTTTATGGCTAATAATCCATCGTGTATCTATACCACATCTTCTGTACCCGTTCACCGTCAGTGGACCCTTGGGTTGCTTCCATACCTTGGTTACTGTAAATAATACTGCTGTAAACATAGGGGTGCATATCTTTATTCTTTGGGTAAATACCCAGCAGTGGAGTCACTGAATTGTGTTGTATTTCTATTTTTATTATTTTATTATTTAAATAAAAGACTGTTTTTAATTAAAATATAATTAGTATATTCATTTCAGGTGTGCAATGTGATTCAACAATTTTATACATCACTCAGTGCTCACCATCTGTCACCAAACAACGTTATTACAGTCTTATTGATTATATTCTCTAAGCTGTACTTTTCGTTTCTGGGGCTTGCTTATGTATGTATGTATGTATGTATGTATGTATTTATGTATGTATGTATGTATGTATGTATGTATTTATTTATTTATGAATGATAGGGCGGGGTGGGGAGGGATAGGGAGAGAGAGGATCTTAAGCAGACTCCCCACTGAGCATGGAGCCTGATGCAGGGCCCGAGATCATGACCCTGAGATCATGACTTGAGCCAAAATCAAGAGTCGGATGCTTAAGTGACTGAGCCACCCAGGGACCCCAAGTAGCTTATTTATTGTATAATTGCAAGTTTGTACCTCTTAATCCCCTTTATCTATTTCACCTGTCTCCCTACTCACCTCCCCTGGCTTTCAGGTGTATGTCATTTTAAAAACATCTCTAGGAACTCTTAGATTTTTTCTTTGCTGGATGTTCTATAGCTTTAATATTATACATGTTGATATATATTTATTTGTATTTATAGTATACTTTCAATCATAACACATGTTCTTCAGTGTTGAAAATGTTTTAGCCATTATTTCTTAGGCTATTTCTTCTATGTTATTCTCTCTCTGTTCCCCTTTTTGGAATTTCTTAGATGCATTTTAGCACTTTCCATTGTTATTTCTTACCTTCAATTATTTCTCTGTGCTTCATTCCAGGTGAATTCGTCAGTACAATTTTTTAATTCATTAATTTTCTCTTCATTGTCTTGTCTAAACTTTATCTTGGTTATGGCATTTTATTTCAGACCATGATTTTTCTTGTTTAGATTTATAATAGGTTTTCTTTGTGTTTCTTATATGTGTATTCTTATATTACAAATTCTCATTCTTTTTATGAATGCTTTTCCAATTTTATGTTTGGTCTTTACTCATTCTTTTTTCCAGCCTTATTGAGATATACTTGACAAAAAAAATGGTATATATTTAAGGTGTACAGTGTGATATATACATATATATGGTGAAATTAATATCACAGTCAAGCTAATTAACATATACACCACCTCAAATAGTTACGATTGTGTGTGTGTGTCTGTGCAGATAACAATTAAGAACGACTCTCTTAACAAACTTCACAATACAGTATTATTAACTTATAGTCACCATGCTATGCATTAGATCTTCAGAATTTATCCATGCAACATAACTGAATGTTTGTACCCTTTGACCAATGTGTCCCCACTTCCCCACTCTGCAGACCCTGGATATCACCATTCTACTCTCTGTTTTTATGAATTTGACTTTTTTTAGATTCCACAGACAAGTGAGATAATGCAGTATTTATCTTTCTGAGTTGGCTTATTGCATGTTCATCTTGTTGCAGATGGCAGGGGTTTCTTAATTTTTAAGGCTGGATAATTTTATGGGGTGCGTGTGTGTGTGTGTGTTTTAAACAACTTAGGTTGTTTCCATATCTTGGCTATTGTGAATACTACTTAAATAAGCATGGGAATACAGAGATCTCTTTAATATAGTGATTTTGTTTTCTTTAGATATATACTCAGAAGTGGGATTGATGGATTGTATGGTTTTTCTATTTTTAAGTTTTTGAGGAACCTCTGTACTATTTTCCATAATGGCTGCACCAATTTACATTCCCACCAATGGTGCACAAGGGTTCCTTTTCCTTCACATCCTTGCCAGCACTTGTTGTCTTTTGTCTTTTTGATAATATCCGTTCTAACAGGTGTGAGGTGATACCTCATTGTAGTTTTGATTTGTATTTCCTTGATGATAGTGATGTCCAGCACCTTTTCATGTACCTGTTTGTCATATTTGTATGTCTTGTTCTGATGTCAGTCTTAGTTTTTTTTCATTGTTTTTCTTTGTCAATAATTACCTTTATTTTATTTTATTTTTTTTATTTTGGCTCTCTTCTTAGTATTCGTGTTCATGGGCTTTAAGTTTTCCATTTTATCTCGAATGAAGAATTTCCCTCCTTCTTTCTGCACACTCCTCTCCATCTAGAGGGTTTGTGGATACTTCCTACAGGCTTACCAGACACCCAGGCCATAACCAGGTCTTATATGAGTGACTTGGTCTATCTATCCTGTAATATAAAATTGGGTACATCTCAGATGAAGCCGAGTTAGCAAATGACTTGATTCAAGTCCCATCTTTGGGACTTTCCTTCTCTTATGCAGATCAGCATCCTGTATAAACCGTAGCCTCAGGCAGCAAATAGTTTTTACCAACGTTTCAGGATTGAGGGATCCTTTTTCCTGACTCTATTTTCGTAAAGAGAGCTTGCTGCCTTTGTCTTCAAACATTTATAGATTTTGATACCTAATACATATTAGGTATCAAAATCTTTCCCACTGGGGCACCTGGGTGGCTCAGTTGGTTAAGCTCAGAGTCCTGGGATCGAGCCCCGCATCGAGCTCCCTGCTCGGCGGGAAGCCTGCTTCTCCCTCTGCCTCTGTCATTCCCCTGCTTGTGTTCTCTCTTGCTCTCTCTCTCTCTGACAAATAGATAAACAAAATCTTTAAAAAAAAAAAAATCTTTCCCATTTTTATGTGCCTCTAAGGGCCGGAACTCAGTAAACCCAGGACTTCAGTACTCTCTTCCTTCTCTGAGCTCAGTTTCTGGTTCATAGAGTTGTTTATCTTGTTTGTATAGTCCAGAGACCTGATCTGTGCCAGTTATATATCTTTTTCAACTATTACTTAATGGGAAATTCTTACTTTGAGGTCCATCTATCCATGGCTGGGCTGCAGAATAACCATGAATCCTTAATATTGTGCACAAAAATGCACATATTGTAAATGTTTGTATTTTTCCAGGGTATTGGGTATTTAACATCCTCTGATCCTCAAAGTTTTCAAGAGCTACTGAGCTAATGTGACTCTATTTGAATACATGTTGTATTTGTCAGGAAAAGCCCTAGTAGTCAGAATATATTTTATTCCTCTTATATTCCATATAATTACACTTTATACCTTCAACAACATTAGCATAAATTTAAAAGGCAACGTACAGTGGCAGCTTTGGAAAGGTTTGAATAGTAAAACTGAAATTCAGCTTCATAGTACCTTTTTTTTTATCCTTTCGGCAAAGGAAATGCTTCCTTTAATGGAAAAAAATGCAAATATTTAATCAAAACAACAAGCTTGAAATGATAAGGATATTTATTTATGCTTTGGTCTCTTAACAACTGTTTTTCTGAAGTCATGGGAGTTAAATGCAGTTTGCTTGTTAGAAGGCAATGAATGCATTTTCAGCAAATGTAGGCTACTGAGACAATGTTAGTGTTGTGCATTCAGTAAGTGTTCAGTGGGTGCTAGTAAAGGATGATGGAAGTCTACTGCAATTTATTCTAAGTGATTTAATTGACTAGGCTCAGTGTCCAGCTTACCTTTAATTCAAGCATACTGTATACAGCTCTTATGAGTCTTGTCATGACTTAATAAAAATGAAATTTAAAAATAAAACTGTGAAATAGAAATATATTACTTAGAAGTAAAATAAAAAGGAGTACATCATTTAAAGGAAAACACAAAAAAGTTGGAATGAATGAAATATGACCTAGTTGTTTCTCTTGAAACTTGGAACAGATACAATGCAATAAACAATCTAAAACTGTAATTAAGAAAGTAATCCCACTTATGAGAGTAACCAAAAGAATATAAAACCTGGGAATAAATACAACAAATGAAGTATAAGAGTTGTATACCAAAAAATTATAAAACATTGTTGAAAGGAATTTTAAAAAGATCTAAATAAATAGAAAGAGTTCTCACTTTCATGGATCAGAAGACATAGCATTGTTAGTATGGTAATACTCCCCAAATTGATTTACAGACTCCATGCAATCCCTATCAAAGTCTCAGCTGACTTTTTGCAGAAATTTATAAACTGATGCTAAAATTCATATGGAAATACAAGGTATATTTATATGAAAAACAGCCAAAACCATTTTGGAAATGAAGACTGAAGTTAGAAGACTCACACACCCAATTTCAAAGCCTACGACAAAGCTATAGTGATCCAGACTGTGTGGTACATAGAGGGCTATACATGGACATCAAATGACTAAAACTGAGAGTGTAGAAATAAACCTCCATACTTAATGGTCAATTGGGTTTTGACAAGGGTGCCAAGACAAATTCCATGGGGAGAAAAATAGCCTTTTCAATAAATAGTACTAGGAAAACTGGATATTCATGTGTAAAAGAAGGAATTTGGATCCCTACCCCACACCATAAAAAATATTAAAATAAATCCTAGACATGACTGTATGAGCTAAAATTACAAACTCCTATAGTACAAGTAAATCCTCATTACTTTGGAGGAGGCAGTGGTTTCTTTAGCTATGACACCAAAAGCTTTAGCAACAACAACAAAAAATTGATGGCTTGGACTTTAGTAGAATTAAAAATATCTGTGTGTCAAAGTACATTATCATGAAAGTGAAAAGGTAACACAAAGAATTGGAGGAAATAATTGTAAATGGTATATTTGGCAAGGAATTTGTAATCAAAATAAAAAATTCTTACAACTTAACAATGAAAAGATAAATCAGCCAATTAAAAAATGGGCAAGGTTTGAGTAGATATTTCTCCAAAGAAGATCCAGAAATGGCCAATGAGCACATGAAAAGATGCTCAACATTATCAGTCAACAGGGAAATCAAAATCAAAATCACAATGAGATAGCACTTCATAACCCACTAGAGTGGCTATAATAATAATTTAAAAAATGGCCAGAAACAAATGCTGACAAAGGTGTGGAGAAATTGGAACTCTAATACATTGCTGGTGAGAATATCAAATGTTGCAGCTACTTTGGAAAACAGTTTGGCAGTTTTTCAAAATGCTAAACCAAGAGTTTCAATTTGACCCAGCAATTCCACTTTGAGGTATATACCCAAGAGAAATGAAAACATACGTCCACATGAAAAATTATACATGGATGTTTGCAGCAAAATTCAGAAACAATCCAAATGTCCAATAACTAAAAAATGGATAAATAAAATACAGTAATCCATATAATGGTATATTTTTCAACCATAAAAAGAAATAAAGTATTGATATGTGCTAAGGCATGGATATTCTTAAAAACTTTATCTTAAGGGCAAGAAGTCATAAATACCACTCGTTATGGTTCCATTTGTAAGAAATGTCCAGAATAAGCAAATCTGTGGAGACAGAATATAGATTTAGTGGTTGCCTGTAGCTAGGTGGTGGGTGGTAGGTCTGGGGAGTTGGGCGGGGGACCTGGGGGGAAGGACGACTGCTGTGTAAGGGTTTTGTTTTTACTTTTTTTTTAGTGTGTTGAAGTTATTCTGAAATTAGATGGTGGTGATGGGTGTACAACTCTGAATTCACTAAAAAGCCACTGAACAGTACACCTTAGATGTGTCACTATTATGATGTGTGAATTATATCTCAATAAAGCTTTAAATAAAGAGATGTAAGAAATTTAAAACCAAAGGTTTCAATCCTTTTAAATTGTTTTCTAGAACAAAATATTTTAGGGCCAGAAAGGGCCTTAGAGATCACTGAGTTAATTTCCCTTTACATGTGAAAGGAGGAAACTGAAGAAGAGAGAAATAATTTGTCTGAAGATAGATAGATAGTTATTAACAGAATCAGATATACAAATCTTATATTTTAATTTCTAAAATGTAACAAGACTTGCTAAGCCCCACAGAAACCATCTACACAGCAAAACATGAGGTGTAAATATGGCCATAATTCAGGTAATTTGATCAGTGTGACCTATCAGAATATCCACATATGATCTTAACAACTTTTGTTTTTTTCTGGATGAGACGGGCATACTAAAACTATCAAGGAAGCAAAAACATAAAGACAATCAAGAAATTACAGAAGTATGTACTCACATACCTCAGAGAATTTACTAAATTAAAGAAATATATAAAATTGTCTTTGAAGGAAAGGCTTTTTAATCTCTGTGCTGTAACGGTATACACGAATATCCAAAAGTTTAGTAACCCAAGTATTATTTTAATTTTGAAGTAAGGAGAAAAAAACCTTTGTGCTTTCCAAACTTACTCTGTAACTTATGATAATTGCTTTCACATTTTGACTTCACATAAAAGGAATATAAATTATCTTTGAAAAGAAAGTTTGGATTTCCTCCATTGCATAGGCAGGTGATAGAAAATTAACCGCCCCCCCCCCATTGCTGTTCTTAGTTTTTTTGTGTTAATGTTTAAGACTGAGTCTTCTTGGAGTTTTATATTAATTCAAAATTTTAAAAACGTCAAATTTTAGAGGAGATGGGAGGCTTATGAGGACTCACATAGTGAACGTTTGCAAATTTGTAGTTAATAAGCTGCATACTTCTGAAAGATGAATTTTTGGGGCTGTGAAATATATTTTTACAATCTGAGCAATCTTTAAAAATTTAGAGATTTTACACAAATATCTGAATTTCTGGCTTCTCTTAAAAATTGAGGGGTTTGGGGGCGCCTGGATGGCCCATTGGTTAAGCATCCAACTCTTGGTTTCAGCTCAGGTTGTGATCTCAGGGCCATGATATCAAGCCCTGTGTCAAGCTCTGCACTCAATGCTGAGTCTGCTTCAGATTCTTTCTCTCTCTCCCTGCCCCTCCTTGCTGTCTCTCTGTCTAAAATAAATAAATAAAATATTTTAAAAAATGAGGGGTTGAATAAAATAAACTTTCATTCCTTCACAGTAGTTTTGGCTTCAGTTGAGTTCCAGCTGCCGGTATTGGGCAGAATGTGAGCTTCCAGGTGGACACAGTTACTCCAGGGCCAGCTTCCCTCATTTGCATCACCTTCTTGACTTACTAGCCCTTTGGGTTTGCATCACTGTCTTTGGGTTTGCATCATTTTTTCCTCTCCCCTCCCCATAAGGCACCTCATTGAATGAGTGTGCACTTAGTGAAATAATTTCAGAACTCACTGGCCCTAGGGCCAGCTTCCATTGGTCTAGGGTCACAAGCCTTGTTGATTACATAAGAAAGTCAAGTTGAATTCCCCAAAAGAGGAAATTGAGAAATCTGAAAGTGTTTCAAAGAATCTTCAGATAGAAACATTCTCAACAGAGATGAAATTCCGCTCTTGAGACCAAAAAACTTAGAAATCACAATGGTTTGTGGCCCTCTCAAGGGCAACGGTACTAAAATAGATACACAGTGTATCTGTGGTATTAAAATTTCATGGGGAGAAGTAATTAGGAAAAAAATTAAAGGGTGCTGAAGGGAGGTGGTACAAAATAAAAGAAAAAGGTGAGGAAACAGTGAAATAGAGGGAGAAGTCAGTCCTCAGAAAGACTAGTGCGCAGGCCAATGTTCTCCTGTGAGCTGTGGCTCCTTCATATGCAAAGGACTTCAAATAAATGTATGAAGAAAATAGTAATTCAGTCAAAATAGAGATACTGCCTTCAATCCAGCCACTCAGGAGGCCACCCAATCCAACTGCAAAAGATTACCCAGCATTTCTTTTAATCCCCAGCTTTGTAGAGATATAATTGACCTATAACATTGTGTAAGTTTAAGAGGTACAGTGTGATGATTTTTACCTGTATACATTATGAAATAATTACCATAACGGGGTTAGTTAATGCCTTCATCACATCCTATAATTACCATTTTTTTGTGTGTGTCTGTGGTAAGAACATTTGCTATTCACTCTCTAGCAACTTTTCAAGTGTACGTTATTATTAACTGTAATTACTGTGCTATACGTTAGATCCCCAGAATTTATTGATCTTATAACTGGAGGTTTGTACCCTTTGATCAACATCTCCCCATTTCCCCCCACCCCCTTGCCCTTGGCAAACACCTTTATACTCTGTGTTTCTAGGAGTTCAGCTTTTTATTTCTTGTCTCATTGCTGCAGCTAGGACTTCAGTACTATGTTGAATAAAAGTGGTAAGAGTGGACATCCTTGTCTTGTTTCTGATCTTAGAGGAAAAGTCCTCAGTTTTTCACCATCGAGTACAATGCTAGCTATGGGTATTTCATATATGGCATTTACTATGTTGAAGTGTGTTCCCTTTAAACCCATTTTGTTGAGAGTTTTTATCATGAATGGATGTTGTGTTTTGTCAAATGCTTTTTTTTTTTTTTACATCTATTGAGATCATATGGTTTTTATACTTTATCTTGTTAATGTGATTGTATCACACTGATTAATTTGTGAATATTGAACCACTTTTATATCCCTGGAATAAATCCTAGTTGATTGTGGTAAATGATTTTTTGAATGTATTGTTGAATTCCGTTTGCTTATATTATGTTGAGGATTTTTGCATTTTTGTTCATTAGAGACATTGACTTGTAGGTTGGTTATTTGTACTGTCTTCGGTTTTGATATCAAGGTAATGCTGGCCTCGTGGAATAAATTTGGAAGCTTTCCTTCCTCTTCTATTTTTTGAATAGTTTGAGAAGACTAAGTATTAGGTCTTCTTTAAGTGTTTGTGGTACAGTTCGCTCGTGAAGCTATGCAGTACTGGACTTCTGTTTATTGGAAGGTTTTTTTTGATTATTATTACTGATTCAATTTTGTTACTATTAATTGGTCTATTCAAGTTTTCTTCCAGATTCAGTTTTGGAAGATTATGTGTTTCTAGGAATTTATCCATTTCTTCTAGGGTGTTCAATTTGTTGGTATATAATTTTTCATAATATTCTCTTAAAATCCTTTGTATTTCTCTGGTAATTGGTTGTTGTTTCTCCTCCTTTGTTTTTAGTTTTTCATTTTATTTATTCGAGTCCTATCTTTTTCTTGATGACTCTGGCTAAAATTTTATCCATTTTGTTTATCTTTTCAAAGAACCAGATCTTGGTTTCACTGATCTTTTCTCCTTCTCCTCCTTCTTCTTCTTGTCTTCGTGGTCTTCTTTGTTTGTTTCATTTCTTTCTGCTCTAATCTTTATTATTTCCTTCCATCTACTACTTTTGGGTTTTATTTGTTCTTTTTTTCCCCCCTAGCTCCTTTAGGTATAAGGTTATGTTGTTTATTTGAAATATTTCTTGCTTCTTGGGTAGGCCTGTATTGCTATATACTTCTCTCCTAAGACCACTTTTGCTGCATCCTAAAGGTTTTGGATCATTGTGTTTTCATTTTCATTTGTCTCCATGTATTTTTTTAATTTCCTTTTTGATTTCTTGGCTGACCCATTCATTGCTTAGTAGCATATTGTTTAGCCTCCATGTATTTGTGTCCTTTCTAGACTTTTTCTTGCAATTGATTTCTACATTCAAACCGTTGTCATTGGAAAAAGCTTGATATGATTTCAGTCTTTCTTAAATTTATTGAGACTTGTTTTGTGGCCTAACATGTGATCTGTCCTGGAGAATGTTGCAAATATACTTTCAAAGAATGTGTATTCTGCTGATTTAGGGTGGAATGTCCTGTATATATCTGTTAGGTCCATCTGGTCTAATGTGTCATTCAAAGTCACTATTTCCTTGCATTCAGCTCTGTGTTTCCGAGTTCAGCTTTTTTAGAATCCATGTATCAGTGGGCTCATGAAATATTTATATTTCTCTGTGTGACCTATTTTACTTAGCATAATGCCATCAAGGTCCATCTGTGTCACAAATGACAGAATTTCCTTCTTTTTCATGGTTGAATAATATTCCATTGTATGTCTGTTTGTATATATGTATGTGTGTGTTTATATATGAATGTGTGTATCATATTTTCTTTATCCATTCATTGTCAATGGACATTTCGATTGTTTCTGTGTCTTGGCTATTGTGAATAATGCTGCAAAGAAAACAAGGGAGTGCAGGTATCCCTTTGAGATACTGATTTCATTTCATTCAGATATATACTCAGAAGTGGGATTGCTGCATTATATGGTAGAAAATCCAAGGAAAAACCGATTTTATCGTTGCTGACCTGAATATAAACTACTATAGTCTAATCATTTTTGGAGAGTGTTTTGATATTGTCTGGTCAATTGAACATGTGCATAAGCTCTGACCCAGTGAGTTCTCTGTATGAGAGAGAAGTTTCCCTGCCTTCGTTCAGGAGAATGTATAAGCAAGGATGTTCATGGCAGTATTATTTGTAATGTGAATGGCAAAATACTGAAAACAACCTAAATATCTATTTTTGGGGAATTGGGTAACTGTTGTAAATCAATTTAATGGGATTATTAAACTATTTAAAATGAATGAAGACTTTTTTATCTTCATAGATAAATCTTGATGCCATAATATTAAGTGACC
Organism: Mirounga angustirostris; assembly: GCF_029215605.1. NCBI lineage: Eukaryota > Metazoa > Chordata > Mammalia > Carnivora > Phocidae > Mirounga > Mirounga angustirostris. The sequence continues at coordinate 100,950,215 of NW_026991711.1, read as the reverse complement.
AAAAAGTAGTGACTAAGTAGAGAAAGCATGATACCATATATGTAAACATAAAAAAGGCACATTAAACAATACTGTTTATCATTCTTAGTACACATATATGTAGTAAAAGTATAATTCATTCATAGCAGGGATGCTTTCTCACTACAAGGTAGTGGCTAATGGAGCTATAACTGTATCTATAATGCTTTATTTCTTAAGAAAAAAAGGATTAAAGAAAATATGGCAAAAGGTTAACTTTGTTAAATATGGGTGGTGGGTACATGAATGTTTTGTTACTTTATGTACTTTTGGTATGTTTAAAAATTTAAATTAAAAATAAAACATTTAAAAGCACGATAGGGATCTAAGAATATATAGAAATTTCCTCAATCTGGTAATTCTTAGTTACAAAGAAACCAGACAGTCTCATAATCACTGGCGAAAAAATTACATCTAATTCTACTAAAGTAAAGAATGAAGAGTTTCCACTATCAACTTGCTATCTTAGCCAATGCATATATGACCAGAGAAAGAGATAAGAATAGTAAATATTGGAAATGAAGAGCCAAAAATGTTGCTACTTTCTATCTAGAAAATCCAATGAATAAAATAAGCACATTTAGAACTAGCAAAAGTGTTCAGGATAATACCTAAACAGTTTAAACAGTGTCAAAGTTTATTAATCAGTAGTTTTTTTTCTACGCTCCATATATCCAATTAGAAAACATAATCAGAAAAAAAGTATTTAGCTTCAAGAGCAACAAAAATAAATAAATACCTTGGATTTAAGAGAGATATGCCTAAAGGCTATTTAAAGAAATTTATAACACTTTACCAAAGGACATGAATAATGACCCAAATTAATGGAGAGATTTTGCTTAAATTATCTATTGCTACATAAAAAACTACTCCAATATTTGGTTACTTAACACAAAAATGACTTATTTTTTCTAATGACTTCATGAGTTTGCAGGGGTGGTTTTCCTTTTGTTCTCACCTGAGATCATTCATGTGGCTGGGGTCATCTGAAAACTTGACTAGAGCTGGAGGGTCCAAGGTGGCCTCACCCAGATTATCTTGCAGTTGATGGGCTAGGCACCTCAGTTCTCCTTCTCCAGTGGGTTAGACTGGGCTTCTTCATAGCACAGTATTTTCAGGGTTCTAAGACAGAAGGTAGAAGCTTCAAGTTCTCTTCAGGTTTAGTGTTAGAACTTATTATCATTTTTTGCCTTTGTATTGGTCAAAAGAGTCATAAGCCCTTTCATATTCAAGAACTGGAATGGACACCATTCCTAGACTAGAAGAACATCAAAGACACATTTCAAATGGAGAAAGGACATTCTGGGATAGGAGAAATTTTTGGCCATTAAGCAATCTACCACACATTTGCATCACTGAATAGTAAGACTCAAAAATGTAAAAATCTAAATTCTCTCTTTAATAATCTATATAGTTAAGTGCAATCTGATAAAAATCTGTACCTTAATTTTTGTAGAAAATAATGAGATAATCCTAAAGCTCAACTGGAAGACAAAAATGAATACAAATAGCCAAGAAAATTTCCAAACAGAACAACAAGGGAAACTTGACCAACAAGATTTCAAAATTTGCTGAAACTTGATAATTAAAGCAGTGTGATAATGGTGCAAAGATTAGGCAAATAGATTAGTATTTTTTTAACAGAGAAGGAGAAGAATCATGCATATATTGAACTTTGTTATTATGAGAGAGAATTTCAAATCAGTGTGGGAAACTTAAACACAGAATTAATGAATATCCTTTTTGAAAAAGATTTATTTATTTGAAAGAGAGAGAGAGCATGAGCAGGGGGAAGGAGGAGAAGGAGGGAGACTCTCCAGCAGATTCCCCCCTGAGCATGGAGCCTGATGTGGGGCTCCATCTTAAGACCCTGAGATCATGACCTGAACCAAAATCAAGAATTGGATGTCTAACTGACTGAGCCACCCAGGCACCACTGAGTATCCTTTTCAAAGACCAAAGATTTATAAATAAATAAATCTATAAAAAATATATTCAGAGAGTACCATAAAAATATTAAGGGAACATAATGGAATTTTTTTTTTTAATTTAGAAGGTATAAAGGAAAAGGTTGATGCAATTGACTACAAATAAGTTATAACATTCTATACAATGATGAACAAAGTGAAGAACCAAGAGATAGACTGGGAGAACATATTTGCAATGACTAGTCATAAGGAATTAACATTCAAAATGTATTAATAGTTCCTATATGGCAATAAAACAGCAGGAGGGGGAGAATGGGAAGGTAATTTAAGCAGGCTATACAGAGGAGAATAATTCGAATGACCAACAAACATAAAGATGCCTAACTCCAGTAATAATCATGCAATGTAATTTAAGGCAATGAGATCTTTTTTTTATTTTACTAATGAATTTGAAAAAGTTTTAAGATTGATTCTATTCAGTAGTGACAACTATGTGGAAAATAGGTAGTCTCATCACTGCTAGTGATGACATGCATTCTCAAAATATTGTCAAAGGTTATTAGGCAATTTCTATCAAAATTAAACAGTTTTTACACTGTAGTTCCACCTTTAGAAATTTATACCTTATAGAGAAACTCAGGCACAGAAGATGCATATGCTGTTCTAATGGCAGTACTGTCTAGAATCAGAAAACAACAGCGCTTGTCTAAATTTCTACTCATAAGTTAATAAACAATTTATTGTTCATTCAGTCTACAGAACAACATAACACTGTAAAAAAATGAATTAGGCCCTTCTGTATTGAATATATTAGGTGAAAAGTCACAGAGAAATAGATGTTGATCCCATTTATATAAAAAGAAAAAAATATATTTCTGCAAGTAAACAAGTAGAAAAACTATTACAAGTCATTAACCCTGGGCAGGGAGTGAAAGGCTACAGTTTTCACATTATAGTGTAGGTGCATTTTTTTTTTTTTTTTTTTTTACTGGTTGTATCTCTTATAAAGAGGATTAATGCATATATTATATAAATTTTAAAAGAATCTGAATGAAAGACATTATTAACTTATAGATTTCATCAAATTCTAGGAGGTTCCAGACAGTGACAAGGAAGTCAAGGGCTGTAGAAAGTTTCTCACAGGAGAAAGTGTTGAAGAAACTGGGCATATTGTGTTTGAATAAGAGAAAACTTATATTTGCTCCAGGGAACAGAGCTATGGCCAAGTGAATGAAAATTCAGGAGACAGAGTAAAACTTTCTAACTATTCATGACCCCAAATGTAAGATGGGTTTCTGAAAAAGGCAGTGGGAGCTTCTGTCAGTGGAAGAGGTAAGCTGAGACAGGGCCACGATTTGTTAGGTTTATTTTAGAAGCAATGACTATATTTGGGGGGGGGGTAAAGGGGGTCCAGAAGAAACCATTTAAACTTTAGGTTCTGGGATTCCAAATGTCCTGAATAGAGGTTAACGTAAAAATTATCATGCATGACCTAAGCTACATGACCTATGTAGTCCATGAAGTATCATAGATTATGTCTGGAACAAAGCCATGACATCTAGCTAGAAGATCATAGTTTTCTGAGAAAATTCATAGAATTTCACTCTTAAGTGGACACAGATAAGTTCTCCCTTTTAAATGTCAGATCCTTTAGTATCAAAGTGGAATTCACAGACCAGAAGCATCAGCTTATTAGACATGCAGAATCTCAGACTTTACTGTAGACCTACTTAATCAGAATCTGCATTTTAATGAATCCACCAGATATTCCTATTCTTGAACCTGAGAAGCACTGATTTATCCAACTATCTATAGAACTTCTCTTATTCCTGAGCCTTTAAAGCCCAAATAAAAAGAAACAACTCATTCCAAGAAAAAAACTCAAAAAATAATCAGAAGGGTTTTTTTTAAAGATTTTATTTATTTGACAGAGAGACACAGAGAGAGAGAACACAAGCAGGGGGAGTGAGAGAGGGAGAAGCAGACTCCCCACGGAGCAGGGAGCCTGATGAGGGGCCCGATCCCAGGACTCTGGGTTCATGACCTGAGCCGAAGGCAGATGCTTAACAACTGAGATACCCAGGCACCCAATAATTAGAAGTTCTGATTATCACTGCTCATAATCTGGGAGACATGAGGACAAGAAGGGAAGTATGACCATATAGGCATTCATATATGTGCTTGGGTGCACGTGCCATACATATAGATTTTTTTTTTTAAAGATTTTATTTATTTATTGAGAGAGAGAGAATGACAGAGAGAGAGCATGAGAGGGAGGAGGGTCAGGGGGAGAAGCAGACTCCCTGCCGAGCAGGGAGCCCGCTGCGGGACTCGATCCTGGGACTCCAGGATCATGACCTGAGCCGAAGGCAGTCGCTTAACCAACTGAGCCACCCAGGCGCCCTAGATCTTGTACACACACACACACACCCCTTAACCTCACTCTCTCTAGCCATCAGTGTAAGTGGATGCTCATCAACCGTTTTACTTTTGAAAGAGATTTCAGCTCACTCAACAGCACTCTCAATTCAATTAAACACTGAATAGAAAAAGATAAACATCTCTGAGACTTTTTTCATACATTTCATTTTGACAGCCGTTATTACTTAGGACATCTTTAATGTCATATTCTACATTTTATGGTTTATTATGAATTCTTTCTGTTGGTTTCAGCATATTAAAGGTTATTTCAATCTTGAATTACTAGGCTTTGAGCATTTTTTTCCCCCTGCATCAGGATTGTTTGGGACATAGGGGTTGTGGAAGGAGGTTACCATAAAAGAAGAGAAAAAAACCCTTAAAGAGAAAAAAGCTTCTAGGTAGCTGGAAACATTCTAATTATCATGTAATGCCTTAACAAAAATGCATTGTCATCTGACTTTTTTGACGATATACATTTCCTGGATTGTTTTGGCTTTTCACTTGTGTATGAAAGCATTTAATGGAAAATAATGAATTCAGCAATGTAGGGGGACATCGCAATTAAACCTTGTGCTGGATCTTTTCAAAACATTGTTTTTCATAAACAGTTTTCTTAACAAGTCATGTTGTCTTTCAGTGGGCTTTGCAGAGTTTAGAGCACATTCTACCCAACTGGCCCCAGATGGAAAATACACTCTTGAAATTGGATGGTTTTTTAAGTGTAGCTCTCCACAGTCTTCTCAAAGGAAAAAAAAAAAAAAAGCTTGAACAGAAAGCATTTAGTAGCATGGTCTATAATTCCCCCAGCATCCCACGTATTTGGATGTTTTTGCTTCTGGCTGTGGAATTTTTCTAATTTAATTAACTCATTAGTGTTAGCAGATGACACAGTGTGAAAATTCTTTTCCCTAGTCACTTATCTAAATATTCTTCCAGTCCTCTGGGGTTATGTACACACTTTATTTATTTTTAAAAGTTATTTGTCTGTTTCATTTTTACACTGACTTTCCCCTTAGGAGTTCATGAGCAACATACGGGCATTTCATGTAATGAAATAGAAACGTTTCTTAAAGTGATCAATGGAGAGGAGGTAGAGGAGGGAACCAAACAGGGGGAACAGCTTTCCTAAAAGAACTGGGAGGGAAGGAACAGATGGTTGGAGAAGAGCAGCCAGAGCTGAAATGCTTATCCTGATCCAAAGCCCTGCCATTCTGTCTCTTAGTTTTTGGTTGATACACTGTAAAAAATGTAGCAATAGTTTCTGTCTGGAAATCAGCTGGAAATATTTGAATGGCAAAGAAGGAAAGTTTTACAGATTATTCCAACTGAAAATGGGTCTTCTTCATGCCAAAAACATTCATTCATTCACGTTTTTTTTTACCTTTTTACGATATAAATCTTCCCTCCCTCCTTAAAATTTGAGGATGTGTGCTTTACATCTTTCTTTCTTCTTCTTCTCTCTCTTAGGGCCTAAAATGAGGTCTGGGACCAAAACAGTTATTGAATAAATATTATTATTGAATTCTGAATGAAAAGGATTCTGTTGAATTATAACTAACAGTTGCTGAGTATCTACTCCGTATTTTATTTTATTTTTTATTATTTTTTTGAAGATTTTATTTAATTATTAGAGAGAGAGAGCATGAGCAGGGAGGAGAGGGAGAAGCAGGCTCCCTGAAAGCAGGGAGCCCAACACAGGGCCCGATCCCAGGACCCTGAGATCATGACCCGAGCTGAAGGCAGATGCTTAACCAACTGAGCCACCCAGGTGCCCCTCTACTCAGTGTTTTAAAACGAGCATCTTCAACCTCAGAGCCGTTCCCTAAAGGTGATTGTTGCTCTTGGTATTTTAATTTTATCCATGGGAAAACTGAGACCAAGCGACATAACATAAATTGCTCAAGTTCACAGAAATCGCTTACGATCACAGAACTTTTCAGTTGGAGAATTTGAACTCAGGACTATCCAGGATGCTGCTACCCAAAATGATATGGACATGGCACAGTCAGGATGGATGGACCCTCAGGCCACCATGAGGAAGCTTCTTTGCATCCCAGCTGAGAATCATAACCTGGGTTTCTGTAGTGAATAAATAGTTTCAGGTAATAGAAAGGGTTGACACTGAATTGTATATTTTGAAAGGCTGAACTTTATGGTATGTGAATTATCTCTCAATTAAAAAAAATATTTAAAGAGTAAGGGTTGAAAATGATTGAATTTTGGATGTTTTAAGAGGTTTGAAGAGTTTTCCCTGTCCTCCGCTCCCAAGGAACTTAATTCAGATTAGCATGAGTTCTTTAACTGTTGTAGTTTGCTGAGCTGCATGCTGAGCAACAGCAAAGATTTCCAGACCCTGCCTGCACTGGAGTTCCCTAGTTCCTGTGCTGGAGGTAGCCGTTTATGTAAGACCATGAGGCAGTAATTCTTAGGGTTCCTTTCTGGCATTTAAACTATCAGCTCTAAGCTATTGAGTAGCTTCTAGGGTGAGAAGTTTAATAAACATGAGCTCATGAAATCATTCTTTAAAATCAATTTTCATCATCATGCGAGATTTTCCTCCACTCCAAAGAAAAAAGCTGTTGTCACATCCTGCAGAGAGTGTTTCCAGCCACTAATTTATCTGCAAGGATGGGCCACATTTGGTAAATCTGTTCGCGTGCAGGCTTCTAAATCAGTTTCAGGGTGCTGTTAGGATTTAAATAGGCATTTTGTGGTTGTAAGTCACATTGTTTGGTATTTTTTTTTTTTTTTTATTCTCCTGTCCAGGATGAAGAGAGGGGTTTCCTGTTCAGAGTGTGTGTGCACACACATGGGCATTCACATACACACTCATACACATTCACACATGTGTGCAACCCACACACACTTATATACATGTGTGAGTACTTCATGAATAGATGTATCAATAGCAGAAAATTATTGAGCCACCATCTCTTCTAAAAGGAAGCTGCTGTGTGTATGTATTTAAAGTATAAGAAAAGCCAACTGCTTTCCTTTATGTGGACTTTGATACATCTGGATGAAAAGACTTCAAAACAAAGCTGACAGGAGTTTCAAACATTCTGTTTGGTAGCTATAAGCAAATCTTACAGATTCACAGTTTCCTCGCTTCCCTCCTGCTCTTTGCACTTAGAAATGAGAGCAAAATAGTCTTAGAGAACAGTGGGGAGAAAGGCAGGAGTGGTGCTTGGAGCATCTGAATCAGGAATTTTCTTCCACTCTTGTCCTTGGTGTTGGAGGTTCTCTCCTTCATTCTCTGAATGATGGCCTCACTCTGAGTTTTTAAGATTGTATTTGTGCATTAACTTGGGATCTAGATATGCTGTTTCTATCTTTAGTCAACATTAGTTTTTGCACGAAGCAAAAGGCCAGTTTAAGCAGGGTGATTAGTGAGCTGGACAGAATGAGCGTACAGAAGGAGATGCTGATCCAAATTGTTTGTATCTGATATTCTTCTTTGGGGTCAGCGTTTTCAGATTAAGAATTGCTAGTTGCAGTGGCTAAAGAAAGACAGTTGAGTCTGCCAGCAACCACGTGTCCCTCGGCCCCTGAGGAAGGGAAAGAGACCAAGAAAGGGGGCACACCTTCACCCTTTTGAACTGGTGCTGAATGTTAGAGTCATTCGGGGAGCTTAAAGTATTGATGACTGCATCCACCCCTGGCAGTCCTGATTGATTTGATCTCTGTGACTCCCCCAGGTGACTCCAATAGATGGCAAAGTTTGAGAACCACTGCTTCAACCAGTGGTTACCAACCCAGGCTGCTGTCACCCTACCCTGGTGCCTGGGGGCCCTGCCCCAGAGATCCAGGGGTCTGGGATGGCGTGTGGGCGTTGGTATGTTTTACAAGGTCCCCAGATGATTCTAAGGAGCAACCAGGGTTGGAGATCTATGGACTACCTTGTCGGGGACAAGAGATTTGCTGCCCTTTTCATTTGTCTGTGGCACGTTCAATTTTGAAATCCTTCTTTGTAGGATTTATACCATGTAGGATGCTGGGTACTGCAGGGGATGGTGTCAATGGGTTTGACACAATTTCTGTTCTCTGGTTGTGTATGAGGCTGCAAACAATCCTATTTTGCATAGTTTGTTGCTTCACGAAGCCGACTGAAAAAATATCTTTGTACGCTGTCTCATTGTAACCTCACAACCTCTGTGAGAACAGATCGGCACGTGTAAACTCACAGAAGTTAGGGAACATCCTCAAGTTTACACGACAGAGGACTGAGAGCTAAATCTTGGAATGCCTTTGATTCTACCTTTTTTCCTCCATTTCTTAGGCACTACCATTAAAATTTCAAAGCAGAGGTGGGGAGTGGGGGAGTCAGAGAGACAGGAATGGCTATGGAGAGAAGTTCTCAGAATACATGTGAGTGTATGAGAGAGTGTGAATAAGTATGTCTTCATATGTGTGGCTATGTGCATGTGAGAAAATAAGCCTTTGAGGTTTATTTAATGGTGTTGTTTGGTTATAGTCCCTTGAAAATTATGCAGTCTGTTAATAAAGTCTGGCAGAAAAAAGAAATCACTGACGTCTTTAGGAATATTAAAGGGTCTGTCTAGCATTGAAAGGCCATTACTATCTGTGAGGAAAATTAAAGAGAGTTTATTAAGGCTAACACAGATCCTACAGATACTAAGAAATGGTATTTTCATCAGTTAGAGAGAGATGCACGTGAGAGGAGAGGGGAGACCGGTATCCATGTCCATCAGTCAAAATAGGTGCTTAATATCCTGTCTTCCTTCAACTCTTTAACCATTTTCCTCCCCTTGCAAAGGGGAGAGGCCAACCCATCGCTTGGAGGCAGATGTGTGTTCTTCATAACCAGAGTTGTTAGAAGCTATAGAAAAGGCATGAACAGGACTCAGCTATGGTATTTTGTAAGTTCAGGCAGGTCCTAAGCAGTAATTTTTAGGTTGATAATAGTTTTAAAATCATGACAAAATGTTTTCTTTGAGGCTTGAGTATGTCTGTGTGTTCGGCTATAAAAGTAATTTCAGGGTTATAAACGTGTATAGCACTTCTTTACTTTAGCAATGTTATATTGTCACCCTGCTTTTTCTGTGTTCACAAAGACAGCTGTAAACATTCATTTATTCATTTATTTATTTATTCATGCAAACAACAAATGCTCATTGAGTGTCTACCATGTTGCTCTGCATCAAGCATTATACTACCTAGGAGAACATAGAACTTAAAATATTGTCCCTGCTCTCCAGGAACTTAGTGTCTGGTAGGATTTTTAATTCCACACTATTGCTCAGAAGGCTCACAAAAAGGAGACCCAGAGTTGCCCAAGGAAGGCTGGCTGCCTGTCCAACAATATCTCTGTATGGTGTGAATCAATTATTGTCAAGCCCGGAAAAGAGAAACTACTCTAGATATTTCAAGCAGGGATAGAGTTAATGCAAGGAATTTTTTAATGAAACTGTTGGAAAAGCTGGAGGAGCAAAAGGTTGGTGGCACTCAAAGACTAGGAAGCTAGTAGAAGATATAGGAAATACAAAGGTTATACAAAGAGTAGGAAGCTACTACTGCCTATTTTTATACTGTGCTTGTTGGAGGAATCACAGAAGTTAACTGGATCATACCTGCTGTTGATGTTGCTTCTCTGCAGCTAGAAGCAGAAGGGCTTTTCTCTTCCTGTTGCCTTCTAATCTCTCACTGCCTATTATTGGCAGAATCCAAGTTGGCCAACTGACTAAAATCTTTGTAATGTTTGCACCTCTAGACCTGCAATTAAGAAAAGAGTATAGCAGGGGAAGGCAGGGATGGGTGGGTGGTAGTGATGGCATGAAATCCAACAGTGAATTAACCAGCTGAGAGGGATAGAGTCTGGGAGTAGCCACGGATAACCAGAATTTTCTGTCAGGCTTTAGACTCAGAAATTTATTAGTACCCTGAGATGTGATCAGACTTTGAAATCTGACTGACATTAACTCATATGGAGGGAAATGTACCCCCTGAAAATTCATGTTGAAACCCTAATGCCCAAAGGGACTATGTTTGGAGATAGGGCCTTTTAAGAGGTATTTAAGCTTAAATGAAGTCTTAAGAGCGGTGTCCTCATTCAATAGGACTGATGTCCTTATAAGAAAAAGAAAACAGGTACCGCAAGTATGTGTATGAAGGAAAAGGTCACATGAGGACACAGAAGGCAACCAAATGCAAGCTAAGGAGAGATGTCTCACCAGAAACCAACACTGCCAACACCTTGATCTTGAACTTCCAGTTTCCAGAACTGTGAGGTAATCCATTTCTATCATTTAAGCCACCAAGTCTGTGATATTCTGTTATGGCAGCATAAGCTGACTAATATACTAAGCAAGTAGATAAATGATGAATGTAAAGAGTCAGATGCTGAATTGCAAATTTGTATTAAAAACGTAACTTTCCAAAAGATGGTCTCCTTATATTTGCTGGTCAGCACATTCTTCTTCTATAAGTAAAACGACAACGTGGGAATCAAATCAAATTGGAAGGTTGCTTTATGGCAGTGGTCTCTGAGCAGGGGAGTTTGTTGGATAATACAAATGGCCAGCATAATACCAAAGTGTCTGGGATCGGACATACACATGTCCGCTCTAGACTTGCAGTCCTTTCTGGGTATGTGTAAATGTGGGCACATCTCTTTCCTTGATGATGCTGGAGGTGGAGCCTGTCAGCCTTCCTGACTTTTCCTTTGTGAACTCCTCCCCTTTTCATGTTGACGCATCCTGGTTGCCATTTTGTTTCTTGCGTGGTCTTGCGTTGATCCTTTTGGATAACTTTACTTTGATCCTTTCCATGATTGCTTTATGGTATAATTCATGAATTTTCTAGTTCTTGGGATGGGGATAGAACATACATTTAGGGTGGTAACTGGCCAGGATACATGGTTACAGCTGTGCTCCTTGTTGCCATTGACCATGTCCTTCTGATTGGCCAATGCCTGCGCCTTATCAGTTGCTGAATGTTCTGAAGGTCAATCTCTGCCTATATTATTGGCACTACTAAGTATGAAAAGAAACTGACCAGGTTAAATCATTCAGTCAGCCTTCCACATAGCAGACTAGGCTGTTTGAGAACTGTCAAAAGAATCCTTGTTTCCCAAAATGACAGTCTCAGCAGCCTATTATGGAACATAAAATCCAGTCACTGGAAGGGATGATTAAGATATCTGATATTTAAAGCTTACCTACTACCTTTCAGGTAGTGGGAAAACCCTTTAAATGGATCATCTCATTAATCATCACAACAACCCCACTATGAAGAAGGTCCTATTATTAATGCCATCTTATAGATGAATCAGTTGAGGCCTATAGAGATTAAAATGTTTAATTTTATCAGCTGGTAAGGAGGAATCAAACCCTAAGACTAAGTGTTATGCTCAGAACAAACAAGTTACCTTGTCCTACAAGACCCTGGTGTGATGTAATTGTTACTTATGGCTTGGAACTTTCCTTACACATTGTCTTCCCAGCTTCTTCATTCTTTAAAAACTGGTTCCCTATTCTGGGGGCACGCAAACCTCTTTCCAGCTTTTTCCCAGCAGAAGGGCTGGCCCCTCTATCTGGAATGCTTTTTACCTGCAATGCTCTTTACCTCTTTGCCTGGCTTCTACTTTTACCATTCTGTCTAAAATGTTCTCCCCTTCCACATGCTTGACACTCCATAACACTGCTTCCTGAGGGTTATTTCCTTCGCAAGCAGGTACCTCTCATGGTTTAAAGTTGTTTGTTTGCTTGTTTCCTATATCTTCCATGAAGTTCCAAGGCAGGAGCCTAGCACATGGCTGTGTTACTAACACCTAAGTATTGGGTCCTTCATACTTTAGGTACTTAATAAATACATGCTACACGCTGAAGGATTATCTATCGTGACCTAGCAAATGCCAGGGCTCTTTGGAGTATGATGTAGGAGGGTGAGAAATATATAAATGAGAAAAGACAACAAGAAAATGACTTAGGGGGGTATATTTTTGATGGAGGGAAAAATCTCAGGGCCTGAGTAGTCCCTGTAGCTAGAGCCATCGTTACAGAGAGTATTCTGAGCTACCCATGAGTGCATACAGTACATATATCACATACTGAGATGAGGAGGGGGCAGCAAAGTGGATGGGAAAAGTCAAGCCCTTAAAACAAATTTTACTGGACTTATAGTTTTGCCAATAATAATAACATGCAACTAACTTTGTTCTGGAAAAAACTGCCAGAGTTTGTTTTTAACTACTAGGCTCTATCAACCAACAAATAAGAAGAACTTCCTATATTTAAACTGTGCTAGGTGGTTAATAAGTAAGGCCCTGAGGACTCCCGTGAAGTGTGGGAGAGAAAGAAGGCTTTGCCCAGTGGGGTGACCAGGAAGCTTCTGTGAAGGAGATGGGCCCTGCGCCCGACACTGCAGAGGGGAGAATTAGACCTGATGGAGGTGAGGGGTGTGATCCAAAGCGTGGTCTCAGGAATGTGCCTCGCATATTCAGGGACTGTAAAAGGCTACTTGGCAGGAAGTAGACCTTGAACATGATGTTGAAAAATTTCGTTTTAGATTCCGAATTCAGAATGGACTCCCAAGAGATTCTGAGTGGACGAGTCATGAATTGAATTTGGTGTTCCTCCAAGTGAGAGGTGCCAGATGGAGGAGAGAACCTACGGCTGGGGAATCTATTGGTTTCCTACCACTGACCATCATTTGGGCATACCCTGTCTGGGGGGGCATCGCCGTCCCAGCCCTCCTCCTGGTGGGGGAAACAAGGAGCAAGAGGCCATATGCTGGGGGCCATGAGGTCAGGTTCTGTTCCATCCTCATTAGATTTGGAGCAATTGAGGGGGCTGTGGATAATATTTCTTTTCAATTTTATCAAAAGCTGATTGGTATAATACGTTATTAAGTTCAGCTTTTCTTCTATAGCAGGACAATGATTATATGTTTTGTGTGAATTATGAACAATTTCTGTACCTCCAAGTGCCTCCTGAATCATCCAAGATGTATTAGGTTATGTTAACTTAGTATTTAAGTTAACTGGTTTTTAATGTAATCTGTGCATAATTATAACTTACATGTAAGTTGTAGTTTATTGCCTTTAAATCATTGTACGTCTACATGTTTTTTGCAGGTTAGAAAGATGAGTTTCAGAGAGGCTGAATGACTTGTCCAAGGTTACTTGGGGAATGGGTAGGAAAGCCTGGACTAAAACCTGTTTCTTTAACTTCAGGCCATTAATATCTTGGTGAAGACTGGAAGCTAGTGCTTAATACACACAATATATTCTTACTAACCGGGACACTTAGTCATTCTAGACCTAGCAACCACAGTGGAGTACAGGGATTAACTATATCTGATGGAGTAAAATGCAGTGGGCATTCAGATACTCCTTGAGAGTGACATGTCCTCCACCATTCATGTGGAATCCACCTGTCCTAGAGGGAATGTATCTTATAATGGTCCCCACAACTGTTTAAATTAAATATTTTACAATGAAATATTGGCGGTAATGTTTAGGTTTCAGTTTCCTCTCCTCGGGCCTTGGGCTCAGCCACTCTTGGTTAGGGAGCCTGGTTTTGTCAGTTTGATCTCATGGAATTTGCAGACAGCATCTATGTGCACAGTAACAGAATGATTCTGGCTGATAGAGGGAGGATGGGTGTGGAGCAAGCGTGGCATGAAACAGACTGTTTGCTTTTATCCACAGTCTGCTGATTCAACCTGCAAACCCATTCCCCAACTCCATTAGCAAGACCTATTAAAACACAGGGGCCTCTGTAAAGACGACTGACATTTGCAACATGGAGAGAGGTCTTTTGAGTTGAGAGAGCCCAGTTCTGCACTTATGATTCGGGTCTGGGTATTTTGGCTGCAACAGTTGTTTCTGGTTAGAAAGCTAAAAACCAGGGTCTAAACACTATTCAGTTGGATGGTAAAACACATGCTCACTTTTTGCAGTGACCCTGGAAACAGAAGGGGAATTCTTATAAATCACAAAGGAAAATAAATAACTTCACCCATGGAGGGAAAGAGACAGCTTGAGAAAAGGGACTTTGGAAAAAGGCTGTCTCTAGACAGCAGTCTTGTGGTAAGTACTAAATATTCATTTACCACTCTATATGTTTTGGCTTAAAATGCGTTATTCTTTGACTGTTATTTCCTGAACCCTGTGCTTTTGAAACCTCTATTCCAGTTACCCCATTAGCCATATCCCCTGGGATTTGCTTTCATTTATTTTTTTACAAAGTCAAAAGCCAGCAAATTATTGAAATGTTTGTAGAGTGTCTTAACAGGCAAATGTCATAATCTGTTAACATTATATATAATTACATTAATTCCAGCTGAAGTAGACTTTAACCTATACAAAAACACTACTGTAAAGCTGATGCCAAATGCCAAACCTATATACAGTTATTCCATCACCCATTTATCTTCATTTGGGGGATAAGTTGAGTAAGAATTTAATAGAGCTTCAAATATTGAAGAGTGAAGAGTCTCTGAGATCTTCTTAGGTACGTACCATGGTTCAGTTGTTTACAAACTTTCCTTCAAAGAGTGTGAATGCTGATGAGCGTCGTTCTTAACAACCTGGTTGTGTTTGCTTTCGTGTATGAGAATCTGGTTAGTCCAAGGAAAGAGACTAAGTCCCTGATTCTGGAAGGTTGGCTGCTCTCTGAGCTCAGATGTGTGCATCACCTCTTCTCTTCCCGAATGTATGTGACCAGAGCAAGAAATCAAGCGAGTCACTCCTTTCTTTTTTGCTCATTTACTGAAATAGAGATTTAGCTCCGCTCCTTCTTTTGCATGTTGTGGAAGGATGTGCTTTATTCATTCGTGTGCTCCCAGCATTTGGCTGGGAGTCTGGGTCGGAGTAGGTATCCAATCAAATATTTGTTGAATGGATTTGTCAGTTGCACTTTTCCCACTCTGTGGCTATAGGTCTGGCTCTGCCAGTGTATAGACTAGCCAGTTACCCCATAATTGCTGAGGCTTAATGTCACAAACTGTTCCTGGATGTGAGTTTCCGGGAATGGAGAAAAGGATTACGTTAAACTTTTGTGTCTAGTTCCTCTCTTGTTTTTAGATTCAGTTTCTGTGTCTGTGTGGGCTGTGCAGTGACCAGCCTACCCTCAGAGGCTAAGAACTTTTATAGCATTATAGATTCTCCTCCCAATGGATGTGCCCTTTTCTCATCTCTTAGGTCTTTCTATCTCTGGGTCAAATGTGATGCAAATAGCCTGTGTGTGTGTGTGTGTGTGCGCGCGCGTGCACGCTTGCATTTAAATATTCCCTGAGGATAGTTTCTGGGGAAACTTAGGATAAAAAGATAATTTCTCAGCCTCTCCTTTGCCAAAGAAAACACTTTTTACCTATTAACCTGACAATAGGGTCTGTCATATACCTAAGCAGAGGACAGAGATGCCCATATAATATGAGCAGCACAGGAAAGTTTCTCTTTTTAAATTTTTTTTTTTATTATGAGAGAGCTCAAGTTGGGGGGGAGGAGCAGAGGGAGAGGGATAAGCAGACTCTGAGCTAAGCAGGGCTCGATCCCACCACCCCGAGATCACAACCCAAGCCGAAATCAAGAGTCAGACACCTAACTGACTGAGTCACCCAGGCGCCCTGCAGGAAACATTCTCTTAACCCAAAAATATCCTTGCTGATTAGTCCCTAAAGTCCCAAATTCTGCCTTCCATGCTGGAGAATATGCAAAGATGCTATCCATGCAAGCATGCTAAGCTATTGTCTTTCAATAATTCATAGTAGCACTCATTAATAAAATGTCTTGGATCTTTCCCAAATGTCAGGCAGCTGAGCAAAATTTTGTTGAGGGAATTGGTAAACAATAGGATGCAGAGCACAGATTGCTGGGATGCAGGACTGGGTTGGGGTGGGGAGGGGAGAGGCAGTGAATTACCATGACAGCATCAGGTACCTGAAAATCAGAGAAAGAGGAAAGAGCCTTAATGAAACCATTGTCCATATTTAAATTTTGCTCAGGGACAGGCTTGACTGTGAGCATAAATCAAAGCCTGTCATAGTAGCAGTGCAAGCTGAAAACCCAAAACCCAGCTTGGGTTCCCATGGCACATGGCTCTACCCTGAGTCTTGTGGGGCCTGCAGATCCATTTTCTGACTTAACAGCCTAAAAGAACACTGTGAAAATAAGAACCCATTGCTTGGCACCACCTGAGAAACAATCCTATTAAATCTGCCAAGTGATGCTTAAGGACAGTTTTTACACTAGTGAAATATCTTCCTTGTTTCCTGGAGGTAGGTTAAGTGTTATGTCTGCATGTACATAATTGGGAAAATCCTGAGACTGTGCTCTCTTATGAGTAGGTGGCCTGGGGGATGGGAGGCCTTAAGTGCCACTCCAAGTTATGCAGTTTAGGCCATGTGACTATAAATTTGCCTTCTGCTTTAGTGTTATGTTCTTTCTTCATATAAGATGCTGAGGCAGTGACAGCAAGAGTACTTGTTCTGAGTTGGTGTTTTGAGAGTGAGACCCACTGAGAGTCCCTTGAGTGAATTCTCTTGTGACCATCAGGAAGAGAGGTAGACAGGGATGGGCTCAAAGCTGACTGGCCTATAAAGGACTTGAACCCAAGACATTGCCCTCCTCTTTGGCTCCCTGCTGAAATCACACAAATAACTGGGAGAGAAACACAAGATGATAATTCTGGAAAAGGGTTCCTGGAAAATACAAGGTGAAAGAGACACCTGACCTCTTTCTCAGGGCATGTTTACTTTATTCTGCTTTATTTTTTTTAAGTCCTAGAATGCTATATTGGAACTGGGTTATCCAGTTGCCTCACTTTGTAGAAGAAGTTATTACTCAGTGAGGTTCAATGTTTTTCTCAAGGTCCCACAAGTAGCGTATGATGCAGGTCTCCTACCCCTCACTTCACTTCCTTACATTTTACTACATAAAATCCCAGTAAGAAGAGACGTCCCTTTGGAAAACTGAATAGAGGAAAGAGAAATATACTAAATCTTAAGTCTTGAAATTCCACCACAGTAATCATTATGACCCACATTTTTGAGAATTAGAAGGCCCAGAGGTAATTTCCACTTTCACATTTTGCAGGAAAAAAATTCCTCATAATGTACAGTAAGAATAAGGTACTATTAACTTCATTATACTTTTTATTTTACATAATCAAATCATGAAGTGTTGAGTAAAAATTACAGCCCCCTCGCAACAGCTTTTAAATTTGTAGGCTGGTGGAACCACAGAATAAAGAAACTCACAGTCCAGATACTGAAGAAAGCTTCCCATTGGGGGATGGTCGCTTGTGGTTTTTAGTCACAGTTTTGCCTTAAGGACAGGACACGGGAGGGTTTGAGTGAGTGAGTGTGTGTGTGTGTGTGTGTGCGTGCAACCCAGTAGCATTGAAGTGTTCTTTGATGTTGATTTTTTTACTTGATAAATCACCCTTTTTAAGAAGAAAGTGACAGGTAAGTGAAACTGAAATGAAAAATATGTTTCAATGTGGGGGGTAAGTATCCTGAGAGAAAGACAAGTGACTACAAGTTTGCCTTCACCAGTCGGAGTGTGCCAAGAAGCTGCACATTCACAGCAAGAACAGTCTCCTCTCTGAGAACAATAAAAGTCACCCCAGAAATCGAGGCCTCTTCTTGACCCAAAGCTGTTCCACCCACCCCAGGATGCTTTTTGATCAGAAAAAGTCAGCATTTCACACTGTGCTTTTTTATTTGCAAAAGTCATTCCCAGGCTGCCCGTATAGCTATTTGATATGTGTGGCTAGGATAGCATTGAGCTGATGAGAAGGCTGGGAGTGAATTATTTTATTTATGTATTTATTTATTTTTACCAGCTCACATGCCAATAGCAGAAATTCCCTTTTAATTTGAGGGAAAATTACTTTTTGCTTTTAGCCACGGATGGGAGTAAGTTTCTTTCATGAACGACAAATCTTTCGTGGTACCCCGTTCCTTTTTCCCCTTCCAGAAGGAAGAGAAATGTTGGCCACACTAGATCCTCAGCTCTGACAGGAGGGCAGTTTTGATAAACTCATGAGAGCAGGAAAGGCCCCACACCAAGTCCCTCCATTCATCCTTCAGCCTCTCGATGGTTTGTATCCAAACTATTAGTGATTAGGCCTTCCACAGGCACACATTAAGCCAAACAATAAGCATCACTAGAAAACCTGCTTTACATTTAAGATGTTGTAGTCACTCTGGGATGTTCTGGATAGTCACCACTTTTCCCTCCAGATCCACCCGATCCTTCTTTGCCTAGCTGTGCACCCCTGGAGGATGTACCACTCAGACCTTGTCAACAGGATCCTATGTCTTCTGACATCTAGTTGGGTTTGGCCAACGGGGGGGACCTAGCATGAGATCAGAGGTCAGGGAAGAGAGAGAGGTCAAGCTGATGGCTTTCCTGTTCTCTCCTTGCCTGGTCCTGGGCCACGGTGACTGGACAGCTCTGCCTAAGGTCACAGCTTTTGTTGGGCTCACAAAACCACGGTTCTTTCTGTGTTCTGGCACCTTCCCTCTCCCCATGTTCCTTCAGGTTTCTTGGTAGTAATGACTCTTGGATGTTGCCAGTTTGTCTCATGTTGGTCTGCTTTAGGTCTGCCCACACTTTATTGTGTGGTTCCTTTACCAAAATCTTCTCAATTTAGATGATTTGCCTGTGTCATCTTTTTCCTACGGAGCCCCCTGACTGATACAAGACAATAGTTTATTTATGGAAGCTGACCTAATCAGCAGGAAAAGTGATGTAACACAGAGGAGGGAAATGGTGTGGCAGTGACTCTGAGAGGCACCAAGTCATGGGGGGTGGGTGTAAGGAGCGCCGTGGAGGAGAAGCTGGAGTTAGAACGTGCTCTGAAGCAGTTCGAGAGCTTGCTTCGGTAGCACATGTACTACAGCTGAAGCAATGGGGAGAATTTGGTGGGTGGGCAGAGAAGAAAGGGGCAACCCAAGGATATTGTCCTATACCCTCTGCTAACAACTCATTTCATTGCTGAATTATTTTTTTCCCAGAGAAACTTCTTCCTTGGGTCAATTTTATGTGTCAACTTAACTGGGCTCAAGGATGCCCAGGTACCTGGCAAAACATTACTTTTGGGTGTGTCTGTGAGCGTGTTTTCAGAGGAGAGTAGCATTTGCATCAATAGATCCAGTAAAGAAGTTTGCCCTCACCATTGTGGGTGGGCATCATCAGATTGACTGAAGACCTGAATAGGACAGAAAGGCAGAGAAAAGGCAAACCTGCTCTCTGCCTGAGCTGAGACATCTCCTGTCCTCGGAACCCGGCACTCCCTGTTTTCAGGACTTTGGACTTGGACTGGGACTTACACTATTGGCTCCCCTGGTTCTCAGGACTTCGGGTTTGGACTGGAGCTACATCACTGGGTTTCCTGGGCTGCCAGCTTGCAGACAGCATATCATGGGGCTTCTCAGCCTCTATAATCATGACTCCATCCCTTATAATAAATCTCTCTGTATTTATCCTTACATTTATAATTATATTTACAGAGGGACAGAACCCTGACAAATGCACAAATGTAAATCTCTACTGCTTTATCTTCAGTGATTTCACCCCTGGTTAGTGACCGGGAGGAATTCTAAAGCAGGGTTTCAGCAAACTCTGTGAAAAGCCAAATAGTGAATCTTTTGGGCTTCCCAGGCCAGCTGAGCAGTCACAACTACTCAGCTCTGCTGCAGGAACAGGAAAGTAGCCTCAGACAATGCATGAATAAATGGGCATGGCTTATGTTCCAATAACAGTTGGTTTATAGAGACAGCAGGCTGGATTCTAAAGGGTATCTGCACACAGTAGAGAAATGGGAAACTTGAAGGTCTAGTTCACTTTTCCTGGGTGCTAACTTTCTGAATGGTGACTTGTGTTTACCCTCAAGGATGCACAATATGCTGAGGCAGGCCAAGGAGCAAGTTTAGGATGTCAAACAAAGATGTATGTACCCACGTGCATGAACTGGAGTACAGGTAAATATCTTAGAAAGCTCAGAGCTTACTGAGAATTTTTCTAAATGGAAAATAGGGGCATTGTTGGTGTTGCTCAGAACAGCCCATGGATTGTGACTACTACCCCCAAAATCTGCATTTTGGTAATGCTTAGGCATACCTGTAGCTTTCTCGACTCTTTTGGTGCTGTAATTGGGCTACTCTCACCATAGCGATGCTGTACAGAGCACAGGCCACTAGGTTGCTGGAGGTTTCCAGTGACTCAAATCCGAGCTACCCTTGATCCCTTCTACTAATGGAAACATGTATGAAATATGGTTCACTCAGTAACTCTGACCAGGAGGCCTGACCTTTGTGCTCTGATACCAAGATTGTTTGAGATTTCTCAAGTGAGCATCAAGTAGAGAAAGGTCAGTGAGTAAGAGGGAGGTTTTTATCCCCAAGCCAAAGGTTGGTGTCTGAGGATCCAGCCAAAGCCCGTTTTTGGGAAAAAGCAACAGGTGGGGAACAGACCAGCCTTGGCCTGGGTTAGCTACCTTTCCAAAGTGTTGTGCCGAATCTGACCGCTCCTCCTTGACAGCAGGTGACCGTGGAGCAAGAAAAGTATCAGATACTTAAGGGCGCCTGGGTGGCTCAGTTGGTTAAGCGACTGCCTTCGGCTCAGGTCATGATCCTGGAGTCCCGGGATCGAGTCCCGCATCGGGCTCCCTGCTCGGCAGGGAGTCTGCTTCTCCCTCTCCCACTCCCCGTTTGTGTTCCCTCTCTCACTGTGTCTTTCTCTGTCAAATAAATAAATAAAATAAATAAAATCTTTAAAAAAAAAAAAAAAAGAAAAGTATCAGATACTTAAGTGAAAATTTACCCAGTGAATCTGCCCAGCAGCCTCACTGAGCCCATCATGGCAGGTCAAGAACATGCTAGAAGAATGTCTTGCCCAGCACACACCCCTGGGGGCTCTGGATAGATTTGGTGTGGATGGGCTGAGAGAACACAAGGGAGGCTTGGCCCGGTAGGTACAGCCCCAAATACCTGGTTGCTTAGGGCCTTAAAGGGACCCCAGATGAGCAGGAAAAGATCAGAACCCATCAGTGCTGGGAGGGAGGCTGGAGATATGAGCAGGATTGCTGCTGAAATGGTCTGAATGGAAGGCAGGTGAAATAACAGAAATAGAATACACCCAAGCAGTGGACATAGATTCTGTTGGCACTGGGGACTGGTAGAGTCCAGTGGGGTGCCTGGCTGGCTCAGTCGGTAAAGCATGTGACTCTCAGGGTTGTGAGTTTGAGCCCCACGTTGGGGTTAGAGATTACTTAAAAATAAAAATTAAAAAAAACAATAAAAATCTTGGTGCTTGCTTCGGCAGCACATACTAAAAGTTGGGATGATACAGAGAACGAAGATTAGCATGGCCCCTGCACAAGGATGATGGTAAGGTCTAACATGTAAGCCACTTTAGCAGACAGCTCAGCATGTGCAGGTGGTGGAGCCAAGCATGGACCAGGATGGCTGCAGGCTGCACCAGGGTGGCTCCCTTCCCTTGGTGAGAACAGCTGAAATTTACGGAGGCTTGCTACGTGCCAGAGGCTCTGGTCAGCGCTTCAGATAGAAATCGTCATTCAGTACTCAGAGTGACCCTTTAAGATAGGAACTTTAATTATTCCTGTTTTACAAATAAAAAACCTGAAGTTTAACAAGTTAAGGAACTTCCTCAGGGCTATGGGACTGGTGTGCGATAGACTTGGGATTTCCACTCCCTTCGGGCCTCCCATTCCGCATCCCCGCAGATCATGCTGTCACTCCACAGCTAGCGGCTCAGAAGCAGAAACCCTTGTTTGCCAGTGACCGGGAGCTCCTTGCCTGGTACTTTTCGACATGAAACAGCCCCAGCTTCAACAGGGCTAGAGGTTTACAGGTATATCAGCACATCTGCCATCTCTGTGCCTGCTGATGCTGGAGGCCAGGCCTGATTTCAGGCAAACCACTGTCAAAGGGTTGGAGGTTGGGAGAGCGGAGTATACAAGGAGTAAAGAATGCATGGCTGGAACGTGGTCTAGTTCTGATTTCTGGTCTTGTGCTTTTTTGGATTAATCAGTCTTGGAACCAACTTCGTAGAGATTAAAGTTTATGATAGCATATCTATAGAATACATAATATACACTCTATATCTATAATTTTGTGTTTTTACCCACATGAGGACTCACTGTGGTGTATGCATGTACACGATGGGGATATTGACTGGAATGGGGATAGAGTAGGGAGGAGTGGTGAATGACAGGGCACATCTAAAGTCTAGCTGTCGCCCAGGATGCAACAGGATTTGTAACTGGAGTGATGAGCCTCTCTAATGATTGCACGTGCCTTTGGCTGAGCCACTGACTGATAGGGCTGGGTACAGACCAACATCATTTCCTATGGGGACATCCCCCCACCAAGTGCTATTTGTTTGCTCACCACTTGAACTTGATACCCCCTCCTCTGGTGTTGCACAAAGGAATGTCTGCCTTCAATACAGTGATGGCTCACCCTGAATGACTCTTCCCTTCACCTTCCTTCTGTCTGTCATTGAAAGTAAGGCAGTCTGCCACCATAACCATATATTCCAGAATTCTTATTAAAATACCCTTTCCTGAGCTGCCATAATATTTACCTCTGGTCTTCCTCACCGCATTTAACGCTTTGTCTCATGACTGTCCACCTTAAATTAGGGTTTCTCAATCTATCTGACATTTTGGACCCTGTGTTTCTTTGTTGTGGGGTTGGGGGTGTTCTGGGCATTGGAGGATTTTCAGCAGCATCCCTGGCATCTATCTACCAGATGCCAGTAGCACCCCTCACTCAGCTGTGACAACGAAAACTGTCTCCAGACATTGCCCAGTATCCCCTGGGAAACAAAATCAGCCCTGACTGAGCTGAATTGTAGGCTCCTGGAGGGCATGAGGCATGTCATACTCACATTTGGGTCCCTAAAGTCTGACACATGGAAAACACTCAGTGCAATGAATGAGTGAGTGAGTGAACTTAAGTGAGTAGCCATTCATGAGCTAAGTACACAGTAGCAGGAGATACTGGGTATGGAGGAAGGGGGCACTACCTGGAGGAGGCACTGAGCACTGGTTCAGAAATTTGGGATGGCAACCTTTTCCATTTTACCAAAGATGATTCTAGCTTATGTATAAAGACTTGTGTTTGCATCAGAGATTCTTAACATGATACCTGGACGCTCTTGAGTTCCAGAGTGCTCGATAGGGCAAATTTATGGAAAGGCTCCAGGGGTTTTGAATTCTCTAAAGTATATTGTACTAAATTTTATATGTATGTGCATATGTGCACATTTTTCTGGGGAGGGAGTCCATAGCTATAACCATATTCTCAAAGGTATCTGTGACCCGAGAATGGTTAGGTAGCTTCCTCTGCCATTAGTCTAGCAAGCCTGGCCCACAGGACCTGCACGCAGATGGCTTACCTTACCCAGGTCACAGAGCAGGATCTCAGAAGCACCTGGCTCCATCACCTGTATCCACCTGCTGCAGTGAGTTCTGTCTGCCTGCCTCAGACGTAGCTCTGCGCCTACTTGGCATCTCAGAAATTACTTAATCAAAATAGGAACTGGAAACATTTGGAAGGCCCTTTGTAAATGCTGTTATAGATAGATGACGATACTGCATCTTAAGAAAAAAGTACAAATGAGCAGAGACGTTCGCTTGGCATGTTCTGTGTTTTCTTAGGGCTCGGGGATCTGCTTGTCATTCTCCTGGTGTCTTACCATCTTTCAACAATGGGAATCATCAGATCATACAAGTTTCCATGGCAACCGAGGTTTCTGTATCCTCCTCTGGCAGCCTAAGATTGTTCCTGCAGCAGATTCTCCAGTGCTTTGTCCATAACAAGAGGTAGAGCTTTCATCGATCTCCTTCGAAGCTGGTCCTCAAACCCAGGAGGCAGCTGGGTGAGCTCTCTTATAGGTGTGTGTTTTCCTCTCTAGTGTTTCTAATTGATCAGCACAGGAATTGAGCACCTACTAAGTTCGAAGCACTGTGAAATACTAAGGGTGAAGATCCATGTGAGTGTTAAGAAATGCAAAGCATGATTCCCATTTTGCGAAGCTTTACCGAGTCTCATCACAAATAACACAAATCATAGTGATACCAGGAGGTATACAGTGGTGCAAAGAACAAGAGTGATGGGATTTCAAAAGGAGGTTGGTCTTCCAGCTGTGTTGATCAGGGTAGGCTTTCCCAAGGAGGAGAGCTTTCATATCTCCCTCAATGAAATTGGTTCAGATTTAATCTGTGGTGTGTATGAGGTCCCGGAAACAGAAATTTATTGAGAAAGCCTCCATGTCTTAAAAGAATAGAGTATGACTCCAAGGTGGCCTGGCTTATACTTCAGGAATTGCTGAGACCCTAAGGAAGCTGTGTTGTGATCCTGAATTATCCTCTTAACTTTC
This sequence comes from Mirounga angustirostris, assembly GCF_029215605.1. Lineage (NCBI taxonomy): Eukaryota > Metazoa > Chordata > Mammalia > Carnivora > Phocidae > Mirounga > Mirounga angustirostris. The sequence continues at coordinate 100,925,471 of NW_026991711.1, read as the reverse complement.
CTCTTGTCCTCGCTTGCCACCCCTCCCCCATCCTCTCACCCACACTTCCTGGTGCAGGCACGATGCATCGCGCAGCTAAATCATTTCCATTTCCTTTCTTCTCATTTATCAGTGTATGTTATACTAACTGTATATATATTAGTTGCATTCCAGCAGCCTGTCTCACACTAATTTACCACCCTGTACTGTAGTTCATTATTATCAATTAATATTTATTAAGCCGTCACAGGGTTCATGGCTGGGAATTAGGCACCATTTTCATTATTTCTGTTGCATTGCCACGTTCTATTGCCTTGGCTCAGCTTAGCCAGTATTTATGATCTTTCTGCCAGTTTTCTATTCATGTGACAGCCCTCATACTCATCCCCATTTCAATTAATATTTCAAGAGCAAATCCAGGAGCCATTGTATTAAAACGCTTCGCTTAACACCAGATGCACTGCCTCGGTGCTGTCCCTTTCATGTACCAATTTTGCAATTCTCTCCTAACATGGAATCCCATTTGTCTGGGCTGCTCTCTACAAGCCCAAACAGTGGTTCCTCCTCGTTCCTTTACATTCCAGGCAGTTCCAGATGTTTCCTCCTCATAAATTTCACTTCCTTAACTAGGCTTAATGGATCATAATTGTCCATTTCCAAAGATGCCTCTGAGGTTTGCTTGCCTTCTGTCTTTTCAGCACCTTTTTGGTCCTTAGTCATAAGCAATTGTCTTCAGCTTGGTAGGTTTCCTAATATAATTAATTCATTGACTGCTCTCATGCACATAGATGTGTTGAGGGAAATAAAATCATTTGGTCTGATAAATTCTAGAGTCCATCTGTCAGAGCCAGCAGATAAGTAGGTTCAGGGGCCGTGGTCTTTCTGGGAGGAGAAGCTATTCTCAGAGGCCTGCCATCCCTGGGGATGGTTCGGCCATGAAGGCTTCCAGTAATCTGATGTGAGTGGGTACAAGGCTGAGCTGGAAGTCTTTCAAGTTACCACCCAGATGTGATTGGGATGTGGCTAGTGCTGGCATTCCCACCTCCCTATGTGGAGTTCTAGCTAGATGGCGGTGGTAGGTAGCTACTCAGAGATATTGCAGGCCAAGTTTAGAGCTCTGCTGGTAGGCCCCTGAGGCAGATTATCTGACCTACTTCCTGTTTGGTGAGGTCTAGCAAAGAGGAAGTGAGGGTAGGAGAGAACCAGGTCTGATGTGGTTAGCATTTCTCATCCTCTTAGGAGGACCTGAGGAACTTTCCACAGTTTTGCCTACAAAGACTGCATCAACAATACTATTTCATTATTCACTGCATCAGTTGAAGATCTAGGAGGAAACAGATGGCATTCTCAAGCCAGGTGATGAAGGACAGTTTAATAAAAGGTCTCTTAAAAAGCAGGGTGTGATGTAGGGAACTCAACGAGATAACAGGGCAAGGGAATGACATGGCCATACAACCACGTGGCCAGAGGAGAGAGCCCCTTGGTAGCAAGTGTCACCTTAGGTGGAGGGATGCAGCCAACCAGTGTTGGCCCAGCAGGGAGGGGACTGGGGCATGGGAACTCCCACCTCCCCTCCCCCTCTCCAGGGCCCTCTGGAACCTCCCATTTGCTGAACCCATTTGGAAACCAGAGGAAAATGGGCCTACGGAGCACCCTGGGGTCCAGAGGAGGGTAGAGAAGGATGGAGAGTGGGTGTGTAGGGGCCAAGAGAAAGCATCCAGCATGTTTATCCTATTATAATCTACAGCACACCTAGTCTGGAATAAAAAGAAAATGCTATCCTAAGCCAGCTTAGGTTACTATTTCTCTGTTATTAGAAATAGCTTCCTATGAGTTGTTTTCTAGCCCATTCCCTTGGACTCACCAACTTGGTTTTAACTAGAACAGTATGATGTGTCACCTTCACAATACAAGTTCCACATGGCCAGTGAGTGACATGTTCTTCTCTCCGAGGTCCTGATAAAAATGCCTACTGCAGGGCTACCTACATGTTGTGGGGTAGCTGGGGTACAAGGAGTATAATATAGCGGATTGATCATTGCATTAGAACTCTAAGTCTGCAGCTTTGAAGTTGAGGGGAGCCCTTCAGTAGATGTGTGGCCTTCAGCAAGTTTCTTAAACTCTCCGAATCTCTGTGTCCTCAATAGTGGGGTTGCCATGAATGTAAAGGGAAATAAAGATCAAGAAAATTGTCTCACAAACTGTAGGACTCTATGCAAATGAAAAGTATTGTATTATAGCTCTGATAGCATTCCTCGCTGTTAAACTTCAGCTTTCAAAAATATAAGCAGCAGCGGCAGCTTCAGAAGGAAACACATACGAAGAGCCTACTGTGTGCAGAGCACATTTTATTTTATTTTATTTTATTTTATTCTACTCTATTCTATTTTATTTTATTTTTGCAGAGAGCATGAGTGGGGAGGGGCAGAGCGAGAGAGAATCTTAAGCAGGCTCCAAGCCCAGCACGAAGCATGATGTGGGGCTCGATGTCACAACCCTGAGATCATGACCTGAGCTGAAATCAGGACTGAGCCACCCAGGTGCCCCCAGAGCCCTCATTTTAAAGAGTGCAGAGGAAAGAGATCGCATATAATGTAGTAGAAAGAACACGGGCTGTTAGGAGAATCAAGGGAAGGGATTCCACTGGAGCGCACAGCCTAGTGCTTTGTGGGCCACCTCCTCCTCCAGGCTGCAAATGTGTAGAGCCGGGTGACTCAGTGACTCCAGATGGCAGTTTTCTTTGTCTGCAGATGGAAGGAGACATTCAGAAAAGATTTTTGTCTCAATGTTGGTTTGCGTATATTCATATACGGTGTTTAAAAACCGATGGCATATACATGATGTTATCAGCCAGACATGTTCACCAGGTGTTAACTACAGGTATGTATCTGACCAAACCTTGAATTCCTTTCTTCTGAGGCCAACTGCCTCAGTCGTCCCCTGTTAATGAGCTGTACTCCAGACCTTCTTATATGGAGCGTTATATTTTTCTGGAACTTTTGGCCTCCTGCTCTCACCCTTGAAGCTTAGCCAATGTCTATTTATAACAGGCAGTTTTATTCCAAAGGCTTCCAGGAGCGCCCATAGCCTTCTAAACAAGCGTACAATGACTCCCTGTATGCAGGGTCCTGCTGGGTCCTCGGCCCCGGGCCCTGTGCCCCTGATAGAATCAGGCTGGAGACTGGGCTGCAGAGCCCTCTTTTGTTTGTCTTCTTCCTTCAGTCGCTTTGAGCTGTGCCAACTTCAAGCAATGGGAGACTCGATTTGGGGAAGGGGCTGGAGATCATTTCCCATGTGACTCTCTCTCTTTACTTGGATGGAGGAAGACAGGCTTGGAGGGTTCGAAGCGGGAAAGATTTTCCACTACATAAAGAGAATGAAAGAGGAAACAGGGTCCCAGTGGCCTCTTGCCAGGCCCCAGGAATGCGCCAACCCTGGGAATTGGCCCCTGGCCAGCCTCCTCAGAGGCTGCTGACTTGGGAAAACTGGCTCTTTGGCCACTGCCAAGAATGCAGACAATGGTCTTTTAGTTATTTCACTTTTGAAAGTTAGGTTTTGTTTTATTATCACCAAAGGTAACATTTATTGGGCACCTATGTATGCATGCCAAAAGATAAAATGCATGATTGGAAGTCAGTGTAACTTAAACCGAGCAGAAACACCAGGGTCCTCATATAATATTTACAGCCTGCTTCTAATTAAGGTCTAATCCTCTGCTTGGGCATGTTGGTACCTTAGATGTGAGCTCTGAATGGTACTGAAATTCTAGAATTAAAATTAGTTTTTAAGTGCTAAAGTGAGCTGTATTTGTGTCACTTGAAAGGGCTGATATAAAGCTTATCCAACTGTCATTTACCTGAGAAAGGACTTTGAGAAAATGAAGCCCAGAACTGGTGTGTTCTGAGGAGGCGAAGAGACTGAGCTCCAGCCATCGGCTCAGGATCCTGAGGATTCCGAATCCCGGAATGGAGAGAGGAGGGGCCCAGCACACCTTCCCCTCAGTGTGTGATCACAGCGTGTGAAATGTTGATGATGATGTTCATGAACAGTCAGATGACCTTAAATTATTCCGTGTGGTTTTTCATTCCCATCTGAATCGGTGCTATTGATCAATAATAATAACAGCAACTAACATTATATGTTTTTATATCCTGGGTGCTCAACTTAACATTTTATTTGTATTAGCTCACTGAATTTTCACAACTCTACAGGGAGATGCTATCCATCCCCTTATACAGATGAAGAACCTGAGGCTTAGAAATTCAGTAGCTTGTCCAAGATCACATGGCTAGTAAACACCAAGGCCTGTCTGACCACAAAGCTTGTGCTGCTGATATCCATACCATCTCTGTGTACCTTGAACACCTTTCAGAGTTGAGAGGAGCACGAGTCTCTGTGTTGGGATCAGTGACCTTTGTAGCTTCCGCTTCCTGCGCTGTTGCAGTTGCTGCTTTCCAGATGTCATGTCAGCACCATAGCTCCAGCAGCCATTTTTACAGTGGTTCTTCTCCAAGTAGTTTCTCTGGAGCTTTTTACTCAAATAACAGTCTGGCCTCCCTCGTGTGTAGAAACTTTCCCCTGGGCTGTGATGAGAGGTCCTACCAGGATTCTGAACGGTGGTAGAGTGGGGAAAGCTTCTCTGAAGAAGAACCTGGAAGAAGTGCAGGCCCAGAGGCCCTCACAGCTCGTTTTAAGAAAGTTCTATTTATGTGAATCCAGATTTATACATAAGATGCATCAGGGGTTGCTGTTCCTCTTTCCAGAGAGATTCCTCATACAACAAAGGACTCACCAGAAGATTTTTTTTAAATAGACTTTAATGCCTTTTAAATTGAATTGCATTTTCAAAATTCAATTTGCGGTGGTAGTTTCCCATGAAGCTAAATGTCCAACATCAGACCTTTTTTTCCCTGTGATGGAAAACAGATCACAGATGATATTTTGGGTTGGAGTGCTTTCCCCAGGAGTCCTGAAGGGCCTGGAGAGCCTGTCATCATGCATGGAGGGAGTTTCCACTCAGGGACAAAGAGGAAAGTTACAACCAGGACTCCCAGGCTTCGACTCCTCCCTGGTGGTATCTTTCGTCCTCCTGAACTCTTAACAGTTCTGGTGGGGATGATGGATAGTGTGCTTTACAGTAAAGGATGGCTGGTATCCTGCAGTTAATCCAGAGCAAATCAGATACCTTCAGAGCCTCCCACACTTCTCTGAAGGACTTCTGCCAGTCTACAAAATTTCTTCCCTCATTGCAAATTATATCCATTAAATGTTTACTTGTATGCATACTGTGAGGCCCAATCTTCTGAAGAGATGAAAGGAAAAGAAGAAAGAGGGAAAATTAACTCAAATGTAGACTATTGGCCATTGGTGACTTGCTGGGCATGGCACAGATTGATCATATCTATTTTGATGAATTCTTTTATTCAAATATTTATTGTGCTTGGTTCTTCATGGAATTCTGTGGTGAACAAGACAACTGTCGTCCTTCTCTCATGGAGCTAATATTCAAATAATTCTCCCAGCAACCTGTGATGCATTTATTATAAGTCCCATTTTAGAGATGTGGAACCTGAGGCTCCAAAGGTTAAATACCCCAAGGGCGCCCGGGTGGCTCAGTCATTAAGCATCTGCCTTCGGCTCAGGTCATGATCCCAGGGTCCTGGGATGGAGCCCCGCATCCAGCTCCCTGCTCGGCGGGAAGCCTGCTTCTCCCTCTCCCACTCCCCCTGCTTGTGTTCCCTCTCTCGCCGTGTCTCTCTCTGTCAAATAAATAAATAAAATCTTTAAAAAAAAAAAAAAAAGGTTAAATACTCCATCCCAAATCACATAAGTTAGCAGGAGTTGGCGCCGAGTTTCTGAACAAGAACCATGTCTGACCAGAGGCCAATTTCTTGATTATTCTATTCTCTGTACTGTTTGTAACACTCAATTAAGGATCAAATCTGTATTGCTTAGTTAATAGAATACTGTCTGGAAATAACAGCAACAAAACCTTGTTTTTAAATGAGTTAACTAAGAGGAGTCTTAAGCCTAACAGGAACAGGAATAGAGTTTATCCTTTTTCCTATGCGGTTACCGGATCGCAGGGGAAAATTGGAAAAGCAAATACAGTGGTTATTAGTGAAGGCATTCAAGCCACATATTTGGTTTTCAAAGTCCTCTGCTCAGAGAGGATCCAGTTCAAGATGCCTGCCCCTGTTGATAAGCATGTTTCTGTGGGGCTCCTTTAGAAAGGAAAATGAAACCAGCTAACAGGGCACATAGCTCTTAGCATTATAAATTAAGACCCAGATCTGCCACTGACTAGCGGTGCGCCCTCCTCAAATTCCTTTACATTTTCCTGAGCTTCTATTTCCTTCTGCACTTACAAAGGATCAAGTACCACAGGGGCAGCAACAACAAAAAGTTTGAGAATGTGAAAACTTAAACCCCAGGAGCAAGGAGAAATGCGATAAAGCAAGAACGAGGAAATGGAGTGGGGGTTTTGACTGGGCCACAGTTCTACCCCAGTGCTCAGCAGAGGGGAGCGTTGCGAGAGAGTCTATGAATCACTGGGTGAAAGAAAAAAATGAATGATAACGGTCACTCTAATAAAGAGAAAACAGTATCATAGCTGGCACCACTGGCTTTGTTCCTTTTATGTGTCCCTATAGCCACCAAGGAAAGCTTTATCCTGGTGAGTACTGTGAATAATCCACACACACTCTTCATTAAATAACCGAAGATGGACGCCCCTGAGAGCTAGAGGTGCTCAGCCCGCTGTCAGCCACCCAGGACGGAGGTTCGCTCATCTGGACATGATGGAAGACCATTCCCGAAGCCTGCCACGATGCAGAGCGAGGGAAAGGGACCACCTCTGTCCAAGGCCCCACCTCCCACCTCTGCAGGGAACTTCATCATTTCCCAGTCACACCTGGAAGCTCACCATCCATTCTTCCACCTATCAAATTTTCACTGAGCACCTTATGTCCAAGGCACTGTGCTCCTATTAACATCTTTAAGAAATATGGCTATCTTAAAAATTCAGTGTTTTTGTCTCTGAATTTCTGCAATGCTTCCTTCAGAGCTCTGGTGGTGAGAGCCCTCATGGGGAGCCACACAGATGGAAGTCACAGAAGCTTAAAATGTGCGCTGGAGGAGTTGGGTTCAGGAGGCCTTCCCTGTTTTGGCCCTGTGTGAATATCAAGAGTATAACCTCCTTAAATAACATAGAGAGGAATGAGGATAGAGAACTGAGTCAGTCTTGAGACTGGAGTAACTAACTCTCTATAATCAGGCAAGGACTTGTTGGCCAAAGGAAAAAGAAAGACTAGAGAAATCATCAAACACACACACACACATACACACACACACACACCCCTCCTTTCCAATAAGTGGATCCAAATTCTTCTTTGCTCTCTCGGCCCTCAGAAAGCAGCTAGCATTTATGGGATGTTCCAGAATGAAGTGGCCCAGTGGCCCATAATATCTGTGTGGTTGAGGCTTAGCAAAAGACACTGAAAGGGTAGATCATAACCTAAGCATTACATTTCCTGCTCATTTTCCAAACTAGGTAAATCTAGCACATTTGGGAAAAGGTACCCACGAACCAGATGAAGCTTTGTGCTAGTGGACTGGCAGGGCCATCATGGAGTGGTGAGATGTGGGCGAAACCCAAGGCCGGACACCAAAGAAATGGCCATTCAGTTGTGACAAGTCCATGAGGTGGACAAAAATTTAGGGAAACCTGATGCTCCCATGAAGCAAAGACTGCTTGCCAAATAGTGAATGTTAATGCCACTTCCTTACTGCACTTTGTGGTTTGTGTTCTTGTCACGTGGCTCAGATATTCCCCAGGGAGACTGGAAAATTATAAGGTGTACCATGGTAGTATTTCTTGAAACTAATTATCTGAGAGAATTCATGGAAAATTGAATGGACTAAGGTTTCACACTTGAATAAGACTCACCATCATCCATGATAATGTATAAATTGATCCATTAGAAAAGTTAATAACTTAGCTGTTGTTAATAGTAACTAGTTAGATCTGAATATCAGGAGTAATCAGATCAATATTTCTGTGTTCATATTCTTTGTATACACACCTAATAAACAGACTAAATAAATAAATAAACGCAACTTTAATTCTGAGTGTAAAACTAAAATGCTTGAGCTCTATGTTCATGTTCGATAAATGAAAAAATATTTCATTAGTAAAGTTAAATTATATTTGCTGGAATCTCAGTTAAAAACCTATCTGTGGAATAGAAATTTTAGTACTTCTTTTCAGGTGAAAACCTCTAAGGAAATAATTTTTATATCTTGGTCACTAAGTTCCTTAGTTTGAATCAAGAAGTTAATCAAGGACTCCCATAATTACATTTAGGGAGGTAGATTCATTGTATTGGTTTTTGAGTCTGGCCAACTCACCTTGATCTCAAGCTTCTATAGGAAAATATATTTGTAGTCCTCATTGCCATGTTCCCAGCATATAATGCAATGTCCAGCACATAGTAGGGCTCAGTAAATGCCTTGGGAGTGAATTGCCGAGTGGCTGTGGGCTTCACACTCTGGTCCCAGATTTGTCACTAACTGGTTGAGACACTCTGGACAATTCTCCTTTCCCTTCTGAGCTTCAGCTTCATGTGATTGTCTTTGTAATCACAGGTTGGGGTCCCAGTGACCTTTCAAGTTCCTTGGAGCTCCATGACTCCATGACATCAAGTGTCTAGTTCAGGGTGGGAGATACCAAAGAAGAAAAATAGAAGATTCCAGCTATCAATCTGTTCCCAGCAAAAGATGGGTTTCAGTGACTGAGCAAGCATAACGGGCCTCTCCTTTGTGTTGCATTTAAATAAGTGATAAAGGTGAAAATTTCTCATGATGGAATTGTAGGCATCAGTGAGCAGGGAAGAGAGAGATCTTATAGGGAAAGAAATTTATGTCACAAATATTTCACTCTCATAAGAAGCCTACTTGTAAAGATTCAATTCTGAGGGAAATTTAATATTGGATAATTTATACTATCTAAGAATGAATTATTTGCTTAAATTCCTTTCAAACGTTTCAAGATAGACCTTTTATAAGTCAGTTTGTAATCCTACCTTAATGTTTGGTCCTCCTACTTTGCCCAAAGCCACCCTGTCAGCTTTTCTTCTTCTAATTTTTTTTTTTTAATTTGAGTACGGTTGACACACAGTGTTACATTAGTTTCAGATGAATAACATAGTTATTTGACAAGTCTATCTGTATGCTGTGCTCACCACAAGTGTAGCTCCCATCTGTCACCCTACAACACTATTACAAACCATTGACTACATTCCCTATGCTGTACCTTTCATCCCCATGACTTACTCATTCCATAACTGCAAGCTTGTACCTCTCATTCCCCTTCACCCATTTGCCCATCTCCCTACCTCCATTCCCTCTGGCAACAATCAGTTTGTTCTCTGTATTTATGGATCCATTTTTGCTTTTTGTTTATTCATTTTAGATTCCACATACAGGTGAAATCATATGGTATTTGTCTCTGTGTGTCTGACTTACTTCATTTAACATAATACCCTCTAGGTCCATCCATGTTGTCACAAATGGCAAGATTTCATTGTTTGTGGCTGAGTAATATTCCATTGTATATTTATACCACATGCTCTTTGTCCATTCATCTATTGATGGACACCCTGTCAGACTTAAAATCAGCTTAAGGATTCTGTTTTGCCAAGGACATTATTGCCTCATTCAGGGGTGCCCATTCCATTTGACATTTTGATATTTGAGATAAATTATTGCTGTATCTGGTTTGCAGATATCCCTTCAAGTTGTACCTCAGAACTCTTCTGCCTTCCAAAATTCTGCTGCAGAAAGACATGTCACTCGACTGTCAATGGAGCAGTGTCTCCAATCTGATAAGCATGCTCGAGTTGTAATGATAAGGAAAAGCCTTGCCCAAAGTCACACTTCCGTGACCTTCAGAGGAGTTGAATAAATGGTAAGACCTCACTGATTTGGAAGATTTGGAGTACAGTGTGTACCCGATGGAATATTTTTTATTTTTATTTATTTATATGACAGAGAGAGGCATAGCGAGAGAGGGAACACAAGAAGGGGGAGTGGGAGAGGGAGAAGCAGGCTTCCCGCTGAGCAGGGAGCCTGACGCGGGGCTTGATCCCAGGACCCTGAGATCATGACCTGAGCTGAAGGCAGATGCCCAATGACTGAGCCTCCCAGTGCCCCCCGACTGAATATTTTTTAAAGGACTGAAGCTTAAGTCTTTCCAAATTTACATTCTAGTTGAATTAACAGCAAATAGAATTTTTCCTTCATCTGCTTTGAAAAATGAATTATCTGTCTTTTAAGATTCTGGGTTTTTTTTTTTTTTTTTTTGGTCTCTCTTTCTCTTTGTTCCTTTGTTTGTCTTAAATTCCACATGTGAGTGAAAGCATATGGCATTTGTCTTTCTCTGACTTATTTCACTTAGGTGTTTGCCAGAAGGGAGGTGGGCGGGGAGAATGGGTGAAACAGGTGATGGTGATTAAGAGCACACTTATCTTGATGAGCACTGAGAAATGTATAGAATCCTGGAATCACTATGTCATACACCTGAAACTAATATAATTTTGAATGTTAATTATACTTGAGTAAAAACAAGTAGAAAAAAAAGAAAAAGAAATTATCTGTGGTTGGCATTGCTTTACAAATCTAAAATCAGACATCCAAGTTCTTAAAAGCAGTGTGTGTCCTTTCCCTAAGATTCGGTGTTGTTGCTGCAAGATGACTCTGCAGATTTCAGATTGAGTAATTATATACTTCCAGGTAATCAAGTCCAAACTTATAAATGCTTATAGTGTTTGCTCTTCTATGTCATTGTGAATGATCAGAGAAACTCCTTAAAAAATAGCTTTTGGGTCAGAAACAAGTTGGGATCCATTCTTTACCTGTGAAAATCAAGGAATCTGCAAAATAACACTTGGGCTTTTATGTCACTTTTCCTTGGCCTTGAGTCATAGGCTGGTTTTTATGGTATGGCTTCTGATGAGGTGGCAAGTTGTGTCCACCTGGCATGGATTTTATCGCATCTGAAAATGTCTTTAAGGGATTCTATCTAGCTTGTGCATTTTTAGAACCCAGAAATGATAGAGACAAAAGACTTGAGTATTTCCTTCTCTTGGGATCATAGTTAAAGTTGCAAGTTAGCTTTGTGAGTTAAATATCTCTATCACATCCAGATAATAGAAAACTTTTCTTCCCAACTAAAGGCTGGTTCATTTTGCCAGTTTGGTACTGAGTTTCAAACCAAAAATAGGTCCTATTTCTTGGGTATAAGTCCTTATGTGACTTTGGCCAATCTGCCAAAATTGCAAACAAAAAGATAAAGCCAGTGACATCTGGAAGCCTCAGTCCAGTATTGGAACATTACCCATAACCCCTAAGTAAGTCTTATAGAGCTTCCTTCTCCCCACAGGAAGAAAACAACCTGTATTAGAGCTCAAATAATATTGTCAGCCAGCAGTTTCCTTGAATCAAGAGGTCACTGGCCTGGACATGACTGCTAGATTTCAGAGAGGACCGAGTTATTCTTAGAGCCATAGAACAATTTTATCAGTGGAAGCTGAGATAATGAACTATCAGAGCTTATGAGATAATCATGTGAAGCTTTAGGATATGAGTGGATCAGCTTTTGAAGAAAGAGTACACACTCCTTAACCTTCTCCAGACCTTCAGGTCAGCACAGCTGAATACAAGACATAGGGTAAAACCATTTCCTTCTTTTACGGATGTCTTTGCTGCTTTTATAATTTTCTTTTTATTCTTTTATTTATAAATAAATACCTTTACCATTTGTCCCATCTTTCCCTCACACATACTAAGCTTCATTACATGTAAGTATATATACAATAGTCCCCTTCTCTGTGGTTTTGCATGTCTGTGGTCAGCTGCGTTCTGGAAGCAGATGGTCCTCCTTCTGACATATCTCCAGAAGTCCATAGTAACCTGATGCCACGTCACAATGCCTGTGTCATTCATTTTACTTTATTATAGGTATGTATGCATAGGAAAAAACATGGTCTATAGAAGGTTCAGTATTGTCTTCTGTTTCAGGCATCCATAGTGGGTCTTGGTCCATATCTGCCATGGATAAGGGGTCGGGGGTGGGGGACTACTGTATCCTGAAAGGAATCCATGAACTTGTCTGGAGCCCCCACCCAGACAATTTGCTGACCGGAAGTTGGTTGCTCTTCCCTGCCGAAATATGAAACTCTGAAAACCATCACTAGTGCTTCATAGTGTAAGGCACGGCTCTCAAATGCTGAGTGTTTACAAAAACAACCTTAAATTTATGGCGCATGTTGCTTATGGACTTCTTTTTTTTCTTGACAAAAAACCTGGCATGAAATTTCAAATTTCTCCATCCCTATGAGAAACTACAAGATCAGAGAAGTGGAGCATTTTTCAAGCTGGAAGGGGTCTTAGATATCTGAATAGATACTAAGCATAAACATAGCTCTGCGGGCTGGCTGCATTTGCTCCTTTTGAACATTCTGGTATTTGTGTTACCTGAGGTTCTTTGTATCTCTCTGAGAACACAAAGATAAAGTCCCCTGTGGTTACTTCTCCCTTATTTACCAGAGACAAAAACCTGTATCTGAGCCTAGTTAGCTCTGCTTTGAACTCCTTGTTTGTCTTCTTCCCTGTTGGTCACAGTCATATATAAAATTTGGAAATGCTGAAGTTGCCCACGAAACAAACAAATCTTTTGGAAGTCTAAAGAGAATTCCACATGGTTCTCTGTGCTCAGAAACGGCCGCCGCATGTTCGTGGCTGCTTTGAAGTGGCCCCTTTCTATATAGGAAGAACGTTCTGTGTGACCAGGTGATCAGTAAGAAGCATATAGAAGGAGAATCGAGGAGGGTGGAGAGAGAATGAGCCACCGTTAGCTCTCTGTTACCTCCCAGTCTTCCTGATGGCTGCTCCGTGGCGGGGACTTAGGGTGAGAAACTCTGTTTGTGGGCATCTTATTCAGACCCTTCAGAGCTTGCCCGTGACTGCAACTTGCACACCACGTTCTTAGGCGGGAAGCCATAGCAACCTGCTTAATAGCAACGTTCAAAAACAGCGTCCTTGTGATTAAGGCAGTATTAAGAAAACAGAGCTTCTGCCTCATTTTGGCCCGAGCTCAAAGACGATAGGCTGTGTGGTAATAGGGCTTTTTCTTTTCTCTTAAATCAAATTTCGGCAGTCCTTTATCCTCGAATATAGATGAAGCACATCTGATATTTGGAAAATAAATGTGTGGCATCAGATTTTCTATGCTAATCTTCTGAAATTGGCAATTGCCTCAGCTCAGTTACATGTTCTATAACCCTAGCAATCTGTAGAGTGCTCAGTTTCCATGGGAATAAGCTTGGCATGTTCATTCAGCTCTGAATCAGAATTAATTCAGGAGGTTGTGGCTGTCCTGACACTGAGGGCTAAAGGAGTCTCCTGATAATTAGAAATATCAGCTGTGTTGCTCTATTAGACAAACACTTTCCTGGGTGTCTATTTGTTTGTTTTTCAGATGTCTAATCTTACTGTGCCTGCTTTCTGCGAGAAGTAGTTCTTTGCAAAGATAATTGGAAATTCTTTTGTTTTTTCACTTATTTGAATTCATCATAAGAACTTTGATATTTGCCCCTTCTCTTAAACTGGTCAAGTTTTCCCAGATAGGTGCAGACTTGTAATCCTAAAGCAATAATTCTCCAATTTGAGACTACAGCGAAATTATGTAGAAGGCTCATAAAAAAAACTGATGACGGGTCCCATCCCCAGAGTTTTCAATTCAGCTGGTTTGGGTGGGACTATTAATTTGCATTTCTAACAAGTTCCCAGGTGATGCTGATGCTGATGGTGGGGGGGCACACCTTGAAAACCATAAGCCTTGTCAAAAGAACTGTGAAGCTCAGAAGGCATTTTTCGGATCCTTGCTACCTGCTTAGTTAGCGCTGTCCTAAATTTCATCAGATGTATCTACTATTTTGATTACTTGTGAATTACATGCAAAAGCAAGAGGAATAGACAGTGAGTCACATAAGCAGTCAAGGAAAGAGAGGTGAACATGGGCTGGAGGGCTCAGGGTGGGCTTGGGAGAAGACACTGGGCCGTGACTGACCACAAAGCATGTGAAAATGTAATTTTCATAAAGCAGGTCATCTTTAGTCAGAAATTAACAAGTAGCCTAGACTTGGGTTCAAGAGGTGCCCCATGTATCACCCACAAGTTCACCCCTTTCCCGGATGAGCAAGATTTCCACTTTTACAAAGCTTCCTTCTGCTATAATTAATCAGGGATTTGACAAGGCTGTTTTGTTAGGTGAGTAATGTCAGCTTGTCTATAAATAATATCACAAAGTTAGCCTTGTTTGCTGATATCCTCTCCAAAAGCATTTTTTTTTTAAAGATTTTATTTATTTATTTGAGAGAGAGAGAGAGAGAGAGCACAAGAGGGGGGAGCAGGAGAGGGAGAAGCAGACTCCCTGCTGAGCAGGGAGTCCAATGCAGGACTCGATCCCGGGACTCCAGGATCATGACCTGAGCCGAAGGCAGTCGCTAAACCAACTGAGCCACCCAGGTGCCCCTGAAAGCGTTTTGTGTTAGATACATTTTGATGGAAATACTGGTTAAAAAAAAAAAAACAAAATATTTTGGAGCTTTGAATATCGTTGGATTTTATACACACTCCTGGTTTTAATGAACTTCTGAATAAACAAATGATCTGTCAAAGCAAGTGGGTTATTTAATTTAGATCTTGAGACATCAAGACAGTATATGAGGCAGGCATAAAATTTTGCCTGAGAGTAACCAGCAAGGAAATTCTTTACTGTTTGCTTATGTGAAATGTAAATGTTCAGCTGGTGATTCTACCCTGGTCTACTATTTAACTACCCAGATGAGTTGGTGGATTTATTACTGGGTGTAACTAATTAGGCCTCTACCATGCCCATGCCTCTGGATTGAGTCCTTCTGCATCGTCAAAACTTGGGAAGTCTTTCTATGCGCAGGTAACTCCAGACCTTCAGAAGCAGGCTGTCATGAAATAGCAGCTGGAATCACTGACAGAGCCGCTTTGGCACCGGACTTGACAAATTTTAGATGAGTCTAAGTCCTAATTGTTCTTGGCATGTGACAGCTGGTAATCAGCTCATTCTGAGTGTGTTAATCTGTGCACACGCTGCTTGGTCAAGTCCCCTGTCAACTGCACTCTAAGAGTTGGTGTGTTTCTGGTCTGCACACATACCCAGTCCTTGATGGCTGGGAGACAAGGCATCTGATCGAAGAACTCTGCCAAAGATTGTATTTTCCGTTTCTGCTTTCAAATACAGTAATTGGGTGTTTGTTCTTTCCTTCTCACAGACCAGTAGCCTTGTCTGGGTATGGTAGGATGTGTTTTCTATCCCTTCAATCTCCTAAGTGGTGTTGCAGTACACTTGATTTTCTTTTTTAAGTGCTCAAGTGGCTGTTTTCTGGCATCTGGGAAATCGGCAACTAAATTATTCACTGGAAGAATGGAAGGGCAGGTCTGAGAGACAGTGATGAATTTATTTATTCAGTCAGCAACAATTTAGTGAGCATTGGTTGTGTGTTAAGAACTGTGCTCAGTGTCTGACTTTCTATAAATGAAATGCAGTCTTTAACTTTGGGGAAAGGTAAGTAAGCAAGTAATTTTTAACCTAGTGTTGTGGTTGCTAACAGAGAGAGAATGTGCTGGGGCAATGCGGAGTCGGTTGGTTGGAGGTCTGCCTGATGGATTTGGGGAAACTGATTAGAGGTTTAGACTGGATTCAAACCTTGGGTAGGTTTAAAAGCAGAGAGGAAATTGGCAAGCAGATGACCGAGGGAAGGACATTTTGGACAAAGAACTATAAAAGAAAAGACAAAATAGTAAGGGAGAACTAGGGCAAGTGGGTGAGCAGAGCTGGGAGGCAGAGTTAACAGAGGAGAGGCCGAACATGAGGCTGGAGAGGGTGACGGGCCAGACCACGAAGGGCCCTAGATTCTGTGCTAGGGAACTGGGTTTTCCAATACAGTGGCATGTAATTGGGATTGCCTTTTAGAATCACACCTGGGATGGAAGTATGGAAAATGGATTGAAGGGGTGCATGACTTGAGGCATAAATTTTGGTTAGGAAATATTTCTGTTAGTTTAGGGAAAACCCAAGAAAAAGTCATGCTAAGGTCATCACAGTGGAAACTCAGAGGAGAAGGTTATAATGAGAGAAGTAAGAAATTTTAGCGAACAAGAAGTGGGGTAAGGGAACGCCCTAGGGGCCAGGTTTGGGGCAAGAAAAGAATTAGGCTCTATAAGCACATTTGTTGGTAAGTCTGGCTTTTTGTCTGTTGAAGGTGGACAGTTAAGGTGCAATGAAGAATCAGTGTCAAGTTGCAGGGCAAATGTATGTCTCTCTAATGGTAAAAAGAAATGGAAAGGGGCCCTATAGGGGCCTCTTACTCCCCACACCAGAGGAAGGGTATTATGCGTTATGGTCTGTGGCATTATCTATGAGCAGAAAGGCCAGCCAAAGAATGCATGTCCACAAGCCACAGAACTGCCAACCTATTCTCATAAAGCCATCCTTCCCCAGTAGAATGAATTCTGGGGTAAGGAAGAACAACCTGACCTCTCTCTCTTTGCTTTATTGCTTCCCAGAAAGTGAGTGGACAGGTCTTCAGGTGGAGCATAGGGAGCTGGCTGGGCTTAGACCGTCCAGATCCTCCCTTTTGTCACGGTCTTTCTGTCTTGGTCACATCATTTCTTCAGTCCACTCACTTTTCTTTCCTTAGATGGCACTGCCCATTTTGATTTATTACTCATCTCTGTGCTGTAAGCAAATAGGAAAGTCAGCTACAGAAAATAATTAGTGGAAAGTTTTAATTGTGTCAAAGGATGATGACCTAACACCAGCTGCAGTGTAACTACAGTGTCAAATGCACTAAAAACCCACAGGAAACTCCAAAACCAGATTCTCATCCCCTCATTCATTTTTGCTTAATACTTACTGAGCACCTTCTATGTGCCAGGCACCATCAGTAAACAAAAACAGATGAAATTCTTTGCTCTCGGGGCACCCGTAGATTGGGTTTACAAAGTATTTCGGTAATGTTCATACCGTCACAGGATTTTCTAAACTTCCCGAAGTCATGGTGAGGATAATGTGACAGTCTTGAACAAGAAGAGTATGGAGAAATTTGGTCTTGGCCAATGGTAATAGTTGCTTTTAGGTATTTTTTTCTTTTCCCATGCTCAGACTAGTTTTTTCTGCCCTACGGACCTGTATCAGCATTCATGCCTTCCTTCTTCTTTGACTGCTTTACATCTGTCTACAACACATTGAAGCGTATCAGTAAAATGTAAATCCTTTCAAGGTCAGCGTACCATTTAGAATTGCAAAAAGTTGCTAGACATGTCTACTAGGGCACGGTGACCTTCCCTAACTACACTGCCACTTGGTGAGATATTTATGACATCACATGACTGCTTCAGGTAGAAGATGAAATAAATACAAAGCAGTTTGTCAGACTTGCCAGTACAGAGACCGTCAATGACCTTAACCTTGGAAAGAAACACATGGGATTCTGATAACCATGAGCAGGGTCACATGTACCTTAAACACTGGCTCTTTGCTGTGACTTTTGTTCTGGGCAACAGCAAGGTGGCTCTGACCACACCCTGGTCTTCTAGTCCAGGAAGGACTTGTCAGAGAGAGGTACTCAGTCTGTGATTCCTTTTTAAAGGAATTGTGGATTCACATAACTGGATTTTATTTTAAATCAACAAGAGTTAAGAGCCCTGAACCAGAAGTTTAGATCAGGAAATGCTTTCTTCTTTCCATATATTATCTCAGGGGTTACGTCTAACACCCTTGCGAGATTGGTATGATCATTCCTAGCCATTGTTCTTGGTCATATAACTAGTTAGTGATGGAACCTGTAAAGGAATCTATCCCTGACGAATCCAAATACAGTGCTCTGGGGAGCATGATATGCTACCTTCAAGGACCATTGATAGGGAGCATGCTGTGTTAAAGGTCCTTGGAACATAACTGAAAATCAAAGGCACAGCCACTTTCCATACGAACCTACACATCTGCTGACAGCAGTTCCCATTGCTGAGCACTTTTTGTGGACTGTACCCTCTTTACAACCATATAATAAGGTAGGTATTGGCACTATCACCCCACTTATGGTGGCGGTTGAGAAATTAGTTTACAGAGAATGTGTGGTGGGCTGGAATAGTTCACATCTTTCCTGACCCCCAAGCCCTCTCCAGAAAGGACAAGGGCCTACATATAAAAAACTAGATCTAGCAGCCGGCACTGGTGGAGCAGGTCTTAGGCTGAGCAGTAGAGTCCGAATAGGAGTGGGGTCACAGAAGGGAACGAGCATCCTGGCCTGGAGTCACTGGGAAGGCCTTACGAAAAGCCTTCAGGAGAATGGGAGTTCCAGGGGGAAAGTGACATAGAGAAAAACTGGAAAAAATAGTTCTACAACAAATATGCACGGGAAAGATTTAAACACATTTACAAAAAAACATGTGAAACTTTCACAGGGTTTTATAAATAGACATAAAGAAATTACAAATCCATATGTGGCAAACAATGTGCTGAACTCCTTACCTAACTGGCCCTAGCTACAGATGGAAGTAATTCCATTGCCTCTTGTTTCTATCTTCACCCGGCCTTAGCTGTGTTTGGTCATCTGGAGGCCCCTTAAACTATGCTCACAATAAGGCTTGTTATTCTTCCATCTCATGTCAAAACTCCTTGCCTCACTTTACAGGGACCTTTGCTTAGTATTAGACTTATTACTTGCATTACTCATGAATGCAGTTACCTATGTGTTTATTGTCCATCTCTCAGGCAGGTGGCAAATTATAGAGGAGCAGCCCCTTATTATCATTTCTCTGGTGCCTTCATAGGGCCTGATGTCCTAAAAGTCCAATATTTGTTGAATAAATTAATGCATGAGTTCATAAATGTATGAATGAATATTGAACTAGGTGGATATAAAAGCTTAGGTGAATGTGAGATGAGTTTGAGAATCTGTCATGCTCTCTGTCTCTCAAAATCAAATTCCACTCTTTTCCCATTTCCCCAGGTTAGTGTTTCCGCTTAAGTTTCTTCTGATTCTTTTGGAAAAGTAAGCAGGCCGACTTTAGACCTTTTCTTCAGGAAAACCCATAGCTCTTTTTTTTTTTTTTTTTTAAGATTTTATTTATTTGAGAGGCTGAGACAGAGCATGAGCAAGGGGGAGGGGCAGAGGGAGAGGGAGAAGCAGACTCCTCGTTGAGCAGGAAGCCCAGCATGGGGCTTGATCCCAGGACCCTGAGATCATGACCTGAGCCAAAGGCAGATGCTTAACTGACTGAGCCACCCAGGTGCCCCAAAAGTCATAGCTCTTAAGAGAAATCATAAAACAGATGATAAACTCAGTGAATACAAAGCAAACAGCTAGAGCTTGTGTCCACAAAGAAGATTTGGCTAAAAAGGAACATATTGCTGGAATGAGGCACCAAAAAAACCTTGTAGTCAGCTGTGTCAGTTCTGTTTGCCTGGGTATGACTGGTTATGTCCAGCAGTATTAAAAGTGCTTGCTTAATGCTGAATGATGATACATAAGGTGCCTCTTTCTCCCTGTGTCCTCACTTGACTTCCCGTCTGAGCAAACCCTAGTCTCTTGGCTCTAGACCTTGTCTTCATTATGCTGACAGTGCAGAACACTGCGCCACAGAGATGGTGTTTTGAATTTTTGGTGGGATTTTTTTTTTTTTTTGCCTTTGGCCATTGCCATTCTTCCTCTTGCTTACTTGGCTCCATTTGCTTAGTGATGCTCTCAGATTCAATCATAACCTTGGTGATTCTCTTGCACTGTTACACACACACACACACACACCATTATTGCCATGGGCAGATCTTAATGGCTCACTGAGTGGACCTGAGAAATCTAAAATCAGTGTTGACAGGATTCACTTGTGTTGCTTTCTGGACTAGCATCGAATCTCCTCAGAATATGTGCTCCCTTAGGGCTCTAGAGAAACTGGCATCACTTTAAGTACTCTCCACGGCCCATTCTTGGGCTGGCTGGGGACCTACATCCTAAAGAAACTCCACTCAGGAAATGGTGTAAGGGCCACTGCAACGCCTGGCTTGTACCCAGATCCAGGGTTTTATTCAGTGATGCTGGGCAGAGGGAGTTTTTCATGAGTGCTCCTAACTTGGACATCAGGGAAACTGTTAGGTCACAAAGGACCTAATTGCCAAGGGAAGTCCTTGACCTTTTGCGGGACTGGTACCCTATCTCCGAGACCCCCTGGCTCCTATTTTGCCAGCATCCTGAGCCTATTTTCTCCCAATGTCCTCCATAGCTGCCTTTACCTAGCACCCCAGAAATATTCCTTTGGAGCCTGGCCAGTTCTCCATGTGAAATCAAAACCATAGGTTTAAAGAGTTGATTATGACAATTTCCATCAGATTGAATCTCTGGGTTTCTGGGTGTTTTGTTTTCTGTGGCAGGTCCTTAGGCATATCATTGCTACCATGTCCATTTCAAATTGAAGACTCCAGTGTCTGGAAGCTAGATATTTAGACAGATTTACTTAGTACCCAGCAAAAAAAAAAAAAAAATTGTGTTGAATGTGATTTTATTGGGCTGAGATATTTAGGTCATTTGGGATCTACTTTAAAATACAGACAAATAATTAATTACATGGGCAAATAGAGTTTTAAGTAAACATTGTATATAGTTTCTTCCTGCTTTAAAATTCTGATTCTGTTTTTCTATAAGAAGGCCATATCAATGTGTAAGAAGTAAAAATTACTAGGAAATATAGTTCTATCAAAGCCTTGCTTTCATACGGGAACTCTCATGAATCCTTCTGGATGGGTGATTGTCTATACTCCCAACTCTGCCAAGAAAGATCCCCTGTGTAACACCATTTTTCAGTTTTATCTCCATGAATATTAACTAGTGTTTCAGAGTGTTCTCTCAGTTAAGATGATCTATCCTGTGGGGGCCTTTTCAGATGTTCTAACCCTATGTCTACAGAAAAGACTAACATTAAAGCTAAGGTCTTATAAGCACATAGGACTATAGTTTGCATTTATCATTGGCTGATTTCTCAACATAGTTCAACCACAGCAGAACCAGAGGAAATGCTCCATCTTGTGAGATTGTGAAAACAGAGACATGCTGTGTCTTTTCTCTTGATGACGTGGCGGGGCGGTGGGGGGTGGGGGTGAGTGTAAGGGAAACACTCTGTGTATCTATGCTGGATGTAAAACTTTACCCCGTGGAACTCCAACTATACAATTGGAGTCCCATTTTTTTTAAAGATTTATTTATTTGAGAGAGAGAGAGAGAGAAAATGAGCACGGGGAGGGGCAGAGGGAGAGGGAGAAGCAGGCTCCCAGCTGAGCAGGCAGCCCCACATAGGGCTCAATCCCAGGACCCTGGGATCACAACCTGAGTAGAAGGCAGACACTTAACTGACTGAGCCACCCAGCGCCCCATGGACTCCCATTTTTCAGTGTTTAGATTTACTTACAAAGCAGTTCACATTAGGAACTTTTGGGCTGATTTTTGCCTCCTTGGTAAAGCTTTAGTCAATGTATGATCCACTGCTGCTTGACCATCCCATGCTAGAAGGTTCTTTGTTTTATTTTGTTTTCATCAAAGATAATAGGGTGATTCAGAAGGTCAAAGGACATTTTTCCAAACTAAGTAAGCAAAACACTCTATGAAGATAATGTTAACGAATAATAGCCTGTGATGTATATTGAGTGCCTACTTTGCATCATGGACTTTGTTAACTGCATTTAAAACTCGTAACTGCATTTCTGTCTCCAGTTTTAGATTTTAAGAAAAAAAAAATGACAGTTGAAAATCAGGAAGATATTGATTTAGCAAAGGTCATGGATGTGCACTCAGCAGAATTGAGAACGCAGGTCTGTCTGACTTCAGTACCTGGGGTCTTTACTTGTTATGCTCCTGCTCTCTGCCTGCTCAGTACCTATTATATGGCTTCCGATCAGAGGCCGTGCATTCTGCTATCCTGACTTCGTGAGCCTTGGGAAGGAAACTTCAAGGCCTCATGGAAGACCAGAGGGAATTTTGTGCTTGTGGATCTCTGAGAATCAGACCGTGTGGCTCCCTGGGTGCTGCTGCTGTAGCATGGGGTGTGGGGGCGGGGGAGGACCACTTACTATCCATTAAGCAGCCTCTTAGGAGGGGGGAAAGAAGTGGCCATGAACCTGGGTATGCTTCAGCTTGCCTCATCTTCAGGGGACTGGAAGTTAAATCTTTGGAGGGTAAACCCACTGTTTCTCCCAACGCCTCTGCTGTCCAGTAGCGCACATTCATACCATATACCATTTTCAGAATTAGAGGGGATTTTTAGAGGATGACTAGCTCTATTTCCTCCACCCTCTGCCCATTTTAGGAAAGAAGCCTGAAGATATTTAGAGGCATGCCCAAGAAAGCATGGCTAATTAGTTGCGGAGCTAACAAACATTTTGATTTTTAGAATTCCCGCCACAGTGCCCTTTTCACACCACCGTACCACCTCTCAGAGGCAACCTTTCAAATCCTGTTCTTTCTTTCTTGCCTTCCTGCTTATTTTTCAAGTTCTCATTGTTTACAAGTATCTCTTCCCTGTGCTCTCTGCTCCTAAGTTTTCCCCATTTTCCCTTCCTTGTGTCTAGGACTCTTCCTGTGCTATTGTTGAATGCACATTAATGTTGAATAATGTCCATTCCTATAGCCAGTGCTACTTTGTATTTTCTTTGTGGTGGGGAGGGAAGTATGAAAGAAATTCGGGCTATGAACAGCTGTTACTGAATCCTCCAAACAGGAAAGCGCTCTGGGCTATTTTTAAGCCTGGCTTTCAAAGATGCAGGACTGGGTGCAGCCTTTAACCCCTGCAGGATGGCTGGACTGTGTTTTCCAGGGTGCAGTTTAGAAAAGCTGTAGTTATTGTTTCTTCTAGGGCTCATGTCCCCCAAAGAGGGCCCTAGCCAATGACTGCCCTCTGGCAGAAGTGTGGGAAGACTGAATCACAGGAAGTGCAGTGACCTGTTGAAGGAACTGTTTAGCTACATCACACCATTGGCTTTTTGCATAATTGCTGCAAGGACAAGATATTTTAAAAAGTTCACTACCGGACGCCTGGGTGGCTCAGTTGGTTAAGTGACCGCCTTCGGCTCAGGTCATGATCCTGGAGTCCCGGGATCGAGTCCCTCATTGGGCTCCCTGCTTGGCAGGGAGCCTGCTTCTCCCTCTGACCCTCCCCGCTCTCATGTGCTCTCTCTCTCTCATTCTCTCTGTCTCAAATAAATAAATAAAATCTTAAAAAAAAAAAAAAAAGTTCACTACCAGGGCGCCTGGGTGGCTCAGTCGGTTAAGTGTCTGGCTCTCGATCTCAGCTCAGGTCTTGATCTTGGGGTCGAGAGTTAGAGCCCTGTGTTTTCCTCCACATTGGGCATGGAGCCTACTTAAAGATAAATTAATAAATAAAATAAAGAATAATGAAAATGAGGGTGATGTTTCTACTGACAACAATAATAGTGAAAGATTTCAGAGGTGTCTTACCTAAAAACTTTTTTCTTTAAAAACAAACACACAAAGCATGTGATATTTACCTGCTTTGGCATTTCCAGTATAGTCACTGGAAACTCAGCTTCTGAGAAAGCATACAGGAGACTTTTAGAGGACAAAAAGAAACTAGTTATACTCTGTTCTCTTCCACGTAATCCAGCTATGTATTTTCTTCGATGTACTCTGTTCTTTTTGTGACTTTGTGACTACCAGTGTCCACATAACTGTCCTTTTGTATAGACACAATTTTTTGGTCTGAGTGCACACACATGTAGGAGTATGCAAACACATATACATGTGTGAATGTTTTCCAACTACCTACCTGATTTCGAAGTGATTCATTCTACCCATAGTTTTCTTCTTTCAGATGGGCAGGTGATATCGTGCGTTGTCCCATCTGCCTTAGAGACTTGTTAGGTATATCATTTGTGCCAACTGACCTGAAAGCAACCTGGAAAGTTACATTACAATCTGCCCCAGCAAAAAGTAGTAGTAGCCTCTTAATGGAGTTTTTTGATAGTAAGCTAAGCCCCCACCCAATATTCAGCAAAGAGGATACCACAAAAGATGTTTTCCATTACTGGTGATCAACTTGACCAAGCTCTCTAAATGTTGTTGGGTTCCTTTACGTTCAGCTCATGATTGGGAGGAGAGCCAATGTTGATAGTTTATTTTGTGGCCATGGGACACTCTTTCTAAGTAAAGCCATTTAATGGGCCAAAATTTATGACTTTGACCTTGTCACTAGTGCATAGCCAAGTGATAATGCTGATGCTGGGGCCACATCACTTTAGCCTCTAAAGTTTGGAGATACTACTGGTTTTCTTGGAAGGTGTTTATGTAGTCCTGCAAGCAAGCATGGTCAAAGATGACCTCATAAATATGGTTATCTAGAAGCTACCCAAATCTCCTAAGGTTGATCAGTTCCATGCTAACGGGTGAACGCCAGGCCATTTGGAGACACCAGCCACCTGCCTTTCCACACTTGAGTGATTTAGATGGCCAGGTGTACTGTCTGAAGGAGAGAAGACTGCAGCCTAAGTGGTTCCTTCGGGCTCCTTCAGCATCTTTCTTTTTTTCCACAGAGATGATATCAGTATACTTACGTATTTATTGTGTGTTCCTTATTTGTCTGTTTTCCTTATGACCGTAAGTTATTTGTGGTCAGGGAACATGTTTGTCTTATTCCCTACTTTAACCCAACACACAGCCCGCTGAAACTTATTGAAGGCAACTGAACACATCCATGAGGAAATAAATGAATGATAGAATGATGGACACACACAACAGCAAGCCAGGAACAGTCCAATTTCTTCATTTTGCAGATGAAGAAACTAAAACATGAGATCATTAATGATTGGCCTAACTTGCACATTCTGTTAGTGGCCACAGTGGGACTCCTGTCTAAATTTCCTGACTCAGTCTGTGGTTCTCTTAATTGTACCAGGCTCCTGTTGAGATTATAATCCATCCTTCTGGGGCGCCTGGGTGGCTCAGTTGGTTAAGCGACTGCCTTCGGCTCAGGTCATGATCCTGGAGTCCCGGGATCGAGTCCCACATCGGGCTCCCTGCTCGGCGGGGAGTCTGCTTCTCCCTCTCCCACTCCCCGTTTGTGTTCCCTCTCTCGCTGTGTCTTTCTCTGTCAAATAAATAAATAAAATCTTAAAAAAAAAAAAATAATCCATCCTTCTGTGTTATTTTAAGTGCAGCTCTTTGGGTGTAGGGATTAAATCAGGGAGGGATAGAAAATCCTCTGCACTGGGCATCAAGACATGCTGGCTTGGTAGCAGCATGAGGTGGTCCAAAAGAAGGATTTACTCACTATCGAGATATTGAAACACCAGCAGTGAACTCTCCCTGCCTTGAAATTCCTAGAAGCAAATCACAACCACATCAAGACAGAGACTAAGCCAGATGGTCTCTCCTGGTCCTTTCCAGCTTTCTGACTCATTCTTGATGATTCAGCCAGGATGGAAATAACTTCCCATCTTCCCTGCAGGCTGGTCCTCATGCTTTTTGAGGTGTAGTTCTGACAGAAGAATGATCAGAACTACAGCAATAAAGAATCAGGAGACTGGCAGGCAAATCTACCAGTTGAAGTTCTCATTACACTTTCAGAGGGCATTTCCAAATGGAGAGTTTGAACGAAATAATTGCCAAATGATTTCCCATCCAGGCTTTTCTTCCAATATAAATCCAAAGGAAATTAATATAATAAAATTATAATCACAGGCACTAAAATTTTAACTGCTAAGGCAATATTTAATGTTCAGACTCTAGACTCTAGCCATGGTTTGCAAACCTGGCTGAATGTCAGAATCACCAGGGAAACTTGGTCCTACCTGCCAGAGATTCTGCTTCAGTAGTTTTAGGGTGGGACCCTGGAATCATCCTTTTTATTAAAGCCCCATGGGTGAGTCTAATGATGGGCTACATTTAGAAACCACCATTCTAGAAAAATCTCAAGAAACTTTCCAAATGGCAAGTTCTATTTTTGAACTCATTGTTCAAAAGCAAATTCATTGTCCTGATTCTATTTTAGGAGATAAAAGGCAAATTTCTTTGTAAGATATTAACAAAATTCTCAAAAATTATAATCTTCAGCAAAACGCTGGGATTTTTCCTAGCTTTTTTTTTTCTTTTATAAATCCCACAGAGTGTAAGACACACATACCCCGTGAAGTAGGGGGGAATCTTGGACTCATTTGCAAGTTTCTTAGTCAGTGGATTTTTATGATCTCCTTGGCATTTGGTCAGCTAGACGTAGACGGCTCCTGTATAGCGAGAGTACTGGGGGCCAAGGAGTTTCAACTTTGTTTCAACAATTCTTTAGTGTAGTTTATGTAAAATATTAACTTACGAGATAAACTCTCACATCTGGAGAAATCATGACAGTAAAAGATACAGCAGATTAAGAATTAACAAGGACCAGATGCACTATAATGATGTGGGTTTTCTCTTTACAATTTCAGATGCAGATTTTTGAAAAATGGCTATTCTTCAGGGCTATACTTGTGTATTCGAAGCCACTTAGTAATTAGAACAATAGATAATACAGGAAGGAAGGAATAAACTAAGGAAGGAAGAAAGATTATAGGTGGGTAGGTGGGTAAGTAGGTAGGTAGATAGAGGGATAGATGAATGGATGATAGATACACCGACCTTTGTAGGAATCTAACCCATTTATTTGAAGTAGCAATACAGAGCTATGAGATTTGGTGGATAATCAGTATTCTGGAAAACCAAGAGATGTGAGTTTGAATCTTGCATCTGCTCTCTAATTCTTCACCTGGAGAAGTAGAAAGCAATTTGTATTTTCCTTCAAGGGTTACTCTATCACAGGAATGGGGCTTAGGTGAGAAACAACAAAAGGTAATGAGTTCAGAGAGGTGATAGGTGAACTAATAGAAAAGGTATAAAATCTTACAGTGTCTCAGTTTTAAATGACCCAGCAGTTATCAAGGAAATGCTGGATTTTAACACTTCATGATGCCAGGTGTGGGCATTGGCAGAAACACCCTGATTGATTGACAGATGACTATACAGCCCACCTGCAATTTTAGCTTTTTAAGAACCATTTAATAATATTGTCTGATGTTTCAGAGTTGCCACCTGAAGCAACAACCACACAGATCATCAGCAAGATTTCTCTATTTGTATATGTGCATAACCTTCCTTCTATTATCTAATGGTATAATGTGGATCCACTTGAAATAAAGCTGTAAATCATTAGGGTTCTTCGGTGGTAAGAAACAGAAATAAATGCTGGCTGATATATGTGAATCAAGGAAGCTATCAGAAGAATAGAGGATGGGGCACTGGGTGGCTCAGTTGGTTGAACATCTGGGGGGACTCTTGATTTTTGGCTCAGGTCATGATCTCAGGGTCACAAGATCAAGCTCCGTGATGGGCTCTGCACTGGGCATGGAGCCTGCTTAAAACTGTCTCTCTCCCTCTTTCCCTCTCCCTGTACCCCTTACTGCCTCCCTTTCTTAAGAAAAAAAAAAAAAAATAGAGGGGTAAGTTAGTGTCAAAATAAAAGCTAAATAATCTTGCCTTCAGAAAGAGCAGTTTGGAGATCTCAGCATGAAGAACTGTCTTAGCTTGGGCTTCCCAAAAGGCAGAACAATAAGTCAAGGGCTGGGAATATTTGGGAAGTGATTCTAGGAAACAAGAAGAGAGGACAATCAAGAGTGAATCTGAGAAGGAGGGGAAGACTATGCAAATACTGAATTGGCCACTGCTGTGGGCAACTGGTGTCAGTCGATCTGGTACCTTCTAAAGAACAGAAGTGTCTACCGAACGAATTGAAGGGACACTGCTAGTCTTGTATTGTCTTTGTGGGCCTTCCAGATTTGGCATGTCTGAGTATGTTCTCGTGCAGGTGGCTCTAGTGAGAATATTCGTGAAGCTCCAGGACAAAATAGCAGCATGACAGTTATTTTGGAAAGACAGTAAAATGCACTCTTACTAAAAGGTGGGGGAACATTGAGGCAAGCAAAATTAACTGATATTCCTTAACTGAAACTGGAGGGTGGTTTTTTGTTTGTTTGTTTGTTTTTGTTTTGTTTTTTTGAGAGAGAAATTTATTAGGAACTCATACACAAGCTTTCATTCATGCCGTTTCTGCCGCTTCTCCATTTATTCAAAGCCTAACTAACCCAAAGCCCACATTCTCCATCAAGTCTTTCAGAGTGACATATTCTTCACCAGTGTATTCTTTTCTCTAAAGTTGTATTGTAGTGTCCCCACTACCCAGCTCAAACTTCAGTTATTCTTTAGGTCTTCAATGTTTGACTCCATTCCTTTCCATGACAGGGAAACATGAATTTTAACAACAGCCAGGGCTGAGTTAAAATTGTTATTCCATCACTTGCTGTTTATGCCATATTCTCTTGGGAAAGTCGTTCCTTGTACCTTGGTTACATCATCAGTAAAATGGGTCTGATAGTAATCACCTTATACATTCATAAGGATGACATTAAAGTGAACTGATTGCCTATGCAAAGTAACTGAATAAATATCAGGCACTTAACAATTATTAGCTCCTCTGCTTTCAAAACAAGGAGACATACCTTATACTTCTTTTAGATATTTCAAAGAAAACCAATTCAAAATTAGTTCTCATGAGGGCTCAGGAACACTTATTGATTATTCATACAAACTCAGTTGTTGAAGACCTCACACCAGAGGTTTGCAAACTCTTGTGAGCTATGGGGTGTGTCCATTAATGGATATGTATTTGCATTTTACCGTTTAAACAACAATTTGAAAATCTAGATATTTCACTTATAAAAATATGGATTGTGACTTCTCTTGAAATACTTGGCTCACTTTTCTGCATGGTACAATTAATTGAACCCATTGCCAGCTCCCCACTAAGACAAGACATGGACTCTCCAGTTTGCTGCAGCCCCCAACACACCTTAACAAAGTATTATGCCAAGTCTTCTTCTTGTGTTTCTAGTGTCTCCTCATCCTTATACCTTTGTGTTTAGGACTCCAGCTTCTTCATAAGGATAGAAAAAAGATAACAACTTAAAACTCATTTTAGGTGGCTATAGTGAAACCACATTTATATTTATATTTATGTTCATGTTCATATATTTATATTTATAGTGGCGAAGCCACTATTCTGTTTGTCTTATCTTAAATATTTCCTGGTTCATGTGTCAGCAGTATTTATTCAGCATAATTGTTATAGCATCTGCATGGCCTTGGCCATTTACAAAGTGTTCTGCCACACTCTAATTTATATGATCTTCACCCACAGTTCTGCCTGCTGAGGTGACAAGGAAAGTGGCATGGTTATCTCCATTTAATGATAAGGAACCCAGCCTCTGAGAAATTTATAGAAAGGCTCAAGGTGCCAGTACTTGCAAATGGTGGAATTATTGACCCCAAATCTAAGGTCATGCTTATGTCTGTTGAAGGAAATTTTAAAGAAATCAAAGGTCATTGCCCTTAAGGAGTTAGTTATTAAATAAAGTTTCAGAAAAAAAGTACAAGGAAACAGGTCAGAAATATGTACTGGGAATATATGTTGTGCAGGGTGCTTCCTGGCATGATTGGAGCTGGGGAGATTCTTTGTGCTAGACCTGAAAAAAAGTGAATCTGAAGCCAGATTGTGAAGATTTGTTTCTTTTTGCCGAGGTCCATGTCTTCTCTCTCTCTTAAAGTATACTATGAATCCCTGTGAAACTGAATAACAGGAGAGTGTTCATGGAAAACACTGCCATGTAAATGTCATGTAAAACTCAGTTATTAAGTGGAAGATGTATAAAAGTCACAGGGCACCAAAAACAGCCTGATCTTTCTAGAGCAGAATGTCCAAGCTGAAATAAATCAGCCAGGATTTTATCAAAAGGAGAAGGTACAACTCTCCATTTGCATGCTAAAGGCAATGGTCAGAGTCCATTGACCTTGAACGTACAGCGGGGGTAGCCAGCTAGTCAGGCCATTAGGCCAGGATACCTGGAATCAAGGTCAATGCTCTCCTCTCCATTTTTCTCTTCTAAGAAAGTAAAATTAGGGTCATACTAAGACTTTGGAAAAGTCTTTAATGACTGTGCAGGCTAGTTCAAACCAACTTTAAGTTTTCTTCATGTGAGAGAAATCATGATTAAAAGTATGCTTTGGACAAGAGTGTTGAAGGTCACCCACAAAAGAGGAAGTGAAGGAAGGAAAGGTTGCACAGAGCAAGACTAGGCAGATTCTGTTGTGGTTGGCCTGGACAACTTTAAATAGGGAACCATGGCATGAATTCCAATCTCACATCCAGCTCATGATGGGAAAGTGTTCAGAAGGAGAAGAGGTAATTATAACAGCATCATCAGCAACTACCTTATTGATTTAGGCACTTATATTGGAGGATACGGAAAATCAGATGTATTTTCCTAAAGAAAATATTAATTCATAATATAAAAATCAATGTGCTATATAAGAGCATGAAACATATTCAATATGAATGGAAAAAGGCAACTAAAGATGGATCACTTCATTTAAACATTTTAAAATATAATTTTACCTGTTAATTTCTTTCTTTTTTTTTTTTTTACAGTGATTAATATCATTGGCTTTAGGGGAAGAATGTATGAGGAATAAATTAAAAGTGTGCAGATTAGCTACTCTACTAAAACATGAAGGCACAGAAGCCAGTATATAGGGCTATCACATGTTGCTTGATGACTTATCCACCATTGATAAGGGCTCTGGAAACTAAAGAATGCTGTCAGCAGAATTGGCAGCTTTAATTACACCAGCCTGAGCCTCTCCGATGTGAGGGCAGCCTGATTAGAATTGATGAACCTTGGTTAATAAGAAGCCTTACCAATTATGAAGTTATATTTGATAATTAAAGAAAATCACAATTATCTTTAATCCTTAGTAAAAGATGAAAGGGATACCTGACTTTGCATTCCAGCCTGTGAGGAGATTTATTTACACTGAAATTTGAATCAAAGAGCACCATTGACAATACCATTGTCTTATTAGGAAAGACTATTAGGGCTGAAGAAACCCTCTGGTTAAATTCAATTTTAGCTTTGTATTTGACACCTTTCAAATCACACACAGGCCTGTGAGTCTGGACAACTCCAGGAGTAAAAAGAAAGGCATGGATGGAGGATAAAGAAGAATTTCTGGCTGGGCTTCCTCTCTGTCAGACAGCACAGAATTGTTTTGTTGTTGTTGTTGTTGTTCTTGTTTTTTATTTTTTTGTTTTGGGTTAAAGAGGTGGCAGACAGCTGGCTCTTGGGTTGATTCATCAGTCTTCCCATTTCTAAATGCTGAGATTAATTGCTTGCATGTGAAAGATTACCTGGCATTATGATAAGGGAATACTGGTGCCTTTAGTCATTGTCATGAATCACACCCATCATGTCCCTCTTGAAAGACAGGCCAAGATAATGCTGCTTGATCCAAATACTTCCAGTGTTTATACTAGATTACTTGGACCAACATTTTCTGTGCATCTGTTGAAAGCATGGCTGAAATATGGGCATTTCATTGTGGGAAATATAACATGTCATTGAGGAAGTCCAAACAAAGGGCAGTTATGATATATGGGAAAAAATGTTCTATGCCATGTCATAAAAGGAGGGTTTACCTTTGTTTGTTCAATCAGTCAGTCTTCCTTCTGTCCTTCAACAAATATTTGTCAGGGGCACTACATTTGGAAATAAGAATAAAAGAAGTATGAGACCTAGTTTTGGCCATTGAACTTTTTACTTTGTGGGGGGGTAATTGAAATAAATGCTTTCAGTACGTGCAATCTAACAAAACAAAACACAGAAACAGATTCATAAATACAGAGAACAAACTGGTGGTTGTGAGGGGAGTGGGTCATTGGAGAGATAGGTGAAACGGGTGAAGGGGACTAAGAAGTACAAGCTTGTAGAATGGATAAGTCACAGGATGAAAGGTGCTGCATGGGGAACACAGTCGACAATATTGTAATGGCATTGTATGGTGACTGCACTTGGTGTGAGCGTAGCTTAATGTATAGAGTTGTCAAATCGCTGTGTTGTACACCTGAAACTAATATAGCATTGTATGTCAACTATACTTCAATTTAAAGAAGAAAAGAAAGAAATACTTTCATATAAATTTTAGCCAAGTGCCATAGGAGCAGAAAGGACAGTACAACTAAGCCTTTACATAGATATGTGTGTGTGTGCACAATAAGTATATTGTTGCGGGGGTATGCATCAGGAAAGTTGCACTGAGGATCACATGCTGGACTTAGTTTTGAGAAGACCCAAGTTGCAACTATATGTTGTAAATCTATGGGCCTTGGGCTGAATTCAGCCAGCATGTGGTTTCATGGTTTAAAATTTTTTTAATCCATTGTCAGTATCCAAGGATCTGGAGATTTGGCTTAAAAATCTATTAATTCTGGCTTCTTTTGAAAAAAATCTGAAGATTTGGCATTAGCCTTAGGAAGATAACAGGAGCTAGGTAGAGGCTGCTCCTTTAAAAAGAACTCTCTTTGGGGTGCCTGGGTGGCTCAGTCATCTGACTTCAGCTCAGGTCATGATCTCAGGGTCCTGGGATTGAGCAGAGAGTCTGCTTCTCCCTTTCCCTCTCCCTCTCCCTCTGCCACTCCCCTGCTTGTGCGCCCCTTCTCTCTCTCCCAAGTAAACAAGTAAAATCTATAAGATAAGATAATAAAATAAAATAAAGTAAAAAGAGCTCTCTTCATGTTGTCCTCGTGTTTTATGCATTTTTACTACCTATTTGGTATAGAGTTTGAGTTTGTAATTTTCTAGTAGTTGTTTGCCAATAGAAAAAGAAACCTTGTCTATAAGGGTTATTTAGTCAGCCATATACAGTGAGGCACAGTTCTGAAAGCAGGCAGAAACTGAGTATGGTTGGCAATTTTAGCATGACAGGAAAGTAAATGTCACTGGACAAATTCTACAAAGCAAGGCTGGAAGAATAAACTGAGCCCTGATTTTTAAATGTGCAATTAGAAACTCTAAAAATTATCTCATAGACCAGCAGGTTTCAAAGTGTGTCCTCAGACTTATATCATCAGCATCCCCTGGAAAGTGGTTGGAAATACGAGTTCTCTTGCCCTACCCAGACCTTACTATGATGGAAAAACATTAGAGGAAACCACATTATTTGTACAACTGAAACATTAGCGGTCCAGATAAAACACTATCAAGATCATCAAAGGTGGCAACTTTCTGAATATTTACCCGATGATGACCGCAGCTTGAGTCTCCCCCTGCCCGGTTGCTTCTGCCTCCGTCCTAGCTTTTCATTCTCCCTGATTTAGAACCTGCTAGTGGCCAATACTAGGTTCCTTGCAAAGGCAGGCCAAATTGGAACTAATAGGTAACTAGAGAGAAATGCCATTTCTTCTTTTTAGGGATGAGGGTTAGGTAGCAAGGTGTAAGCCTGGTCAAGTAGACAGGGGTGGTTCCCAAAGGGCTTCTTGCTATCTTATCCTTTTCAGGAAGAGTACCATTGGCTGGGGAGAATGCAAAGCTTTGGTGAACTTTAATAACTATGACTACCATAGTACTTACAGTCCTTCGCCAAAGGCGAAAAGATGCACTGAAATTGAGAGAAGGTGACTACAATGAAAATATCTTTCTATTGCAAACAAGGCATAAAAGAAAAAAACATGAATACAGATGATTGATTAGAAGGGAGTTATATGATTTTTACAACTGGATTGCTAGATAAAACTATGGTAAAATCAATGATCCCACCAAAGAGAATCCTCAAAGGCACTTTGTGTTATATTGACCTTGGTCACTTTTAGCAGAGAAGATGGCAGAGGTGGTGTTGTAGGTGGCTATTTTTATAGGATTCCAAAACCAAGTCAGTAAGACGAGGGTGAGCCTTGATGCACTGAAGTGTGACTAGAAGATGCTACAGAGGAAGGTATTGAACGTGCGTTGAAGTCCACAGTTTGGAGCCAGATTAGCCTGGTGTCGCTGGCTGCCCAAGCAGTATATGCTGAAGAAGGAACAGTCCTGGCCAGGATCGAGTAGACCTGAATCTGTGTCCAAGGTGAATCCCCCCACATCTCTGTGACTCTCTTTCTTCACCAATAAATTCTCTGTCATCATAACGCCTACCTTTGTGGTAAAAATGAAATGTAATATTGAGGAAAAATTTCCTTTAAACTGCAAAGTATTGTGCAAAACTTTATTCATATTTTTCAGAGTTGCCTTGGATTTAACATTAGTACGTTTTTTTTAATTTTTTATTTATTTTTTATTTATTTTTTTAAAGATTTTATTTATTTATTTGAGAGAGAGAATGAGAGAGAGCATGAGAGGGGGGAGGGTCAGAGGGAGAAGCAGACTCCCCGCCGAGCAGGGAACCTGATGCGGGACTCGATCCCGGCACTCCAGAATCACGACCTGAGCCGAAGGCAGTCGCTCAACCAACTGAGCCACCCAGGCGCCCCTAACATTAGTACGTTTTATGCAGATGCTCTCAGAATATCATTTTTCTGCCTCTCTGCTTAGAATAACCTGTGCATCGAACCTGTGTGTTGATACTCCCAGCAATCCCATAGGTCTCATACAGATTGCCAGGTGAGCAGAACAAAGTCTGGTATGACCCAGAGCCCATTGATGGAGCATTGGGAAACGCAGGCTCAACAGTGCTGTTTGTAGTCCCTTCACGTGACAGCACTGGGTTGAAATCCCCACATTTGGTCCAATGGGATGCTCACCAAAGTGTATGGTTTAACAGGAAGAAGAGATTGGATTGTAAATCTTTAGAAGTAAGCCTTCTGAGAAAATACCTGATGCGGGAACCTCAAGGGAAACTAAATTCTTTAATTGATTGAGAATGTGCCCTACAAAAGTTTTTAAACATTTAAATATCATCATATAAATCAAGTTAGAAGTATCCCACCAAGGAATAAGAGTTCTTGCCATGTAAAATATTAATTTATCTTTTCAAGGAAGAACAAACAATTCATTTAGAAAAACACTAGGTAGAAGGTGGTGGGGAGAGCAGAAAATGTGGAATAAACTCATTTTGTTGAATTTGGACACCCACGTAAATGTCTCAGGTCTTTGGTCTGTTTCTCGTGCTGAAAAGTGAGGACCTTTAATGCTGAAACTTGGTTCCAGTATATTTTATTTGAAGTAGTTCTCATGTCTTTGACTCCGTATTTCAAGGCAAGTGTTTCTAACTATTTATCAGGAGATGATCTGCAATTGAACAATTGACTTCAGGCTGGAATTTGACAGATATGCTCCTGGAATTGCAAAGGAATATGTGGAGTACTATTGGATTTTAAAGTACAGTTGCTCTGCAGAAACAGCTATTAATGAATCACAAAAGGGCAAACATCTACCACATGGCCATTTCTTCATTTGCTACAATATGCATGCTTCAGGAGTAACACTGAAGCTAGCCTGGAAGACTCCCAGAAAGGGAACTATATGATTAGCAAAGTTAAAACCTGATTTGCATCTAAAAAAATGTAGTGTATGCTCATTTATGTGCAAATGTAATGGAAAAAGGCTGTAGGTAAAGTGGCTAAATCCTAAACAAAATAAACACTTAATTTTCTTTTATTGTGCCCTGTGACTATTAATAATATTATGGTACCAAGTCAGAAACATTAAGCCAAGCAGGGGAGCAATAAATGTTCCTAGACTGTGCACCACTGTTGATATTAGCAACTAATCGCTCCAGAGTTCACATAAAATGCAGATGGAAATACAAAGAAGATATTTGATGAAGTCAGCAGTGGCGGTGAACTGTTCACAGGTGAAACCAATAACTAGAGGGCCAGCTCAGCAGGGGCAGAGACTGTGGAAGATATCAAGAAAAAGACTTGGTAAATCATTGCTTTGTAACCCCTCTGTACCTATTGACATATGGTTGTTTTTAAGTTTGTAAGGTTCTTGGTCCTAATTCCAACTGGAAATATTATTTGAGAATGTGCAAAACTCTTGATCATCTGATAGTCATATCTCACAGAGATGGATAAGATGGCTATTGCTCTTCATCGTGTGTAAAGAAATCACATAACAGATAAGATTAAGGAGGGAAACTCTATCTAGGCTTGTGATTTCCAGCTCTCACGTTCTTTTGATGATCTTCCTTAAATCATCTATAAGTCATGTATGTATATAAATATAAATTGATATAAAATATAAATTGAATATATTAAAACATAAATAGATATGTGTGTGTAGAGATATACATAAGTATGTCATGTAAAATGATATTTGGTACTTCTATCTCTGATGGTAAGTTAGACTGGAAACACCAAATAATCTTCCCCAGAAGAAAACTAAGATGTTGACTAAAATGTAAAACACACATACACACACAAAAAAAGGAAAGAAGGAAGGAAGAAAGAAAGAGAAGAGAAAAGAAGAAAAGAAAAAAGAACAGAAAAGAAAAGAAGAAAGGGCACCTGGGTGGCTCAGTCAGTTAAGCGTCTGCCTTTGGCTCAGGTCATGATCCCAGAGTCCTTGGATCAAGCCCCATGTCGGGCTCCCTGCTCAGTGGGGAACCTGCTTCTCCCTCTCCATTTGCCCGTTCCTCCCCTGGCTTGTGCTCTTGATCTCTGTCAAGTAAATAAATAAAATCTTTAAAAAAAATAAAATGTAAAACAACAAGAAAAGACCCATAATTTTATTTTATTTTATTTTTTTTTTTTTAAAGATTTTATTTATTTATTCATGAGAGATAGAGAGAGAGAGAGAGAGAGAGAGAGGCAGAGGCAGAGGGAGAAGCAGGCTCCCCGCGGAGCAGGGAGCCCGATGTGGGACTCGATCCCAGGACCCTGGGATCATGACCTGAGCCGAAGGCAGACGCTTAACCGACTGAGCCACCCAGGCATCCCAAGACCCATAATTTTAAAAGTATTGCAAAGCTGGCACAAAAGCAATGAACTGGTAGAGGACAAAATTTAAGTAATAATTAGAATTTGGGAAGTAAGTGGGCACCACGACATTCAAGGGTGTCGGGCAATCCATTGGCTTTATGGTCTGATGTGACCAGCAGAGAAACACAGGGCCCACTCAAGGTGTGACCCCAAAAAACTGCAATCTTAGAGGGGTGAGGGCTAGTATTAGGTCCACTGCTCAGAAGAGATTGACAGGAAACTTGCCCATGAGGACTAAACAGGACTTAAATAAATAATTTAGTTAAAGATTGGTAGGCAGAAGCAAATCCATTCCTTTCCTGAAAGAATGTAACTTCAACATGGATCTCAAAATATTCCCACAGATAAGGTTCCATAGAACATGAACTCACAGTCAAAAATCACAAAACACAAAGGGAACTATGACATGATAAGTGAAAAACAGAAGAAATAGTAGACCGCAGAATCAGATCTGTAGAGACTTTGACACTGGACACATGAGGCACATAATATAAAGTCTTTATGTTTCATGTTGTGGCTGAGATGGCCAGTTATCCATAAAATTGATGGTTATCTATTTCATAGTAATAGAAGTAGAGGGAGGGTATATGGCTGCCTTGCTTGACTACATCCTCAGTTGACTGTGCTATCAGGCTTGGCCATGTAAATAGGTTCCTACAAATAGAGTGTGAGTGGAAGTGATGTGTGTCACTGTGCCCTCTTGACTGGAGCCTTGGCTGGAGCCCTGATGGGCAACAACCCAGCTTTAACCAGCAACTTGTTGACAGTGTCCTAGGGGATGGAGAAGCAATGGTTTGGATGGGACCTGGATCTCTTAATGGGCACAGACAGACCTGGACAATTCACACCAAGATTCACACCATATGAGCCAGCTATAAACCTCCTAGTTCTTCAAGTCTTTATATTGTATTATTGAAGCTCTAGCTTTACCCATCCTAATATAATCTGTTTAAAATAGAGAACCTTGGGAATATAAGCAAAACCCAAAGAACTATGAAAAGGACCAAGGAGATTTGACAAAGAATGAAATAGAACACGTAGGAAAAAAAAAAGATGATTTCCAATCAATGTAGATACCTTATAAAGTACAAGGAAATGGAGGAAAATGGGGGAGGTTTTCCATATTTCCACCTTCCAAAGATAACTAGTGTTCACATTTGGAGGTTCTTCCTCCAAATGTGCACAGCATGAAGATTGCCAAAGACCAGACTCCTTTTCTTGCCACTCTTCATTCACTGGCGCCCATCCCATTTCCATTTGGCTGCAGTAAAATTTAGTGCTTTGTACTGCTTGTCGAGAAAGAACATCCTTTAAATTTTCTCTGGACCATCAAAAGAGTTACTTAAGTTCTATCTTTTAATTTTTTAATTTTATTTTTAATTTTTAAAGTTTCTTTAGTGTGGTTGGTCTGCAATGTTACATTAGTGTTGTAACACAATGATTCAACAGCTCTGTACCTTATGCTCCACTCACCACAATTGTAGCTACAATCTGTCACCATGCAATGCTGTTACAATACCATTGACTATATTTCCTATGCAGTGCCTTTTATTCTCTTGCTATAAGTACCCTTTTTTAAAATCCAACTTGGAAAAATAGTTTTCATAGGTATTATTTTCTATATCAAAAAAGGTAGCTTTTTTCTTTAAAAACTATAAATATGTGATAATTTAGCTTAAATATTGTAAATTCTATATTTTGGCTTAATTTTGAAATTTTATTGAGATTTTAAATATTAGCTATTTTGTAAAGGAGATGTTTTAAGTAGAAAAACATCTACAAGACAGGTTTTTTTTTAATGTAAATCTTGCTTTTCTCAAGATTAAATTTCTTAGCTATTATTAATTTATTTGTGTGCTATTTCTGTTGGTTAAAGGAAAAAATAAGATTATTTTATGTTATAGTTTACAGTTTGTGTATAACAATCCTAGTTAAATGACTTTTCTTTCAAGCTTTTATAATCATATGCATCTGCTCATATTGTTATTTAATGAATGAGCTACCATTCTATTCTAAAAAGTATAAGTTAAATTACAATTTCATTTGAAGTTGTAATATGAAGTATTTTGGTGGATGTTTCTGAACTCTCTTTGATACTTAGTAGTAATAAGATATTTACAAAAAAACAGTGTGAGAATATGTTGCTAAAATAGGTAATATGCATAAAATTAAAATATATTGGCCTTCCTCTTAAGATTTATTCTGCCATTAATTCTAAAATCAGGTAACTCTGAGTAGGCCTCCAGCAATATAATAATTCATTAATGGATCTATTTGAACCCTACATGTGAATCAGCTCAGTAAATGACAATTTAGAACTTTTGCTGAATATCAAAGTGGATAACCAGGAGTAAAACCATATTAAATGATAAATGTGTGTGAGCTAATTTCCCTGTTAGTTTGGGAAGGGTAAAAAGAGGAAAGTGTAGTTAGCAGGGTCTTACTTATTTATCCAATGGGGATAGAATACAATCTAAAATCATATAACTAAACATTAGCTAAAAATAGCACTTTTTCTCTCTCCTGATTGATAAAGGAATAATGAACTCATGTGAGTTTTATCTTTTTTTCCTTTTCCGTGTATGTCTTCTATTTTATGTACTTTATATATTTTATGTATATAAAAGTATGTGTACTTTATGTACTTCATAAGCATTTTAAATGGTCAAACAGATATACTGAACTCAATATTTGAAGCAAAATGCTTTCACTCTATATGGATTTATGCACATTTGAGTTATATTTCACCTAAGAGTGCTTCCTAATGTAAGTGTAAGCTTCACATTCCTGACCATACACGTTAGCTATTCATTGTTATATATTTGTATACCTCTACAGGCCTTTAGGAAATCAACAGAATCTGGGCCATTTCAGTTTTTTTTTTTTTTTAAGATTTTATTTATCTATTTGAGAGAGAGAGAGAATGAGAGAGAGAGAGCACATGAGAGGGGGGAGGGTCAGAGGGAGAAGCAGACCCCCTGCTGAGCGAGGAGCCCGACATGGGACTCGATCCCGGGACTCCGGGATCATGACCTGAGCCGAAGGCAGTAGCTTAACCAACTGAGCCACCCAGGCGCCCCCATTTCAGTTTTTTGCACATATTGTTATATTAAAGAATTTGGAAATGCCAAACAGGAAAATTGTGCTGTATTTAAAATTTTTCCATTGAACAACTGTCATCAAATTAAACCATCTGTGTGCTATTCCTTCAATCTTTAGTGAGTCTCTCCATCCATAGGTATGATTTCACTTGAAGATAACATCAGAGGTCTGTTTGAAGCTATTAATGAGCAGGAGGCCTGGTCTAACCAGCCCCTAGCTCCTCCTATGATAGACCCCAAAGGAACCCTATAGAAATGTACTCACATAAGACAAAGAAAAATTGTTAGTACATGAATCCATGGGCTTTGCTTCAGCTCACATCTCAGTATGGGAAAAAATGTCTGGCTTTGTAAAGAAAAATGCTAAGAGAATCCTTCCTTAGCCAAATGTCAAGTGCTATTGACCAGGACTTGATAATTTCCCCCATCTCATTGTAACAACATTGATGAACTGACCATTTAAATAGTTTGTACTTGTTCTGAAATCTGGAGATTCTTTATCAGTCTCCTTGTCACCCCCTCAATCTCTCCTCTTATGGTCCTGTTATACCCAGGAGTTATTTCTTCACAGATTTTACAAAGGAATAAATAACAACAACAACACAGATTGTTGTGGGTTTATTTTCCTTCATGGTAGATTCATCAATGGTGACACTCAGAATCTAGAGGACTTGGTATCACACTATGGATTTAGAAGTCATGTATGCTGTGTGGATGGGGAGTGACCCACTTCCCATTCCATACTTCATCTGCTTTGATCCCATGGCAGCCAGGATGTTGCAGTAGCCCTTTAGAATTTCCCTGACTCTGCACATCTGAAACCTCTAGATGCCTAATATATATAGAGTTGCTCATGTTTTTAAATTACCATTGATGCCTTTTAAAATTGGGCAGAGGAAGAGATGGGAAACTTTATGTGAGAAAGGAACATTGCTTTTATTGTGATGCTTTTATTGTACATGATTAGTACTAGCCACCTTCTGCCCTGGAAACTAGTGAACTTTCACTAATCCAGTAAATGTGACTCTAGCTAGTACCCATTAAAACCTCATCCAGTGATGATGGACAGGCCCATTCTAAACTCAACCGAGTTTCTCTTTAACTCCATTCAGCTTCGACTAAACTAATTTTTGTTGGTACTCATGGAACTCAACATTTGTAACATAGCTACCAGACATGGCTATATATACCAGCCAAGCTCTTAACAGATTTATTGGCAGCAATGTGAGGGGACAGAGACCTGACATCAAAACTGAACATAGGAAATGGCAAAAAAAAAAAAAAAAAAAAAAGGCATGCACACTCACACACTCATTTAAGCAAAGGGAAAGGGAGAAAATCATGTTTCATTTTTGTCTTAGCAGAAGTGTCAGAAATTTTAAGGAATGCCATTTTCTTTCTATAACTTATTATGTACAATGGGAAAAAATTGGAAAAAGAATTTTCTTAATAAAAATTAATAAAAAGATAAAAAGAAAATAAATAAAAAGACTTTAAAAAGATAAAAAATGAAAAGATAAACTGGCAGGGGAGAAAGTGGCCCTTTGTGAATGGACGTTTGCATTTTTTTTCGTTACACAGATGAATGCTATTTAGTGAACTTAATGCATTGCCTTATATCTCTTTCCACTTTGCAACTTACAAATATTATTTTTTAAAATATTTATTTGAGAGAGATAGCGAGAGAGAACAGAATAGGAGGGAGGGGCAGACAGAGAAGCAGACTCCCCACTGAACAGGGAACCCGATGTGGGGCTTGATGCCAGGACCCCAGGATCATGACCTGACCTGAAGGCAGATGCTTAACCGACTGAGCCACCCAGGTGCTCCTCATGAATGTTATTTTTTATATGTATCATTGTTTGTCCTGAATGAAATAGTTTCCATAAGATTTTGTTCCTCCAAGGTATCTAAAAAATTTTTACTTTAAAATTTATCGTTTTCCATTTTAAACATTTTATACTTGTCCTTGAGCCAGCTCTGGAATATGTAGAAAGCATCCTATTTTGCAATATGAAGATTAAGGCTGCATTTCCATTCTGCCTTGGCCATGGCGAAAATGTTTCTGTGAACAGCTTTCCCTTCACATCGAATGGAAAATAATTTTCAGTGGCAGCATTTGATACCCAACCAAGGAGAGGAATGAGTCTTTGAGGTCATATTGTAGCTTTGGCTCTACAGACCCTAGAAGCCATTATCTTAAAATGATATAAATTCAGTTACAAAATGGAAAGATGATTACATGATTAATGGAAATTAATAAAGATCATTGAAATCTTATCCTGGATAAGGCCATCAGAAACTATTTAATTCAATTTCCCCTGGCTCCAGGCAGGCCACATGGGAACCACCTTGTCAGATGGGATCTCTCTTCTCATCACATACCTCTCTAGGGAAGTCAAGTCCCTTTTTTGAATGAAATATGATGCATTCTTGTTCTGACTAAGCATGCACTCTTACCTGGGGTCTCTTGGCTACTTGTGTTGCTTCTTGGAAATTGAGCTCATGGCTTTGGAGTAGTTAATGAAAGGAACTGGTGGGACAGTGCAAGAATTGTAAAACAAAGATCTCATTACACTAATGACATATCCAATTGTCCCGACTGCTTTAGCAAGCACATTTATATGGCTGCTGAGAGAAACATGGTTAAGTGTGTGGGGTTGACACCAACATTGGCTGGTAAATTTTTCTCCACTTTAGTTCAAAATATCTAGGACATACGTACTTGCCTTTAAAAAAAAAGCCAGTTTAAAAAGAAAGTTGTGTTTGTTTTATCCAACCTATTCTCACTAATGGAAAAACAACTTAAGACTAATGTATTACTGATTTGGGGTCAGCAGCCTTCTTCAAATTCAGTTATAATAAAGCTATTACATCCATTAGTAATTGA
Organism: Mirounga angustirostris; assembly: GCF_029215605.1. Taxonomy (NCBI): domain Eukaryota; kingdom Metazoa; phylum Chordata; class Mammalia; order Carnivora; family Phocidae; genus Mirounga; species Mirounga angustirostris. Next base: position 100,882,517 of record NW_026991711.1, on the reverse strand, counting down.
TGTGTACACTTACAAGGAAGAGATCTAAACTATCGTAGCTTAACCAAGATAGGATTTACTCTGCTTCCATGTAACAGGAGTTCTGGAGGAGGCAGTCCCACTGATGTTGGTGACTCCTGGATATTATCAGAGACTTATACTCCTTATATCTTCTGTCCCACCATTCTTTTCATAGAGCTTCCATTCTCAAGGTCACTTCAATGTCACCTCAGGTGACAGTATGGATGAGAGTCTAGGCAGGAAGACGAGGAAGAGAGGAGGGCAAAAGGGCACCTGCCAACTCAGAGACCTTTAAAGCGTTTTCCTGGAAGTCTGTACAATGGCAATGCTTTTAGCTTATAAGTCAATTGCTACCCTACCCCTATCCTAAGGTGATTCTGGGGAATGTTCTTTTACATTTGGGTACATTGTTACCCTTACAATATTGGGGTGTTGCTGCTGAAAAAGGAATAATGAACATTTCACAAGAAAGTCCCCGTCTCGGCTACAGGTTACATCCTTTATTTTTGCTTGTTGTGGGTCCTCACTTGGGATCACAAAGCAATGATTTCATTGCTCATAAAACAATGAATGTTCAGGGAATCAAACAAGATATGGTACACCATTGCTCAATAGATGCAGAGCACGAATGTTTTTTTCTTTTGGATATTGTTTGATTTAATGAACTGTAGCTCCTTCTCAGTTCCTGTGATTGGGGAAGTAAGTTATGATGTGCTTTTGCCTTGAGTGATTCTTACCATGAATTTATTTACATCTACACATGGCTGATATGAAACTTAGTGTTTGCAAATCTTAACTTAGCAGCTTTTTGATTGTCAGGATTTCAAACATTAAAAAGAGGTTTAGGTTCTGCTTTTCCATAAGGAAAAAAATTGACTTGATTTCTCTAAGTGCAAGGACTTTTTCTTTGAGGATTCTTTATGCTCTCATTTCATATTTTCTTTTTTCAGAGGTGGTAGAAAGAGCATTTGGACATGAAGGCATCTTAGCTTCTGATCATAATTTGTCCAAGCAGAAAAATCCATGAAAGAAAAAATAGAAACGGGTTGTAATTTGGACCAAATTTAAAAAGATCATGCTATAGGACATTCTAGACATAATTATTCCATTAGGTAGAACTTCCTGAGCAGTGAATGTGATATATAGGTCTCAGTGGTGAAAGTATGGGATGGTGGACATCGAATAATAATAAAGACATTGGAAAGTTTGTCCCAGGAAAATGACTAAAGCCAGTTGGCTGTAATAAAGCCTACAAGAGAAAGAAGCCATCATTTTAATATTCATAAAGGCATTTTGAACAATTGACCTTGAATTTAGAGAAGGACGAAATGAACATGAACTGTATTGACATGTGTCATCTTCTTTTCTTTTGTTGCTGTTGTGGACATGTGTCATTTTGGCTTTATAAAAAATATCTTGGGGCGCCTGGGTGGCTCAGTCGTTAAGTGTCTGCCTTCAGCTCAGGTCATGATCTCAGGGTCCTGGGATCGAGCCCCGCATCGGGCTCCCTGCTCGGCGGGAAGCCTGCTTCTCCCTCTCCCACTCCCCCTGCTTCTGTTCCCTCTCTCGCTGTGCCTCTCTCTGTCAAATAAATAAATAAAATCTTAAAAAAAAATATCTTAATTGTCAAGACTTTAAGATATTATAAGCATACCAAGAAAAATTGTGGATCCTTTTTCTTTGGACTATCTCTTTAAAGAATACCCTTTTATTTTGGTATTGCTTGAAACAAATCCAGGCTCAATGAAAATTTTGTGGCTAGCAGAAAGCTATGCTGCATCCAGTATTTTAACAAATTAGCATGAAATAGTTTTTGAAAACAGAGATGTGGAGTTGGATTAATTTGATCTGCAAAATGTCTTGGCTGTCAAGTAACTATTATTACCTCTTGGAGAGTGCAGTCCTTCTATGGGGCTGGGCTTTTTCTCATGGTCTTCGTGCCTCCTTGGATTGCTCTGCATGTAGTCAGTCTCCTGACCCAGTGCAGTTCCATGGATGCAAATACCTTATTAGTCATATTTCTCATAGAAAATATATTTACACCTTTCCCTTTGAACTCCCAAGAAAGGCTCCTTTGAAATTACTATTTGGCCTTTCTGTCAGATCCAAGTGGAAACTTAATTGCATTTACAATCTGAAGGAATCTGCTCTGTTCAAAAAATGTTTCTATCCAAGCTGAAAATAATACACTAAAACTAAGTGTCATGGTGCATATTTTGCTTGATTCAGGCTTTTTGGATAAAAATATGTGACCATTCTTCCAGATGTTTTGTCTATATGGTAGGTAACATCTCACTGTTTTCATTTTTGATTGGTTACCAGCATAGAAAGAATATGCTGGGTTGTGCAAACAAGTCTTTATAATTCTAGGTAAAATATTTGGACCCATTAAACAAAAGTTAGGGAAAAGAAAAACATCTCTGAAAGTAGGTAGGTCTATATAACCTGTTTATCCAGACAGTCTTTTTTTTTTTTCAAAAAATTTTTTTATTATGTTATGTTAATTACCATACATTACATCATTAGTTTTTGATGTAGTGTTCCATGATTCATTGTTTGCGTATAACACCCAGTGCTCCATTCAGTATGTGCCCTCTTTAATACCCATCACCAGGCTAACCCATCCCCCTACACCCCTCCCCTCTAGAACCCTCAGGTAGTTTCTCAGAGTCCATAGTCTCTCATGGTTCGTCTCCCCCTCTGATTTCCCTCCCTTCATTTTTCCCTTCCTGCTATCTTCTTCTTCTTCTTCTTCTTTTTTTTTTTTAACATATAATGTATTATTTGTTTCAGAGGTACAGGTCTGTGATTCAGCAGTCTAAGTCAATCAGACAGTCTTAAAGTTTGAATCAGCTATAGAATGTACAAATGTTTACACTTACCTTCGCTTCACTGGTATGAGAGGTGTGATTATTTTGAAAAATCTCAGCCATGTCAAAAGCATTTCATTTCCTACAGAAGCTGAGATCTGAAATGCTGAACAGACTCTTTTGTTGGGAAAAGAAGGGCTTGAGATTACAGTATGTTTTTCGATCTACAATGTTGGTAGTCAAATGTTGATGCACATGAATGTTGAGAAATATCACATGGTTTGATAAGAGTATTAAGGTGTTCAGAGCACTGTAATAGGTTTCCACAGTGTTTCTCCATTTTCTGAAGTCCTGTCCCTGATGACCTAATTTAGGCAAAAACATAATATTTATCAATATCTTCAGTAGTATGTTGAAGTATAATTCAATACCAAATACTGATTTTGAAGGAAGTCAGCAATGCTTTCTATGTAGTAATTACAACATGCAGGGTGGCTAATTTCATTTAAATTATATTACTCACTGTACATACCCTGTGCCCCCCAAAGGCAAATTCTTTCTTTTATTGCAGCTTAAAAGAAAAATTTGAATATGACTAGCTTGATTTCATAGTTTCTACTCATAGATGCCTAATTTCTTAGTTTTATTACTAAAAATGAACATACACTGTCCCTTTCACTGATTTGCAACTGTAGACTAACAAAAAAGCAATTTAATTAACAGAAATGATTGCTGTTTTTAGATAATTATTAAGGTAAATTAGAAATATATGACAAATTCTAACATGTAAATAACAGGTTTGAAATTGATTGGAGGTGGTTCTCAAAACCAACTCTCCTATGTCACTTTTTTATTTTCAACTTTGTTTTTCACAATTTATCATTAATATGTTTCTGATTATGAAAGTAATACTTGCTTCTTATAAATATATCTATAAATGTTCAAAGAAAGAAAACCCACCTGACGTTTTGGCCTTCCTTCCTTTCTTCCTTCCTTGTGAGCATCCATTGGTCTATCTGTCCATCCATTCATTTATTAGAGATCACACCAGGTGTTTAATCTTCTGTTTCCTGTTTTCATGAGGACTGTTTCATCCATGTTTTCCATTGGATTTGTAACATTTGAATTAATATTATTTTTACTGGCTAAATTATATTCCATTTAATGAATGTCAATTTCCAATGGAATTTTTGTCCGTCCTTCCTTTCTTTCCCATCATAAAAATCAGTGGACATCTTTGTTCATAAGGAATTGTCCGCATCTATTCCTAATGTCTTAGGAAATTTTATTAGAAGTAGAGTTATTTGATCAATGCTGTACAGAATATCTTTCTTCAAATCCTTTAAATCAGGTGAAATTTTCATCTGCTGAGATTATTGCAGTTTAAAATTATTGATTTGTTTAAAGAGACAGAGGATTACAGTGTTCTTTATCCTGTAGTTCTATAAATCTTGAAATAGGTAGATAACATATTCACTTTGGTAATATTTGTTTTTAGGATGTTCTAGTTATCACGTCTACTGATTGCTGATGACTAGGGAAAATCATCATGTATTGTTTAACTGACGGCTGTTCTTCCTTTAGAGTCAGGTGCTAAAGATGATAAAACACTTCAAGTTCTATTGTTTTTCTGTGAAATTGAAGCTGTTTTTTGATTCATTACTGGATGATTTATTTGGAGATTTTAGATCCCTCCTGCTTTGTGTTTAAATTTACTGATTCAACAATGTATTTATTTATGTAGCAATGGTAGGGACAAGAGGAAAAACCCGAAGGAGAGAGGATCCCTCAAGGAGCTCAGTATCTAGTGATATGAAGAAATATATTACATTGAATTGTGGTCAGTAGCAATCATATGCATGCTGTTGAAATGTAGCAACACAGGGAATGGCAACACAGGTGCCCCCCCTCCCTTATAAAGGTAGGGCTTGGTGCTGGGATGACACGGTAAGGGCAGGTAAAACTGTGACTCACTTCGATTACTTTTTCTGCATGTGTCACGGCCTAACTCCTGATGCTTTGATGTTGTTCTGAATGAATTGACAAATTAATTTCACATTGCTTCCTCTAATAGCCTTCTGTCATGTCACCTCCTATGTTTCAGAAATTGTTTAACAAGGGCCAATTGGGGAGCTCAGTATCTAGTGATATGAAGAAATATGTTACATTGAATTGTGGTCAGTAGCAATCATATGCATGCTGTTGAAATGTAGCAACACAGGGAATGGCAACACAGGTGCCCCCCCTCCCTTATAAAGGTAGGGCTTGGTGCTGGGATGACATGGTAAGGGCAGGTAAAACTATGACTCACTTCGATTACTTTTTCTGCATGTGTCACGGCCTAACTCCTGATGCTTTGATGTTGTTCTGAATGAAATGACAAATTAATTTCACATTGCTTCCTCTAATAGCCTTCTGTCATGTCACCTCCTATGTTTCAGAAATTGTTTAACAAGGGCCAATTGGGGGACTTGTATCCAGGCAGCGAAAGCATCAGCCAGGTCCCCAGCCCCTCCTCCTCACCTCTTCCACTTAGATGCCTGGTTGTGAATGACTTTTCCTAGTGAGAGTTTCCTCGTTCCATTAGTGGCAGCTGTAGGTCTAAATTTATAACACATGAATTATTCTCCATCAGTGGATTTCCTTATTGGACACATATTCCTTTTAAGCAGGGCTTCCCCTGATCCCATATTCCCCTTCACACAGACCGCCTGCCGAACTGCTGGTTTTTTTCCCAGCTACTGAGGCTCTCCCGATAGACTGTATTTCATGCTTATGTTCTTCAAATGGTTCCTTGTCTTGGAAACAGGGATGCCCTTCAGCGTGCCCTGAATTTGCATGAATGAGAAACAGTTTTCTCCAGGAGAGGTAGTTGCATGTGGCACAGTGTTGTTTTTGAGCTAAGCATTGTTTTTCTTGGCCAGTTGGTTGTTTTCTTCTCCATCTTGGAGCACTGAAATATTAATGTGGTGGACTGAGCTGGGTAGCTGTTTCAGAGGACTCATTTGCTAGATCACCTGTCCTAAAGAAAGCTATATGGAATACTTTCCTTTCTATGAAGTTTCTTCTCCAATTTCCTTTGCAATGCACATGTACACCCCCCCCCCATTACTCAGCATGTGTATGATTGTGTGGGAGAGAAGACCACTTACAGTTCTATTTTAGAAGGGAAATATTTGAAGTTTGCATCACTCCTTTGGGTTAAGAACACTTGTCCTCAGTAGTACCTATTAATCAAATACCAAGTGGCGGAGACACAGGTGCCTTAGCCCAGAAGAAGTCAAAAGTCATAATTCCTTTTCAGGCTGGGATCTCTAAGATTGTGAGGTTACCTGGCATCAGATACCGTTAGGGATGCAGGTCATCTGGTTCATAGATACTGATATGGTCACCCTCTCTGCCTTGCTATGGAAAGAGAATGTTTAGCTAAAAAAAAACAAAACAAAACATTGTGTTCTTAGTGAGGTGGATGTGTTACCTTGGCAGGAAAAAAAAAAAAAAGGCTGTCTCTTTGAGTGATTGTTACATGGCTGTGTGTGGCATTCCAGGGAAAAGATCCATTAGAAGACAGACAAGATAGCATGGCTCACTTTTCAGCAGAAAATGACTTGGCTTTCACTGATGAAATTGATTACGAGGAAGGATACTCATTGAAACTGGGGTATAAGCTTTCTGATATCTGCACATGAATAGGTCCTGGCCCAGCTCACTGAAATGTGGGCCTTCAATTTCTTTGCAGTGTGAAATGTGGAGAAGGGTGAGATGAAAGCTGGTTCTCAGTGCACTTGCTTTGCATTTCATGATTGCTGCTGATGAAAAGGAAGTAGTGAGATCCACGAACTTAACACTGGAGTAGAGGATGGCTTCTGGGTCTCACTTAAGTATCCCTGTGTAGGCCCTATAGATCACAAGATTTCCTGCTTGCCTAGTAAGTAGCCCCCTTGATATTGAGCGATCTATAGAAAGCATAGTCATATTACAATCACTTTTAGGATAGAGCATTCATATATCCTAGGCTAAAGAAATAACTAAGACTAAGACCACACAAAAAACCAAGAAAGAGGAAAGAGAAAACACATACCATAAAGCATATTCTCTCCAGTAAATGAAGAGATTAATTTTAAAATTTACCTTAGTGAAAATTCCTTAAAATATATAACATCTTCTCCCTGTTAACATAATGTATTCTTTAAAAGTGCTATAGTATCTTGCTAATGCTGTTTATCAGAATAAACTCTTCCAACTTTGTCTTAACTGAATTATTTGTTTTCCAGACCTGTTTTCACATGGTCAGTTGTGTGTGTGCATGTGGTATTGTGTTAACCAACACTGGGCAGAATGGGGTTTGGTGCTGTAAGCTATACAAAAAGACAAAGTACTAGTCTTACCCTCAATAAGATTATAATCTAATTGGAAGAATAAGAATACTACTCAAGAAATAATTGTAAAACATTACAGTGAGTCTATTAGTTGCTGCCAAGTTGTGTAGTCCTCATTTTAATGACTGAACAGTGAAAAGAAAGGAGAGATGTATATGGACTTGAAGTAGACTGAGGCAGGGGTTATACTTGATGTGCCTTTAGGATTGGGGCAGGTAGGAGGGAGAAAGTGAGCATGATACACAATGTATTAATTTCCTAGGGCTGCTTGTAACAAATTACTACAAACTATGTGGCTTGGAAAAACAGAAGTTTATTCTCTCAGAGTTCTGGAGGGTAGAATATAAATCCAAGGTCAGCCTGGCTGCATTTCCTCTGAAGCCTCTAGGGAAGGTTCCTTCTTTGCCTCTTCTGTCTTCTGGTGGTTGCCAGCAATTTTTGGCTTGTGGCAGCGTAATTCCATTCTCTGCATTCATGTTCACGTGACTGTCTTCCCTCTGTGTCTGTATCTGTGTCCAAATCTCTGTCTGCTTGTAAGAGTACCAGTCATTGTATAGAGCCCAGTATGACCTCATCTTAACTTGATTACATGTGCAAAGACCCTATCTCCAAATAAGGTCACATTCCAGGTTCCGGGTGGACATGAATATTTAACTCAGTACACACACAGTGAGTAATACAATCATAAATTTTTCTCTGTTTTGTTTTTTGGCAAAACATTCTTTTAGTTTCAGCATGTGGAAACCTTTCACGAAGTTTCTCATTTTCCCTTGTGGAAAAAGTGGAGAAATGTGGTCTGGATGCTAATACTATGTGGTGGATTAGATTTTGGTTGAATTACTGCCCCCAAAGGGAGACTGATGTCAACCAGAAGAAGGTTTTTGTGGCATACTATACATTTTTTTCATGACCCTGGGACTGTTCAAGTTTTTGGTCAGTGATGTGAATAAAGATAATAGAAGTTATATATATCCCATTTGAGGATAGCACACCGTTGAATTTTTTCAAGTTTCAGCCAAAGAAAGTTGTTAAAAGGTAAGAAAAAAAAGATGAAAAGAGTATTTAATAGAAATAAATGTAAAGTCTGGCATGGTTCTAAAATCAAGTGTACATTAGAATATCAGAGGGCTATTGAGTTAGTAATAATATGTATTTAAATAGTCAATGGTAATCTCAGTATGAATGGCTCCTAAAAAAAGTAATAGGCAAGCCCAAAGGTTCCATTAATGGAATAAAGAAGGTCATCATCTTCCTCTACTTTGGACTTTTCAAATTATACTGAAAATGATTATATTCAGTGGAGGTTACCAAATACTAATGAGATTTGTTGGATGTTTTGGAATGTATTCAGAAAAAAATGGCCATGAGAGTAAATGACTCAAGATGACATTACTTGAAGGATGGATGGAACTTGGAATGTTGAAGAACAAATGGGAAGAATCGGACTGAAAAACTGAGCTTTCTTTTATTTTATTATTATTATTTTTAAGATTTTATTTATTTATTTGACAGAGAGAGAGCAAGAGCAGGAACACAAGCAGGAGGAGTGGGAGAGGGAGAAGCAGGCTTCCTGCTGAGCAGGGAGCCCGATGCAGGGCTCGATCCCAGGACCCTGGGATCATGACCTGAGCCGAAGGCAGATGCTTAACGACTGAGCCACCCAGGCGCCCCCTGAGCTTTCTTTTAAATCCTCAAGAGTTATTTGTATAAATGTTTATTTGAAAGGACTCAACTTTCTTGTATTGCCCAAGAGGCTAAATTTTGACAAATCAATGGATATTTCTAGATATATCTTTGATACCTTGTCACAGGACCTCTTTGCAGAGATCCTTGGATTGCCTGAAAGATGGGGAGTTGGAGGTGCTCAAAGCACAGATGCACAGCCATTGACAAAGTTGTCAGAACAGCTCAGACAATTGATGGAAATTTTGCTATATGGCTTCTGAGAGTCCTTATGCCTCTGACTTTTATAACTTCTTTTGAAAGAAAATACTATAAAACTCTGTGAGATTTGGATGAGGCAAAATGATGTTCATTATATATTTTAACCTCCCTTTATAGTTCAAATCAATATGGCATATAACAGAGAAAAGGTGGTAGAGTCAAGATGATACAATCTCTGATCTCAACTTTGACATGAAATCACTTCAGATTGGACTATAGATTTTGGAGAGGGAATATTTTGAAAGTTGGAGAGACATTATTAAAAGGAACTACTGTGCCTTAGGAAAAACTACTATTTCCTTATTCAGAGAATTCTCAAGGTTGGAAGGGACCTAAAAGTCCACCTATTTCAAATTTCAGAGATATCTGGGTTTACTATTTCTATCTTCAGGAGAACATATATTCCCTGTGATCTATAAAATGCCATTCACCCTTTTTGATAATTTCCCATTTTTCTGATAATGTTATAAAATTCCTTTAAATATTCTGAGTATAAAGTAGATTACTTTCAATCACTTTTGCCTCAGGCACAAGAGCACTGAATCTTCAAGCTAAAGTTGAAGAAAAAGAGGAACAAAAGCCTGAGGCAGAAATTCAGTTTCTAATATGAATGAGAGCTAAGAGCAGTTTAGGGAACATTCTTTCATTTATTCATTCACTGATCATCCAAAAACTTGCAGAGAAGCTCTTTGGTGATAGGCAAGGGGAATGCAGAATGGGTCAGAAACCATCCTTGGCCTTGCACTTTCAGCCTAGCAGGGAGAAATGTTACCCATTATGATAGGTGCTCTGTCTATACACAGTGCATGGAAGTGTTAAAGCACATCACATCACAGTGGGGGAAAAAGGCCCTTAAGAACAGCCTCTGTCTTTGCTCATGTGTACATCTTACATAAGTCTATGTAAACAGAGCACCTTGTCTACCTATGTTATTTTGTAGAAAGAAGAAAGATCATTAGAAAGATTAAGAAGCACATAGACTAAAAGACTAAAATACCTACAGAAATGTGGGTCTTTCTCTTATCATTAGGCTTTTTTAAAGGATAGGAAATGCTTTAAGGAAAAGCTGCCCAAACATGCACTTCTAGGTATAGTTCAATGTGTAGCCTTTTGGACAAATCTTGAAGAAAACCTAATCAAGCACTTACATGAGCTACTTTTGCTTTAGATTTAACAAGTCTTTCCTCTTGACTGCTCAGGATAAACAGCTGGATTACTTGACATGATTCCATACAGAATGGATTAACTAAATTTGTGCTTGTTCTTCCTCCCAAGTCGATTAAATGCCTGAGCTTCCCCATGTCGGGATGGTTTAAAGGTTTGATTTGTGGCAAAGAGTTTCCGGAAGCTTAAAATGGTGTCTTTTTTCCCACCTATTTATTTTATTTATTTTATTTATTTATTTTTTAAAGATTTTATTTATTTTTCAACAGAGGGAGAGAGACAACAAGAGAGGGAACACAACCAGGGGGAGTGGGAGAGGGAGAAGCAGGCTCCCCACTGAGCAGGGAGCCCGATGTGGGACTCGATCCCAGGCCCTTGGGATCATGACCTGAGCCGAAGGCAGACGCTCAACGACTGAGCCACCTAGGTGCCCTTTTCCCACCTATTTAAAATAAATATAAAATTTCTTATGACAAAGAGGAGAATAAATTCAACAGGAGAATGATACTTGCTTTCATTTCAGAAGTTAATATAAAATACTATGGGAAGAATAAATTACAAGTATATATTTTAGGTATATGGGCTTAGGACGTTGATCTGCCAGCCCATGTCTTCCTTATTCTGTTACTACGTCTGTTGCTTCATGTACACCTATTTATAATATGTTTAATAGACGTGTTTGTTTCAGTCTGATGAGTTTTCTCAGCAGTGTGTTTAGAGCTGAATAAGAGAAGTGGCCCATATGTGTGGATAGGATCGTTGGAAGTACTGTATGTGGAACCCTGTCTCAGCAGGCTGGACAGACTGGCTATTTTTAAGGGGACCAAGATGAGGGCCACAGAGAGAGGTGTAAGCTGACACTGCTTTGAGACTGAATTTTCCTCTATTTAAAGCAAAGAAACAGACTTTGAGAATAAGTTGTTAATCAGATTAACTTTGGGTTAATTATTTACATAAGAAGACTACTTTACTAATAGCATGAGTTCTGGGACCTTGCCATTTATCTCTGAATTCTCATGTAGCTCAGTAAAAGTTGCAGATGGAATTTTCTCTTAAACATTGACCCTCTCTTGGATCTCTGTGGTTTGATTTCGTGCCACCGATGGCTTGGTTGGGGGGAGGGCAGGGAGTGGATGACGGGTGGAGTTTGATGTGTGTCATCCATGTCGGCTTCTCATCATAAAGCCGTGAACTTCACCCGCTCCCCTCCATGTAGAATCACCTACTCAGCTTTACCAATAGCCCTTGCTTGGTCGGCTCCTTGCCCAACTGGTCTTCCACATTTCATGTTATTGGGATTATGCTTAAAACTCACCTGAAGGTCTTCCTTCGTTGACTGCACTCTTGTTCTCTTTCCTTGGTTCCTCTTCTTTCTTACCCACTCAGTATATACATTTCCAGCATGTGTTCTCTATCTTCTCTCCCATCCCTACTCCTCCTCACCCTTCACTTCTTGCTGCCCCTCCCTATCACCCCCCTGGTTGTCCTTATCCTCTCCACAGATCCAGCTGCCACCTCCACACACATGCCTTCCAGATGTGCACCTTTAATTTCCAAGTACTCTTCTGAGCTTGAGTTTGACCTTCTTATTAGGCTTCTTCATCTCCAGGGCATTGGAAAGCCAGCATCTTCAGGACCAAGCTCATCATAGAAGGGTAGCAGAACATAGTGGTCAAGAGCATAGATTCTGGAGCCAGGCTGCCTGGGTCCACCTCCTTCCTACCTCCCTCACTTACTAGCTGGGTGATCTTGGTGTGAGTTCTTTTAATTCTCTTTGCCTCAGTGTCTTCATCATGAAAATAGGTGTGATAATCCTACGTACCTTAGAGTTGTGAGAATTGAATGAGTTATTACATGTGAAGAGCTTAGAGATGCCTGGTATATAGTAAGTGTGCAAGGGCATGTTAGCTGTTTTTATTGTTTTACTGTTTTTATTTTCTTTTATCCTTAGAAAACTTCAGCTTCTGAAAGACTCTCTTCTTTAAGATCATATGTATTTGTCACATCAATCAATTTTCCAGTGGCCCAACTTGAACCATAAGACTTGCATTCTTCTCTCACTGTCAACCTTCTATAAATTATTAAGCCTTTTAGATTTTCTAATTATTATGTGTCTTGTTTCTCTGCCTTTTTCTTCCCTTCTCCTATGATCACTACATTGATTCTTCCTTGAAACCATAGGAGAGCTCCCTACTTTGTTTCCTGCAACTGTTCAGTCCTCACTTCCTCTCTTTGCAGGTCTGTCTTGCATTATCACGAGGCTAATTTCCCGGAAACACAAGCTGAATCATGCCATCTTCATCTGAAACCACCACCACCCTGCCACAAATACACACACCCTGGACACTGAATGGTATCTAAATCCTTCAACCCAGTTGAAAGGTCCTGTGCAACCTCTCTTTTTCACTTACTGCTCCTTTGTTGTTTCCTCCAGGGTCTCCGTATTATGGCAATCTGCTCTAATTGCTATTCCCTAAAATTGCTTAGCTTCCTTTTACCTCTGTGCTTCTGTTCACCTCCTCCTCTCTCCCTGAACTATCCCTTACTCTCCCACGGCTGTCAAGATCTTAATCTTTCCTCTGGGACCAACTAGAATGGCAATCCACCCTATTAAGCCTTCTTGGATCACTCCAGTGAGAAGTGATTGCTTGCTGGAAGAGCCAAATAGTACTTTGCATTTACTCCTCTGAGGGACACTTATTTACTGCAAACCAAAAGGCTGAGTGTTGTGTAGTGAGAAGGATTTGGAGTTTGAAGTTACAGGAACTGGGATTTTAGTTCAGGGTCTACCAAAGTGAGCCTCCATTTTCTCATTTATAAAATAGCAATAACAATAAGTTTATCACAGATTTTTATAAGAATTAAGTCAGATATATATGAAAAGTATTTTAAAACTGGCATTAAAAAAAGTTTCATTTAAAACTAATTGCTTTGCATTTTTTTCTTTATATCCCCCACAACACTTTACATAATCTAGGCTTATCAGAATTGGTGTTGAATAAATTATTTGTGAATGAATCTGTAAGATTCAACTTGTAAAACATTCTTACTATGACTTTCTTCTTTTCAAAAACCCATCTCTCACCGTAATGGTGGCCAAGCTAGATTTGGGAGCCATTTCAAGGCAGTGAAACACAAGAAAGTTAAATTACCTGATACTTTTACAACTTGCTTTCTTGAATAAGGAGAATGGCCTTTTAATAAATTATTTCCTTTCCCACATAAATCAATCTATCACAAGAAATGTTTAGTGTCCTCCTATAAAAGTAATAAAATGACCTAAGAGATTATTTCTTATCATCATATGGCATCTATTCTGGCCCCTTGAGATCTTAAAAGGCAAAGAATTAGTTAAGACCATTGTTCATGCAGACAGCACGATCCATTGGGAATCATGATGAGTCAAGGTCATAGAAGTTGGCTGAGGAGGGATGATTCAGAGAACAGATGGATTCAAAGGAGCAGTGGGACCGCCTCCTGCCCCGCTATCAGGCCTCGGATTCAGAGGTGCGGGCAAGCCAGTGATGGGAGAACCCTGACTCTTGTTCTGCCCGAGTCAGTGGAAAGGCAAGGATCCTAGTGCAGGGAAAGGAACCACAGGACCCTGACCAATCCCTAGAGATAGCACCCGCAGGGAGACTTCTAATAATCTCCCGACTTTAGCTTGATGTCTCACATCTGTCATCTCACTTTATCCTTTTAAAACCCCACTGGGATAAGGAGGGCCAAGTCCGTCATCCTCCTGTTTGACAGGGAAGAGTGAGAAAGAGAATGGGGTCTCCATTTCCTTCTAGTAGATAAAGAAGGTATTTTTAAGCAATACCCAGAGATGTGTAACTCAAAAAAAAAAAAAAATCCTTCTAGTTTTTGTCTTTAGAAGTGCTTTACAGTTTGGCAGTGTCTGGGTCCGTTACATCCTCATGTTAGCACTTTCATTGTGCTTACGGGGCCCTGAATTGCTGTAGATACTTCTCTAGATCCTGTTACCAAGGCTTAAGGGCATTAGTCCTTGGTTCTGTCTGATCTCCTCTTTCACCATGTGAAGAATGGCTCAAACTGTCTGAATCCTGGATGGCTGCTAGCTTTATTTAAAGACCTCAAGCAGGTCAATCATGAGAATGGGGACATTTGGGACAATGAAGTTGACTTTAAAAAAAAAAAAAGAAAGAAAGAAAGAAAACACTGGCCATTAAAAAAAAAAATCTAAACACTTGAAATGAATTGGAATGTCACAAAATCCTCTACTTGCTAAGTTTTTCTTGTGCATTGATTAATAACCTCACATGCAATTAGGAGTAGCCAGTTACCCTAGGCAGGGGTATGAAATTGTCTGAAACATATTAATGAATAAGTTTGCCAGAATCTTGACTTCTAGGTTCAAAAGTCAGCTACCAAGATCAAAAAGAAGGTTATCAGGAGAATGTAAATAGACTCAACAGGTCCCTATACTCATTGTTTTCTGCAGCCCTCTATTCCAGCAGAGAAAACAGCTCTGTGGAGGAAGAAGAAAGAGCAGGTTTGAAGTAGAGGCAGGTGACGCACGGGTAAGCTGGGGCAGCGTCAGATGGAAGCCTGCTTGAAGCTTAGGGATCAGAGCCAAATGTGTGACTGTTCAGGGGTCGGTCCAGGAGGGACAGCATCCGCCTTGGGGCACATGCCCTGGGCTGTGCTGCAGGGCAGAAATGGCAGCTGGATGATTCGTGCCCCAGAGGCTGCAGTCAGCTCAAAGGTCTCAGGGAGTTTCCGTGTGCAGAATCCAGAATGGAGCTGGAGGAGAGAGAAGGCCCGCGGGTAAGAAGGGCTGATCCCATCATGGAGGAGCATCCGAATGAAGCAAGAGCGTTCCTGCCAGGGATGGGCTGAGGCTCAGTGCTTTGCCATGCCACCTGAGTGGAGTTGTGGGATTCTGCAGATCAGCCAGTGGCCATCACTGGAGGAGTACTGTTCTGCTCGAATCCAGATGAGAAGAGAAATATCTAGAGCAAAGGCCAGCATTGAACAGAGGGAGAACAAGACCAAGCAGCGGACTCACTGTCCCCCCATCTCCTGTAGGAGCTTGTGAGGTTCACAGTGACCCCAACCAGCAAGGCAGGGAGAGACAAGGGAGAGCACTTTAATGCTGAATGTGACAGTCCTTTATACCTGAATCCCTGAAAAAAATTGGCTTGAAAAAACGCTGGAGTGACTAGTTCAAGATTTTGTTTTAGTTTTTGCCATCAGACAGGATAGGTAGAAAAAGAAAAGCTGCATCTTGGCAAATGTATGTTTGGAAGTATGCAATTCATGTCGCTTGAAAAAAACTAACATCTGGGGTCAGCCTCAAATGCCTTTTACCTTTATCAGAAATGAATGCTCAGAAATTTACATGGAGTTAATGGCAGGGACATTCTAGAATGGGAACTTTGTGGCTGCTTCTTTTTCCCAGATGGGAAAGCCTTCAAGCTTACAGACTTTGTCATTTGAGCAGTGTCTGAGATGTCCTGACCCCACGCTGCCCAGCTTCTCTGCTGCACTGGCTGGGAATTGGCCCTTTAACCAAGGCATGGGCTCATATTAGAGGCACAAGTCTTCCCTTTCAACAGTTCAACGATTGCTGCTTATCGGGCATGTAGGATATACCTGACACTCCACTAGGTGCTAGTGGGTTTCAGCACCAGGGAGCTGGCCCACAGCCTAGTGGGGCAATAGCTCTGGAACTATCAGTTATAAAGTAGTACAGGATGAGACCCACACTCAAGGATGGTGGCTGTGGGATGGGGCTTTGGAAGCTTTATGGTGGAGGTGATTGCACTTTTTTTGGACTGATGAGAATGGAGGGAAGGGTATAGAAGGGGAGAGGGAAAAGAAGAGGGGACGAAGGACAGGGAGAAAGAGAGGGAGAGAGAGAGGAATAGGGTAGGGGAGAGAAAGGGAGAGAAAGGGAGAGGAAGGGGAGAGAGAGAGATTGAGAGAGGCTTTCCATGTTATTTCTGATCAGCAAAAGCCTCAGAAAGCCCAGGTGCATCTGCTTCAGTTCTGTGCAGAGGACTAGCAGAGACCCAGCATACAGATCAATTTTTACCTGGTTTCTACAACACTTGGACTTTTCTCTAAATGCTGTCTAAAAACAAACTGGAAAGTTGAAATGCCCATTTTTCAATGTTTTCTTTTGTTGACTATTCGATGTGTTGCTGCAGCCTAGCCCCCATCTCTTCATTCTTAGCTGAGTTATTTCCCTGACTGTCTCCATCACCCAAGCAGCTCACCCCTGGCCCATTGTTCCGATGGGGAAGATGCTTTTGCCATGCCATTCTGTGCCCAGCAAGGTTTGGCAATGACGCTGCCGAGAGGCAACTTCCTTCAATTCTGACCCAGAAAAATGAACACAGCTTGTACTTTTCCTTCTCCACTCATTATATACTCTACCTACTGTGTACAGGCTCTGTGCCAGAATGCTGGGCGAAGGCATGAAGTACTAAAGGTCCTCCATGCCCCGAAGATACTTATAAGCTGGACTGAGAGTCAAGACATACACCCAGAGCATGGAGCTAACGTTCAAGGCCGAGAGGATTTGAGACCAGATGACAGTGATACAGACCAGAGACTTAACCACAACACTAGTGATGGTCTTTGCTGTGGTGCTGACCTGGGCATCGTAAGACGTTAGCAGCATTCCTGTCTTCTGCCTACTACATGCCAGTCCACCCCCCTGTTGTAACAACCAAAAGTGTCTCTAGACCTTTCCAGTGTCCCCTTGCAGGCTAAATCATCCCCAGTTGACAACCACTGATACAAACCTGAAGGACATTAGGTGTCAAAGGGGAGGGATTGGTGGTTTGCCATTGTTACAGGGACACTGGGTCACAGCAATGACTGAAAAACAGGGTAGGTTTTGATAGGTACTAAGGAGTGCCAGAAGTCTTTCCAGGGGAGGGTTCTCCTTGTCATAGCCCCTCACCTTTTCCTATTTGTGTTGCTCTGTCTAGAGTCACCAGTTCAGTCTGATTACTGCAACTTGTTCTATTTTACTTCCCCTCTCCCTCCTTCGCTTCCTTCCTGCCTTGATTCATGTACCTTACTTCTTCACTGGACACAGCTCAGGTGTGAGGTAATATGTGCCTTCACAGAACAGCAGATAGCCGCCTTTGTGTGGATGCCTCTAACAAGGACTCCGGTTTCATTTGGCCTCTACCTGCTGTTACTGCAGAGAACTCTCTGGTAACCTGCCTTCCTCCATGCTCGGCTTAGATTTTCCTATGAAACCACATTTCATCTCTTTCTTCAGTAGATGTTTCTTGTTGTTACATTCCGTTCCATTCTGAAAGCAGTGTGGGCACGGTTCTCTGTGTTTCCCTGACTTGAAGTGCTTTTGAATCATATTTAGGAGTAAGAAAAACAATGATGTCTGGTAGATGTTTTATGATGGATAGACTCAAAGAACAAGACTGATGCAGAGAAGACTCTTAAATATATAAATAAAAATTTTGAGCATGGTATTAATTTCCCCTGAGTTGTCATGGGAAATGCCCAAAGCAACTGGCATAGCCTGTGAAATTACAGTTTAAAAGCCTGGTGATGGAGATGGGGAGGCAGCGAAGCCAGTAGCATGAAAACTGTGTGGAATGGTCGTTAGTAGATGAGGTCTACTAAGAATTTCAATACAGAATGGGTTACGAAGTTAGTTTATTATTGTAGTTCATTGTTCATTTTGATGGGGAGCTTACTCTGTACCTTCCTTGGAATCCCAAAATTACTTTGCAAACTGCAAATTCACCAATGTGCAACTGTAAGGGCAAATTGTACCTGGACTTTTTCTATTTAAATTAATTAATTTTTTTTTTAAGATTTTATTTATTTGACAGAGAGACAACGAGACAGGGAACACAAGCAGGGGGAGTGGGAGAGGGAGAAGCAGGCTCTCCGCTGAGCAGGGAGCCCGATGCAGGGCTCAATCCCAGGACTCTGGAATGATGACCTGAGCCGAAGGCAGACGCTTAATGGCTGAGCCATCCAGGCGCCTAAATTAATTAATTTTTATATGCATTTTTAAAAATGTCTGCTCATGTCTTCTGCCCATTATTAATTGGATTACTGGTTTTCAGGTGTTGAGTTGTATCAGTTCTTTCTTTGTATGTGTTGGATACTAACCCCTTATCGGATATGTCATTTGCAAATATCTTCTCTTTCTCAGTAGGTTGTTTTTCAGTTTTATTGATTGTTTCTGTCTTTGTGCAGAAGCTTTTTATTTTGATTAGTCCCAATAGGTTATTTTTGCTTTTGTTTCCCTTGCCTCAAGAGATATATTAAGAAAGATGTTGTTATGGCCAGTGTCAGAGAAATTACTGCTATGCTCTCTTCTAGGCCTTTTATGGTTTTAGGTCTTATATTTAGTCCTTAATCAATTTTGAGGTTTTTTTTCTTCCAAATTTTTATTTAAATTCTAGTTAACATATAGTATTTTGAGTTTATTTTTTGTGTATGGTAAAACAAAGTTAGTCCAGTTTCATTCTTTTGCATATCCAGTTTTCCCAACACAATTTGTTGAAGAGACTGTCATTGCATACTCTTTTGTCAAATATGAATCATATAATTGTGGGCTTATTTCTGGGTTTTCTATTCTGCTGTATTCATCTATTTTTGTGTCTATTTTTGTTCCAGTACCATACTGTTTTGTGTCTATTTTTGTTCCAGTACCATACTGTTTTGATTACAAAAGCTTTGTAACTTTAAGTCTGGAATTGTAATGCCTCTAGTTTTGTTTTTCTTTTTCAAGATTGCTTTGGCTATTCTGGGTCTTTTGTGTTCCATACACATTTTAAAATAGTTTGTTTTGATTCTGTGAAAAAAGCTGTTGGTATTCTGATAGGGATTGCATTAAATGTGTATATTGCTTTGAGTAGTGTGAACATTTTAACAATATTTGTTCTTCCAATCCATGAGGATGGAAAGTCTTTCCATTTCTGCGTGTCATCTTCAATTTCTTTCATCAGCGTTTTATAGTTTTCAGAGTATAGGTCTTTCACCTCTTCTTGGTTAAGTTTATTCCTAGGCATTTTATTATTTTTGATGTAATTATAAATGGGATTATTTTCTTAATTTCTCTTTCTGCTGCTTTATTATTAATGTATATGATGCAATATATTTCTGTACATTGGTTTTGTATCCTATTAACTTTACGGATTCATTTATTAATTTTAATAGTTTTTTGGTGGAGTCTTTAGGGTTTTCTATATATAGTATCATGCCATCTGCAAATAGTGAAGATTTTATTTCTTCCTTACCAATTTGGATGCCTTCTCTTCCTTCCTCCTTCCCTCCCTCCTCCTCTCTTCTCCTTTCCTCTCCTTTCCTTTCCTTTCCTTTCCTTTCGTTTCCTTTCCTTCCCTTCCCCTTCCTTTTTCTTCCTTCCTTCCTTCCTTCCTTCTTTCCTTCCTTCCTTCCTTCCTTTCCTTCCTTCCCCTTTCCTTTACCACCTCCTTTCCCTTTTCCTTTCCTTTCCTTTTTCTTTTCTTTTCTTGTCTTTTCTTTCTCTTTCTCTTTCTCTCTTTCCTTCCTTCCTTCCCCTCTCTCTTTCTCTCTTTCTCTCTCTTCTCTTCTCTTCTCTTCTCTTCTCTTCTCTTCTCTTCTCTTCTTTTTGCTGTGGCCAGATTTTGCTCTGGCCAGGACTTCCACTACTATGTTGAATAAAAGTGGTGAGACTGGACATCCTTGTCTTGTTCCTGACCTTAGGGGGAAAGCTCTCAGTTTTTCACCATTGAATATGATGTTCAATATCATTTTTCCATATGTGGCCTTTATTATGTTGAGGTATGTTCCCTTTAAACCTACTTTATTGAGGGTTTTTAATCATGAATGGATGTTGTACTTCATCAAATGCTTTTTCTACATTTATTGAAATTATCATATGTTTTTAAATCCTTTCTCTTGTTGATGTGATGCATCATGTTAATGGATTTGTGGATATTGAACAACCCTTGCATCCCAGGAATAAATCCCACTTGATTGTGGTGAATGATATATATATTTTTAAAAGATTTTATTTATTTATTTGACAGAGAGAGACAGCAAGAGAGGGAACACAAGCATGGGGAGTGGGAGAGGGAGAAGCAGGCTTCCCACTGAGCAGGGAGCCCGATGTGGGGCTCAATCCCAAGACCCTGGGATCATGACCTGAGCTGAAGGCAGATGCTTAACAACTGAGCCAGCCAGGCACCCCAGTGAATGATATTTTTATTAGATTTATTTATTTATTTATTTATTTATTTATTTATTTATTTATTTATTTTATTATTATTATTTTTTTATGAGACCACAAGCAGGGGGAGGGGAAGAGGGAGAGAGAGAATCTGAAGCAGACTCCACACTAAGTATGGAGCCCAACATGGGGCTTGATCTCATAACCCTGAGATCATGACCTGAGCTGAAATTAAGAGTTGGACACTTAACATACTGAGCGACCCAGGGACCCCATGAATGATTTTTTAAATGGATTTTTGGATTTGGTTTGCTAATATTTTGTTGAGAAGTTTTGCATGTATGTCCATCAGAGATATTGGCCTGTAGTTCTCTTTTCATCTATCTTTGGTATCTTTTATCTCTTTTTGGTGTCTTTATCTGTTTTTTTTTGTTTGTTTGTTTGTTTGTTTTTTAATCAGGGTGATACCAGCCTCATAGAATGAATTTGGAAGCTTCTCTTCCTCTTCTATTTTATGGAATAATTTGGGAAGAATAGGTATTAACTCTTCTTCATTTTTTATTTCATTTTTTAAATTTTTATTATGCTATGTTAGTCACCATACAGTACATCATTAGTTTTTGATGTAGTGTTCCATGATTCATGGTTTGCGTATAACACCCAGTGCTCCATGCAATATGTGCCCTCCTTAATACCTGTCACTGGGCTAACCCATCCCCCTCCCCTCTAAAACCCTAAGTTTGTTTCTCAGAATCCATAGTCTCTCATGGTTTGTCTCCCCCTCTGATTTCCCCCGCTTCATTTTCCCCTTTCTTCTCCTAATGTCCTCCGTGCTATTCCTTATATTCCTCAAATAAGTGAAACCATATGATAATTGACTTTCTCTGCTTGACTTATTCCACTTAGCATAATCTCTAGTTCCATCCATGTTGATACAGAAGTTGGGTATTCATCCTTTCTGATGGCTGAATAATATTCCATTGTGTATATGGACCACATCTACTTTATCCATTTGTCTGTTGAAGGGCATCCTGGCTTTTTCCACAGTTTGGCTATTGTGGACATTGCTGCTATGAACATTGGGGTGCATATGGCCCTTCTTTAAATGTTTGGCAGAGTCCACCTGTGAAGCCATCTGGTCCTAGACTTTTGTTTGTTGGGAGTTTTTGATTATTGATTCAATTTCATTGCTGATAATGAGTCTGTTCAAATTTCCTATTTCTTCCTGATTCAGTTTTGGGAGGTTATATGTTTCTAGAAATTTGTCCATTTCTTCTAAGTTGTCCAGTTTGTTGGCATATAATTCTTCATAATATTCTCTTACAGTTTTTGTATTTCTGTGGTGTTGGTTGTTATTTTTCCCTTTCATTTCTAATTTTGCTCTTTTGAGTCCTCATTCTTTGTTAAACGAGTCTGGCTAAAGGTTTATCAATTTTGTTGATATTTTCAAAGAACCAGCTCCAGTTTCATTGATCTGTTCTACTTTATTTATTCATTCATTCATTTATTCATTCATTCTAGTTTCTATTTCATTTATTTCTACTCTCGTCTTTATTATTTCCTTCCTTCTACTGGTTTTGGGTTTTATTTGTTCTTTTTTTTCTGGCTCCTTTAGGTGTAAGGTTAGGTTGTTTATTTGAGATTTTTATTGCTCCTTGAGGTGGGCCTGTATTGCTATAACCTTTCCTCTTAGAACAGCTTTGTTGCATCCTAAAGATTTTGAATTGTTGTATTTTCATTTTCATTTGTCTCCATATATTTTTTGTCCTCTTTCATATCTTGGTTGACCCAGTCATTATTTATTAGCATGTTATTAAATATCAGTGTATTTGTGTTCTTCTCAGATTTTTTCTTGTTGATTTCTAGTTTCATAGCATTGTGGTCAGAAAAGACGTATGGTATGCCTCAGTCTTTTTTAATTTGTTGAGACTTATTTTGTGGCCTAATACATGATCTCTTCTGGAGAATATTCCATGTACACTTGAAATAAACGTGTATTCTGCTGTTTCAGGGTGGAATGTTCTGAATATATCTGTTAGATCCATCCAGTCCAATGATTCATTCAAAGCCACTCTTTCCTTGTTGATTTTCTGTTTAGCTGATCTGTCCATTGATGTAAGTGGGATATCAAAATCCCCTACTTCTGCTGTATTACTATTGATTATTTTCTGCTTTATATATTCAGGTACTCTCATAGTTGATGCATAAATATTTATAATTGTTAAATCTTTTTGTTGGATTGTTCCCTTTATAATTATACATGTCCTTCTTTGTCTCTTATTTTAGTCTTCTCTTTAAAGTCTATTTTGTATGATGTAAATATGGCTATCTGGCTGTCTTTTCATTTCTATTTGCCTGATAGATGCTTTTCCATTCCTTCACTTTCAGTCTGCATGTGTCTGTAGGTCTAAAACGAGTGTCTTGTAGTGTTTAGTCTTTCTTGGCAAGTGTTTTGTGTCCTGGCCCCGTGAAGACTGCTGGCTAGCTAAGTAATGAAACTTGTGCTGATGTAGCCCTTCTGCTGCAAGGACCTAAATTTTAGACATTGGTGAACTTGACTGAAAGATTCTTTGAAAGTTCAGTTCAGTGCCAGGCTTGGAGTCCAGACCTTTCCTCCTTGCACATCTATCTTAGACAAGTCACTTACAGCTCTCCCTTCAGACCATCTCTACAGAAGACTGATATTCTTTATTTTTAAAATATTTTATTTATTTATTTGAGAGAGAGAGAAAGAGAGAGCACTAGCATGAGTGGGGGCTAGGGCAGAGGATGAGGGAGAAGCAGACTCCCTGCTGAGCAGGGAGTCCAGTGCTGGGCTCAATCCCAGGACTCAGAGATCATGACCTGAGCCAAAGACAGACTGACTGAGCCACCGAGGTGCCCTGAGAAGACTGATATTCTTTTTTTTTTTTTTTTTGCTATTTAATCTGTTTATTTTACCAAATCATCTATAATACAGATAATACCTTTCAGCATAAGTAAGTTGTATATATGAAGAGAAATGCAGGTGAAATTCACTAATGAATATACAAGACTGATATTCTAATAAATAATCTTTCAAACTGAATATCAGGTTTGACTTCAGCTTTCCTTTTCACATTCAGCTTCCTAGCTGGTTATGGCAGATCATAAATTGATTAGGCTCACTTACCACAGGTAGCAGATGTGTAAGTTGTAAGAGAGGAAGGAAAAAAAGTTAAACTCCGATAACTCTGTGTGTGTGTGTGTGTGTGTGTATGTTTTCTTCATAGAACTATACATCCAGAGTTTTAAAAGACCTTTAAAATAGACCAAGTTCATTTGTATGTCTTGAGTAGGCTCATCCTTAGTGATACTAAAGTCACCTGTTTGTGTCAGGCACTCATAAGGGATATAAAGCACTAACTCATTTAAGCCTCACGTCTACGGGGGTAGATATCATTAGTATCTAGGGGCTATAGTCAATGCCTTTGGGGTCAATTACAAATATTACAAAAATAAACAATTGCAAATAATTACGAATTAATATTCACAGGTTAAGAAACTGGGGCACAGAGATCTTAAGCATTTAACCCCAAATCCCATGGCTGGAGGTTTTGAATTGGGCTTGAATTTAGGCAGTCTTGTTCTAGAGTCCATGCTCATGAGTACTATAGTCCATTCCCTCTCACACTTTAAAACCTTTCTTAGGTCAGTGTTTCTGTTCACGAAGGGAGTGTGTATGGATTAAGCCCTTATTACATGCCAGGCAATGCACAAATGTCACATAATATTATCACGGTGTTGTGTGTTATTATGCCCATTCTATAAATGGGGACTCACTCTGGCTCACACAGATGTCAAGGGGGCAGAGATAGAATGATATTCTAGATTCTGTCTTCAAACTTGTACCACCTCTTTCCCCCCACCCTCTACCCCCACAAACCAGCTTTATTTAGAGAAGTACTAATTAAGCACCGATAATGTATTTTGTACTATAAAGACCTTGAAGAATAGAAGAGCTGGTCAGTTTGTCCTGGAAGCACTTACATCATCACTATGTAGGCAATACACAAAGAGAGCTATGAGACAATTAGCAAAAAATGGCAAGTTCTGCTGTGGTAAAATGCCAGTCTTTAAGATGTAGAAGAAAAATATCCCCAGAAAAGTTTATGGAAGGGAGAGTTTTAGAGAGATTATAATTACAGGAATGGTGCTCCTGGACAGTCCCAGTTTTAAAATATTTGGCCTAATTCTGCTAATTTACCTGTAAGTCTTAAACCTGAGCTGTGGTGCCTGGGAACTGGGGGGGTAGCCTGCAGTGAGCTCCTGACAGGTGTGTACTGAGTTGACAATGATAAGATCATAGTGTTTTGGGTCGATAGGCAGGAGAAGAGGCAAGTCAGAATGGTATGTCTTGATTATTGTTTGTAGCATTTGTAAGTTTATTTTTCCTCATAAGTGATGCTCAGTATCACACAGCTTTCCACTCAGTCCTTGAATTGGTCAAGAAGAGTGGCCTGCTCCGGAATCATATGGCATCAAAATAGGTCTTTGCTTCTCCATATGCCTAGCCCTTTAAGTGTTGAATTGGCATCACTGCCCCCTACATTTTTTTCTAGCTTTGTTAATCTTATTTTCAGCTCCTGAAAAGAACAATATATCCCAAGTACAATCATTAATTGAATATGATTCAATCTGGACCCATCTTTAATAAGAAACCAAAGAAGGAAATTCAATTAGACTCACCTTTTCCATTTCAAAAGATCAAGTCCTCCCCTTTCACAGTTAAAATTATGAAAGATTATCTTCTTAGTGGAAGGCTTCATGAAAATTTGGATTCCTGTCAAATATTTAGTGTAATATCCCAGGATCGGGATTAATATAGCCTTTCAGCAGCTTGCTCTGAATTACTGTCGACGCAATCTCTCTTTTGGAAGCTTTTGAATAAAAGGCATTCTGTACTCTGGCATGACTCAAAGTATTCAGCAGAAAGGGTAACAAGATCAAACAATTTGAGGACAAGTTATCATGCCTTCTGGTCATGAAAATCCAGACACCTCAATCTCATTTCCATAGCTCAGTGTTGATCTGCTCACTTCTAAGAGAAAATTAAAATTATTGAAACCAGGTTTTAAGTCTGCGGGAGTATTTTTGGGGTTGATCTAAGATGACAAATTAATAGCAGCATTAAAAAACAAAATGTGATAGAAAAAATACAACCTAATTACTTGATTGGTAAAATTATGTCAAATGCCCTTAGAGAATAATATTATTAATGATTAGTTTACTATTATTATCAGAGTTAAAATTTACAGCATCTATTTTAGGTTCTAGATGCTCTAAGTGCCTTACTTTTCTCAAACCTGTGTTTGTTTGACCCCAAAGGCATTGACTATAGTCCCTAGACTGTAACCCCAAATTATACTACTTTTTCAACACTAGTTGATGGATGCATTTTGCCAAAAATAAAAAATTTCCTATTATACTTTATGTGAAGTTATCTACAAATCTGTATTGGGAACTATAGTTATATGTGAATAACTGGGATTATTTTGTCCCCCCAAGCTTTATTTTGCAGCCTGATGGTATGATATGTTACAAGTATAATCATAAAAGAGTTTATTTATGCAAAGCTTGCCATGTAGCTTCAATGAGTTCTGCCTCAAAGCACTGTTCAAACAGAAACCCTAGTGTCCCCTGGTATTCCAGCTAAAAAGGTAAATATTTGTAATAGGCATACTGCAGTCATATTCTCAACACTGGCAAGAGCATTCATTTCTTTTTATGCCATCCAGAAGCTGGCACCCACCAACACCTGTGGCTCACATCGAAATGTGAGTCCTAGGTTGGTGTTTTCTTTTACACTGACGGGTTCTAGTGAACAGGCAAGGCGTGGACTTCAGTCTCTGAATTGCAGAATAAAGAACACTGGATCCATTAGCAACTCGAATTACTGAGATCCCAAGGGAGAACTAGGTTGGACTCTCTACAGTCGCAACATTCTAGAACAGCGCTTTCACAAAGTATTTTAAAAGCAGGCAAATCCCTTCTTCAAATGAATATTATTGTTAACTCCAACAAGGAAAAGACATAAAGTAATACGGGGCTACTATTCATTCAGGGCTTTCTCTGTGACAGGCACCATGTAAACTTCTTGCTTAGTTTTCCTTATGTAATTCTCAGAAGGACTGCATGAGGTAGGCACATCAATGTCCTCCATTATAAGACTGACTTAAAGAGTTTACATAACTCACCAAAGTCAGTCATCCTCCCAGTGGAAGAGCACAATTCAAATGCAGATAGATTGACCCCAGAGCCCAAGTCTTTGGCCACAGAAAGCAGACCTGCTCTTGTGAGAACAGACATGGGCTGGGGTCATCCCCAGGAATCATCTATACTTTTGTCCTCACTAACCTGTTGACATATGGAACTTCTCCAGCATCCCCAGAGAACACACAAAAAGTACAATAAGTGATATGAAGCTGAGAGAGAAGACCTAAATTTAATCTCAAAATCATATTTTTTAAGGAGTGGATATGTGATGATTTGGTTTTGTTTCATTTTTTTTTTATCAGATCTTTTATTTTTTCCAGATTTATTGAGGCATAATTGACAAATAAAAATTTTATGTATTTGTGGTAGGCAACATGATGTTTTGACATACAAATATGTTGTGAATGATTTCCACAATCAAGCTAATTTAAATATCACCTCATATAGTTATTTGTGTGCATGTGTACTATAAGAACATTTAAGATTTACTCTTTTAGCAAAGTTCAAGTATACAATGCAGTATTTTTACCTATAGTCACCATGTGTACATTAGAGCTCCAGAAATTATTCATCCTTCATAATTGAAACTTTATATCAACATGTCCCAGTTTCTGTCCCTACTTCCAACCCCCCGCACCCCCCGTCAGTACTTGGATGCCACCGTCTTACTGTCTGCTTCTGTGAGTTTGAGAATGTCAGGACATAAGTAGGAAGGCTAGGGATAGTTAAGGAATTTGGGTTTCATTTTCTAGATGAACATTCTAGAAAGAGCAGCCTGGTGCTTCTCCAGGGTATGGCTGTAGGGGGGACAAAGCCAGAGCCAGAGAGATGAGCAGGAAGAATTATTCTCAAGTCTGTCTGCACAAAGTGATGTGAGGAGCTTTAAAAAATACCATTGCCTGGGTCGCAGCTCATCCTGAGTAAAACCACATCTCTTGGGGTAGATCCAGGCACTGTTCATGTTTTCAATTCCCCTTGTGATTCTAATGTGCAGCCAACACTAAGAGTTCCTGAGCTAGAAGAATGTCAGTTGAAATACAGGAAAGAGTGGATGACCATTTGGAGTGTACAATGGTAGTTGGGGTGCAGAGGGTGGATTTGAAAAATAATTGGAAGGTAAACATAAATATAGCAAGAACCGAGAATCACATCAATGGGGGTGGTGTGAGAGAGATGAGCTGTCAAGAAGAGTTCCCTGTTTGGGGGCCTGGAGGGGTGGTAGTGCCTGCAATTGAAGTAACAAACTCATGAAGAGTAGCAATTTTACCTGGGAAGATGAAAAGTTAGATTTTGGTGGTGCAGGGTATCAGGTGTCTCAAGGACAGCCAAGGAGAGGATGCATAGTCACCAAAGCAGCGGGCCAAAGAGGAACCCCAATATGTAAGTAGCAGGCGAGAGAAGAGAACACCATGAAATAGAAAAAGAAAAGAAATGTCCAAGGGACTCATCTAGCCTTCACTGTCCAATATGATAACCAGTAGCCATGTATTAATGTTTAAAATAGAATCCGTTCTTTGGCAGATTTGATGAGTGGGGAAGGCCCTGCCTCTTTCTACTAAACTCTTTGGAGGCCAATATCCTCTCTAACTTTATTGTATTTGTTCATTTAATCATTCACTCATTACCTCACTCATATACTTACCCAGCCTCTTATTCCATTTCTGTCCAAGGAGGAAGCTGGTGATGCCACACCCAGAATATGGTGAGTGCTGTAGAGGCTGGCCCTCTTCCAACTTGGTAAAGCTGGTCTGTCTCCGTTTTCAATGATGGGAGCTGTGTGTCTAGTCATCTCATTATCTTGTGGTGCCTATTAAAAACATTTCTCTCCCTTACTCTAGAAACAAGAACTGCATTTCAGTAATGAGTGATGTGACTGCTAAATACATGGATTAAAAAAAAAAATGTAAAATTCTCTGGGGTTTTCCAGGATAAGAAGTCATTACAGATGTTGTGTTGTTTCAGATGTCTTGGAGATTAAATAGGCCTAAATCAGCTCCTGAGCATTTTATTAGTGAATCTGTGTCATTTGAAAATCTTTCCCTGAAACTTTCCCACCCACTCTCTAACCCCCACTTGAATAAAGGAGTAATCAGGGATGAGCTCAGAATCTCCACTTGGTCTTGACCTATCCCAGATGGTGTTATAGTCATAGCTTTATCTGTAAAGAGTAGAAGGGCAGCCCGGGGCTATGCCAAGAAAATAGTACTTGCATTAATAGAAAGTCATTTGGATTTGCATTAAAACTCTTACTTGTCTCTTATTTAATATTGTTCATTGCTCTCTCATTATTCATTCTGTTGATGCATAAAGGTGCACATATTCTGCACTCTGGAATTGTTTCTGAAAACAGTCTGTCAGTCCTGTATTGAATTGTCATGCTTTGATGGTACAAGGAAATGTTGTCCTTTAAAGAAATTCTATTACAAAATCCTTTATAGTCAGCTGTTCATTCAGCAATTGTTTATTGATCAGCTACTATGTGCTGCAGTAATGTCGAGTATTAGAGAACACAGTTATATAAGCTCTACTCTTGAGATAGTCGTAATCACATATTGGAAAATATATGGTTCTATATACTAGGCACTGCTTTGAAGGGTTTTTACATTTTAACCCACTTCCTCTTCACAACAACACTGTGAGGTAGTGTCATTATCAACCTTATTTTGCAGATGAGGAAACTGAGGGATATAGAATTAAATGGTGCATCCCCAATTATACAGTTAAGAAAGGCAGAACTGGGATTATACTGGGGCTGCCTGTCTCCAATCTATGCTCTTCACCATTATACTTTACTTCCTTTCCCCTGCTCAACTGTGATCTCCAATGGGAGACAAAAAGGAACCCCCCTTGAAATTAACTTATTTGTAGAATGTGGTTGACATTTAGCTCTGTTTATTTAAATGATTCTTGAAAAGGAGCACTTTTAAGATAAATGCTCTTTCTCTTCTTATCAACCATTGTCCAGCCAAACAGAAACAAAGGAAGAGGTAAACATTTAGCTTTACCAAGCATACCTTGGATTAGCTTTGAGAATTTTTGACCTCTGAAATCTAAAATAGTTTTATAGGTATTCTTGGAATCTTTCATTCCAAGTGTTTAAGCAATGGGTGTCTAGAACAATGACAGATTGCTTTGTTTTAGAAGTCAAATGTAAATATTTATACAAGAATAGCAACCTTTGTGAGACTATACAAACCAGATTCCACTTTGAGCCCCATTACCAGTTGTCCCGATTGCCGACACATCAGTAAATGTACCTACTACCAAAACCAAATGTCCTCGAGCCCTAGGAACACGAAGAAGTTAAATAGACCAGTAGCCCCAAAGCACTTTTAGAGCAATTTTATTAAGACTTGGGTTTCTGGGAAGGTTTTATTTTATCACTCAGCTATTATCTTGAATCTGCCATGTACTCAAAGGTTTTTGTTGGCCTTAATTCAGCTCTCTACCTTCTCGGCTATCACTGTTTTGTTGAGCACTTTTCTACCCAGATAGATAACAGGATTTGGTGACAGCTTTCAATTGTATTACCACTGAAACTTTTATAGGTATAGGATTTCTTTGGTCGGCTGGTCCCTGACTATGACTTACTTAGGTTAGTACTTATTGGCCCATAAAACGTGCCTGACTCTGTAAAATAACTCACTAATTCTTCCAGAGTGAAAACCTCTAATGGTGTTTATCAACACACATGTAAATAATCTAGATGACCACCATGAGGGACCCAAAAGATGAGCCGGAGTGACTCCTTATCGTATAAGCCCATATAGTAATGAGATCCCTGGCCAATAGAAGTATCACCTAAACTCCAGCTTTCAAGAGTCCTGTTGTATTCTTGAGAAAGAGTATTTAAAGCAAAAGGAATGAAATTGGCAGAGAAGTTATGGTGCCGAAGTTTCTTTAAGTATCTAAGAAAGGCTCCCACACACAGAGGAACAGCCATGACCCGATCATTCCCTGGCAAATGCACCAAAGAGAAAATACGATTACTTAAATAAACAGAGAAAAATACTCAATTTGCCAAATTAAGACATTCAAATTACAGCAAAATATGAGCAAGCATTCTAATTTCCCCTTAAGTTATCTAGTACTTTAAAAAACATTTTTAATGGCTGATATTTATGAGCCAGTGGTAAAATTTGTTCTTCTATGTTTTACTTGTGATATGATTCACCCATAAACAATTTGGCATTACATATCAAGAACCATAAAAATGTTCTGATTTTTTAACCCACCAATTCTCCTTTTGGGAACCCAAAATATGAAGAAATCACATGAATAAAGATATTCATCACACCAATATTTAAAATATTACAATGCCGGGGTGCCTGGGTGGCTCAGTTGTTAAGCGTCTGCCTTCGGCTCAGGTCATGATCCCAGGGTCCTGGGATTGAGCCCCACATCGGGCTCTCTGCTCAGCAGGAAGCCTGCTTCTCCCTCTCCTACTACCCCTGCTTGTGTTCCCTCTTGCTGTCTCTCTTTCTGTCGAATAAATAAATTTAAAAAAAATCTTAAAGTATTACAATGTAAAGTTTTCAATTAGCAATAATCGTGCCTCGGATAAACCTCATTGGCTATGATACTGCCATTGTGCAAAGCTTAAAGTATTACAATGTAAGAAGACACTTAAACGCCCAGCAATGAAGAAATGGTTACAGGAATTATGCCCATCTCATAGGTGCATAAAGTGGAGAGACTCTTATTCTATGATCTAGTCAACATTAAGTATTTATTGTCTTCTGTGTGCCAGGCACTATTCCAGATTCTGAGACTACAGGGATGAGCAGAATGATTCCATCTGCTCCGGAGCCCATGAAGCTTAGAGTCAGGTAGGGGAGTTAGATGTTAATGAAAATAATATGCCACATTCATGGCCAGATATTTAGGAAGGCCAATTTGATTGTTTAAAGATCTGCTTTCAGCATGCTCCTTGACATACAGGTTGGGGCTGAGTCCGTTAGCCTACAGGATGGATAACCTTGATGTTGTGTTTCCCTGGGGCTTAAGAGTGACAATAGGTAATGGGAACATTTGACAGCATGTAGGGAAGGAGGTGTGATACTCTCGAGGCACTCAAGCCATCAGTGCTATTAGGAGCTCTGAAATCTGATGTTTTCCAGCTCAGCTGAGTCTTCTGTTGACCTATCTAAATGTTTAGGATAACAGCATTTCTGCTTCTCTTGTGTATTTTTTTTTTTTTATTCTGTATACTGGAAACAGACTATGAATAATTAATGAGCAATTTTTATTGTAGCTCATGAAACTATAATGATCCTAAGTTTGTTGCATGATACAGATAATGTGGTAGGATTAGTCCTGCAGTTCCACTGCAAATGGCCATGTTCCCTTTTTGAAGTTTAATGAGCTCTTGCTGCAACAAAGAACAACAGGAGGCGCTTAAAGAAAATTCACTTTTCAACCTAATTTGCAGATATTGAAGCAAAAGCTAAGGAATGACATAGCGATAGATTCCGTGATTTTGATATTTATCAGATCCTAGTGTATGGTGAATGTGTATGTTTCAGAGGGAAACACATTCTTTCTTTTAAACAGGACGATTTTATAGACTTACAAATCACTAACACGCTTTCAGGTCTTAGGTTGTGATTTTTAAATTTTTTTTCACGTAAATGGATTTGATTCTTCTCTTCATTCACATGGAACACTGATTCCTTGTTTCTTATTCTGATGGTAGAGGAATAGTGCTCCTCTCCCTTTCCATCTTTATTAGCATCACCTCCACCCCCAGCCTCCACCCCATCCAATATCAGTATCATGAAGAAGCATTTGCTACTGAGGTTTAGGTATGATTGGTAAAAAATAAAATCAAATCTCATATATATATATATATGAACCCAGATTATGAACCTGCTATCAAAAAGACCACTCACTATCCAGATCGCCCTGTTTCTCGGTGCCTCTGTGTTTATGCAGACGTCGTAAAGCCGCATGTTATTGCTTACGCTGCAGAGATCTCAACTGATCTTTCAACAACTTCAGCATGTTTTCTCCAGGAATGAGTCAGTGAAACAAAAAGGCCACATCAAAGAGGCAGCCTTCAGGGTTTTTGAGCTGCCTGCGTACCTTGGACATGGATCTCTCTGCCTCTAAAAGGCCAGAGTGGGAGCGGGCGGTGGTTCAAATGTTGCATCAACATACAGTAATTAATTCTATGCTGGAAGGAGATGACACATTTGGAGACAACTTGAAATGACCCACTGAAACATAGGAAACATGGAGAGTGGGACTGACCAACTTGATGGAAAAGCCAAGTTCTGTCGATGTTTGACTTGTGGGGAATTCTTACTGCAAATTCGGAGGCTCTCTCCAATGTAGTACTAGTTTGTTTCATATGCGTCTCATTGGCCCTTGGGCACCTCAGCGAAACAGGTTCTCTCTCTCAAAAAACAAGAAGAGTTTTGAGATTTTCATTCTACTTTTCTTTCCTGTTAATGTACAGTATAAATAAGCACTGTTGTATTTTTATGTTTACCTTATATTCAACTGCCTTAATACAGTCTGAATTTAAAAAGATTTTCTTATATTTCTTGATTGTTCTAGGTATACATAATTCCGTGAGTAATTGTTTTTATATTCCATATTGTTTTCAATATTTGTATCATTTATTTCATTTTCGCATCTTATTTCATCTGCTAGTTATATTACAACATCTCAAACAATGTTGAAAATTAAACAGAGATAGAGGACATTCTCACTTTATTTATGACTTTCAATGTGTTTTATATTGGTTTCTGATAAATGCTTTCTCATGCATAGGAAGCTTCCTCTGATGTTTATTTTACTTAAAGTCAAGAAGAGTTCTTACAAAATAGTAGTAAATGATTTTTTTTTGAGAATTTTTTTATTGTTAGGTTAATCACCATACATTACATCATTAGTTTTTGATGTAGTGTTCCATGATTCATTGTGTGTAACACCCAGTGCTCCATGCAGAACGTGCCCTCTTTAATACCCATCACCAGGCTAACCCATCCTCCCACCCTCCTCCCCTATAGAACTCTCAGTTTGTTTTTCAGAGTCCATGATCTCTCATGGTTCATCTTCCCCTCCGATTTCCTCCCCCCTCATTCTTCTCTTCCTGCTATCTTCTTCTTTTTTTTTTTTCTTAACAATTTGTTTCAGAGGTACAGATCTGTGATTCAACAGTCTTGCACAATTCACAGTGCTCACCATAGCACATACCCTCCACAATGTCTATCACCCAGCCACCCCATCCCTCCCACCCCACACCCCACTCCAGCAACCCTCAGTTTGTTTCCTGAGATTAAGAATTCCTCATATCAGTGAGGTTATATGATAAATGTCTTTCTCTGACTTATTTCACTCCGTATAATACCCTCCAGTTCCATCCATGTCATTGCAAATGGCAAGATCTCATTCCTTTTGATGGCTGTGTAATATTCCATTGTATATATATACCACCTCTTTTTTATCTATTCATCTGTCGATGGACATCTTGGCTCTTTCAATAGTTTGGCTATTGTGGACATTGCTCCTATAAACATTGAGGTACACATACCCCTTCGGATCCCTACATTTGTGTCTTTGGGGTAAATATCCAGTAGTGCAATTGCTGGGTCATATGGTAGCTGTATTTTCAACTTTTTGAGGAACCTCCATACTGTTTTCCAGAGTGGCTGCACCAGCTTGCATTCCCACCAACAGTGTAGGAGGGTTCCGCTTTCTCCGTATCCACACCAGCATCTGTTATTTCCTGACTTGTTAATTTTAGCCATTCTGACTGGTTTGAGGTGGTATCTCATTGAGGTTTTGATTTGGATTTCCCTGATACTGAGCGATGTTGAACACTTTTTCATGTGTCTGTTGGCCATTTGGATGTCTTCTTTGGAAAAATGTCTGTTCATGTCTTCTTCCCATTTCTTGATTGGATAATTTGTTCTCTGGGTGTTGAGTTCGATAAGTTCTTTATAGATTTTGGATACTAGCCCTTTATCTGATATGTCATTTGCAAATATCTTCTCCCATTCTGTTGGTTGTCTTTTGGTTTTGTTGACTGTTTCCTTTGCTGTGCAAAAGCTTTTTATCTTGATGAAGTCCCAATAGTTCATTTTTGCCCTTGCTTCCCTTGCCTTTGGCGATGTTTATAGGAAGAAGTTCCTTCAGCTAAGGTCGAAGAGTTTGCTGCCTGTGTTCTCCTTTAGGATTTTGATGGACTCCTGTCTCACATTTAGGTCTTTCAACCATTTGGAGTCTGTTTTTGTGTGTGGTGTAAGGAAATGGTCCAGTTGCATTCTTCTGCATGTGGCTGTCCAATTTTCCCAACACCATTTGTTGAAGAGACTGTCTTTGTTCCATTGGACATTCTTTCCTGCTTTGTCGAAGATTAGTTGACCATAGAGTTGAGGGTCCATTTCTGGGCTCTCTATTTTGTTCCATTGATCCATGTGTCTGTTTTTTTGCCAGTACCATACTGTCTTGATGATGACAGCTTTGTAATAGAGCTGGAAGTCCGGAATTGTGATGCCGCCAGCTTTGCTTTTCTTTTTCAACATTCCTCTGGCTATTTGGGGTCTTTTCTGGTTCCATACAAATTTTAGGGTTACTTGTTCCATTTATTTGAAAAAAGTGGATGGTATTTTGATGGGGATTGCATTGAATGTGTAGATTGCTCAAGGTAGCATTGACATCTTCACAATATTTGTTCCTCCAATCCATGAGCATGGAACATTTTTCCATTTCTTTGTGTCTTCCTCAGTTTCTTTCATGAGTATTTTATAGTTTTCTGAGTACAGATCCTTTGCCTCTTTGGTTAGATTTATTCCTAGCTATCTTATGGTTTTGGGTGCAATTGTAAATGGGATCGACTCCTTAATTTCTCTTTCTTCTGTCTTGTTGTTGGTGTATAGGAATGCCACTGATTTCTGTGCATTGATTTTATATCCTGCCATTTGACTGAATTCCTGTATGAGTTCTAGCAGTTTTGGGGTGGAGTCTTTTGGGTTTTCAATCTAAAGTATCATATCATCTGCAAAGAGTGAGAGTTTGACTTCTTCTTTGCTGATTCAGATGCCTTTTATTTCTTTTTGTTGTCTGATTGCTGTGGCTAGGACTTCTAATACTATGTTGAATAGCAGTGGTGATAGTGGGCATCCCTGCTGTGTTCCTGACCTCAGGGGGAAAGCTCTCAGTTTTTCCCCATCGAGAATGATATTCGCTGTAGGTTCTTCATAGATGGCTTTTATGATATTGAGTTATGTACCCTCTATGCCTATACTCTGAAGAGTTTTGATCAAGAAAGGATGCTGTACTTTGTCAAATGCCTTTTCTGCATCTATTGAGAGGATCATGTGATTCTTGTTCTTTCTTTTTTGATGTATTGCATCACGTTGATTGATTTGCGGATGTTGAACCAACCTTGCAGCCCAGGAATAAATCCCACTTGGTCGTGGTGAATAATCCTTTTAATGTACTGTTGGATCCTATTGGCTAGTATTTTGGTGAGAATTTTTGCATCCATGTTCATCAAGGATATTGGTCTGTATTTCTCCTTTTTGATGGGGTCTTTGTCTGGTTTTGGGATCAAGGTAATGGTGGCCTTGTAAAACGAGTTTGGAAGTTTTCCTTCCATTTCTACTTTTTGGAACAGTTTCAGAAGAATAGGTATTAATTCTTCTTGAAATGTTTGGTAGAATTCCCCTGGGAAGCCATCTGGCCCTGGGCTCTTGTTTGTTGGGAGATTTTTGATGACTGCTTCAATTTCCTTAGTGGTTATAGGTCTGTTCAGGTTTTCTATGTCTTCCTGGTTCAGTTTTGGTAGTTGATACATCTCTAGGAATGCATCCATTTCTTCCAGGTTATCAAATTTGCTGGCATATAGTTGCTCATAATATGTTCTTATAATTGTTGGTATTTCTTTTGCGTTGGTTGTGATCTCTCCTCTTTCATTCATGATTTTGTTGATTTGGGTCATTTCTCTTTTCTTTTTGATAAGTCTGGCCAGGGGTTTATCAATCTTGTTAATTCTTTCAAAGAACCAGCTCCTAGTTCCGTTGATCTGTTCTACTGTTCTTTTAGTTTCTATTTCATTGATTTCTGCTCTGATCTTTATTATTTCTCTTCTCCTGCTGGGTTTAGGCTTTATTTGCTGTTCTTTCTCCAGCTCCTTTAGGTGTAGGGTTAGGTTGTGTATTTGAGACCTTTCTTGTTTCTTGACAAAGGCTTGTATTGCTATATACTTTCCTCTTAGGACTGCCTTTGCTGCATCCCAAAGATTTTGAACAGTGTGTTTTCATTTTCATTGGTTTCCATGAATTTTTTAAATTCTTCTTTAATTTCCTGGTTGACCCATTCATTCTTTAGTAGGATGCTCTTTAGCCTCCATGTATTTGAGTTCTTTCTGACTTTCCTCTTGTGATTGAGTTCTAGTTTCAAAGCATTGTGGTCTGAAAATATGCAGGGAATAATCCCAATCTTTTGGTACCGGTTGAGACCTGATTTATGACCTAGGATGTGATCTATTCTGGAGAATGTTCCATGGGCACTAGAGAAGAATGTGTATTCCGTTGCTTGGGGATGGAATGTTCTGAATATGTCTGTGAAGTCCATTTGGTCCAGTATGTCATTTAAAGTCTTTATTTCCTTGTTGATCTTTTGCTTAGATGATCTGTCCATTTCAGTGAGGGGGTGTTAAAGTCCGCCACTATTATTGTATTGTTGTCGATGTGTTTCTTTGCTTTTGTTATTAATTGCCTTATCTAATTGGCTGCTCCCATGGTAGGGACATAGATATTTACAATTGTTAGATCTTCTTGTTGGATAGACCCTTTAAGTAGGATATAGAGTCCTTCCTCATCTCTTATTACAGTCTTTAGTTTAATATCGAATTTTTCTGATATAAGGATTGCCACCCCAGCTTTCTTTTGGTGCCCATTAGCATGGTAAATGGTTTTCCACCCCCTCACTTTCAATCTGGGGATGTCTTTGGTTCTAAAATGAGTCTCTTGCAGACAGCATATTGATGGGTCTTGTTTTTTAATCCAATCTGATAGCCTGTGTCTTTTGATTGGGGCATTTAGCCCATTTACATTCAGGGTAACTACTGAAAGATATGAATTTAGTGCCATTGTACTGCCCATAAGGTGACTGTTACTGTATATTGTCTGTGTTCCTTTCTGGTCTATGTTGCTTTTAGGCTCTCTCTTTGCTTAGAGGACCCCTTTCAAGATTTCTTGTAGGGCTGGTTTCGTGTTTGCAAATTCCTTTAGTTTTTGGAACCTTTTTATCTCTCCTTCTCTTTTCAATGACAGCCTAGCTGGATATAGTATTCTTGGCTGCATATTTTTCTCGTTTAGTGCTCTGAATATATCATGCCAGTCCTTTCTGGCCTGCCAGGTCTCTGTGGATAGGTCTGTTGCCCATCTAATGCTTCT
This sequence comes from Mirounga angustirostris, assembly GCF_029215605.1. Lineage (NCBI taxonomy): Eukaryota > Metazoa > Chordata > Mammalia > Carnivora > Phocidae > Mirounga > Mirounga angustirostris. The sequence continues at coordinate 100,844,401 of NW_026991711.1, read as the reverse complement.
ACCATTGTAGGTTACAGATCTCTTGTCCTGAGCTGCTTTCAGGATTTTCTCTTTGTCTCTGAGACTTGTAAGTTTTACTATTAGATGTCGGGGTGTTGACCTATTTTTATTGATTTTGAGAGGGCTTCTTTGTGCCTCCTGGATATTGATGCCTGTTTCCTTCCCCAAATTAGGGAAGTTCTCTGCTATAATTTGCTCCAATATACCTTCTGCCCCTCTCTCTCTTTCTTCTTCTGGGATCCCAATTATTCTAATTTTGTTTCATCTTATGGTATCGCTTATCTCTCGAATTCTGCCGTCGTGATCCAGTAGTTGTTTATCTCTCTTTTTCTCAGCTTCTTTATTTTCCATCATTTGGTCTTCTATATCACTGATTCTCTCTTCTGCCTCATTTATCCTAGCAGTTAGCACCCCCATTTTTGATTGCACCTCATTAATAGCCCTTTTGATTTCGACTTGGTTAGATTTTAGTTCTTTTATTCCTCCAGAAAGGGTTTCTCTAGTAACTTCCATGCTTTTTTCAAGCCCAGCTAGTATCTTTAAAGTCATGATTCTGAACTCTAGGTCCGACATCATACTAATGTCCATATTGAGTAGGTCCCTGGCAGTTGGTACTACCTCTTGTTCTTTTTGTTGAGGTGATTTTTCCATTTTGTCATTTTGTCCAGAGGAGAATAGATGAATGAGAGAACAAAATGCTAACAGGGTAACAACATCCCCAGAAAATATACTCTAAACAAATCAGAAAGACCTGAAGCCGGGGGAAAAGAAAGGGAAAGAAAGAAAAAAGAGAAAGGAAAAAGATAAAAACAAACAAAAACAGAACAAAATAAAACAGAAAAAACAGAATATGATCAAATATGATCAGGCTGGTGCATAGATCAGTGCCACACATTTGATTTTGGATGTATTTTGGTCTGTTAAAAGAAAGTGCCTCCCAAAATTTTAAAGAAAGAAAAACTTATATATGTACAAATATAAGGGTTGATACAATGAAGAGATGGAATATGACTGTAAAGATGAAAATTGTAAAAAATTTTATAAAAGGAATTGATAATAAGTTGTTTGAAAAAAGAAAGGATTTAAAAGAAAAAAAAGGGAGAGAATGTGATCAGGCAGGAGACTAGAACAAAGCCATACACTAGAGATTTAGGGTATATTTTGATCTGATAGAAGAAACTGTATCTCAAAATTTTAAAGAGAGAACAACTTATATATATATGCCAAAAATAAGGGTAACTAGTATGAAGGGATAGAATATGACTCTAAAAATGAAAAATAAAAATGTTTTTTAAAAAAGGGATTGATAAGCTGTTGGTTGAAAAAGGGAAAAAGAAAAATTAAAAAAAAAAAGACAGTTAAAAAAAAAAGTTAACTGTGAAAGAGTAAAGAATCATGGTAAAAAAGCCATGAATTCTATGTGCAGTATTCCCCTAGCGCTGGAGTTCTGCTGTTCTCATTGATCTGTAAACTTGGTCTTGCCTGGCTGTTCTTGCTGATCTTCTGTGGAGGGTCCTGTTGCTGTGGTTCCCAAATGTCTTTGCCGGAGGCGGAATTGCCCCACCCTTGCCGGTCTGGGCTAAGTTATCTGCTAGGGTTTGCTCTCGGGAGCTTTTGTTCCCTGCAAGCTTTCCGTACAGCTTTGGAGGATGAGAGTGAAAATGGCAGCCTCCCAATCTCTGCCCCGGAGGAGCTGAGAACTCGGGGCCCCGCTCCTCAGTGCGCCCCCAGAGAAAAGCTGCCAGTCACTCCCATCTCCCTGGTCTCCGGCCGCACTCCGTGCTCACCTGGCCTGTGACCGAGCATTTCTATCTCTGGCACCCGACTTGGTGTGGAGTCTCCAAACCCAGCAGATCCTTGTGGTGCACTCCCGCACCTCTCCTCCTGGGGGAAGAAGGTGAGTCTCCCCGGATCTGCCGCTTGTTGGGTCCCTGCTGGAGGAGCAGTGGCCCGCCTGTGCCGTGGATCACGGTTTATGGCAACCTCGAGCCTAGAGCCCGCGCCTCAGCTCCGTCTCTACAACTGGCTTCCCGGCTCCGATACTTGGGAGCTCTGCTGCACTCAGGCACCCCCGGTCTTTCTGTGACCCCAAGGGTCCTGAGACCACACTGTCCCACGAGGGTTCCACCCCCCGCTTAGCCACCAGAGTGACGTCCCTCAGTGGAGCCGACTTCTAAAAGTTCTGATTTTGTGCTCCGCGGCTCTATCACTTGCCAGGAGCAGCTGATGGAGGTCCCCTCCCCCGCTGTCTATCCTCCCGAATATCGCCTCGGATTCACTTCTACGCACATCCTACCTTCCAGAAAGTGGTCGCTTTTCTGTTCAGAGAGTTGTTGCTCTTCTTTTCTTCGATCTCCTGTTGAGTTCGTAGGTGTTCAGAATGGTTTGATCCCTATCCAGCTGAATTCCTAGGACCAGACGAAATTTAGGTCTCCTTCTTCTCCTCCATCTTGCTCTGCCCCTCAGTAGTAAATGATTTTTAACATCTATTGACATAATCACATTTTTTCTTTTAATTTGTTAATATAGATTTAATTGATAGATTTTTTAAATGTTGATTCATCCTTCTATAACTAAAATAAACTATACTTGGTCATAGTTTGTGTTACTACAAGGCTGAATATAATTTGCTAACATTCCATTTAAAACATGTTTAGTTTTATAAATGAAATTCGGGTTTCTTCTTTTATCCCAGTTTTATCCAACTTTCATGTTAAGACATGCTGACTTAATGGGGCACCTGGGTGACTTAGTCGTTAAGCGTCTGCCTTCGGCTCAGGTCATGGTCCCAGGGTCCTGGAATCGAGCCCCACATCAGGCTCCCTGTTCGGCGGGAAGCCTGCTTCACTCTCTCCCACTCCCCCTCCTTCTGTTCTCTCTCTCTCTCTGTCTCTCTCTTTCAAATAAATAAAATCTTTAAAAAAAAAAAGACATGCTGACTTAGTAAACTTTATTTCTTAGTCCTTGTGTTGTGTGCTTTTATCTTCTCTTCTTAATCAGGATGCCAAAAGGCTGCTTGTTTTATTTATCTTTTCGAATAATCAGCTTTCAGTTTAATTTATCCTTTGTTTGCTTGTTTGCTTGATTTTTTGTTTTGATGTTGTCTATCTGGAACAAGTTCCCTGAGATTTTTATATAGTTCTCCCTACCTCATTTTGAAAGTCTCAGCTCAGATGCCTCCAGTGAAACTTTGCTGATGACATTTCATTGTCACCCTCCCATCCTAGGCCATCCTATTGCATTACCCTATTTTATGTACTGTATTTATAATTTGTATCACTATCTGAAATTATCCACTTATTTTTAGATTTTCAAGTAGATTTTATTTGTTGCAACCATTTTCAATTTACAGAAAAAATGAGAAGATAGTCCAGGGTTACCATGTACCTCACACCTAGTTTCCTCTGTGATTACATCTTACATCAGTATGGTACATTGGTCACAATTAATGATACATTGTTATTAATTAAGATTGTACTTTATTCAGATTTCCTTTTACCTAATGTTCTTCTCCTGTTCCGGGATTCCATCTAGAATGCATTCATATTGAGTTGTAATGTCGCCTTAGGCTCTTCTGGACTACCACAATTTCTTAGTCTTCTTTTGTTGTTGAGGATTCTGACAGTTTTTTTAGGAATATTGGTCAGGTAATTTGTAAGATACCTCTTGATTGAAACTTGTCTGGTTTTGTTTTGGTTTGTTTTTTTTCATGATTATATAGAGGGTTATGGGTTTGGGGACAAAGACCACAGAAGTAAAGAGCCATTTTCATCACTTTCTATCAAGGGTATGTACTATTAACAGGCTCTATCACAGATGATGTTGACTTTGATCTCCTGGCTGAGGTAGTGTTTGTCAGGTTTCTTGGACGATGAAATTATTCTTTTCCATCCTGCCCATATTGTATTAAAAGTCTAGGGAGGGGTGATGGGTGGCTCAGTCAGTTAAGTGGCCAACTCTTGATTTCTGTTCAGGTCATGATCTCAGGGTCCTAGGATCAAGCTCCACATGGAGTTCCGCACTCAACACAGAGTCTGCTTGAGGATTCTCTTTCTCTCTCCCTCTGCCCCTCCCCTGCTCCTGCTCTCTCTGTCTCTCAAAAATAAATAAATAAATATATTTTTTAAAAAGTGTAGGGAGTTATGTTTCTTTTCACTGAGTGTGAAATAGCTACATAATTTATTCATTTTTCGTTCATCTATTAATTATCATCAATCATTTACTGCCATATCCCTGAATCTGGACGAGTAGCAAAACACAAGAACAACAACAACAACAAAACAACTCCTAGTCACTGTTCAATGAATGTTTGTCAAATTAATGTATAAATTAATTACTGGCCAATTTATTTTAGTTTTTTTTTCCTCTGCTCTTTTATTCAAGTTTATTTTGTTTTCTTAGGTTAACTCCTTAAGTTGAACGTTTAATTCATTTATTTCCAGTCTTTCTTTTTTAAATAAAAACATTTCAAGCTACAGCTTTTCTTCTGAGTTCAGCTGCATCCCAGTCTTGATTGTTGTATTCACATCATATGACTTGTATTTTGTATTTTTGTTGCATTTTTAATTCTTAGATTATTTAGAAGACTGTTTTTTAATTTAGACGCACTTAGATTTTTGTGCTTTTTGTGTGTTTTTTTTCCTCATTTGCTTCAAGGAATTTTAGTGTTTTCTTTGTGGCCACATATGTAATCACTTTCTATAAATTTATATCCCATAGGCATAAAAAAAGACTACATTTTCTGTTGTATTGTACAAATTACCCACTTATATACACAAAATAAAAATTTTGTACTTGATCTTTTTCTGGCTCCCCATTTGAAATATTTAGAATTCGGGTTTCAGAATCTTATGTATTGGCCATTATAATATATATCTTCTCTTTCAAAACAGAAAGATTTTTACCCTTTATATTATTGTAATTCACTCTGGTTATTGTTATCTCTTTAGATTTCACTTTAACTTTTAGTTATTCTTTGCATATCACTTTCATTTTGTTTTGCTCTCTTTTTCCTTCTAGCCACAGGACATGAGTTTCCACTGACCTCTAGGCCTGAAATGCGCTCTTCTGTAAAATCCCTTATCCCCTTATTATCTGATACAGTCCCTCTGCTGACAGCTCCCCACAGTATTTTACAAAGATGGGTCATACACTTACTGTTTTGTAACTTGCTTTGCCCTAGACCAGTATGTCCAAATACCAGCCTTGTCTCTACCCAGGGGATTTTTTGACCCCTTAGACCTTCTGTTCCAAAATAGACCTCTCAACCTGTATGTCAGAAACTTGCTCTTTATGCATTCTTTTGCCACTGATGTTTCAGTTGTCAACCTACAACCTAGGAGTCATCTCAGGTTTGATGCCCTACTCAAGGGAAGATGCTAGGGGCAGAGGATGGTGAGGAGAGACCTGTGCACCCAGGGGCTCCCCATACACCTTGGCTCTACCCTTTGAATTGGATCCTGGCATCCTAAAGGCTTCCTTGTAGGAAAACCATTGAATCATTGGCTTCATTGAGAGTTTAGCTACATTTTATGGCCTCCTGGACTATGAAGTTAAAATTCACAAGACCTAGAAAGCATACATTACAATAATACCTTTCATTTTCTTGGTCAAAATGCTTTGAGTTGCAGGAATGTTTTCATTTTTATAACTCTATTAAATGTGTTTATGGAGGTTTGCTTCTTTTTACCCCAGGCTTAACCAAATTCTAAAAGAGGGCTTCACAAACTGTCTTGTGCCTCCAAGCCACCCAGGGATTTTACAGAAATACAGATCCTGACTTAGGAGGTCTAGGAGGGGGGCAGGTTTATACATTTATAACAAGCTTTAGTGCTGCCAATATTGCTAATCTGCAGACCCCAATTTGTGGAGCAAGGGTATGAAGTCCTTCTGGATGTTTCTTTGAGTTTGATTTTGGATTTAGTTCCCGAGTCCCTCAAAAAAACAAAAAAAAACCCAAAAAAACAAAAAACCTCTGTGATAGACACATTTCATTTTCTACCTAAAAATTTTAAGCAACTTGAAAATCCATGTCATTTATTAGGGCTGGCTATAAATATTTATTTCAAAAGTCAACTGAATCCTAAAGAATCAGAATCTGTTGGCTCAAACAAGATGCAAAACAATATATCATATAGAAGTCAGTTCCCAGATGAAGTTCTAACATGATCTGAATATTAGCAAGTTGGGTGGCCAACTTATGGCCTGCCCAAGACTTTCCTGGTTTTAGCACTCCTAGTGATGCTTCTTGGGAAATACCCCAGTCTTGGGAAAACTGTGACTGTTAATAGCAGCATAAGGAAGACTCTTCTATGATCTAGAACATGTCCTATGCTCCCAAAGTGTCTGTTTAAAAAGCACAATACTCCCTGACACACATAAGTGTTGGTGTATACCTTGAACAACAAATCATTAACATAATAAAAAATATTTAAAAATTTATTCTTAAACATGAAAAAAAATCACTTTTCCTTAATTACTCCTCCTAAGAGGTAAGCAGGCTTAGAGCCTTATACTGGGGTTGGAGTGCCTTGCCCGGGGTCCCGTAACATTGAGGTTTCAAGTTCTTTATCTATGCTCATGGTGAGTACACAATGTCACTCGCTCTCTAAACTAGATGAGTATTTATTAAATTGGGTTTTGGGCAATTAGTTTTATTTTGGAACTTCTCCTTAAGATGACTTATTAAAAACCAACGAACACACAAAACGTTCTTTCTTCTATTTTGTATAGCTGCATATGCAAGAGATAAACAGGATATATTTTAAATATTCTGTCTTTTGAAAACTGAATTTCTTCATGGTTTACATCTGGAAATGTTAGTCACATTTGCTAGTTGTTTTCCGTGGAATGTTGGTTATCTTACCAGCCATGATATTAATGATATTGTTTGAAAAATTTACCTCACATTTGTTAAAATTAACTAAAATTTCCTGTAAAAGCAAACAAGGAAAAAGCATACAGTATCTCATCTTTCTAGTGGGATTGCGAGATAAATGACACAAATCCATTCTAATTAGATCCAGAAATCCATGGGCATTTGACAATTAGTAGTAACAGTTGTTCCATTAATAATGTATAATATTCCTAATGCCAAGGGTGTTGTGTTATTAAGTGAAAAAAGCTCTGAAAAAGTCTTCGTTTAAAAAAGAGCAAGCTTGAGTGTGGCAAAACTTCAGTTTTGTGATGATTCAACGTGCGAAGTGGATTTATTAAAGCCTGAAATCAAACCGTGCTTCCAGAATGTGAAAGCGCTGTCTGGAGCAGTGTTCTGCTTAAAATCACTAACTGACTAAAAAATGTCTTCAGCCACTACCAAGTAATAGGCATTAGATACGGGTCATCAGTTTTCATTGGAATGGTGGCAATATCAGTTAGTATTTGTCAAAACCCTAAATACCTTGTAAGTAAAGTATTGCAACAGACTGTAAATGTTTGCCTTAGAAACTCTTGGAGAAGTGGACATGTGGAACTGGAAAATTGCCTGAGAAACTGACTAATAGAACTGCTTCCACGCAGAGATGCTCTTGAGCTTGGAACTTATCCCAAATTAGATGTATTGAGATCGCTGAGCTGTGTTTTGCAATTCAAATATTCCAGCACTTCCCACAGCAACCTCCTAGGCTCCCTGATGGTGGGGTCCTTTGAATGTTCACACATATGTGGGGGGCTTTGTTCCTGGAGTATGAAGCCTCAGTAAGATTAGGTAGAAAAGAGACTGCATGAGGCATATTTGAGAGCTGTGCTTTGATGGTAAACTCAAACTTCGAAAAAAATCTCCAAGTGAATAACTTTTGAGGCTTCTGATCCCAGATGGTGTTAAAGACCGCCGTTTAGTATTACTGCTCAGTGGCTCTTCAAGTCTGTCTATATTATGTAAAAGACACCAACCATTCATTAAATGTCAAGAAATTTTGTGTTGGTAAAAGTCATGGAGACATTAGAAGGGTATGTAGTTCACCTGTGGCCGAGCCATTTGGTCCCAGATTAATTCCTTTGACCAGGGAAGAACGTTACTCTGTTACCTGAATTCTTCTTTCCCTGGTCTTAAAATTGGGTCCCAGGCAATCTCCTGTACTCACTAGATTTATCTGCTATTCCAGAGATCTGAGAAAATCGCCCCTGTTTGCAGCACTAAGGGATCTACAGGCTGGAGTCATCGCTTCCTGTTAAGACATCTTTGTTCAAGTGTTTAGTCTTAGAAATGGCTGATGATCAGACTCATCAAAACAATATGGGAAATGACTATTCTGTTTGGTCTGATACCCTGCACCTTCCTGTGGCACTTACGCACATAACTACCAGGCTGTAGAGTGACAGATCTCCTTGTGTTGAGTTTAAGCTCCTTGTGGACCAAGGCTAGGTCCTATCATCCTCGTGTCTCCCCAGATCTAACGTGGCCCATCCGAGATGTCACCGTGAGTGCTGCCATGTCTGGGAACTCTCTGGTCCCCGTCATTGCATCTCTCAGCAGCCAGCCTGTAACGGAAGACCTTCCTGCGCTCTGAGCTTCAGCATCATGGCACATACTGCACTGTCTTGTCTGTTTCTCCAACTATATTCTGGGGATCAGATCTTTCATTTTTGTGCCTCCAATGCCAAATGCAGTAGGTGCTCAATACGTGTTGAGAGAAATGAATGAATGGAAGGCTCTCGATAAAGAATCATTGAGCTGAATTGAATAGAGCAGGCACACCCTCTAGCTATCGCTGGGGTCGGATTTAGTGCAGGTGATGTAATGTAACTTGACAGGGTAGTTAAATATTGACAGGCAGGAGAAGCATACTGGGAATGTTCAGAAAGAGGAAAGGAAGGTTTGACTGGGGCTGTCAGATCAGAGAGCTGAGGCCATACGGAGCCATACTGACTGGCTGCAGTGTCCTGATGGCCCAGGAAGGTCATTCGCTGGTGTACTTGGCTTCTGCTTCAGCAGAGGTAAGGTTTGGAGCCTGGCTGGGAAGATAATGGGTTGTGATGTGAGTGAATGCAGACCCCGTGCCTGTGGTTTAGAAATGGCTGGCATCCCAGACACTCTCTGCTGGCTGCCCATTCTTGTACAGCTCAGGCTGATCCTCATTTAAGGCAAGGAACAGGAGTTCTATTTGAGTCTGTCTCCTCTCACCCCATATTACCACACTCCCAAATGGTTTGTGCTTTAATATAACCTCTTAAAGTGATTGGGGTTGGATGCTGGTGCATATGTTTGGAATGCTTAGTTGAGGACTTTGTCCATATGAATTCATTTGTAAGTGCTCTTTGATGCTAACGATTAGAGACATACATAGCAATAGGATTAGGAGGTCATGAACATGTTCAGTGCTACCTGGGTGCCACTTGGTCTATGCAGGGGTAGAGTGCGGAGGGAGATGTACACTTGAGGTAATGTTTTTAGCTCTCATATCAACTGAGGGAGCAAGCAGAGGTGAGTTCAAGGAGAATATCGGGTAAGTGGGAAAATGCCACCAGACAGCAGGTGGAGCAATGGTTTAAGTAGGTCTAGCACTGCATTTAGAAAGGGATACAGGTCACCTTGAAGGAAAAAAAAAAAACACCCCATTTGATTTGAGAAAGACTGTTTAATTAATTGGCATGTAACAGGTTAGTTTTTAAGGAGACAAAAGTGGGTGTTCTGCTCATAAGTCAGATGCACCCATAAAAAACGGCCAAGGCAAGTAGTCTCTATTTGGTTCCTTGTCTTTTAGAGAAAGAGAATATGCTGGGTGTCCAACATGGGTTCAGATCTCAGCTTTGCAGATTAGGGCAGTTTAATGTCTGTGAGTCTCTATTTCTTCACCTGTGAAATGGGCAGAATGAGCCTCCTGGAAGGTTGTTGGGAGGCTTGAATAAAATATAAGACATAAAAAACCACACTAGAGTCGGCATGGTCTGGAGCTGTTCCCTCCAAAATATTTGCTCCCCTCTCCCAAGTTCCAAAGGCTTATTTTCTTTTATCTCTTCCTGAATAGCAGCTTTACTGAAAATGTAATTCACATACCATAATGCCCACTCGTTAAAAGTAGTTTCAGTAGTTTCTAGGATATTCTCAGAGTTGTGCAACATCACCACTACCAATTTTGAAACATTGTCTCATGACAAAAATCTCATACCCACTAGTGGTCACTCCTCATTTCCTCCCAGTGTCCCCAGTCATAGGCAACAGCAATCTCCTTTCTGTATCTAGATTTTGCCTATGCTGGACTTTACATATAAGTGGAATTATACAATATGTTATCTTTTGTCACTCACTTCTTTGACTCACCATAATATTTTTAAGGTTCATCCATACAGTAGCATGTATTGCTACCTATTTGGAAGATAAGGGGGATTTGATGAAATGTGCTCAGTTGGTCTTTTCACTTCTAATCTTCTAGGCTGGCATAAGGACAGCCCCAGTTCAGGGTTCTGTCTCTGACAGATTATGTGCAACACATTATGGACAGAAACACAGCCTTCCAACTGATGACAGCCTGAAAAGGCAAGGGGGCACTCTAAATAGCCTCCTTTACCCCTCATGTAGTGTGGATCCACTTGTGACAAGAACTCCCAACTTTTGACTGAAAAGGCCCTTTATTTTGCCTTCATTTTGGAAGGATATTTCCTCCGTAAATAGAATTCTAGGTGGACAAGTGTTATTTCTTTCATTGTGACCAAATCTGTCCTCAGCCTGAACTCACAAGTGTAAAAAAAATAAAAAAAATAAAATAAATCCATCACCTTATTACTGTGTCAAACACTTTATTTTTTATTTATATAAAACCTAACTATTACCAGTACCAAGGGCAGTGGAGTTCTCTAGTTTTGATATTTGCGGATTTCATGGCAAAATGTTTCCAGTCATAACGTCCAAATGTTGCAGAGCCCGCAGCCCCAGTAATGAAAGCCCTGTGTGTTTGCCTTGCCCTGGTCTATGCCACCCAGTTGTGCCTTGATGTTGGGCCACAGACCCAGGAAAGCAAGGATGAAATCACAGCCTGGATACCAGCTTGAGCTGTGCTCTTGAGTTCTCTATTAGCTCATAGGATTCTTTGTTTTTCTCACACAGAGGCTGGTGTGGGAGTAACTTAAAACAATACTAGGAGCCACCTATTTTTCTCTTTGAGGCTGACCCTGAGGTCTGAACAGTCAAATGACCACATACTTAATGTTCAGTAGACTTTTCATTCCTTGCATAATTCACTCCTCCAAGCCATCCTGTGAGGTAGGACAGAGCTGTTGTCCCCACTTGACTGTTTAGGAAACTGAGGTGAAGTGCTTGTTCAAAGTCTGAGTTGATGAGTTGCAGAACTGAAATCAGGCTGTCCATCACCGGATGTATTTGTCAGTTACTTGGCCACACAGATGATTTCTTCCTCCACTGAATAAGTCATTAAAGCAAGGGCTAAGAAGTCTCTCATAGTAGCTTCTAACACTGTCCTCTGAGAAAGTGTCAGTTGTAAGGAGTGGTTTGTGAAGGTCCAGATCATATGTTGCCTGTATTTAAGTGAAGTGGGCCTTAAAATTTCTTCCTGTCTGCTCCTTGCATAGAAGCAAGTTTGCCTTTGAAAAAACTCTTGACTGAAAAGTCTTAGTTTTAAAGTAAAAGAGTTATTTCCCGTCACCAAGTTCAGCATTTATAATAACAGCCCTCGCTGTTTGAATTTTTTTTTTTTTTTTTACAAATTTCAAACAGATTTCTCACGTGGCAGTTTACATTTATTTTCTCCTGCTCCTTTTCTTCTCACTGAAAATGCCGAACAGCTGGCCACGTTGACGACATAATAGCCCTCTGCCATGCTGGTCTATTTGGCCCATTCCATCCCCAGCCTTCTCTACTCCAGGCAAAATAATACCGAGACTATTTAGCCTTTGCTCCCAGGTCCTCTTCTGCTGTCCTTTGATCTACATTGTGGTCCTCTGAATCCTCCCATTGAAGGCACAGAGGACAATAGTTCCATCTTGTAAAAAGTGAACTGAGGCCTCTCAAATGAGAGGTCACAAAGCCTGGGGCTCCCATCCCAACCCCTTGGATTAGCATGTTTCCCACATCGTGTGCAGTGGCGTTCGCTCTCTGCTGGAAGGACACCTGCCACTGATCAGGCTCTTTGCCGGCTGGTTGGCAGACTGACCTCCTGAGCTCACAAAATCAACCTGAGAAGGTGAGTCAGCAGCTGATTCCATGCTGTGACATCTTTAGGAGTGCCTCAGGTTTACCTCATGGGAGAGAAGTGTGTGCCTTTGGCGGGGGTGGAGGGGTGGGGGGAGGCAATCGGGGGTTAATGGGAAATCGCCATTTGGGGTTGTCACAAATCATGAGATGCTGGGCGAGCTGACCCTTCTGGCTCCTCTGGGGCCAATGTGAGCCAAATGCCAACCGTCGGGGGCCAATAATTGGAAAAATCAGATGAGTCAAGTGGAAGAGAATGTGGTCCTTGAAAGAAACAAAACACACAAAAGAATACTTTTTTTTAAATTTTAAAATATACTCTCTAGGGCAAAAAGAAAGATATTTTCTTTATTCACATTAAAGCGTAAGAAGAAAAGTGTTTTTCATTTTAAGCAACATTTTTAAAGCAGAGTTTCTGGCAACGCTTTCATTGAAACTTGTATTTCTTACTGTAATTCTAAGCATTGCCCCACCCTTAGATGCGTGCAAACCCAAATATTTGGCAGGGAAAGGGGTTTTGTAAAATAAAAAGATGCTGCACTTGGAGGCCTGTTGTCTTAAACTTGAGAAGTTGCATGTTGCTTTGGAAATAGAGTTTTCTTCTCCAGGATAAACCCCTTTGATCTGGGGACCTAAGATATTTCTCACACAAAGCATAGAATGGCTAGTCTGGACTGAGCTGAAATCCTACTGAGTGATAAAAACAGAAAAAAAAAAAAAAACAGCCTATAAACATCCTGCAGAGTGTGGCTGTTTCAATATGATACCAAACTGACTTGTTTGGATAATGCCAAAACCGATTCTTTTCAACGCCAAGTTGGGCACTGGGCCTTCCCCCTGCAAATCCACTTAAACAGTAGAGGGGGAGTTCACATCTTTCTGACAGAGTCAAGTCACTCTCAAGAAGCCCATGGTGACCATTTGCTATGATCCTTCTCATCCAGGCAGCACAGAGTACAGCTTCTCTTCCCTTCTAAAAGGGTCACATTCTCAGATATGAAAAAGTTGTTCCAGAGTACACATTTTTTCTCTATAGTCTGATAGATGATTTCTGATAAACACATCCGAAAGGTGTCTCTACTGAGCCTGTTTGGAATTTAGAGAACAGAATACCTCTGTTTGCTAGGAGAGGAAGACCAGAATGAAATGGTCACTGGTTTCATTCTATGAAACAAGGGGCCTCATCTGTCCTGTTCCCTACTGGACCCAGAGTCCCACATGGCCCCTGGCACAGAGGATGGTGGTCCCTGGTTATTTGTTTAATGCATAATAACCTGTCACGTCATGAAAAGGTAGGGGAGACCTGACGTTTATCCCAGCCACGCAGAAACCTGAGACTGCTTAGTAGCAGAGAGGACTGGCAGTAAATGAAAAATAGAAATATTGTATTCGCTGTGACAATTGGTATAACTCACTTATTCTCAAAATCGATCCACGTTGCTTACCGTGTCCCGCTATGGCTCCCAGTGATGTCTTATTTTTGCTTAGATAAACTCGTCTCTGGGAATCAAAACCATATTTGATTGCTATCTATACTTCTATTACTACATATCCATTCAGCATAAGTGCATAACTTCAAAAATAGAAAAAAGAAAAATAGGGTTTTGTTTTTTTTCTTCAAAAGCCTCAAAAAGAGAGTCTGTGTATGCAGAGAAGGATGTGTGGCCTGCAACAACATATTCAAATAAGAAATACAAATACCGTTTTGAGGTGGAGCTCTATTTGGGGAATTCGAGTTTCCCTTAATTAACAAAGCTGCAAATTATTTGCATGTTCGGCTGCCCTGTGGTCAGTGGAACCCCTGGTGAGACCAAACACACTTGTTCAAAGAGCGAGCCAAAGCCCCTTTGACCTTCCCATGTATTGTCTGAGGGAGTGATGGTCAGCTGGCTCCCAAGTAAGGCGGGCCCACAGCTGCTCAGCCAGCTGGCTGTCACACGCATGCAGCAGAACTTGGAGGGGACCCATGGCCTCACCAGATGCCTTATGGCAGGGTTCAGTTGATGCCCCACATGGTGAAAACCGATTCCATATTTCACATAAAATGCCTGGGTTTGCATGTCATTGCCAACACTTTCCATCTCGCAGAGCGAGCACCTCACGTTCGTAATTTAATTTTCCAAATGCACGAGCTGTGGTCAGATCCGCAGCCACTGGCCAATGCCAATGCACGGACTTCTGGCATTTTGCAGCGAATTCCAGATATACAGTCTCTTTGGCTGTGACGTGGTGCACATGGCAGCATTAATAACCCCGCTTCTGCCAGGAGGAGCCGAGGCAGCATCAGTGGGGTCTACCGGGTTGAATTAACCTGTGTAACCAGACTGAATAAATCTGAGGGCCTGGTGGACAGAAGCAGCTTGGTCTACGTATTTACTGATTTGGGAAACAGCTAAGCATAAAGGGAGCATATTGTGGGTCAAAGTTCAACACCAGAGAGGAATGAGAGAAACCTATCAGTGAATCCTTGACACAACAGGGCCACTTGAGGGACCATTAGCCAGGACCTACATCTGCCCCTGAATTTTAAATGCAATTTAACTCTCTTGATAAGTTAACTCGTGTGTTAAAGGATATGTAAAAATATCAAGCTCTGTCCCCATTACTAGTTGGTGTGCCATAATATTCCAGCCCTAATAGACTCCTTCCAGAGGAAATCTGATTTGTATAGCTAAAATTGTGACAGCATCATTATTAGAATGCCTAGCCAGGAAAAACTATGACATTCGAACATGATGTGCATGGTAAGGGGATGGGGATAGAGGGATGGGCCTTATATTGAGCAGACTAAGGATTTATACAAAGTATCTTTTAATAAACACATAGGTGGACCTAAATATGAATCAATTTCATGCTTTTTTTTCTTTTTTTTTTTTTTGATGCAGGAAGGAATGACCTCAATTTATCCTTCCCATCTTTACCCACTGGCTCTTTTGCCCTTTGCTGCTTAGTGATAATGGGAGCATTGCTTTGCCTTTGGGGCAAATGATTCCAGTTGAGCAATTTACCATGTGAAAACCAAAGGGGACAGGTTTTTAATGTGGAAAATGCTTTAACCTCAGAAAACCAAAAGGCAGACTCGATTTGGAATGACACCTTGTCTTTGAATCATGGTGTGCACCTCTGATGAGATCCAATTAAACCGTGTGTCCCGATATTCTCAATTTTGGTAAATTAGGCCTTACCTAATTCTTACTTCGTAAATAATTTCAGAGCATTTGTGGCTTTAAGAACTCACTATATTTTATATGGCTCCTGAATTATGACAGAAATTGCAATAGCATGGCATTTAGTAAGGCATTGATTTTTCTTGGAACCCATCATAAGTAGTTCTGCAACTAGAGAAGTATACTGTAATGATACCTATTATGTGCACAGCCCCAAGGGAAGCAGGATAGTGAAGTGTCCTTGTAGTCTCATTCATGATGCAGTGCTGAACTCCAGACAAATTGTACAAACTCCGATGACCTTTTGAATGACCGACCTTTCAACTCCATCACTCTTTATAGAAGAGTGGGGAAAATCTAGTGTCCACTGGGACCGGAGAAGTAACATAAGTAAGTGAAGCAGTCTGGGTGCTGAATGGGGCACAGCATAGATTTTAGTGCCCATGTTGGAGAATCTGATGCTACTCTGCTTTCCTCTGATTGTTATGATAGGCTAACGTGTTACTGCAGGAACGTGGTGTGGGCCCAGTGTTGCCAGATCTTCCCACTCTTCAAGAGCAGCTAGGAAATAAGATTTTTATATAAAATCTTCTGATTTATAAAAGTTGGTTCATTTTAAATACCTTTTTGTTTTGAGGTAGTTATAGATTTGCATGTAGGTATGAGAAATTATACAGAAGCGTCCCTTACATCTTTCCTCTTATTTCCCCTGATTGTAACATCTTGGGTGCTCTGGAAGCATATAGCACAACCCAGAAACTGACATTGACCCAGTACACTAACCTTATTGGCTCATTCTTTTTAAAGTCTGTGCAGACCAATCACAGCACATTGGAGGGACAGAGTTGGCAGTCTTCCTACTTCTGCTTGCAGCTTCTGTGAATTACAATCTTGCTGCGCTTAGGAGACCCGCCGATGCCTTTGGGTCCTCATTGCTGAAGCTAGAAAAGCTGTTCAGAACTTTGCTAGAGGGTGAACCTCTCCTAGCTCTTCTTGCCTGAATACTTTCCCAGTCTTCCAGTCTGCATTCCATTCCCTCCTTGCCTATTCATGTTTGCAACTTGGGCTGTCTCTGACACTTGCACCTTCTATCCCCACGGTGCATCCCCACATGCTGGCCTTAAGCTTCCATTTAGATGCGGTCGGCTCTGTATGGATCCTTCAGGCAGGCCTGTCCCTGCAGGCTCTCTGGACTCACAGGCATCTCATATTTGCTATCTTCAAATTCCCTTCCACCTCCTTCTTCTCCCCCACCACCCCCAACACAAACCAAAGGCAAGTACTTCAAGGTGGTGGAAACCTAAAGTATTTGTTTGTGCTGGAATTTTGAAATGTCAAATATTTGTTTAAATAAAGTGAGTCATGATTTGGGGATTACAACTATGGAGTCGTTTTGTTTTTATAACATCTGTCATAAAAAGCCGGTTTTTACTGTAATTGGCTTTAAGACCTCTATGATATTTTTTAAAAAATGCCAATAAAGTTTCAGAGTGTTGGGGTTTAATATATGCTTCTAGATTTCTTTCTATTCTGTAATAAGGGCAGGAAAGGGCTGGAGTCTGCCCTGAGTGTTTCTTGATTGTTCTCACTGACCTTGGCACCTTTTCCAGCCCAAGTGTAGAAATAGTTCCTGTGACATTCCTGGTCATTGCTGGTCACCATGACAGATGGTGGGAAGAGGCATTACCAGAGAGGAAAGCAGAGTAAGGGAGACCAGAGCCTTCTGAGTACCGGCGCCATGATCAGATTGTGGGGTTCAGCATCGGGAAGAACGTGTCAGGGAAGGAAAGAGGGGCAGAGCCTATATGCCCCCTCAGCACACGGTGACCATTATAGCCTATGGTGGGTCACAGTCCAGAACCAGCTGCCTTCTCCCCATTGTTTGATCCCTCAATAGTGTGTGTGAACAGGAGTTGGAGGTGGGAGTCGTGAAGCTTAGTTTGAAGATCCTTCTGAGATGACAATAACCATTCTCATCTAGCAGAGCTGGTGATTCTGAAGTGTGTGCATATCGTGGAGAGGAAGCAGGGGAAGAAGAAAGGGATACCAATAACAGAGTCAATAAGCCCAAAGTAAAATTCCCCTGAAGTAACTATAGTTGATCCTTGAACAAGTGGGGGGTTAGGGGTGCCAACTCCCCCACACAATCAAAAATCTGTACATGACTTTTGACTCCCCAGAACTTAACTGCAGATAGCCTACTATTGACCAGAAGCCTTACTGAGAACATAAACAGTCGATTAACATGTATTTTGTATGTTATATATATTATATGCTATATTTTTACAATAAAATGAGCTAGAGAAAAGAAAACATTAAAATCATAAGGAAGAGAAAATACATTTACAGTACTGTACTCTATCCCAAAAAAATCTACATAGAAGTGGACCCCCACAGTTGAAACCCATGTTGTTCAAGGGTCAACTGTACTTCATTTTGGGTCTCCCACACTGTTGAACTAATGGATGATTGGGATTATGCTTCCCTTCTAAGCAAAAGAAATCAATTTTAGGAGAAATGAGCTAAATTTTCCTTGGGTCCCACTTCCCTTTCTCGCAGTGAGACCAGAGCACACAGAGGCATTTGCCCCGTTCTATTTTGTACTATCCCTTCAAGTCCTGTCCTCAACTTGACTTTGAAGTCAGAGTCTCCGTGGGTCCCAGCCAGTGCTGCCTGCCTCTCTCCTGGCCCTAGTGGAAATGATGGCGAATCCATCCTTGGGCACGCACAACAGTCATTCTTCTTCCTTCTGCTGATCCTTCTCCTTGCCCCTCATGCCTCCCCCTGAGTCCTGCAAGTGCTGTCATCACCTTTCCAGATGGTACATTCTCTAGCCATTACCCGGCAGCCCTGCCTTTCAGTACTTAAGCCAAAAGTGCTATAAAGTTTACCGAAGCCCTCTCCATGACCCCAGGTATGTCTCCTCCTCTCACTTCTATACCTGGCTCCGCAGCAGAGAGGCCGTGGCAAAGGCTGGGTCCTGTTCTTCCTGCTCCTGTTACGTGTCACAGGGCAAGTGACAGAGAGTTCGGACTTCGGTTCTCACATCTGCAAACAGCAATATGCAGTAGGGATTATTACTATCTCCATTTTGTAGGTGAAGAAACTGAGACTAACAGAAGTGGAAGAAACTTGTCCAAGGCCTTCTAGGTGTGTCAGCTCTGCATCCACAAGGGGAAGACTTTATACCGATGGGATTTCCAGTACCCATCACAGACTGCGGGAGGAGAGAGAAAGGGACCTCCCCTAGCGCTTTAAAGTACCTCACTTAAACCCCTGGGGGACCTTTTACTAATGATCAGTGCCCAGGATTCTGATTTAGTCTGGGGTAGATGTGAGGATCAATAGTTTGAAAAAGCATCCAGGGTGATTTTAATATACAGCTGTGATTGAGATTACTTCTCCACATCAGCGGTTCTTCAGTTAATCATCAGAATTGTGTGGAGGGCTTGTCCATATACTCTCACTGGGTTCCAGCCCTGAAGTTTGAGATTCTGGAAGTCTGGGGTGGGCCTGAGAATTTGCATTTCTAGCCAGTTCCCATGGAGGCTGATGCTGCACATCAGAGCTGGGGACCACAGCTTTGCACATATCTGGATGGAAGTTTGGGTGCAGGTAGATCTTTATACTTACTGAGCACTGGCTAAGTATTGGGCAGATGGGGTACGTTCTATGATTTAGCCAATAGGTGACACTTAATCTTCCCAAGAAACTTCTGATTTAGGTGTTATTATTCCCATTTAATATATGGGGGAAACTGAACTTCACAGAAGTTAAATCTGTGCTTCTCAAACTGGGCTATATGAGGATGTAGCAGGGATTATGGAAACCACACAATGAATATCACATAACTTCGTGGGCCGTGAATTTCATAGGCATCAGCCATGCTCTTTGCTGAACCCCTGTTACCTGTGCACTGATTATCTTAACTTTGATGTATATTCTAGGCCAATGGAGCCAACATGGTGCAGTAGATTGTCAAATCATGGCTATAAATTCTGCCCATTCCACTTCATACTTGACGTGAAGAGGCAAATGGAGAGTAAAATGAGGCTTGAGAGTCATTATATTACCCTGGGTATAGCCACATTTCAAAGCAACCTTGAGCCCTCACTTCACTGGGTCTGTGATTGACTTTTATAATGGAAAAGATGGAGGTGCCTTTATTATAGCATCTCTAGTACCACTTTTATTAGTCATTAGTTCTGTTATGAGGACATTTCCTAAATAAGCTCTTACCTTATTTCAGTTATTATGTCTAAGGGGTTTTTTGGGCATTTTGATACCAAGTCTAGTTTTATGTGGTCAGCCATATAGGTTGATCTTCCATAGCGAAGTTGGAGTGAATGCATGTATTATAGTGTTTTCTCTTTCAGGCTTCCCCATGGACACACATTTCTTCATCCTTCTTGAGCCACGGGCTCCTGTATGAATCTGATGAACAACATAGACTTTCCTAGACTGGTACACACACACACACACACACACACAGAGGGCCTTGCTTTTCAGAGCATTCATAGACCACTGAAGCCCATCCATGGATCCTAGCCATGGGCCCCAGATTAAGAGCCCCTGCCCAATTCTGTACATTTCTCCATGACAAGGTCTGTGACTGTCTGAACTTGGATCTGTGGTGTTGTGTCGACTGTCTGGCTAGGAAGGTACTCAGTCAGAGTCAGAGAATGAATGAAGTCTATTAAGACTGATGAGGTAGGAAATGGGTTGGAGCACATGTAGTTTTTGTGACATAGATGTTGTGTTTGTACCAGCCTGTCGGAACATTACGGTATGACAAGGTACCCCAGGACCTCTGTTGGCTGCCCAGCAGGAGGAGTAGAGGGAATATTCTGAGTCAGACTGTAGCACAATGTTAATGCATTCTGGTCTCTTACACAAAGTCTGTGCTATCTGACTACTTCCCTGAGGTTTCCTCTGCTTGATTTGGGGCCATGAACACTGACTCTTCGGGCTTAGGTCATCAAATCTGCCTCACACTATTTCTTCTCTTTATTTCATGTTGTTTGCTGTAATCTTGGCTTGAGGTATGAATTCCTGAGCTGGTTTCTGTAGTCAGCTTGGCACAGGCAGGGAACATCCTAACCCTGGGCACAGAAGTCTGGGTATCTTTGGGGGACAAAGCAGGGAGAGTAATCTCCATGTTATCATGTCCACAATTTAAAATACTCTAGACCAGTTTGATTTTATATATGTGCTAACTAGTTTAAATTTCAACTTAAGGGACAAGCAGATTTCCTAACTGAGACTTTTCATTCCAGGGATGTCAGTCATACTCCAGGGGCAGCTTCTGCAAGCATTTCAGCCAGCTACCTATCTGTTAATACCTGAGGTTTTGTGAATGTCAGAATTTGCTTTTATTTGTGAAATTAGTGAATTGCTAATAAGCTTGACAAAGTTAGACATTTCGTTGATGAGGTTCAAGGTATCGATATTTGATTTCTGTGGATTAGTTGTATGTATATATGTGTATATATATTAGTTATATGTATATGTGTGTATTTGGTAAGTTATAGATATATTTATATCTATATATATCTATATGTGTATATATAGATAGATATCTATATGTTTATAGATATATATATAGATATACATATAGAGAGAGAGAGAAAGAGAGAAGAAGGAGGAAGAAGAGGAGGAGGAGGGAGGGAGGGGGAGAGAGAGGGAGAGAGAGATTGGTTGATTGATTGTTTGATTCACCACTGAGGCATAAACAGGGTTGAAGAAGAGTAAGGCCTGTGGCTTGCTCTTTGGGGATGGTACTTAAATGTTGTTTCATATAAGTCTTTTGTCCAGGCCTTGTTACAAAGAGTTACAATTGCCTAACTTCCACTCAAAGGATAAAAGCATGCTGCCTCTGGGATGTTTGGTGTCTGCGTCTAGAAAATCTTTCATGACAGGTGGTGAGAGGAACACGAACAGGACCAAGATCTGGGGCTTCCTTGAACTTGCCCAACAGGTTCTAAGGACCATTTTCATGCCTGCTGGCTAATCCATGTTTATTGAATAAATATTTACATATGTGTAGGGACAGCTGATCTAGGTTTGCTTTCATTATAACTCAGTAACAAGGTCATACTTCTTTGGTAGATGTCATTATCTGCCAAAAAGGACCTCCATGTTTTGTGTGACCAAATTGCCTGAGGACAGTTCATAGCATTCTGGCTCTATGGCAGACTTACTTTCAGGAGAGATTCCATATAATAGTTTTTGCTGTGGTAACAACCCAGAAAAATGTAGTGGGTACAACAAGCAACACTTATTTGTCATTCATGGCTTTCTGGGTCTGCTCTGGCTCTGCCGGGTCCTTGCCAGGCTTAGCTAGGCTTGACTCCACCCTGTAGGATGGGCTGGCTCCTCCTATCTTATGATCCCAGAGCCCCGACTCCAGTTGCAGCCCTACCTGCTCTTCGGGGGCATGTTGTCCACATGGGGAAGGCAGAAACACAAGAGGGGCAGGCAGAAAGGCTTTGCTTAGAACAGGCACACAGTGACTTCTGCCCACACTTTACTATTCCAAGCCAGTTCCATGGCAAATTCCCACGTCACTGGCGGTGGGAGGTGCTTTACACTTCTCCCAAGATAGTACATTCTATCGCCCTCCAAGGTAAGTCACAAGTAAGGCCTTTGTCTCCTTAGTCACCAATGGGATGTCAATGCCAGTACGTTCCTTAGGTATTAACAAGTAGGTGTTAATTGCCATCCATTTGCAGGATGGGAGTGAATCAGAAACGTGGAAAGCAAAGGCCTTGGCCTTGAGGGGCTCTCAGTCTCAGAGAGGAGAAATGATTTCTCCCTCAGAGAGCATATAGGTTTACCATGGAGCAGCATTCAGACTGAGTTGAAAAAATACACATACTACACACAAAGAGAACACAGGCTTTGGGCCATCCCCAAATCCATTGTACAAATAGGAATAGTAGGCCCATTGTTGTTCTGGGGTAGCACCAGCTGGGCTCCACACCTCCAGGAAGGGAGAGACCAACAGTTCCATGACTCTCCTCTTTGTAGTCACACCTCCAATCAGATGTTTTGCCCCCACTCAGAGTGAGAAGAAGACAGGAAAGTACACTGGGGGGGCAGACCCAGGTCCTAGCTCCCCCATGGGCAAGGCACCCCTAGGCAAACTACTTAAGTTTTCCAGGCCCTCAGATTTTTCACTTATAAAACGGGACCTGTAGGGCTAGCTCATGAAGTCTGTGACCCCAGATAGATAGCTGGGGTATGATCTGCCTTTGGGTTCCCTTTGGCCTAGATCCCCTCCTATTAGGGCAGCTAAGAATTATGAGACTCTAGCCACCTATCCTAATGCTGGCCAGTCCTGAGACCCTGTAATCTTCCCCCTCCCAAATACCACTATCAAATCAGCCTCCCTTGTGTCTGCATACAGTATGTGTGTGTGTGCGTGTGTATTTTAATTTATTGTCTAACAGCAAACTTTGGTTTTATTGTTCCGTGATTTGAAGTTTAAGAAATGGCTGCATTTTCAGGGATGACCCTAATGGGGTATTGTTTCTCAGGATAGTCACAGTTCGATGCATGTGTCACAGCAGTCAGCTCAGGAGCTGGAGGGACGCTCAGTCATGGCATTAGACTCTTCCAAAGAAGCCCCAGGCTCAGCTTGTTAAGCGGACTGCCTGAGTCGCCTGGGTTCTGGGGTGCAGGAAATGTGATTGGTTGCCTCCCCTCCCTCTCAACCACCCACCCACCAGGCCCCAGTCCTGGTCCCAGCCCCCAGCGCCACCCCTTGCCAGTCTTCTTCCTAGGCTTGCTAAATTGTTTTGAAGGCTGTGGTAAATGGATTTGTCTTCAGTGGAAACTGGATAAATCTGGTTTGGACTACAAACCACTCAAGTTTTTAAAAGAAGCCAACAAGGGGGACCAGGATTAGTCTGGTTTCTCTGTTTTCATGGTGTACAGACAAGTCCTAAAGGAAAACAACGTAGTTATCCTGAGAGCAAACACCGGTGCTTCTAAGAAAACTTGAAAGTCTACACTGATGAGCACCTGAACAATAGCATCTCCTTCCTTGCAAGTTAAGGCGAAATTCCTGGAGCCCTATTTCATCTTTAATACCTGGCAGATAAGCATTCCTTATTGTAGGACTCAGGCTCCTGCACTTGCCAGATGCCCTCCTATGAGTTGACTTCCTTGGCAGAACAGAGTGGCTAGAGTAGAGTATGAATTTGGGGCCCAGAAATGGCCCATTTTCCTTTGTGAGAAGAATACTCAGTAAGTGTTCTTTATGTTGGATCTGAGACAGGGGAGCTCAAGAGAGTTGTCAGAAAGGTTAGATTCATATTAAAAATGATGCTAAAGACTGAAGACACCCTTACCCTCAGTGGGAGAGAGAAGAGCCAGGTTGATAAGAACAGTGCAAATCCTCCTGGAGGGCAGGGCCAGGTGGATTTTGAAATGGATTTTGCTTCTTTGCTTAGAGGTTAAGGAGCTACACTGTGGCTTAGGTCAGTGTCTCTGGGAATGCTCCAGTGTCTTCCATGTATCTGCCCAAGACTGAGTGCCTGAGTTTACTCAGCAGAAAGCTCTATCTGCATTCCTGCCACAAACAGATTCCTAACTTTGATCTTTTATTAACCTAATTAATCATTAAACTTCTTTTCTCATTGAACTTTTTTTCCTGTTTTGGTCTCTCTCTCTGTCCCTTTGTTCCTTCCATCTTTATTAAGAGTTTTTGTTGTTGTTGTTGTTGTTAACAAATTGGTGTCCTACCAAAAGGGCACAAGACAGACCCAGCCTTGAGTAAAAGGGTAAAATGGGGAGGTTCTTTGCGAAGCCCTCCCAACTCCCCCCCTTTCCCTCTGTGTCACAGCTTGCCCCTTCTGACCAGGAGTCCAGTGCTTTCCTGCTGGATTCCTGCTCCCCACACAACCAGTTCCCCTGCTCCCCGCTTCTCCTTATCTTCCCTCACAAGTGGCCTTTCTCCAGAACCACTCCCCAGGACACATCAAAATGATTCATTCTTTTAGTGCAAATCAATTGAGCTAAGTGAAAGGAAATTGTCTTCATTCATCTGGGAGAGAAGAGAATCACTGTATCAATACTAAGGTAAAACTGCCTAAAATCTCCCTCAGCAGTTCAGCAAGGCTTCTAATTTGAGATGCTGCTGTTGATTTATTGATGACATGTGTGATTAAATAAAATCCCAACATGAGGAGAAAAGATAATATGCCGGAGCTTTGTAGAGGGTGCTTTGTAAAGACAGTGGATCTTCAAATTAGGGATTTGATAGACTTGTAAATTAGTCCACCGAAGTTTGGGTCCTATCAAAGGGTGGCCTTTTTTCTATTTTACCAAAAAGGACAAGTTATGAAAGCAATTGTCATTAATTAATTAACTCAGTAAAGATGAATTGAGCACCTGCTATGTTATGTTCTGTTGTAGATACTAGGATGCCATATTAAAGAAGAGAGACAAGCCCCTGCTCCCATGGAGCTATACCTCTAAAAGGGGAGACAGCAGCAATATAGGAACACCGGATAGAGGCAGATGGTAAAAAGAAAATTAAGCAGGGGACCAGGGGGAAATTGGTGGTTTGTTTGGGGTTAGGGGGCAGTTAAGACCTATATGACAATTGAGATACTAATATATTAAGGAGACAGGCCTTCAAAGATCTGGGGGAGGTATGATCCTGGAAGAGGAAACAGCAAGTGCAAAGGTCCTGGGGTGGAATTAAGTTGACATGGCTAAGAAACATAGAGGTAAGTGTAGCTGGAGTACAACAAACAAGAATATTGGTAGGTGGGGTGCCTGGGTGGCTTAGTTGGTTAAGCATCCGACTCTTGGTTTTGGCTCGGGTCATGATCTGATGGTGGGATCGAGGTCTGAGTCAGGTTCTGCCTATAGCGTGGAGTTGGCTTCAGATATTCTCTCCCACTCCCTCCTGCTCTCTCTCTCTCTCTGTGTCTCTCTCTCCCTCTCTCTCTCTCAAATAAAGAAAACATTTTTAAAAAAGAATATTGGGGGCACCTGGGTGGTTCAGTCATTAAGCGTCTGCCTTCGTCTCAGGTCATGATCCCAGGGCCCTGGGATCGAGCCCCGCGTCGGTCTCCCCGCTCTGTGGGAAGCCTGCTTCTCCCTCTCCCACTGCCCCCTGCTTGTGTTCCCTCTCTCACTGTCTCTCTCTCTGTCAAATAAATAAATAAAATCTTAAAAAAAAAAAAAGAATATTGGTAGGAGATGAAGCAAGAAATACAGTCAGGGATCAGTTTGTATTTGGCCTCGTAGTTCATGCTAAAGAGTTTGAATCTAGTTCTGACTACAGTGGGAAGCCTGAGCATTGGTGGTGATCCCCCAAATGACCTCACTTACATGATCTAACTGAGCATGTAGATGCTGCTGGAGAATTGATGGAAAAGGGTCAAGTTGAAAGTCAGGTCTGTAATCTGGAAGGAAAAATGATGCTGGAGAGAGAAAGGCAAGGGGTCATCTGCTACTAATATCATTTATTTTATTTGTTTAAGGATTTTATTTATTTGGAGAGAGTGAGAGAGAGAGAGAGCAGGAGCAGGGAGGGGCAGGGGGAGGAGAGAGAATCTCAGGCAAACTCCCCGCTGAGCACAGGGCCTGATGCGATGTGATGGGGCTCCATCTCACATGATCTGAGCCTAATTCAGGAATCAGAGGCTTAACCAACTGAGCCACCCGGGCACCCCCATTAACATCATTTATTAGAGGAAAGTATATATGACTATCCCAAAAATCAAGAGAAAAGGACAGTCATTTGCAAGGAAGAACAATCAACAACCTCCCTTGACGTAATGCACGCATACAGAGAGGTGGTTTCTCTGCTTATAAAATGAAAACGGCAACAAAGTTTTAATTCCTAGTATTGCTTTTCATTTTACCGTGCTGTTGCTAAAAGTTGCTCAACTGGGGGCTCTATTTCAATAGTTCAATAAGACAGGGAGCCCAAATGTCCGTTTTCCTCCCAGCCGTGGTCAAAATGTTGACAAAACCGAAGCCAGTCTCTCAACTCATTCATTTCAGAACACTCGGGGTAAGGTGGACCAAGCAGGCCTCCGGCCACCCGGGTGTGCGGAACAGGGAGGCCCCAGGTGGAGGCCAAGTGCGGGACAGTCCACAGCCAAGTCTGCCAGGGGGAGCTCCCCTCCCCACACACACTGCTGGCCCAGCGGCGGGGCCCCTGTGGGACCCCAGGGACTGAACACGTTGCTTAAACACTCTCATTTTTTTACCCTCTGAAAGGCGACACAGGGTGAACTGAAATGACACGAGCCCTCTTTGATCCATTTTATCCAGAGGGGAATCTGCGGCTGCTGGAGGTGAGGTGGAAGAGATCTCGGAGGATCCCAGGCAATGTGCCCAGAGTGGGGATGCCTGAGAGGGCAGCATGTGGCCAAGGGGGCGGCAGGAAGGGCCACACTGATAAAAACTGTTTGCAGCACCCACTGTTTAAGCTAACGTCAGCCTGGAGTTCTTAGAACTACATCAGTATATGGACTCTCCTGAAAATCTAATACATTTCACATGGATGTGAAATATAGTCGTTTTGAACTGAGAGTCTCGTGTTAAATGCTAGAGGGTCACATTTTTAAAAACTCAATAAAACATTGGCGGCTAGCCGAAATACTTTTAGTGACGCATGCAAGAAATAACTCACAACGCCATGTGGTCATACTTGTCTGCCACAGGTCATTTACTTTATTCTTATGAGGTACTGGCTAAAGTAAATTTAATTAAATCAATTTCTGTATTTTTTGAATACTGTGAAAATACCAATTGTCACTAATAATCAGTGATGCATGGCTCTTTAATTATCCATTACTCATTTTCTTTATAAAACAAATGGCTCAATCCTAATGAACTCAGTGTTACATTATTTGTTTTAGAAAGGAATTTTTGCAGAACCACTTTTATTAGTCAAAACCTAGGACATTTTAGCTCTCTGAAGCATAATCGACAAATCACGTCACTGTGTGGTTTTTGTCGTATGATTTTATGTTCAAAGCTATTCAAAGATAAGTGGTATGCCACTTTGGGCTTGGAAATCTTCCTCCATTGGCACATACAACGTGACTCTGGTCAGTTACTTCCACAACCAAAAATATTCTTTCTGTTCCTCACAACTCACTCGAAATTCTTAGAGAAGTGTGGCCAGGTGAGTAAATAAGGATGCATTGCCGCTGAAGAACTGTGTCTTTTTTTTTTTTTTTTTTTTAAGATTGTATTTATTCCTTTGAGAGAGAAAGGGAGAGAGAGCATGAGCTGGGGGGAGGGGCAGAGGGAGAGGGAGAAGCAGACTCCCTGCTCAGCAGGGAGCTTATTGCAGAGCTCCAGCCCAGGACCCTGAGATCATGATCCGAGCTGAAGGCAGACGCTTAACCGACTGAGCCACCCAGGTGTCCCAAGAGCTGTGTCACTATATTCTACATTGCTGTTAATTTACTGTCCTGGGTGACCTACAGCTCTTCTTTCTTCTTGCAACAGCTCTATCTCTTACAACCTACAGGGATATCAGTCTTCTCATCAGTTACCAAGTCCAGCATCCTAATCCAAGCCCTCACTTTCCATCCAAGCTCCCTTTTCATCTCCTCCCTGCCTCTGGGATGACCAGGAGGCCTTTCTGGATAGATCTGCCTTCACTATCACCAGAAGGCTTGAGTGCACATGGTGCCAGTCTTGGACAAAACTGCAAGTTGAGTCCCTCTTTTTTAGCACCAGGGGCCTCCTGAACACCCAGGGTTTCTGCCTTTTCCTCCATCCATCCACCAAAAGTCACCCTCTGGATTGAATCTTGACTAAAATGCTCCAGATTATTAATTTGGAAGACACAAAGCTTTGAAGCCTCCCGGAAGAAATGGTGTAGGCCATAGTGGAGGCTGATATCATGGCCCCCCCCAGGAAGGCGTACCGGATTTCACATTCTCTTTCCTTGAGCTGACTTGAGAGATCGTGGAAGAAAGGTTTGGAAGCCGTGAGTGGAGTAGTGCAGTTGGTCCGAGAGAAGGCTGTAGGAAGAGAGGAGCTTGGGGGAGGTAAGTGAAAGTGAGGCCTTCCTTGCAATGCTGAAGAGTTGAATACATTTCCCCTGTGGGCAATGGAAGCCAGTGAAGGTGAGAGGCAAGAAAGAAGTTTTCCTAAGAGCCCAGGTGGAACACTGACTTGAAAACCAGGGTGGCGGGAACGCACCAGTTACTGTGTTTCTCTATTCCCAAAGAAATGCTAGCCCAAACCTTCAGAGCTTCCCTATCTCTTCTTTGAGAAATACCTGCTCTTAGCTCTCACTTGGCCTAACTGATGCTTTTACCACTTAGTACCCTTCCCCAATTTTAACTGAGATTTACTAATAAAAATTTTTCTGTTCTCCTATCTGCTTGTCTTAATCCCCACTTCTAAATTCTCCCCATCCTGGCCTATCTCCTCCAGTAAAAAGTCTGGAACTTATTCCTGCCCTACACCTGCACTTAACTCTCATCCCAAATTCCTTTGGTTTTCCCATTTGTTTATCTTACCACGTGCATCATGTATATACCCACACTAAGTGCCTACTCTCCCATCAGGCAGCTGGGTCAGCAGACATTAATATTAATTCACAATGCACCAAAGTTTTAGATGTTCCTGGACCAACCAAGCTGGAAATCTACTTTGTGAGATGCAGCAGGCCAAGGCTGTCACCTTCCAGATCAGAGATCTCACTGCTGACATTTGCATTTTACTTAGAGACAATGGATTGCAACTCTAATAGTGATAGATCATGCATTCATGAACATGATAGTATGCATGGTTCTGGTGTTTTAGCCTTATTTGTGGTATAGATTTGGGGAATTTATAAATTTTTTTTAGGTTCCCTTGAGAACATGGCCCTATTAGTTAAAATTAGGATAGAACTCACTATTTAAAAAAAAAATGCTAAAATCATTATTGTAGAAATGATGAATAGATATTCAACAACAATTGATTATGTAATAATATGTAACAACCTGTCCAGCATTGTTCTAGGTACTACCAGGACCACACATAATATAAATTCCCAGAGATCATCACTATGCATATTTTTACATGGTTGAGATCATAATGTAGCTAGGTATCCTGATTCTATCACTTAACCTTATTTCATAATTATTTTTCTGTGATTAAAATATATTCATAGACATTATTTTCAACAACTGCAGAATATGCTATAATATGTATAGCTAGATGTTCTCCATGGACATAGAAATCTCCTAAATTTTAAGAGAGTTGCTTTTTATCTACAACTGCTAATTGTATTGCCAAAGGATGCATTCATAGCCCTAAAATAGGTAATAGGATTGTTATTGGTCAAGCAACCCACAACTAATTTCAAATATATATTTTAAATATATATGCAGCATTCCACCAAGGTTACCCAATTCTAAGACATCAGATTTTTAAATCTATAAATATGTTTCACAGATTTTATCAATACATTTTAAGTTTAACCGAGTTATTTGGAGTTTAATTTTTAGTCTCAGAATACAACATGACTCAGAATCAGTAGATAATGCAGTAAAGTTAAGCTATCTCCTAAAACTCCCAGGCATTGTATTCTGAATTTAATTAATTTAGAAACTAGCCAGTTTATTTATATACCTATCCCCATAGTAGAGTAAATGCACTTTGAGAGAGGGCTGGGACCTTTTTGTGCCCAGCACAGTACCTGACACATACTAGGAATTCAATAGATTGTCTGGAATTGAACTATGTCTGAATTCTGATAACATTTTATAATGGATCTCATTATATGTTCTGCTTTCTACTGGCTTCATTCCACTCTTACCTTGCAGAATATCTCTTGTGGCATATTAAAACTAGAGTTGTGATCTCTTCTCGTGGGTTACAGGTTTCATTCAATTGTTGTGGTAGCTGACAACATAAAAACCAGAAAGTACATAAATATTCAAATACCATTGCCACTTAAAACTGTTTTATGATTTTTTTTAATAAACAACACTCAAAAATAAACTTCATCTTGGCTTCTAATTTTATTAATGTTTTGTTCCAGTATACTTATTTTCTAATAATGTTAGAGATTATATTGGCAAAAAAAGTCAACTTTTTATGTGATTCACTACTTTACTGAAAAGCAAATAAACAATAAAGAGATCCCATTTAATCATTGTATTAGTTTCCTTAAGGCTGCTGTAACAAGTGGCGCTAAACCTGGTTTAAAACAACAGAAATTTTTGTCTCATAACTCTGGAGGCCAGGTATCCGAAATTAGGCAGGGTTGCTCTCTGTCTGAAGGCTGCAGGGAGACTTCTTCCTTGCCTCTTTAGCTTCTGGTGGCTCTGCTCGTTCTTTGGCTGGTGGTTTCGTCTCTCCCGTCTCTGCCTCCTTCTTCAAATGGTCTTCTTCTGAACCTTCTTTTCTTTCTGTATCTGTCCTCTTAGCATCTCTTAAAAAGACATTCACCATTAGAGTTAGAGCCCACCAGATAATACAGGATGATCACAGATGGAGATCCTTAACTTAAAGATATCCACAAAGACTGTTTTTCCAAAGATCACATTCACAGATTCTAGGGGTTTGGATATGGTTGTATCTTTTGGGGGACCACAATTCAACCCACTATAATCATCACTCGATAATATTTAACTTCAGATGTCACTCCACTGACAACTGGAAGCTGGATTTTCGGAGACTGGAAATTGCAATCTGTGTTAATCCCAAACTATTTTATGCATGACACTGTAAAAGGAAAGAATGAATAAATTCAAGATGGCAAAAGGGTGGTGGGGTGGGGGAGTGGAGGGCAGATAAGATACTTAAAACCAAAAGTAATTTTAAAATATTTAAGAATACCGAGTAAGGAAGATTGAGATAAAAAATGGAAAGACTCTTGTTCGCCAAAATGATGTTTTTGCAGACATATAGTATTACAGACCTGCTTTATATATTTATGTAGCAATTTAATAGGAGCCAAAAACGTGGTCAATATCAATGGAACTTTTCTGTTTTAAATTGGCATAACTTTATGTGTAAACTGACCGGTTTTCACAGTTACTTAAGTGTATTTAAATTGGGAAAACTACTAAGATCTCTAAATTCCCACTTTTTTCATTGATTTTGATACACAAAAGTCTATCTGTACTATGCGATGTGGTCAGAAATGGAGCTCACACCAGTTACTGAAAACATGATGAAGGAATCAAGTTAGTTCTCCCACATGTATTTCTAAATATCAGTGAAGGTTTCACACTGTCCCTTTTAATAATCTGCAAGAAGTGTTCTTATTCAAGAGGATTTCTTTTCAGTGGAAAAATTAGGTGTGTGTGTGATTAAAACCTCATATAAAATGCTGAACAAAAATCCTGAAGTAGGCTTCCCCAATTTGAATTCTTGCCTGTCAATATGTACAGAATCTTAAGAGAGCTCTTTCCCTGCTCCTATTGTCCCTCCACCCGCAGCCCTGTAATGATAGCTGGTCTTTTAATCTTAGGGCCAATGAGTCATTCTTTGTGCAATAAAAACCCTGGGCCTTTTCTGGCTGCAGAAACTATAACCTGATTCTCTCCTTGTCCCCCATGGACAACTGCCTCAAGCCCTTCACTGCCCCTTAGACTTTCTCCTCCTGTGCCTGGCATTCCTGAAGTTCTTGTTACAAAGCTGTGACTGTAAGGAGCATAAACTCATGCAGGCTAGCTCAAATAAAGAATGAGGGCATCTTGTTGCCAGGCTCTGGGGCTCCCTCTGGAAGGAAGTGCCCTTGAGTAAATATCTCATATTTATTCATATGTCTATGAATATATTTTAATCACCAAGGAATTGAACCTGGGATTCAGGAAGCCCTCAGTGAGCTGGAAGGTGGTCTCTGTGTTGATACTTCTCTGATTGTCTGCGTCTGTTTCTTTTTTTTTTTTTTTTAAAGATTTTATTTATTTATTCATAAGAGACAGAGAGAGAGAGGCAGAGGGAGAAGCAGGCTCCCAGCCGAGCAGGGAGCCCGATGTGGGACTCGATCCCAGAACCCTGGGATCATGACCCGAGCCGCAGACTGACGCTCAACCATCTGAGCCACCCAGGTGCCCTGCGTCTGTTTCTTTATCTCTACTTGGCTCCACCCTTCTCAAATTTTTTTTTCTTCATTACATGTTGAAAAGTGGCCTCTGTAGCTGCATCACGATTGATGTGACTTTTCACACCATTATCTGTGATGCTGGTTCCCAGTTCAACTCTATGTTATAAATGTTCACCTATAATCTCATATTGTGCCTCTGGGTTCTTCTGATTGGCTGACTGTAAGTCAGGTGTTCAAAACTTGTTTAGTTGCCCCCCCCCCCAAAAAAAAGCGTTCAGTCCCATCTGCCACATGGTACCCCTTCCCTCTCCTGCTTCAGGTTGTTAAACTTTAGTTGCTTCCCTCTCTCCATTCTGCTTTTCACAAACCTGGGTCCACTGGGCTTTGCTATCCATTACTGCACGCATTTTTCTCTAAGCACATCAGTGTTGATGTATCAGATGATTTTGCCTTCCACCCCTGCAAATTTATTGTTGTGATTTTTCTTATACTCCCCACCCAGAATATGCATTTGTTTAAAACAAATGCCATTTCCTTCTACTTCTTATGCTCGTTAGGTTTTTAAAAATATGGTGCAGAGTGATTCCATTGATTGGCCCTATTGGTCAGATTGCTATATTGTACTGAGACAATAAAAACTCTCCTTTTGATGTATTAAAAGGCACCAAGTCAAAGTCTTTATCACATATCAGTATGCTAGATTTCTACCAGATGTTACCTTATATCAGTTGTTTCCCAGAACATTCAGCTGTGATGCATATAAAGAAGACATGGTCATCTGTTCCCCAGGGATCAGGTCTCTGTTCCTATGTGGGAACCAGAAGGTGGAGTATTTGCAAAAAAGAAATTCATACTTCAGCTGCTCCATCTCTCTGGTAAGCCACATCAAGGGCTGGCAGAATCACTCAGCCAGAAACCCCTCCTGACTAAAATTTTCCTCCATGAGCTGACACTGATACAGGGCTTTTCAGAAGATTCTCTCCAATTCAGCTCCTCACATGATGGGTGCTAGGGATTGCACAGAGCTCTTTTCCTTTGGCTTCGGTCTCCTTGCCTGAGAATCTCTTAAAAGAGTTATATAAGCATTACCAGCAGCAATATCAGTGTTAGCCCATGCGTTGTCTCATGCAAATTTTTAAAAGCATCCTTTCTTGTACAGATTAGAAAATTTTTATAATGTCCACATTTATAGTAGAACAAGATTTTGCAACTATCTGCTAGAGAGTTGTCATAATAAATACAAAAATTTTCAGTGTTTATGTTGGGGCATTCTTGTGCAGTTTACAACCTGCCTGATATTACCCAGCAGCCCCAGAGGACTTTATTATTTAATCCCCCAAAATGTTGTTTTTCTGTAAGCAAATTTTGATAATAAAGGTAGAGGTGTTACTGGTGGGAGAGTCCATGTTGTATGAATGGAAGTCTCGGTCCCTGGATTCCCCACAAGAAGATTTACATGGGGATCTGTGCTCAGAATAAAGACAGTCATAAGGATGTAACAAGCACCGAGCAGTTTATTAAAGCTAAAGTACACTCCCAAGGTGGGATTGCCAGCAAGATTGCTTTGGAACTGGATATTATTGGGTCTCTCTGGGCTGGGAGGAGCTGTGATGTACAGTGGGGTAGTCTCTCACGGAGCTGCTTCAAGTCTTTTGGGGGCCTCCTCGCACAGGTTGGGAGGGGGAGTTTTTGACCCTACAATGTTTGTACCTGAAACTTCATGTCTTGGCAGCCTTTCTCCATGGGGAGGGGTGCTGTACCCTCAGTGCAGATGCATTATAATGAGTCTAGGGGTTACCCTGGGGCAGAGGTGGAAGAGGAGAGAGCATGTTCTGCACCTGTGGCTCTTGATCTGTCAACCCCAATGTCTTGGATGCCACAAGGTCAGGATGTTGTTCCTCCAGGTTTTTAACGTGTAGCTTATTCATCACCACCCTTGCCTCCATCTCCTATCTCTATCATCCCCTTCAAGGACTTGGGACTCTTCCTTGGGGCATTCCGTCCACTGCTCATGTCTAGCTTGTACAGAACAGAGGTAGCAATAATACACTGTTCTCCCATTCCAAGACTTTGCAATGAAATGATCAGAAAAACTCAAATATAAAAAGGCAAATGGAAAGGATCTTTTTAGATTGCCTTCTATAGAGTTGGGTAAACAACAGCCATAAATAAAAACCTTTATTTACCATGGGAAAGAGAAAAGGGTATTTGGAGTCTTGGAGGTAAACAAAGATATTTGAGAAATTTTTAAAAATTATTTTTAAAAGGTTTCATATTGGGAACAAGGAATGAAATAAATAGGTTTCATTTTGTTATATTATGTTTATTTTATTAGAAGAGTGGTCTGGCCTGACAGGTTATTCTAGCTGGGTATAAATGGTTGTCCGTGATCTATATTGTGCAAGGTTTGTCCTTACATCTTTATAGAAGTTGCTTTCCCTGTTTTGTCTTCACACCATTCTTGCATAAGGATTTTCTCTCTGTTTCGTGGGAAGCTTGGAGAATATGACAGAGCAGAGTCTCAATGTAAGTCCATTTAACTACAGCCTGTGTCTTTCCCATTGTAATTGCTCCTCCATAGACTCACCTGAATAATAATAATGGTAAAGATATTACTGTGTGTTATGGATTGAATTGTATCCTCTAATTTAAAAGAATTTCTATTTACTTCTATTATTAAATTGAGGTTCTTACTCCCAGTACTTCAAAATATGATCGTGTGTGGAAACAGGGTCTTTACACAAGTAGTCAATTTATTTTTTTTTAAAGATTTTATTTATTTTTGTGAGAGAGAGAGCACACAAGCAGGGGGAGTAGGAGAGGAAGAAGCAGGCTGCCCACTGAGCAGGGAGCCCAAGGCGGGGCTGGATCCCAGGACCCTGGGATCATGACCTGAGCTGAAGGCAGACGCTTAACCAACTGAGCCACCCAGGTACCCCTACAAAAGTAGTCAATTTAAAATGAGGTCATTAAGGGGGGCACCTGGGTGGCACAGTTGGTTAAGCGTCCAACTCTTGATTTCAGCTCCAGTCATAATCTCAGAGTCCTGGGGATCGAGCCCCATGCTGGGCTCCAGACCCATCACAGAGTATTCTTAAGACTCTCCCTCTGCTCCTCCTCCTCCTCCTCTCTCTCTCAAATAAATAAATCTTTAAAAAGAATGAGATCATTAGGATGGGCCCTCCTCCAGTATGAGTGGTGTCCTTATAAAAAGGAGGAATTTGGACAGACACACACAGGGAGAACACCATGTGAAGATAAAAGGAGAGACGGGCGGGGTATGCATGTACAGGCCAAGAAATGCCGAAGATGTCAGCTAACCACTAGAAGCCGGGGGAAAGCCCTGGAACACAGTCTCCCTCACAGTCCTCAGAGGGAACCAACCCTGCCTACACCTGGGTCTCGGACTTCTGACCTCCAGAACTGTGAGGAAGTAAATTTCTGTTCTTTAAGCCATTAGTTTGTGGTATTTTGTTACTGCCACCCTAGCAAAATAATACACTCTGTGTCTTAACTCAGATGGTTGGAAGCCAAGGATAAATATGCTGAAACCCATGTTGGATGTCTGAGTATGGTGTGAGAAACATATGGGGACTGCTGTGGGTTTGGGAAACGGAAGCATTAGTGTGGGATAAGAAATTCCTATTCGGTGAACACCAGCTGGGCTCAGCTCCGTTGGGAGAGCTGAGGCCGGATAAACGGAAGGCCCGGCAAAATAGAGAAAAGCCCTTACAACCCTGTTGTTCATTTAGCTGGAGTTTTGCTTTATGCTTAGTAATTTTGTTTCTACCTTTTATTGGAATAGACTGAGTTCATTGAACTTGATGTACCTTGATTAAACTCCACCTTGGATGTTTATGACCTTCCTCAGCTTGCCAACTTTGCTGGCCATATCCATTGGAGTTTGTGTGTCTTGGTGATTCAGTTATTCCTTCATGATACACTCAAGGCAATGAATGGGAAAGGTGAGAGAGAAAGAAAATGTGAGCGGGGTGGATGGACTTAGGAAAATGGTGTGTCGAGTACGGGGATAATTGATCTTTGTTATATATGTGGCAGTTTGGGCCTTAAGGAGAAGAGACGATGTTTGGATGCAAACAGGATTCTTTCCCTGGAAACTCACAGAAATGACTGCACAATGATCTGATAATACTACAAATCTCTTTGAAACATTTATACACACAACTTAAATAATTACTAGACAGTCTCTCTCCTGCATGTTAACCACAAAGCCAAATGGTAACCAATGCAATTCAATGCAAAAAGTTTACTTGGTCTTATCTGCTGTGATCCAAACAAGGCTTGGATGTTTTGTTTTCAAGGAATTCTGCAGCCCCAGCTACTGTAATTCTCCTCATAGTATTGAAGGGTGTTTCTGTGAATAGAAGTTTATGGACGACACTGAGTTAGTTATATAATTCTTCCAATTTTATCTGTCTCTCTTAGAAGGACAGAGCTGCAGGCTCTGGCAGGCAAGCTCCTCGTACCCCAGTCTGGGTGCCCTTATCACCTCTTTAAAAAGCTTTAATATGTTAGTCTGAACTGTTTGTTCCTGAAGTAAGAAATGCCCTTCCTAGCTGAACTAATGTGTTATATAAATTATTAACTGGTCTCTCATAGCCAATATTAACAATACCAACAGCATATTGCTCAGTATTCATTTCTCTCATTTAGTATTTCCAGAGGAATACTAGGGATGATGCCTTATATTATTTCAAGACCAGGTAAATAAATCTGCCTTTTAAATATTTCTGTCCCAGACCCTGGTTTAGGCATTTTCACATAGGAATTAAAGCTTTGATCCTATCTCCCTGGGCCCACCTTTGAAGCTGACGATTCATAATTTTTTGGTCTGCTTTCTCCTCATGCCTTCCTGGTGATTTCTTTGATGAATTGAGTTGCCTTTCCGCTTATATGATCTAATTTTGTTTTATGTTTTCTGAGGTTCCTCCCCTCAAATGGTACCTGGGGTTTCTGTGAAGAAGCTTAAGTGATTCTTATTAATTGGATTCACTTGTAAGTTTTGGATAATCATTTACAAAGCTTACACAGAAGGATTCTACTATTTCTTGTTCCTTTTGCCATGCAAAGCTCTTTGGGGTAAATACTGTAATCCCAACTTTGCTTTGTGGGTTTTTTTTTTAAAGATTTTATTTATTTACTTGTCAGAGAGAGAGAGAGCACAAGCAGGGGGAGCAACAGGCAGAGGGAGAAGCAGGCTCTCTGCTGAGCAAGGAGCCCAATGCAGGACTCGATCCCAGGACCCTGGGATCATGACCTGAGCTGAAGGCAGATGCTTAATCGACTGAGCCACCCAGGCATTCCCCAACATTAGTCTTTAAATCATTATAGTACATGCTCTTGCTAGCATCCAGGTCCCTTGACCTGCAGTGTCCTCAGCCTGCTGTCTCCACACCCACCTCCTCCACCAGACTAATGCATATTCATACTTAGCTCCTGTTTTGGATGCTGCATTTTCTCAGAGAGTTTCTTTGACCCCCATGTCTGAATTGGGGGACCTTGGCAGATATTATTGTGCTCCTGGCCTACCCTAGCCCAATCTCACTATTTTGTAATTGTGTATTTACTGTTCTGAACACCTTCTATAAACAGTTCAAAGGCAAGAACTGGATTTAGTTTACTAGTGCCTGATACAGTGTCTGACTTTTTTTTTTTTTTTTAAGATTTATTTATTTTAGAGAGAGAGTGCATGCAAGTGGAGGGGGAGGGGCAGAAGGAGAGGGAGAGAGAATCTCAAGCAGATTGTCCACCGAGCGTGGAGCCTGACCTGAGGCTTGATCTCAGGACCCTGAAATCACAACCTGAGTTGAAAACAAGAGTCGGATGCTCAACCGACTAAGCCACCTAGGTGTTCCCAGGGTCTGACTTCCAAAAATCAAGCCCAAAATATTTTTATCGAAAGAGTGAATGAAGGATAATGTCTCCATCCTCACATTTACCCAACTGTTGTGTGATTGCTTATGTGAATCACCGATTATACAGAAAGTATCGCTACAAAGGAGGCAGAGCACTTTCTGCCTTGTCTTTGTGGGCTGAGTGTCCAGTACAAGGCCTGGTCACAAATAGGTGGTGAGTGAAGGAATAAGCAAATGGAGACCAAGAGCCCTATAATCTCATACACCATCTTTTGCCTTGTTTCTTGGTCATCAGGGCTCAAAAGGAAGGATAAGCTCTGGTATTTGGTTTTCTTCTTGATTTCGTCGTACCCTTAATGATCTTTGGACAAAGCACAGCAATTTTCCTTCTCAGTATTTATAGCACCAGAGTTGTTCTTAGTAGTCCTTTGTTTAGCTTCATAGAAAGGAAGATGACTTAAAAAAAAAAAAAAAGAAAAAAAAAGATCCCTGTGATGGGAAGGATGAGTAAAGTTGTCTATTAATTTCTATTTGTTTTGGAGTCTAGATTACAGAGAATTCCTGAAACAGGTGGTAGAACTAATGTTTTTATGAATATTGAAACCTGCTGACTTTATGTATCAATCTGTGATACTGCACTAACTCGATGTGAAAGATGAATGTAATTTATGTGGGGTTATAAACAACAGCAGTTCCCTGGGTATTCCAAATCCATTTTGTGGAGTTGAAACATGCTTGGTTTTTGTTTGTAATTAACACTGGAGGAATTTTTTATTGACTATTGCTCACAGTTCAGTGGTTGCCTGAATATTTCTAGGGCCTCTGGTGACGAGTGCTAGGCAGGTGCAGATAAATGTGAAATAATGTGCATATATAAGCACATTTTTGATAACTGAAAGCTTTCATGTGCTCAACTAAACTGCGCATGACTTGGATTGAAGTAGTAGAAAGAACAAGTCCTCAAAATGCTGCTAGATGTAGGATTTTGACAGGGTCAGACTGAGTTTACTACTCAATGGCTCAAATCTCTCATAAAGTAAGCATAATGTATAATTCCTCCTTTGGAAAGCTCTGTTCTACTCATTCACATCTTTGGTATAACATCCAAAAGTTATACCAAATTTCCAAGAAGAGCTGGTTGATTTGAACGTGGGACCAGGTCGGTCAATAGCTCTTTATTCGGCAGACCAGCCTCAATATTTGTCAGATTGTGTGACTTGGTTTCTGTGCCCAGATGACTCTGGACTCTGTTCTCTGCTGAAAACTTTTTCTGAAAAACATTCAGATGATGAGAAGCCACAAGGTCGGTTTTAGGCTCTGTTGTTTCCTAAGAGTGTCATTTTATATCAGTCTTATGATTTAGTAGTATGCACGATCCCTCTATATTCTTGGAAAATTACAGTGAACTTGTTTTAAATTGTCTTGTTTATATTTGAGTGTAATGGGCCTTCGGGGTGCATTTTTAGTTGGGGAGCAAAGAAACTATGTCTGGACTTTGATAAATGAACATAAAAGCTAAAATAATGTATATTTTTAAATTTTAAGCTTCCTAAGGGTAGGAAGTTTTCATTCATTTCATAAGTAGCTACTGAATACTTGAGATGTACCAGCCATTGTGCTATATGCTGAAAATAGAAAGAAAAAACAACAAAAACAATGACAATACTGGTGTGGTCACTGTCTTTCGGGAGTTCACCATCTAACGGGGAAGACAAAAACAAAGATAGATTATTATACCTTTTTTAATGGTATATTGCTTGAGATATGCCGTTAGTATCAGGGCAATATAATTCACCACAGTGTGTGTATGGGGATGGTGCTGAGTTTTCCATCCATGACTGAACAAAATCACGGGGGTGGGAGTGAGAAAGATCCTAGCTGGTAAAGCAAAGCCATAAGTCATTTTGTGTTGTGGTTAGTAATTGACTGTGGGTTAATAATCCATGCTGGTTGAGGCTGGAGAGTTACATAGGGTCAGATCTTGGAGAGCATTGTATGCCAGGTTAAGGACCTTATGTTTTACTTCTGAGCACTGGAAAACTAGTGGCATGAGTCAGTAGTCCCTTTGGACAGTTTACTTTGGTGATTCTGCTGAAGATGGGACTATAGCTAGCAAAATATAGTCAGGGTGACCCATCAGTAGCCTGAATTAGAGCATCAGGCAATGACAGTGTGGATGGACACAATGTTTTAGAGACAATAACACCAAATTTAGATGAGGGGTGGGAGTGCGGGAGAGGGGGAGGAATGTGAGACTCCCAGGTTTGAAACTTGGGTGACCAGATGGATGATGGGGCCACCAACTAAGAGGATGCCAAAGGAGGAGTAAATTTAGTGGGAAGTCAAAACATTTTCTTGACATGCTGAATCTGACTTGTCCATGGGTCCCTCAAATCAACGTGTCCAAAAGGTAGTTAGATACTCTAGTCTGAATATCAGGGTGAATGTCTGGACTAGATATTTAGACTTGGGGGCTCTCAGGAAGTAGAAGGTAGTTGGCAGCATGATAGAGGCAGAGAGCTCTCTGGGAGGATGAGTAGGGAGTACAGGTAAGAAGAACATGGAGGCTGAGGATAGAAATATTCAGAATATCAACATGAAAGAGGGATATATCTATATATCTAGTCATTCTCAGGGTCCAACAAAACGGTGCATATGAAATGTTCAATAAATAAAAAATAAATTATCGATAAATAAATTCCAAATGTGTAAATGAAACTTAAAAGGTACAATTAGGTAAAAAAAATTTAAGACAGTAGTTTTCACACCTGTGTATACAATGGAATCACTGAAGGGCCTAAAAAATCATCAGTGACCAAGTTCTGCATTCCCCAGAGCTCTGACCTAATTGTTCTGGTGTGGTGCCTAGACATAGGCACGTGCACGTGTATGTATATTTTACATCTACAAGTGACTTCAACATGTAGCCAGGATGTAGAACTAGTACTCTGGAGGAGACAACAAGTCATTTGGGAAGGGCAAGGAGGAGGTGAAAGTCCTGGGGAGAATAAGAAAGGAGCCAACAAAAAACCAAGGAATGTTATAATTTCAAAAAAAGGAAAAATCAGAACAAACATATTCCGTAAGAAAGAAGGCAAAGATCTTTAAGGAAAACTAATAGATCT
Organism: Mirounga angustirostris; assembly: GCF_029215605.1. Classification (NCBI taxonomy): domain Eukaryota; kingdom Metazoa; phylum Chordata; class Mammalia; order Carnivora; family Phocidae; genus Mirounga; species Mirounga angustirostris. The sequence goes on along the minus strand of NW_026991711.1, from coordinate 100,803,053 downwards.
GGGGAGGTAGGTTAAAAGGAGGCCCGTGTTCCTTGATGCATCAGGCCATGTAGATGTAGCTTTCTGTCCTCTTCAGTATACACGTAATAGGTACATTAATCCAGAAAGTCAAGGATCTAGTCATGACTGACTAGAACCCAGAATATTCCCAGGGACTAAAATAGTCTCCAGTTGTAAAATAGAAGCCGCTGGAAGCAGTCTTCCCCTCTTAGGGCCTGAAGAGTACCAACATGACTTTTTCTATAAGATACAGGTCTGTGTGCAGAAGTATTGACAGCAATGGAACTGCACACATAACACCTCATTTCTTCTCGTATTTTTCCTCATAGACAAGTGTCACCATGTAAATGGTGCTCCCATTTCCAGTGAGGGTATATGTTGGAGGTGAGGTTGAAGGCTGCTTTGCTGAGGATTTGATTGAGATGCTTCAAGTATTTTCCAAATAAGGGAACTGTTCTAATCAAAACATAACTTAGGTGACCTGGAAGCCATACTATGGGTTCAGTGCATTCTGAAGGCTAATTTCAGTTTCAAGATTCTGTTGTTGCAGGAACAAGTCATTAGGTGTTCACTCAGTAAAAGCAAAGTAATTTTGTATGATATGAATTTAGTTCATTGCTCAACATTAGAGTTCTCTGGCAAATGAGAACAGAGAGAGGGAGAGAGAGAGAAAGAGCGCGCGAGAGAGCATGAGGGTAAAGTGTTGGGAGAGAGCGCGCCTACATGAACCCACATGAATGTATGAGCAGGCACAGAACCATACGTTCTGTTTCAACTCTTTTAAAAACACTTTGTTGGGTCCACTTGGCTGTGGCATAGCTCAGAAATATGTGGATTGTTCAGTATAGTTAATTATTAGCTTTGGATGTTAGAAACTGCTTCAAGACAATGGTACAGAGCAGGAGAACCTCGTGTTCTCTGTTGACCTTCCATGGTCTCTCATAAATACCAGAGCATTAGAATCTGCCCTCTGGTATGTTCTTTTGCTGACAGTTCTCAGATTCATCATTATCCCGTACCTGAGACTAATTTGGGTGCCTATGTACTTGACACCTCAGCCTCAAATTATGAGACTGATCCCTGGGCAGGGGAATTAGTCTGAGATGACAGGATATATGAAGTCATGGCAGTGATGTCTGAACTGAGACAAATGGCTTGGCTTGGATCTTATGATATACACCTTTCCCAAAAATTGGACATTTTTGCAGAAGAAATATGATTATGAGTTTTATGAATGACTCATATAGCCAAGGAGCTATTTTCCCTCAGAAGTCCCAGAATGCCTCACTCTCCTATATGCTTGGAAGCTACAAGCGATTGTTATACTGGTTGCTTCATAGTCAGTGGCATAAGCTTAAACCCCAGGCCCTCACCCATTCATTCATTCAGTCCATCATTCTATATTTGTTGGGTGTCTACTCTGTGTCAGTTGCTGATTAATACTGAGGATAAAACGGTGAGTGGAAGAGGACACGAATCTGTTCTCCTGGAGTTTGCAGGCAACTGAGAATAGACTGGTGGGTGAGGAGACAGATACTTATCACATAATACACTCATGAATGTAAAATTGTAAACTCATGCAAGTCTTCCCAAGGAAACACGTACTTACCCATGAGAGTATATTGTAGAGCAGTGACCTACACTGGGGAATCTAAAAGGCTTCTTTGAGGAAGTGAGTCTGGAACTGATGTGTGAAGGATGGAAACTAAAGGGGAGGTAGCATGTATAAAGGCCCTGTGGTAAAAGAAGTAATGAAGAGCCAAGGAACCGAGAGACCAGTGTGTTAGAGCGCAGAGAGTTGGGGAAAATTTAGGGGCGAGGCAGGAGAGACAGATGGGGTCAGATCCTGTAAGGACTTGAGGGTCATGTTAAAACCTATGAGAAGGTATTGCATGGTTTTAAGTGGAGGAGAGTGACACAGATTTCTGATTTGAAAAAAATCACGCTGGTGGCTGTGTGGTGAACAGACTAGGGAGAAGAGCATAACAAGCGTGAGACCAGCTAATGAGTTGTTGTGGAAGTCTAGGCAAGAGATGACAGTGTTTAAGATCATCATAGTAATGGGGGAGATAGAAGTGGCTAATTCCTAAGATATCTAGGGATAACATTTATGGTGGTGATGATTGGATTTAGTTTGGGGAGAAGGAGGATCAGGGATGACCCCTAGTCTTCCATCCAGCATAACTGTATAAATAGTGGTTTCACTGAGAGAGAACCACCAGAAGAGGGGGACTAGGATGGTTGTTGCTGCTCTGGCGTGGGTACAGAGTGGCAACCATGAGTTTTGTTTTGGATGTCTTAAGTTTGAGTATCTTTGGGAGACCAAAGAACAGATGTTCTGCGAGAACAGCCTCAAAGCAGACCTGTGAGAATTCCTTCCTGATGTCCTCGCATACAGTTTCCAGAAGTTGCTGTGCAGTGCCCCCTGGTGGAACTCCCCATTTTGCAGCTCATCTCCACTCCACCTGATGGCTGAGGGTAGGCTTGTCCTGAGAAGCACCATGTGCCATTCATTACATGAGTTTGGTTCATCCCTAGATAGGTCTTCTATCTCCAAATATGTATGCATATCATACCCAGTGTTTCCTACCAATGGCTGTTGTGCCTTGAGAAGCCATTTGATACCATGGGAGAAATCCTGGTTAGAGAGAATGGATTCCCGGTTGAGCTCTGCCATCACTAGCCATGTGACTTGGCCAGTGTGATTTCTCTAGATCTCTGGTCTAGAGATCTAGAGAATCTCTGGTATTTCCTCCTGTGTGAGAGAAGCTGCTGAGCTAGATAGTCTATAAGAGTCCTTCTGGGTCTAGAATTTCACTGATTCTAATTTCCAATCTCTATCTCTATCTCTAATTTCCAATCTCTATCTCTATCTCCACTAATCGAATAGTTTGGAGAATGGAGATGAGTATGTTTCTAGATATAGAGGGTAATCTTCAGCCATTTTGGAATGTCTCATACCTGGTTTGCTTCCCCAGGGGGGCTGTGAATTACAGACCCTTCATTTACCATTCCTTAATCAGGTTAGTATCATTTCTAGCAAGCAATTTTTAAACAGGGATAGAGAAATATTTCTTCTTAAATGCTAGCATTGATTCATGATTAGCTGTGGTGGTCTGTTGAGGATTCTTGCGCAGCATCTTGGCTGGGAGGAGAAAGTGCCATAATTGATTGGTAATGTTTGTCATTGGTATGGGCTGGGGGATGGTAGCCTGTTAGTGCCATGCCTTGTGGTCCCACTTCTGAGCTCTGGTATCTGTTTGTTCTGACAATGCACAAGTGTTGGTTAGTGGTTAAAACAATTACAGGATTATACTTTCCCAAACTTATTCTGGAGCTGAAATTTTCCACTATCTTTTATTGTGTTAAGTTCTAATTTCCAGTAACTTGGTGGAATAACAGGAGGGCTATGATTATGTGTCTAGTTCATTTTGTTTACTGGTTAACACTGTTTAGCACTTCCTGCAGAAAATATGAGATGCCTACTTTTCTGTGTTTAAAAGGACAATCTAATGGAAATAAATACTTTTTGAGGGTTGAGAATCATGCAAGAACTCAGGGTTTGTCCTCTCTACTAAGGCTTGTCAATATTCATGTGCATACCTATGAGCCGGGGATCTTGTTAAAATTCAGATTCCTGGAGTCTACCCCCAGGGATTCTGATTCAGTAGGTCTGGATGGGACCAGAGATTCTGACAAGCTGCTTGTCTGGGAACACACATAGAATAGCAAATGTCTAAACAGCACTAATAATTGCATAGAAACAAAGATGGAGGTAGATAATTTAGAAGCACTGTATGTTTGATAGTTAGCCATACCCTAAAACTTCTTTTTTTAAACAAGTAATACTACTCCCTAAGTTCTCAATATGAATTCTGTGATTTGCTTCTTTTTCCTAAGAGTGTAATGCAGGAAAAAAAATACTAGTTGATTGAGGTCTTTGGTTAATTGCATTCCAGACAATTAACATTTTATTGAGCTCATACAACACTCAATATATACCACAAAGTGTAGTTACTTAATTGTAGCTTTCTTTTAAATTTTTTAGTTGTTTTGTTTAGCTACAAAAATGATATTTGCTCACTGTTAGAAATTCTAACAATGCAGAAATAAATAAAATAGAAAGTGAAAAAATATCCTGTCCCAAACCCTAGCCCTCAATTTAGTAGCATCATAAGTCAGTGTGAACAGTTTGGACTTCTCCTGTGCTCGTGTAAATCTTGTCCGTCTGTCTATATATTAACATGAACATACAAATAAAGATTTTGGGGGGGGGGGATAAATGTCTTTTTCATTTCTCAAAGTGGGAATTAGATTTTAAGTCCCCCAGGATGAGATTCTAAGGAGGCAAAAGTGAAGATTTCCTCTCTCCTTTCTCTTCCATATTTCTGTACTTTGCTTCTTGACACTTACAGTATTTTAAACATCTTTCCAAAGAAGTGCACAAACAGTGTCTTTGCTTGCCAGTGTTTTAGTTGTGTTGAGCTGGTTCCCTTCATCTGACTATAAATCCCAATTTTGATTTTTTTTTACCTCTTACAGAATACCTGACACAGGGACCCGTACAAGATCCCTGGTAAATACAGGCCTGATGCATTTACAGACCTTTGAGGTGTCCTGATATCACAGTGGGTTTTTCTCAGGTCTGGGATATAATATTAATAATGCTTGGTCATCTCTTCTATATGTATTTATTGAGCACCTACTATCTGCCAGGTATTGCTGCACATCTCTCTCTACCTGTTCCAGACACTAGGGTTATAAAAATGAATAAATGGAAAGGCCATGGTTCCTGCCATGACAATGCAAGTAAATAAACAGCTTGGACTGCTTTCCTGCAGTTTTACTGTGGAAAGATGAGACTTGGTCTTTTGTGCGTTTTTAAAGAGAACGAGAAAAGCCTGGTAACTTTCCTCCTTCATTTGACGTGAAAGGATGAGACCATCACTGGCCCTGAGATTTCTTCCCCAGCTTTGGCCAGAATCCAGTTTGGTGAAATACATCTGGAGGTCAGATGCAGGGTGGGGCGGTCCAGAGAATAATTGTCTCTCTGTGAGTGCTTCAAAGGACAAGCAAGGGCAAGACTAAGACGTTGTTATTATTTTGAGTCGAGAGGGATACGCATATCGGGATTTACAGGAATAGCGGTAAGCTTTATTAATTTCTTTGTTAGGGCAATGGAGTGTGAAATAATGTTTCTTGACCAGTGCAGAGGGGGAATATGAATTCATGCTGCAGATTCAACTCAGGTTATATGTAAACCCTGGTTTGCATGAGACACCAATGGCGTATTATGTAAATAGATTTCTATCCTTATACAAAACTACAATTATTGACGAGACAGCTCTTAATAGCATGGCTACTTATCTGGACATTGAGAGCACCGGGATTTATTCTTCTGTGGCATAAGTTACTTTGTTATTTGGATTTCTCATATAGCTCGTTTATTGAAATAATTAGAAACAAATTACTCACATCCTCATTGGTAGGATAAGCTCCTTGACAAATCACCATGCCACAATCATTCCAGACTGGGCTTCTGAAAAAAATATGCTCACAAACTTTTATCAGGAAATGTGAAGACCGTATAGGTTTTAAATTTAACACTTGATAATCTTCTGACAACGGTTGAGCAGCACTTAATGAGCTTAGGCTCTCTGCAGTTAAGATGTTCTGAATCGGGGTGAGATAGAATGGAGGGAGGTTTTGTTCTTTTCAATTAATTTCCTAGGTGGCACACACTGCTTGCCTCTGATACCCTTTTCTGGCTGTGGGTGACTCCCTATGCTGGCATGAGGAGGCCTGGGGAGGAAGGTCGGCCAGGTTAATTACACCTGCCACTCTTCAGTCCCCAGCCCCCAAGCTGTGCTCTGTATGTTTTGGAGGGAAGTCACCCCTTCCAGTCTGACTCTAAGCAATTGGATGCAAAAATTGGCAGATGGGAGCTAAGAAGTTAGATTCAGATTCTCCAAACTGGTTATTCTGTGAAAATATGAGAGTTTGCATAAGAATTCAGATTGTTTTGTGTTGGTAATTTATCTAAACAGCAGAAGAAAAATCTCTCCGAGAATATCATTTAAATGCTAGTATTAGATTTTTTTCAATTCTACTGACATGCCTTCTCTCTTTGGTTAAGTTCACATTTTCCCAAACTTCCATCATTTGGGTATAATCTTTATGATTTCTATTCTATAAGACCCGTACTATCATTTATTTTACTTATAATTTTTCTTAATGTCTTTTTAAAAAAATTTAGCATAACCATGAGCAAGAATATTAATAAAATAATGAGGGGGGTGCCTGGGTGGCTCAGTTGGTTAAGCGACTGCCTTCGGCTCGGGTCGTGATCCTGGAGTCCTGGGATCGAGCCCCGCATCGGGCTCCCTGCTCAGCGGGGAGTCTGCTTCTCCCTCTGCCCTCTTCCCTCTCGTGCTCTCTGTCTCTCATTCTCTCTCTCTCAAATAAATAAATAAAATCTTTAAAAAAAAAAAAAGAAGAAATCGGGGGAGGAAAGAAATCTTCAAAAAAAAAATGAGGTTAGTATCATCATAAAACTGTTATAAAAGGTTAGTTTTCTTTATGTATTTTTCTGATATACACTGAAATAAATACATAGCTCTTAAGATACAAACATATTTTTCTGTGAAGTGCTTGCAGTCATCCCATAAAACCCCAATGGTACATAGAACATATCTTGAGAAACCCTGGTTTTGCCCAGGCTTGGTTTCCCTGTGATTGCTGACATTCAAGGTGGGTGGTAAAAGCAACCCCTGGAGCTAGCCGATGTCCTGCTCCCTGCCCAGGTCAGAGCTTTCACGTGACCCATGGTACCGAGGCTGGTTTGGTGCCGCATATCGGGTCCTTCTGTTGGGTCCCTCACTCGTCCTAGCCAGTTCTCACCACCCTTTCCATCTTCTTATAGATCAGCTGGCTTCTGATGTCATGTGTGCCCTTAGAACACTCAGAATGCCGCCTTCACTCTAAACCTCACGCTGCTTTGCACACAGTAGGTGGTCTGTGAATTATTTCTGGATAAATAAGAAGGGGGGCACTGGATACCTAGCCAGGTGGATGTTGAAGGTGCTCCTTAAACCTATTTTCTAACTTCCTTTGCTCTACCTCAAGGCTCTTTATGTGAAATGCTTTAGGTGAATGTTGTCCTCTTGCTTTTCCTCCCAGTTTTTGATCCCAGTTAAAGGATGGCAATGGGCATAATTTATTTCTTACTTGCCTAGTGAATTTTAAATAGTGTAGTTGGTGGCAAATGCTTTGCTGCAGCATTCTCTAAGAATTTAATAAGGTTATTCTAACATTTTTACTGTATTTACTTAAGCTTGTGTGCTTTTCAAAATTCACTGAGACACTGAATAATTTGAAACTTTGGCTAATTCCAAATATTTGGCTTTGGAATTCATGACAATTCTTATTATCAAGAGTATTATTAGTAGTAATAATAGCAATTTGGAATTAATAGTAATGTTGGATTTTGTGGCAGATTTTCCATTTTGATTATTATTTTGGTAGTGTTAAGCTAAAAGAAGGGATATAATAGAGATATCTCAGTTTCCAGTGAATGATTGTAGGTGAATGAGAGTCCAGTGTATAGGAGTAGATTTCGGTGACTCAGAAATGCAGGATGAGGCACTCACCTGTAGGATTTTTTAAAAATTTGTTGTATTTCCCTGATATTTTTTATTCAGGAACTATTAAACACGACGTGTGGGATCTAAGGCATTTTTGCCCATGCTGACAAATAAACAGTCCCCAGAATTGTTTGAGCTGTGAAGTTGTGTGTGCTTGTCCAAAAAGAAATCCGGGTTCTCTACAGGAATGTGATTTGGCCTTTATTTCAGACAGGCATCCGCAGCGATAACTAGTGCAGCTGCTTCCAGTGAAGCCACTGGAAGTTTCGAAGCGGGGGACTGTGGAAATCAGACCTATGTTTTAGAAAGACCACCGCAGCTGCAGTGTGGACGGTGGGTCAGAGGGGGTATGAAGCAGGTGGACTGGCCAGGAAGGGTTTGCAAGGGTCTCGGTGAGGCTCAATGAGGACGGAGCTGGAACACTGGCCATGAGGCCATGAGGCCATGAGGACGGAGAGAGGGGATGTAGTTCAAGAATATTTAGAAGGTAGACCCAAGAGAACTCGGTGGGATAGCACCCTAGCAAATGGAGGCGGAGGAGGAGTTGAAGATGATGCCCAGGGACCTGGTTTGTGTGAGTAGTAAGTAGTGTTACCCGCCCAGTTCACGTGGTTTTAGTTGGGTGTGACCATGCTGAGTTTCAGTTGTCAATCACCATTGATTGGAATTTGTTCCCACCTGCTAATACCATTACCTTATAGGTCATTCATTTTTGTTAGGTGTGAGTATACTGAATTTGAGGTATCATTTGTAAGGTACTGGGGTAATTCACCATTTCTGATACTTACTTCTTTATAAATCCATTCATTCATTTGTCAGATATTTGTGGGTATTTCTTGTTAATGTGTGCCAGACTTACACTGAAAGCAAAACTCTGATGCCTTCTCCTCATCCTTATTGTATCTGTGTATGATTTCATTTTTTTGCCCAGCCCTTTGTGGGGATCACCACACTTGTCTGAATGCCGAGCCAGGCCTTTGGTCCTGGAGAGCCATTGTCTCTGACTTGTTCCCAATGGCCACTCTCTAAAGTGCTCTTTTTCCTGCTTGTGCTGGTGTTTTAGGCATTAGACTCATTTCCCTTTTTAAATTCCTATTTTAATTTACATGCCTACTCTGGAAAATATTGGCTTTCAGGTTATTATCTTTTTTTTTTTCAGATATTTAAATATATGCTAGATTCATCATCTGGCTCCTTTCAGAGTTCTGGCCACCTGTGACCTACCTTTGTCTTTTTATAACATTACTAATGCCCTAGAAAAATAACATTTTAATGACATTTTGGAACATGAGAAATTAAGGTAGGTAAGCTCTAAAATGACGAAGAGAGCATAAGATCATGAGAGCGGTTTGTTTTTGAATGAGTATCTACCACTTCAAATGACAGCAGGACTTGGAACAGGAGAATTTTCCACGTGAAAACTGGAAAATCCCTCTTAGGTATTTGTCCCACTGCCAGAGAAATACTACTTCTCTTCACCTCCTGCAGGGCTGTGGCAATAATGTAAGAAGGGCATAAGGATGGGGAGTGACTGAATTTATGAATTTAGGGTTGTCCCACTCAGGAGAGTTTGAAACCCAGTTGCTGGAATGCCCTTTGGCTTTGGGGTCCATCCTTGATGGAATTCCAGGAGCCCTCTGAGTATTTCTGAGAAGAGGAAAGACAGTAAATCTGGCCTTAGGCACAAAGTCTAATGAGTGTTTTCCTGAGGCTGATTGTTATGTGGATCTTATTGTAATGTACTTTGGAGATGCTTCTCCTTTCCCTAAAGACCAACAGCAGAGAGAAAAGTAGGTTCCATGCTTATTTTGTGATCGGCTTGCCATCTGTGTGACCTGACGTTGGCTGGGGAATAGGATGAACTTGGATGGTGGTGGTAGGAGATGGGGATGGAAAAGAAAAGAAGAATAGACATTTTCAACCATTGGAAGGCAGCTAGAATATGCTCAGTTAAGAAAGGCTTGAAAGTGTAGAGATGCTAATCGAGAGGATTCATGTGGTTAGAAGGGGCCTAAGGAGGATGGACAGATGAGAGAATTGTAGGTCAGCTATCGAAGAAGGTGCAAATCTGGAAGAGAAGTGTATTGTTGGGAAGGAAATACCTTCCTGAAACAGGTGGAGCAATGTCTGGGTCCAAGCAAAGCAGACTTGTCCTCCCTCGATCTAAGGAGAAGATTGAGCTCTGAGAATCAAAGGCAAAACCTCGCTGGTGTTTCCTAGCAACACGGTGCCCAACTGGATAGACTATGACAGGTAATTCATCAGTCTGGGTACAGGTCATACACTAAGGCAACTCTCAGTACTGTTTGGGGGAAGGATTTGCTAAGAGGAGGAGGATAACACAAGAGAAGGGAGTGTCAATATTAAGGTCAAAGTCTAAGAAGACAATTCCCCTTTTCTTGGAAAAGAGAATGAACAGGGAATCTCTCTGACCCCTCACAGGAGGCACACAGAGAAGAAGCAAATCCTGCCTCAGACGAATTTCCTTTATTCCGTATCTGTAATCAGGATCCATGTAAGCTGCTCAGACTTTTTGGTAATGGAGAGGTGTGAGAATGGAAAAACTGAAGCTCCCAAAAGAAAGGAGGGAGTTCGGCCAACATTGTCGAGTTGCTGCAATTGCTCTTGTTGCTGACAAGCCCCTTCCTCGCCTCCTTGGGGTTAGTGACTGATGAGGACAGATGGAAGATGCTTGTGGGGGAGCTTTGTAAGCCTCAGGTACAGGACAGAACTTGTGAGGTGGGAGAGGCCAGCCCTTCAGGTCCACATGGATTATTCATCCAGGCATCACTGGGCCCCAGCCTTGCCTCAGGGATCGCACCCGACCTCTCACTTTCATATAGGAAACTAAGGCCCACAGGGTTGTACTAATTTTGTTTAAATTAATAATTTGTCAGGTCCAGGATCAGAGCACTTTCTTCTGTAAACAAATCTCTTTCATTTTGCTTCTAATAATGGCATCACATTTGCTAATTACTGAGATCTCCATGTGAAGTGTTGGGGGGTGATAATCTGTGTGTGAGTCAGTGGTATTATGGGGTGGAAGAAAAGAGAGACATATGGTGGAAATACAAGAAAATTTATGTTGGTGAATTTGAGTTTCGTTGTCTGGAAACACAAAGTGTGCTTAATTACTTTTTTACTGCTACATTTTGCTATTCTTTTATTTTCTAGAGGCTGAATGTTATGTTTGGAAACGGGAAGGCTATATGATAATGTGCAACGTATTCATTTATTTTTCTACCAAGCAAATACAGTGAGTTTCTACAGAGCCTTTGAACCTAAATATTATGTGCCTCTCCCCTCCTGCTGGTGCTTTTAAGGCTATTTGTATGTGATATTCATATGCCTGTAGTCATCTATCTTTACTCCTCCAATAGGACTTTTAATCCCTTAGCAATAAGAGAATTATTTGCATTGGTATTGTTAAGTATACTACTACATTTTGTGACTTCTAAACTAATTTTTTTGAAAACTAAAAACAATATATTCATCTTCTAAGGAAAGGAAGAATTTTTCTATGAATTCCAGGAAGAGACCTTTGAGAATCTCAAGGGGTCCTCACTTTGTCTTATGTGTTCTCTCAGCCTGTCTGCATTCATCTTTCTCAGGTAAAATCTTGTTTTTCTTAGAAAGTGAATCTGGCTCACATAAGTCATTTCCCAAGGCAGGGCCACTCCTGCCCCAAATTCTGACATAAACCTGGTCTGGTGTCCATTCTCCCTCTCCTCCCGCCATCTTTTCTGTACATCATTTGACCCTTGACAGTGTCCCTTTATCCTACCTCTGCTGCCTACACCTATAGTTTCTTTCTGCCATTTTCTTTCAACAGTCTGAGTAAGGATTGGATAAATGCCTTTTACAATAATATACAAGCATAAAAACAAAACGGGGTACTAATAATATTAACATAAGAAAGCATTTACCATGTGCTGGGCCTTTTGGCAAATATGTACCTTAAACGATCTCAACAGCCCTATATTCTAATGGTAACATTTTTATCATTCCCATTTTATCATGAGGAAACTGAGACTTGGAATGTTTGTACAACGTAACCAAAGTCACACAAAGTAAGCAGAGAATTAGGACTAGAACTCAGGAGAATCTGATTCCAGAAACGTTTCTTTTTTTTTTTTTTAAGATTTTATTTATTTATTTGACAGAGAGAAACACAGCGAGAGGCAGAAACACAAGCAGGGGGAGTGGGAGAAGGAGAAGCAGGCTTCCGCTGAGCAGGGAGCCCAATGTGGGGCTCAATCCCAGGACCCTGGGATCATGACCTGAGCTGAAGGCAGAGGCTTAACGACTGAGCCACCCAGGCCCCCTGAAACTTTTCTTTTAACTTCTGGTTGACCCTTGAACAACATAGGTTTGACCTACACCGGTCCACTTAATGTGGATTTTTTTTTTTTTATAAATATAGTACAATACTATAAATTTATCCTCTTTTCCTTATGATTTTCTTAATATTCTTTTCTCTAGCTTTCTTGTAAAATACAGTATATAATAAATATAACATGCAAAATATTTGTTAAACAAGTGTTTATGTTAACAGTAAGGCTTCTGGTCAACAGTAGGCTGTTAGTAGTTATGTTTTTAGAGAGTCAAAAATTTGACTCTGCAGGGAATTGGTGCCCTTAAGCCCCATTGTGTTCAAGAGTCAACCATATATTATATTTTAAATAACAGGTCTTAAAAGAGTTTTGGAAAATGTAACATATTTAAAGAGAGCACATCTTAAGTCAATTGAATGAATACCTCATTCGGGAGTGTTGAGCTGAAACCAGTCATGGTTTAGAGATACTTTAGATGCTCATGGGGGTATGGTAGGTTGGGATGAGCGAGGAGAAGACTTTTGAAATCATAACACGTCTGCTACTCATTGTGTAACTTGCACAAAAGTTCTCAAAACTATGTTGTGAAAGCTACCACAAGAGGGCTGTCCTCAGGAGCTATCTTCTTTGAGGAGTTGCTTGGAGAGGGGCTTGCCTAAAGGGTGGGGATTGCTACCAAGGGCTGGTAGAATGGCCTGTATTCAGATAGAGTGAGTGAGTCATCAGATCCTGATTTGAGCTCCCCAGAAGGTTTTTTCAACTGCCTTCCCACCCTAATGGGGAAGTGTTTGCATCATCAGTCACCACCACTGAGACATCTGGGCATCACTGGTCTGAACTGCAATTATGTTGGCTTCCCAGAGCCCAAGTGAGTTCTACAAAGAGGATGCTGATATTGCAGGGCAAGATGCAACCCAGAAGGTACCTGTGAGAGTAACTGGCCACAGATGAGGAAGTTCTGAGTTACGGCTATAGCAGTGGGCATAAAGGGAAATGGGGTCGTTGAAAGGAAGAGGAGTAGCCAGATTAAATATTTTATTCATCATATAACAGGTAGTGATCTGGGTCCCCAAATCTGTCCCGATTCAATTGGTCTAGAATAGGGTCAAGGAATATGTACTTACTTAAAGCATCCCCAAGGTGATTTTGGTCATTGATTCTTTACTTGGCATTGACGTTGGAGACAAACATCAAAGATACTTCCAAGGACATCAGCCTTTGAATCCAAGAAGGATGTTGTTGCTACTAACAGAGATGGCAGTGCCCCTGGACATGGGGAAAGAAATAAGGGTTTTGGAACAAGCATGCAGTGATCAGATACTGAGAAAGTGTTCTTTAGCCAAAGGAAACGGGCAGGAGACCATTTTTATTAAGTCTTTTCTGTGCTAAATATCCCACATACTTCCTTTTTTCCTATGAGATTACATCTCATTCCTTAATCTGGCATTTGAAGGACCCCACGGTTGGTTCACCTGCCCACCAACTCCCTCGTTGTTCCTGTAATGAAACCCTCGTGACAGACACAGCAGTCTCCTCCCTGACCCCAAACCAGCCACATACTTTCCCATCCTCATCATCCTTGCTCACAGTAGTTGAGCTTCCTGATAGTCTCTCCTCCCTGAGGTGTCCATACACGAATCTTACTCACCCTTCAGGGCAAACTCAAATCTCAGCTCCTTTGCTGGCAGCAACACAATACTCTTTCCTCTCTGATTATGGTTCTTCTGGGCCCGCTCACTCGTTTGGCCTTAAATCATTAACCTTGAAGTTATGCATTCATTTCCTACTCAACTCCAGTGCGTAAACACTGAGGAAAGAGGCTTTAGATTAATTCCACTGTTCGTCCCTTATAAAATCTAGTGGAATGGTGTGTTTGTATTATTTCAGGACAAGGCTGCATAGAGACATTTGTGGAAGCCCTGAAACTCAATACTCTGTGAATAACTGTAAAAGAAAAGGAACAAGATTGGGACAGCAACAAGTGACAGGAGAGAAGGAAGCCCACCAGAGAAATACTTAGAGGTTTGGATGCAGAACCTGGGGGATCCAGCACATTAGCAGCCCAGTGGGGGAAAATGTTTGAGGAGGAGAGATTGGCTCTCAGTCTTTATTGACTCAGAGGCTGAGGCAGATGTGCATGAGAACATATATTATTTTTATAGTAAAATCGAGGATGTACAAACTTGATATAGCAGCTTGTATATAAAAGGAGTCACTCTTCCATTCAGATTGGAAGAAATATTTATTGAGCACTCTGTGTGTGCCAGACAGTATGTATATTACCTGGTAATATTATAAACAGGTTCATTCCAAACTTCTGAAGCAGATATCATTGCCAGCCATCCCCATGCCCCTTGGTGCCATGCAGAAACCATAAGTTATGTTATTCACAGTGCTTTAAGGAGCACATGGTATTCATTTTCATGGAAATCTAACTAAGCACAGATGTCCGATTTGTGTCTTCTTGCCTAGGGATTTAGCTACAAAACAGGGGCTACCTTCTTTCTCACCTCCCACATGCTTGGATTATATGCTTGAGTATTGAGGGTCTTTCTTAAATGATGGTTTAAAAGAATCCTAATGGCTAGAAGTAATAGCCTGATTTCTAATGCATGACTGATGGTATATTGTACAAATACTTGTTGATGCAAAACCAGCAGATTTTTTTCTTGCACAGGCCCAGGGGTCTTAGCCGATGAGAGACTTCGGTTTTTCTGCTTCTGTTTTGAACTACATACTATGCATAGATGTTTTTAGATCCTTCTTTTTGTTTCCTACCTGAGACTGTATTGAGAATCAAAAGATTTGTGTTTTCCAGCCTGGTGACTGAGAATCTAATGTGTTCCTGTAGTCTCTGCTGGGTTAGGAGGCGTATTATGAGGCTGGGCAAATTTACTTGAATGAATCTCATTTGTTACTTTCAGGTCAATAAGCATCTTAAGCATCGTGGGGCCTGTGACACTGTCATATCCCAGAACTGCTAAGCAGGGCTCTCCCTGGAGAAGAGTTAACCAAAAGGAATGTGATCCTTTAAGTCCTAAAACAGGACATACTAAGGAAACTGAAGAATGAATCCATTCTGATGACCTGGCATTTAAAAAAAAAATGCTAAAAATACATTAGCCAAACTTTTTAAATTGAGTTCATTAACGTCTTGAAATTGCGTACAATTAATAGGATTTTTATTATTAATTCTTGTAATTTGTTTATACTAGGCTCTGAAAGGGGTCTTATTATTTTCTTGAGTCTAGCTATGCATTGATGAGACTCATTAAGCATAATGGAATCTGGCAATTTATCACCCAGATTAAAAGCCCTTTCCATGTAACCTCCATTTACCCTTTATATTTAGAGGCACCTCCTTGGCATCAATCAAGGGCTCAGTGTAATTTCCCAGATTCCTCAGTAACAGAATCTCTGTGGTGCTCAGCTTGTCCTTCCTGTCCTGCACTGCCCTTCCTCCTACCCATTAACATGAATGTGCAGTTCTTTTCATTCAAGCAAAGTTGTAAAAAGTATACAGAGTTAAGCTGTTTGGATAAATGCAACTTTGCCTTTTCTGTCTTTTCTTTTCCAAGCCTTTTCTGGTTATATTTCTTCACTTGAGCCTTGTTCTTCAGGGAACTATCAGAAATCAATGCCCTTTACAAATGCTAAACGTCTCTTTCTTGTTATGAATGGAACATTAGCCACCTAAGGTCTCCTGTCTTCCACCATCATGACTAATAGGATTGTAATTCCATCAAGGTCTCTGATGACATCAAAAACCGTATCAGTGAAATGTTAAGTGGATTTGGATGTGACCTGATCCCTGAGATGAAATTCAAAGCACTGTCTATCTAAAGGTTCAGAGGCGGTGGGATCCCAGCTAAACTGGCCACTCTGACCAGTGAAGGTGTCCCTGCTGGGGCAGACTGGATGAAGATAATAAATCATTTCCTAAAAAACACTTCAAACAAAATATAAAATACCCAAGCAGACAGAGGGAAGACACAACTGCTTACATTTTTGTCCATTCTCTACATTTATAATCTCTCCTTCCTCTTTTACAAATAAATAATAATAAAAAAAAACCCTCAAATCATATTTGAGCCACATAAGATCCTGTTCCACCATGCAACGGAAGTGCTATTGATTTGTTCTTATTTGGAAGATTTTTGCTTGGTTATTTTTTTTTCGTAATTGTTGTTTTCCTTTAATTGGTATTGACTTGTGTTCCTTAATTTGGGCTAGCCCTGCCTTTGTGAGAGCTGGGTGGAATGAGAGGAGCATGGCGTAATTTTCAGGACAGAATCAAACTATGTTGCACATTGGAAGTTTGAATGGCCAGTTGGCCTCAGTACTGAAATCCGCAAAGCTAAATGGTCAGAGTATAATATTACTGAACAGGAGCACTTAATGTTTTTTAATTCTTTGTTCTCCCTTTGGAGATAGTGAACCCAACTAACATCATCTGTCTCTGTCAAGGGATCACTGTTCTCAGAGGCATTCATTCAAAACCTCAGCATCTTTGTGGCTCAGCCTTTGACTTCCAGCCCCGATTCTGATCCTTTGTCAATTTGCGTGGCCCATTATCATTTCCACAGCCCTGTACCTGACCCCTTGCACTGCAGTCTCCCCCCCGTCAATCCAGCCTACACACTGCCAGATGACTCACACCAGTTACTTGGCTTTTGTCACATGGTTTTCTTGGTGAAGTTGTCCATGGCTCCCATTTCTTCCCGCATCATATCTAACTATTTACGTGGCTTCTGAAGCCTTTCATGATCTGGCCCCACTCCACCTATATGGTTGACTCCCCCTCAGCCCCAGCACAGATGAATCTTAACTCTGCTTTCGATCATCAGCCATGCAGTTTGGATATGTCCGTGTGGAAATAACCTCCCTGATCTTAACCTTTTCAAAGCGTATCCATCTTTTATCCATGAAGCATTCTCTGGTACTTGTATATCTTCTCCTCCTCTGAATTCAGCGAGATTTGTGATAGGTGTGGTATAATGTTATCCTTCATTCTCTTTTTTTTTTTTTAATTTTATTTTTTTTAAAGATTTTATTTATTTATTTGACAGAGAGAGACACAGCGAGAGAGGGAACACAAGCAGGGGGAGTGGGAGAGGGAGAAGCAGGCTCCCCGCAGAGCAGGGAGCCCGATGCGGGACTCGATCCCAGGACCCTGGGATCATGACCTGAGCTGAAGGCAGTCGCTTAACCAACTGAGCCACTCAGGCGCCCCATCCTTCATTCTCTTTTATTTGAGATTTGTATGTGCCCACCCCCCGGCCGCCGCCACACACACTGATTCCAAAAGGATTTATTTGCAGGAGTTACTTAAGTAGATAGCATCTTGTAATATTTGATCATTGCTTTCTATCTATATTTGTCATCTCCTCTACTCAGTCATTAGCTTTTCTAAGACAGGGACCATACTCATGCCTCATTTAGAAAGGTAGCCTGGGAAAATGGTCAGGACACAAGGCTAGAAGTTAAAGGACTTGAGTCCAAATACAATTTTGCTACAAATTAACACTGTGACTTTAGGTGAATTACTTGAGCCCTGAGGATCTAAATTATATATAAACTGCAAATAATTACATTTTTCACCAAATGTAAGAGAGCTTTTTCTTTCCATAAAAATAACTTGTCATTCTAAAAAAAAAATTAACAATACAGAAACCCTGAAAACAAAAATTAAAAATCAGCTGAATTTGCACTACCCTGAGGTAAAGACTGTTCACATTTTGGCATTTATCATTTTACATAGATTTCTTTTAGTCCATGTGCACTCAGGGGTAAGAGATCTGTCTATCTACCTATCAATCATCTGTTTATCTAATAATGGGGAAAATACTGATTTCTTGTCAGCTTTGCATGCTTAACAATACAAAGTGCATGTATTTGGGGGTGCCTGGCTGGTTTGTTCGTTAAGCATCTGACTCTTGGTTTTGGCTCAGGTCGTGGGATCGAGCCCTGCATTGGGCTCAGGGCTCAGTGTGGAGTCTGCTTGGGACTCTCTCTCTCCCTCTCTCTCTCTGCCCCTCCCCCATGCTTTCTGTCTCTCTCTCTCTCTCAATTAAATAAATAAACCTTCCTTTTAAAAAAGTGCACATATTTTCACCTCACCAAATTATTACAGAATTGTATGTATATTAAACCATATATCATCCCTTTTTAAAAACATATTTTAGAGAATGACATCGGAGTAGCTAGACCTTCTAACTGCTGAAAGAAGTATGTAATCTCCGGTTTGTCATCTCTGATGAGATCTCTCTGCCTTTGGTACAGAACTTTCCACGTGACTCTTTGCCTTTATAAATGAACACTGGTTTGCTGACTTCAGGTCAGTCAGCTTCTGACTGAGCTGAAGCCTCCTTTTCTAGCTCATCACAAATTCCAGCTTTGTCTCCATACAGTCCCTTTGCCAGAACTCCAACATCCAGGAGCCTCTAGCATTCAAACGTTTTCTTTACTTTTTCTTGTTTTGTTTTTTTTTTTTTTAAAGGTTTGGCCCAACACTCAGTTGGTGGAAGAACCTTATATAAACTGGTGTGAGGCAACTTACGGTTTTTATGTGATTCATTTGGTGCAGACATTTTTATGTTTCACTTCCAAAATGTGAAGGTATTTGACTATGAGTGACCACCCCAAGTCCTTCCTGGCAGTGATACATAATATAGAATGTATTTCTCTATTAACTACCTGATAAATATAAAATATTCTGACTTTCAAAATTCATCTGGTACAGAGGGTTTTGAATAAGAGATTATAGCCCTGTTCTAAATTTATGAGATCTTCAATCCTGGTGACTAAAATTAGCACTTTGTTTTTCTTGTTAGCCTTCATTAAAAAAAAAAAAAAAAGTAACAATAGACTCTTAACTTTAGAGAACAAACTGATGGTTACCAGAGGGGACGAGGTGGTGGGGATGAGTGAAACAGGTGTTGGGGATTAAGGAGGGCACTTGTCATGGTGAGCACCAGTGATATATGGAATTCTTGAATCACTATTAATATAACACTGTATGTTAACTAACTGGAATTAAAATAAAAACTTAAAAAAATAATTAGTAATAATAATAATAGTGTTAGACGTTATAGCAGTGGTTTTCAAACTTGTATTTTCTTTTTGGGTTTCAGAAAGCATCTTCAGATAAAATCTTACCTTGAAAACCAACCCCTTGGCCGAGAAAAAAGTCAAGCCCCTCTTCCTAGAGGGGAACCCAGAGATCGGTCCATCAGGTCCCTCCTCCACTCACTCCAAGGTCACCTCTGCTGTGGTCTTGATAAGGAAAATCTGTGTCCTAAGATGGCCAACCCAGCCAGCAAGGGAGTCTCAGGCCTTGCCCCTGGGCTCTTCCAGGTTGTTCTCCCTGCTCTGCTTCCCATGGGCGCCAATCTGGGTTCCTCTCTCTGCCCCGCTTCGCGCAGGCGCCAAGAGTGCCCAGTATGTGGAAGTAGAAGTGTATAAATTGCCCCCTTTGTTTTGTGCTCTGGGCTCAGACCTTTGCAGATCACTCTCCTCCGAGCCTGCCAACGTTAAATAAACCTCCTATCCTCCAAGATCTCCGGGTGCTGCTTGGTTCTTCCGTCAGGCGATCCTGTCCAGGCTCTGTAACAGTCTGGTGAAGACAGCTGTAGTAAAGGTTGACGGTTGCTCAGGCTCTGAGATACCAAGGATGGCAGGGCGGCAGCCCTGTGTCCTGGAGAGCACCACCGGCCAGGCAGAGAGTACCACCATTCCATGGCTGGGAGGGGTTTGTTGTGGTATTTCTGCCATTGTTTTGTTCTGGGTTTCTTTTCTGGTCAGATGAACAAGAGATCACGTTTAGCATAGAAGGAGAATTAGAAGGAGATTCCTTGGAAGCTCACGTTATTTCAAGATTGAAGGTATAAAAGCTAAGGACCACTTGTCTTAAAATTTATTAAACAATCCTTATTTGGGTTACTTATGTCATTTTCAATGATTTTAGACAAATAAAACCATTGTGAACATATATCTACATACATCATTGTATATTTGTGTTAACATTTCTTTATGATGACTCCTGAGGGTAGAAGGATTGTGTATGTACTTGAAAACTTTTCTACGTAGTGTTGGATTGTCCTCCAGAAAGATCATACCAATTTATACCCCATGTGACCCTTCAAGTCCCTTCATGTCTTGATTTTCAGTGACTTATTAAATCAGTAAGTTGTTTCACATGCTTCCTTAACTGTTATTAATTTCTGGAATATTATAATTTTTAAAGTGTCATTGGAATTTAATAAGCACCAAAAAAGGAAGTTCCATCAAAATAAGTGTTTATTTAGTTGCTGGTATTTAATTAAAATATTTAAGATTTAATTCATCAATATTATTTTTAAAATCTCTGATATATCTCTGACTTTATCTTCCTTATTCTTTTACTCTTGATAAGCAATTTCTAATGAAGGGGTTTCAGAACGGTTAATTATACTTAAAATGGTTATCAAAAATTGCAAAACATGAACTTTCAAAAAAATTGTTGCTACACTAGTTTTCCTAACTTCTGCAAGTTTTTAAAGTGTTTTTAAGGTGTTTTTAAGATGAACCAATCTTTTTTTTTTCCCCTCTATTTTTTTTTTATTATGTGTTTTAAATGCATGCTATCAGGGAAGTGTCTATAAGTGAAATAATAAGGACATATTGTTGAATAAGGCATTTTCTTTTTTGAATAAGGCATTTTCTGTAGAAATATTGATGGCTTACATCTTACCAGAGTAATTTAGAGCTGGCAGGGTGCACCTTTGCTACTTTAATTATTAAAGGCTTTTTTTTCTCACGGTGACTGAATTGTAGAATGTACACATTTCAAATTGAATGAAGCTATAGTTTGCAGACAGTATAAATCTAACAGGAAGATGAGATAAAAAAATGTTGAAATGCAGGAAACTTATAGAAATCAGATCAATAAATAAAGAGGGAGTCTTCTTACAGCTTCCATAATTATGCCTGTGTGAGTGGAGTGATAGATTTTCAGCATTTTCACAGTGAGCTCTTTTTGTGTTCAATTGCAATTTTGAAATTGACTATGTGCTGCCAAAGGAGATGTGAGAAAATAAACTCCCCTTGTCTTCATAGGACTTATATCTTTCCATCGAAATACAGAATCAAGGTATATATTAGTATTATTTGGCCAAGTATAATGGTGGGATTCTGGAAGATTCTTCTTCCTAGGGCCCATCGTCCAATAAGCCTGACTCGCAGGTGGGACAGCTGATCCGGGCACTGAGTGAGTATTTGGAGCATGACCCAAGCTGGTCTTATCTTTGAGGCTTAGATGCACACACCAGAGTCCAGTCAACATGCTTCTGTCCATCAAAATGCTTCCCCAGCCAGCAGGGATACCATGAGGCAGAAGAAGTCAACTTGGGGTGCTCCTAGCCTCTGGCAACCCAGCCCTATTCCAGTAATCTGGCCACTGGAGAGAAAGGTAGGACTGATAGTAATTTTTTTGCTCATGGTTTTCAAAAGTTTTTAAAGACACAGTTGGAACTATCATGAGATTTGCATGCACGTGTGTGTGTTAACAACTAGGCTGCATGTCTGTCAGCTTACTGAGATTGTAGTCTGTTAAAACAAGTAATAAGACATATTGACATCATGAGCCCCTTGATATGATGCACTGAGGACACAACATTATATCTCGGGTGTTGCCAAAAACAGGTACCTTGTCTGGTCATGAGGAAAAAAAAGAGTCAGATGAACCCAAATTGAGAGACATCTGAGGAAATGGCTAGTTGATATTCTTCCGAAGTGTCAAAAACATGAAAGACAGGGACTGAAGAACTGTTACTGCCTAGAAGAGTCTAAGGAGAGATAGCAACTAGGTATCAAAGTGGGAACCCAGATGGGGTCTGGGCACAGAAGAAGGGCATTTGTGGAAAAACTGGTGAAATTGGAGTAAGATCTTTAGGTAAGAGTACTGTAGCCATATTAGTTTTCTGGTTCTTACCATCCTGCTGTATTTATACAGTATGTTAACATCAGGGGAAGCTGGAATATAATGGAAATTCTGTACTCTTTTTGCCATTCTCCTCTAAGTCCAAAGTTAGTTCCAAAATAAAAAGGTTTTCAAAAACATATTTTTCATAGGAACTGCTTCTAGTTTCCCTTCAGACACTTCAAAGGGTTCATTTTTAAATCATGCTAGTAAGACTTGACATTTATCCTCAATGAACTTAGCCTTGTTAATGTAAATAGGTTGGCCCAGCATATCATGGTTAAAGCATCAGTCAGGAAGACAAGGTTTTGAAATTCAGTTCTGCCACGTGCCAGATGTTTGACTTTGAGAAAATAACCTGGCTTTGCTGGGTCTCTGTCTTCTCATCTCTAAGTATGGAATGATGATGATGATGTTAATGCTAATACCTGCTTCATGGGAGAGCTGAGAACATTGAGTTAAGTCACATTTAACAAGTACTGAGCACAGTGGCTGGGACATACTAATTGCTTTATACTTATTGGCTGTTTCTCCTGGTGTTGTTCCTGTTCAAATCTCTGTTCCTTTACTCAGCACTAAAATGTAAATAATGCACCAAGTCTGTTACAAGGATAAAACCAGCTATTGTGTATAAAACAGCTGCTTGGCACACAGTCACTGCCAAATAAGATGTAGTTACTAGTATCATTCAGCCAGCTAGCCAGCCATTCTTCTATCCATCCATCCATTCATTCACTTAAAAGCCCATCCAGTATTTGGGGGGAGTCTCCTGTGTACTGGAGATTGGCGAGCCTTTAATGTGCAAAGCATGGCTATTAATCTTTGAACAGGCAGAGCAATCATAATAGCACGTGCCTTCTGCATGTATAGCTCATTACAATCCGCGAAAAGCTTTTCCATACATTATTTCCTTACCTACCTCCAGAAGCATTGGCTGCTATCCCTCTCTACTAATGTGGAGGACGAAAATGAGTGTCCAGAGGGTATGCTCCATCCTGGCTTACGTGACTTGGCAGGGGGTTGACAAAGTTTCTCTGTAAAGGGCTCCCTCCGTGTGGGAGGGCGGTCTCTGTAGCTGCTATTCTCCCCTGCCCCTGGAGCGCGAAAGCAACCACAGACAACAGGTAAACAGATGCATGCCACCCTGTTCTGGTAAAGCTTGCCTTACACAAACAGGCAGTGCCCAGACTTGTGGACCCTTGCACTCATCCAAGGCAGAACAGTTACTTAGCTTTAGATTTCTTGACTCCAAACCCAGGCGTTGCATGACGTTCTGCCGCAGTGTTTCCGCACAGGTGTTAGACAGAGGACCTGCAATGTGCAGCTGCGGATTCGCTTCCCAGAAGTGACCATCTCGTCCCTCTTTCTGTATCCTGCTTCGTGGTCATCAAGCAATATTTTATTAAACACTCAGCAGAAATCCAGGTTCACTTTGCCTCTCGGTCTTGTTGGCCTTTTTTCCAAAGATGTGAAGGGGAGCTGTTCTTAGGGAGTCTCTGTAACTCCGAGTGACCATTGATTTCTTTTCTAGTTGTCACACACCTTCTTTTATTTATTTTTTTAAAAAGATTTATTTATTTATTTGAGAGAAAGAGTGGGCGCATGCCAGTGGGGGGAGGGGCAGAGGAAGAGAATCTCCAAGCAGACTTCCCGCTGAGTGGGATGCCAGACTCTGGGCTCTGATCTCGCCACTCCCAGATCATGACCTGACCCAAAACCAGGAATCGGATGCTCAATGAACTGAGCCACCCAGGTGCCCCATACGCCCTTTTTTAGAACACTGCATTCTAGAAATGATTTTTTTGAAGGGAGATCAGCCTAGAAACTGATTTGTAGTTTCTAAATGTAGCTTTTTCCTTTGAATTTGAAAATTAAAAAAAAAATTCTGAAATGTTCTCAAAAAATAAACGTATTTCCCGGCTTTTAATGTGGGCCCCTCTCTGACTTGTCATGACTCCTCAAAGATTGCCAACAATGCTTCCACCATCCCATCTGAAGTCCATTTATTACCCCGGAATGTAATTTATTGTTGAGACTGGATTTAGGCAGAGAAGCTCGCTGATCTCCCTTGTGATCTCTTCACTTATCTTGGGCTTCATGTTTTCTTCTTCTTTTCAATTTGGAGATCATTTGCCTTGATAGCAAAGGGACAAGTGATAGAGGAATTGAATGATCCAGCTTTCTCCCTAGCTTCTATATTAGCATGATGTCATCTGCATCAAGCAGTAAGTCAATTCCATCCTTTCCCTCATCTGACTCTAAACAGGGTCATAACCTAACACCCTGTAGATTTCACCTGTTTTTGTAAGTCATGGCTTACCCTGGACCTTTGACACTGTTTTTACAGATTTGTTTCTTTCTTCCTTGATCATTTGTCTTTCCTTCCACACATCCTGTTACTCATTGGTCTCATTTAATTACAGAACCAAATAAAATTCATGAATTGAATGACAGATGGTGCTGTTTTGCTGAAACATTTGTTAGACCTCTACCTTGACTGTGGTCTTCTCTGGTCTTTTCTATTAGGAGTAGGTTCTTTTGCATTTGGTTGCCTTGTGTAGTCTTGTGATGGAAGATGACTGAGCTGTCTTTCCAATTTCTACCCTTCAAGCTACATAATGGTTGTTAGTTTCATGTGTGAATACATTGTCTTTGCCTTTTCTTGTGGCAGGAATATCCCGTTAAGTCTACTTCTGTTCTTTTTATATTAGCTTTTAATAAGGCCATCATGAACGAAAGTACAAAGAAGACTGGACCACATGGCAATATTCGATAAGAAGTTCTTTATTATTACATTCAGAATACCCTTAATGTTCGTTTTTATGCCACTAAACTGAAATACAAAGTTTAAAGGTATTTATTAAAATTTTGTGGGTCCATAAAAAGAGGACTTTGGATACTGAGGAAATCCTGAATCTCTGTTTGCTGCTATGCTTAGGGACTCTTGGCTGAGACAACCAAATCCTCTTGACTTTTTCTAAACTTTCAGCTGTTTGCTCCCCAAACGATCCCCTTTCCTCTTCTAGACATTCTTGAACTGGACATGACTGCTTACATCCTCAGATTCTTTCGTTTTCTTTGCTGAGTTTTTAATTTTATTTTATTTTTTATTATGTTATGTTAATCACCATACATTACATCATTAGTTTTTGATGTAGTGATCCATGATTCATTGTTTGTGTATAACACCCAGTGCTCCATGCAGAACGTGCCCTCCTCAATACCCATCACCAGGCTAACCCATCCCCCCACCTTCTCCCCTCTAGAGCCCTCAGTTTGTTTCTCAAAGTCCATAGTCTCTCATGGTTCATCTCCCCCTCCGATTTCCTCCCCCTTCATTTTTCCCTTCCTGCTATCTTCTTCTTTCTAAATATAATGTATTATTTGTTTCAGAGGTATGCTGAGTTTTAAAGCCACCAGAGATCTCACTGTCAGTGTCTCTGCTTTTCTCATTGCTCTATTTGAATTAAGAGTGGGGTATGTGTGTTGGTTGTGTGGTGGGTGAGGCTCTCCCTCTCACCTCAGTTCCTTGCTCCCAGAAAAGGCCCACAGCCCCAGTTAGCCATGTGACAGGAGCCTGTCTGCCTCTGAAGCCTTGCGAGAAATCTCAGGTCACCACAGCGGGACCTTGTTGGCTGCTTGGGGTTGACCTTTGCCATGTTGCACCTACCATTAGCAAGATGGTGCTAAATCCTCCCTCTGCACTGGTAATTTTTTCCTTCCATGAGAAGACCCTCAAAACATTTATTAGCCCCAGTTTCTGAGGCTGAGTTTCTTCCTGGCTCGAATTTGATTCACCATGATCTTCTACCCAGCAGCCTTTTGAGATTGGTTATATTTTCTGTTCACATTCTTAACAAAAGCTATCTCCTGGTTTCCTCCATGAACGATCTTCTACTGTTTCTGGAAACACTTCTCCCTTCTAATCAATTGGGGCACAGAGAATAGTCCCCCATGATCTGTCACCTGTCACTTTAAAGACACTAACTGGAATATCCCACGTGGACAACCCTCAGACTCTGGGAAAAAGGTACTTGACTCACTGTATTACCACCAGGGCAATGAAAAGAGCCCCTTGCTGTCCAGACTCAGCTGATGCTTGACTGATCTGGAGCCGTTTATCAGCGCACCTAAATTCCTACAGGAGCCCTGACATGCAGACTTTGTCTCTGCCACACTGCTTACATGGTTTCCTTTTTACTCTTCCTTTATCACAGCCTGAGAGTAGGCAGTTCTGTGATGTCCTTTTTTTTTTTTTTTAAGATTTATTTATTTGAGAGAGAGACATGGGGGTGAAGGGGCAGAAAGAGAGACAGAATCTCAAGCAGACTCCTCGCTGAGTGTGGAGCTGGACACGGGGCTTGAGCTCAAGACCCTGAGACCATGACTTGAGCCTAAATCAATGGTCAGGCACGTAACCGACTGAGCCCCCCAGGTGCCCCTTGTGATGGCTATCCTTTCCTCTACCTTCCTCTCATTCTTTTCTGTTCTTTCTCCTTTGCCTCAGTCATTTACAGGTTACTCACCAGCCCTGGTTTATACAAAATAATATCAGTGCTACCTTTAAAATAACCACATAAGCATTGGCTCTGATCTAACCTGTCCCAGAGCATCTCACTCAGTCCCTCCAGCTGTTCACTCTCCCTCTAGTCTCCTTGCCATCTCTGCTCCTACCTGGGTTTCTGTCTGGGTACCCATGGTGTCAAATTATCCTGAGTGAAGATCACACATCCTTTCCAGAACTGGTTGTTTGGGAAATTAGTAACTTGGTTATGTTTTCAGACAAAGTGTTACCTAGGAATTGTTTCTATAATTAGTCTGCCTTTGATTTGAAATTTGACTTCTCATTTTTGTATTTATCCTCTGGATGCTACTCTCCTGATGGCAAAATGTTGGATTCATCAAAATTCTCTTCCACCTATAGCTGACTTAAGAATGTCAAAGATATCTCCAAAGATCAATCATGATCCTGAAATCAGCTTTACCAATCGAGAGGCCAGAAGAGAGATTTATGTGAGTTGTCTAATGATAATTGATATGATATTTCAGGACTTCTTCTGTCCGGGGCTGGTGGTGGGGACGTCAGGCAAGAAAGATAAAATCATGACCTTTGTGGGTGGTGTGAAATTTGCTTTCTGCTGTTCAGATCCCAGCCATTAGTCTGAATTGCCCTTTGATTAATGTCAAGTAATTAGTTTCACCGTTGGCTCCCACCTCAAAAATGTCTTCAACCATATAAGAAGGACAAATAAATGATTTTTAATAAGGTTGCTATATTTGTCCTTAATTTTGCACAAGCAGTTTAATACGTGCTCTAAAATTACATTTTCTGGGCGCCTGGGTAGTTCAGTCAGTTAAGTGTCTGCCTTCCACTCAGGTCATGATCCCAGGGTCCTGGGATCAAGTCCTGAGCTGGGCTCCCTGCTCAGGGAGGAGCCTGATTCTCCCTCTCCCCCTCCCCCTGCTCATGCTCTCTCTCTCTGTCACGTGCACGCATGCAGTCTCTCAAATAAATAAAATCTTTTAAAACAATAAAAAAATAAAATTACATTTTCTAAGTGACAATAGAGCCAATATATATATCATATAATTAGTGATAGAATTCTAAGAGATGTAACTGTAAAAGAATTCTGCAGGATCTCTTCCTAAAGGAGGCAGGCAGGAATCTAGCTGGTATTCAAAAAAATACTGTAATGGAAGTTTTTCCTAAATCACGAGAAATTGGCCCAGCTGTACTGAAGTGCTTCATATTAGTGAATTCAATAACTTTTCTGGTTGTGTTATTTGTAAAATGACTTTTGCTTATAGATATTCAAATATATACAGTTGGTTATAATCCCAGAGAAAATAAGGGAGGGAGATGGATACCTGAGTCATTAGTATGGAGAATTATCTCAAACACAATAGATTTTCTTCATGACAAATCACACAAAATCTCCATAGCAACTTCAAATAATTATGCATAAGATTTCAGCATAGTAACAAAACTACACTCAGAAGAACTTGCAAAGACTAGTGATACACAGTGACATGGATGTGTGGGTAGATGGCACATGGGAAGATTGAAGGGGGCAGTTTTAAGATGTGAAAAATGCACAAAGGACAGAAAAGATTGCCTGCTTTGTGCTTTGGAGAATACTGATTCAGTCACTGCGTTGTCTGGAAATTGGAGACTGGGGGCCACAATATTTATTGATAATAGGAGGTCCCAGCTAGAACCACCATTGGTTAAAGGAATGTTAGCATTTCTATTATATTTTTCTCTGGGTTTATCACCACTGTAAGAAAATCTTTCTAGGCAATATGTTGGCATACTACATTGATATAGAAATTGACGTAGAAAGATGATTTTATAATTATTTTTTGAATTTATAAAACTTGCTTGAGCTCTTAAATTTTATTTATTATTTATTATTTTTTTTTAAAGATTTTTTATTTATATGACAGAGAGAGACACAGCGAGAGAGGGAACACACGCAGGGGGAGTGGGAGAGGGAGAAACAGGCTTCCCGCTGAGCAGGGAGCCCGATGCAGGGCTCTATCCCAGGACCCTGGGATCATGACCCGAGCTGAAGGCAGACGCTTAACGACTGAGCCACCCAGCTGCCCCTATTTTTTATTTTTTTTGGAGATTTTATTTATTTATTTGACAGAGAGAGACAGCAAGAGAGGGAACACAAGCAGGGGGAGCTGGAGAAGGGCATGCAGGCTCCCTGCCAAGCAGGGAGTCTGCTGCGGGGCTCTATCACAGGACCCTGGGATCATGACATGAGCCGAAGGCAGACGCTTAATGACTGAGCCACCCAGGTGCCCCGAGCTCTTAAATTTTTTAAAAAGCTGTAGAAGCCCTCCAGATATGCAAATAATATCAAGTTTAGTTACTACAAAACATAACTGAGATGCTTTAATGCAAACATTCCTTGCAATCTAAATAATGATTTTTTGCAAGTGTTAACACACATAGTTTACTCATGCTTGGGTATATTTCCCACCTGAGTCCTCAATATAGCGTTATTTACTAATTGTTCAGTGTCAGTAATACAGCTTTTGTTAACACCCATATATAAAACGTCACTGCCTTATGTGAAATATATTAGCTTAATTAATCAATTTATATAAGAAAAGAGGTAATTTTTGGAATTATGGTATTATGATATTATGATAATTTCTGGAAACTCCCAGGCCACAACAGAACATTGAAAGATTAGGCAGTGTTGATGGGGAAGAACAAGAGGATGTTACATACTCAATTTGGTGTGGTACATATTAATGTCATGGACCCTGACTTCACAGTGGCTGCTAGAAGCCAAAGGATAACTTTGGCATAGTTTGTGTAACGGGAATACTGAGAATGTAGAGCCAGAAACAGACACGTGGTTAGTTAATTTCAATGTAACGGAACAGATACTGAGATATGCTCAGGCTTATATTGGACTATAACCGAAGGGCTTGTAACCAAGAATCCTTTAGGGGAGACCTGATGCATCTTAAAGGGAAAAAGTGTCACCAAGGTCAAGAAAGGAAAGGACAGCATGCCACACAACGGAAATGGTATGAGCAAACGTCCAGAGGTGTGAACTAATGCAGTGTGTCCAGTGAGGTAACAACTACCACTTTGGTGTTATTGGAGCTTAAGGCCAGGGGTGGAGGGAAGTGGGCTTGGATCTGGAGGAGGGATACTATTCAAGTCAGGCCTTTTATGACAAGCAAATGACTAAGTACAGTGTCTTAAAAAGATAGGAACTCTTGAAGTACTGATGTGTTTTGAGCAAGCTAGTGACATGACCCAATTTGCATTTTAGAAAGATGCCCAACTCCATTCTGGAGAGTGGAATGAGGTGGGGGGGGGGGGGTGGCAAGACTAAAAATAAGAAGATGGATCAAGAGGTCATTTTCAAAGCACAGACTTTTCCAGTGATCAAACCACTTTGTCTCAAATATCAGGGAGCAAGGACAAGCAAGCTGAGGGCCCATTTGTGCCCTCTCTAACTACGAAGATCTTTACTTAAATTCATTATTTTGAAGGTGACTTTAGCTATGTCCTGTTAACATTAAATTGTTAATAAATTGGTTTAATATTGTATTATAAAAACTTTTCATTTTTAGAATAGATTTAGTCCATTTCTCTGCTTTGAAGCAGAATATTTAAGTGATTATGGACACTTAAGAGTTTCTTTCATTTTAAAGGCTATAAGAAAAATGGATTTTCAGTGTGTGTGTATATGGCCCAACTATTAGGAGTTAAGTGTTGGGTGACTATAGTTCTGGATGAATGGACAAGACATAGTACAATATCCAGGGGTGGGAAAGCATGTACTCAGCTTTTTTCATCTCTCTGTCAAACATTTTTTAAAATATGGAATGCTTCACCAATTTATGTGTCACCCGAATGCAGGGGCCACGCGAATCTTCTCTGCATCATTCTAATTTTAGTGTCTGTGCTGCTGAAGTGAGCACTCTGTCAAACATTTTTGAGGGCTTACTAGGTGACAGGACTGTTCTGAGCAAGAATAAAGCAGTCACGTGCAAAGCAGACAGGAACCTTGCCCTTACAGAAATTTCAATCTAGCAAATATGTCCCATAATACCATTTATGCAGGCCTTGCTTTTTACATTGATCAAGACTCTCAGTTCCTTGGCATTTTCCAGCTGCCCACCAATTGTCCTTGAATAGAGTGAGAAGAAATGTTCACAATCAACATAGATTTCCGGACTCCCTAGAAAATAGCAAAAAGCTCTCCCTACCTCTTTCAATTTAATGCAAATACTAACTTTATGCTATCTCCTGTTATCCCTAAGCCCTAATTAAAAAAGTATAATAGACTCTAACTTCAGTCATAAAATTTTAGATAATTCTCGAGAAGTATAAATACTGAGTTTTGACTCCTGGATGAATGACTTTCTAGTTTGTGGGAAAAAGGGCTTTCTCCAAATTTCAACAGAAGTAATTAAATTCCCAAATGTGCAATAATGTCTTCATCTGGTGATACAGCCCTGCGATGTCCTCACTTGCATCCTTTCCTTTAGTTCCCCATCAGCTATATGATCCTTTGACATCGGGAGTTCAGTGCATTGGCCAGAAAATCAGAGCTCTGTCTTCGCATTCATGCCACCTGGCTTTCCCATATTCCTTTGACAGCTCTAGGCAAGAACAGGAGAGCTGCAGGGAAAGCAGTAAAAATGGTGATGAAATACTTTGTTCCTTCCTTATATAGTCAGTATTTATCTTATATTGTTAGCTCTGCACACATAGGGATAAAATATACATCCTCCAGTTTTTTAAAATAGTTGGTCCCTGGGGCGCCTTAGTGGCTCAGTCAGTTAAGCATCTGCTTTCAGCTCAGGTCTTGATCGCTGGGTCCTGGACCGAATCCTACATCAGGCTCCCCGCTCAGCAGGGAGTCTGCTTCTCCCTCTCCCTGCCGCTCCCCCTACTTGTGCTCTCTCTCCCTCTCTCTGTCAATTAAATAAATAAAATCTTAAAAAAAAAAAAAAGTTCCCTAGCACCATGAGAGGTGGCTAATAAAAATATAAGGTACCTGTCCGAGATGGGATTTGAGATACAAAAACATTGCTCCTTCAAATGTGAAAAACAGACTCGTGGCTTTTACCATGGTATTTTGCTCAAAGATTGAATTCAAAGAATATAGATTTTTTTTTTAAAGAGAAAATGCAAATATGTGGCCACGAAATGACTATACTCTGTGTAATGTTTGTGAAATTCTCTGCTTTGCTAGGTTGGATTTAAGAAACCTTCTTGGAAACTCTGGACTCCAAGGTGTCCTGATTTGTTTTCAGGTGTGTGGGTGTTGTAAGAAACGGATTGAAGAGAAGTCAAGGTCAGAAGAAAAGAAAAAAAAAACAAGTTTTGGTAATAAGTAATCATAGGACGGTAAAATCTTTTGACTCAAAATACAACTCAGAATGCAAACCCCAATCTGCTATCTCTGTGAGAAAAGCAAATATTTCCAGCTGTATCTAAACATCTTGAAAGCAAAAATTCAAGGAAAGAATTACCTCTTGTATGTGATATTAGCATCTCCCGTCTTGAGAAGTTCTGTTAATATGAATCATAATAAGATGATCTGTGAGTAGATAGACGCAGAACTTTTATTCACATCTCCATACATTTTATTTGCATATAAAGTGGCATATTTGTACTCAACAATAACTCGCCCTGGAAGAGTGATATTTAATAGGAGAATATAATTATCCCATCAGGCCATAAACATTTTCTTTAGGGAAATGACTACAGTTTAAGATAGTTTCATAATGACTCTTGTAAAGTACCACACTCTTACCAATTGAGCTCAAGAAAAAATTTAAGCTACAAAAATATTATGATTTCATTTGAATAAAATATCTGTTTTCACTTATCCACAGTTTTAGGAGTGATACACATAAAGGTCAATGAGCTATTAAATGTTTAATTTTGATTCTGTGTGAAGACCTCAAGCAATTATTTTAAGTACAAATATTAGGAACTGAAAATATTTTATTGTATACCATGTTAACCACCCAAAATTGTTTTATTCTTCATCTCAGATAATGACATTATTATAGAAGCTAGATAGAATATATGTAGTTAATACTTCTGGTCACTAAAAGTGGCCTCTTCAGGATGTCTGATTGTATGCCTTGCATTCATTGGTGCTCTTTAGACCAAGCATTGTTTTCTAAGCTTTTAGAATGTCACCTAGATAGCTATAATGTCTCAATATTTTAAAAGTTATGTATATAGTCCTGCACACAAACTAGAGAAACTAGAAGCTAACTTATTTGTCTGCTCTTTTAATGTTGGTAGAGGTATTCTCTTAGGAATCAGCAGACTTGCATCATCACATTGCTTTTAGCATTAATAAAGCCAGGTGACGATTCAGTTATCTTCCATAGAACTTTCTTGTTATTAGTTGATACATCAGACCAACTGCTGAGAATTCCCCAGACCCGAACTGCTGGAGAGTTTGTTCCTTACTCCAACCTGATGTGTAATGATGACATCAAGGGGGCCCCAGTGCTTGGGTAGGGAAGGGAGTCGGAACAGGTAATGAAGGAGCCTGAGGTTAAGTGTTACATACTGAGCCTAAGGAAGAATTGAGAAGTCAGTGAGATGTGAGAATAGTCAGAGCAAATGCCCGGATATTACCACGCTAATATTATGGTAATATATGGTAATAATATTACCATATTACCATGGCCAACTTTCAGAGCGACTGTGTTCACAAATCCAGGGATTGATACGGAATACCTGGACTAGAGCGTCTGTAAGTTGCCTTCCAGCCTTAAAGACTGGGAATGTCTCCTCCCTTAGGATATTAGGCAATATTCCAGTTTGTTCCTTCTGCTTCATACTGAATTTGCTGACTGGAGTACCTAAGTCACGCTTTGTATTTGTAGGCTGATTTTACAAGGTCTCAGTACTACAGCTCTTGGATATTTGTCATATCAAAGTTCAGTTCCCTTGAGTTTGAGAATAACTGCCTTCAAAGTCCACCCGGAGCCTTGGCTTAGTCTTGAGCTTCCAGCAAGCCAAGCTTGTTTGTTTGACCAAAAGCTGTGGAGTCACAAGACTTTAAATATTAGATATTTCTTTTTTTGGCTTCTATTTTGCCAACATCTGGACAATGGATATGGAGACCGTTTCTCAGCCTATGTTCTTCTGGAAATCCCATACGTATTGACAAAGGGAAATTAATTTGGGTAGTATAAAAATGGCCTCATTTTGGCCCCCAAGCCCGTGGGATTTCTGGCCAGAGTCTTCGACGTCAGACATCTTCCTGAGTTGGGGCAATCCACGTAAATCACTGGTGGGCCCACCAGATCAGATCACGGTCTGAATGTGAACACTTGCTTCCCTTTGTGTGGGTAGAGAGCACCCAGTCTCATCCTTCTACCCTCAGCCACTCAGCTGCCCCAACGTGGTGAGGCAGGCCCTGCCACTACCAAGCTATCAGCAGCATCCCTGCAAAGGCTGGGACAAGAGCTGCGCCAGCCATCAGCATGTGCTTAGGTGTGCCCTCACCTTCCTCCTCTTCCTGGACCCCTGCCCAACACACTCTTGACGCAGGTTTGGTGTTTTCGTCTGTGCCTTGTAACTTATGCCATACTGGGTCTGGGACAGCTCTTGCCTTGGGAGCAGTGGTGCCTCATTCATTCATTGACTCGCCCATGTATTCATTCAAGATATATTCACTGAGCACCTAATACAGGTCAGGCCCAGTGTTAGATGCTAGGGGAGAAGGCAGGGACAGAGCAGACAAAACTCCCTGCCATCATGGACTTGCCATCCTCGTGGGGAAGACAGATCATAAAGAAAACAAATAAGCAAAAAGTATAGAAAGTGATGAGCACTGTGAGGAAATACAAGCAGGGAGCAGATAGAGTGCTGAGCTTGTGACTTTAAGTAAGGTGTTTGGGGAAGACTCTCCTTTGAGAAAAGATCTGAAAGAGGGAATGCAAGAGAAGACAGAGGCTTCACGAAGCATGTCATACTTTACTCCACTTTACTCGATGGGGTCCTGGGAAGCCCTGAAGGGTTTGAGCAGGAGAATGAGCTGACGTGACTTGCATTTTTATGGTGTCACTCTGGCTGTTCTGCAGGGCAAGGGCAGAGGCAGGGAGACCTGTTTGGAGGCCGATGCAGTCATCCAGGTAGATGGGGATGGGGGGGGCAGCAGGTGGGGTGGGGAGCAGCAGGGTTCTGCCTGTATTTCAAAGAGGAAGTGACCAGCAGTGTTCTTCATGGATTTGGTGTGTGGTGGAGAGAAGGGAAGAGTCAAAGATGCCAGGTTTGGCCCCAGGGTTGGATAGCCAAGGATAGCCTTGCATGTCTGAAGGGAAGGAGACCAAAGGGGAGCAGGTGATGGGGAGGCAGCTCCAGGTGAGGAGCACTAAGTCCCCTCTGCACTTCTTCTATGAAACAAGGAAATCATCTTAGACATGGGGGGGGGGAGGGGGGGAGGGAATGATACACTTAAAACAACTTTATAATAGAGTTCACATTCACTTAATAATGCCCAGCTCTTAAGCACTGTACATTTTTTCATTCAACCTTCACAAAAGTGTGATGACTATTATTATTTATAATAATAATTGCTATATACTTAATGATTGTTATAATTCTATAATTGTCACATAATAATTACACTTGTCATTATAGAGTAGATGACTTTCGTGTCATTATAACTACTACTGCTATTTACAGATGAAAAAAAATTAAGGCTCAAAGAAGGTAAATTGCTTGCATAAAGTTCCTCAGCTTATGAACACCAAGTTTTAAACTTGTTGTCTGTCTCATTCCAAAGTTGGGTTTTTTAAATGACTAAATGAGCCACATGGGCAGCAGCCTACAAAGGTGATGCAAGAGATTTTTGTTTTTGCTTTTTCCTGAAGCTATTAACCACTTTGTTTCTGTTGCCCATGAAGCTGTGAATTGAGCTTTTATTCATTCAGTCCTCAGCTACAAAGTAATCATCTCCCATACAGCAAGCTCCTGCTGGTCCTGGGGATACATATTGTGCAAATATGCCCCCGCCTTCTTCCAGCTTTTATATCTGTAGAAACAGATATAAAATTATCACTGTGACAAACAGTTCAAAGGAAAGGTCCAGGGCATGGTGAGGGTATTTAATAGAAAATGTGACCTAGTCTGGGGATGGAATGATGATTTAGCTGAGCTGATACAAGTAGAAGCTATCCAGGCAAATGGGGGTGGGGAGGGAAAGTGTTTCAGGCAGAGAGAACAGGTGCAAAGGCCCTGTGGCGGAAAGAAACATTGCACATCCTGCGTCATATCCTAGGAACTTCAAGAAGGTCTGTGTCACAGGGGCTCAGGAGCCAGAAGTGAGGGGGAGGGGGGCACAAGACAAAAGCTGGAGGTCTCCACAGGCTGATCAGACACAGAACTCTGAGTGGCTTGACGACATAATTTATCATCCAAACTGCCATACTTTTGAGTGCACTAAAATGTTAAATCGGATAGTTTGTTGGCACTACATGTGTGAACCCAGGTCTGTCCCGACCAACCTGGAATGATAATCCCACTATTTATGGGCCAATATAAGAATTTTAGTCCTTATTCTAAGAGTTGATGGGAAGCCAGTAATAGGTTTGGGAAAGAAGGGAGAGTTGGCACAATCAGGTTTGCATTTTTAAAGGATCACCCCGAATTTAGTGAACAGTACTGACCAACATCTATTTTCTGGATGTTGTGTTTATGGTTACATAAAAAGTTAATATTTGGGAAAGCTAAATGAAGGGTGCAAGGAACTCTCTGTTCTAATTTTGCACTTCTTGTGAGTTTTAATTTATTTCAAAATGTAAAAAAAAAATTAAGCTTACTCTGGTTGCTGAGAAGATAAGAGCTAGGCCAGTTGGAAACACAGGATTCAGAGGGGAGGCTAGTTCTGTAGACCATGCAAGAGTTGAGGGCAAATAGTATGACGGCACTGGAAAGAAGTGAACTGATTCAAGAGATACTTAAAATGCAAAGACAGCAGGTTACTCTGAACTTCTCATCTCTTTATGGTCACTGAGGTTTCTACCAAGAGAAATACCTGAAAAAGAGCAGGCAGGGGGCATTGGGGCTGTTCTTATTCTTCTCTCTCTCTTTTTTTTTTTAAAGATTATTTATTTGAGAGAGAGAGAGAGGGAGGGAGGGAGAGAAAGAATGAGAGAGCACAAGCGGGGGGAGGGAGAAGCAGACTCTTCCGAACAAGGAGCCTGATCCAGGGCTTGATCCCAGGACCCCAGGATCATGACCTGAGCTGAAGGCAGCCGCTTAACCAACTGAGCCACCCAGGCGCCCCCGGGCTGCACTTCTAACAACCATTTCCCTTTTGGTCTTCTGAGGGCAGTCAAAATACTGCCAGGAAAAGCAAATTCATTTATCACACTATGATCTCTTCACTTATTTCTAGGGAAACAAACATCTCCCCAAACCAAAAGCCACAGAATGGTGATAACAGGGTTTGAATTTACCACATACAAATAATTAAAATATACCCTTTCCCTTTTTTGTGGATAGAGAGAAAGCAGGGGAAAGGAAAGAGTTGATAGGAAATTTTTAGACTAGGGAATGAGAGGTAGAGAAGGAAATGTGCTCAAAATAAA
The DNA here is from genome assembly GCF_029215605.1 of Mirounga angustirostris. Lineage (NCBI taxonomy): Eukaryota > Metazoa > Chordata > Mammalia > Carnivora > Phocidae > Mirounga > Mirounga angustirostris. The sequence continues at coordinate 100,766,007 of NW_026991711.1, read as the reverse complement.
CTGCTTTTGAAAAAATAACGTGCTTGAGAGTTATTTTGGGGAGAGCATATTTTATACTACTCAGAACCAGAGAAAGCCACCAGTCCTGAAAAACATCTAATAAGAAATATTTTGGTATTTACTTATTTTTTATTTGTTTACACATCTTTGGTGATTTTCTAAACTTTAGCTCTTCTTTGTTATGTGTCTTCTTATTTCTCCTAAGTCCTTTCCAGTTGGGCAGGAGGTTACAGTCTTGATAACATGAATCACCTTTGCCGGATATTGAACTTCATTCATTAACCATCATCAGGAGATTGTTGTCTGTGTTGTTTTTTAACAGTATGAAGGTGGCAGGCGTCAGGAAGAGAAAGAAGTGTCTTTGCGTTTAGCAGTCTCTGGGCCTGTATTTCTCATGATCAAGAGAATACAAATTGCAGACAGCATGCATTGTTCTCCGTGGTAGTGCTGGGCATTTGGGAATGTAGGGAAGTGATTGATATTGGCACTGTATGGCGGTAACGTTGTTCTTCAGTTTCCAAGAACTACTCCCACCCCAAACCAGGAAATGCAGACTTTATGTTTTGTCACACTAGGTAGATTAATAAAATAAATGGATGGGGATTTAGATATTGGGATGATTTCTAAACAGTATTCTCCAAATAAAACTTTAGGTAAGAACGGACCCCTGCTTGCCAAATAGTTATATTCTAGAAGGCACTTGTTTGAAACTTGGAATGGATTTCTTTCAGGTTTATTGAGGCATAATTGGCAAATACAAATTATGTGTGTGTCTGTGTGTATGTACACGAGAGATCTACCTTCCCAACAAATTTCAAGGAAATCTTGCCATTTGCAACAGCATGGATGGACTGGAAGATATAATGCTAAGTAAAATAAGCCAGACACAAGGGCTCAGTCAGTTAAGCGTCTGACTCTTGATTTTGGCTCCAGTCATGATCTCAGGGCTGTGGGAGCAAGCCCTATGTCTGGCTCTGTGCTGGGCGTCAAGTCTGTTTAAGATTCTCTCTCTCCATCTCCCTTTGCCACTCACCTCTCTCTGCCCTTCTCTTTTAAAACAAAACAAAACAAAACAGACAAAAAAAAAAAAAAAACAAGACACAGAAAGACAAACATTGCATGATTCCACTTATATGTAGAACCTAAAAAAGTTAAGCCTCACACCAACATCCCAAGGATTTTTCCAGCACCCTTCCTGCCTTCAGTTACTTCACTTCCTTTATCCCCAGTGATCTTTTTGGTCTACTTCATCTCAACTCCCATGCCACATCCCGACCACCTTCAAAGTCACAGTGTGATCATCCCACCCCAGACCACATCCTTTTGTCCTCCCAGATGACTTTGAAAAGCATCCCCAACTTTATGGAGGACTTCAGTTCTTTGGTTCTATCACTGCCTTTCCTATCCCTTGTCCAATTTAACTCCTTTAAAAATAAAGCCATACCACCTACGCCCATGCCACAATTGAATTAGAATCACTTGGGGTGGGACCCAGGTGTTCATATTTTTCAAAGCTCCGTGGTGAGTATGATGGGTAGCCAGGGTTGAGAACTGGTGCTCCATCTTCTGAACATCAAAACACCCAGTTCTCTAGTTGATAGGTAAGAAATCTCTTTTGGTTTGTTAATAAGTATTAATATGGATTTTAACAGGGTCAGTCTGTAAATGGATTATTCCTTAATAACTGTAGCTTCAGGAACATGAATGGCTTTAACAGGGGGGGAGATTTTTGGTCTGTGCTTCACACATCTCCCTGTAACAGGTTGCCTCCTCCCCAGGGGCTCCTTAAAGGCCCGAGTCCCTGTCATTCTAAGCGAGTGGTTCTCTAACGATGCCTCAATGGCACAATCACTAAGATCATCTAGAGCAGGTGACCTCCACATCTGTATCTCCCTTCTTGACCTGTCCCCTGACTTTTATATATCCTGCTGCCTACTTGATGTCTCCACTCAGATGTCAATAAATCTCACCTAAAATGCCCAAAACTAAACTTGTGATTTTCCCTCTACCCCTGCTCTTGTCTCGGTGTTCTTCATTTCAGCTAATGGCCCCACATGGTAGCTAAGCCTGTTATTCACGTAGTAGCTAAGTTTCAGAAATTCTTGAGGTCGTCTTTGACTTATCACTTCCTCTCTTATCCAAGCCATCAGTGACTTCCGGTAGATTTACCTATCAGTTATATTCCAAACCTGAGCATTTCTTCCAACATCTACCTCTACCACTCCACTCTGAGCCCTTTCATTCTTACCTAGATACCCTCCTCTGTGGTCATCACATTTTCACCTTTGCAGGGGGCACATTTACTGCAGTGCACTCTTTCCTATTCTTTCCCCAGCAGCCAGACTGATTCTTTAAGAAGGTAAATCAGGTCACATCATTGCCTGCTCAGAACTCTTCATTGAATCCCAAGTCTTGCATAAAGAGTTCACATTCCTCCCAGTGCCAACAAAGCCATCGATGATCTAGCCCCTGCCTGCCTGTCCTCATACAGTGGCCTTTCTGTTCCTCAGACATATGAGATATATTTCCTGCCTCAGGGCCTTTGTGCTTACTGTTTCTGCCCCATTCCCCCAATTCTTTACTTCATGACTTCATGGCTTCTTTCTTCTTCATTTAGGTCACTGTTCAAATGTCATTAGCCCAAGAATGATTCCAACTGCTTGCCTAAAAGATCCACCCTTCCCTTTAATATCTGGCCACTTAACATGATTTGTTTCTTTATATCATGTCCAGGCGTGAGTTGGAGGGGGCTTATCCTGCTGCTCTATAGTCCTGACTGTACACATCACATTGTCACATTGATTATGACATTGCACTGGTAGTTTGAGATTGTCTCAGGTGGGAGTATTTACACTGTGGCAAAAGCTACAAATCAAGTGATCCCTCGCCAATGCCTGTTGAACATTTATACCACTGTTAATGACTACATGAATGCAGATTATGAACTTATGTGTTTTGGACGGTCTCCCGCAATAGAACTTAAGTTCTGTGAGCACAGAGACTTAGTATGACTTTTGCATATGATCATATTTTAACTGTCTATGATGGTACCTGGACATAGTTGGCATGCAGTCAATGTTTATTGAGTCGATGGATGGAGAGATGTGTGGTTGTGTGAATGAATGAATGAATGAATGAATGAATGAAAAGTCAGATTTTGGTGGTCTCATCGCAATACTCAGAAAAAAATTTTCAAAGGGTCGAATTTCTTCTTCCTTATATCTTCCTTAATGATTGGTCTCTGCAATATTTCTCTGCTCTAAACACAAGTACACAGGTTTTCTTTCTTTCATCCTTTCTTTCCTTTTTTTACACGTGATTCCTTTTTGCAGGCATATTGTATTTGTCATTTTCTGCTAATAACATTTTTTCCTTTCATGTCTGTCTAAATTAAACATACCAATATTTTTATCGTTCAGCCATACAGCCTGGAAACCCAGGCAAAGGTATGCGACGGCTAGTACGTTGTTACTACATCACACCACATGCTATGTCTGGTGACATAACATGATGAGTTTAACGTGTTGGTCCTCATGAGCAGTGCCTGGCTCAGAGCACCGCTGAAGTTCTGAGGCGTGCAGTCATCAGCACAGCATGCACGTCAATCACCACACCCATATCTGCGATGCATGGCCGCGGAGGACCTGTGTCTCTGAGTTCTACTGAATAAACCTTCACCTTCAGTACTCCTCAGAAGATGGCATCGAGGGAGTTTACATCTGGTGAGCCTGCAGCCCACTTTACAGGGTCACTTCCTGCCATCTAGCTTTGGAGATCATCTTCTCACCCGCCTCCCACTGTTCCGTCGTGAAGAGATGGTGTGTGTCCTGTGGGAACCACTGTGGTGACCTTCTCTTAGCCTGTCAAGTGTGGGCACTAATTAATCACAACAGGGTGAAATCTGTCCAAACATCCCCAGTGTTCTCAGCCTTTCAGGCCTCCTGAACAAAGAACACAGTGACCTCTGGGTGCTTTGGTCTCTGAGCACATTACAGAAATCTTTTCCTAAAAGAGGCACAACTCAGAGTTGCAGGACTAAATGATCCCACCCAGTGCATGGGCAGTGCAGATTGGGAGGGGGATGCATGGAGAGGCATTATTGTGCAACAATCACAAAGCTGTCGGTGATTTTCTAAAGGACAAAATATCTTTGAGAAAAGCATAGTAGCAGAAGGCTGGATGAGGACAGCCATCCAAGCTGTCCTGGGCTCTCTGAGTCTGGCTTGCACAGCTGGTTCTGGGTGGGCAGAGGATGATCAGCATGGAAAGGGGTGGGAGGCAGGCTTGTGTCTTGTCTCCTCCTAATTGATCAGAAGCACATTCTACTTACTCCCTTTATGTCCCCAAGAGCTGTCTGCATTTATCACAACATGGTCCACGCATCCTCTGCATAAGATCATCTGTAATACTAGCTATAATGTAGGCTCCTGGGTTCCACCCCAGACCTACTGCATCAGAATCTCAGTAGATGTTGGTTTTCTTCTCCTCTCCATTTCTTTTTCCTGAGGCCCTCAAGAATGTGTTGGCTCATGTTTTATTTTCCCATGCATCGGTAAATGCTTACAATAATTAAATTGAAGCTTATGAAATTGCTGATATGTGGCCATGTTTGAGTGGCAAAACTGGCCGCTTAATGTGGTGGTTCTAAGTAATGCTAAATTCCAGGCCCTGTCTCAGGTGCTGGAAATGCAAAGACCAAAAAAAAAAAAAAAAGATCCTTGACCACAAGGTGTTCAGAATGTGGGTGGAGAGACACACAGGTAGAGATCATCTAGGGTGGTTGTGTGGTGGGTGCTGTGCTAATGAACAGCTGGTAATTTTGTCTGTTTTTGTTTTCAGCTAGTAAGTTTTTACAGGACATTTGAACACCAGAGTTATGAAATATAGATTATTTAAAAATTATTTAAATAAATTTTCAGATGACAGATCCATAACAGGCTCTCAAGGGAAATTAGCATGGCACTCCTCGAGCTCGATGTTAAGGAAAAAACATATATCCAGTAAAGTGATGATTTTCAATGGCGGGTCCCAGGATGGGGAGAATAAGAATATCAAGGTCACTTGAAGGTCTCTTTTGAATTACATACTTCTCTTCCCATGGGAGCATCTGCTGTATTGCTGTGAGCAAGGAAGCCCATCCCCTCGCCCCTTAGAGGCACTGCCTGAAGAAGTAACTGTCTGTGAGCAGAGAGAGCTATAGCCTTCAGCTGTAGGGACTCAAAAAAAAAAAAAAAATTGAGAGTTGCTGCTCACTTTCAGAGTGACAAGTCAGAGATAGGTGCTAGGTCTGGCCCAGGTGGTAACTTCTTATGCTGTTATATTTTGACATTTTTATAACCATGTAAAAATTGTAAAAAAATATTGCTCTTACGGGATAAATGAATGTAGTTGTAGGAGATGACAAGGATAGATTTGATTCGATGGTCTTTATCATTCATTCAGAAGTGGCTGGCAATTCAAGGAATTGACAATGGTAAAGAAAAAAAAAAAAAGCTAGGAAAGAAAGACCTGTGAAAACCTGTGACCACACCTAGCATGGCTCGGATGAATCCAATGACATGGAATGGTATCTAAATAAAACCATTTGGTCATGTTCTTTGGGAAGTCTGGAAACAATGATGCTCCTTGAGGATATGAGCTGGCTGCTGGGATAGAGAAGAAAACAGGAGCTCAGTCAGGCGTAAGAAGTGAAATGTTTAGATGCTAGAATGCCTTCTCTTTTTCAAAGTATGCTTATAGAATCCCACTTAATCCCATCCTTCCACAAATAAATCTTGTCTACACTACCAGTGGGGACTATCACCATCACTGAACTCTTATTGCCTTCACTATTTTATGTCACTCAACTTATGTTTATTAAGGTCTCTTGTTGTGAGTCCTTCATTACCTCTTTCTTGGCTTTGTCAACCAGATTGTAAAGCTCTTTGAGGGCAGGTGTTATATCTTCCTTGTCTCTGCTTTTCGCACATTTCGTTAAGGGGTATCCAGAGACATTTTTGTAAGTCAAAACAATTGCATTATATAGGATCCAACTTAAGGAGAATAAAGTCTTAATAAATATTTGTAGAATGTAGAGCGAGGAGGAAGAAAAGAAGAGATTGAGACTCCCAACGTTTAAAATACCATGAGTTGTTTTTTGGTTTTTTAATTTTTTGAGGGTTTTGTTTGGGTTTTTTTGGTAAAACTTAGTTTAGCCAAAGAAAAGGGCTTTTGAGGGGAAATGGGTTCTTTGACCATTCCTTAAGTTGAAGAGAACTGTTTCTCATTTCTAAAGTGATAACTAGAATTTATTATCCTCAATTTAAGCAAGAAGTCATTTACCTCCAAGCTATAAAAATATTGCAGTCAACTCCAAATAATTATGAATAACTTGCTATTACTATGATCTGCTGTAATTCTCAAATGCTTGACCTTTGCTTCATGAAAAGCGAGCCTTTGTGTGCATGTCAGCTGATATAATTAAAAAACATAATAATTGGCTTGCCAGGGAATATTTATTTTGGGAAGTTCAGTGAAGACCAAGTGTGCAGGGCATGGGGTTGGGATTGGCTTTCTAACCCCAGGAAGCTAAAATAACCAGAAGATTGCCAGCAGTGGTCACTGCATTTGCTTCTGAAACCAAACTTTTAAATATAATTTTATTTATATATATATATTTTAAATAAGCTCTACATCCAATGTGTGGGGCTTGAACTCACAACCCTGAGATTAAGAGCTACACATCTACTGAGTGAGCCAGCCAGCTGCCCCCCGAAAACCAAACTTTTAAAACCAAGGACCATGTGAATGTTTCTGGAACTGTAGCTGGTATGGTGCTTTTTAAATTGACTTGTTTTCCATAAAGCATATGGCCTACTTATAGGATGGCACAAAATAGGGCAAATATCAGTGAAAGATAGTTTAGAAAGTAAATGAGATTAGTATTTTAAATAACTAGCTGTTCTTCCCCAAAGTTAACATGCATAGCACTTTATCAGTTGCTAGTTACAAACTGAAGAATCACCTTGTCAAAAGACACCCTATCTTTTTCACTCTGGCTCTAGATTTTCTTAATTATTTCCCCTTATTGGTATCAAACAGAAGCCTATCTGTCTTAGTAGAAATAAATTAATGGCTGCCACTGAGCATATTAATGATGTTTGGTTAAAATATGGCTCCTTCGTCTCTGATCCTAGCAGCCCAGCCCACTTTTTCAGTTCGCTCCCCTTCACACAACACATAAAGATTCTTAAATGTCAAAAGTCATGAAATTCTTCGTTCTTCCTTGTTTCAAAGTCCAAGCCTTCAAAGACCAAAGCAACCCACTGTTTATATGTTTTATTAAAAATAGCTCAGAGGCATGGATTCACAGCCCAAGGGACCTATTTCATAAAACTTTTTTTTTTCTCCCGCAACTTAACCTTGTGTTCTTTTTAAAGATCAAAAGAGAAAATGTTTCATAACTTCTCATTATTTCTAGAAGATTCTTTCCTCTGGCAGATTCACTTTAAAAAATGTATACAATGCAACATTTCTCTCTGTGGCAGAAGTGACTTAGGAGAGAGAAACAAGATGGATAATTAAATTCTCAAGAATTTATGTTATATTAGCAACTTTGATTTTTTTCTTAGCATGTCACAATAGCTGGGTCATATAGCAAGGGGAAAGTGGCCTTGTATGTTGAAGCATATGTGTCACAGAACCTTCTCTTGGAAAGGAGGAATACTTGTCTACAGTAAAACAGGGATTTCTTGGGTTCTAGTCTTGCTGGCACCACCAAACACTTAATAGTTCTTTTGCTTCAGCAAACCTCTTATCAGTACCTCAGCATATCAAATAGAGCTTGATACTCATTATCTCTGCTGGAATGCTGTAGGAATGAACATAATTGATCAGTGATGGTGCAGTAGGATTTAATCTTTCAGAATGCAAGCTGCACTGTAGGACAGGGGTGCCTTATCCGGTTGCTGGTATATGGGTCAAGGCCTTCTTAGGCTGTGGATGCTTATGTAATTTACTCTATTGCTAATGAGCCGGAATGCAGTGGTAAACCATGCGTGTACATTTTTTCCTAGCAGAATTTCATTCTCATTAGTAGTAACTGGCATGTTTTTATAGGACTCTAGCATCTTTGAACATTTATTGGTATCCCTGGACAATAGCACGTTGCTATCACTGTGCAGGACTTCAGTCCTTCACACCATTAGAACCAAGTGCCTGGGATGATAAACTGATATGTTTTTTTCGTCCTAACCAAATTATTAAGTTTAGAAATTTGACTTAAACAAAAAAACTCAAGAAACCAATCAGTTTTCCTTTAATCGTGCCCTTTAAATTTTCTGAGAATCTTTACTATTACTTGCTAACATTTAAATCCACACTGCTTAAAAATTTGATTCAAACATGTATACTTGATGGAATAAAACATGTTTAAATGTCTGAGGATAGCACATATCATAGCATTTGTTTATAGTCTGAAGAATCCATTGCTAACTTTGAAGGCGAGTTTGCTTAGGCTTATGTGTTCTCTGCTTATAGCATGACATTATCATGAGGATGCTCCACCTTTTCCAAGGAGATTGATTATTGTATAATGAGGATATTAGTTTACTACAGCTGCCATAATAACATACCTCACACTGAGTGGCTTAAACAGCAGAAATTTATTTTCTCACCATCCTGGAGGCTGGAAGTCTGAGATTAAGATGGCGGCAGATCTGGTTCCTTCTGCGGCCTCTCTTCTTGGCTCGCAGATGGCCCCCGTCTCTCTGTGTGTGCCTGTGGCTGGTGTCTCTCTCTGTGTCCCAATCTTCTCTTCTTAGGGGGACACCAGTCATGCTGGATTAGGCACCACTCTAACAATCCCATTTTAATTCAATCACCTCTTTAAAGGCCCTATCTTCATTTATTATTTATTTTTTATTCTTATGTTAATCCCCATACATTACATCATTAGTTTTAGATGAAGTGTTCCATGATTCATTGTTTGTGCATAACACCCAGTGCTCCATGCAGAATGTGCCCTCCTCAATAGCCATCACCAGGCTAACCCATCCTCCCACCCCCCTCCCCTCTAGAACCCTCAGTTTGTTTTCCAGAGTCCATCATCTCCCATGGTTCGTCTACCCCTCTGATTTCCCCCGCTTCATTCTTCCCCTCCCGCGACCTTCTTCTTCTTCTTCTTTTTTTCTTAACATATATTGCATTATCTGTTTCAGAGGTACAGATCTGAGATTCAACGGTCTTGCAAAATTCACAGCGCTTACCAGAGCACATACCCTCCCCAGTGTCTATCACCCAGCCACCCCATCCCTCCCACCCCACCCCCCACTCCAGCAACCCTCAGTTTGTTTCCTGTGATTAAGAATTCCTCATATCAGTGAGATCATATGATACATGTCTTTCTCTTTTTGACTTATTTCACTCAACATAATACCCTCCAGTTCCATCCACGTCATTGCAAATGGCAAGATCTCATTCCTTTTGATGGCTGCATAATATTCCATTGTATATATATACCACCTCTTCTTTATCCATTCATCTGTCGATGGACATCTTTAAAGGCCCTATCTTCAAACACAGTTCTGTTTTGAGGTGCTGGGGGTTGGCGTGAATTTTGGTGGGATGCAATTCAGCCCCAAACAGTGAGGCAAATTCTACATCAGTCTGGTTTGAACCCATGCCTGTAACAAAGATGTTTAGCAGAGCATTAGTGCAGAGCTCCAGTTTATCAACCCGCATCTTGAGTTTGCCCTGAATTTGGAGCACCCAGGACCTGCGCGATTTCAAGCCCGTGAGGACTCGAAGACCAGAGAAGTTCAGATGAAGGTCAAGGAGTGCTAAACAGTGGCAGAGCTAAATCTAAAACCCAGGTATGCTGCGTGTGGACTGAATATGTCCTGTAGGAAATAAAAATTGTCCATTGTCATGACATAGGATTCTTCATAACAATACAGTGAAGAAGACAGGGGGCAGGGCTGGGAGGGGAGCAGAAAGCACAGTGGCTGAGCGGCCTGACTTCTAATATAGCCACAAGGGGTTCGCTGATTTATGACAGGAGCCTCCAAAGCATCTGACACGTTTCCTTGTCTAGTATTTACTATAACAACCTCATTTATGTGTCTCTGCTAAACACCTAGGATCCTGGGGCCAAATCAGGGTGACATTATGTAATGAATGCCTACTGTGTTCTTAAAGCAGTGAGATGTAGTTGGGGACACAGGCTGACCACATGTCACTTTCAGAGGTGGACCCATTCTTCGTCATTTTGGCAGTAAAAGAGAAGTCGTTACCTAAAAACCATAACCCTTCATTCTACAAATGAGATAATTCAAGGCCACAGTGATGGGGGAACTTAATCCAATATCCCAGCTTATTCTGGGTTCATCTACAATTAGGGCTACTGTCTTGTCATCCTGAGTGCTTCTCCCTCTCACTTCAACTCACTGACTCCATTGGTCTTTGAAATGATTATTCATGCCTTTGCTTTTAACACGTTTTCAACCTAGGGTTTCATGCATTTCCCTCGACAGTTCACCATAATGAAAAGCCAGGTATGGGCATTCTCTTTAATTGAAGACATAACCGAGACAGTCATATCAAAAGGCAAAATCGTCATGAAGTTCAGTCCTTGTGTTAAAGCATGTTTGCTGATACTGTTTGCATGTGGCAGGGTTAAAGAAAAGAAGAAACTTAGCCTTTGACCCAGCAGACTTGGGTTTGAGTCCCAGGTCAGCCACTTGCTTGCTCTTGGGTAGAACATAAATGACATTCTTTGTCTGCATTTGTTTGCTTATCTGTATGGATGCTAACAATAATTGCCTGCCCACATATGGTAAGGAATTGCAAAAATACATGTTTTATTGAACTTAATGTCAGGTACACCCAAGACAGTCAGTAAATGGTATCTATCTCTTCCCTGTTTTTCTCTCAGAGCTCTAAGAAATTATGGCTATTTTAGTAGACAGAAGGTGTGACTTTTCAACCCTCTCTGTTTGTAGAAGACCTTTACCCCTTTATTCTTGGAATATCAGATACTTAAGACCATGAAATAGAGAAATTTCTACCTACTTCAGTGCTGACAGGTATAATAATCAGCAATGTCTTAAGAGCAAAATGCCTTGAAAACCTCCAAATACAATATAAAGTGTCAAATGTGAAGCCTGACTAGCCATTCATTTTGTTTTAAGAAATTTATATCCCGCTTTTCATACAAAGATTAACATAAAAAATCAATTTGGGGAACTGAAATAGAAAATAAAATATCAGTTCTAATTACTTCACTTAACAAAGTAACTCTTAAAGATGGCAATAATTTTCATAATAGGCAATTGATTATAATAGTAATGTGAGAAGTGAATAATTATTTAAACTCAGCTTTTAATGGTTTTTTTATGACAACACAGAATATGTAAAAATAAAGATATGTATGCACAATCAATATATCATTAGGCTAAAATTTTTATTTGACTTTTTTATGGTTTCTTATTCTATGCATTTTTATAGAGTGAGTGACAGATTTAAAATGAAGGAGATTTACAGTAAAGGTAAAATATATACAGGATTAAGGAGCTTTTTCTTTTGGTGAGACCCAGCCCTCAAACAACAGACTGATTTTTAGCTTTCTCCCTACATGAATGATAATATCCAGTCTTTGCTTGTATGTGTTTGTTCAACTAAAGGAAGGGGAAAAGGTGAATTCATTCCATCTCAAGCACCAATTAGCGGTCAGATAGGAAGAATTACCAGAAATCTAGGAACTAAGATCTGGGTTATTTTTCTGTTGTGAAGGATGGCGTTTTGCTTGTTTGAAGCAAAAAAAAAAAAAAAAAAAGCTTTGATTAGTAGGAGTGGGAAGGCATCTCCCAGCTCCACTGAGATGTCCTACAGATATGCAACAGCTAGATAAGTTACCTTCCCCCTCTGCGCCTACATTCGGGCATCTGTCAAATGTGGATGACAATAAGGCTCCCACCACTGGGCGGCACAGAACTTAAGGAAGATAGCTTATGTAAAACACTTAGCACGATGCATGCCATGCAATTAGCAGTCAGCAAATGTTTCCTTTATTAAGGAAGGTAGTGAACAACCACAAGAAAATGAGCATGTGCTTGGATTTCTATACATCTTCAATTCACAGGAAAGACCCAACTCAGCCAGGGTTTAGAGGAGCTGGTTCCCCTTCTCAAGATGAAAAATCTAACATCAGTAAGCTGTTCTCTGCCCTGCGCCAGTGTGAGGGACACTGTAATTCAGGAATTTTACTGATTACTTTCTGGCAAAGCATCTGGTGCTCCACACTTTAATTAGCATGCACTGCTCTTTCTCCTGTGAGAGATGCAGCAGTCCTCTTGAAGGGGACAGTTATGAATGGGGAACAGCTTGATAACAAAGCCAAATCTACATGCACTCCATTGAAGGAAATTCCTTTTATGTGCAAATGTGGAGAAATAGTAATGGGCAGTGTAGAGTGAGAGAAGTAGTGTGGACTTGGGAGCTGAACAGTTATAGGGTTGATTTCTACACTGCCACTCACCACCTCTGTGATCTCAGACACGTTGTCCAACTCTCGTGAGCGATCACTTATGAAATAGGGGAAATGATAGCTACTTGCTGGGAAGATTCAATGAAATAAGATTGTGAACGTAACGTGCCTGAGCTGACATCTGTCCCATGGCATGCCCTCCACGACAGATCATTTTAACCACCACTATCATGAGCGTTGCTGCTGAGGAGGTGCAGCTAAGCTTTACATAGCAGCAGCTTTACAAATATTCATTAATTCATGCGGTCCTCTTAAAATCCATATGAAGTAGCAATCATATCCGTATAATTCCCATTTTACAGATAAGGAAACTGAGGCACAAAGCAGCTGAAGGACTTGCCGGAGGTTAAAAAGCCAGTGAATTACAGAACTAGGCCTGACCGCAAGCCAGGGTCCACACTCATACCACTGAAATAAGCCATCTCTGAAGGATGATAACTGGCTTTCCTTCCTCCTTTGCTCCTCCTCCTCATAGGACATTGAGTCCCTCCCATAGCACTTATCACACTGCCTTGTACTAGATTCACTTATGCATGTGGCTCCCTTGGGAGACTGCAAGATCCTTCCCTGTCTTTGTCACTTTCAGTTCCACGAGGTACCCTATGCTGTCCCTCACCAGGTAGGTGAGCCACAAATAGTATAAAAATTGAGGCAAAGAAGATTGGAGAAGTTTTCTCTGATAGGACAGTCTTGTCACATGGTGTTTAGCAATGCAGTCTGATTGACTCTCGGGGCATTTTCAGACATGACGATGGTAAAGTCTTCGAAGGAAGAAGGGAAGGTGGTAGATCACCACCACTCCCAACGCTACTAATTCAGAGATGTTGAAAAGGTGACAGCATGTGACTTACATGGATAGTAGTTGTAGAATGAATGGCCATTAAGCATTTCTGTGTGATTTCACTTCCACACCATATTTGTTGATTTCGCCAAGGCCATGGCTTTTCCTAGTTGTGGGAGGAAGGGGAGAGCATTGGTTACATATTAAGGGCTGAGCAGGCTTCAAACTCAGACCAAGGGACCCTGTAGCCTGTGCTTTTCCAACATACTATGTGCTCATCCATGACTTCTTCAAATTCCAGGACCCAGGTTTTATGTAAAAATAAATAAATATATAACTGTATCTACACATTATCACCCCCCCCCTTTTTTTTTTGTCTAAAATGACTTAAAAATGAATTAGCTACCTATGGCCTGTAAAACTCTCGGGGCTATAAGTCAGAGCAGTAGAAATTGTACTTTCTGCACCAACTCTGTGAAGATTTCATTTGTAGAGGCTTTGTATTCATTCTCCTAGTTAATATTAAGGGACAAGTCAGAGAACCAGTGGTAAATTTTAGACTCATAATGAATTATTCTAAAAAAGAACTAGCAAGGAGTCCCATTGTTGGGGAATAGAAACTCTTTTTATTTTTTTTACCAGAATTTTCTCTCAAAAGGGAACCTTTTAGAGAAGTGGTGTCAAGTGGTCCACCTCTGCAGTGATGGATTTACTCATGAAATGCTCAGCCCACAGCTCATGCATCTAAGCATTGGGTATCGACATGCCGTCTGACTCTGAGCATGTCATTTAACCTCCCACCTCGGGTGACCCATCTGTGAAGTGAGAGAAAGGTTACAAATGACAGAGTGAAACAAATGGCAGAGTAGAAGAGTAGAAGAAGTACTTAAATTTTTTACTGTGGAATAGTAGAGGCCTAGGGGTACATGCATGAATATACATTTCTATTTACTTTATCATTAACCCCCAAATCCTTTAAAATTTTTTTTGTTCAATTGCATGGAAAATATTTATAAAATGTTCAAGTCTTAAGCACAGGCATGCCAATAATTCCATCTTTCTGTGCTGACTAGATGATTATTGCCTCTGGGTCAATATTCAAAAAATCCTTTCTCTGTATAAGACATTGGGAACTTGACCACTCAGTCAGCTGGCTCCAGGAAAAGTAACGCCATTTGTTTCTTTGGCTGAAATGAGCATATCCTCTTGAGCTTTGATTCTTTCTTCTAAAAAAAATGGGATATTAGACCTGAATCTGGTTAATGTGGTGCCTCAGTTCCTTGGATTCTGGTTAATAGGGGCTTGCAGTATTTGTTTAGGATGGAATGTTTCATTTGATGCTTGATAGTGTTTAGAAGGCAATTTCTTTAGCCCAGAGAGGCAAAGGTGCGTTAAAAAAATAATTCAAGAGGAAATGTTACATTGAACATGTTTTGTCAGGGCACTTGGTTCTTGAGCTTAGAAATAATTAAGTGTCCCCATTAGATGCAAAGCTCTGAGGTGATGCTCTGAAGTTTCCCTGAAGGCACGCTTCTTTATCACATGGAATCGCCTTTCTTGACTATTCAGAAATGGCAGAGTTAGACAGGATTTGACACATATGTGACACATACGTGAGCTAAATATAGCTGCCTGGGGGAAGAAGGAGACGTAATTCCTGACAGTTGTGTAAATAGCCTCCACTCCTACCAGCTGGAGAACCATCTGAGAAACAGCCCAACCTCCACTCTGGGTCACCGGCCTCAAACTAAGGGAGCAGGAAAGGGAAGTCAATATGTTATCTTCCCAGCCATTGCTTGTCACTTTGCATGTGGGAA